>NC_137238.1:11835273-13104942 GCF_051294905.1 Botryllus schlosseri | reverse complement strand
TTATATTTTTGCTATGAATTAGCACTGATTGCCTTAATCATATCATTTCTGTTTGTGCGTCATTTGATCATCTCACACCCAAGTATGTTACTTGATAAATGACAACTCTAAACCATACCCCAACCTAACCTGAACTATGAGACAGATGGTTTATTGCCAAGTATACTGAGCTATTTTGTCCAGTACTTACATGTCTACAGACCACCTTTTCTGATGGCACGTCAACTATATCCTGGATCTGAGAACACCAGTAGCGGTTTTGTGGTTACTTACTTGATGGTCATTGATGAGTATTTCAAGGCAAAATTTTGGAAATAACGAAATACAATATACAATAATACATACTATTTGCAAAATTAGGATCGGATACCTGAGGCAACACTATTTCATTTTCGGCGACCGGCATCCCCGATCCGGCACTCCATGTAGAACAGTTTTTATGTGGGCTGAAATTTCATGATGGGTAACGAGCCTGAATCCGGTATGCTGCAGGACAGCTGGAACAAACTGAAGTTCAAGCAACGAAATGGAATGAAACTGTCATACCCCTCACATAAAAGATGACGCCAAAGATTTGAGCCTTGCACGGCTATCTTAAATCCACTTTGACGAGAAGCACCTGTCCACGAATACTTCTGGGCAAGTCTGAGTCATAAAATACTTGAAAAATGCACGCACTGTAGCCCGAAGATTTGGTTTCACTATTTTCAGTGCGACAGCAGATGGGATCTGACATATATCAAAAAGATGCTTAGCTCATAGCAGTTTGTTCCGACTAATAAATTGTTATGCTGACCTGATTCTTCAACAGCATATCCAGCTCTTCTGCACTGTCTGCTTCAACAAAATCTTTCATGGAGTCGTCTTCATTGACTTTATCATGCATATGTTTCATCTCTTCCCTTAGCTGGTTAATTTCATCTTTTATCTCGTCAAGCGAATTCGACAGCTTTGTAAGAAACTCATAGGGCCTGTTTTAAATATAAGAAGTATAAGTCTTTCGCAGCCAACTTATTCACAACTGGGCAATCTCTAGCCTCCAAACCAATGCCCCTTAATGACCAACACCATGATTCAGGATTGACTGGCAAAGCCTAAAAAACCCGGCATTCCCTGTGGCGACGTTGCTATGACTTCTATTAAAATATACTACTTCTACACATGAGGTAGGAATGTGCAGTTGTCCACCTAATAATAAAATAGCCAAAATATGCCATAATTGTTCATTGACTTTCAACACAACTCAGAATTTACAATTATCTGTGAATGATCTCATCACTTACATCTGAACAGTTCTTTGACTTAATGTTGCATATCTATCAGCTTGATAATAGCTGTCACTTGACCGGCTGAGTATTTTCGGATGAGTCGGGAAGAATTTGCCCAATAGCCTGGTACTGGGTACCCGTATGCAGATTCATGGCACTGACTGTAAGTTACTGAGAAATATTGATAGGAAAATGTTACAGACAACAACTGAACATTAGTATAACCAACCGGAATAGCAAATGACTTTACGTCCATGGGCTTTCCATTCGTCTGTAGGGTGAGATGCAATCTTTGAAGATCTTGCACATTTCCTTCAGGGGGCCAAAAACACAAGCTGTCGTTGCATGCCAGCCAATTTTGCGGAACTACCTCGTTGTGCCATCATCAAACTGCACACAGTAAAACATCACTAATGATAGGAATAGTGGCTAATACTTTATTCTTTCCTGATTATTAAAATTCACGTTGATACAAGTGAGCAGACAGATATCGGATCTATGAAGCATTGTGGTTATATTATTACGATTGTTCTGAAGCAATGATCGGTACTTCACGGACAATTAAAGACACACACAGTAGATAGATTGAGCATATCGCACGTCTCTTGGCAGATTCATGCATCAACATTCAACAATTACACTACCGGTACCAAATGATGTCGCAGTCATAACCATGACACGTCTAACCAAGTGTGGAAATAATTTCATCAATAGCCAATCCGGTCTTTTTACTTCTCAAGCACATAAATCGTCAACGATAACTTCATTCCTATTCCATTCCATCGTTATACCCTCGGAAATTCAATTCGCCAAGTAGCGGTAAACAACATCCGAAGACTGCATGACATCACAATTACTCCACGCTCAAGTGCTCACAAACCTGTCAAAGCCAGACGGCACGGTAAAGTCACGTGATAATCATGCGCGGTTTGATTGGTTCATAACGCTACCACCAATCTCTTTGGCCGACGATGGGAAATAGAACAATCGATCTTTTGAATTCGAGAGCGATCAGTTTTTGTACATCAAAGGTGCCGCCTCGCTATAGTGAGAAAACGGCTGGATCTCTTCTCCCCTTCCACTATCTTCGCCTAGTTCGGCATTAAATATACACAATTTTGTTGACTGGGTTGGTAATACATTTTATTACGATATTCACCGAGGGCATGGTGAATGTCCACGCATTGCGCAGGGTTTAATAAGCTCCCATCTTAATGAAATGTCAATTCTCAGTGGCACTAATTCAGATGTATTCGATTCGTTTCAATGGGAAAATATTATATTCCGATGAACATGATCGACACCGGATGGACTGGTATCGCTGGCACCAATATCGAATTGCAAATCATTGGCTATTTGGCACAAAGCGGAATTCCACTGATAAGGTCATGATATGCGCCCATATTGCTCTTACTGCAGTTACAGTTGAATATTGATCGCACATTTAAATATTAAATTCGGCTGGTATGGCTTAATATTAACGAGTGCAGTGCCTGTGCCAAAACATCGCTTCAGAATTTTATTGCTGTACAGTGTACTGTACACAGCAAAGGCATACAGTAAAGTGCGTTCTAGGGCAACTATGACATGTAGTTATTATGACTTCACGCACTGATGCGACGGCACCTATGTCTTCATCACTGCAACCGATGTTACTGACTGCTGACAGACTACAGATTACTAGCCAACGGAGGTAATCAATAGACAGACCCATTCGATAGTTTTCAGAGCCGGAGCCAGATATCGAGCCGGGGCAGTGGTAATATTGATCTCCGTAACTGGAGCTGGTTTTAATTTATGATAGAAGAGAGGTCCGGAGCTGTAACAATGTAACATGATTATGATGAAGAATACAACCTTCAGCTTCGTTTGGAATCCGTGAAATCAACATTAGCGCAATAAAAGTTAGTATACTTCTAGATATTGAATATCACTTGCGAAATCTATTTACCTGTAATTTGACTCCGTGTCAGTTTATTTCCTTTCGTGATCGTAAATTTCAGGGTACAAAGTATTTTATTTGCGAATGATATCACCATCGTTAACATCAACATTTCAATGTTAACTAATTTCAGCGAATCAGTGTCAATATTGTGTACAATAATTCGCGATGTCTTTACCCAAACTCTATCGCATGCCCTGACAAGGTGGAAACTATGGATGGTGCGAACCACTGAAAAGTTCAGCTTCGTGTGAAGGCAAACCTTTCTGAAGGGTTCGGTGTTGATGCGAAAGTGAAGCTATGACGTCATGTGACGTCATATTGCTAATTACAACACAACATTCAGTGAAGTGATGTATTATTATACGTAAACGATACCTATAGCGACAGGGTTGTAACCAAGTCACATGGCTTCGAGTCACAAGTCAATCTCAGTTAGTTTTGACTCGAGTCAAGTCGAGTCATTTTTACTTCACCACCGATTCAAGTCGGAGTCCAAGTCAGAGAGCAGAGTCCGAGTCATGGTAATATGACTCGAGTCCGAGTTCAAGTCATTATGTTGACTGCTCAGTTTCCAATTGAAGTCTTGTTAAACCCACTTTTCATTACTCTGTTTGGTGATATATTTTAGCAGTTTCTGGTCGCATTTTCAAGCACCTGTACCAATAGACGAAATCCCAAGAGTGTGGGTACTTTACTTCTGTTCAAAATTACAATGAAATGTCGGTCGTGGCCGTCTGACTCTCGGGTCATATGACTTGATTCGAGTCATGCGCAATGACTCGAGTCCAAGTCGAGTCAATACACAGATTGACTCGAGTCGAGTCGAGCCATTACCGTATTTTGAGAAAATGACTCGACTCAAGTCGAGTCATCAGAAAATCGTGACTCGAGTCGGACTCGAGTCGAGTTATTACAACCCTGACTAGCGACGACTCAGGTCAAATTGAGCTGAAGTACAAGCTAACTTTTTGAACGTCACCATATGTATGAACTGAAGCAATCAAATGCTGTCATAATCCGATAAAATCAATAACTTTCGTCGATTGCTAACAATTTTGACGAGGACTTGCAAGGGCATAAAAGCCTTCGCCTTAACGGCCTATGCCAGAGCGGTCAATGTGTTTGGCTTCTGACAATTTCTACATTGACATCGTGCAGATTATAAAACGGGTTTCCATATACTTCCTATCGATAAACATGTTATATATCAGTCAAAACCTCAATCGCACGGTTTTTGTTTTTATGATACAATAAACATATCAAATCAAGATGGATTCCATACGCCTGCTAGATTTTGTACATTAGACAATGATCGAGTCTTTAAATCAATTTCATTGGTTGGTGGAATAAGCATCATTCACTGACTTTTTACCTGGAGTTTATTTCGTTATTGATGTTGTGTGATTGTGTCACAGCAGAGAGTTACTAGGAAACTTTTGTAACAAAGCAAGTAAAAATTTTGAGATTGCAAGGTGCGTGATCGTTTAGTGTTGATTTTATATGCTGCTAGCGCCATGTAGCCTATTTAGTGGTCTGAAGTCGAATGCAACGATTTTTAACTAAATATGTTATAATGGCATGAAAAATGACAATATATGAAAAGGGTCACGGTGCAGAAGCTACCAAAGTTTGTTTTTGAACGTGAACCTCTCAATTTCATCGTGAACCCACGTTCACATCATCCCTAGAGGAAATGCTTGAACAAAACATCACTCCTTCGTCAGACAAGCGTGTGAAATACCATATAAGGTCAAAGTGACGAAATTCTATTCATAAATACTATTATATTTCCAAAAATAGTCGAAATTTCAAATGGGTTTATGGTTCCATAGCAACGTTTGATGGACAATCTGACGATTAAACAAGTACACCCATGAACTTCAAGAAAAAGTGTTTCGAACACCCCTTATATGCAATGTGCGTATATACGGAGGTTTGCTTTGCTGTACTGGCTATATATTGAATGGAATTCTTATCACTACCTATTTCGGAATTTTCTATTTGAACGTAATCCGTCTATTAGTCCTAGTTTTCTGTTTATTTTACCAAGCGTAGCAAACCATTTCCGAATTAGATATATGCTCACCCCCAATTTTTCAGATGCCAATCAATATCCTTAACCGACGAAAAGGCATTCTTTTGCGCATTTTTCGTCGGTTTGATCCGACATTTCCCTCGATTATTGCAAATACACAGCATGATGTCTCCCTCCATGTCTTCGCCCAAGTATTCGTCCATATATTCCAACCAACTATTGATAATATAAGAAACGATGCTCCCATGATGCTTTGAGCCTATGGCTGAAACTTAATATTTGATTTCACATTATTTTAAAGCCAAATAAAAAGTTGATGTTGCAATTTAATATTGATTCTTCGCCCCCTTCCTGGGAAATTCTATAATTCGCAACTTTAATCCAGACTCATGATTCCGTCAGTATTGAAGTTTAAAATCTGGTGCGGATTATGCTGTCGAATAAAAACTCCGGATAACGGTCCAGTTACATTAATTCCATCCAATCCAATATTGCAAGTTGCTGCGTTTGCGATTAGCTACAGAATCAGGAGCAATGAGAACGCTTCCGGCTCTTGGAGCTGAGCGTATATAGTGTATTTTGCTACTTCTGATCAAATCCTGATTCAGTATGTTGGAATGACGATGCAATCCCGAACCTGCTTTCAAACATTAGCGGTTACGCAATATCAGCATTCCCACCAATAACTACCGGAATATCAATTTCATCGCAGATCTCTGCGCGACGGGTGTACTAGGCCCAACCTTCAATTTACTCTGTTTGATGTTGCTATCTAACCCAGCGCTATCGCCTGCTCATGCTGAATATGTTCTCTCCAATAGTAGAGTCATCTAAGTGGCGTTTTCACGAATTTTCCTGAATTTGCTTGCGTCCATGGCACACAAGACCTTAACAGCTATTGAGCGCCACGGAACACTTTTAATTATAATATTGTTAATATTGATTCATCTTAAATAATGCAAACAGTTTAATATCACCACTTCAACAAAAAATTGGCTAGATTACAGTTCAGCAGCACCAGTGACAGAAAACGACCAAGTAAAAATTCTTTCGGATGTACCAGTTATTACTGACGGCGAAATCAGTAGCGAACGCCCGGATATGATGATCAAACTAAAAGAAAGAGAGAATGCTTATTCATCGAACTGGCCGTCCCAGTTGATCACAACACAGCACCACAAGAATCAGAAAAACAATCAAAATACCCTGATTTGAAATGGAATGTGCGAAAATGTGGCGACGCAAAATAACTTTGAACCGATCGCCATTGGCGCTACAGGGGTCGTAAGCAGGGCATGGTATGAAATGGAATAGAATGGGAATCTTCCACCCGCTCAATCGCTCCACACCATACTTGTCAATTTTCCATAGGCTACCATAGCAAATATCTTCCATTCCATATTTGATACTCTTTGCATACCGTCGCAACTTGACCAGCCTCTCAAGTGATTTACTATTTTGAAGTGTGGAAATGTTCCCGCGTTTATATTCTAATTAATTTTGAATGAATTATCCATTAAAACAGCTTTGATGCACCAATGATATCTCCAGTTTCTTTGCTATCATATGGTGTCAGCGGCGTACGAACGTATAATAGAATATATACACACGGGATTATTTGGAAAGCACAACAGAATCTCATGATATCTAAATCTACACTAGCTCGGCTAGCAGTAACATCATCCACAGAATTACATAAAACAAAGGTATTGTTAAATTATAAGAGGTTCCCAATCTTTTTATTTACTCAACGCAACCTGATATAGATATTCTTACCCTTTAAAATTTCTCCTCCAATTAAATTTGATAAGACTTTGTTTTGTAAAGACTTGCTCTTGGTGAAAGTCAAGACCCACAAATGGGACAGCATACGCAATAAAGGTAATGAGCAGTGAACTGGTAACCCTAAACGCAATGTTGCGCCGCCGTAAAATATATATGTAAGATAAGCCGACAGAAAACACGAAGGGTAGGGTTGTTCAGAATTGACCGACTTTCAAAAAGTCCAGGTTTTCAGTCGATTCCCATGCCTTATACCTTAAAAACATATTCTGGCGACTTTTTTTTGTAACTCGTCTCCTGCATCCGTGTGCACATTGAGCTGGAAGGAAAAGCAGCTGAAATAGGGGATTCCCTAAAATCTGAGTGTCACGATTTACCCAGCCTAGTTAAAGTGACATATAACATGGATTTATGCAGCTGTTGCGGTTTGGAGTGCTACAAACCCCACTATATAAGGCATTCCTATTTCAGGATATCATTTCCATGTCCCACACTGCCTAGGAACTGCTCAAAACTACCTAAAACTGATAGTAATTTTGTTGGATCACATATCCTACACCCCTCAAACCTACCCGGCACTGTTCATCAATTTCCTGGATCCCCATGTGCAAGAATACAACTGTAAATGTAACCTCCACTCACAGCCACATAATAAACATCACAGGAAACAAAAAAGAAGGCAAAGAAAGTGATCAACTTTTCAAAATATTACATAAATCAGGTGGATGAAATGGTTGATATCGAGAAATCCGCATATATGTTCCGGTGATCTTCCACAGCTTGTAGGAGGCTCGCTCGCCGTTTTTTGTCATCCGTTATGAACGCAGCATAGTCGGTATTCAATTTTACCATACGCTCTGCTGCATCATTAACTACTTCAACAGTATTCACAAATTCTTGAGCAGTCACGAAATCCGGATCAGTATGTCATTCCGAAACTGGAAGACTTAACCAATCATGTTCCACATGTATAGCATCAAATAGAAACCACGATTCTGGCCCAATCAAATCGACCATACTCATTGACTCAGAGACAGAGTCAGAGATCAGACTGAGAGGCATACCTCTGAGAAAGTTTTCAGGGATTGGCATTTTCAGCAATTTAGCAGCCATCGCTTCATTCAGTTTGTCAGGAATCTTTGGATTAGCCGAGAACATGGTAAATACCACCATTTCCTCAGTTAGATACCAATGACGTTTTCGCAATTTCTTGTATGCCACATCAGCAACAGTGAGATCGCATAATGAAAAGTTTTTCATGTCATGAAGGAATTTGAGACCATTCCAAGGTGCGTCACATGCAATACCAGTTTTCAACCAAGCTGGAACATAAAACAAAGCAATGAATGTATTAATTCGTTCCAACTTTTCAATGAACTCTTCAGAATAGTCCATTTGCTCACTCCACATGAACATTTTTTGACAGTACAGGACTTGACTCATCCATCCAGCGCTATGAGTAGCACCAGGCTTGCGAAACGATGATCACCATATTTGTCATCCAAAATCGCCAAGGTGCCTGTTGCACATTCTCTGTAGTCATCTCTTATCAAGACTTCTTTCTGCTTTCCATCATTGGGTTTTATCAGTGGAATTATTTCTTGCTTTGCTTCATCACCTTTCATCGCCAACCAGCTGCCTTCAATAAACTTCGGCGTTTTATAGCTTCTTGATTTATCAATATGTTTCCACTTCTTCTTGAAGGTATTAAAATCCGTGTTTTCAGGGCCTGTGGTTGTCGATCCAAACAAACACTTCCAAACCTCTCGAATGACCAGTTCATAAATATGATGGCGACAGGCATTGTAGAAAACTTTCCTGTTAATCAATTCTTCAAGTAACGGAACCGCACCTTTGTTTTTACCAGTGTTTGAGGATGTTGTGTCAAACACATGAGCTCAAACAGATTTTGTTAAATTCCAAAGTTTCAGCAGTTCAAATGATGCATCAGCCTGTGCTTTTCCTGTAGCACTTTAATGATGCAGCAGAGCGTTTGGTAAAATTGAATACCGACTATGCCGCGTTCATAACGGATGACAAAAAACAGAGAGCGAGCCTCCTACAAGCTGTGGAAGATCACCGGAACAGATATGCAGATTTCTCGAAATCAACCATTTCATCCACCTGATTTATGTAATATTTTGCCAAGTTGATCTCTTTCTTTGCCTTATTTTTTCGTTTCCTGTGATGTTTATTATGTGGCTGTGAGTGGATGTTACATTTGGAGTTGTATTCTTGCACATGGGGATCCAGGAAATTGATGAACAGTGCCGGGTAGGTTTGCGGAGTGTAGGATATGTGATCCAACAAAATGACTATCAGTTTTAGGTAGTTTTGAGCAGTTCTAAGGCAGTGTGGGACATGGAAATGATGTCCTGAAATAGGAATGCCTTATACAGTGGGGTTTTGTAGCACTCCAAACCGCAACAGCTGCATAAATCCATGTTATATGTCACTTTAACTAGGCTAGGTAAAATCGTGGCACTCAGATTTTAGGGGAATCCCCTATTTTCAGCTGCTATTCTTCCAGCTCAATGTGCAGGCCCTGCACATTGAGCTGGAAGAATAGCAGCTGAAAATAGGGGATTCCCCTAAAATCTGAGTGCCACGATTTTACCTAGCCTAGTTAAAGTGACATATAACATGGATTTATGCAGCTGTTGCGGTTTGGAGTGCTACAAAACCCCACTGTATAAGGCATTCCTATTTCAGGACATCATTTCCATGTCCCACACTGCCTTAGAACTGCTCAAAACTACCTAAAACTGATAGTCATTTTGTTGGATCACATATCCTACACTCCGCAAACCTACCCGGCACTGTTCATCAATTTCCTGGATCCCCATGTGCAAGAATACAACTCCAAATGTAACATCCACTCACAGCCACATAATAAACATCACAGGAAACGAAAAAATAAGGCAAAGAAAGAGATCAACTTGGCAAAATATTACATAAATCAGGTGGATGAAATGGTTGATTTCGAGAAATCTGCATATCTGTTCCGGTGATCTTCCACAGCTTGTAGGAGGCTCGCTCTCTGTTTTTTGTCATCCGTTATGAACGCGGCATAGTCGGTATTCAATTTTACCAAACGCTCTGCTGCATCATTAAAGTGCTACAGGAAAAGCACAGGCTGATGCATCATTTGAACTGCTGAAACTTTGGAATTTAACAAAATCTGTTTGAGCTCATGTGTTTGACACAACATCCTCAAACACTGGTAAAAACAAAGGTGCGGTTCCGTTACTTGAAGAATTGATTAACAGGAAAGTTTTCTACAATGCCTGTCGCCATCATATTTATGAACTGGTCATTCGAGAGGTTTGGAAGTGTTTGTTTGGATCGACAACCACAGGCCCTGAAAACACGGATTTTAATACCTTCAAGAAGAAGTGGAAACATATTGATAAATCAAGAAGCTATAAAACGCCGAAGTTTATTGAAGGCAGCTGGTTGGCGATGAAAGGTGATGAAGCAAAGCAAGAAATAATTCCACTGATAAAACCCAATGATGGAAAGCAGAAAGAAGTCTTGATAAGAGATGACTACAGAGAATGTGCAACAGGCACCTTGGCGATTTTGGATGACAAATATGGTGATCATCGTTTCGCAAGCCTGGTGCTACTCATAGCGCTGGATGGATGAGTCAAGTCCTGTACTGTCAAAAAATGTTCATGTGGAGTGAGCAAATGGACTATTCTGAAGAGTTCATTGAAAAGTTGGAACGAATTAATACATTCATTGCTTTGTTTTATGTTCCAGCTTGGTTGAAAACTGGTATTGCATGTGACGCACCTTGGAATGGTCTCAAATTCCTTCATGACATGAAAAACTTTTCATTATGCGATCTCACTGTTGCTGATGTGGCATACAAGAAATTGCGAAAACGTCATTGGTATCTAACTGAGGAAATGGTGGTATTTACCATGTTCTCGGCTAATCCAAAGATTCCTGACAAACTGAATGAAGCGATGGCTGCTAAATTGCTGAAAATGCCAATCCCTGAAAACTTTCTCAGAGGTATGCCTCTCAGTCTGATCTCTGACTCTGTCTCTGAGTCAATGAGTATGGTCGATTTGATTGGGCCAGAATCGTGGTTTCTATTTGATGCTATACATGTGGAACATGATTGGTTAAGTCTTCCAGTTTCGGAATGACATACTGATCCGGATTTCGTGACTGCTCAAGAATTTGTGAATACTGTTGAAGTAGTTAATGATGCAGCAGAGCGTATGGTAAAATTGAATACCGACTATGCTGCGTTCATAACGGATGACAAAAAACGGCGAGCGAGCCTCCTACAAGCTGTGGAAGATCACCGGAACATATATGCGGATTTCTCGATATCAACCATTTCATCCACCTGATTTATGTAATATTTTGAAAAGTTGATCACTTTCTTTGCCTTCTTTTTTTGTTTCCTGTGATGTTTATTATGTGGCTGTGAGTGGAGGTTACATTTACAGTTGTATTCTTGCACATGGGGATCCAGGAAATTGATGAACAGTGCCGGGTAGGTTTGAGGGGTGTAGGATATGTGATCCAACAAAATTACTATCAGTTTTAGGTAGTTTTGAGCAGTTCCTAGGCAGTGTGGGACATGGAAATGATATCCTGAAATAGGAATGCCTTATATAGTGGGGTTTGTAGCACTCCAAACCGCAACAGCTGCATAAATCCATGTTATATGTCACTTTAACTAGGCTGGGTAAATCGTGACACTCAGATTTTAGGGGAATCCCCTATTTCAGCTGCTTTTCTTCCAGCTCAATGTGCACACGGATGCAGGAGACGAGTTACAAAAAAAAGTCGCCAGAATATGTTTTTAAGGTATAAGGCATGGGAATCGGACTGAAAACCTGGACTTTTTGAAAGTCGGTCAATTCTGAACAACCCTACCCTTCGTGTTTTCTGTCGGCTTATCTTACATATATATTTTACGGCGGCGCAACATTGCGTTTAGGGTTACCAGTTCACTGCTCATTACCTTTATTGCGTATGCTGTCCCATTTTGTGGGTCTTGACTTTCACCAAGAGCAAGTCTTTACAAAACAAAGTCTTATCAAATTTAATTGGAGGAGAAATTTTAAAGGGTAAGAATATCTATATCAGGTTGCGTTGAGTAAATAAAAAGATTGGGAACCTCTTATAATTTAACAATACCTTTGTTTTATGTAATTCTGTGGATGATGTTACTGCTAGCCGAGCTAGTGTAGATTTAGATATCATGAGATTCTGTTGTGCTTTCCAAATAATCCCGTGTGTATATATTCTATTATACGTTCGTACGCCGCTGACACCATATGATAGAAAGAAACTGGAGATATCATTGGTGCATCAAAGCTGTTTTAATGGATAATTCATTCAAAATTAATTAGAATATAAACGCGGGAACATTTCCACACTTCAAAAATAGTAAATCACTTGAGAGGCTGGTCAAGTTGCGACGGTATGCAAAGAGTATCAAATATGGAATGGAAGATATTTGCTATGGTAGCCTATGGAAAATTGACAAGTATGGTGTGGAGCGATTGAGCGGGTGGAAGATTCCCATTCTATTCCATTTCATACCATGCCCTGCTTACGACCCCTGTAGCGCCAATGGCGATCGGTTCAAAGTTTATTTTGCGTCGCCACATTTTCGCACATTCCATTTCAAATCAGGGTATTTTGATTGTTTTTCTGATTCTTGTGGTGCTGTGTTGTGATCAACTGGGACGGCCAGTTCGATGAATAAGCATTCTCTCTTTCTTTTTAGTTTGATCATCATATCCGGGCGTTCGCTACTGATTTCGCCGTCAGTAATAACTGGTACATCCGAAAGAATTTTTACTTGGTCGTTTTCTGTCACTGGTGCTGCTGAACTGTAATCTAGCCAATTTTTTGTTGAAGTGGTGATATTAAACTGTTTGCATTATTTAAGATGAATCAATATTAACAATATTATAATTAAAAGTGTTCCGTGGCGCTCAATAGCTGTTAAGGTCTTGTGTGCCATGGACGCAAGCAAATTCAGGAAAATTCGTGAAAACGCCACTTAGATGACTCTACTATTGGAGAGAACATATTCAGCATGAGCAGGCGATAGCGCTGGGTTAGATAGCAACATCAAACAGAGTAAATTGAAGGTTGGGCCTAGTACACCCGTCGCGCAGAGATCTGCGATGAAATTGATATTCCGGTAGTTATTGGTGGGAATGCTGATATTGCGTAACCGCTAATGTTTGAAAGCAGGTTCGGGATTGCATCGTCATTCCAACATACTGAATCAGGATTTGATCAGAAGTAGCAAAATACACTATATACGCTCAGCTCCAAGAGCCGGAAGCGTTCTCATTGCTCCTGATTCTGTAGCTAATCGCAAACGCAGCAACTTGCAATATTGGATTGGATGGAATTAATGTAACTGGACCGTTATCCGGAGTTTTTATTCGACAGCATAATCCGCACCAGATTTTAAACTTCAATACTGACGGAATCATGAGTCTGGATTAAAGTTGCGAATTATAGAATTTCCCAGGAAGGGGGCGAAGAATCAATATTAAATTGCAACATCAACTTTTTATTTGGCTTTAAAATAATGTGAAATCAAATATTAAGTTTCAGCATAGGCTCAAAGCATCATGGGGAGCATCGTTTCTTATATTATCAATAGTTGGTTGGAATATATGGACGAATACTTGGGCGAAGACATGGAGGGAGACATCATGCTGTGTATTTGCAATAATCGAGGGAAATGTCGGATCAAACCGACGAAAAATGCGCAAAAGAATGCCTTTTCGTCGGTTAAGGATATTGATTGGCATCTGAAAAATTGGGGTGAGCATATATCTAATTCGGAAATGGTTTGCTACGCTTGGTAAAATAAACAGAAAACTAGGACTAATAGACGGATTACGTTCAAAATAGAAAATTCCGAAATAGGTAGTGATAAGAATTCCATTCAATATATAGCCAGTACAGCAAAGCAACCTCCGTATATACGCACATTGCATATAAGGGGTGTTCGAAACACTTTTTCTTGAAGTTCATGGGTTTACTTGTTTAATCGTCAGATTGTCCATCAAACGTTGCTATGGAACCATAAACCCATTTGAAATTTCGACTATTTTTGGAAATATAATAGTATTTATGAATAGAATTTCGTCACTTTGACCTTATATGGTATTTCACACGCTTGTCTGACGAAGGAGTGATGTTTTGTTCAAGCATTTCCTCTAGGGATGATGTGAACGTGGGGTTCACGATGAAATTGAGAGGTTCACGTTCAAAAACAAACTTTGGTAGCTTCTGCACCGTGAACCCTTTTCATATATTGTCATTTTTCATGCCATTATAACATATTTAGTTAAAAATCGTTGCATTCGACTTCAGACCACTAAATAGGCTACATGGCGCTAGCAGCATATAAAATCAACACTAAACGATCACGCACCTTGCAATCTCAAAATTTTTACTTGCTTTGTTACAAAAGTTTCCTAGTAACTCTCTGCTGTGACACAATCACACAACATCAATAACGAAATAAACTCCAGGTAAAAAGTCAGTGAATGATGCTTATTCCACCAACCAATGAAATTGATTTAAAGACTCGATCATTGTCTAATGTACAAAATCTAGCAGGCGTATGGAATCCATCTTGATTTGATATGTTTATTGTATCATAAAAACAAAAACCGTGCGATTGAGGTTTTGACTGATATATAACATGTTTATCGATAGGAAGTATATGGAAACCCGTTTTATAATCTGCACGATGTCAATGTAGAAATTGTCAGAAGCCAAACACATTGACCGCTCTGGCATAGGCCGTTAAGGCGAAGGCTTTTATGCCCTTGCAAGTCCTCGTCAAAATTGTTAGCAAATCGACGAAAGTTATTGATTTTATCGGATTATGACAGCATTTGATTGCTTCAGTTCATACATATGGTGACGTTCAAAAAGTTAGCTTGTACTTCAGCTCAATTTGACCTGAGTCGTCGCTAGTCAGGGTTGTAATAACTCGACTCGAGTCCGACTCGAGTCACGATTTTCTGATGACTCGACTTGAGTCGAGTCATTTTCTCAAAATACGGTAATGGCTCGACTCGACTCGAGTCAATCTGTGTATTGACTCGACTTGGACTCGAGTCATTGCGCATGACTCGAATCAAGTCATATGACCCGAGAGTCAGACGGCCACGACCGACATTTCATTGTAATTTTGAACAGAAGTAAAGTACCCACACTCTTGGGATTTCGTCTATTGGTACAGGTGCTTGAAAATGCGACCAGAAACTGCTAAAATATATCACCAAACAGAGTAATGAAAAGTGGGTTTAACAAGACTTCAATTGGAAACTGAGCAGTCAACATAATGACTTGAACTCGGACTCGAGTCATATTACCATGACTCGGACTCTGCTCTCTGACTTGGACTCCGACTTGAATCGGTGGTGAAGTAAAAATGACTCGACTTGACTCGAGTCAAAACTAACTGAGATTGACTTGTGACTCGAAGCCATGTGACTTGGTTACAACCCTGTCGCTATAGGTATCGTTTACGTATAATAATACATCACTTCACTGAATGTTGTGTTGTAATTAGCAATATGACGTCACATGACGTCATAGCTTCACTTTCGCATCAACACCGAACCCTTCAGAAAGGTTTGCCTTCACACGAAGCTGAACTTTTCAGTGGTTCGCACCATCCATAGTTTCCACCTTGTCAGGGCATGCGATAGAGTTTGGGTAAAGACATCGCGAATTATTGTACACAATATTGACACTGATTCGCTGGAAATTAGTTAACATTGAAATGTTGATGTTAACGATGGTGATATCATTCGCAAATAAAATACTTTGTACCCTGAAATTTACGATCACGAAAAGGAAATAAACTGACACGGAGTCAAATTACAGGTAAATAGATTTCGCAAGTGATATTCAATATCTAGAAGTATACTAACTTTTATTGCGCTAATGTTGATTTCACGGATTCCAAACGAAGCTGAAGGTTGTATTCTTCATCATAATCATGTTACATTGTTACAGCTCCGGACCTCTCTTCTATCATAAATTAAAACCAGCTCCAGTTACGGAGATCAATATTACCACTGCCCCGGCTCGATATCTGGCTCCGGCTCTGAAAACTATCGAATGGGTCTGTCTATTGATTACCTCCGTTGGCTAGTAATCTGTAGTCTGTCAGCAGTCAGTAACATCGGTTGCAGTGATGAAGACATAGGTGCCGTCGCATCAGTGCGTGAAGTCATAATAACTACATGTCATAGTTGCCCTAGAACGCACTTTACTGTATGCCTTTGCTGTGTACAGTACACTGTACAGCAATAAAATTCTGAAGCGATGTTTTGGCACAGGCACTGCACTCGTTAATATTAAGCCATACCAGCCGAATTTAATATTTAAATGTGCGATCAATATTCAACTGTAACTGCAGTAAGAGCAATATGGGCGCATATCATGACCTTATCAGTGGAATTCCGCTTTGTGCCAAATAGCCAATGATTTGCAATTCGATATTGGTGCCAGCGATACCAGTCCATCCGGTGTCGATCATGTTCATCGGAATATAATATTTTCCCATTGAAACGAATCGAATAACATCTGAATTAGTGCCACTGAGAATTTGACATTTCATTAAGATGGGAGCTTTATTAAACCCTGCGCAATGCGTGGACATTCACCATGCCCTCGGTGAATATCGTATAAAATGTATTACCAACCCAGTCAACAAAATTGTGTATATTTAATGCCGAACTAGGCGAAGATAGTGAAGGGGAGAAGAGATCCCAGCCGTTTTCTCACTATAGCGAGGCGGCACCTTTGATGTACAAAAACTGATCGCTCTCGAATTCAAAAGATCGATTGTTCTATTTCCCATCGTCGGCCAAAGAGATTGGTGGTAGCGTTATGAACCAATCAAACCGCGCATGATTATCACGTGACTTTACCGTGCCGTCTGGCTTTGACAGGTTTGTGAGCACTTGAGCGTGGAGTAATTGTGATGTCATGCAGTCTTCGGATGTTGTTTACCGCTACTGGCGAATTGAATTTCCGAGGGTATAACGATGGAATGGAATAGGAATGAAGTTATCGTTGACGATTTATGTGCTTGAGAAGTAAAAGACCGGATTGGCTATTGATGAAATTATTTCCACACTTGGTTAGACGTGTCATGGTTATGACTGCGACATCATTTGGTACCGGTAGTGTAATTGTTGAATGTTGATGCATGAATCTGCCAAGAGACGTGCGATATGCTCAATCTATCTACTGTGTGTGTCTTTAATTGTCCGTGAAGTACCGATCATTGCTTCAGAACAATCGTAATATTATAACCACAATGCTTCATAGATCCGATATCTGTCTGCTCACTTGTATCAACGTGAATTTTAATATTCAGGAAAGAATAAAGTATTAGCCACTATTCCTATCATTAGTGATGTTTTACTGTGTGCAGTTTGATGATGGCACCAACGAGGTAGTTCCGCAAAATTGGCTGGCATGCAACGACAGCTTGTGTTTTTGGCCCCCTGAAGGAAATGTGCAAGATCTTTCAAAGATTGCATCTCACCCTACAGACGAATGGAAAGCCCATGGACGTAAAGTCATTTGCTATTCCGGTTGGTTATACTAATGTTCAGTTGTTGTCTGTAACATTTTCCTATCAATATTTCTCAGTAACTTACAGTCAGTGCCATGAATCTGCATACGGGTACCCAGTACCAGGCTATTGGGCAAATTCTTCCCCGACTCATCCGAAAATACTCAGCCGGTCAAGTGACAGCTATTATCAAGCTGATAGATATGCAACATTAAGTCAAAGAACTGTTCAGATGTAAGTTGATGAGATCATTCACAGATAATTGTAAATTCTGAGTTGTGTTGAAAGTCAATGAACAATTATGGCATATTTTGGCTATTTTATTATTAGGTGGACAACTGCACATTCCTACCTCATGTGTAGAAGTAGTATATTTTAATAGAAGTCATAGCAACGTCGCCACCAGGGAATGCCGGTTTTTTAGCCTTTGCCAGTCAATCC
Organism: Botryllus schlosseri; assembly: GCF_051294905.1. Lineage (NCBI taxonomy): Eukaryota > Metazoa > Chordata > Ascidiacea > Stolidobranchia > Styelidae > Botryllus > Botryllus schlosseri. Next base: position 13,086,859 of record NC_137238.1, on the reverse strand, counting down.
TGAATCATGGTGTTGGTCATTAAGGGCATTGGTTTGGAGGCTAGAGATTGCCCAGTTGTGAATAAGTTGGCTGCGAAAGACTTATACTTCTTATATTTAAAACAGGCCCTATGAGTTTCTTACAAAGCTGTCGAATTCGCTTGACGAGATAAAAGATGAAATTAACCAGCTAAGGGAAGAGATGAAACATATGCATGATAAAGTCAATGAAGACGACTCCATGAAAGATTTTGTTGAAGCAGACAGTGCAGAAGAGCTGGATATGCTGTTGAAGAATCAGGTCAGCATAACAATTTATTAGTCGGAACAAACTGCTATGAGCTAAGCATCTTTTTGATATATGTCAGATCCCATCTGCTGTCGCACTGAAAATAGTGAAACCAAATCTTCGGGCTACAGTGCGTGCATTTTTCAAGTATTTTATGACTCAGACTTGCCCAGAAGTATTCGTGGACAGGTGCTTCTCGTCAAAGTGGATTTAAGATAGCCGTGCAAGGCTCAAATCTTTGGCGTCATCTTTTATGTGAGGGGTATGACAGTTTCATTCCATTTCGTTGCTTGAACTTCAGTTTGTTCCAGCTGTCCTGCAGCATACCGGATTCAGGCTCGTTACCCATCATGAAATTTCAGCCCACATAAAAACTGTTCTACATGGAGTGCCGGATCGGGATGCCGGTCGCCGAAAATGAAATAGTGTTGCCTCAGGTATCCGATCCTAATTTTGCAAAATAGTATGTATTATTGTATATTGTATTTCGTTATTTCCAAAATTTTGCCTTGAAATACTCATCAATGACCATCAAGTAAGTAACCACAAAACCGCTACTGGTGTTCTCAGATCCAGGATATAGTTGACGTGCCATCAGAAAAGGTGGTCTGTAGACATGTAAGTACTGGACAAAATAGCTCAGTATACTTGGCAATAACCATCTGTCTCATAGTTCAGGTTAGGTTGGGGTATGGTTTAGAGTTGTCATTTATCAAGTAACATACTTGGGTGTGAGATGATCAAATGACGCACAAACAGAAATGATATGATTAAGGCAATCAGTGCTAATTCATAGCAAAAATATAATAATAATGTTTACATCTTATTTTCCAGATCCCTCAAGAGGTCAGCAACGTTGTTGAATTTACATATGATCGACTGGACGATGCTCCGCAAAGGTTTTATGTCGTGTGACCGTTCAGATTCGCCATGCTGTAGTTGATCATAGAGGTTAAAGTTGAAACTAGTTTGGGTCCTTGTTACATATTAGCCTATATTGCCAGACAATGTGTATACCATAAACCGGGTAACATTGGATACTAAGAAGTAAAACCTTTAAATATATATTGAAGGAAAAGGGTTGCTGCTTGTCCAATTCTTTTTCATGAGGCAACAGTACCACAAGTAGTCTCAATAAAAGGTGGAATCATTTCACTACCCGATAGCCTTGACCAATGTTCCCTCTAATTTGTAACGAGTCTGCGCGCACTTGTCAACTACCTGCGCAGACCCTTGGACAGCAGTGCGTAACGACAAAAAAAAAGGTCATCACTTCGGATTTTTTGTACGCAACTTGAAATTTCTGTGCACAGAGACCTTGTCATCACTGCGCTTAGAGCAGTGGTTCTCAACCTTTTTGGCTTCGCGGACCCCTTTTGACCGTCACGGACCCTCGCGGACCCCCTCAAGTTTTAGTTCAATTTTAACTCTATTATGGTGCAACCTTCGTCTGTCATGTGTAAATATGAACTGTAGGCTTGTGATAAACAGCAAAATAATGATTTTTCTTGAAAATAACCTCATACCATTTATGTAGAAATTGGTAGACTTTTATTATTTCAAAGCTAATTTTGCTGCTGTATTTTTTGAAGTACTAGATCGTGTCTTGAAAATCAGCGTCTTCGCTTTGATATGAACGAGGGGTGCCGAAAATAATTTCCGCAAAGATAGAGGGAGGTTAATGCAATATTAACGCATAACGCTTCCGACGATACTTTTGGTGTGATCGCAACATTTATGGCACTAAAATAAAGAAACATATATTTTATGAGCATATCACGTCCAGCATCTAGCGCAGGGACGGGCAACATACGGATCGCGAACAACAGAGAGTTTCTACCGTGAAAGTGAAATCCTAATCTAAATGTATAGACAAATTTTATGCGCCAAAGAATGGATCCAAGTTTTCCAACCTGCGAAAGACTGTCAGGAAACGACTTGTTATGTTCGGGTTTACATATAACGACCAAACATTTTCGACCATGAACAATTGAACATTAACAAGACAAGGCTGCATACTAATATAACTGGTGATATGAATTTCAGGGTTGAAGCGTAATGCTTTGATAGCAACGAAACACTCCTTGTTCATCAAAAAACCAGCCTTGTCGATAGGGAATCCGCAATAAGAATGCGCCAAATCTGATAGCCGAGCTTTAAGGGCAGGTATATCATTGTCTGATTTATGACGATTGTCAGCCGAAAATACTCGGGTTCATTTCAATATGAATATACTATCCAATTGTATATTGTAGTTCTGTACCTCCAATAAGCTGTTCAAATAGTGGTAATGTATATCACAGGATAAAATGGATTTCGTGGGGAGGTTTCAATCCCTGCATTGGGACAAATTATGGAAATACTTCAGAAATTTTTATTTCAAACGACTGTTCACTAATTTTATGAGACTGAAAACTTCACATCGAGAAGGTTGAAAAATTGAAAAATTGGCCATTAAAATGATTTTTTACACTACGATAGTTCATGTCAGACGATTATTATGATGATATGAGTCATGAGATTATAGCAGTTGTGGTGCGAGACTGCCTCATGCTTTCTCAAATTAAAAAATAGAATGAAAATTAGGTTATCAACCATTTTAAAAATTTAGAGGTCTCGCGGACCCCCTGAAATTGCTTCGCGGACCCCTAGGGGTCCGCGGACCCCCGGTTGAGAACCGCTGGCTTAGAGGGAACATTGACCTTGACCCAACATTGATAAATTATTGGTAGGGGGGGTCAATTTCATCAAAATTTATGGTTATTAAATTCTTACAACGAAATATAGATAGCATGTGAGTCCTAGATTTAAAACTTGGCAGCCGTTACCTCTAAGTAGTCTTAATCAATGACAGAAATCTCAACGGGCCCACCCTTAGGTCAATATAGAAAAAATGTGATGTCCAAAGTTACCCCCTCAAATTTTATCAGGACGGGGTAACTTTGGACATGGATAATTTACAAAAATACGGTACTCATTTATGACCATGAAGATTTTGAATTAGTTGATTCTAATCCCTGCTCAATAACCCCAGAAAAGTACAAAACTTGCCTTCCTGCACTCAGTCATTTCTGAGATATAAAGCAAATTAGTGAAAAATTGTCCAAAGTTACCCCGGTTTACGGTACTTTATTTAAGCGACTTTCCATGGGCCCAATGTATTGTATTTTAATCGATCTTAATCTGACAAATGATCATGCTAAACTCTCGCCTTTGATATGTCATATGTCGGTCAACCTGTATTTTCGTTGATTTTAATAAAACTAACACGATAATGAAAATGCTGAGTCAACTTGTGATGACTTGCAACACAGGGTTAGAAATCAACAGCGATTAGGGTGGCGAGACTAGCGGCAGGGTTACTAGCGGTCAAGGAGTCTGCGGCTGAAGTGCGAAAATTGTATCTTTTGAAGCATCATTTTGGCATTGAAAGCGTATTATACGCCGAGCGATCGCTTCCCATTTTGTTGACTGGGAACTATTAATGAGAATTAATTAGATAAATATATTATTATTTGTAGGTTAGATTTGTAGGTCAGGGTAGGCGTATATCACGCAGTCCCGGAAGATAACACGGATATTTACGGGGCCAATATTGCCGAGGGCCGAATTCAATCGGTAAATTCGGCCCTCGGGAAATTTTGTGTACAATGTATTATTTATCAAGTGATTTGGATGTCAGGACATGCGTAAATCACGCAGTCACGGCTTGATTAGATCACGCGACGAGACGATGCTAGGGGTTAGGTTTACGGATAGGATAGGATTAGGGTTAGGGTTAGGCAATGTTATCGTAACTATTTTTTGTTGTTGTTACTGTAGGTTGGGATAGGGGTATTAGGGTTTGGTAGTGGGAATATTAGGGTTGGAAGAGGGCGACCCTAGCCCTAAGTAACACTAACCCTAATCTTGGGATACCTTAACCGTAACTGTAACCCTAATCTCCAACCATAATATCCCCCCACACAACCTTAATCTCCCCCTCCCAGCCCTAACACCCATCACCCCCAACACTAATATTGGAATACCTTAATCCTAGCCGTAATCTCCCTCCTCCTAACCCTAATACCCATCACCCCAACCCTAATTCTGGGATATCTTAGCCCTAAACCTAACCAACCCTAATATCATCATCAACCCCAACCCTAATCTTGGGATAACTTAATCCCAACATGGACCCCAACCAACCTCCTACCCTAATATGCCCCATACCCACCCACGGTCAACGTTCCCTCTAATTTGCGACGATTCTGCGCAGAATCAGCAACTCACTGCGCAGACCCTTGTACAACAGTGCGTAACGACTAAAAAATACTCATCACTTCGGATTCTTGTGCACAACATACACATACAAACGCACGCCCCCCGCTCACATACACACACAAACAGAAACACGCACGCACGTAAAGTACCTGATAAAGAGACCAAAATGTGAATAACCACATCAACAGGTATAGAGAGCATTTTCTTTGCACACTGATAGCCGTTGCAATATATCCACATTCTACAATACATGTAGGACTGGTCGATATTGTGCTAAGTGGGCAAGTTTGAGCGGATAATAATTACTATCTCTACAAGTACCGGTATAATGTTTTAAGTAAAAAAACACTAGGCCAACATTTCCCGAATTTCGAAAGAAAATGCAGTTGGTCAAGTCAAAATACACTAGATCTAGTGTAAAACACTAGGAGTGGCGCCACTTACCACAAACAACGACAACGCAGGCTATGTTAGTAGAGCTATCACATACCAAAATTAGGGTATTGTAGTCAATTCGAAGCATAAAACCTACTTTTTAATGTTGCTGCATGGACTAAAACAACCGGCTGTATATAAACGTAACCAAAAAATCGTTTACTTTCAAATCTGTTCAATAATATGCCGCGAATACGCAGTCTACGTACCTCGCATGCTTAATCCAGATTCAAAATAGAGACAATGCTGCAAATTTTGCCTAGGCAATCAAAGTCACAAGAAGTTCACAAACCTTCTTTGTTACCATTGTCACATTACGCATTACATGGTCTGTGCTTCATATAGTAACGCGATACGTTTCCAAATCACTAACTCGTAAATCAAGTCAATCAATGCCTTTAAATGATGAACAGGTATGGCAAAAGAGAAAGCTGAAATCTGAAATTCAAATAAGTTTTGTGGCACTAAATATTTGTTTGCTGAACTCAGGGATAATTCCGTCCTTTTGGTAGTTAGCACCCAGAATGTCGATGTGCTTAAGGGGTATAATTCAAGTCACTCTTATGACAAAGACACGAAGATATGCACTCGGTCAAAGGAGGGTTAATTTCAAAAGATCCGCAAGTTTCGCTCAACATAAAGGCTGTTTCGCCAAGCTGCACACTGCTCGGAAGGCATTGGCCAAGACAATAAGCTTTGTAGTATCCCAAATCCATTTCAATTACTTTATAGAAAAACGCGGATATGTGTTAAAAGAGTTGAAATGTATCGCAGATGGACTCCTCGAGTCGAGTCGAGTCATTTCCGTATTTTGAGACAATGACTCGAGTCAAATCGAGTACCGTAATTTTCCAAGGATAGTACGCCCCCATGTATAATACCAGAGGTGGTCAGTAACTAAGTACTTCTATTTTTCGAAGCACTCAAGTAGTTTTCCTCTACTTCTGATACCTACTCAAGTAGATATGATTTTCGCTACTTCCACTTCTAATTCGTAATATTTGTGATCTACTTACTTAATTTTCGCTCTTTTCAGTTAGTCAAGTAGAAGTAGTAATCCTTCAATCAGGAAGATAGCCTGAGGAATTTAGGAATTTATTTCGTCGCGCTTCGCGCTCAATGAATACGGAGTAACCACTAACCAATATGATTTCACGAGAGTATCGGTGAATATAATTTTGGTAGTGGGTTAGCGTGGTTCCGTTCATACCGCATTGTCGCCCTTCGCCCATATGAAATATTTCATCACAGTATAATGCCTCCTCATAACGTTTAAAACAGATGTTTTGCAATCTAGCAATTACTTATATCGTAATCTAGCAGTCCATCGCGTGTCCTAATCAAGAAAAGTGAACTCTGATGACTTTTTTTAGTTTTAGAGCTGTTTCAGCATACCACCTTTGAAACTTTCTGGACTAAAGACATGAAATACATTTTCCGCTTTTATAAGTAGTATTTATATTTCACTTTAAATCCAAGTATCATATACTTTGAGTTCTAATTAACATCAGTTCTTTTGTCTGGATAACATACATGTTGAAGTATGAAAGCAAGTGTAGTAATGCCTTTAATTTCCGGAAATAAAGCTACACAGTATGGCATTCTTACGATCCACCATATTTTTTATTACCGTTTACTAATCGCGCAAAGTGTTTACACCGTATCCTATACAACAGGGCCGGCCAACCCATGGCCCGCGGGTCACAAGTGGCCCGCGAGAAAGTTTTGAGTGGCCCGCGAGATAATTTCAGAAATTAACGGTATTATCAAAAATGGATTGCACAGATTGTGAACTTGCAAGGCCAACCAAAAATTTGATTAGTCTGGCCGCAACACTTAAGCTGTGATGAATAAAATATCAGTTCCGACGCGTTGGCAGATCCATGAGCCAGTCACATTTTGGTTGAACATCGTAGACTACAATAAAGCAGAATAATTTCCGATAGATTTACGCTGCGCGCAACATGTTGTCACTCGATTTCTTGCTTTTAATATTGGTACCCCTTTGTGAAAATGAAAGAACGCGTAATGTATCAGATTGAATCTAACTATATTCGCGATTGCGAGTCAAAGTGTCGTTCAACATTTGCGACCTTGCGTTTGCGCTCGCAGAAAGCCCGTCGACTATGAAACCTAGGCACAGAATAATTGATGCATGTTGGCCGAAGCTTTCGATATCAATATGTCCAGGCGCCGAATAGTTCAGTCCTTGCAAACTGCGAACAGCAATATACAGCATGCGCGCAATATAGTCAAGTGATAACATTATTGACCAATGAACTTCGAAAAATTTTCGCGCTTGGCGCGGCTAGTGGCCCGCGCAATAGTTCGACAATCGAATGTGGCTCTTTGGCTGAAAAGGTTGGCCACCCCTGCTATACAACTTCTCCATATTGCTCTTCAACTAAACCACGGGCCTTATAATATGGGGGAGTGCGCCATACCATGATATCTTCTAAAACGTGCTGTTCGAGTGAACAGAGGATTAGTATTGCATTTCCATATCACTACTATCATTTTCATCCCATGATACGGACGAATGCTTTTGCTGTAGAAAATTGGATACCTCCTGGTATGCATCAATATGAATCAAGCTCGGCACCTTTCGCATAGCCCAATTTGCAGCTTTTGACAATTCATGCGAACGAATTACGATCGTTTTCACAACTACTTACTTATTTGAGTAGATTTAAAGTCAGTAAATTCTACTTCTACTTCAAGTAGTTTAAGGTTGATTATGGAAGAAGTACTTCTACTCGTACTTGAGCAGATTTTTTCGTCGCTACTTCTACTTCTACTTGAGTAGCTTTCTTGACTACTTTGACCACCTCTGTATCATACGCACCCTTAAAATGCCATGCAAATTCTGGGAAAACCCTGTACCCATGTATAGTACGCACCCTGCATTCGCAGTTCATGAATAGTTGTGTTTTAGTATACGATATCATTCTGTTTTGCGATGTCACCGTTGAACAATCATGACATAACTATCGCTAATAATTTTACAATTGACGGCATTGTCTCTTAACGACAGTAGATAGCAGCCAAAGCCTGCGAGGCCGGCGACGCGATAGTTCAGGCTAGCGACACGACATCTTGCGCACGAGGCCTATTACAGATGCCATTGCTCAGGCCAACGATTATGTCGTGCGCACCAGGCCTGTTGGAGATGCGACTGATTACGCAAGCCATCATATCTTTCTCACATGTCCTCTTGTGTATGCGATTGCTGAGGCCTGTCGTTGACGTGATGAATAAGCGAGGATTGCTGCGCGCGCGTGGCGTGCAACAATCGATGACCTAATTTTGCTCGCGTACAAACGGCAAACTAGCGTTAATTGGCAACACGCTCTTCGCTAATTGGCAGCACGTTTCACTCTCTAATACGAATTACTGGGCGCGATGGCTGGAAGTGATGCGCGATTGGAAACAAACATGAAGAAAGGTGTGATTTCGAATTTCTTATCGAGAGAGAATTTTTTCAAGGCTTGTTGTACCCATGTATGATACGCGCCCCCTATTTTAGGCCAAAAAATTGGTAAAATTTTGCGTATTATACATGAAAAATTACAATTAAATAGTATATTCATATTGAAATGAACCCGAATATTTTCGGCTGACACTCGTCAGGGGTAATCGTCAGAAACTAGTAGAGAATTGGAAAGAACATTGTATATCAACAGTCGTATCACAAAATATGACGTCACCAGCATGAAATTTCGAATGAGATACCTCCGCTATACCTCCGCTGGAATTCATTTAGTCCTCGGCGCAGAAAAATTAACCTCATAGGCACACTCGTGCATAGAGCGTTGATGATATGTTCGGGTAACAAACTGAGTTTAGAACTTGACTACATCCGAAAAATCTTACTTGATAACGGTTACCCTGAACACGTCATCAGCCGCGGCATGGAGAGGAAATTAACGCAATTCAACGCAGAAAAACGAGCAGAGCCCACCGCACGAACAATAAAAGATGTTTATACCCATCTACCTTGGATTGGCCCCATTTCCACCCGCTTTGAAAAACAATTGATTTCTGCTGTCGGTAAATGTTACGATACAGTCAAAACCAATGTGATTTTTACAACAACACAACTGCTCCCTTCAACACGCAAAGACGTGCTTCCTGCACTTCAACAAAGTAATGTAGTGTACGAATATAGGTGCCACTGTGATTGTGGCTACGTGGGAAGAACGTCAAGACGTCTGCAGGACCGCATAAACCAACATGTCCCCAGATTTATCAGAACACGTGCGTCACGCGATGTGAAAAGCTCACCCTTAACTCATCCACTTAAGATTGATGCTGATCGATCAAAGGCCATTAATTCTGCCATCGGCAAACATCTGTTGGATAATCCGATTTGTGCGAATAATTATCGAGACGACCGATTTCGAATCGTAGGTCGAGGTCGTTCACAATTCCATTTGTGTGCCTTGGAATCAACTTTTATCAAAATACACCAACCAAAACTCTGTCAACAAAAGGAGTTCGTGTATCACCTAAAAATAGTACATTGAACGTTCTCTCATTCGAAATTTCATGCTGGTGACGTCATATTTTGTGATACGACTGTTGATATACAATGTTCTTTCATATACTATTTAAATGTTCTTTCCAATTCTCTACTAGTTGCTGACGATTACCCCTGACGAGTGTCAGCCGAAAATATTCGGGTTCATTTCAATATGAATATACTATTTAATTGTATATTGAAGTTCTGTACCTCCAAGAAGCTCTTCATGAAAAATTACGTGTTATCGGAATAACGTAACTCGAGTCGGACTCGAGTGCAGTCATGATTCGAGACATTACAACCCTGGTCCTGGGTATGAATAGTGGTTAGTTAGTCACATGCCACGACACTGTACTTCATTGCCACAATATGCCGCTTAAGAGGATTTTTTCATTGTAGATCTGCTAGATGAGGCTACAGGGAAGCTACAGCCACACAGCGAAAATGGACAACAATGGAAATGGGAGAAAGTCGACAACTGCGAGATGTATTATATTATAATATACGACGATGACGGACATCGCGCTTACGATCAGGAGATAATCGTATCCCCTGATAAAACCTCTTACACGTTTACGAATTCCCGGGATTTCGCAAATGTAAGAGCTTTGCCGTTATTTCCGATAATCAATCGGAAACAGGGAAATACCCGCACTAAGCATGGCTTTGTTGGTATTTACAAGGCGCAGGGTATCACGACTGTCGATCTTGTGATAGATCTTTTTAGGATGAGAAATATGAATCGAAAAACGTTAAAGCCTATGGGGAAAAACATGATTTGGGGATCAACCAGGAAGACGCCGGTGTATTTTGGATTCTTATACGGCAGCGAAGGAGGTATCGACAAGCATACAAGGATTGCGGTAAAATGTTTTGACAAAACGAAGACCAGAAAAGAGATAAGCAAGCAAATTAAGTTGGCCATACTAGCTGGAGGACAATACACCACGAAGTATCTTGCATCCACCAAAATCAAGAAAGACAAAAATACCTGGATAGCAATGGAGGGTGGGTGCGCACTCGGCACGCTGGATGCATTCATTGAAAAGAAATATTATTCTCTCACAGGTGACAGCATTGATATCTGCTTCAAACAACTTCTTCTAGGTTTGATGGATATGCATAATCAGAACATAGTACATGGGGACATGAAACTAGAAAACGTTCTTATTTGGCGCGATGGAAAACAACTTAAGATAGTCGAATATGACGAAATGAGCCAAGTTGAACAAAACGAAAAGAAAATGAAAATTAAGAAAGATCTGCAGGATACCGCTTTAATGTTTTACAAATGTATGAAAATGAATTCGAAATGTGACACACGACTGATATCCAAAATCGATAGTCCAGTCCCTGAATTGGGAGGCATATCACAAGCATGGTTGAAGCTACTCGAAGATTTAGCGACGAAACAGTTGGTACCTGGAGATTATTGCACATACTTAGGCGCGTACCTAATCCTGCACATGTATTTTGATGAGCCAGACACTGTAGAAGTCTTGAAACATCCATATTTTTGGGATGAACACAAAACGATGTCATTTATCGCTCGCATGGACAGCTACCTAGATAGGTATAAAACACAAAAAGGGCGAACCAACGGAAAAGATAAATGCGTTACCGGACATCCAATGAGGGACGATAGTAAAGGAGAGAGTTCGATATCCCGCAAACCAAACGATGATCGGAAAGATAGGAAAGAGATGGAAGTCATGAAGAAAATCGCTGATACGTTTGACAGCGCATGTAAAGATATGACGAAAATTGATCGTGCTTCTGACGGTGCTGGTGAAGATATGAACCATTCAAATTTTATAAATTGGAAAGAGAAGTTGAGAGTGATTCTAACCAAGCATTGCAACACTTCCAGAAAAAAGAAGCCTCTAAAGACGATTTCCCAACATCTTGAAGTCAGTGTCCTAAAAGAGAAGAGTTATAAAGAATCGGAGATGACTTCCTTTCTTCATTTCATCAGAAAGACTCACGGCCACTACAACGATAGGCCAGTGAAATTCTTCAGTTCCGATAGTGATATATTAAATGTGTGCTCCAAAGTATACCCGTGGATGCTTTGCTTGCTACACAGATCGTTATGGGAGCATCGTGATGAGCAGTGGCTGCCACGTGACCTTCATCAGTTTTTTGCGACGCCACAATTACTCGAAACCTTGAGTTTTATTGACTGCAAGTAATGCAAACCATTTGGACCAACTCTTCAATGGAACTATTCTGACGTATGCAGTATTGTGGTCGCATGGTATGATCGTGTGAAAGCCTAGTGTAGTTTTCTGTATATCGACATAGTAATCAAGTATGTTATTAAAATAATATTATATTAACGACACAATACCGTATGTTTATATTGTTAGTTAGTTCGCTAAAACTTTTCGACTGAATTTTACCAGTAGCGAATGTCAGAACGTAAATGTGTCAATCAAATTCGAAGTTTAGGAAATACTTCTTCTGTTTGACGTAATAATAACAAACACTAGAGAAAATATTGTGACTGGTTCTCCATTTCCAGAAAGAACGCCTTGGTACTTTCGGAATATTTTACTAATGTTCTAGTTTATTAATAACCGAATATCCACTAGTGTACGTTTGTTCTATGCCACTCTGTCTATACCTGAATACATGTTTTTTTTTTCTTCTGTCATTGTTACGTACATGGACAAATATTTCCTAAATTCCGCACTTGATTCGCCCCATTATTGACGTTCGCCACTGATGAGAGTGTGGTCACACGACAATTTCATGGCATAATGTAACAATACTGCCGGTTAATTACTACTTCACCGAAATGTCGTTTCCATGATCATGGTCACGTGCATAGCCTTGTTTGTTTGTTTTATTACATCATTGGCGCTTATCGCACATGAATTGCGCCTAGCACATGAATTGCATTAACACAATGTCTTTAGCGTTCTTGCTTCGTCTTTCTGGTCATTAGCTGCCATCTTTCCAGAGTTCGGCTCTCTCTTCTTCTGGGCTTTTCAAGGCGCTGTATATACAGCGAGATCGGCGATGAGAAGCCCAGATAAACCTCCGACACATAGAAACATGGCAGAGTCGTGACTCGAACCACCAACCATTGGTGTCGTGACAGCAGTGTTTAACCAACTGCGCCACTCGCTTCCCCTTGCATAGCCTTGTGCTACTTGTGTTGAAATAGATGTCATGGCCAAGCGAGGTTTCAAGGCTACCACGGCTATTGATTTTATCATTTCAAAACTGTAATGTTTCACCGATAGCGCTTATAGCTCAAAACTGAATTACTGTAATGCAGTGGTCCGCAGTGTTCCATGGAACACTGGTTCCTTTGGACACTAGGGGTCTAGTGAGCCAGCCTCCGGGGTCCCGCGGAGGTCAAGGCAGCACACACTCAAAACTCCAACACGTCCGTATTTTGATGATTTTATTCTTTCAAAACTACTATGTTGATTGTTGATGTACAGTTGGTTTGTGCACCAGTGATATATAGTGATTTATGTAAAGTATATTGTGGTAGATTTATGATTGCAAAATTTTCGCGCATTAGTATCGCATTAGTATCGCATTAGTATCGAATTAGTAATTTTCGCGCATTTGTATCGGGTAACAATCACTGTCTGTTGTTTGTAATGTCGTATTTGAATCGATAAAAATTTAATTGTCGGTCGATACCTTCAAGTTACTGTGCAAATATCTACGTGCGTTACTTGTTATTATCACTATGTAAATAACATACCTAGATATAGTTATTTGACTGATATAAACATTAGGGTTGTCCAAAATTTGAAAAATTTCGAAAATGCTGCGTTGTAATGTCTTATTCTATAGATTATTGATTAAAAACATCAACAAGCCTGAAAGAAGCTCTCAGGAACGTCGTTAAGATTTCTTACAAAGCGTTTGAAAGTAGCTGCCAAAGAGTGGGCGGGCCACCGACGGCGAAATTGCAACTAGGCGGGCAATGACGAAACCACGATTCTTGATTGGGTAATCGGTTATGCTTCAATGATGACGGCGGCTGTCAGCTCTGATTTGGGTGCTTCACCGTGTTTGACAGAAGGAGTAGGTTTTGCTGCTGCTGAGTCTGTTGGTGACGGCTGTAATACTGTAAAAGCGTGTTGTGGTTTGATGAGTCAATAGTAGTAATGTAACAGTGGTTCTTCGAATGTATCAGTTGTAGCAGTAGTTTCTGTTTTGCGGAGGCCGAGTCTGTTAGTAGAGACGGAAATTTGTAAAGCGCATTGTGGGTTGATGCATCAATAGTTGTAATGCAACACTTGTTCCTTGCTCAATGTTTTAGTTGCAGCAGCATTTTCTGTTCTGAAGAGGTCGATTTTGTTAGTAGTGGTTGTGGTTATGTACAAGGGCATTGTGGGTTGGTGAGTTAATAGTCGTAATGTAACACTTGTTACTTAAATGTTTTAGGCGTAGCTGTAATTTATGATAGAAGGCAAAAATATTACTGTCATGGCAGAGGCAAAACGGCGGAAGACTGTGCACTTGCCACAGAGAAGAACAAGATCTCGATCTGAGCATTACTTGGTCGGATATGCTTGCGATTACATCTGTGGCTCGAGATTACCAACCTTGCGAGAAGTAATGAGTTACTTTCTGCATCTGAAAGACCATTGCCCTCAGTCAACCCCTACTCGTGAGCTATGTAATGTGGTGGTTCATGATGTCATGACAGTGTGGCAAATGGCGAGAATTGCCACAATACTTGAAGGAAATGCGGTGAAATTACTTGAAAAACTGAACAAAAAATATATTTTTCTGAAGGCGACCATGAAACGGGAAAGTGATCCCAAGGGTAAGAGGAAAAAATTCACGGAAGATTTGGACAAGTTGTGGGATATTGGAAGTACAGATGCGATAGCAATAATACAAAATGACATTTATCTATCACATGATAGAAAGCTCGAAGACATTGCATTCTATGAAGATTAACAGCAATCTCGCAAATGCATAATGTTGGAAGAGACAAGATTCTCGCTAAAGACATCGAAAAGAAAACAGCAACCATGGCGGATAGAACTGTTAAAAACATTCAACATGACTCAAGTGATGACTATGTTGTTTTAGCACCTTCTTCATCTTCAAAAGAGGGTGATAGTTTGAGTTCAAGTTCTGATTATGATGCTGATGTTGGTCTTGGCACCTCGACAGCCATTAAGCTGATGGCACCTAAAAATATTATGAATAATACCCATGTGTCCCAAGCTCTGGATCGATTGCAACTAACAGACAACAAGGCAACAATGCTGATCGGAGCATTTATTACGGCTTGTGGCGGTGACATAGCAATGTTCTCTCTGTCAAGATCTTTGACAAAGAGAGCCAGGGAAACAAATCGTCTTGAAATTTCCAAGGATATTTCAGAAAAATTTGCAGAAAATAAACCTCAACATGTTGCTATTCATTGGGATGGAAAGCTCACAGAGGATAGATTAGGAAATCGGTATGAGGCTCTGTCAATTGTCCTATCTTGTCATCCTCAATACTCAGAAGGAAAACTACTTGGCATTCAAAAGATGCAAAATGCTGCAGGTCAGACGCAAGCAGAAACCACTTTCAACATAATTGAAAGTTGGAATATAAAAGATGCTGTAACAGCTTTGGTTTTTGACACTACAGCAAGCAACAGCGGCTGGAAGAAGGGTGCAGCAAAGATTCTTGAAGACCTTCTAGGAAGGAAGGTGTTCTACCATGCATGTCGGCACCATGTGTATGAGCTGGTAGTGAAAGACGTTTGGAAATCTTTA
Organism: Botryllus schlosseri; assembly: GCF_051294905.1. Classification (NCBI taxonomy): domain Eukaryota; kingdom Metazoa; phylum Chordata; class Ascidiacea; order Stolidobranchia; family Styelidae; genus Botryllus; species Botryllus schlosseri. The sequence goes on along the minus strand of NC_137238.1, from coordinate 13,071,618 downwards.
TTTGGAAAGGCCACAACTGGACCAGAGAATGCATGGTTTGCCCACCTTAAAAGGAACTGGAGCACTGGAGCAGTCTTGACAGGGAACAGCAATTCAAGACTCTGACTATTCCTCTATGTTTTGCTGAACGAGCTGCAATGATAGTTGATAAGTTCAAGCTACTGTTGAACAGAAAAGATTTTTTCACACGGGATGACTACAAGCAATGTGTGACTAATGCTCTTGCTCTTCTAGGTGCAGATGAAGATATACGTCATCACAAACCTGGTGCAGCACACCATGCGAGATGGATGGGTACAATTCTGTATGCTCAAAAGATGTTCATGTGGGCCGACCAATTAGATTACAAATCTGAAGAAGTTGAACTGCTGCGCCGCTTCAATTTATTTTTGGTTCTCTTTTATATCCCTGCGTGGGTGGATTCAAGCATTGGTCGTGATGCAGCTGGTAATGACTTGAGATTCGTTCAGCACATGTTGAGTTATAAGGAATATGATGAGCAAGTTTCCACAGCTGCTTCACGAAAGCTTTTGAAGCACGACTGGTATATTGTTGAGGAAACCGCTGTATACGCCTTGTTTTCACCGACGGAAAGCAAGGAAACCCGGGAAAATATGGCAAAGGCGCTCCTGCAAGTAGAGCGAACTTCCAGTTTCAGAAGGGGCCCACCCTCATTGAATGCAACTATACAGATCAACAAGGACAGTACGTTGTCTGACCTTATTGGGCCCCAGTCGTGGCACATATTTGAAGTTTTTGAATGCTCTGGGGATTGGCTGCGTCAACCGGTTGATGATTGGCACTTTTCAGATTCATTCAATAAAATGAATTGCTACGTTAGTTCTGTCAAAGTCGTTAATGGTGCCGCAGAAAGAGGTGTCAAGCTAAGCACAGACTATGCTGCAATCTTGACTGACAATGAACAGCAAAGAGACAGTTTGCTTCAAGCTGTGGAACAGCATAGGAAGATTTTTGGAGACAGCAGGAAGTCTACTCTTATCAAAGGCCAGTGATCTGCAACACTGACTCTGCGATATACTTTTTAATGATGCCTTTTGTAAATAGCATTTTTGCCTTTGTTAAATCTTGAATAAAAAGTGTAATATGCGTTCGTTTTAGAGAGAGACGTCGACTTACCATAACAAGCCATAAGGAGAAATTGACTACTGGTTTGCAATTTATGAGTTACAGTCGTTGTCAACTGGTATGTTTTAGAAGGCTCGAAGGTAGCACGATGCATGCATCTAGTTCATTCTTATCTTAATTGGCCAAGCTCCTGTGCAAGAAGTAACAAAACTGTTATACACAGTGTTCAGGTAGAAAATATATTACTGGATCGTTATGCTGTTGTCGATGGCAGCATTAACAACGTCAATTTACCATATCGCCAATGCCACGAACAGAAATGGCTGCAAACCAACACAACAGAGTAGAACGAAATCGTGACCAGCAATGATCACAAAATCAGTATTTCAGCCAATCAGTAGCTTATTATTACAGGTTCCAACCAATCAAAATTCTAGGTTCGTGATTGCCCGCCCACTTCATCGATTCCCCGCCCACATGCAGACGGCTACTTTCAAACGCTTTGTAAGAAATCTTAACGACGTTCCTGAGAGCTTCTTTCAGGCTTGTTGATGTTTTTAATCAATAATCTATAGAATAAGACATTACAACGCAGCATTTTCGAAATTTTTCAAATTTTGGACAACCCTGTGCACACGGATGCAGGGGACGAGTTACAAAAAAAAGTAGCCAGAATATGTTTTTAAGGTATAAGGCACGGGAATCGGACTGAAAACCTGGACTTTTTGAAAGTCGGTCAATTCTGAACAACCCTAACGAAGGGTTTGAAACTTTTCCAAGTGTATCAAGGTAACATCAATTTACATGTGTAAATGCCGAATATAATGCATGCGTCGGATAAACTTCCTCGTGCTGACGAACATATGCGCATGGTAGATAAATAAGCCATCATAATAAGCTACACTTTTGTACGCTACTATAACTCGAACAGTAAGTAATATGTCATTTCATCAGCAACGAGTACGGCTATGCTGTCAATTAGCGATTCCACGATCTCCCGTGAAAACATATTCATATACATATGAGCTATTATTATAACGAATCAGGTGATTTCAATCACACCATTTCGAATACAATGAATAACAACCTATATGAGGGAGATCGCGTGCCGCAGTCCAATCGATTCGCGCTAATTGGAGGCGCTGATATTACGCATTATTCCTGAATTGAAAATAAGCTGAGAAATATTACAGATACGATCGGCATTTCATACAGATGTACAATAAACGAGGTTACTAGTCTAAATAATTTTCTTTTCAAGTGAGTCTATTTCCAACCACAAAGTCCCAAATTCCCCACAATTGGAGAATTCCCCAGCGGTTGGAAACACCTGCAATAAAATATATTTTAGCTAAGAATATAACTCTACATCATTTTGCGACAGCTGATTAAATGTCCATTTTCGCCGCCAATCTGTGGGTCACACTCATTTGCCAACACCATGAAGTTACAATGCGTGTTGTACGCCGGCCTATCGTAACGTCGCTCCAAGACAAGCTACATATTTTTGAATTACAATGATATTGCGTGATGATCATCCTCGCAAAAGCGCAGAAAATTCTATCTAAGTTTAGCAAATTGATAAAAATATTCATTTAACGACTACATTCTCAGAGTCTAAGATTTTATATCTCCTTTGGTTGTTTACGCAGCTAAAGTTACGATAAGCGAAATGAAATTTGTAACGCGACAGCGGTCGAATATCATTCATTTTGATGATATTTAGATTGGAATAATTTTCATTAATATTATTTTCATTTATTTGCGCGTTGCGCAATAGTGTTTTCTTAAAATAGATGTCTACCGGGATGGATGAGTCATGAATCACAATTTGAGATATGAACATAGATAGTGAACGATTTTTTTGTGGTATGCAATCAATTTGACGGATCCAAAGTAAGATTATTCTCATAGTTCTGGGAACACTGGCTAAGTATGGAAAAGTATTGAAGTATGAAGAAAAAGTTCCACCATACTTGGGAAATCTCCATACCATACCATACTTGCACTCTTCCATATTCCATACCAAAATTTCGTTCCAGACCATGCCCTGGTCGTATGCAAAAAACTCATGAGACATATCCAACAGATTTCGGATAACGCTCGGTTCGATATGATCCAAACGATCACGTTATTGGGCACTGTACAAGTGTGCATATTCGTCAGAAGACCTTCGGAAAATTACACTTGTGCGCATGAATCACACCATAATTTCAGTATTTACGATTATATATTTTCTGTCATCTCTGCTCTGCAGCGGCAAACCTTTCCAATTCTTCATCTACCGCAATTGTGTAATCATACCTCCTTATGTATTGTATATGAATGACAGTCGGACTTGCACTTGCACTTTACTTCAATCTCGCCATTTCGCTTTCGGGGCAGTTTGCTCCGCAGATTATGTATGTATTTACCAGTTTTATACTGAATAAGTATATATATGATAATAATAATTTGGCAGTAAATTTGACCAAAATTCTCACAAAAGAGGACAAAATCTCAAATAGAGGACAAATGAGCGTCCTCCGAGGACACTTTCAAAAAAGTAAAAAACGAGTAAAAATCCTCTAAAAAGACGACACGTTAGATTGAATTGACATGACAATGGAAATATAGGTTGATGTTTATTTTACATGCAGCCCTAGTTGAGAGTGAGGAAAATGGTTGTATTATGAATGTGAGGACTTCTATATCACCCAGACTCCCACATAAGTTTATCGAAGACGTCTTGATCTTAACAACGAACTCGATCTATTGCTCCCTGACTTGAACTCGGACTTGACTCGGTGGTGAATTGAAAAATACTCGACTTGACACGACTATAGACGTGGAATTTGCGTGTTACTCGGAACCTTGTGCCTTGGCTAAAACGCTGATTGAAAAATATCTAGAATAACAGATACCGATTGCACAAATTTTCTCCATTGTTGGAAATATAATGCAGTGTAATAGAAAACCCACCAACCTGAAATATCACGAAACCACGGTAATTTGTGCAGTGACGCAGCTCGGATCATGTTCAGCAAAAGAAAACATGGGCCAAAGAAGCGAGCAAAACTTGAATTTATTAGGCTTTCGACGTTCAGTGGGTTATAATATATCGCTTATATTCGCAGGTAGTAGCATCAGATTATTCATTGAGAGATACTGTACCGAGTCTTGTACTACACAATGAGCTATCTCCCTTTCACCATCGCTAAATATTCAATCAATGTCTAATATAACTTATATTCCTCGTTAGTTTTCTACGATGCGACAACAGCATCACAAATTGTGTATACCTGGTGCATGGCTTCATGAAGACCTATTGGGTCGGAAGGGACACAGCGTTGCGACTGTGGATAGTTTATTTATGTATATGTATAACTAATATATTTTCCATGTGAACTGCATATAACGTTTCTGCTTTGCTGTTTTCAATGCTTCTCTGAATAACTACATTTGGTCCATTTTTCCCCCCCCCAAAAAAACTGAACTCAGTGTGCACCTTTCGCTTTTTCGAAATTGGGTGTCAATGTTACCGACTTTTTCCAATAGTGGCATCTAGAGTGAAACCACAACAGCGTAGTCAGGGGGTTATAATGGGGCCCTGAGTTCACCAGCTGTTTTGAACCCAAGGGGGCCATTCCATACACAGACAAACGATGTTCACATCACTACCTCTTGAAATCTCCTGAAATTTGGTACACGCAGAGATGAGCTTATTTCAAACAGGATGAACTTTATTTTATGAAAATTGGACTTTGGGGTCAAAAGTTACGTCACTTTGAAAATTGACAATTTTCTGCCCATTTCGGGTCTGCACATCTCAGGTTTTATCAATGAAATATTCAAGAAGGTGTAGCTAGATGTTGGACGACAGTTGACATACGGCACTTGGATTTATCCGAAGCTTGTCTGATTGTCTATATTTCCAAGTGAAATTTAATACCCTGCAGGCTAGGGTCAAAGGTTAAATTGAGGGGGAAATCTAAAATCAGTCAGGCGTTACATGATTTAGACAGCGGATTGCTCAAAAACATATTAAAATATTTTGGAAAAAACGATCTTAAATGAAAGTTTGCTTCAAGTAGAATTCGTTCATAGCTGTTTGATTTTGGTTTTGAAACTGTAAAGTGATGAAATTGCAGTTTTAAGAGCACACTTCATTTGTACATGGAAATGCAGTACTAGTAGGGCGTGTTTGGAGATCGAGTCTGAGGTGTGTGCGGGCACCATGTCTGGGGTGTGTTCGGACTGCGTTGCCATTCGGACATCGTATCTGGGGTGAGTTCGGACTGTTTTGCCCCTCGGACATCGTGTCTGGGGTGTGTTCGGGACATCATGTCTTGGGTGCGTTTGGACAGTTTTGCAACTAGGATATCGTGCCTAGGCTGTGTTCGTAATGTGTTGCCATTCGAAAATCGTGTCTAGGGCGTGTTCGGACATCATGTCTGGGGTGTTCGGACTGTGCTGCCACTCGGACATCATGTCTGGGGATGTTCGGACATCATGCCTGGGGTGTGTTCGGATTGTATTGTCACTTCGACATCGTGTCAAAGGGTGTTCGGACATCATGCCCGGAGTGTGTCTGGAATGTGTTGCCATTCAGACATCGTGTCTGAAGTGAGTTTGGACTGTTTTGCCCCTCGGACATTGTGTCTGGGGTGCGTTCGGACAGTTTTGCAACTCGGACATTGTGTCTGGGGTGCGTTCGGACAGTTTTGCAACTCGGACATTGTGTCTGGGGTGCGTTCGGACAGTTTTGCAACTCGGACATTGTGTCTGGGGTGCGCTCGGACAGTTTTGCAACTCGGACATCATGCCTAAGGTGTGTTCGGAATGTGTTGCCATTTGGACATCGTGTTTAGTGCGTGTTCGTACATCATGTCTGGGGTGTTAGGACTGTGTTTTCACTCGGACATCGTGTCTGGAATATGTTTGTGCTGCGCCAGACATGCCTCAGACCTGATATCTGCGCACTATTTTTATTCGGACTTGCTCCGGTGCTGATACCTGCGCACTAAATTCCCCCAGGCATGGTCCGGACTGGATATCTGCGCGCTTAATGGACACATACATGCTTCAGACGTGATATCCGCGTCCTAAATGACATGTGACCTATATATGACCTCTATGTTTTCGGTTTTTGGTGATATCTGTGATAGCTGAGTATATCCACTGTGGCGATAGCTGAGTATATCCACAATTCCACATCCACAGTAGTGGTATCTGTGAGAGCTGGGCATATCCACAGTAGTGATAGCTGTGGATATACTCAGCTATCACTACTGTGGATATACTCAGCTATCGCAGATATCAGCAAAATCCGCAGACATATGATATAGGTCATGCGTCGTTTAGGACGCAGGTATCACGTCTGACGCATGTCTTTCGCCGATTAAGCGTGCAGATATTCGGTCCGGACCATGCCTGGAGGTATTTAGTGCGCAGGTACCAGCACCGAAGCATGTCCGGATAAAAATAGTGCGCAGATATCAGGTCTGAGGCATGTCTGGCACAGCACAAACATATCCCAGACACGATGTCCGAGTCACAATACAATCCGAACACACCGCAGGCATGATGACCGAACACCTCGAGACACGATGTCCGAGGGGCAAAACAGTCCGAACTCACCCCAGATACGATGTCCGAATGGCACACAGTCCGAACACACCCCAGGCATGTTGCCCGCACACACACCAGGGCCCAGACTCGATGTCCGAACACGTCCTACTAGTACTGCATTTCCATGTACAAATGAAGTGTGCTCTTAAAACTACAATTTCATCACTTTACAGTTTCAAAACCAAAATCAAACAGCTATGAACGAATTCTACTTGAAGCAAACTTTCATTTAAGATCGTTTTTTCCAAAATATTTTAATATGTTTTTGAGCAATCCGCTGTCTAAATCATGTAACGCCTGACTGATTTTAGATTTCCCCCTCAATTTAACCTTCGACCCTAACCTGCAGGGTATTAAATTGCACTTGGAAATATAGACAATCAGACAAGCTTCGGATAAATCCAAGTGCCGTATCTCAACTGTCGTCCAACATCTAGCTACACCTTCTTGAATATTTCATTGATAAAACCTGAGATGTGCAGACCCGAAATGAGCAGAAAATTGTCAATTTTCAAAGTGACGTAACTTTTGACCCCAAAGTCCAATTTTCATAAAATAAAGTTCAGCCTGTTTGAAATAAGCTCATCTCTGCGTGTACCAAATTTCAGGAGATTTGAAAAGGTAATGATGTGAACATCGTTTGTCTGTATATGGAATGGCCCAAGGGCAACTTCAATCAATCACTCCCGCCGCCTAGCCGTGCTAAGTTGGATTTTTTCACATAGACGTTCAGAGAACTGGGCAGGTTTTCCGCCACATACCCAGAACAGATAAATCTCTCTCATCGGGACTCACACCAGCGTCGCCGTCTCAGTTGCATGACCTCACTTCGTGAAGAAGCGTCATCTACCAATAACTAAATTCCCGTTGAGCCTCCGCGTGGGTGAAGACGAGCAACGCCCCGATCGAAAACTGCGTTCGTATGTTCCTTAGGGTCGACTGACCCACGTTAAACCAGGGCTTCAGAGCAGCCGTAAATTTGAACTGCTCCAGCTCCGGCTCCGGAGCTTTCTTCTATGACACATTAGCTCCGGCTCCAGCTCCGGAGCCGCATTATTACCACTGTTCCGGCTCCAGCTCCGGCTCCGGCTCTGAAATTATCGAATGGGCCTGTCTATATCAGGTTCGGCCAACCCGCGAGCCAAATGTGGCCCACGAGAGGGTTTTGCGTGGCCCGCGAGGTAATTTCCTATTATATTATCGAAAATGAATTGCTCAGATTGTGAACTTGCAATGCCAACCAAAAATTACAAGTCTGGGTGCGACACTTGGGATATTGATGACTAAAATATCAGTTCCGACGCATTGGCAGATCCAGGGTCCAGTCACATTTTCAGTAAATCGTCGTACATTACAATAAACTGAAATAGTAGTGAAATTTTTCTTCACGCTTCGCGTGTTTAATTGTCACACGATTTCTTGCTTGGTACCCTACCCCCTACTGAAAATTAAGAAAAGAACGCCTAATTTACCCGATTGAGTCTAACTGTATTCGCAAAACGGGAGAAAGTCTTTTCGCGTTTTTGCGCTCGCATAAAGCTTGTCGACGGTGAAATGTAGGCACAAAATGATTGTCGCATATTATCGGAGACCTTAAATATCGATGCGGCCAGACCCCGAATAGTCGTGTCCTTGCAAACTGAGCCTAGCGGGCGGTATACAGTAGACCCGCAATATACTCAAGTAATAATATTATTGACCTGGTTTATTTATAAACTTTGAAAATTTTACCCGCTTGGCGCGGCTAGTGGACAGCGCACTCGTTCGTCAATTGCATGTGCTCCTTTAGCCGAAAAGGTTGGCCATTCCTGGTCAATATAGATTACTAATCTACCCATAGGTTGGTTATCTATAGTAATCTAGAGTCTGTCAGCCGTCAGTAACATCCGATGTAGTAACAAAGACATAGGTGCCGCCGTGCCAGCTTGTGACGTCATAATGAATACAATTGTCGATAACATCATAGTTGCACTAGAACGCACTTTACTCTATGCCTTTGCTGTGCACAGCATTAGAATTCAGTCCTGCTGTTCAATTATGGTAAATCAGCAGATGTGGTTGTTGCATATATAATAGCATCTTATAAAATACGTCGGAGCCGGAGCTACTCCTCAAATAACGGGCTCCAGCTCCGGCTCCGGCTCCGGCTGAATTTTATGTAGAGCTCCGGCTCCGGCTCCAGCTCCGGTGAAAATGCACGGCTCCGGGGCTCCGGCTCCGGGCTCCGGCTCCGGCACCAAAGCCCTGCGTTAAACTGCTGTTTATATCAAATCCTTCCCCGCTTTGACTTTCAAATCTTCGATTAGAATATTTTGTACCGCGATCGTGGGCAACCGGTCTTCTGGGAACATTTATTGGAAGTATTAACAGCAAAAAATGTCAACATTTGTTACAAATGTGCTGGATAATATGACAATTTTGCGAAATACTTCGCGGGCCGGATGAAATCATTTGGCGGGCCGAATGCAGCCCACTGGTCGTATGTTTGACACCCTTGACTTAGATTCGATGATCACGATGAGGCATAATGTATATCACTTACGTTCCTGATGCTGATAGTATCTAGCTGAACGGTGATTCTCAAACTTTTTAGACTTGCCCGTTTACGACAGTGAAATATTTACCGCCTACTTATCGTCAATGGCGTAGGAGCATATGTCGACGCCCTTGGCTTTCGTAGAAAATGCCGCCCTGTAGACTGCAGCAAATTTTTAAATAGCTTCATGTTCCTGCAATCTTGTCACTAAAAATAATTACAAGAAATGTCCGCGTCTCAGAAGTTCTATATTCCCTGAGAAAGAGACCTCACAGTCATAGCGTTACGGCCAAAAAAATAAAAGACATACAATGGAGAACAATTGTATTGTTAGGCAAATTAAAGATCAATTGCCGTCTCAAAATTGAACTTTTCGAGCCCTCGCCGAAGCAAAATCAGCAATAAATCCTCAGAATCAAATTTGTGAAAGTACAGTCTTTCTACAGTCAGAGTCGATGAATCTCACAGCCGGTAATCATTCATTTTGGGACGTAAATACGACTCTATCATTTTGAGCCTTGAGAAACTCCTCTCACCGCTCGCAATCAAAACACAAATGGTAAGATAAAGTGTCAGAGACAATCATCAATAAGGTGTCGAATAAAGTATGAGGGTGATTTAGCTAACCACTGTAAAATATCGAACACTGTTACATTACGATCAAACGTGGTTTCACTTCATCGCAGCATTCCCCCAAATTGAGAGTTTCTACAGGTAACTCCAAAAAGTCCATCATGTCGCCATAAAGTGCTTTGCAAGGCATTCAAGAACCGCCAAGTGGCTGCTACACCACTGCTTATCCTCAAATATGAAGAAAAAAAACATTAAAATGAACAACCAAACTGTCTGTGATCTCATCGCATAATGTAATGGCAAAAATTGGCAGCAGTCTCAGAAACAGACCGTATTCGTTGATGAAAATCCGCTGCTAAGTAGGGTTCTGGTAAATATCAGGCTGATTTAAATCAGTGTGATTTAAATCATGATTTTTCCTTTGATTTTTGATTTTAATTTTACCGTTTTGATATAAATGATTTTTTGGTTTTTATTTTTAATTTTTAAAAAGACGCGTGAATATATTTTTTGGACAACCATTGTATATTGACACAACCCGGACATCGTTTTTCGTCACCGGTACCGTCACGGTTTAGCGAATCGAGGGCAAGGCGTGAACTATAGATAACTAACCTACGTAGGTTAGTTATCTATACGTGAACACAGTGCTCGCAATAGGCGGCGAGTCGGTGACGGTGATCAGCCAGTTCTTGAGCTTTGCTGTGGATTCGGTGTGTCCGTGGTGCTGCTGTTTACAAGGCGATGGTGGGAGGGCGAAAACGAAACTCAATCTGGAGTATATATCGGGAGATTCCCGCATCTCTAATGCCGAAGCGATGCAAAAGAGCTGTTTGCATTTATTGCGGTGCTGATATGATGGGTCAAGTAAGCAGAATGAAAACTCATACGCAGGTAAGATACCATGTTACTGTATTATGAGTGAATCCAATTCATGTAATCGCTTGAATACTGTATGTGCATTGTGCATGGTAATACGTTGACAGGGTATGGGCACAGCACTGCTACCGAATTCTCTTTGCATATCTAAAAACCCTTGCTTATGCTTGATGTGGTAATATCTGATCTGCAACGCGTCAACCGAAAGATACTTAGCACATAGTCCTAGACAACATTTTTTGAGCCTACTTCCTTATCCACAACTACAAGATTATCAATAGCTAGTGTTCCCCGTTCCCCATGAACATGTCTCAGCTTATGGCGTCAATAATTATAGGGTTATGATGTTACGTATCATCATGCAATTATGGCTGGGGTATTGTAGATAGCATAGGTTTGGGGCTAGGGTAAGGTTTGGTAGTCTTCGGGGCAACGGGTATGGGTGATAAATGATCGCACTATACCGTAGTGATGAATCAATATTAATATCGGCAACTGCTTCTAACCTCATCAAACACTGGTTCGACTATGATTGTAAAGAAGGTTAGTCTACCAGTGCACACTGCACACCTATCACTGCACGTTTCTGATATTACCCTGATTTTTTTTAGGAGTTTTTGATGCAGAATCCACTATCTGGGTACCGTTTTTAACGGCACGGCCGGCATTATTCTGGAAGGATTTAGCTGTTGTTTCTCCGGAACTTTCAAAACTCGCCAGGACTGTTCTTTCGTGCGTTCCACATGCTGCGTCTTGTGAGAGGCTTTGGTCATCTGCGGCAGCAACTGCAACCAAGAGTCGCAATCGCCTAACACAAACAAATCTTGAAGTTATGCTTCGAGTGAAAGATCACTTCATGGATACTGACTCTGGAACTGGCAAAGTGGAAAAGGCGATGAGAAAAATCAACGCCTTGCTGGCAGAGACCACTCCAGACATCAACAGCTATGTTCATGATGAAGATGCTACTGAAGATGCAACCGTTACGGATGCTGCTGATTTGACGCAACATGTCGGATTGGTACTAGAACAGATATCGGACAATCCTAGCCACCAACATTTCTCTGCTGGGATGAATATTTTCCAGTACGCAGATGAAGATTCAGAGCCTCGAATTATTCAGTTGATGAGATTTGCCGCAGCACCTTCATTTAGATGATTTTCAATCGTCTCAAACTCATTGTTGTTGTTGTTTCAGTTGTTCTGTTGTTGTTTCAGTTGTTCTAAGTAAAAATAGTAATAAAAAGCAAAAAAATCATGGTTTTTATTATGGATTGATTTTATCGCTTCGAATCAGAGGCAAATTGATATTTACCGGAACCCTACTGCTAAGAGATGTTCACGAGTTGTAGGCCTACTACTCCACTGCATCTATGTCTCTAGTATCGTGATTACGTCGTGTCTTCTTAACCCTTTGCGACATATTCATATATTTTTGTCGGCTTTCAAGACCCTTTTTTCCTTTTTTATGACCATGAATTAGTCCTGTTAATAATGCAGGTACTAGCATATATTACTATCAATTCAATATTTTATCGCAGCCCACGTGCACAGATTACTCGGTAAAGTTCGTGGGGTGATGACTTTGAAAATACAGGGCATATTTCTACAATATCCACACACACACACACATATATCCTACCTGGCAAAACACCGTCAGTTAATCGTCGCTACGGCACGCCTACAATAGCTAACCCCCCGTGATTCGTAAGATACAGTTAATCCATAATATCAGCGGAAGAATGCTCTGCAGTGATCGCGTCGAGAAATTGAAGTAATGAAGGAATACGCGTCAGAAATTTCGCAAAGGGTTAAAAAGAAATGACGCGTGTATTTGATACCGCAAAGATAGCTTGAGTGCAATGTATCTTTTGTAAAAATCTCTTAGCGGGAGCTCAGATACGATGCCTTCATAAGGACACGGACTGACCCCAATATATATTTTTCACGCGAACCCTAATTTGAGATACATCATTTTTGGGATGTTTCCCTTTGTCGGTAAACCTTGACTTTGAAATAAACTCTCCATCTTAGCACTCATATCTACTGCCCTATTTGAAACACATATTGCACAGCCTCTCTGACTCTCAGACCCTGTTTGGCCAATGACCTGTGTACCGTTCTGTTGTTAGTCTCATTTGTGTGAATTGAGCATAAGTGCAAACAGAGTCCCATTCAGTAAACATGAGATATATTTACTCTCTGACTGGAATATACCGGCCAAAGCATTCCCTTTTATCGATTCAAACATGACATGACAAAATTAATTAGACTCCGACCTATACGGGCAATCGGCTAGAGCAGGGGTTCTCAGCCTTTTCTTGGCCGTGGCCCATTTTCCGGTTTGAAAATGTGCTGTGGCCCACGTCTTATCTTATTGGAGTCATAATACTGTTAAATGCGTGGTTACTGATGATATTTAAATGCGGCCCCCAGATAGCCTTCTTCTGGCCCCCAAAATAAATTAGGAAATCGATTTATGACAAAAATTGAAATTTATATCTATAAATACTCCTGCTTTGCTTGGCCTCTGTAGCTTTTAATTATATAATTGCAGGAAAGTTGTGAGTATAGACTGCTAACGTTACGTCACTGCTGTTTCACTGCAATATGCCCTTACTTTCCAGTTGAACGAGCAGTAGCTATAGATAAAAATAGGTATTGATAATTTCTCCCACTTCGTGGTCGCTGGCCTAAAAAAAAGAGGCTCAACTCCCGGAAAATACAGTTTTTCTTTCACATTAATCGGTTGTTGACAGAAAAAAAGCTCCACTTTCCGGTCCAGTTCCCGAAATAGCCGCCGTAGCGTTCCTACAGTGCTGACTTAATGTATATTGGTCGAATTTGGCCCTATATGTAACCAAACTCCTCAAAAACGAAGACAAAATCTCAAAAAAGAAGAAATTTGTGCGTCCTCTGAGGACACTTTGAAAAAATCAAAAAAAGAGGGCAACTCATCTTAAAAGAAGACGAATGGTAACCTTATGATAACTGGATGTGCAACACGTGACCCACTGTTGAATACGCCGAAATGCATACTGCTTCAGTTGGCTAAAAGCAGCCTAATTGGTATAGTCCTATAGTGAGGGCCGTAACTGCCACACCCCAAACCCCCCAATTGTGGGGGGCCGAGCTCGATGGGGGCCCCAAATTATTTCAAAAAAAATTCGCGCTAGGAGGGATTTGAATTTGCCACTTATCTTGATTATTGGGTACTCTTCCCCGAGAAAAAATAAGCACGACTTATAGAAATGGGCTTATAAGCGTTGGCCATAACCACACCACAACGCACCAAGACATATAAAGTGTTAGGCCATGTAACATGTGACTCCAAGAAGTATGTCAGAACGATCGGCAGCGAGAAAGCCTTGGCCGTGAAGAACTGCTTTTATGCTGACCAAAAACTTCGAAATACAAAAACTTCATTATATATACAAAATACATATAGGTTTTATTGTCTACATAGGCGCCTAAATGACTGGCGCCGAATGTTCTTGTCTTGGCAATCTGAACCTCACAAGACAAATACCATCCCGCAGAAAAGAAAATTATATGCCAGTGAAGAAATACCAATCTGAAATCGTGTGATCTTTCAGTTTAGTAGGTTTGGGCAATTCTACATATTTTGATGTAGCAGACAGGAGGTCACGAAATAACATCATGTAAAGAAGTCATACCTAGGGGTCCGCCCGCCCGAACATGTTTAATTTTACGGAGTCTGCAGTTTCAAAGACACCTCTCACTCAGCTCTACCGGTAAATCCAATTACGTGGGCAAAGAGGACAACCATGCAATTCCCGATAATATTCGCCGATTTTATCATGAATTATTGAAATATTCGCGCGTCGCGCTGTCTCGCTAAACAGTACAACTTTAATTTCGTGGCAAAAGCGAACAACGTGATGCGGGGTCAGTTTATCACCCGGCGGGAGCCCGGGGTCCTGACGAAGGGCTGTTACGTTCCTGCCAACGGGTATACCCCCGGAGATGTTTAATTACTATTGAGGGGGCCTATACCTTTTCAAACACACCTCACTCAGCTCTACCGGTAAATCAGATTACGTGAACAGAGATAGGATGAAAATTGATAGCAATACATGGAATTCCCGATCATATTGACCGATTCAGTCATGAAACTAAAGAAATTTCTCGCGCTTCGCGCGTTTCGGCGGGAAAAGCTGATTCACTCAACGGACACCCAATGCAGCAGATAAGTAGCGGTAAACAGTGTACTGTTTTGAAATCTCGCCAGGGCCATAAAAGACTCCGAAATAGCCATGTTGACTGTTTGGGTCCGTTTTATAGCCGTAGTAATCTTGCGGCCCCGACCGTACTCTGAAATTATAAATTTGGCCCTCACACAGAAAAAGTTTGGGAACCACTGTTCTATAGCATATTTGTCATATGTTCATAGTTCAAACATGGGCCCTGAACCTGGATATGCAAGATATGCCTTGCATACAGTGGAAATATTATTGTTGGTATTCTGCATTGGCATACCCACAGTTTCGTCATCACCACAACCTTGATGACCAATTGTGCTGTTTGTGAAATAATGGTTACTATGCATTTCGCGAAACGGGGCTGATGTTTATGTCAGCAAAATAACTAGTCGTTAATAGGATTGGGTGATGTGTGAGGCTGCACTTGTCGATTTACACGCGCGCGCATGCAAAAAACACCGTCTCCTCTCCGAATTAGACGAACAAATACACCTTTTGTGGTGGAGTTTCGGAGCACGAAATAGGACATTGTGCTGTGGTGTAAGTCTACGCCATCTCCAGCAATTGCGAAAGAAAATGAGCAAATGCAGCAGAGCAGCCCAAAAATACCGTTAGATTCAGCAACCAATTACCAGAACGTGAGCTACCCCTATGAGATATCAGGACCCCATAATGTTGGATGAATAAGTAAAAGTACTGATTGCATGCGAACTTTCCAGTTTGTAATCATCTGCTTCCTGCAATCATTTTTGTATGCTTGATACACTCGTCTTCAGGAATTGTCGCGCAATGTCACTTGCAAGCGTCTAGTTTAATTTGTTATACTGGACATGATGCATTGTAATGTACTGTGTGCGGCGTTGAATTAGGTTGTCAAACGTTGATGAAACGGTAAATACTTGGTGGCACTAATTTTGATTTTATTAAATTCGTTTGTACAGTACTTTTTCATATTCAAAAACATAATCGACAACAGACGAACTCGTAACGAGCACACCAATATCAAATTTCAACACATTGGGTATTTGGTAGAAAGCAGATTATGCGGATAAGGTCGCGACATGCGCCCATACTGCTTTTTCTGTAGCTACCTTGAATAATCGCAACATTTTGAAATTAAATCCAACTGTATGGCTTCATGTAACCGAGTGTTGTGCCGGTATACGTCATATAAGTCTTTTAATGCCGTGTACAGCAACAAACTGGGACAACCAGATAATTCTAGTTCGCAGCAGAGCGTGAGAGCATCGACTGTGATGTTTTGAGTTGCTGGAAAAGAGTAACTCGTTTTCCTCATCTCAAGGCTTCTGCTGGATAACTCGTAGACTGCAACATCAGCTCCGCCGGAAAGAGTTTTCAGCCATGCAAGAGAACTGTATAGTAGCCTACAGGGTTCGCCAACTAAGAACGCGTCGCGGGCTACTTTTCAAATTTCGTAGATCCTAAATCCTATTTCGTAATCGCTGCACAAGTAAACCCACGGATTGGGATTGTCCACGAACAACTGTAATGCGTTTGCTTTTATTATAGATAAACTCAATTTTTATTTTATATCAACAATATATTCACTACATATATATATGTACATACTGTACCTCTGCCACTTACTGTAAAGATAAGAATTAGCTAGTGAATTAGAAGTGCATTATCATCTCTTGGATACATGGCCTAATACATGGAATCAGATTTGTGGGCTCAGAGAAAAGAAAATGTTTATTTACATTGATGCTCTGAATGTCTCTGTCAGCGCTAAATTTCATTCTTGTTCGTCCACAACTTTACACTGCATGATATTCTCTAGGGCAGTGGTTCTCAACCTGGGGGCGCGAGAAATTGACCAAGTCTGTATGAATTCTGACAAAAATGTGTTTTACAATAATTCTGAGAAGACGATTGTTAAAGATGAAACTTATTTCGTATTCAAGAAAGCTCGCCAAATTCAAACTCCAGCAGTCGCGCTCAACGGAGTATACGCTGATACGCAAATTTTTGATATTCTTTGAAAATTTGAGCAATTTCCACGTGTAAGTCATTCATTACTTCATAGCCTTGGAAGCAGCCTAAAGCTCGGTGCGATGGGTAGCTGTTGTTAATAGTTGGCGTACTGCACTGCCTAAGACAGATTTAGATGCAATATAGTTGCCCGATTTCGCCCTCAATTAAGCTACCCCAAATCAACACAATTTAACTCAATTTCATAACTGATCAAATTTAGCATCGCAATACAAAACGACGCCTGGTCTCTGTTGTCATTACCAGCATTAGGATTAGTCTCAGTGCAACCTACCTTGAAATAAAGTGATGTCCTGTTTAATGTTTTTTTGCTATTCTCAAACAAGTTTAGGGAAATTTGTCAGAAATGTTAAAGACTCAGCAACTGGAATGTGGATTCAAACTTGGCGTAAGACATACTATATGTATACTATTAGATCAGGGATGAGCAACCTGCTGCCGTAGAAGGGAATTTGTGCGGCCAAATTTTTGAGAGATTTTAATTAATCTTGAAATTTTCTTCACGCTCCGCGCAATTCAACATAACTTAATTTCTCGATTTTAATATGGTAGCGTGCTTCTCATTCTGAGCCGGAATCGGAATTGTGTGCTCCTCACGAAAGAAATTTGTTATGGTACATTTTGGCGATTTTAATATATTTCCAATACCGATACAATCGACAATTCTGATCGTGGGTCAAGAAATAACAGCATGCAACAAAGCAGTGTTGGGATGACTCGAGTCATGACTTGACTCGAGTCAGACTCGAGTCACCTTTTTCGTATGACTTGAATCGACGTATCAGAAATGCGGATTGACTCGTGACTCGAAGCAAAATTCACGAGTCAATTTCAAGTCATCAAACAAACGATGTCGATAAAATCACTCTATCTTGCATATGTTCGGATTGTTCGCGAAACGCTGGTGTAACCCGTGAAAGTGACCAATCATTCAATGATCGTGCGTTTTACTGAATCTCCATTGTTCTCTCTCAAATAAATAGACCGCAAACGAAATGATTGGAGCATACAGATTACGCTGTCGCAAACTAGTATAGTAGAGTAATTTAGTGGCAAAATGCATACTTCTGTTATCTGTACCAAACCTATTGTTTCATTGAAATTGAATTCGAATATAGTTTATATAGTCCTCGACCATTGTAAATGGGTAAAGTAGTGCATCTTATTAATTCTTTTCTCTATTTTTTTTTTATTTTGGCTGGTAACTGTAGCATTTCTACGCATATGTGAGCCATACAGCACGTTCTTGCGTGAATATTTAACTCTATATTAGTTCATCGGTTCAGAATCAATGACCACTTAATCTGCGTTTTAGACATCTAGCAGAATACAATGACGTAAGCATGCCTCACACTTTGAAAAGGAAACTTGACTTGAATTGTGACTTGACTCGTGACATGACTTGACTTGACTCGACTTGACTCGAGTCATCTCCAAAAATCGAGTGACTTGACTTGACTCGAGTCACCTTCGAAAATCGATTGACTTGACTTGACTCAAGCCAAAATCTGCAACGACTCGAAATGACTCGTGACTCGCGCATGTCCAAAAAGACGCCCAAATGTCCTCTTCTTCGAGATTTTGTGTTCTTATTTAAGAATTTTGATCAAAGAAACTACCAAACTCGACTGAGACCGTAAATCAGCACCGAAGTAACGCTCCGGCGGGTATTTCGGGAGCTGAGCCGGAGAGTTGACTTTTTTGGTCAACCACCTGATAATGTGAAAGAAAAAACAGTATTTTGGGCACTGAGCGAGAAACTTGACCTTTTATTTTTTAGTCAACCGACCAGGAAGTGGGAAAAATTTACCATTTTTCAAGGATTTTGCTCCGGTCTTGCAAGTCTGAAAATTCTGAAAAAGTGTCCTCTTTTCAGATTTCCAAAATATGGTAACCCTAATATTTGCGTACTATCAATCCGCATCACAGAAATGAACTGATGTCAGTTCTGTTGTGGAACAAAACATATCCACCTTGATGCTTATTGAGTCTCCTGTAGTAAATTTCGGCACATTCCATTCGTTCCGTCATTGCTGCCTATCTACGTTGCATCCACTGCGGTATGAACGGACTAAGGAGATGGCAATTAACATTTATGATTCCCTTCATCGCTTATATAGGCATACAAGGTATGCAATAAACACGGTGAAACTGTTTCAAGTGTCGTTTTCCTCGAAAGTATCCTGAATGGTAGCTCTATCATCATTGCCCCAATAAGTCAAGGGTTTCGAGGAATTGTGGCGTCACGAAGAATTGGCGAAGGTCTTGCGGCAGATGAGCGTTGTCGCGTTCATACCATAAAGCCCGATGCAACAAGCACATCATCCAAGGGTTAACATTGTTGAAAAAATTCAGGAAATCGGAATCTGAGTCAAAGAATTTCACATCAGGATCGATGTAGTGACAATGTACATTTCGGATCCACCGTAAAAATGTCGTCAGATCTTGTGGGAAATATTTCCGATTTACATTCTTGGTAAGTTTTGTTGTCATCCCACTGAGAGCTGGACGCTTCCGTGGATTATCACAATGACTCTCTAAACGTGATATCACAGTTTCCACCCAAGATATATTTGAACACATTTTCTTACAATCATTCTGGAACCTATCTCGTACTGTTCGCAAAAGCTTCATTTCTTGTCTAGCTTTAGGTTCAATCCCATCTTCCGAATGATCATCAGTTGTATAGCTGGTGTCATTGAGTTCATCCCCAGATTTGTTTGCGGTATTCCTCGTATTCGCTTTAGGCATCTTGGACGTACCAACTGTATTTGCATTTTTGGCTTTAAACAAGTAGCCATCCATTCGTGTGATAAATGACATCGCTTTGTGCTCATCCCAAAAGAACGGGTGTTTGAGTATATCATCTGTTTTTGGCTTATCCAGCTTCATGTGCATGATAAGATATGCACCCAAGTACGCGTCGCAATCTCCCGATAAACATTTACTTGCCAGGGTGTCAAGTAGACTTATCCAGGCCTCCGAGAAAGCTCCATCATGTTTTCTGGAAGCCACATCCGATAGCGATTTGAAATCATCCCTTAAATCCACGTCGGGACATTTTTCATCTGCTTTCATTTTAGCCTTTGAATTCATTTTTAAGCATTTGTAAAGCATTTTGGCAGTCATTCTTATGTCCTGATCAATCTTTAATTTCAGGTCATCAACCTTGCCACAATATTGCATTTGATCAAATTCTGCGATCTTCAAACGTTTCCCATCAGGCCAAACGAGAATATTCCAGAGTTTCATCTTTCCGTGTATGATACACTTATTGTGCATATCGATCAAACCAAGAAGAATCTGCCGGAAACAAATTTTAACGTTTCGTTGATTAATCTCGAACGTCGTCTTTTTGTCAATGAACAAATCCAGTGTACCGAGTGAGCAGCCTTCCATTGCTATCCAAATGTCAATGCCCTCTTCGATTCGCGTTGTTGCGAGGTACTTCGTAGTGTACTGTCCACCCGCTCTTATGGCTAAATCAATCTGTTCATGTATTCTTTGTAATTCTTTTACAGGAAAAAATCTTTTCACTGCAATTCTTGTACAGTCTTCAAATTTTATCTCGTTGTCCCATAAGAATCCGAAATGAATGAGCCTCTCACTATTTTCTTTTTTTTCGCGATTCGTATTCGTCATCCTTGACAGATCTATCACAAGGTTTACGTCTTTGAGTCCACGCGCCCTGTAAATACCTACTAAACCATGCTGCACTTTATCTGTTTTATATAGACTTAAAATTCTTGCATCGGCTGCTTCACGTGGAGAGCATGTAAGAGTGATGCTGGTCGTTGAAGGAGACACTATCATATCTTGATTGCGAATCCGATTTTCCTTCTTGTCATAAAATATCACATAATACAAAAAGCACTCTTTGACTTCATCCCACTTCCACTCCGTGCAGGAGGCTTCATTGGTCTTCTGACCTATCGCCGCCTTTGGTAGAAGACCTGCTGCAAAAGAAATCATTACTGAAACAGTGAGAAAATCGGCTTTGAAGGGAGGGGGACGTGAAAGCATCTTGAGGGGGCGCGAATCTGCGGTCAACATAATTTTTTTCACCCTCCGCAAGATTCACCTCTAATTCATAGTTATTGCTCTGTGCAGAGTCCAAATTCCATATTTGATAACTCTCTCATCAGCTGCCATAATCTTCCACGCCATCCAAGTATCAGTTGGGATTGCTAGCATTCTGGCTACATTTTGCAGTATGACGATAAAGAGGGTGCGCAACTTTTCATTATCATAAAAGAGGGTGTGTAAAAAGTTTGTGAACCGCTTTGGTAGAGATCAGGGTAGTGGCTCTCAGCCGGTCTGGCATACTGAAGTGGCAACTAGACTAAGTTTAAGATTGCCGCTTTAAAATGGGGTAAATAAGGTCGACATATAACTAAAATTAAGGGTATTAATCATGACTGTGGAATTGTCGGTGGTTCTATTAATTTTCTCGCTATGGACAGTGGACATACAATGTTCCATACGATGTAATGAACGGGTAGGGAAGGAATGTGAGGAAACGACCAAGTACGGTCTCTCAATGACGCATCAACCCAGCCTAATGCCCGATACAGCAGTGTTGGTTATTTCTATTCATTTTTTTAGAATTCCTCACTCCTTCTCATTTACTTCCTTGAATTTGTCATTATTCGGGTATTCGTCTGTTTTTTTTGTAATGAGATTGCGAGCGCAGCGACGGGGGTGGGGACCCACCGTCAATGGCAGTGGAACGTGAACCCCTATAGATAATATCATTTGAAAGGCTGATAACTAGACAAAAGGTCACCACTCAGGAAATTCGACCGCGAAGTTGAGGTGTTGACCAATGGTGTTGACCATTTTCTAGTCACCCCATCAGAATCAAGGTCTGAATAGTGACACGATATGGTTGGCGACCTTTTTCTATTAATGTTCAGTCATCTTCTTGCCAAATATTGCACTAGGGGTACTCGTTGTTTTATTCATCCTATTTCGACATGATCATTTTACATTGTTTATTATGATTTCTGTACTGCCGACATATAGCACGGCCCACTTTCCCTCCAGTTTTATTGTTACATCACCTAGCAGTTCAAGTGGGGATGATGAGCCTAGATCAGGGGTGGACAAATTTTTTAGAAACCGGGCCGCGTTCAACATTCGAATCCATTCGCGGGTCGCACTATATAAACTTCGAATACTTAGCCAAAATTCAATATGGTTATTTGATTAGACTATATATGATGTTTAGCAATCGAAAACTTTCAAAATGCACGTGCCCAGAGGCCGGACTGTCGCATCATCAGTGAAATGAAAAATATAATGATAAGAAAATAAACAACGCATCATTATCATGATGAAATTTATTAAGAAAAAGTTTGATTGATTACCCACATTAATTTTATCAATAATTTTGCCACGTTTCTTGGGGCTTATGCGGTCCGCACAAAACGGTGTTTTGATAGATAAACTCCTACACTTGGTAAGGGTTTACAGAGTCGAACTTGCTTGGACGCGACCCCGCAACCCATTTGAGTTGCAGTGGTGTAACGTAACACTACACTACTCGTATTCCAGGGTGTTCGAAGTGTTAGCCAGTGTGTCGCGAATTAAATTTCCCTATAAGAGGGTGCGACAAGGTCAGAAAGATCGAAAGGTCGAAAACTCGAAAATCGGTGGTGGAGGTTATTACCGTTCAAGTATTGTGACGGCTGGTGCGTAGGTTCGGGGCGAACCTTTGAACATTCTGATTTTTCGTATATATATCCGAGAAATTTCATATGATATATTCACTAGTGAGTTGTCAATAGCCGGCACAGTGTTCAACCGCTTGTTCGAACCACTTGTCCGATCCAAAAAATGACTCCGATCCGCACCAAGCAGGTGGTGGCGGATTTATTGCCTTTCTCATATTTCGGTTAACAAATTCCGTGTGCTGGTTGCAGGTAAAACATGCAATGGGGAATGGCCCTTCTCAGAAATTACAATTGTCGAATAAGGCTCATAATAATGGTCATTCTAATTATAGTCAATACAGTTCTCACCCGTTTGTTCCAGAAAATCATCAATCTGGCCAAGCTGTTCGAACATATTATCCTTCGGTGCTACGTGACATTCACTGCTATGTTTATTACACACGCACAATTTGACACATTCTTCTTCCCTGTCAAATAATTCCATGCAGCACGATTGCACAGCATCGATAAAGTGACAACGAACAATGAGTCTATTCGGTTCCTTAGCTTCCTTAGGCTAAACCTGATACGAAGATGATTATATAAGTCAGATCTATATATCCATGTAGTAATTTAGTATACCAAGTGAGGATATGGTTCTAACCCATGAAAGCTTCTGGTTCGTGTGAACAAGAATCTTTACAAAAGGTTTGTTGTGAACGCGAACTTGAACACGAACCTCTGGCGTAACGTGAGGTCACAATTCTAATTTCAAACACGATATTTGCGTAAGGGTATAATTGTGCACGTGCACATTGCACAATACTTGAGGGACCAATTGAATTAGTTTTTTGGAACGCAATAATAGTAGAAAACTGAAAGGTGAAATCTGGATAATAGTCACGCTCGTCACCAATGTTCCAATGTTCTAATTTTTGACGACACTATGTGCACACTCACCAATTCACTGCGCAGACCCTTGGACAATAGTGCGTAACGACTAAAAAAAGGCATCACTTCGGATTTTTTTTGCGCAACTTCGATTTTATGTGCGCAGAGACGGTGTCAGCACTGCGCATTTGCGCACGTGCACAGATTAGAGGTAACATTGCTCATCACATTACCAATGACTACAGTCACGCAT
This sequence comes from Botryllus schlosseri, assembly GCF_051294905.1. Taxonomy (NCBI): domain Eukaryota; kingdom Metazoa; phylum Chordata; class Ascidiacea; order Stolidobranchia; family Styelidae; genus Botryllus; species Botryllus schlosseri. Next base: position 13,047,900 of record NC_137238.1, on the reverse strand, counting down.
GTACATTTCTACAATTGTACATTGTAGAAAAGTATTCACATGTCCACAACTATGTGTATAGCTATTTGTATTGTTGGATATAAGCCTGCATTGTTGAATCCGCTTGTTGAAATTAGCATCGATCCGGATAGATTGGTTCTGATTTTTTTTTATTACTTTTCAGGTGGACGTTAAATATGGTGTGAAAGCAACCAAGCTCTTTTAATTGTCATTTTCGAAAGAAGTAGTACTGTAAACGTCTTGTGCCTCTGTCCGAAGGATATTCAAGTCCCCAAATATCTGCGTTTATTGTATGCATGTACAACGTACATTTGTACAATTGCACATGGTACTAACACAACTTTTCACCTTGAAAAACGATGCATTCTCGCAATTTCGGTAAATTGTCAATTGATTGGTTGAACCAGGGCGGTTCGCTGAGTTACTACGTCCTACATGCAATGTAATATGTTCGCGATGTTTTGTGATTGCGGGAAGGTTTTATAACCGTAAAATATTCTTCAAGAGTTTCGACTTTTCCGAAATCGAGACAAAAAGGTCGACCCAATGTCAAAACCACAAGGTCGATTAATCTAACAGCAATGACCGTAGAGTGTCTTAAAGGGGCACCGCACTCTAAATATGATGAGGTGTCAAATTAAAGATATAATCGAGAAAACACTTTGGCCGGCGCCATTTCCTTCAGAAAACCACTGTAAAGGAACTGCAGCTAAACGAAAATTCTAACAATCCCCATTCCACGCCAGTTTAATAAATAAATCTCTATGGTGGCGTTGATACAAGTCTCCGTTGCATCCCGCTGTGAAATTGCTGGCACGATGTCTTTACTTGCACTTGCTCGACACGACCTCCATATTCAAGTCGCATCATTTCTTTAGGTAGTACGTGATGCGTAGGACTATGCATCTACATTAAGAAATGACGAGACTAGAATATTGAGCTCGCGTCGAAGAAAAAACGGGTCGAAAATGCGCAAGTGAACATATCGTACCTGCAATTTCGCAACGGGTTAAGTAGCGGAGTGTCGCAACCGCGCCACCGCAGAAATTATTTATTCAACTGGCGTGGAATGGGCTAGTTGGAGTTTTCGTTCAGCTACACTTCCATCACGGTGGCTGTCTGGAGAAATTGACTACGGCCAAATTTTTCTCCCGATTTTATCTTCATTTGAAGCCACGTCGTATTTAGAGTGTACGTGTAGTGCCCCTTTAGATATTCACTAACGGAAAAACTGAATATCTCAATCAAACTTTTCTAGAACGGCAAATATTTTCTGAAATTAGCAAGGTCTAATTTAGTGATGAATTTCATTCCATACTTCTAGCGTCATGTAGTGAGTGAGGCGAAGTTGAAACTGAAATAATTTCAGTCAATGACGTTGAAATAACTTTGAATAAGTGTAATGTCTAGGTTCACAGTGTAGAGCAGTGGTTCCCAACCTTTTTCGGTGTCAGGGCCAAATTTAGAATTTCAGAGTACGGTGGGGGCCGCACGAATACACTCATTAAGTATAACAAAAATTATAAAGTAGGGTTACCATACGTTCTCTTTTAAGAGGATTTGTCCTCTTTTTTGATATTTTTGAAACTGTCCTCGGATGACGCCCAAATGTCATTTTTTTGAGATTTTGTCCTATCTTGTGAGAATTTTGGTTAAATATAGGGCAAAATCGACTGAGATACAGTAAATCATCACTGAAGTAACGCTTCCGCGGGTATTTCGGGAACTGAGCCGTAAAGTTGACCTTTTTTAGTCAACCGACCACGAAGTGTGGAAAATTTACCATTTTTTCAGGATTTTCCACCAGTTTTTCCAGTCTGAAAATTTTGAAGAAGTGTCCTTTTTTCAGATTTCCAAAATATGGTAACCCTATTATTAAGCATCAAAGCACGTACCAACTTGACCAAATGATTACAGCTCTATAGAATCTTTGTCTGCTTTAGATCAATAAAAAGTTCACTAAATAGAGTAAAATTGAGGAGAACTGGAGTGGACAGCTGCTGCCGGGTTTTGCCTTAATCGTAGATTTCTAACATACGGGGTGATGCACAGCACATGACGCACGGCTTGAACGCCGAGAGGCCTGCTGCTGAGCCCGGTAAAGCATCATAATTGGTTGTCCTATAACTGGCGGTCCGAGCGTCCAAATTTAATATGTCTAATATGTCTGGTCGTAATCGAAAGCAAGTGTCGCACTGATTCAGAAAATACAATTTTAAATATGGCCAAGGCAATGAAACGAACCCAAAATAGTCATCAAAATATGAAAATTGGCTTTGCTCCGAACAATCGCTCGACGCCATTGGTCATTGGCAGGCCGTGTTATTTTTGGCATTTCAGGAGCCAGATGCCAAAACTGCCAAAAATAAAAATTTGAAAATGCCAAAAATAAGCAATTTTTGGCATATGCCAAAAATAACACGGCCTGCCAAATAGTGTATTTCGTTCATGGTGTTGTGTTGACAGGACCGCGTTACAAGCGAGAAGAGCGTTTGTGAAAGGCAGGTTTCTTAATCTGGGTCCAGCCCACCTATTAGGGGTGAAAGCATGGTGTGCTAAATGGTGTGGGCACAGCGAGATTGAACGGCTGACTGCATTTGGTTTGCGTCATACTTTCCATTTGTCCAAAGGCAATTTTACGGCCATTTTTGACCGGCTTGTCGAGCACTAAATTTGATAAAACTGGTATCAATGAGAAGCTGCCGCAGTACTGATTAATAAAATATAAATTATATTGTGCTCATGGAACTGGAACCCCCAAAATCAACCACGATTTTTGCATTGTGATCGAGTTGAACATTGTGACGCAACAAACTGTCTGGCTATTTCTGAGCTGCATAGTCTCGTTTTGCCAGACAGTCTTGTTGCGTCAACGTTCTTAAACAAGCTAACCTTCCCAGGACTCTTCCATGCGAGTTGGTAATATTAAAGCCACCTGAAGTGACAAAACTCCTCCGAAAATATATCGGTAGACTAAAGGAGAAATGATAGTTGGGCTACTAAATAGAATGTGTTGAGAGACAACACAGGAAACTCCTGGAAAAGGATCGGGAAGAAAATTCTTTCCGCGATGTGATCGATGGCACTGGCGAAGTGATCTCTTTTCATGATGCTTGGAAGCCGGTTCGGCCCTCCAAAGATTTTGAAGCTCTGAAGGCATTTTGTGGATGACTGGCAATATTCTTTCCCTCAACGGCTACTGTTGAAGCCGATATTTCCCAGATTCGCTGGGCGGGAAATGAATTTAGGAGAAACTTAGCTGACCTGAGTCTGGAAGCATTGTTACAGTGCAAATGATTTAAGTCTATTCAACAGCTGTAACAATCAGCTGTTGACCGTGTTTGTTAGGCTTTTCTTTTTTTTTGCTTATTGGCACCGATTCCGATGGATACTGCACATTTTGTGGTTTCGTTTGATATTAATAACCTATGAAACCGTTAGGTTTCTTCTTCTTCTTATTGTTTGTTGGCACTGATTATACGTGGATACTGCACATTTGGTGGTGTCTTTTGAAAGACTAGCCCAAATAAAGCGTTTTTGTGACTAATTCGAGGCTGAGACTATCTATTTAGAGGACGATGCCAAAACTGCCAAAAATAAAAATCGAAAAATGCCAAAAATAAGTTATTTTTGGCAGTTTTGGCATATGCCAAAAATAACACGGCCTGGTCATTGGTATGGTCATTGCGTTGCCGCGCTCCAATTGGTCAGAACGATCGACCTTCGGCGGCTTTTTTGGAGTAGTTTTATTGCCCTGGCGAGACTTCAATTCGTCATTTTGGAATCAGTGCTGCACTAGCTTTCGATAAAGACCGGACATATCAAATTATTCGGACGCTTCGGTCGCGAGCTATTGGACTCCAAATTATGCTGCTTTTAGCCGGCTCAGCAGTACGCATCTCCGCGTATTCAACCGTGAGTCACGTGTTGTATATCTATCCGTAGATTAGTTATCAATACCTATATCTATAGCTACTGCTCGTTCAACTGGAAAGTTAGGGCACATTGCATTGAAACAGCAGTGACGTAACGTTAGCAGGCTACTCACAACTTTCCTGCAATTTTAATTAAAAACTCCTGACTCCAAATCAAGCAAGAGTATTTTATAAATAGAAATTTTATTTTATGTCATAAATCGATTTCCTAATAATTTTGTGGGGGCCGCAAGAAGGCTTGCTGGGTTGCGGTTGGGAATCACTGGTGTAGACCCTACCAAGATTCATTTGCGAACGCAAACCTCTAAAATTTCTGAGGTTCACACAGAACGCAAAGGCGAACTTCACGTTCACACCATCCATAATACCAAGTAGCAAGTTCAGTTTCCAAGCCTAATAGATTCGCTTAAGGTTAAAACTTAACTAGGAAAACTAACTAACCATCTAACTGTCTGACCAGTCATGTAAACTGTCTGGTGTGAAAACAGATATCGCGTGACCTGTCTGCCTCGCCGAGTCATGACCTGAAAACCTAACCCGTCTATTACGATTCTGCTTTGTATACAACTATACATTGAGCATAAGTGCAAATAGAGACTTATATGGTAAACAAAGTCCATATTTACACTCTAACTTGAAAATATTGACTGACGCACTTCGATTTATAGATTCAAACATGGAATCACAATATTCAGTTCTGATTTGCGTCATTATGGCCGAACTTTATGATGTCGAACCTAACAACATGAATAGTCGAATGACGATCACTAGGAGTGTTATGGTGAAATTTGTCGATATATAATATAATAACGATTCGGGTACTCGAAGCCGAATCGAGTATCAATTCTGATCCTTAGGGTCGAATAGCCAGAGTGTAACTCAATGTTTTCGAGCGTTGAGATTGTATTGTCGAAGTCGGAGTCAAAAAACATTTGTAGCACTCATGCGAGCCGGTGCCGGAGTTGAGGAAGCGCATACTGGGTGGAGCCGGAGTCGCAGTATGTTGAAATGCTCTGACTCTGACTCCGACCCCAAGTAAATTTTAATCGAACCAAATGTTACTAAAAATAACCGTTGCGGTTACAGAAGTTGTCAAGTTATTCACGTTGTCAAATCATCACAAAGTTCATTGAATTGGGCTTGTTGTATTCTCATTCGACTGAATTAAACTCTGCTCAATGACTCTGGCGCTGGTATCATTTTCCTCGACTGTTGAGGTCTTGGCCAGTTTTTTTTAACACGACACGTGTACACAACTCATCCCTGGGAATGACGAGGTAATCAGTTTGTGTTCATCCAAGAATAACCTCATCCATTTACGGTTGGTCTAGATTAGGGTTGCCATACATCTGGAATTTCCCGGATGTCCGGGATTTCGTGTTTAAACTGGGTCGAAGAGGATATGCTAATTATGCCTTCATGTCCGGAGTTTTGGAAAATTCATTTTTGTCCAAGCTTTTTCACGTTGCCCGCTGCTATCCCAATGGCCCCCAAAGCTTTTCCTAGGCAGTGAACATTCTTAGTTCGCCAGAGCAGTAAGATTTAGACATGTCTGCAACTCGTACATGACTTGTAAATTGTTTACTATCTGTTAAGAGCACCAGCAATAGGGTTTGGCTTATTTTAGTTCAGGGTTTCTCAAACTGTGGGGCGTGCCAGTCGTGCAAACTGTTTGTAGATAAGACGTTACGATCAGGACAGTAACTATACTGCACCTCCTGACCCCCAATTGATGATATGGTATAGAATTATGTTTTTGTGACTAGATACCGAATGCCAGTGGTAAAGGGACGAAATGAACTGATAAATGTTGCGTTCACTTATAGTTCTAGCTTGATTGTAAATCGCTAAATACAAGGTTTGTTTCACTACTGAAAAAGTATATTTTCTCGATATTATTTGTAAAAGGAAATGATAATATGCACAGTAGGGTAAAGGGATAACTGGAGGTGGGGAAGCTCTTAAATCTTGCGTTGATCATCTTATGAAAGGATGGCATTATCAGCGTTTTGGGGGATGACTTACTGCTGTTTCGGTCCTTCTAACAACACGCAGTCACAAAACTGCATCAACCTAACATTATTTCAAGCAAATGCTTGTTACACTAAGAGCAATGATTTTAATGTTATGTCAGCAACGAAAAGACATGGCTATATTTTGGGTGCATAAATGAGTGAGGCTGAGTTAATAGCTGAATGCCTTATATCTTGGTCGATATTGCAAATGTTAAGAAGTCGAAGTATATAGTCTAGTGGTTCTTAATCTTTTTTCCTCCAGCGTTCCCTTTCAAAAATTATCGTGCTCCAGCGCCCCCCAACTCATATTGTAAGGACTGTAATAAAGACAATGGGTAAGAGGGAGGGCCGTAACAGCACTTCGTCAACCCCCCCCCCCACAAAAAAAATTATTGTCTTGCGCACCTAAAGCGTGATAAACCAAACTTCTGAGGGTTTCGCCCCCAAGAACCCCGTTGCGTGATTTCGATGGTCGTCCTAGGCGCCAAAAGTTTCTATACCGGATGAATGAATAGGTGGTAATTGCATATATATGTCGCTTTACACATTTTATCCTCTCAGCCTACGTATTCAGATTTACCAGTAGGAAAATGAAGGCCACGTAATTAATAATTAAACACATTCGAGCGTGCCAGTAGGTACAATTAATTCGTTACATGTTGTTATTTTGTTACCTCTAGTCCGCTATAAATTCAAAAGATATTGAAACCCATGAACGTATCCAACTAAAGTAAGCACACGATTCAAAATTGATATTTCGTCACTGGCAAATAATTTTATGGGATGAATGTTATTTGTCCTGTGGGGTGCAGATATGATAATTCGGCACGAGCAATTTATTCACCTATGGACAATTAGACTTATATACATCGAAGTTTACGCTCAACGTAAGGGCAATCGTCCTTGGCTAAGTGAATCGTGGTAATGGCCGACGCCGATATGCCTATTTCTATTTGCTATAATTATGCGTATTCTTCCGTGGGGGAGTCGTCAAAAATGATGTTTAATTTATGTTCATTAACCGAAATAATTTAGGGTACCCTTCGCGCCAAAAGATTGGGGGCTTGGGTTGCAGCAGTTCTGGTCTTGGTAAGAGGTCAAAGTTCAGTCGGTTGTTTTGGGACTTTGGAATTGGAAATATGTCGCGCTTTAATCGCACTCGAGAACCATTCGACTATAATAAACCATATTATAATTGTGTGTGGTATATTCAGGGTCAAATCAAGGTTTTTATAACAACAATGGGTTACGGCTTCATACCCCGTGGTTCGGACCCTCCCGAATTCACATCGGCGATTGGCAATACGGGGAAATTAATGATATTGGATTTTGTCTTAGTGCTTTGTGTAACTTAAGTAAGTCCACTGAGAATGGGATGCAAATATCTGCTCACATTTAATTGAGTACTTCACCCAGTTGATATTTTAGCATGAATGTATTCCAAACAAAGCAACTCATATTATATAACGTTCATGTGAGGTTGTGAACAACAACACGAGATAGTACGGTATCATTCTTTATGATACGATGAAGAAATATTCTGACGATTTAATTATTTAGCTCTCAAATACAAGTATATTTGGTTATTCATTTCGTGCACAAAGCTTCAAAACTTATTTGATGTACATGGGCTCTCAATCTTAAGCAAAAGGGAAATACAGTGCCCCCCTCCTTCGATTTTCACACGCTTTGCGCTGCGGGATACAATACCTAATTCGAAACATTTTGTTTAAAATACCCCTCGCAAGCGTGACGCCAGTGTTTTAAATAACGGGAAATTGGCGATCTAAAAGTACGCGCAATTCGTTTTATATGAATTAAAATAACCCACTACATTTATGAAAACATATGCAAACATTGTCGCGTAGCGCGACCAAAAATTTAGGGAGTTGACACGTTTTGTGGAATATTGATTTGTTCTGAATACTCATTAAGGATATGTTTCCTACTACCACATCATCTACGGCGAAGCCATTTTTCCTCAGCGCCCCCTTATCGCCCCCTGAGCCCATCGCCCCCCATATCGCCCATGAGCGTTACCACCCCCTTCAAAATCGCCAGCGCCCCTCGGGGGCGCTAGAGACGAGGCTAAGAACCAGTGATATAGTCGAAAAACGTAACCACTTGGACAAGCAGAATAAGTAGGTAAAATATACGTTCCTGTCCATGTCTACTAATGAGTTACGGGTTCATTTCTGTACAAAAGTAGGATCGAAAAGGGAAAAAGTGATAATGCCGTCTTCCATGGGGGCCGGACGCAGGTATGCTATACAGGGCTGTAACGACTCAAGTCATGACTCGAAACGAGTCCGACCTGAGTCGCGATTTTTTGATATCTTTCCTTGACTCAAGTCATTTTCTTAAATTACGGAAAATGACCTAACTCGACTTGTAATCGAGTCATTGCGCATGACCCGAGCCTGGGACGACCAAGACTGACATTTAATTGCAATTTCGAATATAAGGAAGCTACCACATATTGGTATTTCGTCAATTAGTGCTGGCACTTGGAAATGCGACCAGAAACTGTTAAAAGTGAGCAAAATCAGTTTGTTTGTTTTTAGGTATTCATGTTGTTTGTCGACTACTATGGTCATTTACACCAGGCCGATATTGTTCATTTATATTCCGTAACTGCCGACGTACAGCACAGGCCACTTCTAGGCTTGTTTTTGTAAGACAGCGCTTACGCGGATGAGGTGGCGAGGAGGAGCCTAGATAAACCTCCAACACTTAGGTATGGTAATTCTGAAGTCGACCTCGGTCGGACTCGAAAGCAAAATTAGTATATTATGAATGCGAAGAATTCGAGATCACCAAGCAGAGTCGTAAAAAGTGGGTTTAACAAGACTTTAACTCGAAACTGAACAGCCAACATGCAATGACTTGAACTAGGATTCGAATCATAACAATATGACTCGAACTCGACGCTTTGCTCGAGGACTTGACTCGGTGATTAATTGAAAATGACTCAACTTGACTCGAGTCAAAACTATTAAAGTGATATTGACGTATGACTCGGAACCTTGTGACTTGGTTACAACCCTGATGCTATGGGTATGCCGTATATATCTAGTAGCACGGTTAATACTGATACCTGATTAGCACCATAACAACGGTGTCTATAAAAGCATTGAAGTTGGCCGTGCTACAAGTTGGCAGTTACGGAATAAAAATGAAGCAACTTGGCCAGGTGCAAATGACTATAGTAGTCGACAAGCACCATGAATAGCACAAACAACAACGGCGCCACTCTGTCAATACTCCGTTTCGTTGTCTTTCACGCGTGATCGGCGTAGCTAAATGAATCAGTGTTTCAAGTAAATACAAAAATTCAAAGCCCGAAATAGGGCATCGCTTTGCAGTGATGAGGGATTCTGATGGCGTTGCGTTTTGTCAATCAAGCGCTTCGGTGATTGGTTTAGCAATCTATATTTGAAGTCATGGACAATTGGACATGGTCACGGAGCTGTGTCCGCGAAATCCGTCCTGATACATAGTCGCAAGTGAGTGTAGGAATCACTGCTTTGTGACAGAGTAGGGAGCCGGCGTCTCACCAAAGGTGTCCGACTCACAATCGTATGGTAGTAGCCTACTCAAACTCAAGGGTGTAGCCATAATTTTTTGGTGATGGTAAAATGCTATGAGGTAAATGACCCCCTCCTTAATGGCTTGGAAATATATAGTAAAAAAAAACGATGGTCTTGGACCGTGATTGGTTGATTACCACATCTTCTGGAAGGATCTTTATAGATTTATTTTACCAACAGACATAATACTATATGACAATATTAATGTTATGGAAAATCAGTGTGCCTTTACTGCCGCGCGAAGAGCGAATATTTTTCGAAGGTAATCGCTGAATTTGGTCAATGATATTGTTAATTCCATATTGCATAAACGTTGTAAATATTAGATTTACCGGTAGATCAGATCGATGCGCGGTGTCTGTAAAGACTTAGAAATCAAGTAATTATACATCTTGAATTATATGTATGAGCTTCTGGAGGGTAAGCGTCGGGCGAGCCAATTGTAAAAAAATACTTAGTCGAATTATGCTGTTATTTCGTGACCGTCGGAGACAGTTGTCATCACTCATAAGATCGTTCACTCGTACCACAGCAAATATAAAGAAAAACCTTTGTGGTGAGACGTGCTATTACCAATTTGCATTTATTAACTGGCGCAATATTTCCCACTGGTGGCCGCTTTAAGACCGTGGGACTCAGATTGCAATGCCAGGACCAGCATCTTGCGTGATCTACGGCCAAGGTTCTATCGCCGACGATCTCTCCTGGATTGCACTTCGTGTTGGCTAAAACTTTATCAGCCTTTGTGTGTCTTTTGGCGCCAAAAAGCTGGTGCCTACTAGTCCCATAACCAAACGCAGCACACACGAATACAGTTAGATTCAATTCTGTAGGCTACATCATACATATTTTTATTTAGGTCTAATGGGAGCTGGGCAGTGACGTGCGGTGAGGTTCGTGGCTGGTGAGGCACGGACTCCCCCACCACACACACAAAATCGCACGCACGTAAAGTGGCCTACCTGATAAAGAGATCCAAAATGTGAATAACAACAGCAGCCGGTATAGAGAGCATTTTCTTTGCACACTGATAGCCGTTGCAATTCCACATTATACAATCCATGTAGGAATGGTCGCTATTGTGCTAAATGGGCAAGTTTAGATGGATAATAATTACTATCTCTTCAAGTACCGATAGAAATTATTCGAAGCATAAAGCAACGACAGTTCAGCCTATGAATATGCCTATCACATACCACAATTTAACGGAAAATAAATAGCAACTATACATAAGTAAGGGAATGTATTTGCTCCGCATTACGTATTCGACGTCGCTACTACATAATTCCTACAAGACAGCCAAGATTGTTGTATTCCGAAATCGATAGCGCGTTTCCCAGTGCTGCGATTGTCCAATTGTTAGCGAATAGTTCATGAGGCTGATTCGTTTGTGCCTCACCTGGCTATTGTTTCTCTGCGATGGTATTGTCTGCAATAAAGCCGATTGTCACCTTCCTTGGCGATTTTACGGGGGTTCTGACACTGTTAATATTTAAATTTTCGGAATCAGTGTGACGATAGCATTTGATTGACACCATTTGTTATGAATTCCGAGCTATCTATGATGAATTGTATTGTCGCAGATGAGGCACGGCCCGCCCGTTCCTCACCTGTGCCTCAACTCTCCTTTCGCGCTCTGTTTTTGAATAATAATTATGCAAATTGATGATGTTGTGTGAAAAAATGTTCAAATTTAGTTATTTATGAACATCGATGTAAATTATCAATAATCATCGACTCATGGAGGGTTTTCACAATTTTCAGTCACTCGCCCTGATGACAGGTGAGGCACTGCCTCACCTGCCTCATTGGACCGCACGTCACTGGAGCTGATCTGCAGTCCATAAAGTCATGAGCAGGAAACTGAATTGCTTGTTCTAACCAGGCTTAATCGTGAATCATACAGTCGCAATTAGCATGTTTATGGCGTCCGGGAGAAGCTGCTCGAAATGCCGTCAATATTTATATTTATTTCTTGTATCGATAAAGTTGGAAAGCGGCAGATGATAACAGATTTATTCATTGCACTTGATCGGAATTAAAACAGTATTCGCATTTTTTGGGATTGCCTGTTCTCTTCTACACCCAATATAGGAACAATGGCAGTGACGCGTGGTCAATGGAGGCAATTGAGGCACTGCCTAACCTGTCGCTGGGATAAGAAAAGAAAATTGTGAAAACCTTCAATGATTAATGATATTTACCGTCGATGTCCAGGAATAACTAAATTTCAATATTTTTTTATCCAACATCACCAATTTTCGTATTTATTGTTCTAAAATACTGCACGAAAGGAGAGGTGAGGCCAGGGCTTTGGAGCCGGAGCCGGAGCCGGAGCCTGGAGCCGGAGCCCCGGAGCCGTGCATTTTCACCGGAGCTGGAGCCGGAGCCGGAGCTCTACATAAAATTCAGCCGGAGCCGGAGCTGGAGCCTGTTATTTTAGGAGTAGCTCCGGCTCCGACCTATTTCATAAGATATAATTATATATATATATATGCAACAACCACATCTGCTGATTTATCTTAATTGAACAGCAGGCCTGAATTTTAATGCTGTGCACAGCAATGGCATAGAATAAAGTGCAATCTAGTGCAACTATGATGTTGTCGACAATTGACAAGTATTCAGTGTGACGTCACAAGCCGGCACGGCGGCACCTATATGTCTTCGTTGCTACATCGGATGTTACTGACTGCTGACAGACTCCAGATCAGTGGTTCCCAACGTGGGCGATTTGGCGGCCTAGGGGGCGAAAATGACGAAGGGGGCGACAGGGGGCGAAAATAGCGAAGGGGGCGATAGGGGGGCGATGACGCGTTAAAACGGCTATATTGGAGTCAATTCGGAGAAATGACCTTTTTTTTACTCAACCCACAGAAATTTGGTTGCAAAAGTGTAAAATTCGACAACGATCCGAAAAGTTGACCTTTTTTTTTAATCAACCCGCCGATGACTACAGATTTTATACCGATTTTTCGGTTCACAAAATCTGGGGGGCGATGATCGGCGTTGAGCTTGAAAAGGGGGCGATGAGTCGAAAAAGGTTGGGAACCACTGCTCTAGATTAATATAGATAACTAACCTATGGGTAGATTAGTAATCTATATAGACCAGTAATGGCCAACTTTTTCGGCTAAAGGGGCATATGCAATTGACGAACGAGTGTGCGGTCCGCTAGCCGCGCCAAGCGGGTAAAAAAGTTTATAAATAAACTAGGTCAATAATATTATTACTTGAGTATTGCGGGTATATTGTAGCCTATACCGCCCGCTAGGCTCAGTTTGCAAGGACACGACTATTCGGCGTCTGATCACATCGATATCGTAGGTCTCCAATCATATTGTGCCTACATTTCATCGTCGACGATCTTTATGCGAGCGCAAACGCGAAAAGACTATCTCCCGTAATTGCGAATACAGTTAGACTCAATCGGGTAAATTATGCGTTTTTTTTTTCATTTTCAGTAGGAGAGGCTACCAAGCAAGAAATCGTGTGACAATTAAACTCGCGAAGCGTGAAGAAAAATTTCGCTACTATTTAAGTTTATTATAATGTACGACGATTTACTGAAAATGTGACTGGACCCTGGATCTGCCAATGAGTCGTAAGTCGGAACTGATAATTTAGTCATCAACATCCCAAGTGTCGCAGCCAGAATTGTAATTTTTGGTTGGCATTGCAAGTTCACAATCTGAGCAATTCATTTTCGATAATATAATAGGAAATTATTCGCGGGCCACGCAAAACCCTCTCGCGGGCCACATTTGGCCCGCGGGTTGGCCACCCCTGATATAGATAGGCCCATTCGATAATTTCAGAGCCGGAGCCGGAGCAGTGGAAAAAATGCGGCTCCGGAGCTGGAGCCGGAGCTAATGAAAGATAGAAGAGAGCTCCGGAGCCGGAGCTGGAGCAGTTTAAATTTACGGCTGCTCCAAAGCCCTGGGTGAGGCACAGATGAGGCACGGGCGGGTCGTGCCTCATCTGCGACAATGGAATTCATCATAAACAGCTCATAATTCGTAATAACTGGTATCTATCAAATGCTATTGTCGCACCGATTCTGAAAATCAGAATATTGCCTATCTTAGAGCACTGGAGCCGCCTCAAAATAGCCAAGGAAGGTAAAATTCGGCTTTATTACGGACAATTGCAGCGCAGAGAAACAATAGCCAGGTGAAACAGAATCGAATCTGCCTCACGCACTATATTCGCTAACAATCGGACGATCGCAGCACAGTGAAACGCGTTATCGATTTCGAAAACCGACAGTGTTGTATGAATTGTATAGTAGCGAAGATCAATACGTAATGCGAAGTAAATACATTCCCTTTGTGACGTAGCTAAAATGTATTTTCCATCCATAGCTACGTTAAATCGTTGTATGTGATATCTATTTACATATAGCCTGCGTTGTCTTTGTTTGTGGTCTTCTGGTGTTCCCGACGGCAATAGTCATTTACAACAGGTAAGGTGAATATTCTATGTTTGATTCCATATCTGCCAACTTCTAGCATGTTAGACACCGCTTACATGGAACACATTACGAGGAGTAGCCCATATATATATATAGCCTGCGTCTGAAGATGGCTAAGGTGATAACAGACAGGACGTCAACTCAATCAGGTTTTATGTATTTGCAAATCCTAATTCACGGAAATCAGCATCCTCAATTAAAATAATGAAGATAACCATGGTTTTCCACAGTCCGGATGTTAGTGGGTGACATATTTAGTTTTGCTAATACAGTGTCCATTTCAATCTTGTAAAAACGGAGAGTGGACCAGCAAAGGGCAATAGACACTGTAAAACCAAAATTAGAACCTTAAACAGAATATAATTTATGATTTTCGTTTAATCCCCTTACCCTAATTTTCAATATGTATTTAATAACAGAATATTTCACTAAAGGAAAAAAATTAAACGTGTACTGTAAAATTTAGAATCGCAACGGCTTACTGGGTGCGGAGAAAACGCTTTCCCCTAACCGCGTTTCTTGCTGTTGCTGTTGTTGTTCACATATTTGTGTATCTTTATCAGGTACTTTACGTGTGTGTGTATGTTTTTGTGTGTGTATGTGAGGGGATCTGTTCGTCACCAGCTATGAACCTCACCGAACGGCACTGAACAATGGAGGGACAATATAGGAAAAATAAGGGAATGTTGAATAGTGCCGAGTGTCGGAATGAGGATGAGTCGCAGCGATCTCGTTGGCGTCTTTGTCATTGCTGTGGTCAGGGCGATGTTAATTTATTTTAATAGGCCTGTTCTCTTTTGAGAGCACGCCGTTGTATCCTACTGTGCTAAATTCATTTTAATTGCCAAATTGCCAATAACCTACTGATATAAACATAATACTGTTTCGAGGCGTTTTGTTGGGGTTTGGGGAATATATAAAAATATGAAGATAGTAAAGTCAATCAGGATGACTTCGTAATGTTCGCGTAACGTTTTCGATTTGAAGTTGTCAGTGTCATCAAATTAGTGAACAGCCGTTTGAAATAAAAAAAAATTCCTGAAGTATTATCCCTAATTTGTCCCATTGAAGGGATTGGAACCTCACCACGAATCCATTCTATCCTATGATATACATGACCACTATTACAGAATAACTTAATTCAAGATGAGATTCAAGATAGAAATGACTAGGTTGGACGTGATATGTTCACTAAAAATATGTTTCTTTATTAAGGTGTCATGAATGTTACGATCACGGCAAAAGTGCCGTCAGAAGCGTCACGCATCAATATTACATTAGCCTTCATCTATCTTTGTAGAAACAGGTTTGCGGCAGTCGTTCATATCAAATCGAAGACATGGACTTACAAGAGACGGTCACGTACTTCAAGAAATACAGCTGCAAAGTTAGCTTTGAAATAATAAAAGTCAACCCAATTTCTACATAAATAGTATGTTAATTTCAAGAAAAGTCATTTTGTTACAGATTACCACTAGCCTACAGATATCATTTGCACAAGACAGATGGCGGCTGCACCATAATTGAGCAAAATTTGAACTAAAATTTTAGGGAGTCTGCGGACACAAAGGGATCCCCGAAGCCAAAAAGGTTGAGAACCACGTTATTAGAGAATACATTACATATCAACCTTACCTTTCACGTACACTTGTTTGACTAAAGATATTTACGCTACGACATTGAATAAGAATATTATTTTAACAGATTCAGATGACCTCAACTCTCCGTATTTGAAGAGACCTTACTTGTTCTCGTTACTGTTGCTTAGACTAATGTGACGGTTTTTGTATTCTCGATCATCTATCCATCGAAACTACGCCACTCCGTACAATTTTATGTCTTTCATACAGCTGACTGTTTTCGCAATAATTTTCAGATCTCATACTGGAACTCGTGAATGATTTGATCTCGCCTGTATTTATTTTTTGATCCATGTCGCAAATCAGCTAGCTGAATATAAAAACAAACAGGAGAAGGTGTATGTAGTCAGCATTGCGACTGAAGCAGAATTATCAGCACTGCAGTAAATATTCACGAAGTTACAAATATCGAAGTAACAATCCCGAATGCACGTCAGAGGGGAAGTTGTGAAAAATAAAAATCGGACTAGTAATGAAATCGGTAGGTTTCAAAAAGATTTTGGGGATGGGTACCATATTGTAGCAATTATAGTCGGGGTGGCTATACTCTCGTAATGGCGGAGTGCATCTTCGCGATTAACTCAAACGACCAATAACACAGTAAATAGCTGCAATATGGGCCTCGTCCACCTATAGTCCTCGTACAGTTTCACGCAAAACGGTGACGCAAGTATATCTCAAATCTACCTTCTACTATAAACATTTGGTGTTTGCTATACATGTAGGCATACATATTTGAGTACTCGGGTGAAAGAAGAAATACTTCATTACTGGCTAATGTGCAACAAAAATTGCTGTAGACCAGTGCTTTTCAACCTTTCTGTGCTCCGTTCGCACTTTTTTGTAAAATAAATTTCATTCGCACAAACTAATCGAAAATTGTTATACAAAAAGTAGATGAAGATAGGCTTGCTCAACAACATTTTGGTCAGATGTGCTACAAATTGGCTACTATATGCAGCTTAAGCTATCAAGAGTCTCAATAAAAAAGCAACATTTTTCGCTCGTTTTGCTTCGAATTAATTCATCAAAACCCTTCTGGGCCAAACAATGTTGTTCGGAATTTGTACAACGTCTGTGCTTGGATGGCCGGGTCTTAAAATCTGTTCTGTACTCCTATCCAAAATACAGCGTATTTTTCGCGAGTGAAAAATACTTGCTGGCAGAAATCGTATTTGAGAGCTGACACAGAGGTCCCGCGAGGCTCCAGTTTGTCGAAAGGATGAAAAACCCACATGATTGTGTTGAGGCTTTTGCTTTATTTCTTTGGAACATAAGATGCAAAACGGTCAAGGAGAGTAGGCACATTAGAGCTCGCTACCTGATGATACGTTGCTCCAAGTTATACTTATGTCTTGCAAGTTTATGAGAAGAGCAAATAACTCACGATAATGTGTGTTCTACTCTTTAGTAGGGATGGTGTGAACCTCTGAAAGGTTCAGGTTCGTGTGAACGCGAACCTTTTCGAAAGGTTCTGTGTGAACGAGAACGTGAACCTCATGACGTCACGCGACGGCATATTGGTAAATCCAACCCTACATTTCAGTGAAGTGATAGATATTAATGTCTGTACTGGTACACGATACCTAGAGACGACTCGGGCCACATAATGCCACAATTCTGAAGTACTTACTGACTTTTTAAACGTCGCCAAATGAGCAAACTGGAGCAATCAAATGATATAATATTCCCATAAAATAAATATCTTCCGCTGTTTTGCTAACAATTGCGACGAGGACTTACAAGGGAATTTAAGCTTACGCTTTAACGGTCTAGGCCAGACCGTACAATATATTCGTCCGCGTTGCTACACTGATATTGAACAGAGTGTGCTATGCGTTTTACCCCATTAACAAGTTATAGAGCACTAGCCAACACCCCAGTTGCACAGATTTAGTTTTTATGATACAATAAACATATGAATTCTAGATTGACCCCGTACGCCTGCTACATTTTTTACATCAGACAACGGCATAAATTTCCTTGATTTGTTTAATAAGCACTATTCGCTGACTACCTACATGTAGCGTATGATTCCGGGTTAAGCTAAATATTCTCAAACAGAAAGTTGGATATTTTGAGCAAACTTTTATAACAAAGCAGGTAAAAATTTTGAGATTGTCAAGGTGCATGCTCGTTCAGTGTTGATTTGCATAGAGTGGCCCGCAGTTGAAATAAATACATTTCAACTAAAGATGTTATAATGATGTTAGAATTGTAATATATGAAAAAGTTTCACAGTGCAGAACCTACCAAGGTTCGTTTGTGAACGTGAACCTCTAAATTTCGGAGGTTCACACACAGAACGCGAACGTGAACCTCACCTTCACACCATCCCTACTCTTTAGCTCAATCTACCTTGAGAATTCATGACAGTTTAATAACGGTAAAGCAGCTTTTATACTACCACCAAAATCTGACTTTTTGTGACATCTTGCGACCCGAGCCTCACCCATTAAAAGGAATTTATTTTTAATATTACAGTTGTATGCTACGATTTTACGGGCATGTATGACATACAGAACGCGCATACCATAATTCTATACCCAACACAGCTGTACAAAACATGACTGACGCACGGGATTTCAAATTAGGGCGAACTAAATTCCTCTGCGTATCGCAGTTGTACTACTGTCTTCTCAGATTGCAAGAACGGGACTATTCCGTGCAGTCAACGAAGCATATCCAATCCATCTCGAAAGGTTTGGCCATCCAGCATCGGTAATTTTTAGAGCGAAATGTTGTCGCCGCTTATGTTTTTGACGCGGCATTTTATCAGCTGTTTGTTCGCCAAAACTTTACGTCTTCATTTGTCCCGACGCAGGAGGGGTTGGCCTCGAAATGAATTAGTCTCATAGGCCTGAACTAGCTCGTTGCACACCCCTACACTAGTTCATCCCAACGGTCTTCGACCATGTTTTCCAGAAAAAACAGTCGGACAAATCTTATCATGAATTCTCTTGATAAAGCCACATTTATTGCGTGTCTCGCTTATTGGCCACAGTACTCAACACAGTGATCTTGGATATGTAAAAAGGATCGAAGGCTTTTTTGCTATAAATTCAATAAATATTACATATTCATATTAACAGATAGCTCTTGCACCGTGTTTACCCAAAATTATACCCTTCGCGGTCCATACTTTAATAACCCTTGAAGGGGTAAAAATTTGCGTTACAGTAACTTGCAAATGTGAGTCTGTAATGATGGAATTTACTACTATCGTCGCGCCTCGCGCAAATCGAACACTTATTACGAAAATATTATGATTGTTCAGTGACAGAAAGCAGAAATTCAATTTGACGTCATTTTTTCAGCCTATCGCAAGCTCAGACGGGCTGATTTACTGTATGTCTGCCGCTATAGAGATTGTATAGATCTCTCTACTGCCACTACCAGCTTCAAACTAGGCTTTTGGTTACGTAATAATTAGAGTGCGGGAATGTTAATTCACTACGGCTTGTGAGAGCTACGATTAGTGGTGCGTCGTTTTTACAATTGCGTCGCAACTACAAAAGTTACACTGATCTTAAATTTCCTATAAGGTTTATTTGAATTATTTCACGTCGAAAAGTTAACAATTAATCACGATTTTCATTCGCACTTGATCCGGATTTTCATTCGCACTATTCGCACCACCTTCGTCATTCGCACTGCATTTTTTTTCATTCGCACAAGTGCGAACCGTCACACAGGTTGAAAAGCACTGCTGTAGACCAATTGTGGCCAATCTCTTGCCGTAGAACAATAATTGTGCGGCCGTCTACCCATAAGTGAATTTGCGTGTGTTGGGAACCGTAAAATACATGTAATTAGAAATTAGAATTAACAGAATGGCCGTCTGGGATGAAATATTCTATTGCGTTAACTGATTTAAATTGCCAAATTGTCAATAGCCTACTGATACAAACATGTTGCGTACTAAGCTCGGATCATATTTCAGCAAAAGAATACATGGTTGAAAGCTGTGAGTAAAACTTAAATTTAATAGGCTTTTGGCGTACAGTGGGTCATAGTATCACGCTTTCATTTGCAGCCATTAACATCTAAATATACATCGGGACATGCTGTACTGAGTCTAGTACTACGCAATGTGCTATCTGCCTCCCACCATTGCTAGATATTCAATCAATGTCTAATTTAATTTATACTCCTCTTCAGCTTTCTCCGAGGTGACAACTACATCAGGGATTGTGTTTATATATTATACCTGGTTCATGGTCGTCGCATTCTGGAAGCCTACGCTGGCTCATGCGATACGCCCTTTAAAATGTTTAGGTAGATTGCACGCACAATGACTTCGAATCGCTGTAGCAGAACGTGCATTGAGCATTTAAAGGTGATGAAAATAGATTCTGTTAAGTTCTGTACTAACATCGCCGAAATGCGTTCTATCAAAGCACTTGTCCCGTAACGAACATCACACAAGATACGTCACATTACAACGTTAGGAAATTATTACACACGTTATTTATATATTCCGAGTAACTTTTTCGAAGTAGCATTCAAATTATGTCCATGTTGATAAGATACGCGATCGATTTTTAATGTGGAATAAAGTTTCTATTGTCATCAAAATAACAATATAATGAATATATGTACCATTCAACATGAATCTAGGCCCCTAAATCCTACGCGAGAGCCGCGTGCGGCCAGGGTGTAGATAACTCCGTTCTGATATAAATATCATTTCTCTTGCTCAAGCATATTTACTCCATTTGTGCCATGCCAGCGACATAATATGATGGAGGGAAAATGCAACAAAATTAACCAAGGATGCCATATTTCTTTCACTTCAGTTCAAAGCAGGGCTTTGGAGCAGCCGTAAATTTAAACTGCTCCAGCTCCGGCTCCGGAGCTTTCTTCTATCATGCATTAGCTCCGGCTCCAGCTCCGGAGCCGCATTATTACCACTGCTCCGGTTCCAGCTCCGGCTCCGGCTCTGAAATTATCGAATGGGCCTGTCTATATCAGGGGTGGCCAACCCACCGGCCAAATGTGGCCCGCAAGAGGGTTTTGCGTGGCCCGCGAGGTAATTTCCTATTATATTATCGAAAATGAATTGCTCAGATTGTGAACTTGCAATGCCAACCAAAAATTACAATTCTGGCTGCGACACTTGGGATGTTGATGACTAAAATATCAGTTCCGACGCATTGGCAGATCCAGGGTCCAGTCACATTTTCAGTAAATCGTCGTACATTACAATAAACTAAAATATTAGCGAAATTTTTCTTCACGCTTCGCGTGTTTAATTTTCACACGATTTCTTGCTTGGTAGCCCACCCCCTTCTGAAAATAAAAATAAAACGCCGATTGAGTCTAACTGTATTCGCAATTACGGGAGAAAGTCTTTTCGCGTTTGCGCTCGCATAAAGATCGTCGACGGTGAAATGTAGGCAAAAAATGATAGTCGCATATTATCGAAGACCTTCGATATCGATGTGGCCAGACGCCGAATAGTCGTGTCCTTGCAAACTGAGCCTAGCGGGCGGTATACAATAGACCCGCAATATACTCAAGTAATAATATTATTGACCTAGTTAATTTATAAACTTTAAAAATTTTACCCGCTTGGCGCGGCTAGTAGACCGCGCACTCGTTCGTCAATTTCATGTGCCCCTTTAGCCGAAAAGGTTGGCCATTCCTGGTCTATATAGATTACTAATCTACCCATAGGTTAGTTATCTATAGTAATCTAGAGTCTGTCAGCCTTCAGTAACATCCGATGTAGCAACGAAGACATATAGGTACCGCCGTGCCGGCTTGTGACGTCATAATGAATACATCATAGTTGCACTAGAACGCACTTTACTCTAGTCCAGTGGTTCCCAACCTTTTTCGACCCATCGCCCCCTTCTCAAGGTCCGCACCGATCATCGCCCCTCAAATTTTGTGCACCGATAATTGGGCATACAGACTGTAATCACCGGCATGTTGACTGAAAAAAAAAAAAAAGGTCATCTTTCACCGCTCACAGCTGAAAATAACGTTTTTTCGCTCCGCATTGCTAGATGGATGACTAAAAAAAAAAAAAAAAAAAAAAAAAAAAAGGTCAGCCGTTTTTACGCGTCATCGCCCCCCTATCGCCCCCTTCGCTATTTTCGCCCCCCGTCGCCCCCTTTGTCCATTTTCGCCCCCCTGTCGCCCCCTTCGTCATTTTCGCCCCCTTAGACCGCCAAATCGCCCCCTGGGGGGCGATATCGCCCACGTTGGGAACCACTGCTCTAGTCTATGCCATTGCTGTGCACAGCATTAAAATTCAGGCCTGCTGTTCAATTAGGATAAATCAGCAGATGTGGTTGTTGCATAAATAATAGCATCTTAAGAAATAGGTCGGAGCCGGAGCTACTCCTCAAATAACGGGCTCCAGCTCCGGCTGCGGCTCCGGCTGAATTTTATGTAGAGCTCCGGCTCCGGCTCCAGCTCCGGTGAAAATGCACGGCTCCGGGGCTCCGGCTTCGGGCCCCGGCTCCGGCTCCAAAGCCCTGGTTCAAAGTATCCTCACGTTGCTCAATGTCCACATTATCGAGAGCGGGAACGATTTAATTAGTGACGCTAGCGCTACGAAGTTGACGTTGACACTAACGAAATTGACGCTCAGGTGTGAATCAATTCGTTTGTACTACGTATAATGAGCGTATTCCAGTCGTTTTCGAAATGCCATTGGTGGATAATCCGAGAATTATCAACGAAAAACTCTAATAACTCGGCTTTTACTAGTTTGAATTGAGTCAAATTTGTTTTGCATCGTCTTTGAAGACAGCTCAAAAATTTCGTGGGGTTGACAGAAAAAATTTGATTTTTTTTTTTCAATTTTACCTGATAAATCAAAAATTATAATTGGATCTGCGGAGTCCTATACTTGTTAAAATTTAACCATATTTGGTGTGCAGCGTTTTTTAGGGTAACCTGGCAATTTAATCAGTGAATGGCTGGATTCCGGAAAAAAAGTTATTCTTGAACAGCCCTAACGTACGTGTATATGCCTACTGCTCGCCAAGTAGCGACGGCCAAACTTCGTTCAAAGCATAACCAAACATCAATACACACGTTACTATTTGAAACTAAGCAGAGTGGTGATTATTAATATTATCCAACTGCGAGGTAGTGGCGTCTGGATTGTATCGATAAACTGATATACAGCATGGCGGGTGTTCTTACAATCACACTACGATGTACCTTGAATATTTATTTACTACGTGTGAATATTTCTTACGCAATGACGATCAAAGATAATACGTCTGATGTAATAATGAGCAGCAGTGGCGTTTGAAAATCAGACGTTTGTTCTATCACTAACCTGTATTATATAATTTCCTTGTTCACGGATGTTTAGTTATTGTCATAGTCTATGTACAAATAAAAAGTAATCGTTCTTTCACAAAGAAATCGATTAGATATGTGAAATAGTCGATTACGATTACTTTGACTTCGAAATTTTTGCGAATGTAATCGATTGCGATTACGATTACTAATTGCGATTACCCCATGTCTAGTAGGTTCGGGGGTGATTTGTGCGATAGGGCTTTCTCACTCAGTCAACATTGGCTTCGTGTGCATTGTGGAATGTGCATTCATGCGTGAGGAATTGTAAATTACGGCAAAAACAGTACTTGGAATTTACATTAGAAAAACAGCTTGAAGTCGCAAATATAGGATAGGTTTCCGACGTATTGGAATGAAAGAGATGTGATCGGTGTGGCTGGCTTGTATCACTATTCACAACGTAACGTTACCTGATTACCGTCACGGTATATTGACCA
The DNA here is from genome assembly GCF_051294905.1 of Botryllus schlosseri. Lineage (NCBI taxonomy): Eukaryota > Metazoa > Chordata > Ascidiacea > Stolidobranchia > Styelidae > Botryllus > Botryllus schlosseri. Next base: position 13,024,480 of record NC_137238.1, on the reverse strand, counting down.
AACAATAAAGATATGTGATGGTTCTAAATTTAGTTGTTTCCTCATTTAGAGCTCGCCACAAATGTAATACAAAAGTGAGGCGTAACTTTTTCCTCTCACGATTCTGCTTTAAGATATATTTATGGAAAGTCGGTAGCACACCTGTGGCCCTCATAGACGTGTAGACCGTATTTCAGTTCTCGCATCCAAGCGTTGCAACATTTTGTTAGGAAATGTAATTAGTAGGGATGATGTGAACTTGAGGCTCACGTTCGCGTTCGGTGTGCGAACCTCAGAAATACAGATCTCCGCGTTCACAAACGATCCTTGGTAGGTTTTCCATTGCGAGCCTTTTTCATGTATTACAAATTTTCACGTCATTATAACATCTCGTGTTGAAATTCTTCTCATTTCGACATAGGATCACTTTCCGCATGGGGCTGGTAGCATGTAAAGAAATTCAGCACTAAACTATAGCCTGCACCTCACCAGTTTGAAAAATTATCTAATTTGTTAAAGACTGTGCCTGAAATGTTCCAGATGATACATTTGAGGATGCTTAAACAGCCAGCTTGCATTGTAATATTGTGGCATAATGCAGCTTATATCCATCTATCTTGGATTGGCCCCATCTCCACCCGCTTTGAAAAACAATTGATTTCTGCGGTCAGTAAGTGTTACAGTCAAAACCAATGTGATTTTTACAACAAAACAACTGCTCCCTTCAACAAGCAAAGGCGCTCTCCCTGCACTTCAACAAAGTAATGTAGTGTACGAATATAGGTGCCACTGTGATTGTGGCTACGTAGGAAGAACGACAAAACGTCTGCAGGAACGCATGAACCAACATGTCCCCAGATTCATCAGAACACTTGCATCACGCTCAGTGAAAAGCTCACCCTCAACTCACCCGCTTAAGATTGATGCTGATCGATCAAAGGGCATTAATTCTGCCATCAGAAAACATCTGTTAGATAATCCGATGTGCGCGAATAATTATCGAGACGACCGATTTCGAGTCGTTGGGCGTGGCCGTTCTCAATTCCATTTGTGTGCCTTGGACTCGACTTTTATCAAAATACACCAACCGAAACTCTGTCAACAAAAGGAGTTCGTGTACCACCTAAAAATAGTACATTGAACGCTCTCTCATTCACGAAATTTCATGCTGGTGACGTCATATTTTGTGATACGATTGTTGATATACAATATTCTTACCAATTCTCTGCTAGTTGCTGACGATTATCCCTGACGAGTGTCAGCCGAAAATATTCGGGTTTATTTCAATATGAATATGCTTTTCGACTGTAGATTGAAGTTCTGTACCTCTAAGAAGCTCTTCAATTAGTAATATGAAGTAACCCGTTCACGTTCGCGTTCACACGAACCAGAACCTTTCTGGTGTCGAACCATCCGTAGTTGCAACCAACCATAGGGTGCGAATGTTATAACTTTGAGTCGCGACAATGTTGGATCTCAAACTTTTTAGACCCGCTCTTTAACCAATATTAAATATTTCACCCCTACTTCGCCATATCATAAAAATAATAAAAGGAGCAACCAGAATGCAATCACAACGTTTTTTTTTTTTTTTGGGGGGGGGGGTCTGTAGGAACTGCAGTAAACCTCCCACCGTGACGCTTGTGACAGCCCTGTGGCATTACACCACAGCACTATGTGCCACAAGCGCCCGTAATAGGGTCCCATTCGGTCCCACAAAGCACCCATTCGGTTGCTTCATCGTTTCTACCTGTTTCGTCTTGTTACTTCAGGGTACAAACGGTTGGCACAAGCAGGCTTTGAAAGGGGGCGTCTGCGGCCACTGATCCCTTCCGCCACCATACTTGTGCCCCGGGAGGACAGGCTCGTACATGGCATGAATCCCGGTCGGACTATGACGGCCTGGCGGCCATACTCGTCCTAGGTAGTAGTAGTGATAGGAAAGTATTCAAGGTTGGACCACTAGGGCTTCGCATCGCCCAGCGTTCAGAGAGGCGATGCTTGCCTTAATTCAACTAAATACTCCAAATGCATATTATAACCTACATGTCATAAGACATGACCTTGTGAGGAAATATCTTATTTCTCCATAATTTGTGCCTCCACACGCACTCAGCATGTATATGCTTGACAGGCAAACCGTAGAATCATCAGCTAACAGGTACAATCATTCATTCACCAGTTACTCTTAATTCAGAGACATCTCGACATCTCGTGTAACTAATAAAGTTATATTTATTCCCAAGTGGACGTTGAATAGGGTGTGAAAGCTACGTTTATATATCGGCGCAACAAAGCATTGAAGTTCTTTGGCCCTCATTTAGCGTTTTATTTCATTTTACATAATTAGAGGCATAGGTCCCATAGGGTGTTGGCTTTCTAAGTGAAATTCCAGATTTGAATCGGATTAGGATTCGGATTTGGATTGGAATGTACCAAATTTATGGATTGGGATTATAATTGGGATTTGCAGCTTCGGATTTGGATTGCATAAGGGCATATAAATTTCAAATCCGCTCATCTCTGGCGTGAGGACCAGAGATAAGGATGGATTAGGATTTGGGAAAACCGGGTTTGGGAAATTTTGTCGGATTAGGATTTTATTAGTATTTCAGATTTTTTTCTTAATGGATTAGGATTGGATTATCTGATTTTCGGGGAGACTGATGTCCTGTGGCGAATGGCGACAAAGTCTATCATCATATCAAAATTACTTATGTACTTTCGCACTCATTATGCGGAGAATACGGAAATAAAAGCTAGGCCTACCTGTAAACTATTGTACATCTCTTTACATCCTCTATGTTCGGTAGGCTATGCCACACCATTTACAATTAATTAGGCGGCATCGTAAATATCCAAGTAGTGGTTATTCATCAACTTGTAGTGTAGCTGTGAGAACAATTGTTCCGACGTCGTAGCAAATGATTGTTGAATTATATAGTTTACAGGCGCAATCGTCAACACTACGTAAACGTCGTATGATAAAGATGACTATTCAGGTGTTAACGCGCACGCCACTAATTCGGTTCAACTATTTTAAGGTAGATATTTGAATTTTCCACATCATTCATACTTATTAGACGACATACTACGTGATGCTCAAATCCACGACTCGAATCGAAGCCTAATACTTAAATCTGAATCGTATCGACCATGCATTCATTTTAACTAGACCCTGCGTAGTAGTCCAGAAACACGGGACCCAAATACCATTGGCCGTTTCAGTATGCATAGCACCACTTGACGGGAATATGTTGGGATCATGATCTTGATGTTGCGCACTTACGGGCAGTATCTTCGTAGTTTAATGGAGCTAATGGTACAACCAGAATGCAGCGACCGTGATCATTCTCGAAAATCAACAGACACCATGTAATGACTATGCTGTTATATTGCTTTCTTGCTGTCAGGATGACATCCAACGAATTTTAATCACGAATGATGAGATTAGGCTAATAGGCACTTTGCTTATTTCGATATCTTCTACTTCCGGGTCGGCGATATGGCATGCTAGATGATTTTTGATGGCACGCCAAATTATAACGCGCAAACGACATATTGACACCATGTTTTTGCAAAAAGTTAAACAAAGGTTTTCGATATGTACAAAGCTCGTGGGTGATCCAAAATTATTTCGTAAATAAACATAAAATATAGTCTTTTAGAGCAAATTTTACTTATATTGCATTTTCCCGCACTCGGCGCGATTTGTTGAAACCTGATGTCTTTATTATAATTTTGGAACCCCGAATAATTACGTGCATGTGTATATAGAATATGTGTGTTAATGTACAGAAATGAGTCAACCTTATTAGCAGTTATGAAATAACGTCCAACAAATGTCGTATTGAACCGTTTTGAATGCTTTAGTCTAGTAGTGTTCACTCTGCGGTCTACGGGAGACTTCAAGTGGCTATGTGTTAACAGCATAATACATACACAAATGCTCGGCGCGCCCGAATAACTTGTAGATCGTTACCTGTATTTCACGTGACGCAGTATTTCAAATCAGTACTTTAACTTACAATATAATTCGCTCTGATATAGATAGAACTCGTTCCAAAAGACCTATATATACTCATTGCCGGAGTCTTGATTGAATTGAGAAGATTGAGACTTCATAATTGGATATAATTGATATTACAGAGCAAATAGTCGCCATCTTCACACATAGGCGGTGATAAGGTTTGGGTGAAGGTACAGACCATATTTATTCAGTAATGAGCACGCCAAATTCAGAGGTGGGGTTGCGAAACATTTTCAAATCGTAATTTGGGGTCGCGAATAAAAATGTTGGGAACCCCTGTCGTAAACGATTATGATAGAAGCTGTTCGTTTGTTCCATGCTCATTGCTCATGTATGTTGGTTGAATTGCAGTGCTCTAAAACCGGTGGGCCGTCGCTCAGTATTATGTTCATACATCCATTGTGATACATTCTTACCACATGATTGTTTGTTTTGAAGTATTCAAGGTGTTAGTCGACTACAATCGACTACACCGATCAAGATAGCGTAATGGTTAAGCGTCCGGCGTCTTGATCGGTAGGTCGTGGGTTCGATTCCCGGCCGGGTCAGACCAAAGACCTGATTAGTAACACTGGTATCCATGGCTTCCCTGCTTGGCGCTCATGCGTTACTGGGATAGCATGGAGGGGTGGTGCATGACTTCGAAAGTCGTAAAGGCTATATCTGCACTTCCTTGTCCAGCGGCATATGCACATCATGCACTCATGGTATGCATATGCGCAGATCGTGTGTATGTATATCATGAGTCGGTGTATATGCCGCAAAAACATCAAGGACAAAAATAAACTACGTCCTTTCCTTCCTTTAAATGATCATTTACACCAGGCCAATTTTTTTCATTTTCTATTGTAGAACGGCCCAGTTCTAAGCTTTTATAAGACACCGCTTACACCTTAGATGGATGAGATGGAGAGGTGGAGCGTAGATAAACCTAGGAATTCTGGAGTCGACCTCGGCCGGAAGCGAACCTCCAATCCATTGGTGTTGCAGCTGTGAATTATGCCACTACGCTATCTCGCGACTCCTATCACATGATGATAAATGTCAAACGAGCCTTGATACTCCTATTTTCTATAATCTTATACGTAGCATAGGATTATAATATGATTGGAGTGTCAGGAACGACCATGTGCTGTATTGGAGAAAACAATATTCTGGAAGTAATAAGACTATCATACCTTAGTCTTTAATTCGGAGGTATTGTTTATAACAGCCTATCCCATATCTCCCGTTTTAGTTGTGATATAACCCACCGAAGTAATTCGATCTATTTAATGTATTGTATCCTCGCATTGACAATTATAATGGAATCTGATGGGACTCCGTAGGCGAAAGACTGCGTATATCATGTACGAGGTACAAGAGTGATTTATTCTTTCGTCTGTTGGTAGTGTAAATAAATGTAACGTGGGATATACAATCGTAGACGAGAGCTATTGGTAGACATAATATCGAATTGAGGCGAGCTAACGGATTTTCTGCCGGAAAAGAAAAATGAATTGTCTTAATCAGGCAATCTCGGAAGAGAGAATACATCAAGTATGTTCCTTACGAATTTATCATGATTCACATTTCCATTTTTTGCTCCTTTATTTGCTTTGCTTACTTTTGATAACGTAGTTGTATTTTCGTCAATAATCATATTATAGGCAACTGTTCAACTCTGCCTTAGACGATGTGTCGTATATAGGCTATGCATATAGCGAGAATGGTTTGAAGGTTCGGTTCACGTTTGTGGTGAATAAACATACCTGAATAATTCAGAGGTTCGAGTTCGCAAAGAAACCTTGGTAGGTTCAACCCTGCGAGTAGGCTATTTATGTGAAAAACTAAACTAAACGGCAATCATGATATTGCGATCAGAGTCTCCTTAAGTTAACCTTTAATTCCAAATTACTATCACTTGCAAGAATGGAAATTCCACACAAAACCAAAATAAAGTTTGTACCTCCAAATTTTGGAATGTTACATGGAATATCACGCCCTATTATGGTTATATATAGGTCTCGCGTCCGTCACAGTCAGCCTATATATGTGTCGGCCAGGAAACGGGCAAGAGTTAGATCGCTAGCTTTAAGCTGGATCATAAGCACGTACTGACAAAGACAGATGTGCCTGATGCAAGTGTTAATTCGACCTAGTGATGCAAACCTGTTCGTACGGGCATCGAAAATTCTTTGAGCTGTCCAGGAATATACTGGATGCGAACAAGAGTCACTTGCGAGTCGATTTACCAACAAGCCGTTGCATTTCGCTCTTGTCAAACAGTCATAAACGAATAAATTTGTCGTTGCAAGAGCTTCAACAAATATTGCATACATAAAATAGATCTCTCTGGTGTCGTCGCGACCCATACTTTACGAACCCCTGTTGCACAGACAGAGGTACAGTAGCCGATAAGGTGAAAAGCTAGTAGATATTTCACTCGAACCAGTACCTTTATACTTAATCACCGCCCCTAATGCCTAACCTATACGTTGCTGCGTGTAGCAACACAGCAACTCAAATATCGTCCAAACTGGACATCGCTTGTCAGTCGACATGTCGAAATCGTAAAGAACTTCGTGATCGTAGACGAGCCATCCACATTCGTTTTGCAAGAGGTGGTTTATGACATAGAGTCATAGACAGTGCTCACAATACGGCTGTTATATACTTTGGCCTTTGTCGAGGACCTTACACACGGCACAAACATTTTAAAGCCAGTGTGAGCGTACAATTGGGAACTCTAATCATGATTTTCGAGCAGATTTTGTTAGAAGGTGTAGCATTAAAAGAGATTTTATATGATTCATATTATATTACAATCGATATTACAGTGATCATAAATGCAATGAGTTGTCTGAACTACGATCCGTGTTCCATGTTAGATATCTGTCATACATTAAATATTCATTTGCCTAATAATAACTATAACTATAAATATAGTAAACGCTTCTGGCAACTATCGCAATTGATCAAACTACGGAATTGGTATATAGGCCTATTTGCTTATTACATATTGATTTTATTCCGTTAATGTAATTAAAGGCGTTTGGTAACCATAACCATCGACTTTATCGTGCCATACAAACTAATATTATTTAGACGAGTAAACATCTCTATACTTTGAATCAGTGCCCGGACTGGTGCAAAATAAACCAAGTACGTAAGCAAACACGAGTGAAGACAGCTCTCACGTCGGCGTAACATGTATTGTATATATAGTTTGAAATTTGTTTTATATGATCATCTCATGATCATCCAATCTTAGATAACAAATTTTCCACGTGACGCACAAGCCGGAAACGGCGACAGGCACCACTTAAAACTCAGGATTATTACTCGTAATAATAGTAATTATTAGTATATTTCCGACCATGCCTATTTCAATCAACTTCTGACAATGCTGTGGGTTCATTATAACTTCATATATGTGTGTCACGTCCATCAAAGCGCGTGGCTTTCTATTGCATGTTTCGTATGCTGCGATACTACCAATCGTGGATTTTGTGCTGCCACAGTGAAGAATAGTATCGAAGAAGAATGATAGATCAACTGTTAGTGGCAAGGAGAATAGCGATTCAGTACTCGATTCAGACCCGAGTACTCGAATCATTGAATCCAGACCTGCTTACGATCGTGATATCCACGGGTATACCGTTGTGTTACTGTAGTGAGCATCTGTGCTTGGAACGGTACTTGCCGACTTACTGATTACCCGGCTACATTCGCTTCTGCTCCATATGAGTGAATTTAGTGCTAGCAATGTAATGCGATATGCGTCTGCGCGATTCGAGTATGACCACACGGGTTCAAGTTGGTATAATAAAACATCCATTCACAGATATTATTGCTAACGCCGGAACTACTTGAATTTAATGCAAGGAGCTCCGTGACATTGCTAGATTAATTACCCAATAGACAATTATTATCATATCGTGAATGTGGCGGGATAGCGCAGTGGTATAATCCACAGCTGCAACACCAATGGGTTGCGGATTCGAGTCCGACCGACGTTGACTCCAGAATTCCTACCTAAATGTTAGGATTCATCTAGTCTCGTCCTTGCCGTCTCATCCGCGTAAGCGGTGTATTATAAAAGCCAAAAAGTGGGCCGTGCTATAAGTCGGCAGCTGCCGAATAAAAATGAAGAAAATTGGCTTGGTGTAAATGACCATAGTAGTCGACAAACACCATGAATACCGCAAACAAACACAACCATATCGCGAAACCCATATTCAAACGGCATTTTAGTGATTACAACCCTTTGACATTTGAAATCGAATGAATAATTCCTTTCGTACTTGATCTCGTGAGTAGGCTATAATACGAAGATTCCTCACCGGGATCGCAAAATATACATCTCCCAGAAAAGGATGGTGTCCATTGCATTTACCGTAACTCTGGATGTATTTACGAAAATCGTAACTATTTGTTGTGTCGTTTTGCGTTAGTATTTCACTTGAAGTAGTTGTGCCATGTGTTTGCAATTTCTACTTCTCGTAATTAATTGAATAGATCTTCACGGCGTTACTTTGACTTCAAATTGATTAGCAAATCTGGCTATACTTCGGCCACCTCTGGGAATGAGAAATTGCTGTTGTGATGCAGGTACGACTGCTGTTGTCGCTAGATGTCGACAGTGAGTTGAAGGATAAGTCGGATATGGATCGAAGTCCGCTCATCAAAGCATGCCTGGTGAAACACCACGAGCCCTCGCTCAGACTTCTAAAAGTAAGTACGTCCAGAGCTTATACCAGTATTTCTCACCCTGTTTTACACAATACCCCTGGGGTTTCGAACGTGGTACCAAAAGCAACGCACAGCACATTAGCTCGAGGCCGTTTCAGATTGATATTATTCGTAGGACGCATGATATACCCTACGTTACGTTGGGGTCGCAAATCAGTACAAATTCTGAGACGGACACAAACCACGACAAACATCGTACAAGGCAATTCCACATTCATACCATTATTCTTCGTTTTGGTCCGTTACCTGGTTAGAACTTGGCCAACCTCGTTGTACAGACGTTTGAATGTTCAAGGCTTTGCTCTCATTAACAGTAGCTAGCTAGTAAATATGTTCGTTGACTGATAGGCTAGTTATTGGTTGGTTGCAAAACTCATTGTTGGATAATGATGGATATCGACATGAGTGTTGGCTGTTGGTGACGATTTCCGACTTCGAACGACGTGACCACATAGTCATCTATCTGATTGCAGCGTACAAATAGGGCTACTACTTTACTAATTTCTACAGTCCAATAACGATCCCTTTTTCGAGGTATCTAACACCCAACGGCAGGGTTGTAATGACTCGAGTCATGACTCGACTCGAGTCCGACTCGAGTCACGATTTTCTGATGACATGACTTGACTCGAGTCACTTTTTCAAAATACTGAAATGACTCGACTCGACTCGAGTCAATCTGTGTATTGACTCGAGACTCAGACGGCCAAGACCGACATGTCATTGTACTTCCGAAGCCAACACACTATTGGGATTTCGTCTGTTGGTACTGGTACTTGAATATTCGACCACAAACTGCTAAAAGTAAGGAAAATTGGTATATAATAAATGCGAAACATTCGATACCATCAAACAGAGTTATAAAAAGTGGGATTACCAAGACTTTAACTGGAGACTGAGCAGTCTACATAATGACTTGGACTCGGACTCGAGTCATATTTCCATGACTCGGACTCGACCCTCTGCTCGCTGACTTGGAGTCGGACGTGACTCGGTGGTGAATTGAAATGACTCGACTTGACTCGAGTCAAAACTATAAAATTGAGATTGACTTGTGACTCGGAGCCTTATGACTTGGTTACAACCCTGCCCAATGGAGCCCGCTTGCTTGTAATTAGCTACCGAAAACCATATATAAGACTAATTTCGGTTGTAATCTACGGGGAATGTTATATTAATTTAGTCATCAATTCATCACGTATACTGCGGATATTGATTGAGCAATGCTATACGCGATTTGTAGCTGATGATACATGTAGCTGATGATTAATCATTTAATGTGACCAATAGAGGGCTGCCCTATTCAGCTGATGTGTTCAGAAAAGATTTAGGAGTATTTTCCAATGCCGAAAAGCATCATACATAAAACACCAACCCTGCACGAGGCGGTGTGACATGGTTACCATAGCTCCACCTATATCGATGTTTCGAACACCATACAAGGGATTACTGGCGGTGTTGTTTTCCAGTGGAACATTAGTCATAGAATTAGGCATAAACTAACACTGAATCTAAACTTAAAATACTTCAAAATTCCACTATCCAATCCTTATCCGACTTCGCGAAATTCGTAAATTCAAGCTCAAAATAATCTTTGATATATTCAAGTCAGTTTCCACGAATCGACTCGGGTATGTGTGAAGTCTTACTCCGCAGAATGATATTTACTCCAAATTAGGGTTGCCATACGTCCGGAATTTCCCGGACATGTCCGGAATTTCACTGTTCAAACTAGCGTCCGGGAGGAATTTCTAAAATATGCCAAATGTCCGGAATTTTGAAGACTTGACGTAGGCTCATAATTTTTTCGAATCATCATAAAAACAATATTTTTTGGGAATATTTATGCTGATGCGCGATATTTTTCTTCGCGCTGCACGCGATTTACTGTCACATTCATGGATTTTTATATGGAGACTACCTCGCTAGTAAAAAGAGCCATAAAATATAAATAAAAACAACCTTCATTTACTGCAATAAGCCTAATTGTAATCTCAATTATAGGAGAACGGTATATTCCTAGAGATCGTTAAAACCGTCTAAATGCTTTATTCAAAGATAGTGGGTCCAATCGGGGTGGGGGGTGGGGGTCGTCTGCCTTTATTCTGAGGTTTGCGAATATGTTGAATGTAATCAGCTTCCAAAATAGCCCGTGAGTAAGTCCGGGCAAAGGTGCTGACTTCTTTTAGTAATCAGCTCGTCAAATTTTGATCTGGGCCACGGAACATTTTCAAATTGGAGAGGGAGTCGCCACCATAAAAGGTTTGAAATCACTGGATGTTGGGTGTTTAAGTTTATAAAGCTCCGTGGTGCGCACTGGCATAAGGCTGATAATCAATCTTATAGGTAGGACATGAACATGACTTAACCATGTGCAATTAAGCTCCCTTTATTTTCGAACCCATCATCCTCCACCAGATCTAACGCTAACTCTGATCATGTAGGTGGAGAGCAATAGCTATATAGTAATATATGGAACGACCAATATTATTGACAGAATTCATTCAAATAATTTAACGACCAGAAGCATATATAAACCAGATTCATATAGCAAGCACCCCCCTCAGAAGTTGCATCGATTACCCTAGGCCTATAGTGTGGGCTCAAAATCATTGTATATTTGGGCGGGAGGAGGCTGTAAACATGTGCTTTCGGTCCCGGTTACACAACACACAGCCACATACTCCTGAACCGGATCGTGACCAGCACCTCTGGTCTCTGAGCAAAGCTTTGCTAGCGTGACGTCATAACTCATTTTGAAATACACTAGTGGGCGCTAAAGAGTGTCCGGAATTGGGGTTTCTGAAATATGGTAACCCTACTCCAGATCCTTCTGAAATTCAACGTGTCCATTAATGCCGTCGACTCGCTGGGAAGAAGCGCTTTACATTACGCCTGTTATACGGGGAAGAGCGAAGTGGCCAAAGTCCTTGTAAATGAGGACGGTATCGAACTTAACACGCAGGATTATGAAGGTACGCATTCCATGCCATTGCGGTTTTATTTAAAATATGATGGAAATATTTGAACATTCCTCATTAACGTCCCGAGTTCGTAATCGTATATTCAAGCAGAATCATCAGAGTTTATGAAAACGTATCGCTCTAAATATGTACATGTGAATCGAACTCGAATAACCAGTGTTGCACTGTTTGGGGTGATCTCTTTTACCTTTGATCAATAATTATAGTGAACTATCTTTCCTGAAGATAGTTACATAATTGGTCATTTTTTCTTAGTCTCAGAGTTTCGTTTCTTGTGATGTATATCAAGTGTGAATTGATAAAGGCTTCACAGCCATACATATTCACCATATTTAATAATCATGAGGATAATCGATGGTCCATGCGCTATATATGCGCTGCATATTTCACTTATACCATGGTATAACAATCCCCAATTCCTAAATTTTTATATGTAACTATTGTAATCTGAGTAATTTACAAGCGCAATACCATAAGCTTAATATTCATTCATCTTGGTAACAATTTGCCAACCACGTATATAGGATGCAACAGGCAACGAGAAAAGCTTGTTTTGCTAGTTGATTATCACTTTTAAACCCGTAACTCATATGATGGCTTGATATACATGTAGCCTAGTGTGTCAAAGGTTACCAATTCTGACATTTATTGCAGGTCGTACCCCTTTGATGCTAGCGTGTCTTGAAGGGCATATTGCCATATGCCGCATGCTGATGGGCAAACTGGTTAAGTTTGATCTGGAGATTGACCGACGCGATCGTCAAGGATACACAGCGTTGCTTTTGGCTATTAAAACAGAACATTACGATATAGCGCACGATTTGGTGAGGTGAGTAAGCGACAGTTGTTAACAATATACAACGCCAGAAGTAGATCGCGGACACTTAAGCGATAACCAGTGTAGACCTACTGATTATAATACAGGGGTCGCCAGCTCAAAAAGAGTCGCGGGCCACTTTTCAAAATTTTTTGAGGCCGCGGGCCGCATGACTTTAATAGCGAGATATAATTCGGCAAGGCAGTATCACAGCCATAGGTTTTTATAACTCTACGCCAATACAACACTTTTCTCTCCAACATGGGCGACGGGCATGTTAGCTACGGCAGCATTCCAGTGCATAGTCGTAACGGGCTGACTGGGGGCCAGATACCCACATTAAACTGTCCAGTGTCCATGTCCATTGCCGTCGAAATCCAGACTAATCGATTTCCTCACATTGGCTTACCATGCGCACCGAAATGCGATGAACAACCACAGGACTTCATATCCTAGTCGCGCGAAGCGCGAAAACTTTTTCATATTACTGAATGAATTTCGTCATTAATAATAGTATAGTTTCAAATATTACAATCAAATATTTATCCTCTCTTAGCCCACGTCATCAAATTTACCGGAAGAGTTAATGCAGGAAGTTTCTAAGAAATTTAGGGAAGTTATTAATGCTGCACTGCATCTTTGGGTGGGCCAATTCTTGATAGTCCCCTTTGACTAGAAAACGATTGCAAATTGATTTTTCTTTATGGGGCGCAACATTTTCCTCTGCTGTTCGTATTTTCACTGTGGGGTTCAGATTACAAAGGACACTGATATGTTAAAATCTATAATCAGCTCACATTGAAACGCGCGTAGCAAGAATAATTTCGACCTCTTATTAATTAGGGAGTCTGCATTTCAAAATGCTTTAGTAATCGTTCTTCCGAAATTTCAAATCAGGTCGCGGGCCGCAAAATATGACCTTGCGGGCCGCGTGTTGGTGACCCCTGTTATAATACAAGATACATAAGCTCAAACAAGTTTAGTCTTCTGGTTTCAGTGAGCATAAAGTGTGAATGGAGCGACAACTAGTGGACGTGATCTTCATTTTCTACTTCCACATGAAATAGTTAAGACAAACTTATCTCGTACTACTATATCATTCACAACTGAATAACTGCACATGCATTGTAGGCTACCCACTGACTCAATACTAACACATAATAGTCACAACTGGTAGACATACCGACTATACACACAAGAATCCTGACGCCTAATTGTTCAAGGTTTATCCAGGCTTTCAGTCACCCCCTTCGCAACCTGATCCGCTAAATCTGTCTTAGAATAGCCTAGAGCAGTGGTTCCTATAGTAGGCGATATCCCCCAGGGGGCGAAAATACCGACGGCGAAGATTGGGGGGCAATAGGGGCGAAATTGTTAGAAAGTCTAGTGATATCCATTTAATTAACACGGCGAAAATGCATATGGCTCGTAAGTTGATTAAAATAAAAGGTTAACTCAACTTCACAGATTTAGGTGAATAAATTTCTTGTTTGTATGACCTCTTTTTCGGATCCATAAGAATGGGGTGAGCGAAAATATGTGTCGAGCTTGATAAGTAGGCGATGAAGCGAAAAGGTTGGGAACCACAGGCCTAGAAAAAAGGGATCCGACAATTCAGGAGTTATAAAAATAATATCGACATGGCGTAAAATGACCATTGATATCGAAACAACAACAACAAATTTCCTTATCAGGCGTGTGAAATTTACCTTTCGAAATCACGTATTGGACACTTGAAATCAAACCCTGGTTTTCCCTGTAACTAACTTTGCTCTGTGTTCTTTTTCAGCCTGTCTAACGCGTTTCAGAATAGCTAGAAATCTGATGACAATCAGAGGAAATAACAAACGTTATTGTGTTACTTGCATACATAGATTCTTTTTAATGGTCTGGAATGAAATTGAAAATTTGAATTTTAGGTATGCCAATGCGTGCATTACCCTGCGCGATAACGAGCACTTCTTGAATGCGGCCGAATGGTTGAAGTCGAACTTGGAAAAGCGGAAGGCCATGCAGAGCGCGCTGGAGTCGCCAAGCGGACGTAAATCGCGAACACCCCGCCGCGTAGCGAAATCGCCTACGAAGCAGCACGAGGCGAGCGACGAGAAAGGAGACGAGTATCCTGGCGATGTTCCGACTCTCACGCTGACAGAGTCGCAAGAAGGGGTGGACGAAACCTATGAGTAAGTAGGGCTTAGTAATTTAGTAGTGTTCGTGATTGGAATTGCTACTTGAGAGAGGTATTCAAACAGTGTTCAAAGGTAGCCTACACTAGGGGTTCCATTCTCCAGTCTTTGGGAATCTACGGATGTTAAGGTGCAGACGCGATCATTCATATCATTCATAATGACACGCCCTTCTTGGGACTCATTGGTTGAAGGCTATTAGGCCTGATCAGTAGTGGAATTATGACTGTTTTGGTGATATGTCGTGTCCGGGGACGTGTGCATGGGGAGTTTAGGGCTAGAAATCGAGATCAATACCTTTGGAAATGCAAATTCTGTCTCCATTATTGATGAGCTCAATTATACTGCAAGAACACTAAAAATAGGTGTAATACAATATTCAAACAACGTGCTACGTGGGGTATGTCGCCTATAAGATATTGTGACAATTCAACTGGCTCAAGTGATGCGAAAATATCCCCGAACTATACTTTACAGAATACTAAGTAGTTTGACCCGGAAATCTGTTTACTAGGAGTGGGAGTAGTCTTGAAAAATAAACACTTGAGTAAATACTGGAGTCGGTCAAACCTACTTGAATAAAATGAAAAAGTAGAAGCACTTCATTCCTGATCACCTAGCTTGAATACAATACTATTTTTGAAATGGCTCTGGATGTAATAATTCCGGCGATGAGTTAAACTATTTCAGCTCAACATATCATACAATGGCCGAAATTAATCAAGCTATCAAACCCCTGGATACTTCCCTGACAGTGTGACATGCTTTTTATTCACCGTTACCAGCAGCGAACGGCTCGAAACGACAGATCGTCTCAACAGCGCTAAGTCTGCGTCCATGTTGTTCGAGGCTGACGCCTACGGCAAGTTTTCGAGGCCGCCCTCGTCAGGAAGGGGTGCTGAAAGCCACGGAAGACCCCCTTCGTCTACTCAAGATAACACGGGAAGGCCGTTGACTGGCGCGTCGGTTGCAAGTTCTACAGGGCGTTTTTCGGCATCAAGCAAGTCACGACAACTGCAAAAATTGGTAGGTTCCATTCAGGCGTGTATTGTTGAATGGTTCATTCCAGCGTCATTACATTCTATGGTCCGTATGACATGTTTCAAGTAGGTTTCCGCGGTTTGGGATCGGGCTCCCGTGCAAAGTCTCTGAGTCGGGCTGGGTTCAGGTCATGTGTGCAAGGCCCCATTCCAACTCTGGATTGATAGGATTTAAAAATGGTTGCACTTCATTGGAGCACGTGACACAATCACGTGACAGTTAACTATGCCACAATTGAGGACACGTGAGCATTGGGATATATGAAAACTAGAGGCGGACAAAGTAATCAGCATTGCTAGTAGACGTAGAAGTAACCCAGTAGATTTCTACAACTTCACCTGACCATTTTAAAGACATATCCAAACTAGTTCAAGTCGATCTGCAGATTTGCAAACCACTCAAAAAGTAGACGTGGTCGACGGGTGGCATATTTTTACCAACAGATGCGGTCGCCATCGGAATTGCAGGGGATATCTTGGCGACAAACGTCAAATGAAGAAATAGGTGCCACTTTGGAAAATCAGTCTTCCCCTGCCTTTCGTCTGTCGTCTCAGTTCCTTCATTAAAATAGTTTGATTTGGTAGTAAACGTAGCAGTGCATCGATTAATTTCACCCAATCGAATACTACTACTCCCAACCCTATTCCAGGAGGAACTTCAAGAAGAAACCCCCGATCCCTCTCATCTGATCACACCTTTTCCAAATCCAGTCACCACATCCCCGAAGCGCGACGCCGGAGCAGAAAGCACCGTAAGCTTCGCTACGTCTCGCGGCAGCCGGAGGACATGGCGCCTCGACGATTTGGAATCGATCATAGAAGATCCACACTCAGGACAGCCGTCGCGAGCAGGCGGGCGGGAATCGGTTTCGCGCAGTCAAAGCAGACAAGCTTCCAAGACACCAGCCTCGTCAGGCGCCAAATCTCCTTTCTACCAAGAGAGCGCCAGGCAGTTGCAAATGATGGCGATCAACGCCGAAAAGTCTGCGGAAATCTACGCGATACAGAAGCTGAAGCAAGCGTTGCGAGATAAGTCGAGGCGGAAGATCACGCGAGCCAGCACCGCTACCTTCAGGTATGGCTGGGCAAAATAGAGTACCTGAGTTGTTGTTTGTGGTATTCATGGTGTTTATCGACTACTCTATAGTCATTTATACCAAGCTAATTTTCTTCATTTTTATTTCGTATCTGCCGACTTGTAGCACGGACCACTTCTATAGGCTTTTTACAAGACACCGCTTACACGGATGAGATGGCGAGGAGGAGCCTAGATAAACCTCCTACACTTGAGTAGGAATTCTGTAGTCGACCTCGGTCGGATTCGAACCCGCAACCCATTGGTGTTTTAGCTGTGGATTATACCACTGCGTTATCATGCCACCTGAGCTGTTGTGGCTACTGTTGTTTTTGGTATCCATGATGGGTCGACTACTTCGGTCATTTACGCCAGGCCGATATTTCAGATTATATTTCGTGATCTGCCAACTTGTAGCACGGGCCACATTCGTTCTAGTATTTTGTAAGACTCAGCTTACGCGGCTCCCGTGACAGGGAGGATCCTGGAGTACCTGAGTACCGATTTTAAATCGAGTGTTACGCTTCGACTCGAGTCGAATGTTCGAGTATCACTCAATATGGCCTCACAACAGTATGAATGATGTGGCAGTACTCATATTTACTTTTTATGCCAACACAAAGAATACAATTCCAGTTCCACATCACATTAATAATTATTTGTAATTTTTGGAGCGTACCATTACACTTAGTGACAATGACAATGTCATTTCCATGAACTTGCGTAGCTTTGCACTACATGTTTCGTATGCTGCTATACTATCGATCGAGGTTTACAGCCTTGCGTAGTAGAAAATAGTATGAGAACTATATTTCGCCTTGATAAATCAAACCTTAGTGACAAGGAGGTAATAATTTCATTAGTCGACATAATCATCTCTCACCAGTCGACGCAAATTTTTGAAATCAACACGTCCAATCATCGCGTCCTGCATCATTACTCTCAGGCCGGCTTCGAGCACCTCCACGGAGCAATGGATGTCGGCCATTATCAGCGGACGACAGAACAAAACATCGCCGAGACGGCAGAAAGCGGGGAAGGCGCATGTTACGGTATTGGAACCGCCGAAGACATCGTCCGGTCAACGTAGGAAGTCATCAATAAACAGCGCGAACGCGGACACGTCTTCGATGCTGTCCGGCTACGATTCGAGAAAGCAATCGGTGAGTGGGGTTTGATGATGTTATCCTTGAGAATGTAATACGATATCTGACGATGTGTTGTCTTTGCGACACGATACAAGTTTCTCATGAATTATTGTCTTGAGTTATTATCATTGAGAGCTGAAGCTTATATCTCAAACACGTATGTAAACAGCAAGGGACATAAGTGGATTGCGATTGCTTTTCTACGACCAGAGCTTACTCATGGTAGAGATATGCTTTTTGTAATATTCTTTCAATAACATAGTTCGAAAATAATCAGTGTATGGATCGACAACACGATTCAATGTATTGGAGTCCTGCATTTTGATTAATATCAGGTCCATATCGAATCACATGATTCGATGTGAACCAACGAGAATAATGAACTTGTGGAAACGTAATAATCGCTTTTCGGGCAAAGCGGTTTCGATTGACAGTTCCGTCAATCGATATCGCACGAGAGATCCCTTTGACTTTAAGCCATGATGCATGCAAGATTGCAAGATTACAAAACCTTTGTTCTCCAATACATCGGCTTTATCAAGCAGTACAGATATAGTATAGAAACCGCGGTTCGAATCTATTGTGTCAATACCTAAAGCCGTATACATTGGTAAACACATATGTGTACTTATTGAATACTAAGACGTTTGAATTCAGGCATCGATAGGTGGTATGCGCCGTTTTTCCGCACTTGAAATAACCCCTCCATTGTATTTGCGAGAATGCTATCTGACCATTCTTTTGGCGTTACAGGCGGGGCAAATCCAAGGTTCGAATCTGGCTATGAGGCTGCTTCACGCAACTTCGAATCTCTCGCTGGATACATTGATTTCGGAGAGTGACATTACTGATTCTACGGATTATCATCAATTCCATCCAAAATCGAAGTACGCATAGCATTGCATTTTCATCAATATTCTATTTCACGAATAATGTGACGCATAGCCAAGTAGGTTTTGAGATCATAGCTCCATTTTGGGTTGTGATTAAAATTAAAATGCATTTGAAAAAAAAACAGAGTTTGAAAACATGCCCCTTGTTTATATCATGTTTTATCAGTCATGGTCATGACCACATTCATATGAAAATGACCATATAAAATCAGAGGTGGTCAGTAACGAAGTACTTCTACTTTTTCGAAGTACTCAAGTAGTTTTCCTCTACTTCTGGTACTTACTCAAGTAGATCTGATTTTCGCTACTTCTACTTCTACTTCGTAATATTTTGTGATCTACTTACTTACTTTTCGCTATTTTCAGTTTGTCAAGTAGAAGTAGTTCAATCTTTCAATCAGGAAGATAGCCTGAGAAATTTCGGGGCTGTTTTCGCGGAGTATCAACATTCAATTGTCATAAAAATTAAGTAAAGCCCAGAATTTTCGTCGCGCTTCGCGCGCAGTGGATACGGAGTTACCAGTACGATTTCACGGAAGTATCGATGAATATAATTTAGGTAGCGGGTTGGCGTGGTTCCGTTCACACAGGGATATCTAGAATTAGATATCTAGATATCCCTGCGTTCACACCACATTGTCCCCCTTCGCCCATATGAAATAATTCATCACAGTACATATGGATCCTCAAAACGTTTGAAACTGATGTTTCGCAATCTAGCATTTACTTGCCATATCGTAATCTAGCATGTCCGTGGCGCGTCCTAACCTGGCAAAGTGGACTCTGACATTTTTTGTTAGTTTAAGATCTGTTTTAGCATAGCACCTTTGAAACTTTCTGGACTAAGGGCACGAAAAACGTGTTCCGCCTTTAGAAGCAGTATTTATGTTTCATTTTCAATTCCCATGCAGTATCATATACCTTGGGTTATAATTAAAATCAGTTCTTTTGTCTGGATAACATACATGTTGAAGTATAAAAGCAAGTGTAGTAATGCCTTTAATTTCCGGAAACAAAGCTACACATATCGCATTTTTACGGTCCCCAATATTTTTTATTAGCGTCTACACCGTATCCTATACAACTTCCCCGTATTGCTCTTCGACTAAACTACGGACCTTATAATATGGGGGATGGCGCCATACCATGCTATTTTCTAAAACGTGCTGTTCGAGAAAACAGAGGATAACTATCGCATTTCCATGTCAATCCTATCATTTTCTTCTCATGATGAGGACGAATGCTTATGCTATCGAAAATTGGATACCTGCTGGTATGCATCAATATGAATCAAGCTCGTCACCTTTCGCGTAGCTCAATTTGCACCTTTTTACAATCCATGTGAACGGATTAGGATCGTTTTCACAACTACTTACTTACTTGAGTACTTTTAAAGTTAGTCAATTCTACTTCTACTTCAAGTAGTTTTCGAGTGCTTATGGAAGAAGTACTTCTACTCGTACTTGAGTAGATTTTTTCGTCGCTACTTCTACTTCTACTTGAGAAGCTTTCTTGACTACTTTGACCACCTCTGTATAAAATACAATATTTGGTTCATTTGTATGTATGTGCAGAAATGAAATGCTCAAGAGTTCTGTGCAAGACATTTTTCCCTTGACAAAGTCACCATTGCATGGCTTTCGGGCATAGTGTTCATTGTTATTCATGCATAGCTCATCTTGCGTCATGAACACAAAACAAAAGCATGTAATGTACATTCAAAATGTGCAAAACATGTCATAATGATAATTTTTCCAGGATCGCAGATGCATCAGTGCATCGCGGTGTGTCGACCATGGTATCGCAAATCGATGTGTTTTGTTCAATTCGTAGTCTCGAGTTATTCAGGCGTTATAGCCACTATATATAGTCGCTTCTGATGAACAACTCAAGGAAGAGATTCGATAGATGGGTGTATTTAACCAGCTGCCTAAATGGTAAAATATTCACCTTTAATTCAATATTACAACTAATGTCACTATGGGACGAAGATCGGATACGCTGCCGCTATTTCTAGTGAAAGTAGACGTAAGTCACGTAACTACAT
This sequence comes from Botryllus schlosseri, assembly GCF_051294905.1. Classification (NCBI taxonomy): domain Eukaryota; kingdom Metazoa; phylum Chordata; class Ascidiacea; order Stolidobranchia; family Styelidae; genus Botryllus; species Botryllus schlosseri. The sequence goes on along the minus strand of NC_137238.1, from coordinate 13,003,547 downwards.
GATATCTGGAAAATAATTAAGCCAGTATCACATATCTGAAAACATAAAATCATTGATAATTCTAAAAATGCATTTGCATCATCCTTTTTCAGAGCACGTTATTAGTTATAAACATGGGTGTTTGATTGAAACCCAAGTTAGATTGGAGTATTGTATATTTTATGTAAATCAGACTGCTGCTGGCGCTCGTGAATATTTCTTATCTATCTCCATACTGCTATAAACGCGATCTGAGGTCGTGGTTGCCACACTTCCCTCGCTGAAGCCAGCAGTCCGGGAAGTTTGATTTCTGTAAAGCTACATATATTGCATGGAAATTAGACCTGAGCGGAAATGCGTGTATGCTATGAATCGAGTAGGTATTTGGAAGCATACAGAACTTCGATATTGCAGCAAACGATACATTGGCTCCCGATGATAGCCAGTGGAAAAGCTTCGAGTGGAATAAATTTGGCAATATGAACGTTTACTGCAATACGGTGTGAAATGAGTCAATCATTGGAGTAGTTATTTCTTCTGCATCATTACATCAGTAGGCCTACATCCATCCTACGGTGCGTGTGACTTTTATCAAGTAAAAGTATAGGTTGTAACTATGCATAGGCTACAATATACATGGCGAAGTTTTAATACGTTACACACCGTATTTTTTCATGGATATATCTACGTTATTCTCTGTCCAATCTTACTTTTAGGAACCAAAAGAATTACAACCAGTTGGACACCATCTTCCGATTGTACACCGACAGTTGCTTATGGACGCCGCCCGTGAAGAAACCTCCATCGTTACCCGCTCAGGTAATGCATACGCAAGACTACATACGGGAACGACCTGTAATGATTTATTTCGGATGAAATCGCACTATGGTCCGAGAGGCGAGAGGTACCTAGAATAGCCCTTCTCGCCAATAAGTAGGATTAATATTGAAACGACATGGCCATCGTGATTTAGGAATGCAAAGATTCCGAAAAGCTTTGTTACCTATCGCAAAAAAGCCATATTCTAAAGCAGTCGCTCTTAACCTTATTTTGCCTAGTCAAGCCAAATTACACATCTAATAACCCTACATGACTATGTATTGCACAAAAAAGAATTGTGAATTCACATTACTGAATATTAACGGCAAATCAGTGTGAATTGTACTGTATGAATCGGTTTGCGTGTTGACCGCCGCCCAGGGAACCCCTCCAGTTCGGATCAACCACGGTTAGAAATTACTGATCTAAAGCATATTGAATCCACATATAGGTTATTGTACTCAACAATATGAACAGATGGAATTCTAAATCCATATATCGTAACAAGACTTGGTCGACTACAGAATTCTAGTTCATTAATTAGCCTGATCAGAGCGAAATGCCGAATTCTAATCAAACTAATTTCTGGCTCTCCCGAAAATGATGCAGGTCAAGTGTGTATTACATAACGAGCCTACCTTGGTGTGCAGAATCTGCTAGTCTCATACTTATGAGGATGAACTTCAATTTGATATGACTCGAACTGGATTTTTGTTGTATTTTAATTAGGAATTTTATTCAATTTCCATATTTTTTTCGAATTCAGTAATTCCAAGTCTAATTCTAATCTTATCTGGGAAAATTGCTGTGTAGCAGGAATTCTAATTCCAATATAATTTACAAAATAGTAAAGAAGCTTTGTAGTTGGCTCTGACCTTACCACATGATTTCTCACGATCTAAAAATAACCAGGACAACGTCGACAAGGAGCAGTCGGAGATGTCAGACGAGGTCGGGAGCATCATTGGCTTCGAGGGATCAACCGCGGGCTCCAACTTGACGAAAGGACGACCGGATTCGAAAACCGCCACGCGTAACCGGGTACCCGGAAGCGCGACGTCGAGAGTGTCGCGTGGCAGTAGAAACGCGGGGTCTGCCGGTGGTCGGAGCGCTACATCCCGGCATGCAGACTGATATTTCAATTCCAAAGCAGACGCAGCGTACTTCCTCAAGTACACATCAGTTCTCCAGTGTACACTGTCCCCGTGCTCGTTCCAAACATACAATAGTATCATTTAGCGATCGATTTAGACCAGGGGTTCCCAACCTTTTGAAATTTATGAAAAATCAATGTCCCTACTATTTTCCAACTTTCAGCTTTCTTGATTTCATGGACTTATTTGCCATAACTATTGAACATAAAACACACTGCGGGTTGCACTCTCCTATTTCATGTCGACAGGTTATGCCACGCTTAAGATGACTTTCTTCATACTTCCCTCATCCAGCAGAGGGAGCCATTGCGCCAGTTCTAAAATAATCATATCAATAAATCTATTAGTAAAACAAAGACAGTATCCACAATATCAAAAAGTATCCTAATGCTGTATTAGCGTTTCAATTTTAATCTATTTCTCTTGTAATATTGGAATAGACTTAGAGGTCATAATTACTTTCATGGCCTCCTTGAAAAAGGCTTATGGATCACAGGCTGGGAACCCCTGATGGAATGAGGGCATGGAACATATTTGCATCTAATAAACTGTGTTTAGAGATGTTATGATTTCACATGTTTAGATCCAACCCTTCCTCCACCAATTACAATTCAGTCGCATTATAATTAGAGCTGGGAAGATTCGACTGCCTGAGTGATTCGATTCTGCATTGAGTATTCGGCGTCAGTTCCAGTCGAGAATATTCGCGTATCACTGACAGAGGTGGTCAAAGTAGTCACCGTCGCTACTCAAGTAGAAGTAGAAGTAACGCCGGAATTTCTACTCAAGTAGAAGTAGGAGTGGTGGTTTACAAGTAAGTAAGTAAGTAGGCATTTTACGGTTATTTTTGCCTACAAAACTGAAAACTGTCAAGTAGAAGTAGAAGTAGTCTAAAATCATAACTACTTAAAAAGTAGTTTGTGTAGGCAAAATCTACTTCAAGTACTTCAAAAAGTAGAAGTACTTCGTTACTGACCACTGCTGATCACTGATTACGCCGCCACATCAGTATTAATGATGTGGAAAGTTCAAATAGCTTATGTTTTTAGGTGACTACGGATAATACAATGCCATATCTACACTACATCACATTAAAGACAATATTGTATTTTTCGACCATGCCTAGTTCGTTGCACTTTGCGACAGTAATGTCGGTTGATCGCGACCTCCCCGATATGCCATTTCCGCTAACGTGTGTAGCATTGTTCTATATGTTTCGTATGCTGCGATACGACAAATCGGGGATTACAGCCTTCCAGTGGAAAATGGCATCTAAATTATAATGCTCGTTGATATATTAACTCATAGTGGTTAAGGAGCGTATAATTTCAGTACTCGACAAGTTCAAATTTGTACCTTTTATGCAGGAATGTGGCCATAAACATATTGAAAGCTATACACCACATTGGATGATTTGATTTTGGGGAGTTGTTCAGTATACATCGCAGAAATGTACTTTCTATACTAAATTGCGTACCATTGTTCTACATGTTTTGGATGCTATGATACGCCCGCTCGAGATTCCCAGGATTCTATAGTGGTATTGGTATCTAAACTATAATTTCAGTGCTCGAAAATATCGGTTCTCACTATACATTGGAATGAATACTCGATTCAGATTGAGTACTCGAATCATTGTAAATCTCAAAATCACGATAATACTAAATCTATAGATGAGACTTTAATCCAGCAAAAATGCTGCAGTCTGATATTCGTGCTTATATACATCATAATCATGCATCTGAATCCGGATTTAAGTGCCTTATAAAGCGGTGCATTTTCGATATCGGAATTTGTCACGGCAAACCAAAGGTTCACCGTGAACCTCGAAAAAAGATCATACACTCGAATACAAACTACCAAAAGATATAGGCTTAGGAAAAGTGAAGAGATACATTTTCGATGGAGAATTTTGATTTTGTATAGCATTTCGAAAGTTTGTAAATTGTAGTATTGCATAATTTTCTGGAATTATAATCTATTTATATGCGCATGAGATTCAAGATATCTGATACCGGGATTAATACACCATACCCATGCCTAAAACAAGTGTGATGATATCGGTGGTTTTCATGAACGAGGACGGTACGGCTGCTCATTCCAGGTCCGATTTGTGGGCAATGCATAGTGCAGTTTAAACTTTAACCATAGTATTAATTATATAATGTCGTTAGAACACAACATACCAGAAGAGCTTCTTGGAGGTACAGAACTTCAATATACAATTGAATAGTTTAGCATGTTCATTAGGGCTTTTCAAAAGTGACTTTTTTCCCAAATCGTACTGGCTACTTGATAAAACTGTTAGGTTACCTAATTTAAGCCTACACACAAAATTTGGTCCAATTCCAGCCAGTAACCGCTTTGCTACAGGAGAAGTAAGTTTCTATTTATTATATAAAGATAAATAACAAATAATTTGAAAATTTTCTGTTCACCCCAGGAAAGTGTTAGGCTGTCTATAAAAACGATGCTCACCAAACTTGGTTCAATTCCAACCTTTGGAAGCGGAGTTATTGCCGTCGAAAAATTTGGATTTGAATAAAATAGTATTTACGGTGACCGATTCTTTGTTTATTTATTATAGTTGTGCTCACCGTAAATACTATTTTATTCAAATCCAAATTTTTCGACGGCAATAACTCCGCTTCCACTGGTTGGAATTGAACCAAATTTGGTGAGCATCGTTTCTATAGACAGCCTAACACTTTCACGGGGTGAACAGAAAATTTTCAAATTTTTTATTATTTATTTTTATATAATAAATAGAAACTTACTTCTCCAGTAGGAAAGCGGTTACTGGCTGGAATTGAACCAAATTTTGTGTGTAGGCTTAAATTAGGTAACCTAACAATTTTATCAAGTAGCCAGTACGATTTGAGATAAAAAGTCATTTTTGAAGAGCCCTAATGTTCATATTGAAATGAACCCGAATATTATCTGACACTCGTCAGGGGAAATCGTCATGCGAGTGTCAGCAGAAAATATTCGGGCTCATTTCAATATGAATAATGAATATACTATTCAAAATAGTATCATTGCTCTCATACGGCGAACGTGATTTCCAGCACCATCCAGTTGCCTTGCCGAATAGTTTAGTATTGCGAGTGGTGTCCACGTAATACTGTCATCGTATGATTATCATGCAAACTCCACAATTCATGATGCAATCATAGTAGGTGGTAATGAGACATTTCAAGAATCTCCTGAGCTTGGTGGTGACATAGCTAACGTCTGTTAGGGATAGCGATAAACCGCAACCAGTATAATCCAAATCGAGGGAGGGAGCGGTGTCGTGTGCTAAGTGACACCGTCACGACTCCAGTGGTTAGTTGGTTACTGGTTCGAGTGTTGCCTCTGCCAAGTTTCTATGCGTCGGAGGTTTACACGAGCTCTTCATCGCCCATCCCCCTGTTAAAATAACGTCTTGAAAGCTCGGAGGGATGAGTAAGCTGAGTTCCAAAGTCGACAGCAGAGACCCAAAAGTTTTTGCATTCATTCGATTTTGCTATTAGCCTCAGAAAACACCCAAGGAAACATATTTGTAAATAACAAGTGACTGCAAATATTGCTACTAAGCCAGTACACTAGTGGCAAAAGAAGTACATTACCAGTAATGATTACACTATCGTAATTGAAGCTATACACATAGTATTTCATGAAGTAGCATTTCATTGTGATATATTTTGATCATACTTCATGAGTACTGCGGTTTCGATCATGGTTACCTTTAATGTAAGGGTTCTTTAAAGGCTAACATAAGGCCTAGTCTGGTCGATACATTTAGAAGAGGTAACCAACTATCAATCAATCACATTTTCGCTATTGCACGGAAGGCACTCTCAATACCCATAAACGACGAGGCAAAGTACACTGCGGCGTGTGGGTTATTACATTTCCAGGAGGCGTTGCGGTACCGTTACAGCGACTGCAGAACTATACAGACACCAAATGAAGCGTTCTGTTGAGGTATCGGACCACCCGCACGTACTCTCGGAGATAGAGAAACGGCCGTTGCAGAAGAAGCGATGATTTCGCTCTACTTGAATGATTCATAAAGATAAATTGCCGTATCTTTGCGAGTTCGTCTGTTTCCCTATTTATTTGTTCGTTTTGCGAAAACTCGATCACTTTAGAGCACATATAGAGCTGCTCGGTAATATAGAAGATAGTGACTCAACCGCTTTTCAGGACACGAGCAGTAATCTCATACTTATTCCAGCTTGTGTGGGCCGATTCGTCAGATACATTCAATGGATCTCAGATGCTAAAACGGTTATACGCCATTACAATCGCTGGAGTAATCGCCGGGCATTCATAAACGAAACGTGATTAATATAGACCGAAATCTCGAAGTTCAAATATCGAATTGACCCGGGCCGTAAAACTATCTAATGTTAGTACATTGAGAGACAATAACACAGTTTCCAATATAATCGGAGTCATTTGGATGGGATAGTTTTGTTCTGTTGCATATCCAACTCCAACTTGGTACGACAATGGGTGGCCTTTATCCTTAGTCTAGCTTCAATCAGTCCATCATGTACGGAAATTTTCATCAGATCAAAAGACCACAATATTGAGATATAGCGAAAAGGTATGAGGCAATCGAAACAACTTGAAGCAGTCATCGGAACATTTTGAAAATGTTTATACTCTAACGTCATTCATCTATGAAGTAATACAGGAATTTTGATTCTTTTGGCGACACAGAAAATGGTTTATGAATCAACTTTCATCAGCTTCTTAGCGGTTCCTCTTGGAGGCAATTATTTTTTCAATTAAGTGTGAATATAATATACTTATTTTGACTCTTCTGGCGGGGCGGAAAATGGCTTTTGTATAATTTTTCATAAGTTTTTAAGCTGTTTCTCTCAGAGACAGTTTTAGCTCATGGCAAGCATGGAAGAAAGATGTAGGCTACTTTTAATTTTGAAAGTTGACGCCGGTCAACTTCCCTACATGATAAGGATATTGCATGCGACCAGGGCCGTAACAGCACTTCGTCAGCTCCCCCCAAACTTTGGTCTTGGGCCCCCCATAGGGTTATAGACCTAACTTATGGGGGGCTTCGCCCCCCAGACCCCCCTCTAGCGATACAATGTTTACCGCTATTTATCATATTCATTGGGAGTTTGTTTAGTGATTAAGCTTTTGTCGCCTTAGCGCGCGAAGCACGGAAAAATTTCTAGAATTCATGATTGAATCGGTCAGTATGATCGGGAATTGCCTATATTGTTATCAATTTTTATCTTCTCTCTGCTCACGTAATCAGATTTGCCGGTAAAGCTGAGTGAGGTGTGTTTGAAAAGGTAGGACCACTCAATAATAATTAAACATCTTCAGGCGTATACCCGTTGGCAGGAACGAAATAGCACATCGTCAAGCCCCCTAAAACGTGGGTCTTGGGATCCATAAGGTGATAAAACGACCCCCCCCCCATCACGTTGTTCGCGTTTGTCACGAAATCATCTGTACTGTATTGTGAGCCAGCGCCATGCGCGAAAATTTTCGATAATTTATGATAAAATCGGTCATTCAGATCGGCGATTGCATATATATTATGCTATCAATTTATTTTCCTCTCTACTCACATAATTAGATTTACCGGTAGAGCTGAGTGAAGTGTCTTGAAAACGGGAGGGCCCGTAAATAATAATTAAACATCTTCTAGCGGGCGGACCCGTTGATATGACTTCGTTACATGATGTTATTTCGTGACTTCCAGTCTGCTATATCAAAAAATATAGAATCGCCCAAACGTAGGCTTCTAAACTAAGAGACGCACACGATTTCAAATTGGTATTTCTTCACTGGCATAAATTTTTTCCCAGCGGGATGGTATTTGTCTTGTGAGGTTCAGATTGCAAAGACAGGAACATTCGGCGTCAGTCATTTAGGCGCCTATGGACAATTAAACCTATGTCCATTTTATATATAGAACGCAGTCTTCGGTCAGCATAAGGGCATAGACCTTTTCGGCCAAGGTTTTCTCGCTGCCGATCGTTCTGGCACACTTCTTGGAGTCGCATGTTATATGGCCTAAAACTTGATGGTATGTCTTGGTGGGTCGTGGCGCGGTAATGCCCCAATACCCAATAATAAAGATAAATGGAAACTTCAATTTTGAAAAATTGGCATAAATTTTCAAAAAATACTCTATGATTTATGCTAATTCACGAAATAATTTTGGGCCCCCTTCGAGCTCGCCTCCCCCCCAATTGGGGGGCTTGGGGTGCGGCAGTTACGATGCTGCATGCGACCTCTGTTAGCCGAAGCATTGATTAATATTTATATCACCTAGTTATATACATCGAATTAGCCTAGACTTCTGTAGTTTATGATATCGTTGCCTGCATCAGACGTCTAATGATTACGTTTGCGTTGTGAGAAAATAACTCCACTTGAAACGTTTTGCTTACTTGGCTACCATTGCATATTTCCAACCTACAATAAACGCAAATATTCGGCATCAGTTCTTCCCTCTCGCTGTGTCTTCTCCACGCCTGGTCGCGCTCGTGTTGTTCGGGGTGGTCGTATTTTGCAGAGCGCGTTTTCGCTCTTTTTCGCCATCTACTCTCGTGTTGTCTACATTTTGTTCCGTCAACTCCGGCTATTTGATACAGCAGATAGTATTATCGTCGCTCCGAGGCACGGCATGAAGCACTTCGCTCACGGCCGAGCTTTTCGTCGTCTAGTCAGGTTTATAATTCGATATGAGCAGGTGTGAAACGTCGGGTTTACTTCCTTTGCGTTTCTGACTACGGGATTTATGACGTGACGAAGATACATTTATCTAAATAGGATGCGCTACCGGCCTACAGTCCGTGTATGTGTAAATAGCAGTTTTCACCATGCCCAAGAATGTGGAAATGGAATTATATAAGCAATTTTCCTGTGTCTTGGTTTATAATATGATGCTTACAGTTACAGTACAGTCAGGGGCAGAATACTTTTACAGTGACAGCATTTGCACCGTATCACGGTGGGACATTGTTGCGTGGTTAGGTACATTGGCTTGTTATCTTCAATATACCACATTCTACCTTCAAACGCAGCTCATCCCGGAGGCTTATTTGGCAATCGGCGGGAAATTTCGATGTCGGACAAGGCGTAAATGTGGCAGTTTAATCGCCTTGATAGACTGGCCCGGCGCACATGTTACTATAGTATAGACAACTTCGCGCGTTATTCAGAGAAATATTACTCCAACGTCGCGTATGATTCGGCATCTACAGGGCACGAGCTTAAGTTGAAAGATCCCGGTTACTGATCCTTTTTCTCGCAAACTACTCCTGTGTGTTGATGTACGTACTCTGCTTGCGAAAGGAACTTATTTATGTGCATTGCGTGTCCTTCCTTCTGGATAAACGTTGAATGTTTTAAAGAACGATTGCATAATACCGCATCCATGATTATGGTCAACGCTTATAATTTTCTTCAGCAACAATTAGCATTTTATATCACGTACTGGCGCGGAAAAAATGGTAAATGCGATAACATAGGCTATCACTGCATGCAGTTGACGAGGATAGCGACTTGTAGCCTATTTCAAAAGGTCGTATTAGGTAAACTAAAGGATTAAGATCAAGCGATTAACCCCCATGAGACAGCTTTATATCTTTCATTTGATTTATTCCCTTGACATAAATAAACAGTTTAACGGCGTCCTTCTCAGCTTGTTTTATTGTGGATGCATTCGCTAGCAGTTTAAACTTCAATTATACTTCGGATTGCATATTAGCCTTTATATCTCTCCTAAATAGCATTGCATCGACGATCCCAAGTCTACATTTGACGGTACGGTGTTACTGCACGCTTTGTTTATAACGGTAGATGGTATTTATGTGGAATGTTTGGGTGTCATGTGGTAGATAAGGCACCGTGTTGTCGATTCTGTCTCGATTAGACTGACTATCGGTGTTTCGTTGAGAGTGTTGGTAGTTTTGGGTAGACACTGATTCAACGTTACCCTAATTTTTGAAGATAACATCGTGGCAGACTGGATGGCTGGATACTGTACAGACCGACTAGCTTCAAGATCAAATATAGATAGTATATTGATTGAAGTCGCCAAATGCGTTGCATTTATAATCGAATAGCGTGTGCAAGCATTCGGTACGATGTGTTTCGATTATAATAAACCCAATCTCAATTTCCTGGCCGCATATTTCATTGTGCAATATTTCATAATAAACATTTTGGGTTACTTCAACAGTTTATGCTATTTATTATAGCTCAGTATGCACCTGGTTACGTTATATCATATTACGTCATAACGCATGACAATGTGACCGTCAATAATTGTTACATAGGGTAAAAATACGTCCTCCTTAAGGAGAATTTGTCGTCCTTTTCAGGTTTTTGAAAATGTCCTCCGAGGACGTCTAAATGTCCTCTTTTTTGAGATTTTGTCCTTTTTTTGAGAATTTGGGTTAAATATTCGGCAAAATCCGACTGAGATACAGTAAGTCAGCACTGAAGTGACGCTCCGGCGGCAATTTCGAGAGCCGAGCCTGAAAGCTTACCCTTTTTTTAGTCAACCTACCACGAAAGGGGGGGGGGTGGGGGGGTGGGGGAATTTACCATTTCTTCAAGATGTCCCTCCGGTATTCTACGTTTGAAAATTTTAAAAAAGTGTCCCGCTTTCCCGGTTCCAAAATATGGTAACCCTATTGTTACAGTGCTGCGATTTGTAAGCCTACGGTCAAGAGTAGTGTCAACGTTTACTGAGCACGCCTAATTAAGTCGGTCTTCACATGTATGTTGCAGGTTTTAGGTTTCTGTCACTTGAATTATATATTTATTCAGCTCATATACAAGCCGACCACAGTGAGCCCTTTCTTACTGATGGAGGAATAACCACAGTGGATCTATCACAAAAATGAAACTTCGTTATGGCTGATGGAGTCGAACGCAACCATGGAACTGACGATAGAGCGAGCCATCCTTTCGCAGTCGACGAGGAAGCGCCTCGCAGCGCATTCACAGCTGTACCGCGCGGTAGCGGTACGTCACGAACTTATCATAACAAAACCCCGCGCCACTCACAGCCGACCGATACCGCTGCGGGATGCAGCGTGGACTGTTTTGTGGACGGTAATAATATTCCGAGTGATATCACGCATGATGTCACAGGTAGAAAAGACACGCTGAGCGCTGCTCCCAGCGGTCGCCATGAGGTAGCGGGCACATCGCATAACAACGCGTCAAGGACTAGAAAGCCTTCGAATCGCAATGCATTCGCTGAAACTCCTATTGCGAAACCTATCGAAACCGTGCAAATAAAGGGCGATGCAATCGGCCCTGGTGTATTTTTAGAGGGGGTTGAATACAACCCTCAGTATCAACGATGTCACGTCCCACTAAACTCTAGGGACGATTGCGTGAACGGTATTCTACGTAACCGCGGCAATAGACGGCAGGATATTCCCGGGTCCCGCCCCTGTTCCAGTTATCCGATTTCAGACGACAGTTTAGAACATTCGAACAGCAGAGACTTGTCAAACACCGCCGTTACGTCACGGCGGAACGACGCGAGGGCGAGCAGGCACAGGCTGGCTACTGATGTGGAGCTTTTGTCGCGCCCCAGCTGGTGCGACGCGAAGTTCGCTTATAACCAAATTCTTCAAGTGAGTAGTGCATGCAGTACTTACTTGGTAGGGCGTATTCCCGTTTCTAATTCCTCATTCGCATTGCTGGAAACGCGTCTATGCCAAGTGTGGAGAGATTTGTCTTTGAAATCGTTTCACTAGATAAAGACTATTCTGACTTTCGAGAACACCCTGATGTATTCAAGGTGCGGCACGTGGCTCATTCTAATACAGATTTTCCTCAAGCCTTCGGCGACCCCAACAATATTGAAAGAGAAAAGCCTTTAAAAATATCATAGTCACACAAAACAAAAGGTCACTAATGAATATTTACTGCAAATCATAGTAACTTGTGCTGCATGAGTGAGTTATGTGTCTTGACGTCCAGCGAACACCTGATGAACACCCGAGACTAGGATAACGAACCATAAACTTCCACAGATCCATATTGTGCGTTACTGATACAAGGCACAGATATTCAAAGAATTTGCTCTTCTACCCATACCAAAATAGTTGAAAACATCACGCAGTGTAATATCAATATTTCTTGTTATGGAAATGAGTATCGATTTTCACAAATACGAAACCAGTATTTGAACATATTCGCATATGGGTTAACCTGTCCATGGAGTTCGAGCCCAAACGTTTTGTTGTTGATTCAGAATCATACTTTTGTGTCATTGAGAGGGAACTGCAAAGTTACAGGATTCAATATTTGCGTTATTACAATTTGGCTTTAGTTGCTAGTACTGGGCTGAGAGACGATTAATAATAGCATGAGGTTGTCTTGAAAATAGGCGGTTTGGTGGTTATTGCAATAAGTACTACTAACAGTTTTTGGTTCGAAGCTATTCGTTCCAATAGACCTGCGTTCGATTGTCTGACAGTAATTTTACTCATACTTGGCATTATTGATCGTAGAAGCACGGCAAATCCGAATGAGGCAGCGCAATAGACCTCCTTGACATGCTACATATTATACATGCTCGCCGAAGTAGGTGGTCTTTAGCGTTAATGGCCGCGGGCTATGCGGTGACGCTATGAACTCCTGTTAGGCGAATAATATCTTCGGTCTTCGTGATTATCGGATTGTTATCGCATCTAGATTCTCGCTGAAAAGAAAATGACACGGTACAAGGCTTGATAAACGGCGAAATCGAATCTCGGTGTTCCCTTACCTGAGATATATTATCCTAATGACTCTTAGACACGATAGTAATACTGAAATACCTTTTTATATATTTTCACATTCCTAACGGCGAACAGGTCACCCAATTGCGGTATCGAACTTTGATTGCCATTCATCGTGCAATTCAGGTATTCAATATTCATTGCGTTGCGTTGTCTTTCTTGGATAAAGTTTTTTTCAGAATAAATGGAAAATCGGGTGGTATTTATCGCATTGATTACGTTATTATCCGCGTACCTTGGTAGGGTCACTTTCGTCTTGTAGCGAGTTTTGTTCCTTGCTATTTTCTTTGCTAGAACCAAGTGACCCAAGTTTCGCTAATCCACATTAAGCCTACATCTATGCGGAAAACCAATTGAACGACCACATAATTTCCGTACTCCCATCAAGCCGACAAACCCTATACCGAAGTCCGAATATCATATGACGCTCTCTGTTCATTCTATGGAATCATACCAGGAACTTATCAGCGTCACAGGTAGCTGTAATCAGTCACCCTATATCAGTGATTCTCCACCTTTTTTTAGACATGCCCCCCTTTATGATAGTGAAAAATTTCACGCCCCCCTCATCGTCATATCACAAAATCCAAACGGGATGCTAGCAACCCCAACAGATTGTTTGATGGCATGGAAGGTTATGACTGTTGATGACAGAATTAAAAGATACGAAATTCGGTCTGTATGTAGAGAATCACGCGTGAATTGGAGGTAAATCGCGCAGAGCGCAAAATACTTTTTCAGTTGACCCCTTCTTCGCGGCCCCCTTCTGATGCTTTCACGCCCCCCAGGTTGAGAACCACTGCCCTATATGCATTGTAAGGATTACTGGACGGTATGTCTTCACATCCGAATGTTGATGGTTCATTACGATTATAACTTTATGTTCAACTCAACTTATATATCAATATATTGTATGTATATATGACCAGCTCGTTCTCCACGAACGACTTATGTTTAATTACAAGATACAAGACTACTTTCTTAACATCCATTATGCACACTCACCGTATGAAAATTCAGGTTTGGATGAGCGCCTGCCAGTAAACACAGAAGTTTTGGACAAACACAATTACACCTCTACAGTACTGAAACATCTTATTCTGAATCTAATATTTCGTGTTATCGTGCAAAGCTAGACACTTCACGTGGGTTATCTGACGTGAGATTCCTGTCTTAAATTTCAAGATATTGTTGTGATTTATTACCGTTATCATCACGGTTGTTTTGTGAAAGCTAATCATGATAGACGCCTTTAGATATCCATCCTTCACTATCTCCGTGGCTTGAAGCTTGAGAGTGTTCTGTTCTAAACTCAGTGCTATAGGTACTAGGTAATCGCCATTGCCTTGAGCGCAGTGTTCATTCGTACACAGAAAACTTCCAAGCGGGCGGGAAGCGTGCGACCCAATTGGTAAAATGAATCCACCGCCCTTTCGTAACTTGGTTATTTAGATTTCATGGTCGGAGCCGTGAAGAATTCGAGTATACCGTGACCAGTTTTTCAACGCAGTGTCCGATTACGTGCACGGTGTCCACCAGTTATTGAAACGGAATTTTGGCAAGGTCGATTGTGCAACGTTAGCTATCACGCAACATCTGCCGAGTGCCGACTATCCACAAATATTGAGTTTATGACTGGGGCCGCTCCCTGCTATTTCAAACCCATAGTTTGGCAAACTGTTAGCTATCTACCAAGCAAGTATCTTACTGGTTGCGTGACTAATCGATAATTAACCGAAGTAGTCCCAACCTAAGCGGGTAGCGTTGACGTCATCACGAAAATTTTCTGCAACTGCGTCCCGCTATTATGAGTAAGTCTTATCACCGAATTGTTATGAAAATACGGCGAGGCAAAATGTTGCATCGGTGTCATGGTTGGGCTGAGAAGGTCGGTTGACCTCGAGTTTCCGTTTGACGTAAGTTGAATATTGTCGCATGTAGCAATACGGTTTGAATGCCCACAGTTTGGTATTTTGGAATCACGCCAAGCTGCCAACTATATCCAGTATATAGGATCTGCATAATTTTGATTCGTCACAGTTATGATGCGGAAATACCCTTGTTAGGGGAAATACGACATCAAAGTGGGATATCTGAATGACTAGTCACTAGCAGTATCTCACATCTGCAATGTGTGACACAAGTCATTGTGCGTCTTACTTGATTTACTCCTTATTTTTGATTGTGGGGTGTAGCTGGTTCTGGTATACATACATTCATGGGAGCAATGGGCGGTGCGTGTTATCAATGAGAAAGTTACGAAACAATAAAGCTCGCCTAACCTAACGTTGGGGAATAGGAAATATTTACATTTGTACAGCAAGTTTTAATATAGATGTGATCACTCGTAACTTTTTCTAATCTCCAGTACCCCAACTCGATCATATCCTAAATATGGTGAGCTGGTGACACGTGACATATACAACAACAATCATGAAGAATTTTACCGGTATAGGTCCGGTTTTTAATCCTGGCCGACCGCTTTCGTATAGCAGTACATTATAGTTATAAACTGCTAATGTTGGCAATTTGGTGTTATTTTTCCACAGCTGTTGAGCACGTTTATGTTACGCATGAGGGGTGTATTTTTATATTAAAATCGTTTGATGAACCGGCAACGAAGCTAGTGTTTTATACATTAGCTCGTTTCATATCGGACATGAACCGTGTCGTGAACGTTTCCGGTTCACGCACTGGATGACGTTCCGTTTCGCGTGATAAACTTATATATTGTAATTGCTGTAGCATGCTACTAAAATATTACATACGCACACCTTGAAGTATAGGTGAAACGACTAGCGATTATGAGCAGTCTAACTTTTTTTGAGATGAGGTAGACTTCACTTCTTGTATTACTTTTTATCCACGCATTGAATAACCACAAATTCATGAAATAAATCTTACGAGCGCAATCGTTGTAACCGCATCAGTTTGTGCATATACTCTTTCAAACAATCCACTAAAAACTGCTCTTGGATTCCCACTTCTGTAGTTCATTTCATTACGAGGTTGAGTAGAGTCCGTCACTGTACTTCCACCCCATACGCCTATGAAATACTCAGCCGCCCACCTGGTTCGATGCTGTACAACTCTTATACCTGGTTAGTACTCACATGGACCACTCGGGCGGCTGGATTACCCGGGTGTATTGAGTAATGATCGGAGCCGAGTAATGACGGGCGATTTTCTCAGTATTGAAATGGTACGCAAGTCTCTACCAAAAGTTTTATTATATTATAGACGGGAATTATTTCCCAAAGATGGAGGCCTTGAAACGTCCATTGGTCTTATCACGGCATCAAAAACCTGTAGTTGAAACCTACACTACACACGTTAGTGGATTAGACCTTTATGTGAAACCGATCAACCCACAGTAAGGCCACGAAGTGCGATGAAATGGTCGAAAAACTACCAAACTATATATAATGTGGTGGAAAAACGGGCATTATCTACTTCATGGTCACATGAGCGTCAGACCTTTGAACTTACCGCGTCATTCATACTCTTATGACGTCATCATATGCGATGCTCGAATACTACGATGCTCTATTTTTCTTAGCCATAATCCTAAACACTCTGTAATTTTATCTTCGCCTTTCCAGGGTAAAGCCACAGGAAATAAAAGAGCTGTCGGACTCCGCTCGTTGATGCATCGCTTCTTATTTTTCTTGGGATGTTTGATACAGCGACGGGCCGGCGTCGTACTCATACCGAGCTTAATATTATTGACAGCTTGCGCCGTTGGTCTCAAAAACCTGGAGCTGGAGACGCGAGTGGAAAAGTTGTGGGTGGAATGTGAGTATTTTTACGACTGGCGTTGATTCACGCTCGCGGTATCCAAAGGGTCATTGCGGGAATTTACCAAAATGGAAAGCTATCGCAGAATTAGTTAATTTTCAGTCATGTGCGTTGTAGAGCTGCGCGGCTAAAGTGCCTTAATCGTGAATGCGAAGACAGCCAACTCAGCTATTATGACTAGTGTTCGTAACTCGCATACTGAACAGGCGATGATTTTTCAGCCACACTTATCGCCTTTACATCGCTAATTTGTAGACACTGCGCGGTTCATGAAGGTTCATCTAATTACGCGATATAGTGTTTTCGAGGTGTTTTCGCTTAGTTAGCAGGTGTTTGTACTCCCGCAGAACTTTCGCCTTTATGAAATACTTGTTGCTCAGGCTCACCCACATCGATGTGTGCTGGCGCTATTTAATCTTGAAAGTTGTAGCGATGTTGAGACATGTCAAGCATCGAAAAGCTATAGCTTGCAAGTCAAGTAGTTACTAATCCCCGACACCTCTCATGTTCTGAGATATGTGAAGATATGTAGCATTTGTGTCAATTAGAGGCGTGTCTTTCCTGTGCTGCTGTGTCTAGGTGGCGAATCGTAACACGCAATTGCACTAAGAACGTCGTCAATAAACACTTGATATAGAATGTCAAACGCAAAGTGGATAGTATGTGAGTGGTTTAGTGGTATACACATTCTTAATTACAACCATTAGAGATGTCTTGATACTGCAGCGTTAAGTATTGACGCACCGAAAAAATTTCATCCTGAAATATCAGGCTGATATCAAATCATGTTGTTGTTGTTTGTAGTATTTATGGTGTTAGTCGACAACAATAGTCATTTACACCAGGTCGATAATCGATATTCCTCATTTTGATTCTGTTGCTGCCGACTTGTAGCACATCCCACTTCTAGGCTTTTTAAGACACCACTTACGCTGATGAGATGGCGAGGAGGAGCCTAGATAAACCTGCAACACTCAGGTGGGAATTCTGGAGTCGACCTCGTTCGGACTCGAACCCACAACCCATTGGTGTTACTCTGTTACAGCTGTGGATATCGTATCATGTAAAGATGCTGCAATTCATTTGTGCGGCCACTCTTACAAAAAGAGTCCGCATATATAGCGTGCAGCCTAGGCTAAAGTCTTGACCCACTTGCATGTGTTTCATGCATTGGTGAATGTATTATTTAGAGCACTGGGTTTCTGTAGATTCTTGAAAGAGCAGTCGACAGTTCTGATCCCGTTTCTATCCAATTTCTCACTGTAATCATCCTACATATTGAGAAAGACTTGAACAGCAAGCATTCTATAATTTTATGACTATACTGCCGTGTGTGTACTACAGCGGTGATCAATGCGTATGATTCGATACGCGGGTTATGTAAACGGACCCGTTTCTTTGTTATTTTCGGGCGATCAAGGCCACCTATTGGAATGTAAACAGTATAATCTTGTCAGTGAAAGTAGCGCCTATCGCTCCGCTCTCAGTATTATACAGACCTCGTAACGAAGCGAAAGCGCGGGTGGTCCACACAGTCCGGAAATCCCGATCGTATGAAGGCCAAGCTCTGAAGTACTTGAACTCCGGTGATCTACAAAATGGCAACCTCTGGAAATATCACCTCGTTGTGGCTACGGCTTGCAATTCTAAACCGTCGTGATGTTGCATGAAAACAGGATGTTGTAACGGAGTAAGGGCCGACCGCTTTTTTCTTCATATAAATTCGACACCGATAACTAATAGTTTACCAACAATAATGAAGATTTGCGTTGACCTCGCTGGTGTACTTCCGTGCATGAAACTGGCATATAGACCGTGTATACCAGTGATTCTCAACCTTTGTGACCTCGCGGACCGGTGAACCTTCAAAACTAAAATTCACCCAAAATTTAATCACGGCAACCGTTATTGATACTAGATATATAGGCTATAGCTTTGTTGGTTCTATTGAAGTATCTGTAAGGCGCAGTTCGCAAAGTCATGTTAAAGACCACTAACTTGATTGTGATTGTTCGGGGTCCTATGACAGAAATTCGTATTTGCTATTTGCCATATGCACTGCTATAGTGCCAATAGCTGCTCAGAATGTTGTCTAAAAGTATCCGCAGCTTTCGAATATAACTTCTCCGAAACTAGTTGCAGGCTAATTTTCGACAGTTTCTTAACACAATTGTAAAGAACGCCTGAAGTAGACCTACACCTACTATTTCGACGCCATGCAAAATACGTTGCATACTTCTGAATAAAATTTAAATTTCATGTTTATTTCTCTAATCAATAGACAAGCACCCAACTTTTGGCATTTCGGAATGGAGATATAAAATTTTAGTACATCTGGCGGACCGGAAGGAAACTTGTCAACTCGACATTTTGGTTAGGCTCAATGTCACTGGAGCAGTACGGTAGACTTTACCTGGTTGCCCTGTCTGAAGCGTGTCTTATACTTCAGTCATATTATCAGAGGTGATCTTTGCTGAAGTGCATCTACTTTCACCAAAGAACCCAGCCAGGTCTCTTATACTTACGACACTTATTGTATTGGCACTAGTACGAACAGTTTGAAAGTAGCAAGCATTTTAACATGTAAATTTCACTATATATATATCTACTACTGCGGACTCTAGTAAATACTTGAGTAAATAGTTTAGTAATGACGCCTCTTTGTATCAGTTTGTAATGGGCGAAGATGTCTCTGGCTAGTGCATGGCGAACGGTCATTCGTCTCATTTTTGGTGTGACTGACGTTAGTACTCCTGAGACCAGTGATCTTCTACTTTGTATTTTGTATGTATTTTGGCAAGCTACATTCTACTTGTGGTTGGATGGAGTTTGACATTCTGCATCCACTTGTAATGTGTGAGATGGTGTTTGTCGTAATGATAGCTTTCGATCAATTTGAGTTCAATTATATTATAATCCTCAATCTGTAACATCAAAATATTGGAATGATACATTCTGGTGTATTGTAGGCGTGATTTCACTGTTCTTGCATCACCGCTTGTTCATCGTTACTATCCAACGGTGGGTACATAAATATGTATTAAACGTGATATTTTCTGTATTGTCTTTGGCGCTAGAAGTGGTCCTTGGACATTTGAACATGCGACAATATGACATGCGGCACTTGAGCATGTGGGTAAAATTTGGGGTTAGTCCCGGGTATGGTTAGATTGATGATTTGATTCGGGTCGGGTTTGGGGTTAGCAGATATAAACGTGTTTATTTCGGAGTTAGGGTAAGCTTTGGGGCTGTGATAGTACATGCTAAATCGTTGTCTACACTGCGATCCGCTTTATATTCATGACCAAATATGCTAGAAGTGATATCGGTCGATAATTTGGTAAGGTTATTTTTAACTGATCACGGTACACATACGCAACTTACAAACGTGATGCTGTGTTCACTTGCATTCGGATATACTATAGTGTATACACGGTATAGGGAACACGTAGCGACTAGGTATTGGTAGGACCATCGGCGTATGTAAACCAATTTATGTCTTCTTATGACAGCACATCATCTGAATGTCGTATTACGACTCCATCCAAATAGAATTTAATTGATATGACGCTAGTATTCCGAGCATTGTATAATATGTCACATCACGCATTACATATAAAAATAGACGCCGGTTGCATGCGCCACGCACTTCAAAGTTGAACTTTGTTATATTTCCTCAAATCCAATTCAGAATCCCTTTCAGAAAATGACCCAATTAACTGTTTTTCTCCATTCCAAACCCATAAATATCGGTTATGTATCGCGGTATTTGACGGAATTTTCTTTCAAGCGTCGGAAAACATATATATCGCGTCTTGGGAAGGTTGAAATAGTTTTAGTGACCGAAATTATGATAAATGGAGCGTTACAGTTGAAGTAATCCTACGGTCATCAATCAAAGGCAGTCTCAATGTACGTTCGGTGTAATGCCGCTCTAGCTTTGGCTTATGGACTTATAGTCTTCGTGCAGGAATTTCGGCATTTTATTACACATGCGATGTGGATATTTATTCAAAAGAGTACTAACACTCCACTGCTTGATATTTTAGCGAATGCCACGTGTAACGCACGGTAGCTGCATAGGCATCAGGCACGGGTTACTATCGCAGCAGAGGTGAATGTTGGGTGGGCTGAGAATTCACAGATGTGAAATGACGTTGCTGTTATTTTGGGTTACAAAGCAGACACTCGCATACCGCTCTGAGCCCCACACCCCTACGGCTACGACTATGTCTATCCAAGTATCTCTATAGTTGACTAGACACATAAACACTACATATAGCTATAGGTAGCTTCATGGCTTGCGGGACTTCAAGTATTCCAGCACTTTTCGGTGGTCAGAACCACGGCTTTATCGCAATTGTTTTCCAATAGATTTGTAAAGACAACTACACGCCTCCCAGACTGATTCAATCAGTTATACAGGTTCACATATGAATATAGTGTCGTTGAATGTTAATGTTCATCGTTTCACCCAAATACTCAACTCCATTTCCAGAATTCTCGATTAATGCTTCATTAGTCCCGCTTTGAGCATAGAACTGTAATTCAAACCTGGTTATCAGTAAGTTTCAAAGCGACTTTTATTCATTAATTACCGCTTTGATGTAACTATCATGCCGAATGAGTATATATTTTAAGATTAGCGTCTGCATGAGTAATAATTTCAAGTAAGGCCATACGAGCGACCTCTCCTCCGCCGTTCAAATTCGTGATCTAATGCAGTCAAGCGAATTTACAAATCTAGATGCAATGTCATTAACTTTTCTATTGAAAATCACGTGATTAAAATACCGTGTCAAGCGTCAGACAGACTTTAAGGCGGTTTACCCGCGACATGCAGCTACAACGCCTGCAGTTTGTACCAATAAATCAGCTCATCCACAAAAATTCCTACCGATTGGAAATAGCATTTCCGTGTTTTCGCTTCTGTCTGCCTCTTTAGAGGGTAATGATATGCTTTTCAATTGGTTCGCATGTCATTTTCGAATCAACAACGACGCGCGGTTTTTCGATGATGTCTTTAACGAGTGGGTGGAGGCCTAATTATACGCCTTGATAACAATAACACAATCGCGAAGTGACCTTGATAACAATGATTCTATGAATGGGGAAACACTGTTAAGATATGATGTGAGTTTACTTCAACGCTGGAACTGGGCCTACGATACTTATCGGAGGCCCCGGCTGGAATTGAAATTTTCTTAATTAAATGCGTTGAAATCATGCAAGTAACCGATGATGCCTTAATTTCGTTTATTCTTTAATACTTCGTTCGAAATCGAAACCGCTTATGGGCTAATCCACGCAACATGAGCAATAGTATACTGATATCCTTTGGTGTTATTCGAAAATCTCAACTTCTAACTAGGACACCGCAATTTTTACACAAGAATTTGATCAGTTCTAACCGGAAAGCTAGTTTGAAAGTGTTGTACACTTTCACGCTCTTATTGCCTCAAATTTTAAACCAAACGTTGTGCGTGCGTTCATGGTTATCCAAACCCTTTTGTCATGTTCATAGTTGTGTCAAACCACATTATATCACGGTATTGAAACTATAAATGTGCCAATAAGCATACCTGTGAGAGTGCTAACTGCATATCTTTACCGAACCCGCTTCGGCTCCTTTTATAAGGTGGGACTATACACGAGTATTCGAGTAGATTTTCAAATTCGACCACCTGCCATTTTCATAAACTGTCAAATGGAAAGGTTGTTCTTTCTTACAGTGTAGGGCTGAATTTTCAGTTGCAATTCAATTGAGGATTCAATCTGCTTTGAGTTCAAATATTTTGTAATATTTTCATAAATTAGTACGCCCCACATCTCGCTATGAAAGTCTGACTTTCTTTTATTGGAGACGAGCTATTTGTCGGAGATAGACGTGTAGCAAGACAGTTTTTGTGACTGCGCAATGCGCTGTTGTGGCTAGAAAGATTAAGAGCCGGTGTTACCAAGCGATGCCTCGTAAAATAAGTAGCTTGATGTGGAACTCTTGATTACTGTTGGTGTATCGCGACATTATCGACTTTGCAGCATGGCGATAAGTTGTCATAAGAATTCGTGGGATGTTCATATCTGGTGTACAGGTGAAATCGCGTTGGTCTACGCCTAATATCTAGGAACGTAATGTGACTCAAATTATGTTCCATCACGAGCGTACGACAAATCCCAAATGACGAACTCGTACGGTCAAATTTTAGGTGGAAGTAATTGATTTTGGCGAGGTGACAAAGAAATAAGAAATAGATTCATTGAAATTTACAATGCGCGAATGATATTATTGATGCACGGCATTTAATTTAACTATTTAGGGGGCTTGAATCTCTATATGGACGAGAACTTCATATATTTCGTACCTTCGCTATCGGTATTTTGTACTACTCTATTTCTGATCTAGATTAATGAGAAATTGAATGCTTCAGTACAGCTTTAAACCACGACTGTCAACTTAATTGCCAGCTTCCAGTGATGTCTATTGAGTTCATTACATGGTATTTATTAGAACTGCGTGTAGCGATTCGAGTCTTCCAATTGATGATTCGAGTCGAATTTTTCGAGTCACCGAATATAAGCTTTCCCGCCAGGTGGACCAATTTCGTCAACGAAAAATGTAGTTTCGATAACTCTTTTACACCGCCGGAGTCTAGAATCACGTGTTATCCGTATCCCAGCAATGACATGTTGCATAAGGGTACGGATTTTACATTCAGCGACATTTACATCTTGTGGTGATCGGCACGGCAATGGTTATACAGCGGTACGAAATAGTCTAGGTTCAGAAATAGAAAAGTATTCTGGACGACGTCTAACTGGTCACGTTATCGTCGTGGCCGCAAAAGCGGTATATATTTCAACCTTAAAAGCTATTATTGCTGTAATGATGACATACAATCTTAATAATAGCCTAGATAACGAATCACCCAGATTTTCCATTTTGCATAGTACTAGTACAATTGAATGGTATATTCATATTGAAATGAACCCGGATATTTTCGGCTGACACTCGTCAGGGGTAATCGTCAGCAACTAGTAGAGAATTGGAAAGAACACGATTGTTGATATACAATGTTCTTTCCAATTCTCTACTAGTTGCTGACGATTATGCCTGACGAGTGTCAGCCGAAAATATTCGGGTTCATTTCAATATGAATATACTATTCAATTGTATATTGAAGTTCTGTATCTCCAAGAAGCTCTTCAAATAGTACTAGTATTAATATGTGTGCACGAATGAGGTCTTAATAGACTGTTATAAAAGCCTGTAATGTGCGTAAAATACCCATCCAGAATATTCAACAAATTTTACTTTCACATCGAAATCGACACGGAATGGACTTGAATCACCCGCTTACACACGGACGCATTTATCATTCGCAGTGCGGTCAGTCGTAAAAGAGATTTACTATGTTTGCGGCGTAATCATGTTTCGGTCAAGACTATCCTAATATTTACCGGAAAACAAGCAACCGCTTCTGCATCCGACCACCTACCTATTCGTTCGATTGTACATTATCGGCGCATACCATCTCTGAAGACAATGCGCTGTAAGTGATATTCCGGCCAGCGTGCGCGCGCCTGGCGATGCGTGAAATGTGCGATTTCGAGGGAACTGTCGCAGATATCTGCGCAGCGGGATCTCTGACGATTGTAGTGTGGTAATCGAGATGCGTCATCGTTGCTTTTTCCGCTGCGGTACGTAGCAGTGAGCGCGATGTTAGGACCGTGAAGTTGCGTGAAATTGTCTGTCTGGTTTTCTGCGTTCTAGCCATTGGAAAGCCTGGACATTGAACACCCAATATTAACAAACAGCTATTGGCCATTTCCTGGCAAGAGACTTTTAGAGTTACAAAACTTCAATATACAATTGACAAATCTATTCTTATTGAAATAAACCCGTGCATTTTTGGCTGACACTCAGGGTTAATCGTCAGGGCAATCGTCAGTAACTGTATAGTATATATAGCAGCGAATTGGAAACAACATACGATTGTCGATATACAATGTTCTATCCAATTCTCTACTAGTTGCTGACGAGTGTCAGCCTGAAAAATTCGGGTCTTTTCAATATGAATTTATTATTATTTCTTGATAAATATACACGCCAGCAAAAGGTTTTCAAGATGGAACAATTTTGTATGTCAACATGAAAAAGAAGTGTTTGTGTTTCGGTAATGTCAAACATTGCATATTGAACTTATTTTTCGATTGAAATACTGCTGTATGTCTGTAAGCATTGAGCATGTCTCGATATCATTCACTACAATCTGGGTAGACTCCTCTTCTTCCTTATATGATGGTAGTGCAGAGTAGTGAAGAGATAAGTCGGGGTGTGTTAATTAATCTATGCGAAGATATGATATTGGGTCCTTATTGTTTCTATCTTGTCCTACGGTTTCCCGTTTTCATTATTTTACTTCGAGTGTAGTTATTTGAATCAGTAACAATTGGGGTTATCGACGAGAGACTGGATCATGGTAGTTCAATATCAAACGTTTCATGTGCCGTCGATTTTTGAACATGGCTTGAGCAGCACGCAGTGTCTTGATATCACAGAATACCAGTGGTTATTTGAATAAAATTTCCAAGAAATTCAGTACTCGACAAAAATAGTATATATTTGATGCATCGTCATGCAATAAATACACCCGCCCTTGTGGAAATTTTAGTCAACACCACAATTTCCAACTGTTCATCCGTGTCGATGTGTTCACGAAGTAAATCTTCCCGCGCATTCATGAAAGGCAAACTCTAATCCGGTGTCAATTGAGGAATATCAGAACCCTTCATTCATACAAGGTGCAGCGCTTGTAATGGCATCGCTATAAGCCGGTGTCTTACCAATGATCCACCACACGACACGTTGTGGTCGGTAATGCTATAGAGAAAAAGCCATAGACTTTTTGACCGAATTGATTAAGGAATTCTGATGGGTGTTTGAGTGTTTCCTACGTTCTAAACACTTTCACCATTTCAGTGTGAATCCCGCTAGGTGAATCCTCACCATTAATATGCTATGTTGTGATATATATATGTGTATCTAAACATGTCTTCTGGCAACTATATGCATGTAATGTAGTTCAATGTAATCCTAATATCCAGGCATGTCAAAATTTAAAAATAATATGCGATCGACCACTTAATCAAGCACTTTTTGTTTTTGATTTGATATCACAAACAAACAAATATTTGATTTGTATGAATTCGTCTTCAACAAGAGGAGATTCCACATGGTGGCATTCAATGAGGAATTGAAGCCGAATAAAAATGTGACACAAGTTTTGTCTCTTAGTGTCAATGATTGTATAATTTGAGTACACGAAAAAAAATCATATTTTAGTAGTCGATTCGAATCGTTAGAGTTAATGCAAGATTCAGAATCGGGTACTCCATGGCCTACTAAAAACAGGCCATGGGTAGTCGCATCACTGTGCCCAGCATTAGTATCAGTAGGGCGATTTTTTTTTCCAAAAAACGATTTTGACCTCACGGAGTAGTTCGGCATGAAAACAACTTTTTGACTTGAAATTTGACAAATTTGTACCTGTAAAATCTTTTATTTTAACGAAATCTAGACCTATGAAGAAGTCCAGTAGTTACCCCACGCATTATGGTAGGAAGAATTACAATTTGTTGTAGATGTAGTACCACAACGAAGATTCTTTCCTATACATTCTCTGCTAGAAAGTGTCTGTCTTTACCAAGTAGCTTGCCAAGAATAGAGAAATAACATTCAACAGTAGCAGTTGTTAACAGGCAAAACAGAAGTTGTTCGAATGCGCGTACACTGCTGGTGATAAACCGTGTTGCTTCATTCCGACAATGTTGTC
Organism: Botryllus schlosseri; assembly: GCF_051294905.1. Classification (NCBI taxonomy): domain Eukaryota; kingdom Metazoa; phylum Chordata; class Ascidiacea; order Stolidobranchia; family Styelidae; genus Botryllus; species Botryllus schlosseri. The sequence continues at coordinate 12,977,180 of NC_137238.1, read as the reverse complement.
TACATCCCTATTCATCATCATGCTCTTCTGGACATAAGACCCGATGCCCACGCAGTCTTCCTTTAGTTTGGGTATTGCGGTACGTTGAACATAACACCATGTCAACCTAATTGTTTCACTAATTGTTTCGCAATGAGAAGCCAATGGTCTACAACGGTAGGCCTATGAAGTAAGCTACAATCTGTAAAATGTCAAATAAATTCACCGACATTGCAAACATCTACGATACAAATGACATGCGGATTGCAAACACGTTTTGACTTATTAACGCTATAATTTTGGCAAAATGTTGACTTTTTTTGACATGTCAATAAACTCACCCGAGTTATCACTAACAATGATTTTGTATCATGGACGCGAGTACATGTTTGTTGTGGAAACAACGCTGCTATGATGCAGATGAGAATCGGTCGGTTCTTCCCAACATCATTCTCTGCTCCACTCAGACATTTTCATATCCCCTGACCTAATTTACGAAGTGCCTTACAGAACCGCGGCGCTATAAATCATAAACCCAGATCGCCAATGCCCACATTGCTACCCGTTTCATCATTTCCGTCACGGCGTTAGCGTGTGTGATATGGCCTGCTGCTTGGCGAGCTTCGATATTCACCTTTCGCACCTTCCATTTTTCGGAATGCGCTCGTTTATTACAAAATCGCCTCAAAACCGTGCCACACAAGTTGACGGCTGTGCGCTGGAAGAATGCGGTTTGCTTTCATGCCTCAGCGACGTCAAATACCTCGAAGACGGAGCGGAAAGGGCTGTATGAAATACGGCGTGCATAACTTTGAAACGGGTTACCGTATATGAATATACAAATTTCAAGGTCCCATTCGCTTGAAACTTATCAATTCGTTATGATTATCGACAATTGAAAGTTCCAAACATCTGCTTTTGACTTGAAATAGCCAAAGCATTGCATAATAATTATAGAGGCAGATCGCTTGACATAACTAAAAAATTCAAACTTTGTACGTAGGCTGCCAATCTTTTACTATGCTTATAGAAACTTCCACAGCTGCTATTTACCAGAGACGGGCAGATTAAATATCTCCTAATCCAGTGTTATAACCCATATCGAAAGACTGAATTCACTCAATTTTCATATCCTCTTCCAAGTTGCTATCGAGCATGTTTCCGAAATATCAATTACGTACCGCATGTAAAGTCGACCATATTCGTAACACCATATCCAAATGTTACTATTTGCCCAATGTCGCAAAAATCACTGCTTGTTCAACTAATTGGTAGGCTAACAGATTCGGTGACTTTGCAAGCAAGTATATACCTTCTACGTCTGATGTGCAGTACTTAAAATTAGCGCCTGATACGCGCAAGTCAATGACGAATGTTTGAGAAGTTACGCGCAGAAGAGCGTAATCAGGAAACTAGACATTCAGTCGCGGAATGGGCCTTTAATCCATGTCGATTTCCGGGTACATTTGACCTGCAGCATCAGGATGTTGCTTTACAGAGTACCTTACGCAATCAAATGTTTTTGTATAAAAATTGCTATAAACCCGTTTCGGATGGGTCATGTTCTTAGACAGGTCCCATATAAGTGTTAGAAATTGTTATTGTTGAGTAGATAGGAATACTAAAAGAACGTTGTATATTTCTGGCCTTGATAGTTTTGCGGGGTATACACCGACTCATGATATACATACACACGATCTGTGCATGTGCATTGTGCACCATGAGTGCATGATGTGCATATGTCGCCGGACAAGGAAGGTGCAGATATAGCCTTGTAAGGTTTCCTAAGTCTTGTACCACCCCTCCGTGCTCTCCAGGTAATGTTGAGCGCCAAGCGGGGAAGCCATGTTACTAATCAGATCTTTGGTCTGATCGGCCGAGATTGAACCCGCGACCTACCCATCAAATTGACTCATGCTCTGCACTGCTAGAAATGCAGGCTAAGAATAATGCAATAACGAATGGAACAAATGTGTGAAAGTGTGAGATGTTACTTTAGGATACAAAATAGGGATGCCCGTTTGCGCATATTGAGCAAAATCATGACTGAAATTGAAATGTCCTATATTGATTTTCTGTTTCCGAATACACTACCAAGTGTATGGTATTTTCACAAAAACGATCCGGCCGGATGTTCAGGGTCAAGGCTGTCTAATGGTTATCGGAAGCGGTGTTTTGTTTGGTTAATTGGAGAGGTAGCCTAAATATCAATTTTGCGGTGGTTATTTATATACTCTGTGTATCCCATGCGGATTGTAGTACTGTAATCTCACAAACTAGACAGGCGATGCGCATTGGCATCGTGCCGTGCAAGAATTCTGGGTTCCTGGCAGGGCTGGACAACTAGTAAATTCTAGTTTTGTAGTGGGCTGATGAGAGAGAAATCCGGTAATCTAATTGAAGTAAAATTTTTAAGCTATTTCTTTGTTCTTATTGTTATTCAAATCTAATTTTGTGTTTTCCTGAATATTTCACAGGAGACCTGTTCCGTGCATAACGAAACGAGCCAAGCTTGCTGTACAGACATTTGCCGTGTTCAGAAATACTAAAATAATATGAACTGGACTGGATTAGATCTCCGAGTTTTCGCGAATTCAGCAATTCTAATTCTAATTTAGTTTGCATTAATTGTGTAGCTATCATTCTAAATCTAATCTAATTTGAAAAAAAGCTGTGTTGCTATAACTTTATATCCAAATAAATATTGTAAAGCAGAAAAGTCCAGACGAAATGTACTGCCAGCGACGTTACATATTACGCCAATTTAATAATGTAACATGAACATGGTGTTCCACATAATATTTACATTTACGAATGTACTGCACAGTGCCCACATAAAGAAAAATCTAAGGATCGATACATCAACGTTACGAGGTCGCAAACGATATGAATATAAGATCTAATTTCGCTTAATTGGCTATCCGTCACCGCAATCATATTGTAAATCGAATCTCGCGTTCTATAGAGTTCATTCGACTTTGCATATAGGAATATTAATTGAGTGATAAAGGTGTGACCATGACCATGCATCATTCGATGATACCATATCGTCTGATTCCAACAACTGGGTTATGTAATTTCGGGATTTTCACGGACAATTTGGCGGTAACGGTGGCCATCGCGTGTGTGGCTCAAATTGCATTGCATTGTGTAGCGTCGGTGGGCTTACGCGTCACCCGTGTTTTAGCGATTGCCAGTAGCACTTTATAGTAATTACGCGATTCATCATTTTTTAGTGTGTTTGAATCACGCATGTGTGATGTTTGACCGCCATTCGGGCTGTGCCGCATCAAATTCTCATAGACTTAACACTGATAGAGCAGCCGTAAATTGGCGGGCATGTGATTCATATTGAAGCATGCGTTTTACGCAGAATCCGTGCAGTTATACTACGGGATTTAGTACTGGAATATGTTGAAGACATTTCAATAAAATGAGATTGGATGTGCGCATATCGCTTGCTGGATTTTCATGTGACCCTTGATAGATCATGGGTGTGGAATTATCTTTGGACACGATGTTTATTGTATCATCGGCTGGATGTTTAATACATCAATAATGTTACTTAGATTTGCAACTATGCAATCCGCTTGCCAGTGATTGTCTGGAGAAATACACGGGCGTAGACTGTGGTATATCATATATATCAGTAATTAGTCGTAGTCCTATAGATTTGGCTTGCTTAAAATTTTATAGAATCTATTCGGTTATCGTAGGCCTCGATCTATTGATATATATTACGGTTTGTGTGAACACGATATTCCAGTAAAGTTTAGCTGTACACAAAAACGTGGGCAGTAAAATATCATATCGCGTGGCGGCACAATGCTTATTCAATTACAGTTCGCCTTTTTCGGTCTTGTCTTCGCCTTCATCTGGACAAGTACAACTATAAAATATGGGTGTTTGTTATCATTCAAAATATATAATTTATGACGATGTGACTTGAGCAGAATGTCCTATCAGGATGTTATAGCAAGTTATCGGTAAATTTTTAATAGAGCAGGTGTTTTTCCTGCTTACAGGGGACCTTTATTTGCACCCGGCATTGTTGGGTTCCATAGCAACACTTTTTCACCACTGGTTCCCAACATCAGTTGAAAGTGCATCAGCAATAACTTAGTCCCCAGTACGAGGGAAGATAGGCTCATGATTTCGCTCTAGATCTCTTCCAGTAAAGCGAGCTAATCGTAATCGCGAGATATGTCACGCAATATTCTCGAAAATCACTTTGATTTTTGACAGTACAAAGCTTATTTTAGTTTCCGTTGAAAATCCTTTTAGCTTTCATCTTGATGCAGCCATTGGTAGGTTGGTGAAATACAAGGAAACTCGATTACCAATGTTGGTATAACTGTAAAATTGTGATATTCCACGAAAATCTTCACGGGTTCTTTTGCTAACACGAACCTATTATTATCAAGGCTAGTGTACCGAAGATGAATTTGAACCGAACGCTAGTTATCCCGGATAAATTTCTTATGGAGGCATCCGAATATAGTGAACAGCCCTACTCTACAGTAACTCGCAGGTTGTCCAATCGAAAATGACTATCTGTGGACGAGAGAATCAGCAATAAATATTTATCGATTGTCCGAAGTGGCGCTTCCAATTTTCACTAATGATAGCTTGAAAATATTTCATGCTGTAGCCTGGTATGTGGGTCATGCGAATTGTGGATTTGATCGATGCTCTAGTGTGTAAACTGTCAATGTCAGTGTCTATATGATGAACTAGATTAACTAAAGTATGTAGCGATATCTCAGAGTAAGTTGCTATTCATTATTTACGTTTTGCTCCTGTTCGAATCAAGTGAGAACGAAAATAGCTCAATAAAAAACAGCATTGCATGGTTCTAACTACGCTCTGTGAAAGTATAGCATTATCGCTCCCATTTCTAGTTTCGAGATCTTTCCACAGCCTTTTCGCGCTGCCGATTAGGGGTGAAATAGTGCTATTTTAATCGCTTCCATCGAAGTGTATTCCAAGAAAAGCCAAGATCGTGTTCACAGACAGGCGAGGGCAACGGCGTGACGTTTCAACGGTAGATTAGAATTACATCTCGTCCGTGCCGTTCGAGGCAACTATGAGGAGTTGCGAATCCTAATCCTAGTCGGAGCACTCAGAAAAGTTGGGAAAATAACAGTTCTTGTCAACACCGTATTTGAGGCGCAGCGATTCCTACACGCGCTTTGCAACGTCTGATTTTCACCAACTTCATCTGTGACTCAGTCAAGGTTTAGCCGTTGAGATGTATTCGGTATTTTATACTTGTAGTCGTATGTTTGATATGTGGAATGTACGCGTCGTGGAAATTTGTGTGGATTGGTAATAAAGTGAAAAATTGCTATGACCCTGGTTCGAAGAACAGAATTTTAAGATTATTTTTAAAAGGTACAAACTAAACTACACGTTAGGAGACATAGACCAAATATTCTCACGCAAAATGACCGTTTGATAACGGCGGCACAAGCACTTTGGAATCCACTGTTTGGTCGCGTGTCACGAATACTTTTTCTGGTGGTGATTTTCAATCGGTGTTTCAATATGAGCTATTGGAAATACCCAGTCAGTTGGAATTTTGAATGTTTAAATGACAGAAGGTTGTAAAATGACAAGTACTGAAGCCTTTGCTGACATTGTCAGCGCGTTGAAATGCAATCCTGGCAAATTTATGTAGTAGTGGAGTATGACTGGAGTGGGACAAAATATCCCTTTACAAGTGTACCAAATTTCTTACTTAGTTTATACAATGCAATCTGCATTCTTGCAATTCCTGTCACAAGAAAGGCGTTAGTCTAATCACCCCCGTTGGAACCCCGATGCATATTTGTTGATAGCGAATCCAATAATAGCGTATATATTATTATTCTTCCCTTGTAGCTGGCGGCGTACTGGAGCGTGAGCTGGAATATTCAAGGAATTCGTTGGGCGAAGGGAAGGGAACGTCGTCGCTGTTGCTGATTCAAGTTGGAAACGACACAGCGTCGGTACCGTCGTTACAGCTACATCTCCAAGCGGCTTTAGCTGCCACGAAAGTCACTGTTACCGCTTATGAATCGTGAGTAGTGTATGGGAAGTGATTAGGGCACGATTAGGGCACGATGATACGAGTACTCGAATCTGAATCGAGTATTAATTTTAATGATTCGAGTCGAGTAGCAAAAGTCGATTTTTTCGAGTACTGGAATTATACGCTTATCGCCACTGAAAGTTAATTTATCATCTAGAATTATAGTTTCGATACTATCATCCACTAGTGAAGCCTTGACATCTTGATTGGCGGTATCGTAGCATACTAAACATATCGTACAAAGCTACGAAGGTTACTGGACATAGCAAATTTCCGAAGTCATGATTATCCGACAAAATTGTCACCAAGTGGAATGAAATCGGTATGGTCGAAAAATACCAAAGTATCAGTTATGAGATGGATAACAGGCATTATATTCTTTGTGGTGGCATAAACGGTACATATTTGAACTTTGACGTATTACATTCTGTTATGACGTCATAATGAGTGATACTCGATTACTCGACTCCACTCGAAGCATATTACGTGATTCAGAATCGAATCACTCAGGTACTCGATTTTGCCCAGCCCTAGAAGTGATAACACACCTCATGAGGCGCATGCATAAACTTTGGCTTCTGTACGTTATAGAGTAGAAGTTTTCCGATCTTTTGTATTAAGGTTTAAAATCATGTTCGAGTGTATACCATTTGCGTTCATTTTACGCATAATATTTGCCTTTCGTTGTATCGTCGAATTGCTACAATAACTATCGCTTGTCTAAATATGCTGGGGTACTAAAGGGTAAATGTCGATGCTGATACAGCATCATGTGTTTATAGACTTGAGACTTTATACATGTAGAGAGTTTATCACGATTGTGATACTTTGATTTTGTGATTACCCTCATTTGTGGATATTTAAATTTATGCATTTGGTAATTAATTTCGAAATCGACCATTATAAGACAAATGAATACGGCAAACTGTTGGATACTGATGCGTTTTGGGGCGGGTATTTGTAGATGAAGTCTGTTTAGGTCATAGAGCCCGGTGAAATTTATTAGTCATACTATGATTATGCGGGCTGGCGAAGAGTCATTGTGTATAGTTGGATCATTGACAAACGTACGTATCGCCATCACGTTACTGATTTTTGACAAGTTTTAAGTATTCGACTTTATTTCGCCCCGGAACAGCTTGAATACTGTCAAATATAGAAGTCACAGGTCGGAGGAGCTATTAAGCTCTAGCGATTTTCACGGATATGCTAATCGATGTTTCGGAGTTGCTCACTATTTCCGCCTGGTTCTCTGATTTCACAAATATATCGCTTGGAAATTCGTACTGTGTGTTCGTCCATAAACGGGCTAAATCTCCGGGTCTGTTGGTAGTGTTATTTTAACTCCGCCAAGTGCAGAGTTCACTGGTAATTGCTTGCGTAATAGCTCCGTTTCAAAGGTTAGCGGGCCGGGATAAGATCTACGCAAAACAGACTAATACTATCCACATATTTCCGTTTCTGATGGCGGCCGAAGTAAGATTGAGTAGCTTACGTCGAATTGATTGCATTACGTGCCTAATTCTGTTAAGAATCATGCTATTATGAGGCATCCAACCTCGTGCGGATTAGATCAATTACTGTGCCCCCTTAGACGGTAATTGTGTTTAGACGCTTTTCCGAACGCGTGCCCCCCGATACCAACCCTAGTTTCAATTGTTTTTCAGCGATTGGGGACTGCCAGACATTTGCTCTAAGGACATACCAGACCTGGGGGAGATTGACGGGGTCCTAGAATCGGTGAGTGACGTAAATTAACCCCCGTTTGGGATATCCAAAACAGTCGCAAAGTGCAGAATGAAAATTGCTACAAAGACGGCATGAGGGGCTCCACAGTTATACTCAGTAGGTGAACATTGGAGTATTCATTAACTGTAATTCGTGTTACATAAAGTTCGGTTCTTCGAAAACAGGTTTACTGGATGGGGTTCTGTTCTCCTTATTGTAAGGATATGATGTCAGCGCATCAACTGCTTCCAACATTTTACGGCTGGCATTCGCTTCACTGTTTCGTGACGATTACAAACCCATGTTCAGATCATGCGATTCATATTGTGTACGAGAGAGGCTCGGGCATTTTATTACACCATGCAACCGTTACGCGTGATCCAGGGTTTATCTACCTCAATCCGCATATACAAGATTACACTATCATTTAGCTCATTAATAAAATTCCTACACGGTTCAATCCCTAATATAATTTGCTGTGTTGTTTCATAAGTAAACAGGCATGATACAAAAACCTCACTTGCCGAGGAGTTCTCCCCCTATGCATACACTTGTACACCCTTAATCCGTTTGGATGGTGGTATATCAATTCCCAGTCTTAACTAGGGAGCTGTAGCCAATAAAGTGTATCATCAGATCGATATTCAGCAGATATCTTCCATTGCAGATAAAAGATGTTGTGTTTCCTTGTCTTATTATAAGTCCTTTGGATTGCTTCTACGACGGCGCGGAGCTATTGGGTCCGGATACGCCTATCCTTATACCTTATTTGGAGTAAGTGCGCTTTTATTTTATGTGGATTATTATCGGACTGTTGGGTGAATCGACTCCCAACGGAGCATCAAGATTCCAGTCGAGAAGTACATTCGAGTACCACCCATTACGAAGCCATAACAGTAATAAGGACTTGAAATTTTCAAATATGCATATTTTTGCGTCTTTGCGACCTCAAGTGAAATGCTATCCGACTTGGATGATACAGTACTTGAATAGTCGCCAGCGGCCGTAGATACCGGCTGGAATGTAACGCCCGCAACATCCCAGGAATATAGCTGCAACAATGACATTGTTGGACGGAATGGATTAGGATTTTTCTTTTCCGAATGGCTGCAACGTATATCCTTTACGGAAGCGTAGGTCTACTTCCTAATACCCGACTTGGAGAATTTCGAAATACGCACCAATTATAGCTGACCAGCGCTGGAATTGTGATGTGTGTTGTTTCCACACCGCAGTGATGAGCGGAAATGTGTGACCACTAAATCTCTCCTCTTTCAGCCCGAGAAAGTCTATACATCCCGAAATTCCAATCTTACAGCTTGATGAATGGCGAATAAATGCCTTAATTCTGTCATTGGTAAACATTTGATGGATAATCCTGTTTGCGCGAAAAATTATCGAGACGACAGATTTCGTGTGGTAGGGAGAGGCCGTTCACACTTTCATTGGGGTGCCTTGGAGTCGACTTTTCTCAAAATACGCCAACCAGGCCTCTACCTACAGAAGAAGTTCGGGGACCATCTAAAAATAGTACCTTAAGCCTAAGCTCTCTCTCTTCGCCCCGATTATTCGAAATTCCATGCATGTAACGTCATAATTTGTGATACGTTTGTTGATATACAATGTTCTTTCCTATTCTATAGTAGTTGCGGACGATTCCCTTGGCGAGAGTCAGCCGACAATATTCGGGTTCATTTCAATATGAATATACTATTTAATTATAAGTTGAAGTGCTGTACCTCCAAGCTCTACATATGTATTACTGTGACAACTGATTTTGGATTTGATCCAAGTCCAAAACCAAATGATATCTCGGATAAATCCAGCTGCATATAGCTGGTAATGACTGAAAGCTATACCCCTACGTGTAGCCAGCGCTCAGAACATTCCGAATTCAATTACGAATCCAATCCTATCTCGAATGTATTGTGACTTTGGATCTGCACAAAACGTTCACATCTGTCTCACGCAAGTTCAAATTCGTGTTCGTCCTTTCGGCCAAGTTCTCATACGTGAAATTTCTCGGCTCAGTCGATCGGTTCGCACCACACCTCAGCTACTATTTTTCGCTTTCGCCACCAACACGCCGCCGCTAATTGCCGCTCTCATTAGCGAACAACTTTTCGTATTTACTGTTCCACCACTTGATGTATGGGTGGCTTCACCGAATCAACGCATTATCCACAGTATTTGCGCTAACGAGGTATTATCCACGCTCAAATTACGGTAGTATCTGGAGATCTACGCAGATATGCAGGCTCTCGCGCGATGTTGCCACCTTAATGCGCGGGTGGCGGTGCCGACGGGAGCGCCGGCGGCGCGTAAATAACACGTTTCGTGGTCGGTTTCGGAATTTCTGGGTCGGATGCCTTTGATGACACGGTGTGTTAATTGCTACTTCTTGGCGGGTATGCTTTGATATTCTTGTTGGTGGCAATTCCTGCTATTCACACGTGCACTACGATTGGAGAGAATGAAATATTTATAAATCAGCTGACAATAATGATCATTAACGTACACGGCTCTGACCATGATTGGTCTACGCACGGTGTCGAATGGAACTTAGACCTACCATGAGCTCCGTCAGTACAAGACTTGGTATCATGGTCTGCAGTGACCGAAAATCCGCTATAAACTACGCTATTGGACTATTATGCTACCCAGCACTGGACGTAGATGTAAATTACTCGCCATACGCTGGCATATATATCGTAGTAACAAATTATTTGAAAAGCCACACTTTTGGAGTATCTCAATCCATGCATCTTCAGGGAAAAAGTACAGTGGAAGACTCTGGACCCAATCGGACTTACGGAACGGCTAGCAGCCATGGAAGCGAAGAGCACGTTGCTATCGCTTGTTAAATTTCGGGAAATAATCGAGTCGGTGAGTAGCATTGTTATATTCAAGTGGTTAACATTTCAAGCTACTTCCACGTCGACTAAATAGTTTTCGACTGAAAACTTCTTTGAGTCAAATCTTTTTCACACCTGGGCTTTTGTAAAGTATTGATACGATGTAAAATGACCATTGATATCGAAGCTTCATCAATACTAATGACCAACATCGTCCGCACTTACAAACAGCTCGAGTCCGCATATCGTATTGCACAACTTAATAAAACGTTGAGTGCTTTAAATGAAAAGTATATGCCGGCGAATTGAACTTGATCCTATTTTATTTCGGTTCAAACTTTGTAGAAAGCTTAAGGAGCGATTTATTTGTAGAAAACCCGATTATCGATACAGTAACACGAAATTGTACGTTTCGATGCCATTATTAGTCTTCATCAATATGTACAAGTGCGAGAACTAACATTTGTTTACTAAACCCAACTTGAAGCCGGATATACTTTTCTTTTTTCATTCTTAGACGGTTGTAATGTAACATGCCGTGCACAGCGTGTCACCTTCTGTACTTAGCGTCATAATTCATATTAATCCTCATGTCATAATAATAGTTACCGTTTTTCAAAGTCAGTACTTCAGTAACACCGTTGCCAATTGATGTGATATTTCGAGATTGTTGGACCCAGTGAAGTACAACTCGCACTTTGCTTTTGAACTAGATACGTGGCGTCACTTGACATACAGCAGCTCACCTTGACAACGTTGATTGAACGTGGTTGATTTAGTGATAGCGTTTTCCTACTTCAAGTAATCAGACGCGTCTGGAGCCAGCCATAACAGATATGGCTCAACGCATATCCCTACCCCCTAGAAGTGGCGCATGTGTACATTGCCAGTAAGTGATCTTATTAAACCAACTGCACTGCTAGTGATTGGAACTAATCTGTTAATCCACGCGAACAGACTGTATCTTTGTAGTAGTGTGTTCTGTTGAGCGTATTTTCGATTTCTACATAATGCACCATACTACCGTAATAGCTAGCAGGGATAATTTCAGCATACTTGATCATCCGAAGGACATTTAAGATCAAATGATATCGGACTATCTTGCCAATATATTGTATTTAAATCAGGCTGGGGTCGGACACGGCTATCAAGATCGGTGGTGCTTGAACCCAAACAGCTCAGACTGTCCCGTCCTGGCGCCAAACAAAGACACGAAGCAGGTGACCCAACTTCAACGAATTATCTGCACTCATGAGAATTCAGGCTTCTTACAATACCCTAATCTTTAATGGACCTTTCGTGGATTCATAGAGATATAATGAGTATGTCTTGACTAACTATGTGACTAGCGGTTCAGCATGTTGTAGGGACTTCTGGCTCGGGTTCACTCTACATTTCTCAAGTAATCATATGGTTTACAAATAGTGCATTTATCAGGGAGTTGGTCTTGACTTGAGTTAGCACGGGGCTTATGATAACTAAGTTAACGTAGGCTTCCGGTGAGCCATATACTGTTGTAACCTTGGCATTTTGTGTTACAGAAAAGGCGAAGTCTTCGAAGTAACATCATTTAACTTTACCGTGTATCGGATGCAGTAGAAAACCGGTGCTCTAGTTGTAGTGCTATCGATGATATGGCCTTGTTGTTGTGATACTATTTATGATTCCGCTTCTTGCCTTATTCGAACTTATCCTATTTGCTTTAATAAGTGAAAAACTAATGTAGCGTACAACTAACCCTTCGCATTTCGTACCCGTCGCAGTACCAACACCAGTTCGAATTTCAGTAACGAAGTGTGCGCGTATAATTTCCCACGGCGCCCGAAATCCGCCGCAGGTGGGTGCGCTGGTGGATCCCATATTGAATAATTGTCATGGGTCACGGAGAGTTGTTTCGCTGTAGCGGGTGGAACGATGTACAGATTAAAAGTGAAGAACTGCAACTGTCTTTCATAATTATTGTATTAATACTTGGTTGTCCAGCATTATGAAGCATTAAAATAGAAAACCTTTTCCAGAGAGGCAGTGGCAGACAGACATAATCATTCATATATATTCATATTATTCATATAATCAGATGGAAGAGGGGTGTTCATCAATTCAGCAATCGGTATAACTCAGTTTATAGGCATAAATACGCTACAACTGTATGTCAACAAGGTACGACAAAAAAAAAAGATAAAAGAAGGAAATAATCACGGCACAATGCAAAAAGGTTCTCTAGTCATGGACTTGGCCGGCAGTAAGTCTTCATCTTTTTCAATATCACAAATACACAAGTAACAGAATCAGTCGAACGCTAACGGTGAAGATTAGTGAATATAATACACGAAAATATGATAATGAAAAGGATATATATGCAATCGGACTAAACCGTTAACATGAGATCATGAGCAGGTTCTTTGTAATTCATTGAGGTCGTGATGTCACGATCGGAATGTCATTAGCGACCACGATTTCTGGGGATTCAACACCAGCCGAGAGGCATGTCATCATACGAGGACAAAATAAAGATAATAATAGAATTCAAAATATTTGCCCCTTCAAAAGTGTTCACTGGCGTTCAGCTTAGCATCCGTAATAAATTGAACCGTCCAGATTCATGTCGCCAGGCGTGTAAGTTATTCTGCCAACCAGTTGCTTCATGAGATATCTACCGCCTGTCACTCGGGTGACAAAACAGAGCCAGTCAGACTGGTTTAATCAAGTTAATCGCAGATTAGCTTTCTAAGCCACGATCAACGCACCACACTAATTCTAAGCGCCTTTGCTCTCTTGCAATGATTTCAAAATCGTGTGTTTCCATCAATGCCAGATCAATATAATATACCTGCGATTTATTTCAATTATGCTCGTAACTGGCAGCGTACGCTGCGTGGTAGCAACGGATGTAAACATCAAAACAATATCTGAGGAGCGACTGCTTAGTTTAAGTATGCGTTCTCGCTATGTGGTCCGTTCGTATAGATTTGTTGGAAAATGCTAGAATAGATATGCTGGCTCTTGATAACATCATTTTGCGGAATCGTAGGCAGATAACGCTTGGATCAGATTTTCAAGTTATTATTTGTTGCCTAAACCGCCGAATTTGTGTTTCGTTTGTTTGGGCTTGTTTGGGAAAATAATACATTTGCGACCGTGTTGTACCGCATTGTAAATAGTACCGACAAAGCATGCGGATATACAGTCAGTGTGCCGGTGACCTCTGTTGGTGCAATGTTTGCCTTTATTCCGGAAAGATAGGATGACGCGAAATCTAATCTGTAACATGACTTTATTTTGTGACTTAACTCCACTATGAAATGTGTATGTTCGTCAGAATTAGCTGATAAAATCATACTCTTTGTTTCAACTTTTTTTCTAAACGTTATGTCCTTATCATATCGAAGTCTAAATAGCTAGTTCGTGGTACAAAACTTGAATATTGCTTCCATTACAACATCCGTCGCAGGTCGCAGTAATACATTTATTTGAATTCCAATAATTTTACAGTGCGTCTTTTCAAGAGTTAATCCGTACACTAAAGGGATGTAAACAAATTCAAAAATTAAACCAATATGGCAAAGTATGACGTAATCATCAAAATCACAGACCATGAAATTTGTATACTAACAATGAAATCAAGAAACTTTGAACTATACGCCGATAGGGTACTATTATAGATAACTAACCTACGGATAGATGCACATCACGTGATTCACGGTCGAGTGATGCTACAGTCGCAGATTTGTTGTCGCTTCATAGCATGAAAAGTAATTGCTAATCCCATAGATGACGACCCGAGCGCTCAAATTCATTATCGTTGATATTATTCGAAAGTTACAGTCGCGCTGATTCTGATAATATACATTAAATTTTCATCAAGGCAATGGAACCACCCCGAAATAGCCTTCAAAGTCTGAAAATCGGCATTGTTCTAAACAATCGCAACGACGCAGCAGAATGACCATAACGATGTCCTTGCGTGGCTGCGATTGTTCAGAACAATGCCGATTTTCAGACTCTCCGGGGGATTTCGAGGGGGGTTCCATTGCCCTGATCAAATTTTGATGTATATTATCAGAATCAGCACGACTGTAGCTTTCAAATAAGATCAACTTCATTAAATTTGAGCGCTCGGGTCGTCATCTATGGGACTAGCAATTACATAGCCGTTTCATGCTATGAAGGGACGACAAATCTGCGACTGTAGCATCACTCGACCGTGAATCACGTGATGCGCATCTATCCGTTGGTTAGTTATCGATAGTACTATAGTAGCATCGCAGAATCAATGTATTTTGAATCTTTTCAAATCCCTTTAGTGTGTCGATAACTCGTGAAAAGTCGTCTAGTGTAAATAAATGTCTTACCGACTGTAGTTGATGTTTTGACGAAAGCAATCCGGAATCCAAGCAAGGTTCTTTGGGTCAACATCCAAATATAATTCAACCGAGGCATAGATTTAACACCATGATTGATGAGAATCTATTTTAGTGAAATAATATCATTTCTAGGCACTTTGCGTGCCACGCCAGCAGTTACGGTTGCGGAACATGCATATGCATTCAATGATTTCGTGAATTGTGATGCTGATGGTTACCTATTCTCCTCCACTTACCTCATTTTTCATGTGGGTTTTTCACAGGCTCCAGACGTGAAAAGCGTCTTCAAGAAGGGATGTTCCGGGTACGCCACTGAGTATATGAAATGGCCGAACGATCTGCTGATAGGCGGCGTGCAGAAAAGAAGCGATGGGACTATTACAAGGTTTGATGGCTGATTATAACTTAAATATTCCTTGCTTGTGATCCTTTGTATGCATAGTCTGGGCTGACTGTGGTCATTCCTAACAAACTTCAGCACAGGCCTAGCCTTTGTGGTACCTCCCAGTTTTCTATGGCGTAAATGTTACGTCATCGCACTGTGGTGTGCGGTAATAGTTGTAATGTTACCACTCACTATTTGTGACCACTTCGTCGATAAGTAGCCGCGGTATGGCGATGATAACGATCAGAAATGAAGTGACTGGGCATATTTTGAAGATATGAAAAGTAAGGCAGTGTTGTAAGCGCTGTGCTCGCAGTTGATATTTTGCGCAAGTCTTAGAACCTAGAACAGGCATAGAATCTAGAATTATAGATGAACGGAGATTAGCCCATAAGGAATAATATATATATTATACATTATCTTAACCATTAAAAGTATGATCTCGCTATATCGAGCAGTTCTACAAGCTTTGGATACAGAATTATAGGCACCAAGAGAGTTGGTCACGTATTTGCTCTTTGCTCATGATATCAAATTGAACCTTGAATACTAAGCGGACTGCTAGCTGTACACTACAGTGTACAGTGTACAAGGTTTGGTTCACATCACTTATGTAACGACAGAAACAATATATTCGTAACTGGAAGTCCCGTGCTTGATTTATTTGTAGAGACGTGATCACTGATCAGTGGTACGTCAAATCGATGTGGGAGTTCGATTGAATAATCCACGGCTTCAAACCGATAAAGGCGCGGTTGAATACACGGAAGACAGAGTTTTCAATCAGAATTATGTTCTACTAGGTGGGCTTGGTTTCGCCGAATCTGGATATAGTGCACTGTTCGTTCAGACAAGCTGTGACTACAGCATTGGTGGTCACGCGCCGCCATTATAGCAGGGCGTCGAATCCCGTTAAGCGTTGAAACAGGATTACCAATACCCCATGCAAGCTGCGTTACGTTGGATTACAGTCGGAATGGAAATGTGTCACTCAACGTATTTAATCGGTGTCGGGGTTACTGACTCGCGTCTACACCACCGTGACAACCACCTGTCGATACCTTGTCGAGTCATTGGCCAATACCAACCGCTGTAACTCAAACTATTGGCGACCGCGGTTTTCTGCGTCATCTTGTATTGCGATCGGCACGCCGCACGTTATTCCCGCTGACCTGCTTCAGCCTACGTTTTACAATCGAGGAGCGATTTCAGCGCGGGGAGGTGACTTATCTTCAAGGACAGTAGCGTATGGGTATTTCGGAAAATTCAAGCTGTATTATAGAGGGTGTTAACCAAATATCTATGACGTCAGATTTCGCATGTAAGCTGGTTCTGGTTCTTATCAGATTGTATAACTACACCATTTTATTAGGTAATACTCAAAAAACTACTAATCAGTCAATTTTAGCAAATCATATTTGTAAATGGGAGCACATGATAGTGCTAGATGAATCGTATATTGAGGGTTTGGGGGTGGAATTTTTCAACTGAGAATGTCGTTGCTATATAAAATGATAGGGATAGGGTTGCATTTAAAACATCTTCTTCAATTGTGACGTGGCGTCATTGTGGATTGACATTGGCAATTGAAAATATAGGGTGAATATTGCTCCTTTGACGAACCGACTATTTTGAGGGTCCGTACCATTCCATATCGATGCGTCGGCTTAATCGGGGTTAATCGTCTGTAGGCTCATGCAACATGTCTTAAACAAAGTGTTTTAAACAACGATTTGTTTTACATGCAACTCTAGATAGGGGTGTATTGCTATCGTCCGTATACGCTCCGTAAGGAAGATTTGACCTCCTTTTCAGGTTTTTTGAAAATGTCCTCCGAGGACGCCTAAATATCCTCCTTTTTGAGATTTTGTTCTTTGTTTTGAGAATCTGGGTTAAATATATTGTGCCAAATTCAACTGAGATACAGTAAATTAGCACTGAAGTAACGCTCCGGTGGCCCCGGGATCTGAGCCGAATAGTAGACCACTTTTTTAGTCAACCAACTGATAACGTGGCAGAAAAACTGTATTTTGAAAATTGACCTTTTTAGGCTGTCAGAAGAGATGATGCACACCAAATTTTGCTCAATTCCAACCACTAAAAGCGAAGTTATAGAGTAGAAATATTTCTAATTCCATGATTTTATAATAAATAATTAAAGAGTTAGTCACCGTAAAAACTATTTTATTCAAATCTAAATTTTTCTACTGCAATAACTTCGCTTCTGGTGGTTGGAATTGAGTTAAATTTCGTGGGCATCATCTCTACCGACAGCCTAACAATTTTATGGGGTCGACAGAAAAGCTTTGATTTTTTTTAATGATAAATTCAAAACTTTCTACTGCAAGAATCTCACTTCTACCGGTTGGAATTGAGCCAAAGTTGGTGTGCAGCGTTTTTTAAACCAACCTAACAATTTCATCAAGTAGCCAGTGAAATCTGAAGGAAAGGTTTTTTATTGAACAGCCCTTGAAACACAGTTTCATCACTGTGCAGTTTGTCTTAAATTATCTTGTAGCTAAATATTGCTAGATGTCGCATATTGCCTTTTCGGTATATTAAATTTGGTTATCAGCCTGTAGCGTACCCGAAATTTGGCTCTATTTATGCGTACAGGAATAGCGTTGTGGTAGATTTCTAGATTTCATACCTTTCGATACACCACGATTCTGTACATTCCCACCGCCCGAAACCGCTTCGCGTGCGCTGCTTCAATTTCAAGTATCATATTTCAACCGCCAAAGGTCAGGCAACCCGTGCAATGATATATACGCGTAAGAAATATTAGCAGGTTCACGGTTTTGGGAACTGGGAAAGCGTTTTCCACGGTCGTAATGGTAACGTTGCATCTCGGAGTGCAGATACTTACCTGACTTGAATGAGCATTTTCTTTTCTGGTTTTCTGGACTATAGGCATAACGATTCGAGCAGCCGAACACGAATCGAGTCTCAATTTTCATTATTCGATTAGACTAGTGAGAAATGAAGTTCGTACTAGCGCAGTTTTTACTAACATTTTATTAAGGCTAAATGTCCACCCTTTTTGACAATTTGTTCTCCTTTTTAGCCCTAAAATACCACGAAAGACCTTAAATGTTGGCCTGAAAGCTAGACGACGGGTTACGAGGCAGTAAAATCTGAAAAGTAACTTGTTTCTATCAAAATTGATAATAATACATGGCGAAAGTGGGTATCTCGGGAGTCCAAACGGGAGAAATCGTCTTTCTCCATTCAAAACCACAGAGCTATAGGTAAAAACTGGGTGATTCGGGAGTCGAGCCAGAGAGACTACCTTTCTTTTAGTCAGCAAAACAAGATTTCCAGTAAATATTTCAAAATCAGCTGTTTTCAATTTAGACAAACTAACTTTTATGACTTGATAAAAGTGTCTTCACTATTTCCTCCCAGTGCGGAATCCTGGAGACGTTGATATGAGGTAGCATGTAATTCACAACATGTAGCAAAACACTGCCATCGTTCATAGAAACGACATTCACGTGTTTAGTAATCATAAACCTGCGCTATTGCACTATTGACATATTGGTCTTAAAAATTTGGAATATTGCAACTTACATATTTGAACACTTCAAGTCTGTCTTACTGTTTTGATGAGGGGTGGTAATGACTCGAGTCGCAATTTTTGTTGACTCGATCTGACTCGAGTATTTTTTCGCGCTTTTTGACAATGCTGTCAGTTGATCTCGATCACCTCTTCACAGATATGTCAATTCCACCACCGTGCGTGGCTTTGTACCCGGGAAGTAACCAGGTCACATGATTACGAGTCACAAATCAATCTCACTTTTATATAGTTTTGACTCCAGTCAAGTCGAGTCATTTTCAAATCACCACCTAGTCAAGTCCGAGTCCAAGACAGTGAGTAGGTATTAGTGACCGAGTCATAGTGTTGTGACTCGAGTCCGAGTCCAAGTCATTGTGTTCGCTTTTCAGTTTCGAACTCAATCCGGTTCCACCCTATCGTAGGCCCCGCACCCACTTTTTTTCAACTCTGTTCCAGTGATATAGAGTGGCTAGCATTCATAATATACTAGTTTTCCTCATCCTTGACAGTTTCTGGGCCTATTTTCCAAGTATCAGGACTGATTGACGAAATATCAATAATGTGGTAACTTTACTATTCGCCGAAGTTGCAGTGAAATTTCTCTCTTGGACGCCCTAGTCTCGGGTCATGTGACTTAGTTCGAGTCATCCACAATGACTCGAGTACAACTCGAGTCATGAATCAAGTCATTACAACCCTGCTGTTTACAACATGTTAAGCATGTTCCGATACGATCAATCGAGGTTACCAGGCTTCCACAATGGGAAATAGTATCGACGGTATGAATATCATCATTGGTAAATTACTTTTTGTGGCTGAGACCGGACAATTTCGTTACTGGAAAGAACCATCTTTCGCGCTTCGACTCGAATGACTAGAAATAAGAGTCTTCCCAGATTCGCCACTAGTTGCTGACGATTACCCCAGACGAGTGTCGACCGAAAATATTCGGGTTTACTTCAATATGAATATACTATTCAATTGTATATTGAAGTTCTGTACCTCCAAGAAGCTCTTCAAATATTTTCGTAAGCGGTACAGTGAAAGTCAAGTACTCATTTGTAAATAGTTGACAGGTATAAATGTTGCCGGCCGGTGTGCGTCATCCGTAGTGCGGTTATTATCGATATAAACCAGCAGTTTAGAATGTTTAAAACCTCGCTAATGCGGTACTAAGTGCATGCGTATTTAATTATTTCATTTCGGTATATTTTCGAAGCACCTTTCAAAGAGCGTTCCCGTTAGGCGGATAATTTCAATTAACCTTCGTTCCCGACCGTTGATATGTCTATAGCTGTCTGATTCAAGTATAAGGTAGGAAACCCGCATATTTCATTCCGAGATTCCCGTTTCAAGGCCATTTTGTCTTTGTTACTCATAATGAGTCACGATACGCATGAGCGGACGCTTTAGCGGTGTTAGTGCGGGTACCTTTCTCAAATAACGTTTGGAAGCTTGCCCGGTATACATCTTGTGCCAGTACGGAAAGTTTTTCACACCGATACACCTGGGATCCCATAATATCCGGAGCCGGGAAGGTCAATTGAGAGAGATAGCGTATCTCAATTTGGGAATTTCTATACTTCGTTTTTCGCGTGTAAAACCTATGATGTCTTTGTGATTATTCAAGATTCGTAGACTTCAGTGGTGAAACCTTAGGCAGTGCAGAGCGCATAGTCTTTGATTCCCGTCATAGAAATGCCAAGTACGTATCGGAGTATTTGGTTGTGTCAAGTGTACAAGCACCTTATAGTATGGGATATGAGATGATCATAGGATTAAAAAACATATTAATGTATAAACATGCAATTTAACATCTACGCGACATTTGAGTATGCGTGCTAGATAATATGAGATCAGACTAGGCTTGATTGACTTGATTTTTCTACTCGTAAAATATACAGAAATACCTGAAAATGAAGGTACACCTATTTTTGACCAACCACCGCATGTACTGTAGTGAATGTTCCAAAGTTATTTTTTATTTATAGCTATAGAAGTACTGTCATATCAATAAAAAGATTGCTGGCATTTCATAACAACCGAATGCATCCACTATGACATATTGAATTGAAAACCGTAACGTTTAGAAATGCTTCGCGACCCGCGCTGCTTGGGAAGCATTGTTGGCACGTTATCGAAGAAGTTAACCACAATTCAATCCAACATATTACTTCCACTCATTATCAATTTAAGTGATGAGCCGTTCGCCAATTAGTTTTACTATCTGCCTAATAATGTGACGTAATATTTTCGGGTCAAAGAGACAAACGCGATATGGCATGGGGATGTAACCAGACAGATTGCGTCACACCGTATATCCGCAAAATCCTTGTTTTACCACCAGCACCCTATTTTACCTGTAAACATTACGCAGCCGATTGCGAACGCACCCCCGGCAGATTACAGGATTCAAGGTCGCAGATTAGCGCGGTCACGTTCGTATAATAACAACGAGTCAAGGCGCCGTCGCTGAGATAGGGATTTTAAATAGAGGCAGTGCATTCTACAAATCCGTCCTTCTGAAATGCCAGTTCTATCTCCAATATTTACCAGCTCATTTGCTCATTACCACTTTCCAAGGGGAGCCTGGCATTTCTGAGCTTGTATCTCAAAACAGCAGAAGTCTCATTGATTTGCAAGACACGTTCATTAAGCACATTCGTTTTTCTTTATTGGAATCATACTTTAATGGTTTTGTTCTAGTATCAACTGTACAATAATCTAAATTCCAAAGTAATGTAGTAGGTCTACTCTGATGTGGTAAATTTATGCCATTTACGTCATTATTTAGTGAAGGCTTGGAAGTTGAAACCATTGCTATAGTATAAACATGATTTTCGTATCCACACGATTTTCATCATATTGTAGGGTGCAGCGGGACTGATTGCTACTAAGGTTTGATTTCACACTCATTCCGCTGGATGAAGTGGGAAGATATATCCCGGGAGTGTAGTTCGTTTTTTCACCCCAAGAAGGTACATAAGGCGTTAAACGTAAACCAAACTCATGACACCCTTATTATATATATGTTCTTATAAGAATGAGCTCATTTGACCCGTTTTCACCCATCGGCATGGGTTTTAAAACAACAATTGATACTAGCAAGCGACGGGGACTTATTTGCATCCTACGCTATGCTGTAAATATGTTAAATACACCAATATGCCACCACGTATTTACAGTTTACTGCTATAAATCAACAATTAAACACAATGAAACCATTTAAAGATGCGTAATCTTTTTTCGTGACAGTAAAGTGACGTCATATCGACGATTACGTCATAATGTACCATATTTTAGGTTATCTTTTGACTCTCTATGCAAACTGTTGAATGTGCCGCTTATCATGGATCGATCAGGGTAGATACTCAGACTACAGTGACAAGTGCATGCTTGTGTTGTAGCTTCCCATGGCATGTCTCCTTTCTACTCCTCTTCAAGCGTATACGTTGTAGTGGTCTTCGGCGCTGAAGTCGCTGTGTTTTCGGCTTCGCGAGGCTATGGATCACTTCGTTTATCATCTTCATCGTTAAAGATATGATCTTATAATTACCTGACGATTCGTGTCAAGTCGAAGCTACTTCATATTGCTGCGACCGCTAGCGATCCGACACAGCCACGGCCACCCACGACGGTACCGTCATACTTTGCTGAACAGAGTGATATTATTACGTTACTACTAACCACGTTTTCAGGTAATGATACGCAACCGATTTGGAGATTGCGATATATTGAGGGACAGGGACACGTGAAATGAATATTTCCCTAATAGCTTGAAGCAGCACTTCATTAAGCTATCTTTCAGCACTTCTTGGTATAATTAGAAATTTACTTACAACTACACTTTGAGTCGCTCAATTCCTCGTGAATATATCGAATGCGAAAAACTGCGGTCCTTACTTCATTTCGGAAGCTGCATTGCACTCACCATTTTCAAAATTATCCGAAACCCGGAACCACGATATCAGTCAGGCGTCATATTTAAGCTTGTTAGAATTCAGTTAGCTTTAAAAAAAGAAATGCAAAATCGGAGATGTAATCTAAGCCTTCGTTTGGATTATATTCCGGCGGATTCTATGAAACTTAACATAATTAATGATCCTGTCTATCGCATTTAGATAAAGCTGTTTGATTTTGTTGGTATAGATTTGCGGAAAGTGTGTACCCGTCACCTACACGTGTGCACTCAGTGAAACATACAAGACTAATACCTAATGATTTGGGTCTTGCATAGACTACGCTCACTACAGTCTGGTCGAAAGCCAATGCGGCTTATGGTATGACGTTTTGGTAATATCGCGGTCTCGCGAGGCACCAGCCTGTCGGCGTGGATATAAACAACGGAATTTAAACCTAAAGCCGGTATCGCGAAGGATTTTATGGAAGCTGTTAATTTCTCTTCAAAAGCGGGATGTCTGGTAATTTCGAAATTGTATCTGCTGGATTAGTTTCACCAGAACGAGAAATTACTTTTAATAAACCGGCGCAAACCGGCGGACATGTGTTGGATTATCGCTTGCGTAAAATATAATCGCGATGCCGTAATTTGTTTTTTCAATACCACTTCGCTTTCTACTCGCCCGGTGGTCCGTTCGCGCGCGTATCGCCCAATCTGAGACCGAGCCAAGAAGGTTGACTGCAATATGAAAGGAATTTTCTAAATTCCTAGCTTCGGCCCGTGTTCCTAGAATTGATGCAGTTGTACCCTCGCGTTGATGCAGACGTCTTTTGTCGATTGGTGACCTTCGTCTATTTTTATCTAGGGTTCAAGGTCTGCAGACCATCTTCCATTTGATGGCTCCCGTCAACATGTACGAGTTCCACGATAAGACCAACAAGGTGGATAAGCACTGGAGTCTGGACCGGGCCAAGAACGTACTCAATATGTGGCAGAGAAAGTTTGTCCAGGTTGGAGACTCATCTCATCGTTCATCTTCTACATGTGAAATTACGTTTGTTAGTGGTTTTAGCCTTTTTGGATGGGTTATGCAATTATGTATTCTGGTATTCTATGCAGTTTCACAAAGTACTAATTGTTTTTTCTTTGTTTGTAACATGATATGTTTGGTAAAACTTCACACCTCCTATGCTATTTTAATTACCTACTCAACTTTACTTGGTATACCAGTATCAGAGAACGGTAAAACAACATCCTGCCATATTTCGGATACAATACTTGCCAATCTACTACGTACGTGTACGAGTCTAACTAAACCATATACAACCCCATAATCGTGCGAATAGTGTCACAAAGTCTGCATATTTCGGCAAATCGGATAAAGCAACATTACGTATATGCGTTATTATTGACTTGTTTGTGTACATGTCTGCGTCATATCGAAATTCCTGCCAACTACGAACTGCTACTAAAGGAATGTTTTGACAGAAGTGTCAAAATTTAGGCAGACAATTCTTTTGCAACCGCCACCAGCCGCGTTTCTCCCGCGCACCTGCCACTTACCGACCGGTTTTTGACGATTTTACCTTCCAGGAAATGTACAAGGTGAAGATCAATGGCTCCTTATTCGAAGGCACGCCTGACGAGATCCACGCGTTCACGGAAACCACTGCCGAAGACCTCATATTGGAATTTTCGAATTTTAGCATCATGCGGGTGGCCGGCGGATATCTTTTAATGGTAATGTATGGTACAGGAATTTGGTTTGCCTCTGTACGTAATGGAAACTGCTGGTGTTAAGCGTTTTTGGAATAATGAACGGATGTGTACCCATCGATATGCAATTTGAACTTTTCGCGTTAGTGTGGTGTTAGAGGTGGTCGAAGTAGCCAGCGTTGGCACTCGAGTAGAAGTGATGTCCAGCCGTAAAATTACTCTAGATTACAAGTATCAATAGCGATTTCAAAGACCCGTAAAATATATTTCGGAAGTAAAAAATGAATGTCTCAACATTAGTCAAGTAAATAACTTCAAAATGTGAATTAAGTCTAGGGTTTTAGCAGTTAATCAGAGATTAGTAATTTCGTAATTATTGGACCCGTCTTCGCGAGTAATCTCTCTCTCTCTCTCTCTCTCCCTCTTTAATATCGTGATGCTGGACAATCGTCTCCGCAGATGCCCAACGCCTAACACATTAGTCCATTTCGTCAGAATAATAATTTACACGGCGTGTTTGCTCAAATGTACTAAAGGACATGGCGGAAAACTAACCCAGATATCAAATCATTCCATCGTGGCCTTGAAGACACATTTTTCTAAATCTAGAAATAGAACTACTCATATTTCAAAACTTATAACTATAACTAATAACTAGAACTACTCTTTTTACGGAATTTCCAACTAGAATTTGAGTTACTCATTTTCAAAACCCGCAACTGGAACTAGAGATAATTACCTTCTAAACCCGCAACTGATTAACACCACTAACTAATAACTGATAATACCAATTACTTTATTGCAAATGAGCGAAGTATTGGACATAGCATCTGCACATCAAAATAAACGTGGTTTTGAGTTGTAAATGGAAGAGTTCTCGACCCCCCGATCCCGCCCCTGGCTACGAAACTGAGCTAGGAATGGCGTCAGGAACATGGCGCAACAGAACACCGGTATCACGATTGGCGCCAAACTACGACACGTGTGTTGTAGTTATTCCACAACCAAATTATTTCTAAAATGCACAGCTAGAACTGGAACTGCTCTGTCGTTTCAAAATTCGCAACTATAGCTATAACTAGAACTACTCAAAAATCCGTTATTTAGTTGACCTTCAGCTAACTAGATTGTTAGTTTGGTAATTTCGACAAGTCTTTTTGAAAAGGTTTCAGCTCCTAGAGCAGTGATTATATGCTTCTCTGCAATATCAGCAAATTTCCGTAATATATATATGCCCCCGAGTTAATTTCCATTTCAAACATTCCGCATTCAGCATGAATTACAATCCTATTTGCACATACTAACACATCATCCCATTTTCGAGATATTCACCAATCAAACCCCATACTTGGCTTACCTTATTTTAACTTTTCAGTTGGTGTACGCTTGCCTGACGATGTTGCGATGCAAAGCGTCACGGTCGCAAGGGGCCATCGGCATGGCCGGTGTCCTATTGGTGGCTTTGTCTGTCATGGCCGGATTGGGAATCTGTTCTGTGCTGGGAATTGCGTTCAACGCCGCTACCACACAAGTAAGTATAGCGATTTAGTGCAGTAATATGCTAGAATACTACGGTATGTGGCGAACGATATTATCGAAATGATGTTGAGTGTAGTTTGACCCTCATTTTTGCAATAGAATGGTGTTCGATTATGAATTGGAATCAGGATTCATTTGCGCAAAATTCTGAAATTCAATGCCGATTCGAATCCTGGCAACCTTCAACTTTTTCTACGAATTCTCAACAAACCGGCTTATGAATACCACATCATTGTGTAATAAAATTCCTGATTAGAATTCAAATTCCGAAGTATATTTCAAAGAATTGAAAGCATTGAATTTCCCGATAATGCCGATATTCTTGAATGGATTTCGTCATTTTGCAATGATTTTTATGTTAATGTCAATGACCATTGCTCGTGCCCATAGGCCGACTGGTTATTCATGCGTGCGGACCATACAAATTCGAAATTCGAAAAGTTCAGGTTATTTCGCTGACATGAAATATTCTTGGATATAAATACTTTATAAATTGGATTGGCGAAAGTTAAAAGTATTTTTTGTTTGAAAACTCCTGAATTGAATTTCGAGATATCGGTAGAGGATTCCTCAAATTTTTAGGGTGTATCATGCAGTGGTATATCTTTTCATACGGACGTTTCGCATTGCTGAGTATAATCTCCCGTTTAGGTACTTCCGTTCCTCATGCTGGGCTTGGGAGTCGACGACATGTTCCTTATCGCGCATCAGTTCGGGGAGATCGCCTGCCTTAATTTTATTGTCTTTGAGGTGGGTGCCTCGCCGCTTTGAATTTCTCTAATCCTGTAATACGGTGACGGATGGCGGCCTTGAACCATGAAAGACAATTTGACGGATCGCGTCTGCACGATTGGAAACGCGAACCGCATTGACTTCAAAGGCTTGATCTCGCATATCCCACGCTAAGGGCTAAGCGTAGCGATTCGTGTCCTCGAATACGATTGATTTTAATGATTCGATTCGGATTCGAACATTTCGCTTCGAGCCAAATCGAATATCACCCGTTATGACGTCATATTAGTCTGTTCGATGTGGATAGCTGACAGATACACCTTTTGTGCGACCACAAAAACATAATGCCAGTTCACAGTTCTACATCACATTGAAAATGGTTTGGTGTATTTTTAATCATACCCAGTCCTCTGTACTTGCCAATGATGTGGGTTAATCACTACTTCACGGATATGTCATTTGTGCACTGGTTAATTCATTCAACTTATGCTGAAACTGCTTTCCACGTTTTAACATCCAAATTGTAAACGGTATGCAGCTTGCCTACAACACTGTTCATTTGGAAGGATAAATAGTAGA
The DNA here is from genome assembly GCF_051294905.1 of Botryllus schlosseri. Taxonomy (NCBI): domain Eukaryota; kingdom Metazoa; phylum Chordata; class Ascidiacea; order Stolidobranchia; family Styelidae; genus Botryllus; species Botryllus schlosseri. The sequence continues at coordinate 12,949,767 of NC_137238.1, read as the reverse complement.
GAAACATAACGAAAATACAGGGAAGAATAAAGATTTGGCTTATTTGGACGAATATTGCTAACTCCTGTCCTGGTGAAAACAGCCAAGTATAGCTAAATTCCACCCCTTCCCCTTAATACCTACCTAACAACCACTTGAGCGAATGGTGCAAGTATATTCCGAATCTACTTCACTACTTGAGTACTCCGAAAAGGTGGGAGTGTTTCGTAACTGACTCCTCCGGTAACCAAGATCAAGGCTGTCTTATAACCCTGTGGATTTTCAGAATCGAGGATTGAGACTCTAATCCTTACAACATCCTCATTTCGCAGTCCAAAAACTCTCTCTCCGTAAACGCGTTCTCTAAAAAACTGCGATCCTTACCATTTCCAGTATTGCTGATACTTTTTAATACGAGACTGTTTGTTCAGGAGCGTACTGGGGAGTGTCTGAAGAGAGTCGGCGTCAGTGTATTTATTACGTCTTTTGCTATTATTTCCGGGTTCCTGTTCTCCATGATCATTCCTATGCCGGCGCTACGTTCATTTGCAATGCAGGTGATTGAATGTCAGATTTGCAACATGGAATTGATTCTTCACTGTATATCTCGTGAATGTTCGTATTTTGGCGGCTTTTGACTCAGTGTTTTAATCGGTGTTGGGATTTATATTCCTGGTTTATCGGTACTGAACCGAATGTCGGTTAGAGATTCAGAATTCGGCATACTCTCGTGTGTGCAAAATTACATTTTCCATTTGGAATTCGACTGCATCGCGGCTTGAGGTTCGCATTTTCCAATTTCCTTCACTGCTAAATTGTTATCGATATATCGATAGTACCCTAAAATGCAGTTTACTAAATGTGCACTCGATATTCTGGTGTAAATTGGCGAAATACACGATGTTGGTTTACAGTGTAGGATAATGTCGATAGGAATAGGACGTTCCGACGTTGTATATTTCCGTCCATTATGCTTTTTGCGGCATATACACCAACTCATGATATACATTCACGCGATCTGCGCATATGCATACCGTGAGTGCATGATGTGCATATGGCGCCGGACAAGGAAGACGCAGATTTCTAAGTCTTGCACCAGCTATCCATGCTATTTCTTTAATGCTGAGTTCCCAGAGGGCGAGTCATGGATACCAGTGTGACAAATCTGATCTGACCCTGCCGGGGATCGAGCCCACAACCAACCAATCAAGAAACCGGTTGCTTCACCATTACACTATTCTGTCGGATAAACCATGTCTTAATACTAGTTTAAAATTAATTTCGTATCATTTCCAAATCTAGTACTAGCGGTTCAACAGTCGTATGAACATTGAAAGGGATCAGAAAGCTTTTAGTTCAAGTCCAAATCCAAATACAGCATTAAAATAATCGTAAATCCATATTCTATTCCAACCCTACCAAAACCATTCAATCCATTATTTAACCAAATCCAAACCCATGCTGATCTCTGGCGGAAATCCAGCCTGGATCGGACTCTACTTCAAAGCCGATGTACACGGCCTGATTGTACCTCTTCTGGAATAGAACTGAGTAAAAATCACAGCAGTCTAGTAAACACCGCTGTATGCGCTAGTCTACATCCAAGTCAAATCATTGGCGCTCATAACTTATGCGCAATACGCAGCTATCTGCCAATCAACCTTCATCCAGTCAGACGCCATACTTGTCACGTATTCGTCAACACCGTCTCAAAATAGTCATACGTGCGTAGTATCTTACTCAAGGGCTGGTGTCACCTTTCTCTACAAACTTCGCATACTTGACATTAGTCGATACGGCGAATTCGAAACAAGAGCTGGAGTAGACCGTAATTGTATATTGCGGGCGTGTTTTGGTTAATCGAAATAAGAGGATTTGCGCTCGGAACGGTGTGTACTCAGAATTCACCGATTCGTAATTAATGCTAGCATGCCCTATTTCTTGAAACGTGTATTCGTCACTCTTTGTCAGTAACTCCACAAAATTCCCCTTCACTAAATAAGATATATGGTATTTCATTCGTACGATGTATCATTATTAAACTGGATAATCGTAGAAGTATTTCCAAATAGATCTCGCGAGATGTATATAATAATACTTGTGAACGTAGAATTGCGTATTCCGCCGACTTCCACCATAATGCAGAGTGGAAATTAGGTATACGGCACTTTGTGGTGCATCATTTTGGTTTCGCACCAATTTCAATAGACGAAAACGAGTAAAATACACCAATTCATGCGCACATACATCCCAGGGGATGGCCTATTCAGGTCTCACCCATCGGAAAGGGTTCGAAAATAACGTATTCCATAAAAAGATGTTTTCATGATTTTCACCTTATGCTATGCTAGAATTGCGATAAATACACCCGTTTTCCGCAATGCAGTCACGCTTATTGTACAGTAAGTATACAGTGTCAGCCGGAAATATTCAGGTTTATTCCAATATCAATATAATATTCAATTGTATATTGAAGTTCTGTAACTCGAAGAAGCTCTTACCTTGGAGCGAATTTTCAAATTTTTAATTGTATAATTCAGAAGTAATGACGCTTATATATTTTCAGACGTAACTTTTGTTATAGTTTCATTTTCAAGTCCTACTTACGAAATATCCCCCACGTTACAGTTCCTAATATTATTTTCCTTTCATTGCCAGGCTGCCATTGTTACTTGCTTCAATCTTTTTTGCGTGCTGATTGTCTTCCCCGCGGTTTTAAGTCTCGACCTTCAAAGACGAAAGAACAATAAACTCGACATCTTCTGTTGCTTCCAAAGGTAAGTCACCGGGCGAGGCGTCGCAATCTGAAAACTGCGGCGATTTCTAACGGGCAAAATCTGTTTACATCTCAGTGATTGTGAATGCATCTGCTGTCGGAAGTGTATGAATTTCTTGATTTCTGTGACATAACCGTGTTCCTTACTACCAGAAAAGTACTGCCCACATAGAAGAATGCTACGAGACCCTTCGTTTTATTGTAAACGCCATTGAGATAAGCACTCCAATTTTCTCGATTGGTGCATTATGATTCTTGGATTCGTTCTGTGTCCATTTGTACCCATTTGTGCAAAATGCGTGTAAAACTCTACATTTTTACCCTATTGTACTCGGTTTCAACGCACAATTGGGTACGAGAAAGTACCGCTGGTCCCGCGCTATGTGGGAAATATGCGAAACACAACTATTTAACACTGATATATTTATAATGTAGTATGTGCCGTGATGTGCGACCAATCCCTTGTACACAGTGAGAAGTAATGTGCGCTTATTGTTGAATATGTTTTCAGTTCAAGTGCCAACGACGTGGTGGCGCTAAACGACTACGTAAACGACGCGCCTCGTCGGTTACCGGACGTACGGTTCACGCGTGCGCCCGAAGTAGCGCACCATCCTCAAATGGAGTCGGGAACGACATTTACAATGCACCAGACCATACAGGTAGGTGATAAAATCAGCAGCAGTGGAATTGAAAGTCTGTGAAAGGTCGTATTGTGCCTTCGTAACATGCAGACTAAGGCGGTCAGAGTACTCAGTATTGCTACTATGTAGAAGTGGAAGTAACGCCGCAAAATGCTCCTTGGTGATGCTGATCGCAAAGCGGGGAAGCCATGGATACCAGTTTTACTGATCAGGTCTTTGGAACCCACGACATACCGATCAAGAAGCATCCACCATTACGCTATCTTGTCTATGCATTTACCTATGGTTCTATGTCGGAATAATATCGTAAACTTGTAGGTGACATTTTGCCGACAAACATATATGTTATACTTGTATGAAAATGTGACATATCTCAACTAAAACTTCTGATTGCTGGGAGTAATTGACCATGACATTGCGTATACGATCTCGTATTTATGCCATCCGATTATTATCTCTCTTGCAGGCCTTTTCCAACGATTCCTTCGTCACCTACCTCGGTCCGCGCACGGACGGCGCCTACGCTCCCAACGGTGTCACTGTGAACGTAATCAGCCCCGAAAACGCGCCCGCGCAATTTCAAAGGCCGTTTTCGCCGCCGCCGTCGTACACTCCGGGAAGCGCGCCCGTCACGCCGACTGTGCCGGAACCGCCCAGTGCACCGAAAGTGGCGTTTCAGGAGCCGACTGAGCAGATTCGTATGATGCAGGTGAGGATTGACCATACTGGGTGATGCAGGTGGTGAAAAAATGTGGTTAAATTTCGCAATATTTCGCGTTATTTGTATATTAGTTTCTTTGTATAGTTACTTGTTCATGCAGTTTGACTAACAATAAACTCAGCAAATTATATAGTTATATATATGATGTCTAGAGTTAATTTATGCGTATTAGATACACATTGTTATTTTTCTTTTGCGTTATACTGGCTACAAAAGAATATGTTTTTATTTATTTATGTTATCAATTTTATATATGGGACCAGCTAACTTGATGATCAAACGTTTTTATCGCTGGCCATCACCTCACGAAAAACAAAATTCTATTATTTTTGGACATAAACTTCTTCTTCAAACGAGATTGTTGGTTTTGTTGTAGCGCAATTTTATATGATATACCTTTAAACTTTGTGATCAACGTTTTATGGTTTGATATGTATTCGAAAGTTCAAATGACGTCAATGAATAGTGCTTACTGTCATCCAGAGGCGAGTGTGTAATAATTCCAGTGGGTAACGACAAATAAATATACCAGTTATGACTTACTAACTTGACACGAATCTAGTCGGCTAATTGCTGCGCTGGTTGCCGTACATTAGTGCTCATACAAATGCATTTCTATCAAAATAGTATGTGCAATGAGCTGAATCGCACCAATCAGATGGCGCCGCGTCTTCATACTTGATTTTTTAACCAGTCGGAATGCCTCACATCGCAAACCCATTTTAAGATTCGTCATTTTGATGTAAGGCCGAATATATCCTGCCATATATCTTTGATCAAACACGAACCCTGTACATTTATGTGACCACTTGGTGTATGTCCGATAAATGTTTGTAAATGGATATCCAACACCCAATTAAACAGATTTGATTCTGTTTTCCGAATACACTTAATAGATATTGGTAATCACCAGGCTCTTATAGGACTTTCGTTATGATAGATTGCAACGTAGCAGCTTTTACTCTCGCAAAGCTGAATTGTGCCTATGTTGAAACCGTAGTAATCGTGTAACATTTGCAGACATCTCGCCAACCAACTCCACGCAGAAAATCCCCGGAGCGTTCGCCGATCAGACACAGCAGACCTTCGCATCGAAACACGACTTCAAATCTGGTCACTCCCATGGAGAGCGTTCGCAGTTCCACGCATAGCCTCGTGCCCTTGCGAAAACGGAAGAAACGAAAATGGTGCTGCTGGAACGGCAAAGACTCCGAGTATTCGCAGCGCTTGCCGCTTTTTACGTTGAGCGCTTTCGCGAAGAAGTATTACGGGCCGTTTTTAATGAAGAAGGCGGTTAAGGTGGGTGTCATTTACAGATAGAGAGATGTTGCAGTTTCAGGAAAGTGGCGCGCGACCTGCGTACTAGAGACGGTAACTGGGACATTTTTAGCTTTTAGAAATTAGGTTAGGATTATAATTATGGCTACACAGTTTTGTCACTTTTGACTGGAATTAGAATTATAGCTAAATACTCTTTTCGAAATTAGATTCGAATGGGAATTATTAAAAAAATTGAGTCAAGTATAGTCCATATCGAGTCAGATTTCGTTCCCATAAGCACGAGATTGACAAACCTCTGTGCAGTAAGCTTGGCTTGTATAGCACTATACAGAAGGGCTGTTCAAAAATAACTTTTTTTTTCGGATTATAGATAGTCTTTTATTCGTCACATCAATAAATAAAGAAGTATACGAAACAAATATTGCGGAATAGACTGGGAGACGACGAGGGGCCGTTAGGCCTTCAGAGTCAGTCGCCACCCAATGGATTCCAGCCATTCAGTGATTAAATTGTCAGGTTACCATAAAAAACGCTGCACACCAAATTTGGTTCAATTCTAACTAGTATAGGGCTCCGCGGATCCAATTAAAATTTTTAATTTATACAGAAAAATTGAAAAAAAAAATTTCAAATTTTCTGTCAACCCCATGAAATTGTTGAGCTGTCTTCGGAGACGATGCAAAAAAAATTTGACTCAATTCGGACTAGTAGAAGTGGAGTTATTTGAGTTTTTCGTTGATAATTCTCCAATTATCCTTGATTGGTGGATAATCCGGGAATTATCAACGAAAAACTCAAATAACTCCGTTTCTACTGGTTGGAATTGACTCAAATTTCATTTGCATGGTCTTTGAAGACATCTCAACATTTTCATGGGGTTGAGAGAAAAATGTTAGTTTTTTTTTAAATTTTACGTAGAGCTTCTTGGAGGTACAAAACTTTAATATACAATTAAATAGTATATTCATATTGAAATGAACCCGAATATTTTCGGCTGACACTCGTCAGGGGTAATCGTCAGCAACTAGTAGAGAATTGGAAAGAACATTGTATATCAACTTGGAATCAACTTTTATCAAAATACACCAACCAAAACTCTGTCAACAAAAGGAGTTCGTGTATCACCTAAAAATAGTACATTGAACGCTCTCTCATTCGAAATTTCATGCTGGTGACGTCATATTTTGTGATACGATTGTTGATATACAATGTTCTTTCCAATTCTCTACTAGTTGCTGACGATTACCCCTGACGAGTGTCAGCCGAAAATATTCGGGTTCATTCCAATATGAATATACTATTTAATTGTAATTTTACGTAGCAAATTAAAAATTTAATTGGCTCTGCGGACGCTTGGACATGTTCGAATTGAACCAAATTTGGTGTGCAGCCTTTGTTGTGGCAACCTGACAATTTAATCAGTGAATGGCTGGAATCAGGGAAAAAAGGTTAATTTTGAACAGCTCTACTATACAGTTGTCTTGTAGCATTTTCAGGAATACCATAAATCAGACTACAATTAAAATGCGAGCTTACAAACATTTGAAAAATTACATTAGAACTAGTAGATTAAGGGCATTTCGCTCTAATTAGTCTTATTCGACATCTAGAATTATCTAGTTATCTCTTTCGCTGGAGTCTTATTCAGACCTCAAAAAAAAAATTCGCGCCACCAGCGTAAAAGTGCAGATGGTCAGTGGCGTGCGGCCTTGAAATGGGTTTCCAATTTGGTTTGGTTGTTCTGTGCTCGCGTGACTAGTAGAACATGGGCAAAAAACACCAAAATCAATAATGCAAGCACCTGCTAACGTCGCACATCGATGTAATTAATCAATAACCTGAATAAGTTTTCCTCCGCGATATATCTCCATGAGGATTGGTACATTGAGTTGTCTTCACCTGTTCGAATGAGTCTGAAGACAAAATTTGAAACCAGAAAGAGCCCTTGGCCACCCATGGATTAGGTGGAAATCAGAAAAATACACCTATTTCCAAGTCAGTCATTTATAGCATGAACTCTCCTTCACTTTAGATAACTGTCCTGGTACTCTGCGGTCTTTTGCTCGGAGGGTCGATATACGGATGCGTGATGGTGCGGGACGGGCTCGACTTCGTGGACATTTTCCCTCGCGACACGCGCGAACACGCCGCCGTGTCGGCGCAATCCAAGTATTTCTCCTTCTACCAGATGTATTTGATTTCTAAAGGTAAGAAATAGCCGTGAATATCGCGGCAACGCCATCTTGCATCGTATGGAACAAGCTCTCAAACTGTACAGAATCTCAGTAGCGATGTACTTGTATATTCCAATGTACATAATTAGGTTTCTTCTACTTTAAATACTCACTCAAATGGTGGCGCTTTAGACTACTGCCACTTTTCAAAACTTTTATTTCATTTCTATGCTGTTTTACGTTAAAAGGAATTGTATTCAGCGATCGGGCTCTCTGCACACATAACAATGAACAAGCTAACATTAACAATTTATTCGAAATTATTCGATTTCTTTCGAATGTACGAACACGATATCCCTTTTAGAGTTCGACTACGCCCATAAGCAACAGGAGCTGCTGATGCTTCATCAAGAAATCAGCAATTTGAGACAAGTCATGAAAAACGCGGACGGGACGCCGACCAAATTCTGGATGGAATTAATGAGAGACTGGTTGTTAGGTGAGGGGTTGAATTGTGGCGGCTGTCGTTGGGCGAAATCTAGTATTTAAAGGATTGCATTTCAATTATACTTAGTATTAAAACTGGAATTATCAATACATGGCATTTTTAAAATTCGATTAAAATTCGAATTATACTTATACATTTTCCAAATTAGATTAGAATTAGAATTTTTGAATTCGTGATAACTTGAATTGTTTTAGTTGAATTGTTGAATTGAATTAAGTTCAGTCCAATTAAATCATTTTCATAAGCATGGAATAGCAAATGTGTGTATATCGCGCTTGGCTCGTTTCGCACTATCCATTTCTCCTGCAGCATTTTCAGGATGAGAAGAATTCGATTAGAATTGAAATTGGAGGATAAAAATATTTTACAAATTAGATTGGAATTAGATCACCAGCATTTCCTTGATCCGAGAATTATCAACGAAAACTCAAATAACTCCCGCTTCTACTAGTTGGAGTTGACTCAAATTTGTTTTGCATCGTCTTTGAAGACAGCTCAACAATTTCATGAGGTTGACAAAAAAAATTGAATTTTTTTTTGAATTTCCCTAATAAATTGAAATTTTTAATTGGATCTGCGTAGTCTTGTAGTTGTTGGAATTGAACCAAATTTGATGTGCAGCGTTTTTTGGGGTAACCTGACGATTTAATCAGTGAGTGGCTGGAATTCGGGAAAAAAAGTTATTTTTGAACAGCCCTAATGCACATCTATGGTAGAATTCGCGGAAAATATACGGTTTTCATTAACATTATAGCTAAGACTCAAACACCTTTGAAGGGTTGTATTAATTTCTTTCTCGCGTTACCACTCAGATCTCATGGACGCGTTCGACGAAGATTGGACGCTTGGTCACATCAACGAAACGACGTGGAAGCCCAGCGCGTCGGATAACGGGAAACTGGCTTTCAAGCTTCTACTCCAGACTGGCAAGAAAGAAGACACCAACGATTTCGGGAGGATAGGATGCGCCCCGCCTAACTCGAAACCCTGTCCTAAGGTAGATATTTTCAAACGAAGTTCTGACTGCCTCAAGGTGATGTCAGATTGGATTATACATCAATTCCATGCTCTCATCGCTTTACCGAGATTGTAGGTTTGCCTGCATGCACTACAGACTAAAGTAGGTAACCTCATCGACTTCTATCACGTGTAGTTGACGTTTTTGTGTGGCAAAACCTACGTAACATTTTAAACTTTCGAGTTTACAAACTAGAAAGTAGTTTTGGGATTGTTCGCATAACTTTGACGGGTCAACTTGTCCTGACAATAGCAGGAAATAGCTCGTACGTCACGGTGACTGAATATTTAGGTAAATATCGCCGATTTCAATTGTCATAAGTTGTTATTCAGCATGTTTTTCAAATAACTCCTTTACATTTTGCGCAACACCTGATAAAAGTAGCAGTAAAAAGTTACTAAAAAAATAGAAAATTACCAAAACGTTGCAATGTAAAATTCCTACACATAGCTTAGAACACCATCGTACATAAATTCAGAATGTTTAGGAAGCTCTCGGAAGCTGTAAAAAATGTTGTGAATGTTCAGAAACTTGCCCTACTGACACTCTGCGATATCTTTGGAATCGCTACGTCTACTCATCGACTGTAAATTTCCATCATTACTTCTTCAGGCGGAGTAACAGCGCTGACCGCTTTGCTAACCTCCGGTCTTTCCCCAGGTCAACATCGTCCGATTGGTGTCAAAAGAGGGCATTATTCGCGAAGACGGCTTTTACAACTATCTCACGGCGTGGTCGCAGCACGACCCGCTGGCCTACATGGCGTCGCAAGCTCAAATCGTGCCAACTCCCGCCACCTGGGACGCGGAAGACGGCGGAAATCTGATCATCGCGAGGTCGAGTCAAATCACGTACGCGCAGATGTCGTATTACCTCAACGGTGAGTCTTTCTGATGTGATGCGTTTTCCTAAGTGTTAGGTACAATGTTTCAAATCTAGTGGTGATAGATTGATTCTTTTCGAGTACTGAAATTATACAATCATTGCCAACAAGAGTTAATTTATCAACGATAGTCATACTTTTAATGCTATTTTCCACCATGGAAGGCTAGAAACATCAATTGATGGTATCGCAGCATACGATGCATGTAGTATAACGCTACGCACATTTGTGGAAATGTCACATCTGTGATCAACCCACAGCATTGTCACAAGGTCCAATGAAATAGATATTGTCGAAGAAATATAATCGTTAATCTGATGTATATACATATTCAAAATTTCGAATAGGTTGTTCTTGAATACTAGACTCGACTCCAAGCTTCATTATTTCATTAATTATTGTATATCCGATTATATTTCGCCAGTTTTAATACTGAGATAATAATAATATTCCGAGTTGAAATGTTGTGGAATTATTCACAGGAAAATCCAATCGCCGTAGTAACCTAAATTCGGATACACTAATAGGGTCGACTTCCGAGTATAGTATAACCGTGCTGCCATATATTTATAGCTGTTCAATCTTCCGCAGACTTGAGAGAAAACGAAGATTTCGTGGAAGCCATCAATTCCGTGCGGGACTTGTGTTACCGCTACGCGGAGCAGGGCGTGTTGACGTACCCGTCCGGATATCCGTTCCTGTTCTGGCAGCAGTACATCGACTTGCGGCAATGGCTGTTTGTGGCTTTAGGCGCGGGGATCGTCGCCATATCGGCGTTCGTTTCTCTCGTGCTTTTCAATCTGTGGGCCGGAGGCATTACGGTGAGTATACTGTTGCTCCGCGTTTCTCTCTGCTCTTTACTACTCGGCGTAGGCCTACCACCTGAGTCATTATTGGCTTGTTTCAATCAAATATGCCAGTAATAATTAGTTATTTGCGTTATCACTGTACAATACTACCAATTAAAAGCAAGAAACACAATTGAATGTGATAGATGCAATTGATTCTTCTGCAGAAGCTTGTCTAACCGGAGTACGTATAACAATACCCATAATCCATTGGATGTAATGTAGAGACTCAATTAGATGATGGACATCAAGTCCAAGCGAGAACCCTTTTTTAACGAAGGTGCCGTTTTGACAGGCTGATCTGCATGGCCGCCATGGAAACTGTTTTCCCACACCCCACACATACTGTGCCAAGCATTCTCAGTATTCGATCGCGTTAGATACATGTTTTATGTATTCTGGATTCACTTCGATATCGCTATGTTATCGTGATTATTATACTGATGAATTAGTGTACTTGCTTAGTTATCTTAGTCACCAGTTTCTTGGTTTTCTTTGTTGTAATTATGCTGTGTTGTTAATACCAACGAGAAATTGTGACATATCCTTACAATTTGAACAGATTCGATGCTCAATATATCTGCTATACATGCACATGACCATAAGGATGTGAAATTGTTTGCTGTTCTCTGCGCCTTGAAGTTATGTTTTGTCATGCCATTTCCTTCGTATTGACTGACAAATATTCCGAAATTCTTGTTTTCAGGGCCTGTTTCTGTTGATCATATCCACCGAAATGCTCGGCTTCATGGGTATCGTCGGTATCAAGTTGAGCGCGGTACCAGCCGTCATTCTCGTGTCCGTAGTCGGTCTTGGAGTGGAATTCACTGTTCATATAACGCTCGCGTTCATAACATCGTGCGGATCAAGGTAATTCAATTTGTAGAAAACAAACCAATACTGAACTTGGATTAAAATGCTTGTTTTACCATATAGACCTATTGTTAATAAAATATATATGCAGAGTAGCTTAAAGTAGCTGGCATCAGAACTCGAGTATAGAAGTAGAAGTGACGCCTTAATCTTTAGATAGAAAGTGGTAGTGGCAAAAGAAAGTATTAGTGTATGTAGAAAACAACAGTCTGAAAAGCACTCAAGTAGTTTCAACGTGCAGATTTGGTTGAAGGGCCACAGACTTTATGTAGTTATACAGAGGTGGTTACTGGTTCTTTACGTAATTGTGGGGTGCATCTTACGGGCAAGGCAACAAGACTTGTGACAATGCAGCTATCTGCGATTTTCAAAAATAAATTCTGTTACTGTTATACGACGTCTGTTCCACATGAAAATATTTAAAAAAATATTTTAACGAAAGGTGCTTCCACGGATTACCGATTACTAGATGTAGTATCGAACTCTGTTGATAAGTGTAGCCATTACTGTTGCCTATTCCTAATGTGATGATGGGCTTTTACGTCTACTACTGAGCCGATGTGTCGCTAGCGGTGTTTAAATCTCACCCGTCTATAAAAAAAAAGTTGCACTTGCACATCACCGGTATAAGCTATTAGTACAACGCTATTCGTAGTGAGCTTGGCGGATAAGAAGGCGGAATATTGTTTATACCTGATCGGATTTTTAACTTTTTCCAGGGAGGACCGGGTGCAGTCCGCCCTCGCTCATATGCTGGGTCCTGTCATTGATGGCGCCGTTTCGACGTTTTTAGGGGTTGTGGTGCTTTCCGGTTCCGAATTCGACTTCATAATAAGGTATTATTGATTTCACGGTATACGTTTCTTATATCGAATGACAAGACGTGATAAACGTTTTAAAACATGACGAATTTGAAGTTCATCCGTTCTGTTTACAAGCAGAAGTGATGGAATTCATCCAGTTCGTTGATTGCGATTTTTCCGTTGTCAACCGGGAGTGTTTGAATGAATTACCGACGTTGACATATCCCGGCGGTGGAAATGACTTATTGAAACTAATTTCTCGTTCTTAAAATATTATTCATGGTATGTAGGCAAAGTCGTGTATTTTAGTGACTCGAAAATTCATGTCTAATAAGTCGACCCGAATCACTACAATTGCTACTCGAGTGTATTCTCGTTGTTCTCAGCTCTAGTCATTAGTGCGAACAATACCGAAATTCGAAGTCTAACGAGCGTTTTATCAAATCTAGAATCAAACAAAACCAGAGATCGCCACTGAATCCAGTATCCGTCTCATCGCCATGTCAAACACTGCATAACCGAAATCAAATGTATTTCCAGCTATTTCTTCCAAGTACTCGCGGTCGTGGTGTTACTGGGTCTTTGGAACGGAATCGTGGTTCTACCCGTTGTCCTATCGTTGATCGGCCCGCCGCCCGAAGTCCAGCCACGCGGCGGAGGCAGCCGTTTAAAAACGCCCACGCCACCTCCAACGCCCCCCGCGGAAGAGGAAGAGGCTGTGTGTCCGAATTGCAACAACTGCAATAACGGAAGGTAAGACAGAGCTGGTACATCGGGTATAGTACCTGAAATTTTCAGCAAACAAGTACTCTCACTAACTACTTATCAAGTATTCATGTAGCTTTAACCTACTGCAGCACCACTTGCTAAATTGGTTATGATTTTAGACTTATTCTACTTCATAGTTTGCAGTTTTTTAAGCAAAACAAGGCCTAGGATACTTTGGTTTCACTTACTTGGAAAGCGCTACTCTACCTTGACGTTTACAGGTTTTCGGCGCAGCACAACCATCCCTACGCAAGATATTCATCTCGCGATGAAGCGTGCTACGCTCCACGACCGCCAAGTCGAGACGGCTACTATATACGCGGGCCTTACTACCCGCCTTACGGCTACCCGCACCGAATGCATAGAACCGCGGACCCGCGTTTGCAATGTCAAGTCAATCCCGGGTACAGCCACCCGCCTTCGAACGGAAACTCGGGTTGCAGCACGCCCAGGACGGCGCTCAACGACGGGCGGGTGTATATTTGTCAGCCGGACGTTGTCCTATACACGCAGAGGCACCCGGGTCAGATCCACGCTCAGCACTGTGATGTAAGTGATTTTATCTACTTGCTAGGTTTGACCAGTGATAAATTGAGCCCGCCGGATATTCATCATACTGCTATCCAATTGCAATCAAAGAGCGACCAACTCATATCTCTTACCGTGATTTACGATTGTGATTTGTTTCTGACATAGTTGATCTATTCCTGCGGAGAATTCAGCATTCAAGTCGAATTGTATAATTCGCCGGTATATGTAATTGTCGATGTCTTCATTTAGATTTTAAAATGCGTTTTTACATGCCTCTGACATACACCTTTAGCACAGCTTTAGGCGCATGTGAGAGATGGTATATTTTAAAGTTGGAATAGTTCGAAATGAGTGCTCTCCTCGGGTTGTGTAATACGATCTGTGAGGAAACGCGTTCAACAAGATTTATGCATGCGACTTTATATGTATCTATTCTAACGCCCACCCAATAAGGCTTACCAATACGGCATGAATGTCATATAGATGCTGTCCTTTTTTCAGTCTTCGCGTGAATCTCCAGCGGACGCCCGGTATACCAACAATCGCAAAGATCATGATCTTGTACTCGGCGACGAATCGGCCGGACCTTCCAACCACCCCAGTCAACCTATAGCCACAGTGACGTCGTCTATTACGTTAAAAGTCGTGCATCCTAGACACCAGGTGGGAATTATTGAAAGTCAATTTATAATTCAATTTTATAATCATTCTCAGCAAATAAATTTAATGTCATCTATTTTTTTCTGACAATTATGATTGTCCGCGCTTTATTGCTGATTGCCGTTGTCAAATATCAGCATGACAGATGCATTTAATAGCCAAGCTTCTTCAATCAAAACGCGCAGTGTACTTGTACAGTGGTTCAGTCCCAAATATTGTCTTTGAATGTAATTAGTCTTGCCCTTTTTAAATGTATCGCCATATTTGGCATTACACATGCACAATGAATGAGGTTGTTAGTACAGCTGGGCAGAACACCTGAACTCAAGTCTAACGCTTTTTGCCAAATACAGCATGCACCTTACATGCACCTAACTATAACAAACCACCTAAGTGTTCACTTCAAATATATATGATATTGAAAATGGTTGTCCTATAATATATTACGAAAACCCTCATACCGAAATTCGAATATAGACATGCCTACAATTTTAAGAACAGCAAACGCAGCAAGTGCTTGGCACAGTTTACCTCTAACAAGTTCGGCAATATTCGCGAGATGGAAGATGTAGCAATGTGTAGCGAGTTTTATCTGTACGTATAAGTGTTATCCAAGTATTCCATACTGTGTCGTAATCAGTGGTACACGAATGCTTAACTTGATTCGTATGCATATAACTCAGGTACCAAATTTGCCCAGACATATATCCGATTTCAATAGTGTTTATTCAATGGTCATTCTCTGTCGGTTTTATGTGCGTCATCGCACTGTATATGGTTCAATTTTCGCGCACGGTAACATAACTCGTTTGAATTATACAGCAATACCCACCGCATCTCGCGACGCCCGTGTACGCAAGCAATTCCGCGACGTCGACCAACTCCGCCGTAGCGGACACGAAATTCCAACCCATACTCGAGTCGGATATCTATGATCCGCGACGCGTTCCGAGTTATTCCGAAACTTTCCGAGATGATTATCACCGAAGAACGTTCGATCCGGCTAGGATATCTACCAGTACAGATGAACCTTCAGAGGCTGTGGACTCGGCATTGTCGCAACTCGGTAGCGATGACGTAATCGCATGATAATTACCACGATAAATACCACGTCTTCAGTGCAGTTATGGACTGATTATTGGCGCAAGCTCGATACCAAAACCATTGAAGTTATTCACGTGTGATGATATTTTATGTCACCAGCTCATTAGGCCGAGGAAATGTTTATGTTTATCTCTGAAAGTCAGCATTCAAAATCACAGCAGTATATTGCTATTTTGCTTGTCATTGCACGCCTTTTTGTTCACGTCTTTTGTATCGATGCGCGTGCCGGACCTACGAGATATTATATTTTAATAGTGTTTTCGCCGATGGGCAGAGTTTTCCTTTTTCGAGCCGTTTTCATATTCTTCAACTACATTTTTACGAACATCAATCAACTTACGTTTACTTTTGTACCTGTACAAATTTAGTACTTTAAAGGTGTACTGTACATATTACGGCTTGATTCCCGCGTTGCGGTCCTGCGTTTGGGGTGATAACTTCGCGCCCTAGTCGAACACTATTTATCGCTCCTGGACCACGACTTCTCAATGTCTCTTTTCGCTACTGAGGTCCTTACATGTTTTATCTTGATGCAGTAGAGATAGATTGGTGGTAGTATACTTGGTATGCAGTATTTGTTAATCCTTCCCGCCACGTATTACTTATACATATCAATCATGTTTTGAGTTGCCTCACGTAATATTACGAATCATGTGATTATAACGCAAAAAGTATGTCCATGTGGTAACTGTTACTCTAATCCAGGCGTAGCCAGGGGTACAATAGACGATATTCATTGCCCCATTCACTGCTAGCTACGAGTCACGCGGTGACATCATAGTGTCTGGTCTCGTCACAATCAATCAATGGCGGGTCCTTGGGAAATTTTACACCACATAAATCGCCTGTTTGACTACTGCCACGCAAAACATCGCTCTAACCTTGACATGGCCAGAGATGGTTGGTGACGAAGTTCTTCGTCAGTTTTCATTAGTCGTCGCTGATTTATCTTGCAATTTTAAATGTTGCTCTCACATCTTAACTGAAAAGAGTATGTGAAACATTGGCCAAATTGAAGTTACTTACTCAAGTATTTTTCAGGCGTTTATTTCCATACCTCTACCTGAAGTAGTTCTGACAGCACTTCGAGATCTACTGATCATTGAATAGAAATTTACGACATTACTTCTACATGTACTTCAGTAGCAACTACCAACTCTGGACATGTCATATTCAGTGTGACTTCAAAATGCCGATTACGTTTGTTCAACGTTTCTGTCTGCCTGGCTACGCCTGTGATGGGTTAGCTATCAGGGATGGGGTTTCTCAAATTTGTTGATACTAATGTTAAATCGTTTCGCAAGTGTCCTTCATACGCCTTCAATGTTTGTGGTATTTTTCTCGCTAGAAAATCAACCGCCCAACCTAATATACCTCATGCTACGAGTCGAACAGTGATACAACGGGATTGACGATTAGTGTAATCAGCTTGTGTCAGGTTCAAAGTGTGTGCAGGAAGTAGAATGTCGGCCGCATAGAAAGATTAGAATCAAAGAGAAACGATTAGACATAGTATAAATTTATAATGGTACTGTCATCAGTGACGTGCGGTGAAATTCATGTATGGTGAGGCACTGATCGCTTTAAAGTAGTTTAACGACTACAATGTTAGAGAACGTGTTGGAGAACGTAACATGTTGGCCGTGGCAACTTTAAAATTCATGATGCATCGGCGGTTCCCGATGTCGATTACCGATGACGCGTTGTTTCACTCGGCTGCAATTGTCGGATTGTTAAGCCACATATCGGCGAGTTAAATTAATTTGTGCCCCTCATAGTAGTGTTTCACTGCGTTATGATTTTATAGGTAACTATAAGAAGATTTTGACATTACTAGACGATTTCATGAATCGTTGCAAATACGTGTAAGTTGCATGAATTACTTATCAAATGCAAAGGTTAAAGGATCACCATACATCTCAAATTTTACAAGTAGGTGTCGCGGAGAAGCGTTTTCGAGATTAGAGAGACAAAGATACATTTTAGCTTTCCACCAGCCTCAAGAACAATCGTGGTGATATGGTAATATGTTTCGAAAAAGTGGCGATGGGACTGACTATGGTAAATGGTCACCTGACTATAGACAAGGTTTGCATCGAGTCAATATATCGTTGTATAGGGAGAATATAAAAGTGTTGCCAATGTTAAGAAATGCATCTACAGAATTCCTGGAAATATTAAAGATCTATCTAATTTTTATGTGAATATGATGTTATTTTCGAGAAAAGACATTTTTTGGTGTTGATCACTTGCCTACAGGTGATATTTGCTAGGGATGGTGTGAACCTCTAAAAGGTACAGGTTCGTGTGAACGCGAACCTTTTTTAAAGGTTCTCTGTGAGCGCGAACGTGAACCTCATGATGTCACGTGACGTCATATTGCTAATTCCAGCCCTACATTTCAGAGAAGTGATAGCCTATAATAATATACACGATACCTAGCGACGACTCGGCCACATAATGCCACAATGCTGAAGTACATATTGACGTTTTAATCGTCGCTCAACGTATCAACTGGGGCAATCAAATGATATAATAATAATGTATCAACTGCGGGGCAATCAAATGATACAATAATCCCATAAAATCGATATCTTTCGTCGCTTTGCCAACAATTCCGACGAGGACTTTCAAGGGAATATAAGCTTACGCTTACGCTCACGTTAGGTCTTGGCCAGACCGGACAATGTATTCGGCGTCTGAGTATTGTTACGTTGATATTGAGCAGAGCGTTAAACGAGTTTCTATACTTGCTATCAATATTACCCTACCTCATTAGCAAGTTATACAGCAGTAGTAAACACCCCAATCGCACGGATTTGATTTTTATGATACAATAAACATATGAAGTCAAGATTGACCCCGTTGGTTGAATAAGCATAAGCATCATTCACTGACTACATGTAGTGTATTTCGCTCTTGATGACGTGTGATTCCGGTTCAAGCTCACAGCCTAGAGCAGTGGTTCCCAACGTGGGCAATATCGCCCCCCAGGGGGCGATTTGGCGGCCTAGGGGGGGGATGACGAAGGGGGCGATAGGGGGGCGAAAAAGGACAATGGGGGCGACAGGGGGCGAAAATACCGAAGGGGGCGATAGGGGGGCGATGACGTGTTAAAACGGCTATTTTGGAGTCAATTCGGAGAAATGACCTTTTTTTTTTGGTCAACCCACGGAAATTTGTTTGCAAAAGTTGCAAAAGCAACCCGCCGATGACTACAGATTGTATACCGATTTTTCGGTTCACAAAATCTGGGGAGCGATGATCGGCCTTGAGCTTGAAAAGGGGGTGATGAGTCGAAAAAGGTTGGGAACCACTGGCCTAAAGAGTCACTAGATATTCACAAACGAAAAGCTGGATTTTGCAAGCAAACTTTTGTAACAAAGCGAGTAAAATCTTTGAGATTGTCAAGGTGCATGCTCGTTTAGTGTTGATTTTTTATGCTGCCAGCGACGTGCATTGAGTGGCCCGCAGTTGAAATGCAATAAATTTCAACCAACGATGTTATAATGATGTGAAAATTGTTATATGAAATAGGTTCACAGTGCAGAGCCTACCAAGGTTCATTTGTGAACGTGAACCTCTAAATTTATGAAGTTCACACACAGAACGCGAACGTAACCTCACGTTCACACCATCTCTAATAATTGCACAAGACAGATGACAGTTGCACGATTATTGGGCTAGATTTGAACTAAAACTTTGGAGGTCTGCGACGGTCCAAAAGGGCCCGCGAAGATTAAAAGGTTGTGAACTATAGGGATGGTGTGAACCTCTGAAAGGATAAGGTTCGTGTGAACGCAAACCCTTTTGAAAGGTTCTGAGTGAACGCGAACGTGAACCTCATGACGTCACGTGACGTCATGATGCTAATTCCAACCCTACATTTCAGTGAAGTGATAGCCGATAAGTGCACGATACCTAGCGACTACTCGTGTCACATAATGTCACAATGCTGAAGTACATATTGACGTTTTAAACGTCGCCAAATGCAGCAACTGGGGCAACCAAATGGGGAGATAGTGTGATGGTTACGATAAGCGCCCAGCACGCAGGCGAACCATCTTCGATTCCCGTCGGAGGTTTATCTGGGCTCCTCTTCCCCTGCCGTTGCCGTTCTTACGGCGACAAAAAAGCCCAGAAAAAGACCCGACGAAAGAAAGCACTCACAATGAATGGAAAAGAACTAGTAGAAAGGGCCGCGGCTTCAAAGAGATCAACATCGAAAAAGAACTGTGACATCGGGCACTCTAGGCCGAGGTGGATAATAGAGTAAAGGATCGCTACTGATGCGTGTCGTTCTACATCCTCCTATCTGTTCATTACATCGCATTGAGTCTTATCGCATTGTACATTGTGAGTGACTTGTTCAGATCAAAAATATAACCCAACCATGTTATGTTATGTTATGTTATGTTATAATATTCCCATAAAATCAATATCTTCCGTCGCTTTGCCAACAATTTCGACGAGGACTTGCAAGCAATATAATCTTACGCCTTAACGGTCTAGGCCAGGCCGGACAATGTATTCGGCGTGTGAGTATTGCTACGTTGATATTGAGCAGAGTGTAAAACGGGGTTCTATACTTGCAGTATGCAGAGCAGTTATACAGCAGTAGCAAACACCCCAGTCGCATGGATTTATTTGGTTTTTATGATACAGTAAACATATGAAGATTTTTTTACATCGGACAACGATATCAACTTCATTGCTTGGTTGAATAAGAATCATTCGCTGACTACCTGCCTGTAGCGTATTTCGCGCTCTTGATGTTGTTTGATTGCGGGTCAATCTCACAGCACAGTGTCACTAAATATTCGAGCAAACTTTTGTAACAATAAAGCAAGTAAAATCTTTGAGATTGTCAAGGTGCATGCTAGTTTAATGTTGATATTTTAATGCTGCCATCGCCATGCATATAGTGGTCCGGAGTTGAAATGCAATAAATTTCAACCAAAGTTGTTATAATGAAGTGAAAATTGTAATATATGTAAAAGGTTCACAGTCCAGAACCTACCAAGGTTCGTTTGTGAACGTGAACCTCAAAATCTCTGAGGTTCACACGCAGAACGCGAACATGAACCTCACGTTCACATCATCCTTATTGTGAACCACTGCTCTAAATTAAATGTTTCATTTGTTCACATAAAACAGTGGTTCTAAACCTTTCATCTCGTGGACCCCTTCGGTCGTTGTTGGGCGTGATGATATTCATGGTTTTTGTCTACTACAATGGTTCCCAAAGTAGGCGCGAGCGCCGCCTTGGCACGTTCGCTGGCGTGAAAGGAGTGTTGCCTATGAAATGGGCGATTGGGGACCCTGGGTATAAAATTGGGTGCCAGGGGGTGTAGAAAGCAAATGGGGGCAGAATCCCTAGAAAGCGTGGTTCATTGTGTGGTGTGAGTACTACGAAGTATTTGAGCAGTTATTGCTCACTACAATGCGTTATGGCACTTTGAGAGAAACTGTCTTGCTTGATTTTAGTTTCTGCTTTTTCGCAAGATTTATGACTCAAAGCAGAAACCGAGTTAACATTACTGGACGTGAAGTCTTGATATTTTAGAATGAGTTTTCTTATCAAAACTAAATCCAATATGACGAGGATGCTGATAACACTGGGAAATAATTTTAAGCGAAAAAGTTGTTGACTTTGTTTTTGAACTTGATTTAGGCTAATTGGGAGTGCTGAGTCCAAAAATGCCACTGGTTTCCTTCCATCACGTCAAGTTTTTGCTCTACGACATATGTTGAAAATATGCAAATTGTCACGAATTTAGCCATATTATTTTCCCATAGTACATAAAAATCCACACTTTTACCATATAATAAGTTAGGCCTATATAGCTAGGGGCTTGATTGAATTATTCAGAAAAAATGTACTGGTATCGATATAATACGATGGTGTCACCCATTTTTAGTCACAGGACGCAATTATCTGAGGATATTTCACCCACATATTTGATGCAAACTGCAGGATATGACAAGAAAAATAAACGTTACATTTAATATGAGCTATAAGTCCAATGCCCCATTCAGCTTACCCAGCGTAACTTGAAACTCGTCTACGCTCGATAATTTGGATCAAGATAAAGATGTTAAGGATAGCAGGCCTAATGATGAAGATTTTGAAATCGAAGGTGATTCAGAACATAGAGCAGAGGTCTCAAACACGCGGCCCGCGAGAGCATTTTGTGCGGCCCGCGACGGGATTTTGGATTTGCATGTATTCGACAGTACATTTAACTTACGCATATCTTTTTCGTATTTGACTACAGAAAGTTCAATGTAAAACTATTTCACAAATCTGAAATCTCATCAAACTTCACTATCACAACACTTGCAATATCTACCATGTGGTGGAAGATCAGCTATTATGTCGCATTTCTAGTTCATGATGATAAAACACGACCAGTGGATGATTTGTGACTGAATTTGTGATTTGGACTTGAGCGCGACAGTTCGGGAAATTACCTCGAATTAGGACTGACTGCCGGGTGATAAAATAATGATGACTCGAGTCGAGTCGGGTTGAACGCTAAAATCAGAGAATGACTTGTGACTCGGAACGCCGTGACCTTGTACGGCCACGGACACTACAAACTATCAATCTTTCATGGGGAATAGATAGATCGTATAGCCTGCGTTGCGTAGGCCTATATAGCTATCTAATAATGTCAGTGTGGAACCCATTGACATTATGTTGCCCCCATGATGTATAGTTAGTTACATCCTGAGAGATCTTTGATCTCCTCATTCATGTTATTATCAACGTTGGTGAGTAAGGTAGTGGTACGATCCACAGCTGCAATGGATTTTCGGCGATTGGACATTTCTATTCTAGTGATTTTTAACCAGGGGTCCACGACTCCACGGATGCCTTCGGGTTACGAAGCACTGCATTGGGGTACGATATGCATTGGGGTACGATATGCATTGTGGAAGTAGGCCTATATGCTATCTAGTGCTTAAAATTATTTTGCAAACCAACAAAACGTGGAACACTTTCGGGCTAATTCATTCATCTGAAAAGTATTCTGCCCGGCACAAAGACAATGATTTTTTCCGTGTTAAGCGTGAATAGCACAATAGAAAATTACATTTTAGCGATGATTGTGGAATGCCTATATGCAAGGTCCAAATAAGGCTTACTTGGAAATTATACATTGAATATGCCTATTGTTGATGCTGCGGCCCACGCCGTCATCAAAACTAGGAAATTGGCCCGCGAGCACATTTGAGTTTGAGACCTCTGACATAGAGTATAGTTCATCAACACGAGGTATTGACCTGACATAAGCTTTGGGACTTGGAATAGAAATCCTCGGAACTTTTAACATCCCTACGAAGTGAGAAAAGATTACTTGGCAAGGTAGAGACGGTATCTCACTTTCGATCAGGAGAAACGGTCTTTTACTCGTACGCCTACTTTCGGTAGCTTTGAGTATTGCCGTGATACTGGCAATGGAATGATACTGTTAGCATGGATTACTGGAGGAGTTAGGAATCCCGATTTACAGCTCAAGTGAATGGCAAATGCCTATAGGTATAGCTCAACAAGGATCCTAAAGTGTGGCATTCTCCAAAATGGCAACGTCTTAGGTGCAGTAACAATTGCACTCTCCGTTGGTCTTAGTGAATATTACATCGAGAATAATACAGAAACAGTGAATTGTTGCAATATCACGAACACGATTGGATCATACGTGTCAGCTTTGAAATATTGTGTTTTCTTAGTGGTCAGACAACAGGGATGCACAATGCACATGTAACCTTGATACGCGCGTGTCACTGCCATATGTTCAAGTCGAACAGCAGACACTTAAAAAGATAAAAGATCTAAATAATTTCCCCGAAAATCATGACATAGTCAGAGATTGGCAAGGAGAAAATGTTCTGAACATCTGAAGATGATGGGGGTAAGATACCAGAGTAGATTGGATCTTACATATGTTAGCTGACTATTCCCAGCAAACACAGTACAGACCAAAGATGTAGAAAAGCCGAGCCGATGTAGTAGATATTAGATCTCGGCAGGTCGTAGAAAGGGGGATTTTGTGTCGACTCAATTCAACGTCTTTTCCATGTCCTTCAATAATGTAAATATTATGCAGATGCTACAGCCTTTAAACATGGTGAGTAGAATGTAGATCCTACGTTAGAAGAAGAAGATCCTGATATAATAACCTGTTTTCTACCACTATGGGCTTAACCTGATCACGGCTGCGTACACACACCACATTATTTACTACATATTAATCACATTTGTGATAATTTAATTTCAAACGAATTGGCAATAATGCCGTTGTAAAAAATAAAACGAACAAACGAACAAATGTCTTTAGAAAGAAAGTGAAAACAGTCCTTATCATCAGGTTTCATCTTCTGATGAGCCAGTTAAATAACCAGCATGCGGCCTTTTTTTTCAACACCCTGCAGAAATAAAATGAAAATGATGATTAATAGCTAAGACATTCGTACTGCGAAAATGGCAGAGGTAGCGACTAACGAATGACTCCTACATTTTTTTCGCCCATACTTACTAAAATGGATTCGATTCTGAACTATTTCCACTCAAGTTTTCAAGTTTTATTATTATATTTTTTAATATTATATGACTAGAGAACTGACTTCAATCGTCACTTCTACTTGATTATCAAGATCAACGATGACTACTTCAGCACTCTTTGAAAACAGCCACTAACACAAAAAGAATTCTTGACTAAAATTTCTTCACATTCTGTCCAAAATGATCAATTCAACAATCCAAATGAATCAGTTATTTGGCAGCTAGATGGAGAGATATATACTCAAGTCTAGAAAGTGGAATGATACTCTGCCTGGAAAGCTGAAGACCTAACAATATTGTGTACAGAGAACAAAACATTTGAGTGGCGGCACTGGTATAGACATTAATAAATTATTAGAATTGACAGCAAGATAACCAGCAAGACATTAAAATGAGAATTAGTGCAGTTTCTTAGGCTGTAGTGATACTCAGCCAGTAATTGACCTAGCAGAGAGCAAAACGTTGTAAATAAAGCGAGCGAAACCTCCGACAAATGATACGATAAAACATTAGAATCGACAGTCTTACTAGAAGCAGAATAACAATCATGAGGGGTTAGAGAACAGAAGCCCGGGAAGTGACCATCAGAAATTACTGCATACTGGCCGAACAAATCCATGACCACTAACAAATGGTCTTTCAATAGTCAATATTGATACCAAATGACACCACCCCTATTTCATAGCAACATTTAGCAAATACAGCGCTGGAGCCAACCTTATATAAGCCCTAACCAAACGCCCATTAGTTTTCCCACCTACTACTTCGCGGATGGAAATACGCATTAAAGCGAACGGACGCGACTTGTCACACTCTTGCTATTTCTGCTCCTTTTTTCTCTTCGTTCCTCTTCTCTGTCGCTTCCGCTTGAGGAGAGAAACAGTCGGCCGCGTTTACGGATCGTGAATTCCCGGTGGGTGATTCTTCCTCGAATGGTCAGCACCTTGAAAATTGAGAACAATGTTGTTGCAAAATGCATGACAATTTGAAAGTTACATCATTCTAATTATTCCAGTTATGGCCGTGAATCGTTACAAGTGCGGTAACCATAGGAATTATTACTATGCTTCAACTACAAATACAATATATTGTATAAAATGATTACCAATTCTTTTACGTTGATCGAGTCCCAAATAGATGAAATATGTCAAAGAATTTGCTAAATTTTTGTATAATTTGACAGATTCCGAAATCTTCTCAAAGTGCACCTTTCAAAAATTTGATATCAAGACTCCCAACATTTTACAATTCGAAGTTGGATGGCTTTACCAATACAAGCAAACAGTTTGTATCGCAATTGACAATTATGTAGAGAACGCTGCGAGACATATGAGTAGGCCTACCCTAAAACGTTTCTCTGACATGGACATTAGGGCTCTTAAAATATGACTTTTTTTCTCAAATCGTTCTGGCTACTTGATAAAATTGTTAGGATACCTAATTTAAGCCTAAACACAAAATTTGGTTCAATTCCAGCCATTAACCGCTTTGCTACAGGAGAAGAAAGTTTCTATTCATTATATAAAAATAGATAGGTAATAAAAATTTGAAAATTTTCTGTTCACCCCATGAAAGTGTTAGGCTGTCTATAGAAACGATG
Organism: Botryllus schlosseri; assembly: GCF_051294905.1. NCBI lineage: Eukaryota > Metazoa > Chordata > Ascidiacea > Stolidobranchia > Styelidae > Botryllus > Botryllus schlosseri. The sequence continues at coordinate 12,924,027 of NC_137238.1, read as the reverse complement.
CTCACCAAATTTGGTTCAATTCCAACCAGTGGAAGCGGAGATATTGCCGTCGAAAAATTTGGATTTGAATAAAATAGTACTTACGGTGACCGATTCTTTGTTTACTTATTAAAGTTGTGCTCACCGTAAGTACTATTTTATTAAAATCCAAATTTTTCGACAGCAATAACTCCGCTTCCACTGGTTGGAATTGAACCAAATTTGGTGAGCATCGTTTCTATAGACAGCCTAACACTTTCATGGGGTTAACAGAAAATCTTCAAATTTTTTATTATTCATTTTTATATAATAAATAGGAACTTTTTTCTCTTGTAGCAAAGCGGATACTGGCTGGATTTGAACCATATTTTGTTTGTAGGCTTAAATTAGGTAACCTAACAATTTTATCAAGTAGCCAGTACGATTTGAGAAAAAAAGTCATTTTTGAAGAGCCCTACTGTTCATGACCGTCCACGTTTAGAGTTGCATCTCAAAGATGCTAAAATAAGCCTAAATATAATCCAAGCAATACGATCGTCCACTTTGACTGACTGAATTTCTAAAAACACCTTGATAGCTTCCACATCTTACGTCTATATATACTGTCTGCTATCGGCACAACAAAGTAGGCCTATTTAAAAATACCAAAGCAGATTCAACATACCACATCTCTTGCAAACTTCTTTAAATCCTCCTTTGTGGTGAGTTGCTTTGGAATTCTTCTAGGATCAATTCCGATATTGTTTTATCATATACAATCTATGGCGGAATAAAAGTTTCGGATAAGTTCTAAAACGAACACAATTTTCCACACAAAAGTCAATTGCCACACGAAATGCCAAATGCTACGGTCTCATTTTACAAGGTATGGCGAGGAAACGTAGTGGTACGTTCCATTATAGCTAAACACCAATGAATTGCGGGTTCTAGCGTGACACGTCGACTCCATAATTCCTACCGAAGTGTTGGCCGTTTATCTAGGCTCCTCCTCGCCATCTGATTCGCATAGCCATGTCTTAAAAAGCCTAGGAGTGGGCCGTGCTGTAAGTGGGCAGATGGTTGCCGATGCACCCGGCACTTGGTGAATTCGGCCGCACAAACTCGGCACTTGGTGAATTCGGTCCTCGGGAAATTTTGAAATGAAGTGTATTTACAGCTATTAATATGAATTATCAAACTTATAATAGTATTATCAAGTGATTCGTCAATCTTGTAAGGAGGTCAGGGCATCCGTAGATCGCGCAGTCACGGCGTGATTAGATCACGGATTGCGTAGCCACGGGAAATAACACAGCGCTCATATACCGACCACGCGCGGTCTGCTTGGAATCGATGGCGTGAGTCACGGGCCTGTGTCGTGTAAGTTTTGAGAAGATGGATCTTGGCGTTGTATGCGAGATCAAAACTGTGGAACATCAAGCGGCGCTTCTTCGTTTATCGATCACGACAAGCCAGTGTTCCTCATCAACAAATGTTTCGCATGATCACGTCAAAATAAATTATTTTTTGCCTTTGGAGAGACGATTTCACTCTGGGATTAGGGTGTCTCGATAACACGGTTGAAGGATCCCAAGATTACGAGATCTACCACGAGCCACGACACGTTTAAATTTCCTTTTTGATACTGTTCATTCATACTAAATGCATTTCTAATGCGAAGGTGTTCTAGTGCCAATTCCTCCAAGGGCCGAGTTCACCAAGTGAAGAGCGTCGCGTTATTTCCCGCAATTACGCAATCTGTGATCTAATCACGCCGTGACTGTGTGATCTACGCATGCCCTGACCGCCGTACAACATTGACAACCACTCAAAGTGCCAAGTTCACCGGCAAACATTCCAGTAACCAATCATGGTGACCGGTACCGCTACGAGATCTACCACGGCCGAATTCACCAAGTGCCGAGTTTGTGCGGCCGAATTCACTAAGTGCCGAGTTCATTGGTAATCGGGCAGATACGGAATAATAATAAGAAGAACCGGCCTGGTGTAAAATGACCAGTGTAGTCGAACCACCACCATGAACACCACAAACAAACAAATAAACATCTAACAAGGAAAAGAAATTACCTTTGCAGCCTTTGACAAACACAGTTACCATTGAAACCAGCAATTAAGGTCTTATTCGAAAGCAGAATAACAACTGTTTTAGTGGACATATCAAATCAAATGTTGGAAAGTTCATGTAAAATAGCCCAAAATATTATCTTACTGTGACCATATTCCATCAATATGGTCTGGCTAGCCAAATTCTCTGGGCCAACATAATCAAGCTGCGTTTGGTTTCAACGATTAATAATCTTGTCACTGGATTCGAGGTATAATTGCACTCAAATATCAAATTTTGCTCCATTAATCAACATCAAGTTGAAAATTTCCATTCTTGCACCAACTTTTATAAAATCATGAATCAGTGTTCTACAGGAATGTATCTATATGACTTATATACCTAGAAAATTCAAGTATAAATATTATGATATACCGTAGGTATAGGTACCGGTAATTCAGATGTTTGAAGCGAATTATAGTGGTCTAATTTCACTAAATTAGAGCGAAATGCCAGCAATATAATTGTAATCTAATTCGGAAAAACGGTTTAGCTCTAATTCTAACCTGGAAAAGCTGAAACTTTTCTATAGTTATCTACACCTGTTTCGCAGAAAGTCAAACAGCTCTAGGCGTCATATACTACAGGCAATTCGAAATACCCCATAAGCTATATGCTACTGCATATATACCTTTAACCCGCTACCTCAGTCAGTCACAATTCCTATATATTTACGGCACTTACCATACAGAAAGAGCGAACTATGCCTGGCTGCGACCTGTTGCGCTTCAAATCTTTTTATGGCGCGATGACGTAAAATTTGAATCGCCGAAATATTCTAGAAGTCACGCATCGATAATCATATTCCTAAATGTACATCATATCACTTATTTAGTTATTCTCTGAATAAAACTATTAACCATACTCGTTGAACATGCGAGATTACCGAAAGAGCGAATATATATATAATGAAGATCATATATATCAGAGGAAAACAAAACTATTCGACCTTAGAGCAACAACACGAATATACAACATCGGTGACATCCTCACGCAATAAAACGAAGGGAGAACATTGTTTTCTAATGGATAGAACGAAGCTACCGCATGAGATCGAACAAAACCGGATAGAATTCATCGTGATTGAATGTACCGACAAAGTCATCCTTTCTACGTATTTTAGTCGTACCCGCGAGAGATAGAAAATTTGCATTATTAGGTTAACTACCGGATATAACGAAGCCTAATGCATGAGATGGAACAACACCGAGTATGAATTTATTCTGATTGAATATAACCACAAGACCATCCTACTACGTATTTTAGACATTCCCTCGACACTTAGAAAATCAGAACCTAATCGAGATGATCCCGGATGATCCTTTTACGGTTTTGTGTTTGCTGGGTTGTTCGAGTAGAAGCAATATCAGTTTAAATCAATCAAATAAAGCAGTGCAAATGTTTATTTGAAGTATATTAATTTACTTTCGACTGTTTGTGGTCTTTGAAACGTTTTACACAATAAGCACAAAAGCGTTTGCTCAAAAAGTTTGAAAAACACTGGTGCACTGGAATGGTCATTTACACCAGGCCGATGTTTCTTAGTTTTGATGCCGTAACTGCCGACTTGTAGCATTGTCCACTTCTAGTCGTTTTTAAGACACCACTTACGCGGATGAGGTGGTGAAGAGGAGCCTATAGGCATATCTCCAACGATGTAGGAGTTTCTAAGTCAACCATGGTCCTTGGTGCAGCAGCTGTGGATTTTACAACCACACTGAAAAAAATCTGGTAGATTTACTGAGAAATCTCTGTAAATTTTGCAACGAATTACCAGTCGCAGCCAATAACTGTGAGTAGCTTGTAATTTTACATTTTAAAATGTAATATTACCTTAATTTAGCTGTAAAGTCAAGTTACCAGAATTTCTTCGCAGAATTACATGCAGTTACTCGTTCCTGGAGTTTATCAGGCTATTGGTAAAATTGATTAGCTTGAAAATCGCTGCGGCCAATGTTATACGTGGAACTAAATGTTACTGATATCATTTTTGTGGTGATTTGACCTGATTCAACCATGTTCGCGAGACTGGGGTCTATCATACGCTAATTGTTGGCCCTAGTACCAATTTCAGTAAAGTACATACTAGGGTAGAAGAAACAACTGACAATCGTAGCTAATGTGGCACACCATAGCCATTATATTCTATTATAAGGCTATGGCTAATGGCTATACGGCCGGTCTTGTTGGTTACCACAGATAGGACTGATAAGTTAAAATATCAGTTTAGGATGCATAATATTGTTCGGGAAACTAGAAATGTCAGCACCGCGTGCTCAGTCGACCATTTGTTAATGGCGGACATGGCGATCTGTCACTGTCATAGGTTACAGTAGGTTAGGGTTACGCGTTACTGCTTTTTCTGAGTTTCGTAGTAAACAACCAACGCACAACTGTGACATCACAAGCAGCGTCTAGCTACGTAAGTACAGTAAGTAGTAACATCACGTGGCATATATATCAATTTATACGAGATTAGATGGAAAAGAAAGGGACTATATGTAATGATAAATGTTTCTATATGGAAAAATACGACCTAAATCAAACATTATAACATGGCCAGTAAATATTATTCGTGGCATGTCAGCGGATGAATACCACTCATTTTGAAATCGTTCGAGTGTCGTATCGTCGTCTGGCTATTATTGAGATTTGAGCAAAGGGTGGAGCGCCAATATGGACTATGGAGTCGGTGTCTCGCTGAAAGTACCGGGATTCCAACCCGGGTGGAGCGAAGCTTGTTGTGCTTGAAGAAAGTGGATCGTTAAAGATTCCTAGGAATGCTGAATGGGATACGCATCGTAAAAGGTACAGTACTGCATAGTATTTGTTACCGTGAATATCTGCGACTGTGCACACTGCACACCACCGGGATGACTTTGATTTCATTATTGAAATATTTCATTCGCCGCATTCTCTGTTCTATTTTGGGATATTAGTCGACTCACATAGTGACCTGTGACACCACATACTCCGCCACAGATGAGTTGAAACTGTTGGCTTGTTCATGTAATTTTCGGGCCATAGCATAGAGATGTTTCCATCCCCTGCTGGATTTGTTTGGCACACATGCCACCTCAAATAAGAAACATCTTGCTTCAATACATTAGATCAGTGGTTCTCAACCTGCGGGGCGCGAGAAATTGACTAAGTCTGTTTGAATTTTGACTAAACATGTGTTTCACAACCATTTTCAGAAGACGATTGTTGAAGAAGAAACCTATTTCGTATTCAAGAAAGCTCGCCAAATTCAAACTCCAGCAGTCGCACTCAACTTCATTTGAGCAAATTTTTGATATTCTTTGAAGATTTAGAGCAATTCACACGTGTAAGTCATTCATTACTTCATAGATTTGGCCAGTATCCTAAAGCTCAGTTCGCTGGGTAGCTGTTGGTAATAGCTGGCGAACTGCACTACTTAAGACTGACTTAAATGCAATATAGGTTGCTATGCGGCGGCTATGCCCTGTAATGCGGCCTTGCGCTACCCAAGTAATTGAAATGTGACCGTGATTAGCAAAAAGGTTGCCTATCTCTGTATTAGATGATGTGCTCTTTTTGACGTGACGATAAGTGCAGGGGGGTGCAAACTTTTTGGCCATCGCCGAGGGTGGCGCATGTCCAAAAAGGTTGAGAACCGCTGCATTAGATAAAGTAAGTCATGAATCTCTGCTATATCATGTAAAAGGCGGAGCCGTCATCACACAATGTACCAGTACCGGTACTTCAAAAATTGTTATATTTTTGTTAGCCTATTTGTCTTAGTAGTTATTGTAATGTCATGTCTAGGTTAGGAACTTTGCTTAATATAGCGACTTACGCATGAGTTCTTTTTAGTGGAACTGCAAGATACTAGTCACACAGAAGGAATGAAGACGAGAAAAAGACACAATTGGAAGTTTATCCAGCGGTGGAATTAATTCACCTTTTCTTGGGACCACTTGTGCTATATTTGCATCCCTCCTAAAGAAGAATTAGACCTCCAGCAGCAATACTTTTTCATCGTGAATCATGAATGAATATACACTGTTATATATTATACAGTTGTCCCAATGTCGTTTTTAGAGCGTGAAGAAACTTTTGCGGTATTTTGGCATCGCGTTGCTTTGGGATAGGTATGGATGTATGTGAATTTAGAAGCTGGCATGTAATCTGATTTAGAAAGGACAACATGTAGGGTTGTAGTTACTAGGTGGGCGGTAAAATTACAGTCTCGCTCGTAAATGTACAGGAGAGAATGTAGATTGAATATACCAGAGGTGACTGTAACATTACCGTATGGCATGTAAAGCTAGATTACCGGACGGGTGTAAGTTGAATTTACATTGAGTGACGGTAATGTTATATTACTGCCAAGTGGCTGGCCACCCTGCTTCCAGACATTTCGCGGTAAATCGAGGTAATTTTTTTTTGTGTGCACGCTATCCATTCGGTCGAAATTTAGGCCAGAATCTCCCCAATGATGAATCAGCCCGATGGTTGAAAAAGTCAACTCTCCCCCAAAGATATTTTTTGGCTGAAGAATAAGACGGGCGATAAAGAGTGTTTGTTTCAAGCGGGCCGTAACAACACTTTATCGACCTCCGAAAATGGTCTTGGTCCCAATCAACACAACTTCTGGAGGGCTACGCTCCATAGACTCCCCATACTTTCATTGATACATACAATTCACAGTATCACAAATACACGCCCGCACACGTGGCGCTGGCGACATGGTCGGGATATATCTAAGGCTTTGTTTTACATGTATTTTATCCCAAATATTACATGATATTGTTTTGAAGCGTTGTGATATTGGCATTCAAAGAAAATCGGCGGGTGGGTAATTAAAATAATAAGGGAGGTGTGAAAAGTTTTAAGAAAGTTCTCATGTTACACACAAAGAGAAAACAATAAGTAATTTTGCAAAACAGCATAGAATACCAGATTACAAAATCCAAAAGGCTGAAATCAATATTAAACGTAATTTAACATGTAGCAGATGAACGATGAGATGAGTTTCCAATCTCGACCAATTTTCTCTGCCACATATTGAGTATTCGTTTCTGGCCCTGTCCACACTCTAGCGGTCTCGTGGAGCTCGTATATATTGATTGGAGCCATCATCTGGAAGATGGTTTGCAAACATCGAAGTCCTGGATAAAAATTAGACGAAATTCACCAATCGACAAGAGACGTCTGCAATCTATATCAACGCAAAGGTAGAAATGCATCAATTCCTGGAACACAGCCGAACCCGCGGAATTTCGTAAATACATTTCATATTGCAGTCAATCTATGTGGCTCAGTTTCAGATTATGCGATATTCACGGTTTCTGACCACCGGCTTAATAGAAAGCGATGTGGGATTGAAAAAACAAAGTACGTCGTCGCGATTTCAAATAGCCTACATTAATTTTTTTCTCAAAATTTCATCATTTCAATGCACCACAATACTGCCATACAATGAAAGATAGTATACGGTGTCGAAAGGAGTATCCTTCGAAATCAGACATCGACCTGGCATAGGCGATGTAAAAAAGAGGCATGCACATTGAATGAAAAGTAAAAGAAGATAATATAAAAGGACAGGTGACAAAAAAGGTGGCATGTATGGGAAGGCGAGACAGATTTGTTATGTCATGGTCCGGTAAACTCGTTGGCTAACTGATACCAATTCAGTATAAATTGTTTGTACTTCGATTTGAATGTGTACATACCGGATAGCCGGCGAGATACTGTTCCACATATCAGGTCCGACATGTTTGATTGAGCGATGATATTTTTAGTCTGCCATACGGTAGTTGGACGACATGGACGCGCGTGTGTCGCACATACGCACTTTTAACACCGAGGTAAAGAAGTTATTGAAGATTTCGAAGCAGTGGCCGCAGTGGAACTGATGCATAAGCAAGGCAATTTCTAGTTTCCGGATATCTTCTATGTTAAGGGCACCGAATCTTTTGAGCAGTGATTTGTTAGACACACATTCCGGTTCCGTTGTGACCCTGGCTATGATACGTAGGACCTGATGTTGTACTTTTTGCAGTGGCTTCAGAAAGCTATTTCACGCAAGCGATAATTAATAATCGAAGACATCTCCGCCGGTTTATACAAGTTTATTAAAAGTAATTTCTCGTTCTGGTGAAACTAATCCAGCAGATACAATTTCGAAATTAACAGACATCCCGCGTTCGAAGAGAAATCACCGGCTTCCATGAAATCTTCCGCGATACCGGCTTTAGGTTTAAATTCCGTTGTTTATACCAACACACACATGCTGGTGCCTCGCGGGACCGCGATATTAGCGAAACATCATACCATAAGCCGCATTGGATTTGAGTGAGCGTAGTCTATGCAAGGCCCAAATCTTAAGGTATTAGTCTTGTATGGTAGTCGAAGTGCAAACGTGCAGGTGACGCGTACCCATACCTTCCGCAAATCTATACCCATATAACCAAACCTGCTCGTTATATCTAAACTCGGCATTCCCGGTTGGAAAAGTATACATTCTTTAGAATTTATTCCAAACCCTGGCTTTGATAAATATAGGACTTCATGTTTCTTTTGTTCTACATCATCCGAATTAAAACAAGCTTACATACACCCAAGTGTTGGTGTAGCTTTAATACACGTAAGAGACAGTGGCGATATAGCATATTGGTGTAATCCACAGCTGCACCGAGGTGGTAAATCTTACCACCGACTCCATCTCATACTTCCTATTTTATTTATTATTACGAGTCATGTCAAGAGACACTTGGAAGCACTTGTTTTTATGCATGGTAACTTCCTGTTCCTATCATCACGGTAGACTATGACAACATTGTTCCAGCTGCATATATTACGTTTTAAGCACTTGAGGTAATATTCTTCTGAACAAATTATTGCTGGTCAGAAAATATTTACTCAAGTGTTCAAAATTCCGTTTTTTTTTCAAATTATTCCGTGGTTTCGCGTCGTAGCTTAACCTAAATCCATGTATGTTATGAGACATAACTACCGCATGCGCACTCGTAATATAAAATAGATTTGACCGCTGTACCAGCTGTGAGTTCATATATTCGGAATCACTGCCCTTGGGAACCCCCAAAACCACTCTTATACTTTGTCTGCCTAAAAATATGTATTGACCAGTGTTATCAAACTAATATTATTTGAGTGTCACTTGTTGTACTAACAGCCATGGCAGCTACATGGTCTCAAGAAAGTCATTGTCTTTTGCAACTACTGCCTGTGAGTGACATCTCCAGGTGCATTCTGTATGCATGATACGAAGTAGGAACGTAAGTTATTTTATACTATAAAGTTTGTTCACGCCAGTGGCCGCGCGTTATACATGAATCAGGTACCAGATCCAGGTATGGAATGTCATGACAACTCTTTCAATCATACTTATCCAGACCGACGTAATTTTCTACTTAAATGCGACATATTCAAACGTTTCACATTAACAGAACCTATACAATGAGCAGGCAGCACTAGTATTCTTTGTTGGGCAAAATAACATTTGGTTATTTGGTTCAAATACTATATTTTATTATTTGGAAATTTACTGCCGGTTACTGATGTGTATCGTGATTGGACATTATTATTACTTGATTACAATTACTGAATTGTGTTGTACTGCGTCGATTAAACGACGATAGTCATTCGTTTTCTGTTGCCGTGCACGTCAGGACCTTTTGTTATGTTCGCATGAATGAAGTCTTAAGTTAGTACATTACATGGCGTTGTCGGCAGGACCCATCTAAAAAAAGGACACACAACGTATCATAGATGGCTACGAGAGGAAAACAGATGGAGGAACACTTGATTGGAAAATCAGAGAAACGCGAAAAACAAAGGGAAGATGAGTTGAAGAGATCGGAAGATCACCACAAAGAGGTGTTGCAGCGGATGGAAGCTGATCACAAAGATGCCATTGCATCTCTTTTGGGGCAACTTAAGCTTAACTCGGAGCGTTCGGAGAATACACCCAGTCACGTGTATCCGAATAAACCATCAAGACTTGAGGCAGAAATTGACATAAAAGACTTTCGAGGGTGGGAGCAATTATGGGCGGATTATGCAACAGTTATGAGACTAACGAGTTTACCGAACGGCGAGCAGGTATCCCACCTTAAAGGATTCTTTTCCCCAAAATTACTGGACACACTTATCCACGTAATTTATCCACAATACTTCGAACAAACCGATATAACGGTCAAAGATATTCTAGAACGAAATTATAAATACTTGAGAGATCAGCGGAATGTTGCTCTTGATAGAGTGGAGTTTGAAGAACGCAAACAATGAGCTGGGGAAAGCTTGACTCATTTTATATGGATCTGAGGAAGATTGCCAATAATTCCGAACTTTGCAAGCATTGTTTTGAAACGCGTTTGACTACACGCATTATTTCAGGCGTCATATCAGGAGGAGTGAGGAAACGTCTGATGCAAACCAAATCCTTTCCCAGTTTGAAGGAAGCTGTGGACATATGTCGGAGTATGGAATCGGCATCCATAGGTGACCAAGCCTTGGCGACTGCAAGTTCAGAATGGAATGGGCATACTGTGAGTAAAGTCATAAAAAGCAGGAAACCAGCGAGCAAAGAGGCGAACAAATGTCGGAATTGTGGGCTACCTCATGCAGAAGCCGTTATAGATGCCCAGCAGAAGAGGCAATATGCTTCTCTTGTAGAAAGAGTGGAAATTTCTCTCGAATGTGCCAAGCAACAAACTTGCCGAAGAATATGGTGATAACATGCCACAATCTATCGAGGCGTGTCTTTGGAAGAGCACGACCATCGGTATTCATTACTGTGTATGATTTTCGAGATCGTAATTTGGAACGGCATGCCGTGTTGCCTGACAGTGGAGCGGGAATTTCAATCGCGTGCGAAGAGTGGATCATGTCGATCGGATTGAAACGTGCTGATTATTCCAAGCCGCCTTGCGACGCTGTCCTCGCTGCAAATTTACAACCGATGAAATGCGTAGGATATGTTGTTTTGAAGATGGAATACGGCGGTAGAAAGGCAACTCTCGAAGTTCTCATCTGTACTGATTGCGAAGTAGCGATGCTTTCGTGGTATGTTTGCAAGAAGCTGGGGATTATCCCGGAAAATTATCCGTCTCCATTACCTATTGCGAAACAAGTAGTTACCGATAAACGAGACATGTTACGTGAGGTTGTCGGTGATATACCTACAGAACCGGACATGGCTGAGATCTGTCGAGTCGAGCAACGTGTATTCCAGCATTTTGAAGATGTTTTTTCAAACGATGTCAAGCTGTCGCCTATGGCGGGTGCTGATATGAAGATACATGTCAAAGAAAATTTCGAAGCCTATGCCATACACGCTGCACGGGCGGTTCCGTTTCCTCAAAGGGAAGATGCGAAAAAAACTTATCGACGAGATGATAGTCAACGGTATTATCGAACCGGTCACCTCGCCCACAGAGTGGTGCCATCCGATGGTACTGGTGCAGAAACCCAGTGGAGGTATACGTTTATGTGTTGACTTGACCAATTTGAACAAGTTCGTGAAACGTCCGGGATACCCTTTGGTGACAGCAAAGGAAGCTGTCGCGCAGATACCGAACAACACGAAGTACATGAGCACGTTTGAGGCGACACACGGATACTGGCAGCTCCCGCTAGAGAAGGACTCTCAATTGCTCACTACGTTCATGACTCCGTGGGGAAAATTCAAATTTCTGCGCGCACCAATGGGCTTAGTTTCAACGGGAGATCAATACTGTCGCAGAGGGGACGAAGCACTGAGAGGGCTCCAGGATGTCGCAAAAGTCGTTGACGATATTCTCGTTCATTCCGAAGACTTCAAATCACACGTCCATCAGGTATGGAGTTTGCTGCAGCGGTGTCGTGAAAATAAAATAACGTTGAACCGTAAAAAGACAAGATTCGCAAAGAGCGAAGTCAAATTTGTGGGATTCATTATGGGCCTATCTAAGGACGGAATATCTGTAGATCCTGATAAAGTGAAGGCGATTACAGAATTTCCTGCTCCAACCAACATCACAGAATTACGTAGCTTCATGGGAATGGTGAATCAATTGGGGGAATTTTCGAAGGATATAAGCACAGTGGCAGAGCCTCTTCGATGTCTACTCAAAACGAAAAATCAATTCATCTGGTCAAGCGTACAGGCCGACGCATTTCGGAAGACGAAAGCAGCATTGACTAATACACCTGTATTAGCAACATTTGATCCGAAGTTGCCCACGAGTTTGCAAACAGATGCATCCAGGACAAGAGGTTTGGGATACGCTCTATTACAGTTGCATGGTGACACATCGAAACTGGTTCAATGCGGCTCCCGGTTTCTAAATGAGACAGAATCGCGGTATGCAATGGTAGAGCTGGATCTTCTTGCAGTTGTATGGGCAGCACGCAAATGCAAACCATTTCTGACAGGATTGCAGTATTTTGAAGTGGTTGTCGACCATCAGCCGCTAGTTTCCATTCTAAATATGCAAACGTTGGATTCCATTGAGAACCCACGACTTCAGCGACTGAAAGAGAAGTTATCGGCGTTTGTATTTACGACGTCATGGAGGAAAGGAAAACTTCATGCCATTCCTGATGCATTGTCAAGAGCGCCAGTGCAAGACCCAACAAGAGAGGATCACGCACCGGAAAGAGACGACGCCGCTTGCATGACATGCCATCTCACCATCAAGAGCCAACTTTTCAGAAGCGAGCAAGCGGGTGGATCGTTGAACGCACCGGAAGACCCGGTCTTATCGCGTATGAGACAAGTTGCACTCACTGACAGTAATTATCAGTCATTGCTCGAGATTATCCGAAAGGGGTTCCCTGCTAAATGCGAAAATGCACCTACTGCCGTGCAGCCGTACTGGAAGATTCGGAATGATCTGAGTGTAGACGATGGCTTGGTTCTATACAATGCACGAATTGTAGTCCCGTGTGGATTTAAAAGAGAAGCGCTTGCACGTTTGCATGATGCTCATCAAGGCATAGTCAGAATGAAGAGGCGGGCGAGACAAACTTTGTACTGGCCAGGTATGAGCACTGACATAGAGAATGTGGTACAGTCATGTGGGAGATGCCAGGAATATTTGCCAAGTTTATCAAAAGAGCCAATGGAAATTGAGCCATCTCCTAGCAGAGTTTTCGAAGATGTCTCAACCGACCTCTTTTCATATTGCGGAAAGAAATACCTCGTGTACACCGATAGGTACTCCGGTTGGCCGAGCATCTGTGAATGGGACAAGGATCCAACCTCTCGTCAGGTAATCAGAGTAATTCGCAAATTCTTTTCCGACACAGGTGTTCCAGTGCGTTTGCGAAGCGACGGAGGACCGCAATTTTCTTCGAATGACTTCAGGAAATTCATGGACCGATGGGGTGTTAATCATGTTGTATCGACGCCGCATTACGCGCAATCAAATGGTCTTGCGGAGGCTGCCGTTAAGTCCATGAAATATCTTTTGGCTAAAACGTCGCCCAATGGGGATATTTTTTCAGATGAATTTCAGCGAGGTTTGCTAGAGTGGAGAAACACGCCAAGAGTGGACGGACGTTCTCCTGCACAAATTCTTTTCGGACGCCCACTTCGCACCTGTTTACCGGCACATCACAAGCTGTTTGCACCATTGTGGCATAAACTGGCTCGAGATTGTGATTCCAAAGCAGCGGCTATGAGGACGTACAATGAGGATCATTATAACAGATATGCACATCCATTGTCGCCATTCAAAATAGGAACTTCCGTTCGAATTCAAAACCCGATCACAAGACGCTGGCATCATCGCGGTATCATTGTCGCCAGTGGTAAGTTTCGGGATTACTTGGTTAAACTGAGTAACGGGCGGATATGGTGGCGGAATCGACGATTTCTGAGAATAGATCACGTTTCGCCAACCACAGAGGAGGGAGAGAAGGGGGAGATGGATGCTAACCACAATCAACCACGTCGAAGTATGCGCAATCGTCGATGCCCTGAACGTTATATCCCGGAGTGAATGTACAAGAGGGGAGATGATGTGTATCGTGATTGGACATTATTATTACTTGATTACAATTACTGAATTGTGTTGTACTGCGTCCAGTAAACGACGATAGTCATTCGTTTTCTGTTGCCCTGCACGTCAGGACCTTTTGTTATGTTCGCATGAATAAAGTCTCAAGTTAGTACATTACAGTTACTACCGGCAGAGTCACCCCATTCAAAAAAGCTCTGTAACTCCAATGCAAATCAAAACAACCACCCAATACAAAGCCAGTATAATATGGAATAACTGTAGGGCTTATGATACTGCATAGATCAGTGGCGGCCAACTCGTGTCCCGCGAGAAGGTTTTGAGAGGCCCGCGAGGCAATTTTCGAAATTAGTTATATTATCAAAAATGGATTGCCCAGATTGTGAACTTGCAAAACCAATCAAAAATTGGATTAGTCTGGCCGCAACACTTGGGATGTTGATGACTAAAATATTAGTTCCGACAAATTGGCAGATGCATAGTGCATTTTTTGTAGATCTTCGTGCAATACAACAAAGTATAGAAGTAGAATATTTTGCGGTAGATTTATCTAAAGTTAAAATTTTCTTCACGCTTGGCGCAATATGTTGTCAGTCGGTTTCTTGCTTTTAATATTGTTACCCCTCCTGATATCGAAGAAAAAAACGCCTGACGTACCAGATTAAGTCTAACTATATTCGCAATTACGAGAGGAAGTGTCGTCCAGCATGCGACCTTTCGTTTGACCGTCGACGATGAGACCAATGGGCACAAAATGATTAACGCATTTTGGTTGAAGATTTCGATATTTCCAGGCGCCGGATAGTCTTGTCCTTGAAAACAGAGCCCAGCGATATACACGAGTAATAATATTATTAAACTATTATTGACCTATATACTTTGAAATGTTTTCGCGCCCCACTCGGCTAGTGGCCCGCGCAATGGCTCGTCAATTGCATGTCGTCCTTTGGCCGAAAACGTTGGCCGCAACTGGCATTGATAGACAGTTGGCCATTGTTATCGCCATCTTTGCCACACCTGTGGAATTGTACGCGTTCATTGTCGGGTAGTTACTTTGTACAGAAAGCGCTTCATAAGGATTGGATTAATACTTCTTACGAACGCAATCATATCACAAGCATCGAACCCGTAGTCAGCTGTAATACTGTTATTAATCTTCTCACCGTCACCTTTATGCCAATATGCGCAGTGTTTAAAATGATATTGATTCATATAAACAAGACTATTATTTGAATTAGAATGCAAAGCAGACTTGTGCAAACTACCCATTTAGTTTGTTGGCGATCAACTAACTAACGTTTTTTTTTTTTTCAGTAGTTCATAGTTCTAGTTGCAGATTTTGAAAATTGAGTATAGTTCTGCTTCTAGTTTCGGATATTGAAAAGTGAGTAGTTATAGTTGCAGATTTTGAAAATTCAGTCCTAAGAAGCGCATTTTATGGTGGCCCAAAAGTACTCACTCGAATTATTCTCTTGCCTAACACTTGCGACCATAGGCGCCGACTTTTATTTTTGGATGGGGTGGCGGCAAGCTCGTAGCCAAGGGGTGTCGACCCCCCTTTTTTTGAAGCGCAAAACCCCGTCCTTTTGAAATGACCATTCTGACGCTAATATTCAGTTGCAATTCAACAAATCGTATTATCAGTGTTACGCGGGGCCGCGATCAGTTAGCGGCCCGATCTCCCGCTGAGATGATTACGAAATTAGGTCATTGATTGCCGCGAGCTCGGCATTCGTCGCTGGACTGAGCAAGTGAGAAGTAACACGGCGCGACACTTCTGGAATACGAAAGACTGACAAGAATTATGATTACAAACGCACGCGACCAACCAGTAATTATACCTTACCGCCAACACAATGAGTTTTATTTAGTATTGAGTAGCTCGCATCGCGACAATTGGTTGCTGATTAAAACATCGATTTAGACTGCATTGCTGCATTTCCCGATTTACGTTCGCAAAACATGATTGGATTAATAATATGGGCACTGGAACATATTCCAACTAAGAGGCACACACAATAAAACACTGTTCAACTTTGCGCTCCGAGAATATTTATCACAAAAATGTTTCATAAAATATTTTGAACACGGCTTGCGGCATTCATCGGTGCAAATAATGCACTTTAATTTGTAGAAGGTGAACGTATATTTGGAAGTCAAATCGCGATAGGAGATGGTGTTTCTCAGAGCGCGCGAAGAAATCTACGTTTCTAACGATGAGGTCGAATTTGTACATCTAATAAGGATCGTTAGTTTGCTGAAATCAGCATCAGTACGCTTTGCGAAATACATAGTAGTGATCAATGTTATTGCACTGTACAATCGGCCTGCAAAGTTGCGCTGATAACGAAATTGTAGACATGCCGCGAATCTGCGACAATTAAAATTACAGGGTGCGCTAGTCATACCTAAATACCCTGATTCGGCCATGGCAACGAGCAACGCGGGCATAAGTTTGAATCAAAAAGATACATAAACACAAACAATATTACACTCAGAGATTGTTACTGTTTGGCGAAAGTGTTTCTGCGGACGGTAGCAGGCCTGAATGCGGACGCGCTAAATCAAATCACCGACGATTTCACCGACACCCATTTCGCATACAAATGATTCTCACCAATTTGCAATACGCAGCACCGATAACACGAATTAGTGAATTGGCATTTCAAAAGGACGGGATTTCTAGCTATGAGAAACTCCCTGGTTACGCACCTGGGGTTTCTATGCCAACAACGCGCTGGTTAATATCAGCCCAGGGGGCCTACGGTGCCCTTTTTATTATCCACGTGTCATTGCAGTAAGAGCTATATGGGCGCATGCCGCGACCTTATCTATAGAAGTACATATCCCAAAGGTTTGAAATTCGATCCGCGATGGTTGCGCTCGATAGACTCCGTCCAGCAATGAAGTTTATTGGAACATAGAAGGTCCCCGTTCAAACTAATCGAATAAATTCAGAATTTGCGCCACCGTGAATCTCGTGTTGCATCAATTTTTGACAACTTAATTCAACGCCAAGCACTGCACGATGCGCAGTATTAATAACAAATGAAACACTGACAAGTGACACCGAGGGAACACGAGTGTATAAAGCAGACAAGAATGAGTGGCGTACAGATGACAGCAAACGAGAAAGCGCGCATCTAATCAGTAATTTCACAACTTACATACAGCACAATGGGGTTCCGAGTCTGACATCGCGACAATTGTTTGCTCAATATAACGACGTTTGAGCTGCATTGTTGCATTTCCCGATAAAAGTTGGCAAAGCCTTGTAAGAGTAATGCGCACCTTGCGTAGAAATGACTTTCAATTCGCAGGCATACACAAACACACTGTCCTATTTCCCGCTCAAAGCCTCCAATTAAAGAGACTATCACGGAACTAACTCAAGAATTATTTTGTAAACGAATATGGGCGCAAATACAATTTAATTAAGAGAAGGAGAACGTGAATTCGCTCGTCTGGTCGAGAGAGAAGATGGTGTTTCTCATCGCAAGCGTGTCGAAATCGACGTCGTAGACGAGGTTGCTTCGAATACAATTTATTGGGGCGTTTTAAGCACCGGCTGGTCGTCACTAACGAAGCTGCGGATTCAATTATTCGCGCGCGTATCGGTTAATGGTAAATAGTTGGCATTTACGCGCTATCACGGACTCGCTAATTGACAGCGCTGCTGATTTGAAATTGCAGATGGCGGGCATTTAATCCTATTGTATGGGGTGGCTGCCACTCCATAAATATGTCATGGGGTGGCTGTGCCACCCCGTAACTCGGCGCCTATGCTTGCGACTATAGTGTTGCATTTAAAACAAACGGTGTTCGTTTACAATGCATTATACAGGGGCGCGTAACCTACCGCCCGCGGTCACATTGTGCAGCAATTCTCCACTACTTATATAGTGACTGTAGGTTATGCATCCTTTTCCTCGGACACAAATAATTGTTATTTTTAGTTATTCTTTAGTTCTTTGTTTTCTTTGTGTGCGACATGAAGCCAGAGCTCCTGGAATCTGTTAAAAACTTCGATCGACCACCGTTTGTCTCATTGACAGCTATTGAAATACATGACATTAATGAATTCGTTGAATACTGTCTTGGTTTACATTAAATACGATTAGACCTTGTATAGGTGGATAAATACGCGTTTAATATATCAATTCAGGAATCCGGCCCGCCAAGTAGTTAATTTCCGCATATCCGGCCAGCCGACTGGAGAAGTTGCCCGCCCCTGGTATAAAACCATGGTTATGTATATATTACTATTACTTCGCTGAAAATGTACTTTTGACAAAATTCGTCAAATATCCAAATTTTTCGTTGCGCTTCGCGAAATATGCCTACAATGTCTGAAATATTTCCCAGATTACAGTGGCTACTGAAATTCATATAGAATGTAGACTTTGTGCTTCATGCGTGTCATTTTAGATTGCGCAGTCCCCCTTAACAGTTCTATCACATTGGACAAGGGTTTTCCCGAAAAAATGTTCCGAACTATAGGTATTGTATCTTGCAGCACACTGCGTACAGCAGACAGCGGTGGTCTATACTCTATACCAGTGCTTCCCAACTTTTTTTAGTTCGCGACCCACTTTTCATCCATATTTTATTGTGCGACCCACCATCAGATATGACAAAACGAACGAAAACGTGATGCGATGTCGTTTTTGTTTCTGGTATTCCTGGTGTTTTCGACTGCAGCGGCCATTTACACAAAACCAGTATTTTTTTCATTCTGATTCCGTAGCTGGCGAATTGTATCACGGCCCACTTTTTTAAGAAACGGCTAACGCGGATGAGATGGCGAGTATGTGCCTTTATAGATAAACCTCCAACACTTGGGATTAGGTTATGGAGTCGAATTCGGTCGGCCTCGAACTCGCAACCCATTGGTACGGCTGGGCACACTGATTTGAGTGCTCGAATCTGAATAGAGTATTAATTTTATTGGTTCGAGTCGAGTAGTTAAATCCGATTTTTTCGAGTACTGAAATATACGCTCCTCGCCACTGAAAGTCAATTTATCAATGAGAATTATAGTTTCGATACTAATTTTCCATGTTGAAGCTTTGAAACCTTCATAACCGTATCGTAGCATACGAAACATGTTGTACAAAGCTACGAACGTTACTAGAAATAGCACATTTCCGAAGCCATCATCACCCCACAACACTGTAACCAAGCGGAATTATGGATAAAAGGCATTATATTTTTTTGGTCGCATAAAAAGTACATTGGAACTTTGACATATTACATTTTTGCAATGACGTCACAATGAGTGATATTCGATTAGTCGACTCGACTCGGAGCATATTACGTGATTCAGAATCCAATCACTCAGGTACTCAATTTTGCCCAGCCCTACCTATGGGTGTTGCAGCTATGAATAAAACGCTATCCCGTCACGCACAATGCGTCGCATGAGTTTTGAGTTAAACTGTATGCGAAGATGCGGAAAAAATTCGAGAATACGGGTCTACATGTATATCGCAAAAAAAGAATTAATGAACCTAACAGATGATTGCAAACGAGAAAGCGTGTATCTTTTGCGTTGAAATCAATCTGGTTCTGAGTATAGTTTGCTTCGCGGCCGCTGTTTTCTCAATGTCACACCAAATCGGGCTGTATCGCAGCATTTCCCGATCACCGTATACGTAAAGCCTTTGGGGCAAGGAATTTAATCCTGTTCCCTGGCACACAAAATAACACACTGTCCAATTTCGCGCTTCACTAAAAATGACTGACATGAAAATCCGGCCGACGAATTATTGTGAGCATGAGAACGTGGTGCTCATGGGCGCAAAATCAATTTATTTTAGAGGATGAGAACGTGCAATCGTGAGTCGTGGTCGCAAAAATCAATAAAACAATACAACTTACCCTATCG
Organism: Botryllus schlosseri; assembly: GCF_051294905.1. Lineage (NCBI taxonomy): Eukaryota > Metazoa > Chordata > Ascidiacea > Stolidobranchia > Styelidae > Botryllus > Botryllus schlosseri. Next base: position 12,904,064 of record NC_137238.1, on the reverse strand, counting down.
TCAATCGCACATCGTGTACATTAGGCTCGAACTCGATGTGTTAATCCGAACCCAACAGTTCTTATAACATCTTGATTTGATCCCGAAAATATTACCGATGATTAGTTGAGTTGGTAACGAGCGCGACTCAAGGATGAAATATTCCCGATGGTCACGTCCAAACACGTTTAGAACGGCTGGACTTCGACCTCTACTGCATCCTCTTTTAGTACAACATTCAAAACATGGGCGAAGAGGGGGTGTCAACCCATGCAATTATCTTGAAGGGGGCACTGGAAGAAAAAAGAACCACTGTCTTTACGTACCTCAATATCCTAACTGAAGGAGGACTGCGTGGGCATTGGTTCTCGTATCAGGAAGCGCATGATGAAAATTGTGATGTAAACGGCATTGTCAGAATTGGGGTTGTGTTTAACAATAAAAATCAATTTAAAACAAACGTGTTTAAAACAAGGCCCTTGTTTTGGACTTGTTTTTTATTGTTTTTTTTTTCTTAGCAATAACGACACGCATATTAACTTGTGACGTAATAATGAATTGATATTCACAATTGAAAATATAGGCCAAAGATAGCTCCTTTGACGGAATAGGCTTCCAACCCTTGTCATATACGGACCAAAATATCTTGAACCAAGACTACATCGTCTTGCAGCGTTTTTACGGCCGGCAGTCATCATCATCAGGATCAGAACATTCATCCCCTACGTACTATAGCTTTTGAACCGACTATTTCGATGTGTCCAACCATCCCATATCATATAAGTCGAATATATCCGGTGGTAATCGTCGTCCGTAGGCTCATACAATATATTTTTGAAAAGTGAACATACAGCATAATTATACACCTAAAAACACAATATTTCTTCAAAAAGGCCTTTGTTTGAAACACTGTTCAAAACATGTTTCAAACTAAGTTCTTTGAACAACTATTTTTTTTAAATGCAACCCTAGTCAAAATGAAGCAACACGGTGTATCACCAGCAGTGTACACACAACTTCAGCGTTGCTAGCTAACAACTGCTGCTGCTGTTGAACGTTCTTTCTCCATTTTGGCAAGCTACTGAGTTAGGGAAGACCCGAGAATGTACGAAAGTATCCTTCGTTGTACTAAAACAAATTTTACTTATTTCACCATAATGCGTAATATAACTACTGGAGTTCTTCATAGGTCCAGATATCGCAAAAATTCAGTTTTTTTATGTCAATTTTTGTAATTTTTCAAGTGAAAAAAGTTATTCAGGCCAAGCTATACGTCGTAAAGACAATCAGTTCCAACCAGGAATGTAGAAAAGCAGTACAATTCTAACATTATGTGCGAAAGCAATTAGTTTACATAGGAGAGCAAGATTTTGTCTAATATTATTTGTCGTCAAAAAGTGTCAAATATTTCATTTTTCAGTGCAAAATCTTCTGTTTTAGGCCATAAAATATCGCCCTACATATCACATACAGAAGTATGACTTCAATTAGTGTGGGGAAATTATTTGCAAGTATTCTTCTTGACGAGTTGAAGCTGGAACCGAGCTGGGAAAAAATCCGGAGATACTTGTTCTATGCTTGTGTGACAATATCCCTATTCGCTACTTACAACAACCATGACATATCAGTCGAATGCATTCCCGGTTATTTCAATGGAACTGTCGTCACAGACCGCACATTTAGGTCGTTGCATGTTAACAAGTATTGCGGTAATAGCCCTGTACTGTCACCCATACGACATGCAGGATTTATATTTCAATTTGCTACCATATGGCTTTTGGCAGTAACGTCATTCTGGCTGTATTTCTTCCCAGAGGTAATTGACTCATTCCGGACTTTCGACAAGATGCGTGATGCTGTTCTAGATATCGGCATCCGCGTGGATTTATTGAAAGTAATTACAGGCCATCTAAATAGATTGACGAATCAGTCTGAGCAGAACAATGAACAACCTCCGGATACACACCCTTTACTTGAAGGGACGAATGAGCCAGATCAGGAAATTCGTTATAGACAATATCTGAAAACGGATGCTGAGAAAGCAGCAAAATTTCTCAACGCCTATCACTTACTGAAACTCATCAACGGAAAAAGTAAAGTGGCCAGTCGTTATTTGCTGCGCAATATTGTTACGGTCATATCTCTTGTACTGCAGACATCATTTTTGGTGGCATATGCTCAATATTATGTGTCAGACGTCGGGAACGAATTTGTGTGCGATTACAGACTAGCAGCGCCGAGTGAGCTATACGTGTGCGTTTACGGTGAAAACGCTTCAACGCTCATTTGCACGGCGTTTTACGGAAGTTGTGTGGTGCTACAAGTAGTTGCTATTGGATGTGGTGTGACGATGGTTAAGGAAAGTCGGTGGAAATTTGTAGAAACCTCAACGGTCAAATTCATGCTAAAGTTATGGAAGAGCTGCAATCAATCGCACTCTGAATTATTGACTAATTTCTGCGACTTGTACCAGCAGGATGGTGAATATCTTTCTGATGTTAATATAATTTGGGCATTGAAGCAACACGGAGCATACGTAGCTCACAGAACAAACTTAACACAGCACATTGCAAACTTAGAGGTTAATGAAAATCGTTGCAATATTGGCGCGGAACAGGCTGTGGCCACAACAGTGATGAGCGGAAGTTGAATTTTGAGAATCCAAATTCATTCGACAGTTTGAGTGCCTGCAGGACTATCCGTCCGAATCCGAAGAATCTCGTCCAAATATCCGACTATTTGCTCGTGATATGGTATTTAATGCCATATAGCGTTAACTCGTTTGTGCTGATTATTATGTATTTGATTTGTTGATTAGATATTGTGGTGATTTCGTGGATGTGTCTAACTGTTACTTGTCATATGTGTTTCAGTATGCGTGCGGAGCATGATCGCTTCGACGCTTCTTGCCAGTTGCTACGTACATGTATGGTATCATGTTGTAAAATTGCACAATGCACATACAGTTGTTTGTCGTCTCCATATAACCCCTAAGTCCACGGTATAATTTGATTATTGTTAGTTCCATTGTGATGCCCCGTTTTTTGGTATGTAGTAGGTAGTATAGGTACACAAAATCTAATATATTCCGTTCTGATTTGTATCAGAGTTTAATTTGCCTAAAAGGGGAAATTTATAACGGGATATACATATTCATTACGTCATCTTGCTAATCAGTCGCCAGGTCTTGACAAACGGATTGTAGACACATTGTCATCTCGCAATATAGCATCCCCAAGAAACACCTGATAAGCAGGGCATGGTATGGTATGGAATGGAATGGGAATCTTCCATACTCCATACCCGCCTCAATCGTTTCGTACCATTCTTGACAATTTTCTGTACATAGCAACATTCTTCCATAACATATTTGATACTTGTTCCATATTTTCGCGACTTGCCCAACCTCTCAAGTGATATTCTATTTTTGGTATGTGGAAATGCTGTGGCGTTCTTATTCTATTTATTTTGGATAAAATTATTCAATTAAACAGTCTTGAAGCGCCAATGATATCCCCAGTTTCTTTATCTCATACGTCGTCAGCAATGTATGTTGCCTAATCATCGAAGACGGAACGTATAATATATAAGCCTACACAGGGGAATATTTGAAAATCACAACAGAATCTCATGACATGTAAATCTAGTGTGGTAACGGACTGCTAGCAGTAACATAATCTATAGCAGGGGTGACCAATCTGTGGCCGTAGAAGGGAATTTGTGCGGCCGTGTACTCGTGATTTAATTAGTATGTGTTGGCGGCCGTCAACATGCAATTTGAATTTACGAATTGACTACCGATTTCTTGAGAGATTTTAATTCATCATGAAATTTTTTCGCGCCGCGCGCGATTCAATGTTGCTTCATTTATCGAGCGCACCTTGAAATCGGAGCCAACAGTACCGATTCGAACGGCAGAGGATAATGACGCTCCCCATATAGAAGTATCAACTCGGAATCGTGCGCTCCTTCACTATACCGACAATCCTGATGGAAGGCCTAGAAATAACAACATACAACAAAATGAGTAATAACAATTGGCCCACCCGAAGATGCATCATCAATTCATCATTCATAACTTTCCCTAAATCTTCGAAAACACACTTTCCGTCAACTTTACCGGTGAGTCTGATCACATGGGCTGAGAAAGGATAAATTATAGAATTTACATTCGATAGATAAATGTTCGATAGCAATATGTAAAACCACTAATATTAATGACGAAATTCATTGTACAATCTGAACAGTGCCACTTGCGATTTCGGTGCGTGTAATATGCCTATACATGATTAAATAGATTGGTCCGGAGTTCACCGGAAATGGATATAGTAGACACTTTAACATGGGTATTTGGCGTCCAGCTAGTTCATTACGACCATGCCCTGGAATGCGGCCGTAGTCAACATGAGTAGTCGAAATGCGGCCGTGAATGAGAAAAAGGTTGGCCATCCCTGATCCATAGAATTACACAAACCAAAGGCATTGTGAAATTGGAAGATTGGCTCCCAACCCAGTTTTCTTTATTCCCCACAACCTGAGATCTATATTTCCATCCTTTAAAATTTCTCCCTTCAATGAAATTTGGTAAGACTTTGTTTTGCAAAGACTTGCTATTGGTGAAAGTTAAGATCACCAGAATTGACCAGCACGGAATGAAATGAATGAGCACTAAACTGATGACCGTAAACGGAATGTTGCGCCTACGTCAAATGTATGAGTAAGCCGGCAGAAAAAAATAGGAAGGTCTTGAAATATTTTCAAATGTAGCGAGGTTACATCAATTTACATGAGTAAATGCCAAAAAATGCATGGGCCAGATAAACTTCCTGCTGTTAGATATAAGCCGCCATAAGCTACACTTTCGCACGCTCCATAACTGAAAAGAAATATGTCATTCCATCTGTAACGAGTCCGGCTATATGCTATCAATTAGGACAAGGGTCGGCAACCTACGGCCCGCGGGCCGGATCCGGCCCGCCAAGCGAAATCTTCCGGCCCGCGACATCATAATCAGTTATCACAAGAATACGGCCCGCCGTTTCATAATGAGTCTCCAACTGCAGTGCAGCACTGCTCGGAAAGAATGCGGCATTACTATCCTACATGGTATTAGTCTATTGTTACGCCATAAAACGAAGGAGGTGGAAGTAGGAGATTGAGATTGTCTGCAGAGTAGACCAGTGCTCTTCAACCGGGGTTTTCGTACACCCTAGGGTGTACCAAAATTTTAAAAGGCGTGTTTTTGCTTCCGTTAATATGCAATTTGAATTAACGAATAGGTTCTCAAATCTTTGAGAGATTTTATACTTGAAAATATTACTCACGCTTGGCGCGATTCAGGGGACCAGAATTGTTTCGTATTTTATATATAGTGTAATCTGAGTCCCACCGAACAAATGCAAACCGTGAAGGAAAATGATGTAGCCTCCTACCCCATAAAGAAATACCAAGACGGATTAGTATGCGTGTATGCCTATGCCTATGCCTACACCCCCTCCATCAGCTCTATCGCTTAATCAATCACGTGTGCTAAGAATGGATAAATAGTTGACAGTTTGTTTGTTAGTTTTATTCACACATAATTGGCGCTTTTAACAACTTGGGTCATTTGCGCCCGGCACGGAAATTGCATTAAGGCCAAGGTCTTTGTGGTCTTTTTCTGGATATTTGCTGTCATCTTTCCAGAGTTCGGCTCTCTCTTCTTCTGTGCGTTTCAAGGCGCTGTGTATACAGCGAGATCGGCGATGAGGAGTCCAGATAAACCTCCGACACATAGAAACATGGCAGAGCCGTGACTCGAACCACCAACCATTGGTGTCGTGACTGCAGTGTTTAACCAACTGCGCCACTCGCTTCTCCATAGTTGACGGTAATATATACAACAAGCCATATTTTAGACGAAATAAATTTTCCATATCTAGAAGTTTTTAGCGCCCTCGCGACTACTGTTACAATTAGAAACTTCTATACGCAAGGTATACCTCAAGAAATCAGTGATGGCGCACTCTCCGCGTGTGAAGTTGCCAGTAGCCAATTTAACATGAGTATATGCAGGGCCGAAACAGCATTTCGTCAGCCACCCTCACCCCCCCAAAAAAAATCGTTGGTCTTGGGCCCCCATAGCGTCATTAACCAAACAGTAGACCCCTCATCACGGTCTACGTTTTAACAGCTACTTTGTCAACGAAATTTGCTATACTCGGTAGTTGGCTAGTTCATAGCGTCTAATATCGCGCGAGGCGTGAAATTTTCTATAATTCATGATTGAATCTGTCAATAATATCACAATTTGCATATCTACTGTTATAAATTTTGTTATTCTCTCTCTCTCTGCACAGGTAATCAGATTTACTTTAATATTTACAATCAAAAAGAAATGTTTTGGAAAATGTAGGGCCCGTAAATAATAATAATTCGGGCGGTCCCCTTGGTCCCCTCAGGGTTTTCAGTCAGCATAAGGGCAGTCCTTTTTGCCAATGTTTTCTCGCTGCCGATCATTCTGGCACACTTCTCGGATCGCATGTTGTTACATGGCCTAAAACGTCATATGTCTTGGTGCGTCGCGGCGCGGTAATGGCCGACACCGAAATGCCCATTGCTAATAATCATGCATTTTTTTTTCTTGGGGAGGGGTACCCAATAATCAAGAAATTTGACATTAAATCGAGCTTAGGGCGAAAAAAATTGAATAAAGTTGAAAAGTTTTTCAAAAATATACTCGATAATTTATATTTATTCAAGAAATAATTTTTGGACCCCTTCGGGCTCGCCCCCCTCAATTGACGGGTTTGGGGTACGGCAGTTAGAGTCCTGAGTAAATGACGTCCAGATGGGTCATGACGACTCTACGCTGGAATGCGGTAGTATGCTATGTAAGGAATCGAAGCACGGCCGTGAATACCAAGGAGGTTGAACACCCCTGGCCTAGGCTTAGTTTTCCGGTCAGGGGTGTACCAGTTTCAGGTAAACCTTAAAAGGGTGTACCACGACGAAAAAGGTTGAAGAGCACTGGAGTAGACTACATCAGTAGGCTACTTATCAATCGGGTGTATCTCGCAACCGGGTGTGACAATAAAGGTGTCCTTCCTCTGCTTGCTGGAATCAATCAATCAATCAATCAATCAATCAATCGTTGAGTTATATTTTTCATCTGAACAAGCCATACACAATGTGCAATGCGATAAGACACAATGTGATGTCATGAAAAGATAGGAGGATGTCGAACGACACGCAGTTGCGATCCTATCATTCTAACATCCACCTCGACCTAGAGTGCCCGATGTCACAGTTCTTTTCGATGTTGATCTTTTTGAAGCCGCGACCCTTCTACTAGTTCTTTCCATTCCTAGTGAGTGCTTTCTTTCTTCTCTCGGGTCTTTTTCTGGGCTTTTTTGTCGCCATAAGATCGGCGACGGCGGGGGAAGAGGAGCCCAGATAAACCTCCGACGGGAATCGAGCCAGGCCGCCAGATTGTTAGGCGCTTATCGTCACCACCATACGCTATGCCCTCCGCCAAAAACGCTTGAAACATCTCAGACGCAATGACAAAATCTCAAACTTACACTGTTTAATTATAGTAACTAGCCTCCGTAGGTTAGTTATTTATAGTTAAATTCATCAGAAGGCATTGTGCGCCAAGACAACAAACCTGAATAGTGCTTTGGCCACAATGATGAAAACGTTTTATATGATTTGGTCTCACAAACTGAATCACCAACATTTACGCCAGATAATATTAGAAGCAGAGAATTAATATGGCCATGTCCTGTATATCTGCTATGTTGGCGCATTAAGCCGAGCAGCTGTGCTTGCACGAGTGGGCCAACTGAGAAATGAAATAGCAACTCTCCTCGAAAATATAAATATCGTCGACTCATAATCTTGTAATCGAAAATGGTTATCCAATCTTGCTTTCTTTGTACATTTAACGTCACACCTGAAAAAATTGAATTTGCAACTTCGGGGGAAAACAGCTGAATACATGATATGTTGAGTCGCATTCGAAACAAATCTGCGACCATGGGAATCTCAACAATACAAATAAATTATGCTCACGTTCCTATACTGGAGGAGAGAAAACCTAGTACCAACACTACATTTGTAACTGTGATGCGAAATTTAATTACTGAATATTCAACCGCTTTTTCTAAATTCCTTTTCTACCAAATAAATTCCGACTATTCCGTACTCCGTTTAATGTGGACGCCAATACCATTGCCTGAAAATTTCAAATGGGCCGCTTTGAAATGCGATGCAGTTGAATTGAATGACAAATTTCATACAAAGAGCATATCGCAGCATGACTTTACAAAGAGTACGTTCTTCAAATTGGTCTTTATCCCAGCTTGACCAACAATGCAAAAGAAATTGCATCTATTTTTGGTAGCACGTACGCATGTAAACAATAGTTTTCAACAATGAAATTCACGAAAAGCAAGTTAAGATCACTATTTCAGACGCCCATTCATCTGACTTGTTACCAGAAGTTGAAAATTTTTCACAATGCAAGCTGCGTCTATGGTCACATTTATTCTGCGTTGTTGAAGTGTAAATAAATGTGTTTTGGTATTGGTATGATTGAGATGGCAGCAATGTAGGATAATATACCGAAGTGAGCATAAAATATAGTATTATGAAAAATTCCGGCCCGCGAAAAAGTTGTACACTCGAAATTTGGCCCGTGACTACCAAAAGGTTGCCGACCCCTGAATTAGGAAGTACCCAATCTCCCTGAATACATATTCATATAGGCCTACATATAAACTCTTATTATAACGAATCAGGAGATTTCAATCACACCATTTCGCATGCGATCGACTAACAACGTATATGCGGGAGATCGCGTGCCCCTGTCCAGTCGATTCTCGCTAATTGGAGTCACTGATAATACGAATCGCTGAATTGCAAATGAGCTAAGAAATATTAGATATAGATCGGCATTTCATACGGACGTTTACTAAGCGAGGTTAATAATGTAAAGATATTTTTACAAGTGAGTCTATACCCGACCAGAAACCCATAAATTGCCCACCGCGGTTCGAAACCACTGAATTAGAATATATCTTGGAATATAAATTTACATCACTACAATCATTTTGGTACAGCGGATCAAATGTCCATCCTCCCCGCCAATCTGTGGGCCACACATTAGATTCGTTATATTCTTTTATCAGAAATAACCAAATTTCATGAAGTTTAAGGTGTGTTGGAGGCCGGCATATCGTAACGTCGCTCCAAGACAAGCTACATATTTTCGAATTACAATGATGGTTATGTCAAATAGATATTGCGGGATGATCATTCTACCAAAGCGCAGAAAATTATTTCCAAGTTCAACAAATTGATAAAAATAAAAAAGTAACTTTTACATTCTGAGAATCTACGATTTTAAAACTCCCTTGGTAGTTTACGGAGTGGAAGTGCAAGTTGAAATGCAAGTTGTAACGCGACAGCGGTGGAATATCGTTCGTTTTTTATATTTATATTCGATTTGATTTGAATATTCAATATTGATATTATATTCCTTCATATGCAAGTAGCGCTAGTTTGTTGTCTTTAAATAGATGTTGACCGGGGTGGGTGAGTGATAAATCGCAATTTCAGATATGACCATAGGCAGTGAGCGATTTTCTGAGGTATGCAATCAATTTGACAAATTGAAAGTAGGATCATTGCCATGATTCTGGCAAAACTGCCAACCTATGTAAAAAGTATGGTAGTATGGAAAGAACATTCCATATCATACTTGGGAAATTTCCATACCATGCCACACTTGCACTCTTCCATATTCTATACCGAAATTTCGTTCCATACCATACTTCCATACCATACCATACCATACCATTCCATACCATACCATGCTCTGCTGATAAGTATGGTCAGATTTTGATACACTGAAATTGTGAGAATAGTGATTTTAACAAAAGTTGAAGTATAAAGTTGCATTAATAACTTTCTAGAATTATTAAGGTATGAGATAATCGCAACGTTCCGTTGTATATCCAAACAGTTTGAGAAATTGCAGGATGTCCGCTTGTTCCGTTTCTTTCTGCGCTATTCAATCGATCATGCATAGATTTTTATGTTCTTTAGGTTTGAAACCTACGAGACAGTATTTTGTTGTCAGCTCCTGCAAAGTTGCGAATTTGTTACCTTCCCTTTTCACGGGTGGCCTGACGAGACAGCCGAAATTACATTTTCGCCGGTACGCAGCAGGAAAACAACGCAATGCAAAAGTAATTATTCCCAAAAAAATGAAACAGTAAAGCGATAACCAATAAAACAAGTCATACCACATCCCCAACCCCCGGGTCTGCAGCTCGAGCCAGGGCATTACAAAAACACGGAGTTAGCGACTTTAAAAAATCAATAGCCTGAAAATGTAATCCAGTGATGGTGTAATTGTCGGTTGACACGCCGGGGCGTCCGTCAAATGGGGAAGTACCTCAAATTTCAACGACAGTGGATCAATCAAACGCATTATGTACACATGGTTAGGGCAAGGTCGTGCTTGGGTGGGTTTATTGAACTTCTAGCTCGCACTCCATTGCGTCATAGATAACATTGCGGCTAGCTCTATATTGTAATATGTTATGTTCTTGATCTTGTTCGAACAATAACTCAATACGACGAGGTTGCAATATGAAATCAGTATATATTAACAGCAGAATAACTTTAAGACAGGCGACACGATCCAGAGTGCAGTTAAATGAAAGACCACGAGACAACAGAACACAGGATATAAATACAAGCACGACACACGAGGAAATGATTGGCGGTAATTACTAATCCTATAGAAAGAAAGAGTTGTACGACACCGAACGTAAATGCACGAACATAACAGTCCTCCCCTGTAAGTTAGAGGGTTGCCCACATTAACGGTCTATAGAAATCGGTGGGTTTTCTATTTCTAATAGGATAACGTCTGCCCGACGATCGAGCAGGACTAGCTGCAGGACGTTGTGCCCTATTCCTAACCAATGGTTGCTCAGCTTGCGACTGCGGAGGCTGAGCAACTTCCTGTGTGGCTGTATTATTATGGCCAGCTGAAATCAAGCGTGGTTGGAGTTGGTTCTTATGCCTTCTCCAATACCCATGATCTGTTTTTACAATGTACACAACACGCCCCAGTATTTCCGTTACCACGCCAGCAACCCACTTTGGTCCGCTTCGGTACCTGCGAGCGTAAACCGAGGAACCAATCTCGAAATGAGTGACTGGTTGTCTAGGCGTAACGGGTTTCGATTTATCGAAGGGCGAGCACAAACTTAACAAATTGCGCGGCTGTCGACCATGTAAAATCTCGGCAGGCGTTTTCCAGTCTATGCCCGGGTGCGGTGCATGTCGGTACGTAGCGAGAAGTGTTTGGAGCGCGAAGTTGAGATCTTTTCCCCCGTCGCAATTTTTTATTAATCCAGCTTTCAAAGTCTGGACGAAACGCTCCGCTTCCAGTTCGAGGCAGGGTGAAAAGACGGTGATACGATATGGCTGATTGCCAAATTCGTACAAAACGCATCGAATTCATTCGATGTGAATTGCGGCCCGCCATCCGTGACAATTGTTATGGGCAAGCCTTCGATAGAGAAGACTTCCCTCAAAGCGTTGACAACGCACAAGGTTGTGGTAGAACCGATATTCATTACTTTAACGAAAGGATATTTCGAATGCGCATCGACGATGACAAGAAACATTTTATTGTTTATTGGACCTGCGAAATCCAAGTGAATTCGTTCAAAGCTTTCAGAAGTTTTAGGCCATTCGCGATACTGACGATCAGGCGCTTTCATTACCTTGCGGCAAGCGTCGCAACTCTTCACGAGATTTTCAATGTCTCGATTAATGGAAGGCCATGCGATGTAACGTCGAGCCATCTGCTTCATTTTCGCGATACCCCAATGTCCTTCGTGCAACAATGATAAGGCTCGCGAGCGAAGTGACTGCGGAATTACTACGCGCTGAAAACCATCAATGTTGAGCATGACTATGTCTTCGTGCAGAGAAAGCCAATGTTTGCGAGTCGAAAACCAAGAAAAATCATCAATGTGCACCTTTGGATTCCAATTACCATGAGTGACAGATAATTTTACTAGTTTCATGGTTTCGTCTTTCAGCGTCGCGTCGCGAATTTCATTGCGAGTTAACGGTAAGCCATCGAATGCCATATTAATAGCGTGAACGATCTCCGCGTTTTCACGAATTTCCAGTTCGTCAAACTCAGGGTCTGGACCCTTTGGTAGGCGAGATAAACCGTCGGCGTTTCCGTGCTGATTAGTCGGTTTATAGCGAATATCGTATTGGTAAGCCATGAGCGTTAGTGCCCATCGCTGTAAGCGTTGCGCTGTAATCACGGGATTTTTCTTGTCCGGCGAGAAAATAGCTAAAAGCGGTTTGTGGTCCGTTACGAGCGTAAATTTTCTACCATACAAGAATTGACGAAATTTAGTGACTCCGTAAATGATTGACAAAGCTTCCTTCTCGATTTGAGAGTAGGATTTTTGCGAATCGGAAAGCGTTTTCGATGCGTGCGCGATCGGTCTCTCTTCGCCATTGTGCTCGATTGAGAGGACAGCGCCGATTCCGAATTGAGAAGCATCAGTTGACAAGATGAGCTGCTTGTTTACATCATAATGAGCTAACTGCGTAGCGTCGATTACGTCGTTTTTTAGAATGCGAAAAGCTGCGTCACAGTCCGTATTCCGAATGAATTTCGCGTCTTTTTGAAGAAGACGGTACAAGGCAGCGGCTTTATTCGTGAAATTTGGAATAAACGCGCGATAATAATTGACTTTGCCCAGGAATGCCTGTAGCTGGCGAACATCCTGAGGTTTAGGCAACTGTTTGATAGGGTTGTTCAGAATTGACCGACTTTCAAAAAGTCGTGGTTTTCAGTCCGATTCCCATGCCTTATACCATAAAAACATATTCTAGCTACTTTTTTTCGTAATTCATCCCTTGCATCCGTGTGCATTTTGAGCTGGAAGAATATCGGCTAAAAATAGGGGATTCCCCTAAAATTTGGGTATCGCCATTCGGACTAGGCTAGTTAACGTCATATGTAAGCTGGGTTTATGCAGCTATTGCGGTTTGGAGTGCTACATAACCTTACTATAGAAAGTATTGCCGGTTCAGGACACCATTTCATGTCCCACACTCCCTTAGAACTCCTCAAAACTGCCTGAGACTGATAGTCATTTTGTTGGATCACATATCCTACACTCCTCAACCCTACCTGAGATTGTCCATCGATTTCCGGGATCACCATGTGCAAGAATACAACTGTGAATGTACATTCACTCACAGCCACATTTTAAACATCACATTGTTCACAGGAAACGAAACAAGAAGGAAAAGAAATAGATCAACTCGGCAATTACTACTTAAATCAGGTGGATGAAATGGTTGCTTTAGAGAAATCGGCATATCTGTTCCCGTGATCTCCCACGGCTTGTAAGAGGCTCGCCCGCTGTTCTTTGTCATCTGTTTTTAAAGCATCAAAGTCGGTATTCAATTTTACCAAACGCTCTGCTGCGTCTTTAACTACTTCAACACTACGCTACTCACAAATTCTTAAGCAGTCACAAAATGCGGATCAGTGTGCCATTCCGAAACTGGAAGACCCAACTAATCATGTTCAGTATGTATAGCATCGAATAGAAACCACGATTCCGGTCCAATTAAATCAACCATACTCATTGGCTCAGAGACAGAGTCAGAGATTAGACTCAGAGGTACACATCTGCGAAATTGTTCAAGAATTGGCATTTGCAGCAATTTAGCAGCCATCGCTTCCTTCACTTTGTCAGGAATCATTGGTTTAGCCGAGAACATTGTAGATACCACCGTTTCCTTGGTGAGATGCCAATGATGTTTTCACATCTTTTTATATGCCATATCAGCAACCGCGAAATCGCATGATGCTAAGTCCGTCATGTCATGAAGGAATTTGAGATCATTACTCTGTGCGTCACATGCAATACCAGTTTTCAAGCTGAGACATAAAACTGGGCAATATTCATTCGTACCAAGTTTCTAATGAACTCTTCAGAATAGCCCATTTGCTCACTCCACATGAACATTTTTTGACAGTACAGCACTTGACTCGTCCATCCAGTGCTATTAGTAGCACCAGGCTTGCGAAAACGATTATCAACATATTGTTCATCTAAAATCACCAAGGCGCCTGTTGCACAGTCTCTGTATTCATCTCTTATCAAGAATTCTTTCTGCTTTCCATTATATGGCTTAATCAGTGGAATTATTTCTTGCTTTGCTTCATCAGCTTTCATCGCCAACCCGCTGCCTTCATCAATCAGAAGTGTTTCAGAGCTTCTTAATTGATCAATATCTTTCCACTTCTTGGAAGGTATTAAAATCTGTGTTTTCAGGGCCTGTGGTCGCCGATCCAAATACACACTTCACTTCCATATCTCCCGGATGACTAGTTCATGAATATGATGGATTCAAGCACTGTAGAAAACTTTCCGGTTTTACAATTCTTCAAGTAACAGAACAGCACCTTTATTTTTTCCATTGTTTGAGGATGTTGCGTCAAACACAAGAGCTCCGACATTTTTGTTAAATTATAAAGTTCCAGCAGTTCAAATGACGGATCAGCCCGTAATTTCCTGTAGCACTCTCAGAGTTCGAATGCCAAGAAGTTTGCCCTTCTCAAATGCGTTGGAACACGCAGACGATGCCAGCACTGCCAAGGCCTCAAACGACTCCTAGAGAGCTTTCCATTCCAGCGCAATGAGATGTGCTTTGGTGGATCGTTTGCTATTTATTCAACAATCGACATAGGAATTTTAAAACGATTTGCAATGCGTCGTCGATAGGTTCCAGATCTTGAAAGATGAAAGTCATTAGGGTCACCATCGCAAGCTTTAATCAGTGCTGCATTTATCATGGTAGCAGCATTATCGCTGACTTTCAAGCGATCAGAAACCTGGCATATGTCTTAGTCGTTGAACAGATTTACAGGCGCTTTTAGAGTCACAAATTTAAAGGAATGACCCGATGTCAACTGCGCCACTTCGAAATCACTGCTGTGGGAAGTGTCAGCTACCTGCGAAGATATAGATGAGCTCTCTGTAAATTCACCTTCGCTACTTGAAGCTGGTGCACTCTCTCGCACTCATGGTCCGTCTCTTTTGTTGCATGGTTTTCACTTTCAACACTGTATCTTTGCCACCAATCGTTGCTAATCACGGACCCCTTTGATCCTAATAAATTGTTTTGTATTCATGTTTCTTATCGCCGGAGAGAAGTGGACCTGCTTCAATTGTCGTCATCGCGTCAGGAGCTCCTCTATGCCCATTGCCCATAGCTTACTCAAATTGGCTTCAAAGTCACTTTGTTTTCTTGATACATATTGCTGGCCTGCAGTTTTCTTTAGTGACAGTCATTTGGTTTCTGTTTTCCCACTGTCTCTAATCTTTCAATGGCATTGACTTGTGTGATGGTCTTTGTGGCAGCCAGGAACCAAAAACCTATTACCGTACTTCATCTCCTACGACCTGGATGTGTAACTTTACTGGTTCATTTTTCGCATATGAATGCTCTCTTAGGTGTAACACATACTGCATAACTTTCCTAAGAGTAAGCAGCTTCGATCTCGTAATGTTTCCTCAGATGTCCCAGCTAGGAAATGCTGTGTCTGTGACCGTGATCTTCTAGTTTTCTTTGATACTATATGACTAGATGGCAATTTTCTTTTTTTTCAGACATTTCGCACTAGAGCTAATCCTAAAAAAATAAATATACATCAACTCAGTCAAGCAACAAAGAATAGTTGGAAACATTTCAGTTCTCTTAGGTCAAACGCATACTGCAGAACTTGAGCAAGAATAGTCGGATTAGATCCAGTTATTGATTCTGGAAGATAATGATTCCTAAATTGGAAATACTCCGACCAGTATATTGCTATCTTAGGAAATAACATAAAATTCAGAGCAACCGATTGGCTGTTTTCCACAGTCACTGGAAAATACATTTACAAGCTTTGTTTTCTATCCCAGTAGACAAGAAAGAGTATCAGGTCCATTAGATCGAATAATTCAATACTGAAGAGCTTCTTGGAGGTACAGAACTTCAATATACAATTAAATAGTATATTCATATTGAAATGAACCCGAATATTTTCGGCTGACACTCGTCAGGGGTAATCGTCAGCAACTAGTAGAGAATTGGAAAGAACATTGTATATCAACAATCGTATCACAAAATATGACGTCACCAGCATGAAATTTCGAATGAGAGAACGTTCAATGTACTATTTTTAGGTGATACACGAACTCCTTTTGTTGACAGAGTTTTGGTTGGTGTATTTTGATAAAAGTTGATTCCAAGGCACAATTCCATTTGTGTGCCTTGGAATCAACTTTTATCAAAATACACCAACCAAAACTCTGTCAACAAAAGGAGTTCGTGTATCACCTAAAAATAGTACATTGAACGTTCTCTCATTCGAAATTTCATGCTGGTGACGTCATATTTTGTGATACGATTGTTGATATACAATGTTCTTTCCAATTCTCTACTAGTTGCTGACGATTACCCCTGACGAGTGTCAGCCGAAAATATTCGGGTTCATTTCAATATGAATATACTATTTAATTCAATACTGCTAGAATAATATAATCACTAATCCTGCGCTAGACTCGCTAACACCATGAGTCAAAAAGCTACCTGGTAAGTCCTGCACCTCAATCGTAAATACAGTTCTTCAACAACAAAGCAGCAAAACACCTGAGTAATCAAAGATCCCCATTTCACTGCCGTGCCTAGCGCGTCACCAAAAATAGAACATCCGCTTCACGTCAATGAGAACCAGAGATGGCCACAGTCCGGTTCAGGAGCCGGAGCCGGAGCAGGATTTCATTGAATTTTTACCTGGCCGGACTGGATCCGGATTTTGAATTTGCGGTGACGGTCGGATTTTAGCCGGATTTTTTGCTGCAATATGATTAATTAGCATTGTTATGGCAGGATTTTTTTTGGATTCCAAGCTGGACTTTCAACAGCCGGACTCCGAATCTCACATTGCCAGCCGGATCCGGATAGATTCGGATCCCGAAATTTGGGAATCCGCCCATCTCTGATGAGAACACATGCGATTGCTGTCGAGTCACTCACAACGGGGGAATCCCCAAATTCCGAAGAATTTTTTTGGTGCATGAAAAAACGGCAAAATGCACACGGATGCAGGGGATGAATTACAAAAAAAAGTAGCCAGAATTTGTTTTTAAGGTATAAGGCATGGGAAACGGACTGAAAACCTAGACTTTTTGAAAGTCGGTCAATTCTGAACAACCCTACTGTTTGATTGCTTCAACGGATTTGTTAGACGGGCGTTTGCCGTCCTTGTCGATTATGTGACCAAGGTACTCGATACTACTTTTGAAAAATTCACATTTCGCGAAGTTGACGGTGAAACCGTACTCGGTGAGGCGCTCAAAGAGTAGCGATAAGTTGCGAAAATGATCGCGTTCATCAATGCCAGTAACGATTATGTCATCGATAAAACTAGCAACACCGGGTAAGCCGGCGATCATGGCATCAATACAGCGTTGAAAATTTGCGGGACTAGATGCGACTCCGAAACACATGCGTCGATACCGGAATAGACCGAATTGCGTGTTGATGACACACAAATTCTTCGCATCATCATCTAACTCTAGCTGAAAATAAGCATCGGCATGATCAATTTTCGTGAATATACAACCACCCTGTAACTTGTGAAGGATTTCATCCAAGGAGGGCAGGGGATGTTGATCTATCTGAATTTGTTGATTCAATGCTTTGAAGTCACCACAAATGCGTACTGATCCATTAGACTTAGTGACGGCAACAATTGGTGCTGCCCAATCACTGTAATTGATTGGTTCGAGGATACCTTGATTGACTAATCTATCCAATTCGGTTTGAACAGCGATTTGCCTTGCGAAAGGCAAAGGGCGTGGCTTGTTAAATACGGGCTTGGCATCAGGTTTCAAGTGAATTGTCACCTTCGTCTTGGTGCATCGTCCTAATACATTAGAGAAAACGGAGGGAATTTGGACTGAAAAGATACCAGTTTGTCGTTCGAATCAGAAATGTCAATAGTATTACATGATTGCGATTTGACTATCTGCGAGGAAATTGCATCCAAAGCAGACGTTCCCTTAGCGGTCATGGAGAAAGCATCGCTCCAATTGTGACCAAAAATGTTTTGCCCACGGTGTTCGTCGAGAACCACCAATTTTAAGCCAACTCGAACTTCAGAACCCACCTTCACGCTTACAGTGCAAATACCTTTCACTTTCAGTGGCTTGTCGCCATACGCTACGAAAGAGCAATGGTATGCTGAGAGTATCGGAGAGCCCAAAGTTTTGTACCCAGTCAATCCCACCATGGCGGAGGGTGCACCAGTGTCCCACTGTGTCGGCAACGGAATGCCGTTGATGCTGGAGTTGATCCAGAGCTGGTTTCCTACGCGTCGATATAGTTGATCGATGTCGAAGGAGAGGAGCGGTACTGAGCAGAAATTGACGGATGTGACCTGTTGCGTGACACTAGGTTTGTTGGACATGCACACAGGTTTGATATGACCCTTACGACCGCATTTCTGACATACTGCATGTCGATATTCACAGTCTTTTCTCTGGTGATCGATGAAACAGCGGCTACAGGATTTCAGTCTTTCCGGGAAGTTGCCTTGAATGGATTTGGAAGGTTTACTCCCCTTCTGATAACTTCCCGTCATTTTGTTGACGATGGAAGTGTCTTTACCGCTACTCTGGCCCTGGATAACCCTATCGGTTTCCAGCGTTCTCACGTACGTTGCGGCTACTTTGAGAAGGTCGTCAAGGGATGGATTGGTTTGTGTTAGACAATGCCGTCTCACATCCGCGTGCGGCGTTTCTTTAATAATGAGATCGCGCATTAGCTCATCAACGTAGCTCTGATCACAGCCATCTCTTGAGCATATCAAGTTGCAATCCTTGGAGATTCCGCGTAGAGTTGCGATCCAATCAGCGTACGATTGCCCCGGTTGCATTTTGCAATTGTAAAATTCGTACCTGGCTGCTTGCACATGAATGGAGTCTTTGAAGTGTGTAGACAACTTCTCGGTCAACGCGTCGAAGGTTTGTGCACTGACATCAGCAGCACCAAACAAATTACGTAGGAGCGAGTACGTTTCAGGTCCAACCCATGAGAGTAGACACGCTCTTTTCTTCTCCATGTTGGAAATGCCGTAAATTGCAAGGTGATGGTTGAATCGTTGCAGATATTGGTCCCACTTCTCCTTTGATTTTACAAACGAATCAAACTTGGGAGCGGCAGCTTCAGATGTTGATGCACCGGGATTCAATCTCTGCGTTAATTGCGCCATTTCTTCCTTGTGCTGAGCATTTTGTTGCTTCATGTTTTCTTTGTGTTGGGTTTTTTGCTGTTCCAACCCAGCCATCACTTTCGCCATTGCTTCGTCATGCTGTGCGCGTTGTTCCGCCATCATTTCCTGCTGCTTCTCGAGCAGCTTCAGTATACCTGAATCCATGCTTTATCTTCGTCGCAGAAATAACTATGAATCCGACTTCTGACACCAATTGTTATGTTCTGATCTTGTTCGAACAATAACTCAATACGACGAGGTTGCAATATGAAGTCAGTATATATTAACAGCAGAATAACTTTAAGACAGGCAACACGATCCAGAGTGCAGTTAAATGAAAGACCACGAGACAACAGAACACAGGATATAAATACAAGCACGACACACGAGGAAATAATGATTGGCGGTAATTACTAATCCTATAGAAAGAAAGAGTTGTACGACACCGAACGTAAATGCACGAACAACACGCATTATGTACACATGGTTAGGGCAAGGTCGTGCTTGGGTGGGTTTATTGAACTTCTAGCTCGCACTCCATTGCGTCATAGATAACATTGCGGCTAGCTCTATATTGTAATATATGTAGCAAGTATATAGAAATCGGCTTTTCACTCTTATCTGTAGTAATTTAGCAATAGTCCTGGGTAGGGTTGGGTAATTATTTCTCCCCATTGGCTAAATGAAAAACAGAAAATACGTTGGCGGGCCGAGTCAAAAATTCTAACTTATAATCTGCAGTGTATTAAGTTTATTTTTAAAGTGAAAGCAGAGCTTCTTGGATTTAATTGAAAGCAATGATCTATATTGTTATTACATGCTGTTCGGTGGACGTGATGATATAGGACGTACGTGATGGGAAGTGACGATTAATTACCAAAAATAATATTTATTCGCCTTTAATAATTCAACACAACGTTAAACATAATACATTTTAAACTATTTCTAACCCAAAGGCTAGTTTTTCTATAAAGAAATCAAAATGTATTCGGGATGCTAAAATGCTTGACTCAATCGCTGCCTCCCCAGCAGCTTGGGGAAAAGGCCTTGTATGTTTAGATAAACTAGTAGTTCTTCCAAAATTCGCCATCCCCCGGCCAATTGGCTGTCCTTGTTGTTTTTGTCATAAGGCCGACTTAAATTAGTCCTTAAACACGGCGACCTACAATCATCTAAAATACAGGTTTACCACTGAGTCCAGTAAACTAACATTTACCGCTCAAAATGTTATTAGAATTTCTGCCTTCAGCCCTCACCTTTCTTTTTGTGGCATGCCCGTTCATTCTCACGGTCGATGATGACTGATGGTAATCGCGAGCAATTGTTGACTTGTTTAGCGATCAAGGACGGTGTAATGCGTAATGTGACACTATATGGACACTAACTATATGGAAACAGTTACTTTTTGTGACTTCAATTGTTAAGGCATACTTTGCTACATTGACTTTGTTTTCAATCAGAATTATGCATGCGACGTACGTTGACCACGTAATCGTGAGGCATCAGTAAACAGGCTTCAGAGTACATGAATTTCAGGTTCAGTTCATACAGCTTATGGTTTTAGTCGACGCAATAACATTAAAAAGTGGGTTTTATATTTTGAATTAAAAGCAACTTTTCGCGAACCACTCAGAATCGCTCCGTATAATGCCCAGGTCTAATCTGATGCCTCAGGAATACATTGTCCGGTCTATCCTATAGTCCAGTGGTTCCCAACGTGGGCGATATCGCCCCCCAGGGGTCGATTTGGCGTTCTAGGGGGGCGAAAATAACGAAGGGGGCGATAGGGGGGCGAAAACGGACGAAGGGGGCGATATGGGGCGAAAACAACGAAGGGGGCGATGGCGCGTTAAAACGGCTATATGGAGTCAGGACCGAAGATGTTTAATTATTATTTAGGGGTTTTACTTTCTCCAACACACCACACTCAGCTCTACCGGTAAATCTGATTACGTGAGCAGAGAGAGTATAAAAATTGATAGCAATATATATGCAATTTCCGACTATATTCACCGATTTAAACATGAATTATATAAATTTGTCGCGCTTCGCGCGTTTAAGCGCAATACGGTGACTCACCCAACAATCCATGAAATAGGGTATAGCTGATATGTATCAATGTAGCGACAAAGAGCCCACTGGCTGAAGGGGGTCTGGGGTTTTGTTTATCACCCTATGGCGGCCCAAGACCAACGTTTGGGTGGGGTGCGACGAAGTACTGTTACTGTCCTGATTCGAGTCAAGTTGGAGAAATGACTTTTTTTTTAGTCAACTCACGAAAATTTAGCTGTAAAAGTGTAATTTCGAGGTCGAGCCGAAAAGTTGACCTTATTTTTTATTAGTCAACTTGCCGGTGATCCCAGTTTGTATACCCATTTTTCGGTTCCCAATATTTTGGGGGCGATGATCGGTGTGGAGCTTCAAAAGG
This sequence comes from Botryllus schlosseri, assembly GCF_051294905.1. NCBI lineage: Eukaryota > Metazoa > Chordata > Ascidiacea > Stolidobranchia > Styelidae > Botryllus > Botryllus schlosseri. Next base: position 12,882,285 of record NC_137238.1, on the reverse strand, counting down.
GGGCGATGAGTCGAAAAAGGTTGGGAACCACTGCTATAGTCCGTTAAGGCATAATCTTATATTACCCTGCAAGTCCTCTTCAAAATTGTTCGCAAAACAACAGAAGATTTTAATTTTCATATAATTATTATTAATGTGATTATTTTCTTTATTGGCAGTATAACTGGTAAATACACATAATCCGCGAAGCAACCTGTCCCCCATGGGAAAATGGCGAGATTAGAGTAAATTTTTAAAATTGGTATTTCTATGCAATACATGAAGAGATCAGATTACAGAATTGCGGTAGATGAAGAATTGGCACGGGTTGCAGAGCAGAGGTAGAGATGATTAAAAATGAAGAATGAAAATTACAGAAATTATGCTGTGATTCACGCGCACGAGTGTAATTTTAGTCCAGTGGTGCATTCAAGGCCTTTCGAAGAATATGCAGAGTGCCCAATAACGTGATATTTTGGATCGTGTCGTATCGAACGTTTCCCGGTATATGTCTCATGAATTTTTTGCTTACGATCCCTGTAGCGCCAATGACTATCGGTACTATGTATAGTTTTGCATCGCCACATTTTATCACATTTTATTTTGAACTATGCGTGATCTGAATTGTTTTTCTGATTCCTTTTGTAGTATGTTTTGATCAGCAGGGACGGCCAGTTCAATGAATAAGCATTTTCTTGTCTTTTTATGTTTGATTATCCGGGTGGTTTCTCCTGATTTCGCGGTCAGTTATCGGCAACTATCGGCAGATTGCGGCAGTGAACAACCACTTCGTTTGACCAGCTCCGATCTTCCCGGACCATAATCAAGAGAATATAACTACTATAACTTTTAACGTCGCACTTACAAGTTAGAAACGTTTTGCACTATACCTTGAAGTATTTCCTATTCGCTTGTTCGGGTATTCGTCGATCCCCGAACAGAAAATTCATCAGTATGAATATAATCCAAGGTACCATGATTGATATTGTTACAGCCGTTAGTAAAAAATTAACTAATACCCAAGTATCCGATTATACTGGTGTCGCGCGGCTTACCATATTTGTGCTCCGGTAGCTCTTCGGATGCTACCGATTCAGTCTGCATTCAACCAAGGTGCAGAACAGTAATATGGGCGCATGGGTTTACATTGGCAAGGATGTTGGATAACGAATTCGCTCTCGACAAAATGACCGACTGCTGCAGCAATATCAACGTTCGTTAGTTGACTCATTCGATATGTGCACCTCCCATATACCAGCAGGACCAGACAGCACTTTGTTATAGCCACAGAAACAATGATTAGGGCTTCATAGTTTAATCAACTCAATATCTGTGGTGTCGCCGCCAAGACCCATCTTTTATATACGGGTCATTTCATCCCTACAAATTATAGGATTTATAAAAAATAAAATATTTCCTATGGGAATCAAAATTTTGGTACTATTGCCGGTGCTACGCGTTTCAGGAACGACTCCAATAAATAACGGTTAATATGAAATAATATATTTATTCCGTACCGTCTTAACATGCTGTAAAAAACTTGATTCACAGCAAACTGTTTAAATGTAAGGTATGCGCCTTTATATTGTAGTTCCGCGAAGCGCGAAATTTTTTGGAGGTAATGAATGAATTTTGCTAATGATATTGGCACTTGCTTTTAAACCGATTCAGCCCATTTGATCAGATTTACCGGCAGAGCTGAAGGAAGGCTATGTCTTCAAACACACAAGGACTGGGGACCCATGCTCATGCTCACGCTACGCTACGCGTCACTGATTGAATTCAAATTTGCCAGCCGGAGAAAAATGGCCACACGCAACTACTTGATCTGCTCCGGTTGACATACATATGCTAGCAAACATTTTCGACCGTGAACATTAACAAGACAAAGCTGCGTTCCCATCTAAGTGATGTTCACGTGCAGTATTTACTAAGGGTTTCTACGTCCGACATGCAGCCGGATTCCAAAGAGAACTTGTCGAAAACTTTGATCGACCGCAGATTTCTCATTGACTTCAAGAGCTATCGAAAGACATTACGTTAATAAATTCATGGAATACTGTTTTTGTTTCTGTGCTTCAAACATAAAATTTATATTAAATACGATATATCCCTTGTGGTTGGATAAATCCGAGATTAATGTATCGATTCAGTTATCCGGACCGCAATGTACTTAAGTTTCCCACATCAGACCCGCCGACTGGAGAAGTTACCCCTGTGATACACGGTTAAGAACATTTACGAATTTCTTGTGGGATAACACCGAGCGGGCTCGTTTACGCTATGTGTAGATAGGTAAATACACCGTTATGACACCAATGTATTTACAGTTTACTACTCTAACACAAAAATACTCGCAAAAAAATCCTTAAAGAGGTGTAATCTTTTTTTCGCGACAATAAAGTGACGTCATTACCACGGTGACGTCATAATATCCCGTATTTAAGGATATCTTTTGAATCTCTGTAATCTGTGGGATGGGTTGACAATTATGGATTGATTCCGGTAAATACTTAGACGACAGTGACAAATGCATGCTTGTGCTGTAGCTTCCAACTTCTGCAGCTGAATTTCATATTTCTTGAAATATGTGATCGCGTCTTGAAAATTCACGCCTTCGATTTGATATGAACGAGTGCCGAAAATCCATTTCCGTAAAGGTAGGTGGTGGCGAATGTAATATTAACGGCTGACGCTTCCGACGATACCATCGAGTCCGGCCTAGGTCGACTTCAGAATTCCAACCCAAATGTTGGAGGTTTATCTAGTGTGGCATCCCGGGGTTTTTGGAATGTTCTGTATTTGCCGTTTAGAAATTACGTTGCGCGCGGTGTGGCTGGAGACCGCGTGTTGACTTAGTTGATTAGTGAGTTGGCTGAGAGCGTGGCCGAAGATGGATGTGAGTGAGTATGTCTCTGTCTTTGGTAGCGTGGAGTAGGAGTATTCGGGAGCAGCAGCATGAAGTAGTTGTAGTATTAGACAGTTAAGGTGTGAAGTAGCAGGTAGTTGGCATTGTATTTGTAGGCTTGAGGTGGATGTATCCTGTCGGAATCTATGTTCAGATAGATTGACTGGGGCATGGAAAGATCACGGAGGATGCCGCGCTAGCATCTGGGGAGTGATATTGTCCCGTAGTTAGTCCCTCGCCTGTAGATGGCAAGGTTGCTGCTGGTGTAGGTTTAGGCCTAGCTGTCGGAATACCGTTTGTGTGAAGTTGTGTGCTGTGTGTAGGCCTGTGTCTCGTATTGTTAGGTCGTCTGCGTACGTTATCAGTTTGTATATATCGCTGTGTATATTGTGTAATATGAGTCTAGTGTGAAGCGCCGTTTTGAGTACTGTGTCGTGGAATATAATCTTATTATAACCGTATGGACGTTTGTACTGTGTTAGGCGTTTCGTGTTACGAGCGCTACGCAGACGGCGATCGCAGAGAGACGAGGTCCCGAGCCCAGGAACACACCGGCTTCCCTGTTAGGTACGTAACGCCGTATCAGGGTCGCTACACTAGGATCGTCCTCGCCATCTCATCCGCTTGCGCGGTGTCTTACAAAAGCCTAGAAGTGGGTCGTGCTACAAGTCGGCAGTTACGGAATCAAAAAATCAAGAATATCGGCATGGTGTAAATGACCATTGTAGTTGACAAATACGAGGATTACCACACACAACAACGCCTGACGCTTCCTACGACACCATTGAGCACGATCGAAACATACATACGGCACCGAAATTGAAAAACAGATTTTTCAATGAAGTTATCACGTCGAGACTAGTCATTTTTATATGGCTGCTCATCTTCAAGATATTCTGGAATATTGGTTATGTATATCACAGGAGAAAATGAACTGCGTGATGAGATTATGACCTCTTTTGAGACACACTACAAAAAAACTATTTTCCACAAACCTCAACAAAACATTTTTAACAGCAATATATTTGTATAAGTAGGCTATTAACAATTTGGCAATTAAGATGAGTTTACACGGTAGAATATTTAATCTCATGCGGCCATTCTGTCGATGTGCTCACTGAAGCATTATCAGTTTTGAAGCGAAACTGATTCGTGATTGCCCTAATTTAATATAGTTTAAAATTGGTTATCAGTTATGTTGCAAATTTAGAGGTTTCACGGACCCCCTGAAAATGCTTCGCGGACCCCCGGTTGAGAACCACTGCAGTAGAGGGTGCAACAGGGATGTACGATTATATAGTACAACAGCAGTTCTACGTATCCCTGATTTGTCATTGCAAATTAAGATTCGACGAAATCTGTCAAATGTCGAATTTTTTCGTCGGGCTGCTCGTGAAATATATATGCCGACAATGTTTGCAACATGTTTTCATGAATGCAGTGGTTCATTATAATTCATGTCAAATGAATTTTGCGTACTTTTATATCGTCAATTCCCCTGTTAAAATACTCCTGTCACGCTAGCTTAGGATAATTTCCACAAAATATTTCCAACTAGGTATTTCATCCCGCAGCGCACAGCGTGTCGAAATCGAACAAAGAGGCACTGTACCACTTTTGAGAGGACGAGCCCTCTGTACATTGAACATGCTTTGAAGCTTTTTTATCAAAATGATTGATTAAATATGTTGGTATTTGAGAGCTACAAATTAAATATTCAGAATATTTCTTCATCGTATCGTAAAGGATGATACTGTTTAGTGTAGTACCAGCAACATCACATGAACGATGTATAATATGGGATGCTTTGTTTGTAATACATTCATGTTAAAGATTATAACTGAGAGTGCATTACTAAACTCAATGTGAGCAAAGATCTCTATCACTAACTCAGTTGATATGCTAGTCACAGAAGGCAATAAAACAGAATCCAATACATTTACGTCCCCGTTTGCCAGCCGCGGAGGTGAATTCGTGATGTGTACGTCTGGCTTGAAACAGATGATATGAGCCCCACACGGTGGTTGTTATAACATCCTTGATTGGATCTCGAATACAGCACATACAAATATTATATCGCTATAGTTATAGTCGAGTGGTCCTCGGGCGTGATTCGTGCTATTTCCGATATTGAAGTCCCAACCCGAAAAGGCCGGCATGACTTCGAAATCTTCCCCCTTGATTTTACTACCTTAAAATATGGTGGGAGAGGGCGCCAGACTAGCGATTTTAGAAAGAGGGGGCTGTAGGAAAAGGGTTAAGAACCACTGTGTTAGATTATCGCTTGGGCAAAATATAATCCAGAATCCGTAATTTTTTTTTCAGTGCTATTTCGCTTTCTACTCACCCGGTGGTTCATTTGCGCGCGTATCGCCCAGTCTGAAACCCTGTCACGTAGGCTGACTGCGATATGAAAGGAATTTCCGAAATTTCTCGGGCCAAGCTGTGTTCCCAGGATCGATCCAGTACTAACTTTGCGTTGATACGGACGTCATTTGTCGATTGGTGACCTTTGTCTATTTTTTCTCGGGTCTGCATACCATCTTCCATTTGATTGCCCCCGACAACATGTACGAGTTCCCCGATAAGACCAACAAGGTGGATACGCATTGGAGTCCGGACAAGGCCAAGATCGGTCTCAATATGTTGCATTGAAATTTTGTCCAGGCTGGAAAGTCATCTTATCGTTTATATGCTGTACATGTGAAGTTACGAGAGTTGGTGGTTTTACACTTTTGTATTGGTAATGTTATTATGTATTCTGGTATTCTACGCAGTTTTACAAATTGCTAATTGTTTTGTGTAACATGAGAATGTTGTTCAAGTTGTGTTGTTATTTGCATTATCCACCCCCAACTTTCTTTGAATGCCATTATCACGGAACTTTAAACCAACATCATGTCATATTTGGGATAAAATATATGTCGCCTACAACAAAACCTTCCATACCCCCGCTATCGTGAGAATATTGTCACAAAGTATGCATATTTCAGCAAATTGGAGAAAACAACGTCACGTATTTGCATTGCTAAAGACTTAAATAGTCTTTTGGAAGAACAGAACTTCAATACTGCAGCCAACAATACGTTCATGTTGGCAAATTTATTCCACTCAAAGCTTTTCGACTAGATCTCGACAGGAGTGAACGCCAGTAAATGAGGTTAACCAAGTTCGAAATTTGTAAAGAATTTTGTCTTTGTGGCGTAATAATGACAATTACACAGAGTCGCGAACTGCAGTAAACAACGCACATCAGTCTTGTTTTGTCATTCGGCTGTGGTACAGCCGATTTAGTGTATGTTGCACCATAACGGTGCGTTGGTTACTGCCGTTCGCGACTCTGTGTACTTGTCATTATTACGTCACAGGGTTACCTATCACACTTGAGATTATGTAACGTATGAAGGAGTTTTAAGGTAAGGTTACATCCCTTTTCTAATTGAAATTTCCATGCCAATTAGGCAAATAGTACCTGCATCGGTGCATCACGGTAACTGAATTTACTTCCGCAAATTGCGCCTATTTGTCGTGACATTAATCATTTTACGTTAACCGCGAAGATGCAACTTGCATTTTCAGAAGTCGTCACTTCCGATTAACTGCTAAAAGTATGCGACCCCTCGACTGAGACTACTTTTTAAAACTAGTTTAATATTTTTCATACATTCATTTTCTTCTTCTACATGCATCTTAATAACGATATCATAGGCTATCTGAGTGTTTGCTGCTAACTAGTTATGTTAGTAGTTAGGAATGGTGTGAACCTCTGAAAGGTTCAGGTTCGTGTGAACGCGAACCTTTTTGAGAGGTTCTGTGTGAACGCGAACGTGAACCTCATGACGTCACGTTACTAATTCCAACTCTACATTTCAGTGAGGTGATAGCTTGTATGAATGGCCACATAGTGCCACAATGCTGAAGTACATATTGACGTTTTAAACGTCGCCAAATGCGTCAACTGGGGCAATCAAATGATATAATATTCCCATAAAATCAATATCTTCCGTCGCTTTGCCAACAATTTCGACGAGGAATTGCAAGGGAATATAAGTTACGCCTTAACGGTCTAGGACAGACCGTACATATATGTATTAGGTGTCTGAGTATTGCTAGGTTGATATTGAGCTGAGTGTAAAATGGGTATTTATATAGCTCAGTGATTTTACCCTATTAACAAGTTAAACAGCAGTAGCCAACACTCCAATCGCCCGTATTTGGTTTTTATGATACAATAGACATATGAAATCTAGTTGGACCCCATGCTCTTGCTAGATTTTTTACATCAGACAACGGCATCAATTTCATTGATTGATTGAATAAGCATCATTCGCTGTCTACCTATACATGTAGTGTATTTTGCTATTGATGTTTTGTGATTGTGGGTCAAACTCACAGCAGAGAGTTACTAAATATTCACAAACGGAAAGCTGGATATTTCGAGCAAACTTTTGTAACAAAGCAAGCAAAATTTTTGAGATTGCCAGGTGGATGACCGGTTGGTGTTGATTTTTGTATGCTGCCAGCGCCATGCATAGAGTGGTGCAAAGGTGAAATGCAAAGAATTTCCACCGAATAGGTTATATAATGACGCGAAAAATTGTAATCTATGATAAAGTTTCACAGTGCAGAACCTACCAAGGTTCTTTTGTGAACGTGAACCTCTCAATTTCTCAGGTTCACAGACAGAACGCGAACGTGAACCTCAAGTTCACACCATCCCTATTAGTAGTGATAGTCCTATAATTTCCCAACAAACCCTTACACCAAAATTCGAATCTTAGCAATGTGCATATCCTCTTTCACAATTATTAGAAAAACAAACATAGCAAGTGTTCAGTACTGTTTTTCTTTGACAAGATGGACGATGTAGCAATGCGAAGTGAGTTTGTTCTGTGCGCATAAGAGTTATATATTTCAGATTTTCAATTTTCAAGGCATTCGTACTGTCATGATGTCGTGATCAGTGGAACCCGAATATCCGACACGATTCGTAATCAAATACCGCAGGTACTATGATTTGACTAATCATACTTCCGATTTCAAGAGAGTCTATTCATTGGTGATTTTCTGTCGGTTTTCTGTGCGATATCGCACAGTGTAGAGTACGATTTTAGCACATCGTTATTATAACCCGTGTCAATTGTACAGCAATACCCGCCGCCCCTCGCGAGGTCCGCATACGCAAGCAGTTCCTCGACGCCGACCAACTCACTCGGTACGGACACCGAATTCCAACGCATACTCGAATCGGACATTTATGATTCGCGATGCGTTCCGAGTTATTCCGAAACTTTCCGAGATGATTACACTGTGCTGCGTTAATTTTGAGGTTACCAAAGTATTGACGGTTCTTAGTGTACTTTTTGATGCTGAATCCAAAACTGTTATCCGTTTTCTTCATTCAGGTCTAGTTTCTTGGCAAATTGCATTTGAGTATTCGAAAACTGCAGATTTCAGCGTTATGCGATTAAGATTTGTGACGTCATAAAAAGGATATCGCAATGAAATTTTGATGAAAAGTTTGGAAAATATTTTAATTATGACTAAGACCATGCCCTATAGCCAGGGTTGCCATCGACATGAACCCAAAAATAAGGACAGTCGAAAAATTAGATTAGCATGAAAAAGCGTTTGCGTACATACTTTGTATTTATACGAGCTGTGGCCTATCACATTCCATACCTTTCGTCAGAAACAATAAGCCCCAGCAACGCCTTGTTATTGGAAAGTGCTTTATGGATCTCACGACAGCTCAAGTCTAGGTTTACCTTAACTCAGAGCCGAAACAGCACTTCCCCCCAAAAAAACGTTGGTCTTGCCCTATACCCCCACCCCCATGGGGTGAAAAACCAAACTTCTTCACCTCGTTGTGATTAGAGGCGTCAACCTAGTTGGGAAAGGGCCGTACACCAAGTTTAGACAAAATCATTTTTTTGAGCGTATGGAGCAAGAACTCCAGTAACAATGCTTGTAGTCTTAGTCCTGGCCGAAGAAAACTTATTGGCAATGTTGGAATCGGGGAATATTGCTTTGAACAATTGCAATTGTGCAATCGTTGGTGAGGAATGATTGCTGGTGTTTGACAGTATGGAATGCCCAGGTACCCTCTGCAGCAGCTACCTTGTAGTCTGTGGTCGTTGGTGCTGATCGACTTGTGGAAAAATTATTCATCGACCGGCTAAAATTAATCATTGTGACACACTTACTGTGTTTTGGGGTATCAATGTGAATTGAAATAGCGGTCTTTCCTGTGGCCTCCAGGTTAATGTCACAATTGCAGATATTGCAATGTGCGAAACACTCGCCCTTCAAGTTTCGTTAAATACCTTTGAATTCTCTCTCATAATCGTCACAAAAAACGTTTTTACGCCTGCTCATTTTAACTAATCAGATTCAGCCTTACTAGTAGCTAAAACTATATGCGCAAGTGCAATATAAGTTAGATAAATTTATCAATGATTTATGGCTTTACTACTTTTTAACCAATGTGTCGACTGCACTGCGCCTTTTTTCACTACGCAATAAATGCTGCCTTCCCACAGCTTGAGCTTATTCTGCTGTGGACCAAACAGCAGGAACCTGGTATTGCTGTTTACTGCTAAAATGACGTCCGCTGCGATAGCTTGGTACAGACGAAACTGTTATACCACCACTCACTGCCCTATCTATCGCACCACTTAGAAGTCAAATCTTGTGGTGTGTAGCCTACGTCACGAGAGCTCCTTTCATTTATGATGTCATAAAATCTCAACGCGAAAGCATAATGTTAGAATATTATGCAACACAGATACCAAAGGAAAACGATCGAAGTTCAGTAGTGATTGAAAATAAGACAAAATAAGGACGTAAGTCGAAAATAAGGACATTTCTTAGAAATAAGGACAGTTGAGTTTTCTAAGACGTGGACCTTCAAAATAAGGACAAATCTTAGAAATACGGACGGTATGGCAACCCTGCCTATAGCTGTGGTTCTAAAAGTGGGGGCGCGAAGCCGCTGTTACCTGAAAGATTTTTCGCGCTTCGCGCGATTTATCTCTTCTATTGTCTATTGTCCGAATTTCATATTTGAGAATTCTATCATCAACAGCCATAACCTTGAATGCCCCAAACTATCCGTTGGGATTGCTAACAATCTGATTTCTCTCTTTGATATTTCGTAAAGGAGGCGAGAAGGGGGCGCAAAATGTTTCACTGTCAAAAAGGTCTAAAGGTGTCTAAAAATTTGAGAACCATTGCCCTATAGCACAGGTGGGCAAACTGCGGCCCGCAACACCGTTCTGTGAGGCCCGCGGGAGTCTAAAGAAACGTATTAAATATATTGATAAAATGTGCACTAAAAATCGAATCAATGCAGGGACTTGATTATACTTTTTCTTGGTATATATCACCAGGATTATTCTAACGCTTGGTTATCAAACTGGGGTGTGTGCCCAACTTGGGGGCGTGAAAGCATCTGAAGGGAGCGCGAAGCTGAGCTCAACCATTAAAAAATTTCCCGCGTACCGCGCGATCTACTTCCAATTCATAGTTATTGCGCTGTATTTAGTATGAATTTCATATTTAAAAATCTCTCATCTGCAGTCGTAACCTTTCATGCCATCAAACTATCCATTTGGTTTGCTTGCATCCTGGTTGAGTTTTGCGATAAGACTATAAGGGGGTGCGAAATCTTTCACCATCAGAAGGGGGGGGGGGGGTGTCCGTAAAAGTTTGATACCCACTGCTCCAAGGTAAATACTTCCTATTTTATTTTTTATGTTCAATTTCTGGCGCGACAGCCCGATCTGAAGGCCAAGGCAATTTGAAAGGTTTCAACTGCTAAACATCACAGCAATCCTAAACGAGATTTACATAATTCGGATCACGAGAGTGATTTCAGATTTGCCACTCCAGTTTTAATTATTTTAGTGATGTGCTAATAAAATAAGATTCGTGCGTGTCTTAGGAAGATTCGTTCTCTGTATCCGTAGAATTTGGGTATTTATATTTTATCTACACATAGTAGAAGCGTGTTAGATGCTAACGTGGTTATGATGCTGTCAGCATTCTGTGGCCTGAAACTGAACCAAAAGTGGAATTTGTAAATCTCTGAACAGATCGCTGCTCACAGATTTAAATTTCAATCCTTGACTAAGAATCGGGAAAACCGACTGGCATCTCTATAGTTTTGACAAATGGTTATTGAGGTCGACCAGCCTATGAAATCTCGCCACTGTTTCTGACGCTGTACGATATCATCAAAGCAATGTTTGGTTTGTTTTAAATAAGCATATACATTATATCCATGTCCTCACTATATAATCAAATACCAATATTGCATTTTCGTTTATAATCCCAATTTTATATAGTGCGGCTCGCGAATGGATTCACATGTTGGATGCGGCCCGCTGGCTCAAAAGTTTACCCACCCCTGCCCTATAGTATACTGTGAAGAATTTTCAGGATTAAGTGCATTGAAAAAGCCCAGACTGAAAGTGAGCCGTGCTATAAGTCGGCGGCAGAGGCCACGATGGGGACGCACGGGAGCGAGAGACAATGAAGATGACTGCGAGAGAGAATGAGAAAGACGTCCCTAACAAGACAAAAAGCAAAGACCAATGAACTTTATGAAATTCATGTCGTGGAGCACAAGGCCTAGGGAGGCGATAAGCTCCACTGTGATGCGCCAATTAATACAATACAGAACTAGCAGCTTTGGGCATAGGCCACAGATCTGTGAACTGATCAATGACTAAGGTTTCACTGCACACATGCGTGCAGTAGAAAAATAACCATGGGCAGCTTTTCGAGTATTCATTTTAAAATTTCGAGGAAAGCATAGAAGCCCTGATTATTAAGCACAGGTCAAAAAGCGGCTTGAAAGCATTCGATACCTTGGAGCCCTGATGTCTGTGAAAATGCACTTTCTGACTTCTCATTACGATTACATTCCAGTCAACTGTGGTGATTACAGCGAACAACGCGGATAGAGATCCACCAAGACCTTCGCCAGATAGGAGAAGGGTATCAAGGATGCAGGAACGTAAACATATTTGCAGATAACAGTTGGTGCTTATAGAGAGATCTGCACATAACTCGATCCAAACATGGAAGAGAATCTTTGAAGCGACATTTATTTTCAGCATAAATCATTTGTATCTTATATTGTTATTGTATTTATCGTCGGAATATCAGTATCAGTTTCTTATATCATCTGGTTCCGCAAAACGCTTTCTTTGTTAAGTAATTTTGAACACTTCGTTTTCATGTCACACTCCACAAATTGATGTTGGCAAAGATTTCGCATTTAAAACGCATTTGTGATGTTATGTATTTACGTATCTATAGTGTTACATATTAACTTCTACCTTCTTCTGTTAGGTTGAGCGCCATTGAACGAAATTAGGATTTCATGGTTAGTTGTAAGTGCCTTTATTTCAACTTTGTTATTATAATTTGGTAGTATTAAAAACGGCTGTCATTGCAAAAACTTGAATTCGAATAAAAATACCATCTTGCAATAATTGACAACATGCATGACCAATGAAGCTACCACAGAAATTAGTTTCTTTGTGTAGAATAATGACCAAAAGCTAGCATAATTCAATATGGCGTGGAGAAAAAACTTGACCTGATTGAGAAAAAATTGATCCAAAAACAGTTTAAACATCTTTGACCTTTGAACATTAATTTTCGAACGCAGCACAGTGTTATCACCGAAGAACGTTCCGGTACAGATGAACCGTCGGATGCTGTAGACTCGGCATTGTCGCAACTCGTTAGCAATGACGTAATCGCGTGATAATTATCACGATAAATATCACGTCTTCAGTACAGTTATTGACTGCAATTGGCGCAAGCTCGATACCAAAACCATTGATGGTATTCACATGTGATGATATTTTATATCACCAGCTCATTAGGCCGAGGAAATGTTTATATTTATCTTCGAAAGTCAGCATTCAAAATCACAGCAGTATATTGCTATTTTTCTTGTGATTGCACGCCTTTTAGGTCACGTTTTTTGTGTCGATGCGCGTGCCGAACTTGCGAGATGTTTTATTTTAAAGGAGTTTTCGCTGATCGGCAAAGTTTTCCTTTTTCCAGCCGTTTTCATATTCTTCAACTACATTTTTGCGAACATCAATCAACTTACGTTTACTTTTGTACCTGTACAAATTTAGTACTTTAAAGGTGTACTGTACATATTACGACTAGATTCTCGCGTTGCGGTCCTGCGTTTGGAGTGGATAACTTTGCCCCCTAGTCGAACACTATTTATCGCTCCCGGACCCGGACTTCCCAATGTCTCTTTTTGCTATAGAGGTCCTTACTTGTATAGCGTTGATGCAGTAGAAATAGATTGGTGGTAGTACTATACTTGGTATGCAGTATTTGCCAATCCTTCCCGCCGCGTGTTACTTGAAGATATCAATCATGATTTGAATTGCCCTAGTTAAGATTAAGAGTCATTTGAATATAACGCAAAAATGTATGGCCAATTGGCCAATTGCCCATGTCTCTTTTCGCGATAACTGTTAGTCTAATCCAAGCGTAGCCAGGGGTATAAAAGACGATATTTCCCCGTCAGAGGTATACGTGATTCACGCTGTGGCTGCATGCAGTGTACAATCACAATCAATTTACTACGTGATATTGCTGGGAAATCTTAAACCACGTAGTCTTGTACTTGGCTACTGGGACGCAAACATTCCTCCAACGTTGACATGTCCAGAGGTGGTCGGGTACGATGTACGTCTACTTTTATGCGGTACTCAAATAGATTTGACCTACTTTTTATACTTATACAAGTATTTAGGCGTCTTTTAGGAAATTCTATCTGCCTATGGCCACGACCGTGATTGGCTAAGTATCCTATAGATGCGGTCTATCCAATTCGTTTTTACTAATGGTAAATCGTTTCGCAAGTGTCCTTCATACGCCTTCAATGTTTGTGGTATTTTTCTCGCTAGAAAATCAACCGTCCGATCTAATATACCTCATGTTACGAGCAGAGGTGGTCAAAGTAGTCAAGAAAGCTACTCAGGTAGAAGTAGAAGTAGCGACGAAAAATTTACTCTAGTTCGAGTAGAAGTAGAATTGACTGACTTTAAATCTACTCAAGTAAGTAAGTAGTTGTTAAAACGATCGTAATTCGTTCGCAAGGATTGTCAAAAGGTGCAAATTGAGCTATGCGAAATGTGCCGAGCTTGATTGAATTATTCGTCCGCATCATTTGATGAAAATGATAGTATTGATATGGAAATGCGATACTAATCCTCTGTTTACTCGAACAGCACGTTTTAGAAAATATCATGGTATGGCGCACTCCCCCATATTATAAGGCCCGTGGTTTAGTCGAAGAGCAATACGAAAAAGTGGTATAGGATACGATGGGAATACTTTGCGCGATTAGTGAACGTTAATAAGAGATATAGTGGATAGTAAAAATACCATATTGTGTAGCTTTAATTCCGGAAATTAAAGGCATCCTTGCTTTTATACTTCCACATGCACGTTATCCAGACAAAAGATTAATTAGAACTCGAAGAAATGATACTGGGAATCGAAAGTGAAATATGAATACTACTTCTAAAAGCGGAAAATGTATTTCATGTCTTTAGTCTAGAAAGTTTCAAAGGTGGTATGCCAAAACAGCTCTAAAACTAAAAAAAAAGTCTGAGTCCACTTTTGCAGATTAGGACACGCCATATGGACTGCTAAATTACGATGTGATAAATAATGCTAGATTGCGAAACATTAGTTTCAAACGTTATGATGAGTCATATATACTGTGATGAAATTTTTCATAAGGTCGAAGGGCGACAATGCGGTGTGAACGGAACCACGCCGACCCGCTACCTAAATTGAATTCACCGATACTTTCCCGAAATCATACTGGTTACTCCGTATCCACTGAGCGCGAAGCGCGACAAAAATTCTGGGCTTTAATCAACTTTTATAAAGATTAAATGTTGATACTCCGTGAAAAAAGCCCCGAAATTCCTCAGGCTATATTCCTGATTGGGGGATTAAACGACTTCTACTGAAAATAGTTAGTAAGTAGATCACAAAATATTACGAAGTAGAAGTAGCGAAAATCAGATTTACTTGAGTAAGTACCAGAAGTAGAGGAAAACTACTTGAGTACTTCGAAAAAGTAGGAGTACTTCGTTACTGACCACCTCTGGTTACGAGCCGAACAGTGGTACAACAGGATTGGCAATATACTGATCAGCAGGTGTCAAGTTCAGCGGGTATGCAAGAAGTTGGATTTCATTCGCGTGAAAGTATTAGAGAACTGATTAGACATTGTTAATTAGTATGTATTTTAACGGTGCTGCCATCAGTGACGTGCGGCGATATTAATGTGTGGTGAGGCAGTGATCCCTTTAAGTCAGGTTTAAAAATATATTACATAACAGATACATCAGTATGTGAATGTGGTTTGCACAACCTTTTCGCCGTCGCAACTTCAAAATTCATACTACACCGGTGGTTCCCGAAGTCGATAGTCGCTAGCACACTGTCACACTGCGCTGCGATTGTCGGATTGCTAAGCCACCAATCGCCGAGGCAGATTCATTTGTGCCTTTCCTTGTAGTTATTATTATTATTATTATTTGAACAACAGTGGTGCTTTTAGCCTGTTGAAGGCTTTGTGCTCCACGACATGATAATTCAACGGTTCAATGCATTTCTTCTGTACTTTTTCATTCTTCTTGCACTCTCTCCGGCACGCTTCATCAGATCATCATCGGTTCATTTGCTGCCGAATTATAGCTCGGCTCACTGTAGTTGGGCTTTTTTCGAGTCACTGCAAAGCAGCGAGGTCGGCGATGAGGAGCCCATAGAACCTCCGACACATAGTAATTAGTCCGAACCTGGATTCGAACCACGACCATTGGTGTCGTGACGCTGGCGCTTAACCAACTGCGCCACTCGCTTCCCCTCTTTCCTTGTAGTGTTTCACTGCGTTATTGTACGTAAAAACGATTTCCATATTGCTTGGCGTTATTGAGGGGGTTCTGGCGCCGTGACATTGTTATATAATTGTTTTTTTGAAATCCATGGGACAGTAGCATACGGTTGGTAATTACCAGTGATTATGAAATTTCCAACTGTTTATGAATTGCACTGTCATAGGAGAAATGGGCCATATGTGGCTTACTTCTCCATTCCTACTAACTCTAATAATATGTATCCAAATTGGGTATTTGGGTGTAACCATGTCCGGAGTTAGTAATTTATGAACATGACTGGAAGAATGTCAATAAATCATTGATGTTTTGTCACTATATTCTTTATACTTATCCTGGCGGCTGCACTGCATCCCTTGACCGCACGTCCCTGACTGCTACGGTAGCCAAAATTCAACGAATTAGGTTCCGACATCTCGGAGTGCACTCTTGACAACTAGAACAGTAGTGATTTGTGATGCCGTATCTTACTGCGTTTGCCGCATTCATGAATCGTCGCAAATGCGTGCATGGATGACTTATGAAATACAAGGAGATGGAAGACAGCGTTAGATCAACGCCAACAATGCATACCCGTCCGGTAGCATGAAATAAACAAATAGATGACACAGAAGTAATGAAACATGTCAATGCAACATACTTTTATGCATTTGCTTTCAGCAATAAAGCGGTCTATAAAATGGCATACGGAATATACTTCAAAATAGCGAATATTTACTTCTTTCGGCGTGCAGCATACTCCTGTTGACTCGTATGATTCCATAAATTACGCTATTCACCAACTAAACTCAGTAAACTAGGATTACCATACGTCATCTTTTAAGAGGATTTGTCCTCTTTTTTGACTTTTTTTTAAAAGTGTCCTCGGAAGACGCCCAAATAGCCTCATTTTTGAGATTTTGTCCTATTTTTTGAGAATTTTTGTTAAATATAGGGCAAATCAGCACTGAAGTAACGCCCCGGCGGCTATTTTGGGTGCTGAGCCGGAAAGCCGACTTTTTTTCCCGTAAGCCAACGGATAATGTGAAAGAAAAACTGTAAAGCCGGAAAGTTGACCTTTTCTTTAATCAACCGACCACGAAGTCAGGATTTTCCTCCGGTATTGCAAGTCTGAAAATTTTGAAAAAGTGTCCTCTTTTCAGATTTCCAAAATATGGTAACCCTATATCTAAGGAGGTCTTCAAATACCCGTGTGCCGGCGTAAGGGAGCCGTATCTTCGCCGAGATCGACGATATTTTTCGTTCAGATTTATTTGTCAGGCCTCTTCGAAGTAACAAAGGAGTTCGATATTTTTAAGCTTGTTGCTTTTGTTATTGCGATTCTGGGATATTTAGACTAATGTGCACAACGAAATAATAAGTACGCAATCGCTTATTTGATTCCAGAACTGTCTATAAATATCGCGCGAACCATGTAAAGAAGGAATTGCAGAATATTCAATCAAGTCCTCGTTTATTCGACGACGCGAGTGCTATATGGCCAGGCCGTGCTATTTTTGGCATATGCCAAAATTACCAAAAATAGCTTAATTCCGGCCTTTTTCAGATTCATTTTTTGGCAGTTTAGGCATCGCCAGAGATTCATATTTGTATACTCGAATTAAAGGTGTAAAACGTGGTATAGTTTAATCTTTCATAGCGAACGAAAGTCACAAAACATGCAGTAACCTCTTTGTGTCATCAAACAGCGAGAGTAAAAACCGAGTTGACAACGGTGTTGGAGATTCAATTCACCCAACACAAAACCGACCGACTGCTTCAGCAATATATCATCCGAATAGTATATTCGATATACGTGCATAATCACCTGCATTCATACAGATCACCACACCACTTATGATAATAATTTAAAATCGTTGCGGACAGGTTTGAATCGCAGCCCTTCACTCGCTATCCAATGGTTAGAAATCATGAGTGACTTTAATATTCAATATAGTATGAGAAAATATCCAACGGGCAAACAAAAACGGGCTTTGATGGGGGTTACGTCTTGGCGACTGGGGCATTTTGCACTGTGTAAGTGTGTATGTTCGTTGTTCATTGATGAAACTTCAGCCCTATTGTCCAACGGGACACAGTCTATCAGTTATTGCACCATATCAGGGGCGGGCAACATACGGCCCGCGAAGGGATTTTGTCCGGCCCGCAGATAGTTTTCCGTCTAACATGATAATGTAGCCCGCGGCCCGTTTTCCGAGATTCCTCACTACTTGCTTACATACGTCAAATTTTAGTGACTGTATGTTAATATACAATATACACATAAGCGCAGCGAACGAGGGTGGTGCTTACGCGTAAGTTAGTTGAAGCGAGAAGACTTGCATTATCGGCATATACGATGTAGCCTACTCCACCTTAATGTCATTTGTGGTAATCATGGTGTTTGTCGACTACAATGGTCATTTACACTAGGGCGATATTTCTTATTTTTGACTCCGTAACCGTCGACTTGTAGCATGGCACACTTCTAGGATTTTGTAAGACACCGCTTATGCTAGGGGTCGCGAACTCGAAACGGGTCGCGGGCCACTTTCAAATTTCGTAGAGACCGCGGGCCGCATGAATTCAATATCGAGTTAGAATAGGCCACACAGTTGAACAACCACGCAATATCTCGTCACCTACTAAACCCTAATGAATTGATATCTTGGTAAATTTGGGATACCGGGCTTATCGAACGCCTTGAAATCTTAATTAAGGATTGCACCGTGTGTTGATCGGTCAGAGAGAAGCAGACATGGTGGTGCCTGTATATGACGATGCTGTTCTCAAATCCTCATTGTTTTCGTCATTATTGGCGAGAAATGGCTTTGAAGTTACATTGCTGTCGTTAAAATACATTCATTAAATACGATTTATTTCTTATATATGTGGATAAATGGGCGAATAATGCATCGATTCAGCAATCCGGCCCGCCAAGTATTTAATTTTTCTATATCCGGCCCGCCGACTGGAGAAGTTGCCCGCCCCTGCACCATATGCTGACATTTCAATAACAAGTTGAAGTGAAATGGAAATATATATACGCATTGACCTAAATGCCAAGGTGGACGTCTGCTTAAAAGAATACTCCAACTCGTTTCGGCACCTTCCTATCTTCTCATTATATCGCAATGGTGTGGTGTATTGATTTGATAAAAATGTTAATAAAATGATGATGAGCATAGGTCGCGCGTGTCGGCTACATGAGGTAACAAAATTCACGAGCGGTGACAACAGGGAAATGCCTATAGTCAGGTCATTTAGCTACATCCCTAATTGCTGAATATCATTTGCTACCGGGGTTTGGTCAGTCCACAGTATATCGTAAATCCAGATTTCAGTACTCGGCTTTCTGGCCTCGATTCTAAGATTTTCATTGACGTTACATAGATCCCTTGGACGGTTTGCAGACCGCGACCTTCGTAAGGGTTCACGAACCTAAATTTAGGGATTTAGCGTTGCAAACTTGTTTTGTCGCTTCATGCAAACTCATTTCAATACTTGTTGACATTTCTGTCTGAAAGTTTCATAAAAATCTATATTTTTAAAAAGTCTTATTTTTGGCATTTTGAAATTTTATTTTTGGCAGTTTTCGCATTTGGTTACCGAAATGGCAAAAATAACACGGCCTGTATATGGCCATTGGCCAGCTACCACAGCCAACTGCCAGCAGCTGTCATATTGATCAGGAGTCTATTTGACTATGTGTAACGTGACCGCAAATCAAACATCTTCAACAATCATTACAATAACCTTTGTACGACCATAAGCGTCTGTGTGACGACATATTTGCGATCGAAATTTATTTAATATTCCTTGGATCGTGAACCAGGATGTAAATAAATAATTTACTGTCTTTCGGCTTCTATGAACGTCACTAACGCAGATATTGCATTGACTCGGTTATAAAGAATTGTAAATACCAATTTCAAATGTGGCGATCACCTGGTAAACGGCTTCAAACTCATAACTGATCGTGACCCATGCCCTAAATCAGTGGTTCTCAACCTTTTTGTCTTCGCGGACCCCTTTCGGACCGTCACGGACCCCGCGGACCCCCACCAAGTTTCAGCTGACATTTAGCTCAATTATCGTCGAATCGTCATCTGTCTCATGCAAATAATAACTGTAGGTTTAGTGATAAACAGCAACAAAATTACTTTTCTTGAAAATAAGATCATACTAGTCATGTGAAAAATGGGTTGACCTCTATTATTTCAAATCGAATTCTGAAACTGCATTTCTTGAAATACGCGGTCGTTTCTAGAAAATTCGTGCCTTAGATTTGATATGAAAGAGTGCTGAAAATCCATTTCCACAAAGATAGGTGGCGGCGAATGTAATCATAACGCGTAACGCTTCCGACGACACATTTGGGTATGATCGAAACAAATATAGCTCCGAAATGGACCAACATTTTTTTATTGAACATATAACTTCAAGCCTGGTCATTTCTATCCAGCAGTTTATCCTGAAGTTATTACGGAAAAACGGTTATGCATGTCACGGGAGAAAATGTATTTTTGTAAACATGTCGCAGTCACCGTGATTGACCTTACTCGTCCAATTTTTTTGTTTCACATTGCTCAACAAAACATCTCTAAACAGCCAAATGTTTCTACGGTAATAGTAGGCTGTTGACAATTTACCAATTAAAATGAGTCTGCATAGTAGGATATTTCATCTCAGAGTTTTACTAATATTGAAGCGAAACTGCTTCGTGATTTTCCGAATTTAAAAAATACAAGTTAGGTTATCAAAATGTTTGTATAAATAGGCTATTGACAATTTACCAATTAAAAAGCGTCTGCAGAGTAGGATATTTCATCTTAGATTGTCATTCTGTTGATGTGAGCTCTGGAGTATTACTAGTAATGAAGTGAAACTGTCTCGTGATTTACCGAATTAAAACAATGCAAATTAGGTTATCAACTATTTTGAAGCTTCGCGGACCCCCTGAAAATGCTTCGCGGACCCCCGGTTGAGAACCACTGCCCTAAATAATATACATTCCGTTTCCTAAGTATTTAATTTGTTGCCTAATCTCGGCCGCAAGATCGTTCGTCAGATATTGGATATAAGATATTCGCAACATTAGGTCTTATTGAACGTGTTATTGTGAAGGGGGTTAAAAAAGGAAAAACGATTTAGTGCTCAATAAATCGACACCACGACAAAGAATCAGTAGTCCTGAAAATAACACGAAGACGGGTAGATGTTTTATCATAATCAATGAATAACTTTATTTAACTGTCGGCCTCGCGTCAACCTACAGCAAATCTCTCAAATTGTTTTATTGAAATGAAAATATACTATATGTCAACGAGTACATGCATTTCCGCAAATGGCTAGTCCTTGCTATACCAATGCGGCACTCAGGGCCGTAACAGCACTTCGTCAGGCCCCCCCAAAACGTTGGTCTTGTGCCCCCACATGATGATGAATCGAACCTATGGGGGGCTTCGCTCCCCAGACCCCCCTCACGCTATCCGCTGTTTACCGTCATACTTGGCATCTACATTGGGCGCCTTTCATTGTGCCAGCTTTTTCTCGGCTAGATGCGCCAAGCGCGAAAAATTTCTATATTTCATGATTGAATCGGCCAATATGATCAGGAATTGCATATATATTGCTATCAATTTTTATCCTCTCACTGCTCACGTAATCAGATTTACAGGTGAGGTGTGTTTGAAAACGTAGGACCCCTCAATAATAATTAAACACCTTCGGACGTATGCCCGTTGGCAGGAACAAAACAGCACTTCGTCAGTTCCCCCCAAAAAACTTGGATCTTGGGCTGCCATAGGGTGATAAACCTACACCCAATCACGTTGTTCGCTTTTGCCACGAAATTAGCCGTACTGTGCAGTGAGGCAGCGCCAGGCGCGAAAATTTTCGATAAATCATGATAAAATCGGTCAAAAAGATAGGGAATTGCATATCTATTGCTATCAATTTCATGTCCTCTCTGCTCACGTAATCAGATTTACCGGTAGAATTGGGTGAGGTGTCTTGGAAACTGTAGGGCCCTTTGGTATGACTCCGTAACATGATGTTATTTAGTGACCTCCTGTCTGCTATATCAAAATATATAGAATCGCCCAAACGTAGGCTACTAAAGTAAAAGACGCACACCATTTCAAATTGGTATTTCTTCACTGGCATATAATTTTTCTCTGCGGGATGGTATTTGTCTTGCGAGGTTCAGATTGCCAAGACAGGAATATTCGGCGCCAGTCATTTAGGCGCCTATGGACAATTAAACCTACTTTTATTTTGTATATATGACGAAGTTTACGGTCAACATAAGGGCGGTCGTTTTAGGCCAGGGCTGGCCAACCTTTTCGGCCAAAGGGCCACATGCGATTGACGAACTCTTGCGCGGGCCACAACCCGCGCGAAGCGCGAAAAATTTTTGAAGTTGATTGGTTAATAATATTGTCACTTGACTATATCGCTGGGCTAAGTTTGCGATGACTGGGCTATCGCCATGGTGCATTGACATATCGATATCAAAAGCTGAGACCAACATCGTCAATCATTTCGTGCCTAGGTTTCGTATTCGACGGTCTTACTGCGAGCGCAAACGCGAGGTCGCATATGTTGAACGACACTTTGTCTCGTAATCGCGAATATAGTTAGACTCAATCTGATACATTAGGTATTCTTCCATTTTCACAAAAGGGCAACAATAATAAAAACAAAATATCGACTGACAATATATTGCGCTAAGCTTGTAGAAAATTTTAACCTTTGATATATCTATCTATTCTGCTTTATTGCAGTGTACGAAGATATACCAATATGTGACTGGCTGATGGATCCGTCAATGCGTCGGCACAGATATTTTAGTCATCACATATCAAGTGTTGCGGTGAAATTCATATTTGATGATATTAGAAATCTCGGAAATTACCTCGCGGGCCACTCAAAACCGTCTCGCGGGCCACATGTGGCCCGCGGGCCACGGGTTGGCCGGCCCTGTTTTAGGCCAAGGTTTTCCCGCTGCCGATTGTCCTGGCCCACTTTTTGGAGTCACATGTTACATTTCCTAAAACTTAATATGTCTTGGTAAATCGTGGCGCGGTAATGGCCAATGCCGACATGCCCATTTCTATAAATCTTGCGTATTTTTTCTTGGGGGAAGAGTACTCAAAATTCAAGACATTTGGCAACTTCAAATCGCGAGTATAGCGCGAAAAACTTTTGAAAAAATTGCATGAATTTTCAAAAAATACTCTATAATTTATGCTAATTCACGAAATAATTTTGGGCCCGCTTCGAGCTCGCCCCCCCCCCAATTGGGGGTTTGAGGGTGTGGCAGTTACGTTCCTGGCGGCACTACTAGCCAATAGTCTATTATGATGTCTTTGGTCCGACGAAGCAATGGCATAAGCCCGTAACACTTTCTACGCCCACACATGACAATGACGTAATGAAACATTTTCTGCGTAATTCCGGCATTTCCAACGTGCGTACGCTCAACGTGTTTCAATCGGACAGTGGGTCGCAGTTGCAGAATTTTATTGTAAGTGACGTCGCATATGGCCTACTATGCGCTGTAGTGACTTCTTCAATATTCAAGGAATTTACCTAAACATTTGCTTATTCCAGTTTAACGGATCTAGTGCCAGGGAATGAAACTAACCATATGGTTAATTTCCTGCTACAGTACGAACAATAACTGCTAATAGTTTGGTAAGGATGTGATAGATGCGACAAACGCTGCCGTGGGAATGCCCATCTGGACAGGCGACATAATTCGCAAATAGACAACAGACATTGACGCAGACGCTGAAATCGAGTGAAGCTGTCAGTATTTCGTAGCAATTGTAGGGCGACAGCCGTTATGCCTTCTGGTATTGACTATCAAGTACCGAGTATGTGCTTCCGGAACATAGCAAATACTGTAGCGCTTCAGATATGGTGCATTGATTGTGTTGAAACATTGCCAGCACTTAGATAATTCAGGATTTGTGGCGTACGTAGGCGGATAGACCTTGCTAAGAACAGCATATAATCCGTGTATCAACAGCCAAGGCTGAAAAGCAAATTTTTTAGATTGTTGGAAATCTTCCGTTCGTATACAGTCAATGATAGCATGAATGGTAGCACCCTGGTCGTTATAAGATAATACTGCATCCTAACATATAATCGTAATGATGACGCCACAATGGACATGTGACATGCTTCACTGCCAAAATTTTTCCGTTTCAAGCTTTGCTAACGCACAGTCCTGGACTCGTGTGCAGTAAGTATGGCTACGCTGTACATACTGTACTTTACAATTTACATTGAAAGGGTACAGTGAACAACACTCCTTTAGTCTAAATTAGTCGGGCAAATCTTCCATGCCGATAGCGGTAAATTGCGTGTCAGCCTCTGACGGGCATTTCACTGCTGAACGCCACTTAATATTGAAAATTCGCTCAACAGCTCATCTTCTGTTGGCGAGTGTTGTTACAACGTATGTATCAAATAACAGTTTCCGTTTCCTAATGCGTACTGTACTGCCGTGAGTAATCTATCCTGTAAGAGTCCTCCATATCCTTCACAAAGTATGCTGCCCGCAATCAGTGCACGAAACTGCGGTATAGCGAGTCAACTGTTATGAATACAGCGAGGTTTTCTTATTCAGTTAGTGTGCTAGATATGTGTCTCTTCGTTCTGGGGGCATAAAGACCTCTAAATAACTGCAATTTCGCGCAATAAAAGATATAGTAGCTTGTATCAGGATTTGTTGGAAGCATAGCCAGAGTAGTCTGTTTTTCAGTAGTAGTCTGCCTTCCTTCAGAATGCTAATTTTAATTCAAAATCGCTATCCGCTATGAGATAACTTTGCAACTGCATATATTAATCGTTTTGAGCAACAATGGTCAGACTATCATCCCGCAATGAGGAAGAGAATGAATTTGATCCTCAATATAACTCGGGGCATAACCTACTAATGTATTGACTGCATTTGTACACTGCTAGTATATCGAATATGGATGCTAAACCCTAAACGACTGGTTGAAAAAACGACAGGCCTAAATCAGCTTTTTGCAAGCGAATTGGTATTGCGTTCGTGGGGTCTTATTAGCTGTCTACGTCAACGGGTGAATATTTGTCAATGAGATACCGTGCGACTCTACGTTCAGCTGTCCTTGTCCTGTCTATAGTCAGGAACGTTGATAATTATGTAACATCAGAACACATGCACACTGATATTCCATGGTATATAGAACGCGATGAGATGCTTTGCGCAGTTGGCCAGTGATTGATCACTGCATACGTCGCGTCGCGGTACCTCAATCCAGATAATTTTTGGAAGCATTCTTTTTCATATGTCCGACCGGTGCTATTTATCTCCAATACGAAAGAGATATAGTAACTTTGTGTATACCAATGGTTTTTGGAACGAAACTAGCACCAGGGTTTGATGTGGAGAAGTCGAGTATAGTTGGATATATCAATTTTCCATTAGGTGGCAAATAGGAGCGCCAAGTCCGAATACTGTCCGGACTATGTTCTAATGTTTGTTCGCTGCTTTATTATCAAACAGGGTTTCAGTCGCACCAAGCAAGGACGTTGCATTTATATAGCGTATCTGCAACATTCCTGTTGTTTTTTTCAGCAAAATTACCCCAATGCAGTCGAATAACTGACCAACTGAGGAATAGTAAAAAATCAAGGTCAACCCCTATTATTGAGAACCGGAAATGTGTATTATATCTTATGGTGCGTAGCAACAGTTGGATGCCTAATAATCCGTTTGAAAGCTCTGCCGTTTTCTCAAATTTCACTCGGTTCGCTATTATTGAAAGTATGGATAGAAAGTTCTGCGACATATCCGAAATACGACACCGGATGGAGATTGGTACATTTGATTCATGACGGACGCTCGTAATTACCTTGATTAAATTCCGCTTTTGCCCACGAATCATCTGTGACATCGTAAAACAAGTACGGATATCGATTTCCGCATAACATATAGGACCAATGCTTCACGGAAAATACAAAACATTTGGACACTGGTGGAAAGTATGTGGTCCTGATAGCATAAAATTTCGCCACCAACTTCCACCAATGCCTGATATAGCTCATATAATCGTAGTGTCCCGCCCGGTATTCGCCACTCAAATACACAAGACCGATCACACGATAACAATCTACGGATTGCGACGGCAAACAGTCGCAAAGCGGGATAATTATATCATATAATGTCATTATGGTTTGATTCCAGCTGTTCACGTTGTTCACGTTGTGTGTCACCGAAGTGAACGCGCCGCTAGTCCATATTATTGAATACATCGAAGATACCCTGACTGCTGAAAGCAGTCTTCTAGCAATATCTCAATTCGCGTTAAGTAGCAACTGCGTGTTCAGGTTTGTTCCTTTCTACGCACTGACAGAAATGTACAGTGTATTCGGACATATCAGGTCATAATGTAATTTCCAAGTGTTCACACTATGCGCATCTTATTGCCAGAGATCGCTTGATTATTTTACTGTCGTTTAAATTTGAGGCCCTTTCAGATTAGACGTACATTCAGGTAAGACCGCCGAAAATTTTTATTTCCACTTGGTCAATTTTTTCAGGCTATTGATTTTGCTGAAGTCGCCAACACTGAGTTTTGCTACAGTGCCTTGGATACGGGTCGATTCGAGTACCTCATACCCTAGTAGTTACAAGGAACTTGTCCGTAAATGCAAATTTTTAGAAAAATAAATGCAACTTTTTACTGCAACTTTTGTGAAAAATAAGTGCCATTTTTCACAAATTTGACTGCAACAAAAGCTTGCCCTAGTATTGACAGCACAATTATGTGCAGTTTTTTAAATTTATATTTAGTTTCCAGGATACAGGAGCTATTTAGCCCAGTTGGTATGACAACTTCACGGTAAAAGTGATGCATCCATCCACAAAACTACTTTCACTTTACAAAATACAAAATTTAATAATCAAGTAGTGGTTTCTAAAAGCCTGTTAAGTAGAAGTGGACGTAGCCTGAATAGATAATCTTCTGAGTAAATATACATATTACATGTAGATAAAGCCTGCATTTGCTTTCCGTACAACATGAAGTACTTCGTTACTGACCAGTGACCATACCTCTGCTCCTTACATATAACGCCGTATAATGATAACAGCCACCATTCGAACGAGAAGACCTTAAGGGGCTAGCGATAAACAGTAATCCAGGACGGGGCAAATCATTCATTCTAGCAAAGGTTATCACAGCATTATTGTTGCATAAATGACAGCAAATTGCAAGACGCCGGCCCGTTATCCTTGTTTGCGTTGCGTGGTTTCGCTAGTACGTTGATTGTTTATGGGCCGCTGTTCTCGTGCTATCTTCGATTAGGTTTTGCAAGATTTTGGCGAAGTCATTATTTATTAATAAGGCATTGCAACGTTGCGTGTATATAACCTACACATGGCGGGAGGGCTCTGCTAATAAATGTGATAAATATATTGTATTCTAGGAGGCGGCGAATAAGCAGGTAATGTAGTCGCAACAATCGATATCTTGCCCCTAAATACGTTGTAAACAGAGTGTGATGGACCTAATGTCAGACGCAACGTCTTTCTGGTGCAGAATTGGTGTGTCAAATTAGTGTTAGCGAGACGAATACCTAATAAAACAAGAAGAATTTCAGGCTGGTATGTAAATGATAAGCGATATTCGGTATATATATTCAATTCACAAGGCATATCGCATGTAGTAAGGGTCGCAGTTGTGGTGATCTTTAACAAGCGCAGGTCTTCCCTCGCCAAAGAAAGCAGTCGTGTTGTATGTAATATTATTATTGCGTGGCCTTCTGCTGTACGGGACTAGATTATACCAGGTCCTTATGATATGAACTTTCATGAGATATAGGCCTATGTTCGAACCTCGGAGTGGAGTAGCGGTACTACTGCCGTTTCAACGGTACAACATATTTATGTCAATGATAGCAGTTTATTATACATCACTGCAGTGCAAATGGGTATCACATTAAGAACTACAATAATATATTTGCAATAGATTGGACACGTGGATTTGATTGGACCAAAATGCTTCGAATCTAAGCTGACCGTTACGTTATACCAGTGGTTCTCAAGCTTTTTCACTGTGGGAGCCATTTTATGAACCTCAACTCTGTCGGGAGCCGCATGATGGCACGAATAACGTAATTTATTGAGAATAGAAAAATATCATCAAAAATGGTATCAACGAAATGGTGTACGGCTAAAATAGCGACGGCCTTAATAGCGACGGCCAAAACACCGACTGGCCACAACAGCGACGGCCATAACAGCGACGGCCAAAACCGCGATTGGCTCAAACAGCGACGGCCAAAACAAATACGACAATTTCCCCAGACGACACTGTGACAGCGGGCACTCCCCATACGGACAACTTCCGAAACGACGTTACCCAGCCACGTCCCTTCACCGATGGTATACCGAGGTATACCCTTCACCGTTGAAGCCGATTGCGGATGATTTACAATTTACATTCTTCCAGATAGTAAATAGATAGTGATCACCACAGATTTAGCGTCACAACATGTTTATTGAGACTTAATCCACAATCTTAGACTGAATCACAATCAAAAGCCTTGAATTTTCGATGGTTAAGTGCGTTTGCTCGAATCCAATTTACGGTCGATATTACTATATCTGTCACATTGGACATCTTTAATGATTTAGCAACAAGACTTTCCTGGTGTATAATGCAGTGTTGCCAAGTCACAGCGTCAAGATTCTGTTCAGCACGCCATTTGTTGACGAGTCCTTGAAGACCTAGATTTTTGCCGAGCATTGCTGGGCAGCCATCTGTCGCCAATGAATATAATTTCGATGGGTCTAAATGCGCTTCTTGAAGAGTAGCATGAAATTCACGAAACATGTCGGTTCCCTTCGTTGTGCCATGAATAGATCGCAAAGTAAGAAACTCCTCGCAAATCTTGAAATCTGGCATGACTCCCCGGATGAATACAGCTAATTGCTCTATGTCGGTAATGTCGTTAGTGCTGTCAAGAGCAAGCGAGTAGTAAGAAAAATCTTGCGACTTGTGAATAAGTTGCTCATGCAGATCTTGGGATATGCAATCGACACGACGCGTTACTGTATCATTGCTAAGCTGCAATTTTTTAGCTTTCTGCTGAATGGCAGGAGAACAATTGTCTTCGGTAAACAAAACAATAGCCTGCTTCGTAATTTCGCCATCAGAATATGGCTTCATATTGCTGGCCAATAGATGACTGATCTTATATGATGTTATTGTTACCTCTTCGGGTTCTTTTTTTTTTAAAAACATTTTTCCTTGTTTGCTACGCTCTGCTTTCAGACATTCTAACTTCCGTTTCCTTGATTCACCTTGATAGACGTCGTATTTTCCCGCATGTGTTTTATAATGCCTCTTAACGTTGAAAGATTTTACACCGTTTATTATTATAGGGCACAGAAGGCATTTCGCTTTGCCGTTTTCCTCAATTTGAAAATACGCCTCTTCCCATTCACTTTGAAAGGCCCGATTTTCTTGCACAAGGGTGCGAGATTTCTTTGCAGGTTGATCTGAACCTGACATTATCATTGAACCAAAGTCTCCGATATTTTCTAACGCTATCAAGATCAAAGCAAAGAGTAAGAAAATAAAGTACCTGCAGTTACCCCAAACGTTGATTGTCTTATTGACCGAGTCTCTTGTCACCCGTATTCTAATATGAGCCGCCGTCTCGAGCGAAATAAACTTCGCCCGTCTCATTACAGACACCTGATTAGGCTTAGGTCAGACGGTCAGAGCCTTCAGTAAAGCAGTAAAGGTTCGGATTTAAAGCCTACCGAAATTACTATCGGTAATGTTACGTCACAACCCGTACAACTTGTATTACGTAGGATTCTATTGTGATCAGGGAATGACCTTCGCGTCAGTAAACGTGAACATAAACGTACATTTGTTGTGTTGAAGGCGCGATTTATTTATGATCATGAATAATTAGAATTTCCGTAGAAGCATCAATGATTTCACATCGTTAGTGAGAGCCGCACGGAGAGCAGTCGAGAGCCGCATGCGGCTCGGAGAGCCGCGGTTGAGAATCACTGCGTTATACCATAGTGTCCTATATGGTGTCGACACAAGCAAATCGCACGGTTCAATGAAATTGTATCACGTCACAGTTTCCATTTGGCTACAGGCAATTTGACGGTGATTTTTGACCGGCTTGCCGAGCATTAAATTTAATGAATCGGGTATCAATCGAAAGCTGACTCTGCACTGATTACGAAAATATAAATTTTATTCCGCTCGCGGCCCTGGAACCCCCACAATCAGCCCCCAATTATTCATTGTCGAGTAGATTGGCAGTGTGACGCAACAATGCTGTCTGGCGAAACGAGAGACTAGCTCAAGAGCAAGGATGCGGCCGAGCGGCGAGAGTGGGATCAGCTGACGTCGCGGCAATAGCGATGTGCAAACGCGCCACAGAGAAACACTGCGCTGTTGATACTTTTTCTATGCGTTTCGGTAGAAGCGAGAACACACCAGCCTTTCCTTGACTTGTAAGGGTAGGACTGGGTCCACAGAATGTATTAGGGCCCTACCAATTTTCGTGCAATATCCTTCAGCTGATAAAGATATGTAGGCTACGTCTAAGTAGTCTACATTGGATATGTCAGATTATTATGATATCGATTGCCTTAGCCCGCTTGTTGCGTAGGGCTCCAGAGACACGTCGCGCTGTTGATGGCGGGTGTCGATACTTTCTATAGTCGCTTTTATGGTTAAGTGTGAGCAAGGAGCATTGAGCATGAGCATACATTACAAGCTTTTATTTGATCCGTGTGGGTAGGACTTGGCCCGCGCATGCAGCAGGTAAAATGTTGATTGTTGAATAAAGTTTAACAGCAGGAGTGTCGAATTAAACTGGTATCGCTGTCCGGATTCAATCCGTTACTAGAAAGCTTGCAGGCCATACCTGCCAAATGATTCCAAAATGTTACCACCAAATTCATACCTTTGTTTTTCACTGGAATATATCTGATATCACTATAAACGTTGACATTGGAATTTGGTTTAGCATTTTTCAATCACCAAATAGTTTTTTTGAATGCCGGGGACCTTTTGCGTCAAAAGTAATACAGTGGTATCACAGATATTTGAATTATATTCATTCTGTAGCCTGTATATATATTCCTAATGTAACTTACGTAAAACGGATTTGCAGTATTTTTTTCGCATCTGTGAATAACTGAATGTCCATTGTCGATTCGGCCCAACAGAGTTTGCACTTTTTCGCCTTCTCGGAATTTGGCAAGGTCACCGACGTGGTGCTTATGGGGACTAGAGTGAAAACTCAACACTGTGGTTGTATTACTACAATATGATATATTTACATTATCTAAATTTGCTGTCTTGAGTGAATCTTATTACTGGAAAGTATATTTTTCTTACTAGAAATATCTCTAACAGCTGAAGGATTGCGCGAAAATTGGTAGGGACCAAATACATTCTGTGGACCCAGTTCTACCATTACAAGTCAAGGAAAGGCTGGTTTGTGCTCGCTTTTAGCGAAGCGCATAGAAAAAGTATCAACAGCGCCACGCATCTCTGGAGCCCTACGCATCAAGCGAGCTAAGGCAATCGATATCATAATAATCTGACATATCCAATGTAGACTACTTAGACGTAGCCTACATATCGCTATCAGCTGAAGGATATTGCGCGAAAATTTGTAGGGCCCTGATACATTCCGTGGACCCAGTTCTACCCTTACAAGTCAAGGAAAGGCTGGCGTGTGCTCGCTTGTACCGAAACGCATAGAAAAAGTATCAACAGCGCAGCGTTTCTCTGTGGCGCGGCTGCACATCGCTATTGCCGCGACGTCAGCTGATCCCACTCTCGCCGCTCGGCCGCATCCTTGCTCTTGAGCTAGTCTCTCGTTTCGCCAGACAGCATTGTTGCGTCACACTGCCAATCTACTCGACAATGAATAATTGGGGGCTGATTGTGGGGGTTCCAGGGCCGCGAGCGGAATAAAATTTATATTTTCGTAATCAGTGCACAGTCAGCTTTCGATTGATACCCGATTCATTAAATTTAATGCTCGGCAAGCCGGTCAAAAATCACCGTCAAATTGCCTGTAGCCAAATGGAAACTGTGACGTGATACAATTTCATTGAACCGTGCGATTTGCTTGTGTCGACACCATATAGGACACTATGGTTATACTTACCAGGGATATCCCTGTATACTTACGTTAGCCGATAAGAGAGAAAACACCTTTAAACGAATCGTCATATGGAGCGCCGTCTGCCGGTATAACCATATCAGTATTACAATTCGGCTAATTGCTATACTATTCCCGACGTATTGAACAGACCTCAATGTGAAACGGTTTGACCTAATACCATAATTGGCACAAATTCACAAGCATATCTCAATTGTTATTCAAAATTGACGATAATTGCTCTTCCTCGCGGTGCACTGCGAAGTTTGTGGGGATGGCCAATCGTACACGTTTGTTGGCGGCGTAGATTGATCAGCGAAGTGACGAATGTGAAACGAATTCGCGCATTACGTATGTATTATAGTATGGAAATATCAGATGCATAGTAGTACCGATGTTTTGGCAGCGTTAGAATGACAGCCGACTTCATGTTTTCTGAGGAATTTCCCGTGTTAGTGATGATTTGTTTGGCGATTATACCTCAATGGTTTTGTTGCTCGTATTAACTGTAATTTCGTCTGCCTTAAATTGCTGCATTCGTAGGCTGAGTGAACCCGATGACAGAGCCCTAGGTCCGTTAGTAAGACTTACAGTCTCGTTGCTAATTTATGGTGCGAGCAGTTGTTGTCAATGTAGTGTAGAGTTAACGGACATATGATTTTCATCGCCGAGTAATGATTTAACACAGGACCGCCAAATATTGTGTCACTGTTTAGTTGGATATATTATCACGAAACGTCCTCTTACTAACATGAAATTGGACTTGTATGTAGTGGATGGAACTGAGCATGGGATGTTAGGAATTTGATTACCATGCTTACTATAGTCGCTTGTTTCATAAAAACATTTGCTCCATGCTATATTACAGTGTTCACTGTTCATCTTCAATATTGATGTAGTGAGGAAAGAGGGCCTTGAAAAAGCAGAGACGATTGTCATGAACTAGCTACAGATTCTCGAATGAATAAATTGTCGGTGTCGCATGAACGGGTGGCCGAAAATATTTCGTTTAATTTTATAAATTGCACCAAGTAGGTCTGCTCCAAATAGCGTGTAAGTTCCAAATGTTAAGGTCACTAATTTACGAGATATGTCTAAACATTCAGGGGAAATCTCCGCTATTATTATTGCTAGCCATTGGTCGGTACTAATCATGTATGAGATATAACGAAATCTATTAAAAACTACTGCATGCTTTGTAGCTCATTGCTGCTATCAGAGCTATGCATGAATATGGTTAGAGTTGGGCTTGGAGAACCTGCATTAGAAGTTAGAATATCTTGACAGGAATTATGTCCTCCTAAATAGGATTAGGCATTGGAAGTGGCATGTCTAGAATGATTCGGCCTTTGGGCAGTTGTGAGTCGGTACTGAATTAATACATCGACTCGAACTTGTTTGTGGTATAGAATGTATTCAGGACTTGACATAGAATTGGATTGAAAGCTGAATTCGTTCACAGGTGTCTATATTTGTCCGTTGTGGCCGCTCAACCTGACGTGTACGTACTACGTAATTTCGATTTGGAAGTGACCATTCCATGTCAGAGGATAATTTGGCCTATTTTGTGATAGCTTACAATGATTTTGTCGCCAAAAATGCCGATTACATTCATTACATTCTTAATTCAAGGTCCGGTCTCAATGAATCAAGTAATCGAAACCGAATCGAGTATTAATTGTAATGATTCGTGTCTACTAGCGAGAAAAGATATTATCCAGTATTAAAATAATGGTATCGATACTTTTTCGCCACCGTGGAAGCCGGGAAACCTGGATGGGTTCTGTAACAGCGTCCAAAACATGCACCACAACGCTACGCCCCTTATTAGAAGCGACATTTATGTGAGATAGCCAGTTAGCAACCAACCCACAGCATTGTGTCAAAGCGCAATGAAATAGTTTGGTCGAAAAAGATTGAATATCGATAATCTAGTGTATGAATCGCATTATTTTTGTGGTCGCATAAAATGGACATATTAGAATTTTCCAAATCATGCATGCTGACACTGCTCTGCACTGTCCACGAAAATGGTGTATTTCGTCGATTTTCACTCGTGCTTTCACACTCTTGCGATGGGAGAAATGAGTCAAATATACCAATGCTTACGCAGATATATCCCAGGATTTGTGTTGTAGGTTCTGCTCCCGTGTACCAAACAAAAAAATCTCAAAGCCCAATATGATACCTGAAAATGGCGTTTAGTTGAGTTACCATCCACGCTAAATAGAAATCTGATAAGCACACGTATTTTCCACCCATGGGTTTACAGTGTGACAGGGTTGTAATGACTCGAGTCCAATTTAGCGTTGACTCGTCTTGTACTAGAGCAGTGGTTCCCAACCAGTGGAAATTCCCCAATGGTGGGGAAGTCACTGGTTTCTGGTGGGGAATAGACGTTTTTGTTAAACATTATATACAGGGTGGTCTACATATTTACGGAGACACATGCGCGATTACCGTTACCAGTTAACTGCTCTTGAGTGTATGTATCGAAAATTTTATTGCCTGTTGTTCACAAAAACTCATTTTTAACTCTGGACAACCTATCAAGGCGTCACAAACGCATGCAGCACGACCAGTATGACGTGTAATACCGCTTTCGTTAAATTTTGAGGGTTACTACCGGTATCGGTTCACACGTTTTATGTTGCAGTTATATGCGATTGTCATGCGTATACTGGTGTGGTTTTCCAATAGCAACTCATGCTAAACGTCTGGCCAAATGTTATGGAAGGGCATTTTTAAAGGGTAAATAGGAGTTTTGGGTGGTGGGGAATGACAACTCGGAATAAATCTGAAGTTGGGAATTAAGACAAAAACGTTGGGGAGCATTGTACTAAAGTGATTGCGCATGTCTCGACCAAGCCATATAATGACACGATACATTCTGTATGACTTATTATATTCTCGTATATCAGGCCCTATAATTGAAAAATAGGCCCTAAAAGTGTCTGTCATCTGTTGGAATAAGCACGTTTAGAGTGAGAAAATGATTATATATTGAATCCGAGTCCTCCCATTTCCATACCACCCAAGAGTTGCACAGAAGCGAGTTTTACCATACTTCAACTCGATACTGAACAGTAAACACTATGAACTTGCACGTCGACTTGAGTCTCGGACTCGACCCGTTGCTCGCTGAGTTGGACTCGAACATGACTCGGTGGTGAACTGATAATGGCCCGACTCGACCAGAGTCAAAACTTTAAAATTCAAATTGATTTGTGACTCGTAACCTTGTGACTTGATTACAACAACATGACGTTATCAAAGTGATCTCGATCTGAAGTTTAATACTCGATTCCTAGTCGAATGGATCGGATACTCGATTTTGCATAGTCTTGGTTAATTCTATTCTAATACGCCTGTCGCGATGATAGATGAACAACGCATGTATACATGCATTCAACATGCGAGCATGGGCTCCGTGACTCATAAGTTACTTCCGACCGAATGTAAATAGCATGTTACAAGCTTCTTAAGGCGTACACCATGTACTCACACTGTACTATACTTCACACTATACAAGACAGCCGTGAACGACAAGGAAGGCCACGCGAAACCGAGATAACACCCACAATCCTTCCACCAAGTGTCGGCGGCGTGAAAAGCATCAATTATGCAAATACTAAATGCGGCAATAAGACACCGGAAAAGCCGCATCTAATAATATTGACTATCCATCGCCTCGATGCACGCGTGAAAATACAAATGCATAGCGCGGCTTGTTGGGATGTTTACGCGGCGTGTGACGAACGCCTTCTCATCAAATATTCCATGCTATTTCACTGGCGTCCACTGATAAATACAGCTGCAAGCGGTCATGCGCGCTAC
Organism: Botryllus schlosseri; assembly: GCF_051294905.1. Taxonomy (NCBI): domain Eukaryota; kingdom Metazoa; phylum Chordata; class Ascidiacea; order Stolidobranchia; family Styelidae; genus Botryllus; species Botryllus schlosseri. The sequence goes on along the minus strand of NC_137238.1, from coordinate 12,846,423 downwards.
GTATCCGAGCTATTGATTTGCTGGAATCATACCACTGAATATTTTGAGCTATATATATATTTATATGTAATGGGATATGCTCAATAGAAAATTCCGTAGTGACAGGGCTTTTCGCAAATATACAAGAGACCGCATACATGATTGTAGATGGTGTTCTGTCAATCACTGAACGAGTGGCGGTCTGTGTGACTGTCATAAGTTAAATATGTATGAACGGCGATGTCTACAGTCTCATACATTTCCTATAGTTCCTCCTGCTTACAGCATCTAGTTGTGGCTGACTCACGAAACTAGTGCAGCATGGTCGTTGTATAGGCGTATGCAGTATGATAGTATTGTTAAGTATATACTCAGAGGCAGTGTGCTGGTATAAAATGCTTGGTAACGCAGTGATATGCTCGTATTAACTGATATCGTGCGAGATTAATCGAGTGGGATATATGTATCGGGGTATTGAATTTTAAAGATTATGTAACTGTTTGTTTAGGCAATGGAAACATGGATATTGCTAGTCGCCACTGCTTATCAATTGCACCTGGATCGCAAGAGAAATTGCGACAGCCCATGTCAATTTACAGCAGTAGTTGATATTATTCGTGATAGCTTCAGCGACGTAACAGTTAACTTAACACTTTGACTGCCAGCAATCCTAAATATAGGATTTTACTCAATCGCATAAAATGCCAGCGATCCTATATTTAGGATATTTTTGAAATGAGTACAGTAAAGTTCGTAATTGGTTCTATCCCCGGATTACGGCTGTATCCGAGGCTACTGAATAGGCTTGTTGTCATAAACCACCATTTTCGTTGCCGGAAGTATCTTTTTAAAATCACATCTGCATACAATAGGTCAACCTTTTTTTGGTTTGACTACTAGGTGGCTTTTCATAAAATGAGCAGCAAAAAAATTGAATTATTTTCATAATTCATTGATGTTGAAAAAAAAATTTTTTCATAAGTTGCGCAAGGTTTGTACTTATCAGCACGCCCGATTCCAGCCAAATATCCAACTAGTCGAAAATTCATTGATCGCTGGCGTTTACTGGCAATTTCCATTATAGGCCTTGGCAGCTAAAGTGTTAACAGTGTTGAGGTATGTTGCTCAACAGATGGGATACTCATCATTTTCGCTATCGGATTTCCCGTTGATTAATTAGTATTTACTGCCCTGTCTCCCTGATACAGCGTGGCGATCTACAGTCGTATCCTTTTAACAAATGATAGGAGAAACTGATGAGTGTTGAATTGCTGATACTTTCAGAGACTAATATTTTATGGTTTAGTATTCTTAGACAACCTGTACAAAACAAGAACACTGTGCCTGACACCGGATAAAAGTTGAGAAAATATGTCAATGCAGCAGCAGAATAATGCTGGTAAGTGACCTAACGTAGCATTATTATAAAGAAAGATCAGCGTATATGTCGGCTACTGTATTAGCGTTTACTGGGACATTACCGATATGTACCAAGAGTGATGATTCCATATCCATGCTCTGTTATAAATACGCTTATAACCCCTGTACGTGATGGTTACGCGGTACCGTGCTGAAGCCATCCCGACCATTCCGACATGGGAACGAAACCTCATAACGTCAAATTGTACATGTACCACGTTGGAGATAACGTGTTCACCAACCCCGTGTTCCCAAAATTTGCATGGTTGCGACCCAATTACCGGTTTGAAAATGTTCCGCGACCCACACCCGCGCCCAGACATACTCAAGGACTATTAAAGGTAAGCTAATTACTAAACAAACAAAACAGGTCCGCTCCCCCGTACAGATCGCCTCTAGGCATATTCGAGGGGCTGATTGCAAAATAAGGCCAACATCATTGCAACCCACATCTGGTTGCAACCAAATACACTAACCAACTGATACGTTCAGAAGCAATGATACCAAAATTTATTCTTTTTCACAGAAGAAGTTTTGGATTCCAATTACGATTTCCTGATAAAGTTCATGTTGCTAGGAGATTCGGGCGTCGGAAAGACCTGTTTCCTTCACAGATACATGGAGGGAGAGTTCCGCAGTCGTTTCACGGCGACGGTCGGGGTCGACTTCAGGCTGAAGAAATTGGTACGTAGACATAGCCTACGTACGATTTAACATGCAATTTCGCAATTGCATGTATTATTTGTTAAGTACCTCGAGACCTCGAAATGTAACGCTGGATGTTCGTGAGACTTTTCAAGGCTTATCCATACTTGTCCTCGCCCTCTTATCAGCACAAGCAGTGTCGATATTTTAGAGGTTCATATTCGCAAAGGAGTGTGGAGAAGCTCTACAGTCTACACTGTGATCATCTTTGTGCAGTATCAGGCATTTACAACATTATTGATATCTTGGAACGACATGTCTTCGATCAACATGTTTTGGATCAGAATTTCCTCTCTCTCCCTGCACAAAGGCTACTACAAGATTACAACATTAATTCAGTAGCGGGGTAACTTACTGGTATGATTCAAAGCTGCAACACCAATAGGTTGATGTCGAATCCAGAATTCCTTCCCAGAATCCCTGTTGGAGGTTTATCTAGTCTCCTCCTCGCGATATGATACGCCTTTGAAATTCTACAAGTGGGCCGTACTACAAGTCGGCAGCAACGGATTCATAAAAAAATATCGGCCTGGTGCAAATGACAGCTGCACTCGAAAATCACCACGAACAACAACAACTCTAACATTAAATTAAACATAGCGTCATCGAAAATTTTATTGATTTGCCTTTGCCAGAATTATCACACTATTCCCGCCGTGAATAATATAATAAATTGCGTCAGTTAACGCTATGTGTTCGGCCCGGAAATTGGTTTAAACCAAGATCATTTCCTTATATTCCACCGCAGAAGAAGAGTGAGTCATTCCCGATGACACCACAAATGATATACTATGGCCCGCGGTGGCAAACTGTTATCTGAGCAGCCCAACAATACTGGGCACGAATAGGGAATCCTCGTGGGCGGAACGTAACCGATGCCTATAATTTTTCACGATGCTGCGCAAGCACACCAGCTCTCAACGCAGTCCCTTGAACAACTGTGAACCACGTCCAGAACAAAATCAGCACTTTGGCACCCCAACAAAACGCGGGTCTTGGGTCCCACGTGTATGGTGTTCATCGAACTTCTGGGTGGTTTCATCCCCTTCAACTATATAACCTCAAAACTAATGCTATCCGTAACTTTAGCGCACGTGCTCAAGTGTCGCATGCCTCAGTATCGCATGTTCATTGTTCATATGTGCACGGACGATTTCATCTTGACGATCGTAGGAATCAGTTTTTCCATACGTAGAAACCTGCACTTTTGGTTGAACACAAGCGCTGAAAATGCCACAGAATTATCCTTTCGGTGCCTGAATTAATGCATAGTTTGGACAAGTCTAAAATAGCGGCTACTATCTCAGAATAGACTCCATGGAAAGGTGTTCATTATCACGACATTAGGTGCATAGTCCAGTTCTCCTAAGGCCATCATTCATGCTCGTCCGACGTAAAGATTATGCCCCATCTCAGAGCGATCGATCGTGTTTAAGTCCTATGAGAATACTATCATTATGCAAGCGCAATGTCAAGCATGAGATGGTGATGTTGTTGTTGTAACACGAGACATGATAATGGACCGCGGACACGCAGCCTAAAATCTGATATCACTTATCACTGCATGCGTTGTATCTAATGCATATCTTGGCATTCCGTCTGCACAGTGCTTCAGCTCAAAACTATTTTGCCTGATCTGACGGTAAGTCTAGACTTGACAGGCAACGGAACCTAGCCGATAAAGAATATCATTTGTTCAACTAAATAGGGTAAAACGCTCATATCTCAGTACATTAAATCTGCGTATACTGTACCAAATCAGGCCTGTTTTAGAGGGGCTACCTACTCTTCATAACGTTCATTGTGTAATGTGTTTCGACTTTTCCAAATGTACTTTACGGAAACATACAGTTTGCGCATTTGAATAAATAACAGATTTTTATATTAATTGAATAGTATATTCATATTGAGATGAACTCGAATATTTTCGGCTGACACTCGTCAGGGGTAATTGTCAGCAACTAGTAGAGAATGGGAAAGAACATGGTATATCAACAATCGTATCACAAAATATCACGTCCCCAGCATGAAATTTCGAATAAGAGAGTTCAATGTACTATTTTTAGATGGGTTCATTCCAATGTGAATATACTATACAATTGCATATTGAAGTTCTGAACCTTCAAGAAGCTCTTCAGATTTTATAATGTAATACATTTTTGTAAACACGTATTAAAATATAATTATTTAACCAATCAAGTTGTGCTATGCCATCGACGTGTTCTGGCCAAACGGTTGATCTTGTTATTGTAATAGTGATGCTTCAAATTGTTGTAGCTGTTTTGTATTATTCGTGTTTGTAAATCAATACATCATAATGTCTTCATTTTACATCAATGCAGTCTTCCCTAAAGATTATCGGAACTCAATCTGACATATCGACCTCTCCTATACCGACACATGCAGAATTAATTTTGTCGCTAACTTTTATATTATCCTTTATTTTGTTCAGTGTGCATGCGTCTTGATTACGTACCGTAGGCCAAGGTGGGTGCCTGATTAAAAGACTACTCCAAATCGTTTCGGCAACCTCCTATCTTTTCATTCTATCCCAATGATGTGCTGTATTAATTTGATATAAATTAGTGAAAATGACAGTGATGCTGATGATGATTACACTATAGCTAGACTGATAATTATGTTCTGATTCGTGAGTTGCCGACTTAAGGCACGACCCACTAGGCTTTTGTAAGACACCGTTTATACGGATCGGATGGTGATTTGGAGCTTAGATAAAACTCCGGTATTTGTGAATTTAACCTCGGTCGTACTCAGACCTGCAACTAATCAGTAATGCAGATGTGCAATGCACTGTTATACGCCACGCGCCACCACAATGTTTACCAGTCCGTATGATTTCTGCAGTAAGTCTACAACAACGGATCAGTTAAATTATCATAGAATACGATCAAAAAATTTCTAGACATCTAACCCTCTTTCCATATTCATGAAAATTTCAAAGTAGAATACTGCTACATTAGCACACCTTTCTGTTATTTGTGGTATTCATGGTGTTTTTCGGCTGCAATGGTCATTTACAGCAAGTCGATATTCTGTATTGTGATTCCTTGTCTGCCGACTTGTAGTACGCAGTCCAATTCTAGGCTTTTTGGGTCACCCCTTACACCTTATTACAGTATATAATAAGTACACCGTAAACGATCTCTACTTGTGCTCGATGCTGGAAACCACTCCCGACACAAATACAGGATTGATGAATTCGCCTTCTGACCTACTCTGTCTTCGCAGGATTACGATTTTCCGGAAGACGACGGTGCGGACTCCAAGAAAAAGATTCATTTGCAAATATGGGACACGGCAGGGCAAGAAAGGTATCCACGCATTGCGTATTTTCTATTACTGAATTGCTTTATTGCAGTAGAACGATAATTAAGACAAAATTGACGCCCACAAATAGTTTAACGTCAATTCAGTCTTTCTGCAGACTTTCTTCCTTTTCAAAAGGATACGCTTGTCGAGTCTAACATTGATGTGGATGATTTGAGGTCGTGTTTATTATTCCTTGTGATTGGAAATAGCTACTTTTACCTGTAATTGAGAAGAAATCCACAGCGTTACTTCTACCTTTACTTGAGAATCAAGGGTGACTACCTTGACATATATGTCGGTGACAAAATCCTATTCAATGTTACCTCACAATTATCTGCAGCACTAATATGGGTACTGAGTAGGGCGGAGCATGGACCGAAGACGTGTTGGATATCCGGCCGGATTCTCCCGTTTTTGGCCGGAGCCGGTTCGGAGCCGGCTCAGTACTTTTTCTGATAGGGCCAGAGTCGGATCGGATACGGATCAGTACTTATTACTAAGAATATGACAGCCTTGACCTTTTCCACCCTTGCATCAATGTTTGAAGTGAAACATTCATGGAAACAAACCACAAGCTACGTCAAAGTTGGCATAATTACTTCAGATAAGTGTTGGGTTTGGTCTTTGAGGTTTTAATGTCCTGTTTGCATTGTTTCAATCGATATTCAATACCATCCTGTCAGTGGATAATTATTATCGGACTTTTTCGGACCGGATCACAGTTATTTCTAGAATCCGGGCAAGAGTCGGGCAAGAGCTTGAAAAAATACAATTGGAGCAGGACCAGGGAATTTGTCGTATTCTTAGTGGTTTATGAAAAGGGTCGCTGTTTAATGTGCGCGGATGTGTGGAAACATTGTGGTCTAACATAAGATACATTTTTACCGACATTAGGTATAAGGGGAGTGAATATGCCGCTATTTGCCCCCAGACTGCCGTGATATGTTTTTCATAGTTGCCACGTCATAGTTATCGTGACACCAACTCAGAACTGTAATTTCGGTAGTGAATTTCCGTCAGTATCACGCTTTCTCTGGTGGTGGGCCCTTATTATTGATACTGTTTGCCACGGTAGCTTCAGTTAGATGCGTTGAACCTACGCCGGTTCAATAAATACGTAATCGCAAGCGCTGAATAGTGTTTAATAAAAAGGATACGGGTTTTTAACGAGTAATTAAAGCCGCGGAGGTTGCAATTATAGTAATTTGTCCTCGGCCGGTATTTTGTCTGTACGAGTACGTCTGTAGTATTAATTGTCACTCATCTCGAGGATGGAATGTGCTGAATGGTATCAGAAGTTCGAAATTTCGTATGCAGTGTTTTTGAAAGAATTGTTTCTTTCGTTCAGGTACAGAAGTCTCACGAAAGCGTTCTTCCGGGATGGGATGGGTTTTCTTCTGATATTTGATGTCGGTAACTTAGAGACGTTCCATGCCGTGCGGGAATGGTTAGGTAAGGTGTCATTTCTAGCGTTTTATCATATAAGAGCGTTGAAATATTTTAGCTGAGTCCAACACTTATGCTTTTGGCACACGTATCCTTTCATAAACTGAGTTTGAGGTGGTACTACGCTTCGATACACTCATCTTGCGCACATTCGAGACATATTCCGAGTATCTTGTTGTTCCAGCAATCATTACGGCGTTTGCAGTCGTATCGCTTAGTTCTAGGCACGTCTGCTGTATAATTGTCGACCAATGACCCCGTATATTCATTGTCACACCCGATAACGAGAACAATTCCATGCATGTCGGATATGTGTGCGACGTGTATTTTTGAACTCCCGCTATGTTATACAGTTGAAATCAAAGAAGAAGCGTACTGTGAAAACCCGGACATAATACTGATCGGAAACAAGAAAGATTTAGACTCCCGCGCTGTCAGTGAAAAACAAGGCCGACAGCTTGCCAATGAATTGAAGTGAGCATAGATTAATATTTTCGAGCATGCTAAAGTTATGCTCTATGTAAACTGTACAGTCGTTGTCTTCACATCCGGTGATATAAACTATAGGCGTATACGCAACCAGCACACAAGATCTTAAAGGATCCTGTTTCGATTGCGCAGCTTGCGATTCCTAGACTTATCTATACCTCGTACTTGATTTACCCAATACAATGCTATTGTGTATAATAGCATGCCTCATGACGCATTGGTGTCAGGAAGTCGTTATACTTTCGCTGTGATCAAAAACTTGCAAGGGACTTTCGTCTGAGCTTTATCTTAGAGTTCTGACGTCGTAGGGGTAGATACCTTCTGAATTTAATGAAAGGACCGCTAGAATTCAATATTTAGGCAAAACAATGCACTCTGTATGCGCTTTGTCGATATATCGTATCATTGCAACAACAACTGAACATTACCAAAGTAACAAGTCCCAGGAAATTAATGAACTTACCCATACCGTATATCTTTAGCGTAAACTGCGCACAGTCTGTACTCATCATATCCCTGTAAGAATATCTATCCAAACAGAACGTTTCATAATCCACTTACCAATACAGGCCAAGTTAGACGAGGGTTATCATACGACCTCTTTAAGAGGATTTGTCCTCTATTTTGACATTTTTGAAAGTGTCCTCGGTGAACGCCCAAATGTCCTCTTTTGAAAGATTTTGTCCTCTTTTTTGAGAATTTTGGTTAAATATATGGCAAAATCCAAAATTCGACTTAGATACAGTAAATCAGCACTGAAGTCACGCTCCGGCTTGTATTTCGGAGCTGGGCCAGAAAGTTGACCTTCAACCGACCACGATGTTGGAAAAATTTACCATTTTTCAGGATTGCAAGTCTGAAAATTTTGAAAATCTCCTCTTTTCACATTTCCAAAATATGGTGACCCTAAGTTAAACATATGATCCTAAATATATTGTTAATATGGGCAGGATTAGACTCGCTACATACAATATCAAAACTATGCTTAGATTTTGTGGTAAGAATATTCAGATGAATCCGTCCATTTTCACTCCAGTTGAACGTGACGAATCCAATCAATCAAAATGCGCATTACGAAACTTCTCTGTGCTTTTCGCTGCTCTACTCAACCATCGCGGCAAGGTTGTAAACCGTGTTGTGCTGGAAGTTTTACTTCCACGCACAAATAGATCTACATGAATTAAGTCGACTGCTGTAGCGTCAGAGATTAACTGTACGTGTTACTAGATTAATACCCGTTTCATCACACTGATTGTTTTATTTACAACCCAAGTTCGGGCATAAGATCACTTGCCTTTTCAGTATTTCCTACATGGAAACCAGCGCGGCCACAGGCGAAAACGTCACCGAGAGTGTGAACACGTTACTGGACATGGTCATGAAAAGAATGAAGGACTATGTATCCGGCATGGACCCCAGTCAACCGGAGACAGTATCGGATACGATGACCAAAACAAAGACAACGTCGTCGTGCTCGTGTTAACCGGGAACCGTGACCCGTACGGAACTTAGGAAAACTTGCACAGAGACATATTGCACCGCATCTAGCTATGAGATATCATTCGGAATTGGATATTACATGTCACGCATATGCTTCCGTTATCGCGGCCGGGTGACCTTGTGCTCTTCCAAAACTAGTATCCGCTACCACACGTCTCACATGTAGGTCTGGGCTCAAAGATTGGTACGTCAATTGTAATGGTTCGATTCAGGTAGTGACATTAGAGTCATGGACTCTTTGTATGCAGTAAGAGAAATGATATTGATTATAAATATAGTTTAGAGATAATTTCTTCTGACCGCGTGAGCATTCAAACCTCAGTTGCAGGCTTGGCAACTATTAGATAATTCTACTAGATAATTGCAGTTGTCCGATCAGACTAATTATAAATAAATGCCGGTAATCCAATTCTAATTAAATCTCTAACATGTTTTCTATGTTCATATTTCAATTCTAGTCTAACTTTGAGTTTTACTGAAAATGATATAGGAGAATTCTATAGTGCAAAACGTGTATAAGTGAACATACATTTGCGACTCTCGTGTTTATGAAAATGTACTGTTATTTGATACGAAGTGAGCTTGAGCTTTGTTGTATTTCTTTCCGAGTCAGAATTTAAATCAATATACGAGTTTTTGTAACTTAAGTAGTTCGATTATTCAACGCCTTACCCATATATCGAGCCGAACCGATCGCGTCATTTCGCATGTGATGTCATAAAATTATTCTGTGACGTGCCGTGTTTTAACATAATTCTAATCGTTACTATCCTGGAACTTGTTTGCCTTTCGAAATTTTCATTCTGGCTCGCTCTCGGTCGCTACTCGGAATTTGTGAAGTGTGAATCTGGTGCATTCGCGGCCCTGCATTGGCTCTAGGTCGATTAATTTATCAACGCTTAGTATGTATTTTCTGGGATTGGAGTCGAAATTACCCATGCCATAAGCTTGCTTTATGTAAAAGGTTAAAACCCAACGGAGTCGTGTGTTTACTTCATAGCGGGTCGTTTTTTAAAAACATAACATGGTTCATCATCAAGTTAACTGCGATACTGTCGCGTGTAGGCGTATCCCTTGAGAGTAATCTTTCATCGTGAGATACCTTTGACGTATTTACGAGTTATAGCTGTCCATCCATACATTCCCCGACTTCACGATGTTCAAAAGTTATTTACGCAATGCAACATAATCATTGGGTTGGCGACGCTGATAACTGATGATCAATCGTGCCCCAATATGGGGGAAAGGTTCACTACAGCGAAAATATTATATCGAAGTCGCAAGAAAACCATGATCATATTTGCACAGTACCCCAATTTATCCATTGCTACGTCTGTACTGCAGTCAAAACAGTTACTGTATAATTATATTGTGTGTCAATGCTTGGAACGCAACATGGTTTACGTTTTGTTAACTTCATAAGATTCATTCTATTGTTTTAGTGCACATGTTCGCTCGTCTTTTGTCCGTTGTGCTTTACTATTTTCTTAACTCTACTGGCCGGGCCCAGTGCAATATATAATTACATTCATTGTGTATGTAATTTAGATCTAGAAATTTTATTATCGGTTATTATAGGATATCGGAGACCAAGATGGTGTTGGTTAAAATAGAGATTTTTCAAGTTTTCTTAAAAACGTATAACATATGTATCATTCATGAATATTGACTCGTGAATTCGACGCTGGTATATTTCCAAAACGTGACCTATTTTCTAGTTTAAATGTAATTTATTTTATTGTTATGATATCAATTACCGTGCAAAATTCATTTTCGAAATTCGTGTCCCTTGTCCATATCCTGTGAGTTGAACCATTGTTAGCCGAATCTTGTCGAGTGTTCTGCAGGCAGCCAGGCGTTCGTGCATACACCAAACTGATATACACACCAATGTATCAAATAAGTTATGTGTTTATTTATGATAAAACTATCAAAACATCGATGATAATGCGGCTAAACTATTGTTAATCTTAGATCTTGTGATGTTATGGCTCGTCGCAATCACCATTTCGACAGAATACGTGTCCTCGTACCCCAACTAGCGTCGATACAGATTTTATTGCTATGAAGATGATAGTTACTGAAACGATTGCTATTATCTTGTGTGAAATTCGGGTGAACTCGGAACATCGCACACTTCTTCCAATTGATATCGCAATTCCTTTGTGTGTCGATTATTTGCGACTGGGCTGGATTGATGAAAGTGTTTTTTTTCATTACACAATGCGTAGTATATTCTGGGGAATAAATAAAACAGAGTTCGCTTTTTGTGGTTTTCACACTATGCTACGACGTCGTTGAGTATACCAAGGCACCTGAAATTGTGTTACGGACGGACATGTAGATACCAAGCGTTACGCCGAGCATTCGTTTAATAATCATGTTAGCAAATGATAGATCTGTCAAGCGGCATGATCGAAAGCATGACAAGTCACGTGACCACATGTAAAATTCGATGGCCCTTTAGCGCTAGCATGCGAAAGCAATATATCATCCGGAGGATATCTGTTCCATGATTGTGAATTCCACTTTTCAGGATTCCATATTTCGAAACGAGTGCAGCTACTGGCGAAAATATAATCCAATCGGTAAACGCATTGCTGAAGTTGGTTGTAACTCGGATGAGATCATTGATGATTGTAAGCCAAGGTCAGGCATACAGAACTGGAAACTCTGGAAGCTCGGATGCTACGGCGGACACGAATACACCAAGAGAGATCTCAGCCAGTCTTGACACGGATTCCCGAAGGGACGAGGATACGAGTGCCAACACCGCATGCTCGTGTTAGCATGCTGTTTTGTGTAAAAGGTTATCGATTTTGCGGCGCTTAATGGATTGTAAGCACGTTTGCTATCATCTATATTGAGATCATTATTTTCAAGTATAAATTATAGTTTTCTACGAGTATAAGTATATGTGTTCCGCATGAATATACATTTACTGATAAGAATTTTTGTTTACATAGTTTATATAGGTACGTATAGCCACGATATAAGGTTCTGCAGCGAAGAAAGGCTTTATAACTGTCCGTCCTATATCGTAGCCTACGGTACTGAAATATGTCTGAAGTATAGGCCTATACAGAATACAGCGCATTATCAACTATTAATTGCGACATCAATGAAAAATAGTTGACAAAGCGAGTCATGGAATCGCAACCTTACAGGCTGTAAGCCGATTTCGTGAATTGACCATGGCCAATGGCCATACAATACTTAATCGTGATAGTAATAATCGTTAGATTTTGTATTTTCATCCGATCAAGACACAAAAAAGTACAAAGCGATATACAAAACAGATAATGCGATGTAATGAACAGATAGATGACGAAATGATCAGTTGGGGTTTCTTAATCTGGCATCCACCTCGACCCGGGGCCCAAGTCATAGTCATTCGATGGTAATCTTCCTTGCTCTTTCCATTCGCTTCTTTTTGAGTACCACCTTTCAAGTCGCTAAAACATCTACAATTATATAGGGTTAGTAATAGGATTCTTATGCCACAATATCTGCACCTGAATACTACGAATGTGAATCCGCACCTAGAAAGATAACCATAGTTTAGGGTTACCATATTTTTGTGGATCAAATTCCGGACACTCTTTATCGCAAACTAGCGGATCTTACAATCAGGTATGAACACATTGTCAGTCAATACGACGTCACACTAGCAAAGCTTCGCATATCGAATACAGGAGTAGAGTGAAACTTAGGTTTTGAATTGCGCCATCTCTAATGTGAGCTCTGGTGATTGCTTGGGCCTGCAACAGAATCGTCTATGGCAAAGGTCTCAAACTCAAATGTGCTCGCGGGCCATTTTCCCAGTTTTTACGACGCCGCGGGCCGCAGCATTAATAAGGGTATTCCATGTCTTTCCAAGTAGGCCTTAGTTGACGGGATGAAATTGTCATATTGAAAGTGTACCGATACAGCAGACTGACATTCAACACACATCATAAAAATGTTATTTACTCTTGTATCAATTTAGGCCTGGCATGAAAAAAAAATCATCACATTTATAACTATTTGAATAGAAGTATTGTTGTACTTGATATATAATAATTTTAAGATATAGACGCCATGTGAGCGGGAAAATATATAATGCTATCATAAAAGCTATCACGTTATAATTTTGCAGCTACAATGAATATTGTGAATTAAACAGATTGATAATAGAGATTGATCTGATATCAGAGCATGTGAAGTTTAGCAGTGTAGCCTAATCCAAGATTCGGGTATACTCCTGATAAGTGGGTTATTAAGCTCATAGTCAATTACGTTCGAATATTAGAGCGGAAAATAACATTATAAATATATTAATGAATGTGTCATAGTTATAGAAATGTCGGAACGTCGAACAACCCATTGTTGTTACATCGTTGGAGCGTACCGCTACGGCACTCAGTACATTTAAGTGGCCTTAATAACATGGTTTAACGAACCAAGATGTATATAACTAATAGATTGCCAAAAGTTGCTTGCTTAGTAAGCGAAATACCTCGCTGCGACCTTCTGATCTATTACTATTCCCATGACTCCGTGTCCACCCGGGTCATTTTCATTTGGCCATCGAGTCCGAGACCCGAGTCCGAGTAATTCTAATAAAGCTCGCGTCCAAGTCTACTCACAAATTTCAGTCACGAATCGTCTATAAGTGCTGTAGTGCTGTAAACGACTATCGTTCAAGGGTCAGGGTTTATCATCATGAAATGGATATGGGACGAAATAGTGAATCTTCTACTGCATGGGCGCGGATAGTGAAGTTTGATGAATAGTTTCAGGCTTTCGGAGCAATTTAAGAGCGAATTTTCACTTTAAAACTTGAAAAGATATATGTGGCACCAATATATTGTAAAATTAATGAAAATCTTAAATGTCGTCGCGGGCCGCACAAAATGATCTGGCGGGCCGCATGCGGCCCGTGGGCCGCGTGTTTGAGACCTCTGGTCTATGGGGACCTTATCCGGCCTGCCGCTTGTGTGTTTGACAGCCGTGCTACACCTTTAGGTCGGTGCGGTTATCTGGTTGTGTGTTGTAATCAGGTTTTTCAGTTTGAGCGATTTTAAGACGATTAAGATTGGAATTAAATACCACGATACGAATACGATGTAAATTAAGAATGATGAAACATAGAACAGATTAGATATGGAAACAATAGCAACAACAACAACTATCATTATATTTCGGTGTGTATATCCCAAATTTGTTCAGAGGGTATAGGTTGCTGTTTCCTATCACGGTCACTCAATATAAATGCGGCGATTCAAAATCCTATTTTTTCAGCCGGATGCTACATGGATCTGGAAACGAAATAGCAAGCACAAGGCCATCTCAAAACGAGCAGTAGTACATTTTAACCGTACTCAGAAATACTATAGCCCGATAACGGAAAACACGAGATGCATGATCACGATTTTGCGGTGTATAATTGATGTATGCGATCAGACCGCTACAGTGACTTCAATAAAATAATTATATCGCCTTTACGTAAAGACAATTACAAGAACAAATTCGACTAGAAACACCTGCCTATTTAATCGCATGTTCGCGAATGCGCTATATCGTATAAAGCTTCCGTACAGAAGAAATCGCTCTAGCATACGCCGAGGATTGACGAGGGCTAACTAAAAACTGCAATCGAATATAGGGATACACGCACCTGACACTTGGAAGCTGCGTGTCACTTCAATTATGATCAATGCTGAATGTCGACATTTCAGTGTCTGCTGAATGAATGCCTGGGGGCGACGCTTATGTCGTACGTACGATGTTGTCGGGTATATTTATAGAAAATCGCTGACTTGATTGGGATTCGGTTGTGAAAGTGTGGGAGAGATGAGACGGTACGATCGCTTTAGTCATGACAGTGAAGGAGCATATACGAAGACTAAAACTCTAGGAAATGTTCTTGTAGAGAATTAAATAGGGAATGCCGAGGCTTATCAATAGTTTCTAAGCCGGTGTGTGATGGTTGCGGTCGGAATGTAATTTTTATGGCAGTGTTCGCAGAGTTATATACTTTGCATTACAGGATTCATGCCATGTTATGAGTATACCTTTTCATTTTGAATACTGAAAATGAGTGAATCATTTCTCTGATAGACCATCGCGCCATTTATAACGGTAGTTCTTAGCTTTTGTGGACTGTGGAGTGGTTCAGTTTTCATAATGAAAATATTCCGTAGCCCAGCGACTGAAAATGTTCCAGAATTTATTCGTCTCTCTGACGTCATCATGAAAAGGGACAATCGTTGAAGATCAATGCTACTAGTGATTTATCAATTATTACGCAAAATTAGGTATTGCTTATTATACAATTGCTGGATAGAAAGTAGAATACAACTAAACTTTTCAACACTTCATGGTTGCCGAATTAGTTTTTTGGCCACGCCAAAATTCCCCAGTGGCCCACCACAGGTTTAAAAACTTAAACTTAGACTTAGAGCAATCGATACCGGAAAAGAGATTGCCGACGGCGTTCATTCAGCATATCGCGGGGCAATTTAGATTAATTTATTAAGATTATATGCTTCCCTCAGAGAAGTTTGTCGACGCCAATCTACAAAATCGAATCTAGAATGTTGAAATCGCTCTCCTTCCATGGTCGCCGTAGATATAAAATGTGAATTTGAATAGTTATTAAATGGAATTGAGCCTAATGACTTGAGAAGAGGTTAGGTATAACACCGCCGAGTGGAGACGTACTTTAGCAGGCAGATATTTTAGGAATATGATGTATACATTCTATCACACAGTCTCCATCAAAATATTGGGTCGATATACATAACTAAGTTACTAATACCAATTGGCATACCATTTAGTGGTTATGGTTACAGAGTAAACTGTGCTGTGTACTGTTCAAGTTCGTCCCTGATCATGAGTGAAGCAATAGAACGAGGGCCAGCTGAAATCTGAAATAAGTTATAAGTTGAGTCCAGGTTGCAATCCTATACTGATGTTATAATATTCCAAATATGCTTAGCCTGGTACTAAACTATGACCAGTAATTAACGAGATTCTAGGAAATGTATTCACAGTAATTACGACACATCCCATAAAAATCGTAAAAAAACATGTATGGTGACATTGGTGAGCTTGCTTATAGCTCTTCTTACCAACTCTGCAATTTGTGGGTAACGCTATATCCAACACTCTTGTGTACCTCGCGCTAGTCTAGATCTAGAATTTTTATTACACACTGAGATCAATACTTTTACCTGTGGTGAGAGATGCATTTTTAAATGTTCCAGTTTTCTATTGAATATGTCATACCGGGCTGCCTTTGGTTGTTATGGAATGTCAGCAATATGATAGCATGTTATAGAAATAAATAAAAAAAACATTTGCAATACTTAAGATCTTACATGTAGCGGTTGGTAAAAAGTAGATGTTATTCAGGTATTCCTCGATACCTTCCGATTAGGAAAATCAAGCCAATAAAGTCCAGACGTGATCTGGTGTTATCTCATATGCAAGCTCAATTTTTGCATTAATTGTAATTGCATGTATTGTATGGATATTGTTTCTTTCGTCATTAATTTGATTTTCATTAGTTTGGCCATATCTCATTATAGGTTTATAGGTTGTTAACCGAAAAAAGGGGAAGTACTGCTGTAGGTAATCGACGTGTGAGTACTCATTACATATTACTAATAATTAGTAGATGATACTCCGAAATAGATGCAATAGTCATATGCTGGACGTTTATATTACAGATGTACTAAGTTATGACGTGCTTTGTTGTGAAGTCTATATACTATCCTACTATGCAACAATCGAAGGAAATCAGCGGAAATTATCTAAGATCGGAACTTAAATGAGTCGTTGGACCCGCAGATTCTGCCGAATGAAAGCACGGTACATCATTACTGTAATTATACTGATTGGAATATCAAGCTTTATTACGTGGACACAACTCGGAGACTACGAGGGGACGAACGATAATGACATCGTAAAGTCCGAACGCGATATCAATGTGAGTGTCATTTTAGGTACATTTATAGGAGTATCATACATCAAATTATTGTCATTAATTATATCAGAGGATTGATGTGGAATTTGACGAAATGGCTGTTCTATTTTCAATGCGGATATAGGTCTTTATGCGTTACGCATTTCATTCTCTGTAGGGAAGCTGATATCTCAAAAGGGTCAATATAGCCGCTGATGTCCAATTAATAAACGCATAGTGCTTAAAATTGAAATCTCCAGTTATTTCAAACGTACATACCATGTACGGCAGCTACACAGTAGATGGAAATGTAGTAAGGGTTAAAAAGCGGTTGAAGATATCAAACCGAAGCTTGAAAAACACGATTTCCCATGTAGATTTGTAGTAGCACATCAGCATAACGTGTAATGGGTCTTACCTACTTGAATATTTGCCTAACTTAGCAGGAGTAATCAATAATCGTCCGATTATATTTTTTCTGCCTAAGACACACACACACACACACACACACACACACACACACACACGCACACGCACACACAGTCACACATACACACACAACAAAAATGTACAATGCGAGATAAAAGGCACACAATGCGATGTAATGGACGGACAGGGGGATGCCGAACGACCGACGAGTTGGGGCCGTAAGAACAGCGACACGGGGAACGAGGAGCCTAGAATAAGCTCCACGGTTGGACTTAAACCTGGGCCGCCAACGTAGATGGCGCTGACGCTCATCACTACGCAATTTCCCCGTAATCCTCAGCAACTAGTGGAGAAATGGAAATAACATTGTATATCAACAATCGTATCATCAAATATGACGTCCCGGGCACTGGATTGAGAACAAACTAGGCACAGAGATCGCTTAAGCTCAATGGTATGTTTCAAATGGTAGACGAACTCTTTCTGTTGGCACAAACTAGTTTGTCATGTTTTGATAAAAGTCGACTCAAAGGAACAGAAATGAAGGTGTTAACGGCGTTTCCCGTCAATGCGGAATCTGTCGTCCTGATAAGTATTTATACCAGTGGTTCTCAACCTTTTTTAGACACGCTCCCCGTTAGGATAGTGAAAAATTTCGCGTCCCCCTTATCGTCATATCATAAAATCCAACAGGGATGCTAGCAACCCCAACAGATTGTTTGATGGCATGGAAGGTTATGACTGTTGATGAGAGAATTCAAAAATATGAAATTCGATCTATATAGAAAGAAGCACGCTTGAATTGAAGGTAAATCGCGCAAGGCGCGAAAAACATTTCAGTTGACCGCTTCTTCGCATCCCCCTTCACATGCTTTCACGCCCCAGGTTAAAAACCACTGATTTATACAAACATAATTATCCGAAAAATGTTTGCCAATGGTAGACTTCGTGACCTTTTGCCACGTCCTAAGCTCGGCGCTTCTTCGATATACGCCCCATAACAATGCAATGTTTCTCACGAAACCAATCAATGTTTCCTATGAACAACACGTCAAAGGGTTATATATCGCGAGCGTCGTAAAATTTATAAATCTGCTTGAATTGTAACGCTGAATACTTTGACTTTGATCAATACTTCGGTATATTTGATAAGAAAGAATGACGATACCTATAATAATTCAATAGTTATTGTTCATTACCTATCATCAGGTACCACAATTCCACGAAAAAGATCCGAAGAGTACGCACAACGTTGCCAGGACCACACTGAAAACGCATTTACAATCGTTCGTCACACCAACACCAAGTACCAAGTCGGAAGATCACAAGAGCGTCGATCTCGCATCAAAAGAGTCCAAAGGCTTCACGCAAGTCAGCGACTTGGAAAAGCAAGAATATTACGAAGAGTTTTTCAAATCGCCCGAATTTCAACGAACCGAACGCAAACAGAAACTGAGCACAGACCGGTTTCTGTTGCCGGTCTTGTTCTTCGATGTCGGGCCTAACAATCTCTACAGGTATGATGAAGACAACAATTATTCACAATACAGATTCACGATACGATTCACGGATGTTACGAACTCACTGAGAAAGCCTCATTGCGACGTGTGTGTTGACAGAGTGTCACCCAAATATTTCGATATAGTCCATCCATATCGGCAATATGGAATTGATGATATCAGCAGTTGAACTGATGTCCCTTGCGCACCGCGCAACCAAAGCGAGCAATATCAATGTACAGAGATGGTCAATAACGAACTACCACTATATTCTCTTGATACGCAAAAAGGTTTTGTGTGCTTCCACTACGAAGTCAAGTAGTTATGTGTTACGTGACACTTCGTGAACTTCGATATTTTGGGCGAACTACTTACTTTGTAAGCTTTGGATTTTTATTTTAGAAAGTAGTTTTGAAATATGCTATTGGAAGAAAAATTTACCAAACAAACTGGCGAAATTGCCCGGTATCTCGGTAACCAAATATATATCGCCCAGTTGGAATTATTTGTAGTGTATCTGAGTAACCGATAAATATATGCTAGTTTTTTTTAAATAAACAACAACAAACACAACATCAAAAACTTGATTCGGTACTATCAATATTCCCTCTATCCACAGTCTACATTTCCGCTTCCAATCAAAGTATTTATCCCTCTGTTTGACGAATCGCAGGTTCTACTTCGACTTGGGTTTTAACACTCACTACACTTTGACGACCTCTGCCGACGTGATACAAGAGCCTCGTCTCTTATACTAATCAGTGCTCAGTTAACTGATACCTCGATAATTTAATAATTCAGTCCAAAGAAAACCGACCGATTGGATAATGAAAACAATTTATGATAAAGTAAGTTTGTTGCTGAAAATCCTTTGTATCTTTCGGGAAAGTTAGTATATGACGAAAAGCCATTGTCTACCTAAAAATTTGAATGTACGTAGTCGTAGAGTGTATATAGGGAATGCTAAAGCACCCTTTTCTATTTCTGTCACTGTATACGGCGATGTTTACATGCCATGCTATCCAGACTGTTCAAGGAGACGATACCGATCGCGAAGGCTATGGACAGAACGATAATCATCCCCCCGTTTCATCGACACCCGAGGATGGAAAATTACGTCAGATCGAAGCGAGCAGGAAGAGGTAAATAGCATCACCGACACTCAACTTGGGAAATTATTCATTATTATAAGGCATGGGCGAAACGAATCCTCGATTAAATATAGAGAGGAAACATTTTTCATGCCGAAAAAATTGAACCAGGCATGTCGAATCGAAATAACAGGAGTATACACATAATTGCCAAAGCGGTTTTTATTGGCAACGGCCAATAACAGTTATAACTGGACACTGACTTGTGTGAAGCGATCTCATGCTTAGAGATCCTTTTCAAATTGAAGCGATATTGCGTAACACCAATTGCAGAATTTTGATCTCGTGTTTCGTGTTTCGAGCAAATACAATCTCAGAGTCGGCATTAGGCATATTTCGCAAGCAAACGCGGTCAAACAAGCTGTGTTAACCGTGTTTCGTTGCGTGATGTTCTTGCAGTCATTGATAGCTCAGAGTCATATCTATTAACAGTGAGGTAGCCAGAGGGTGGATTTTGGGGGTCGAAACCCCTACCATTTCAACTCGAAACCCTATCATTCTATCTCGAATATTTCTTAGCTTAATTGCGACATTGTGAAGATCCAGTGAAGTCTGTCTGGCAACTTACTAGACTGTTGCAAACCGGATTCCTCAATTCGACTGGTGACATTTGTATGAATAAAACCGCATTAACCACACAGCATCGAAACTCCATACAAAGCCACACGTAAATAATTATAGCAGCCAGAAGATTATTTTCCTATACTAGTCGTTATGTAATAGGTAGTAGACCTATCAAAGAATGTACAGCTAATTTCAACTTGTTTCTATTGATATAAGCTTGATTTAATATTGTACCGGAATAATATAAATCAGACATATTGTGCCAGGAATTGTCTATGCGACTAATTCAATTTCTCAAAATCATGTGACACCATAAGCTAAAAAAATTGGGTGCCGGTACAGCAGCGAAAGTTATAGTTTCTGCATCACACATTTTACAAAATCTATCACTCCCAAGTTCGCTCATATAGATTTTATACTATAGCTTGTTGTCAACAGCAAGGTCAGCCTTGCAATCCTTTTCCATGTCCAGTGAATACATATTTCACCACTAACACTAAAGTATGATATGAGCAACTTCCTCGAGCGGCCCACGGTATATGGAAACGTATTAAATAACCAATAAGAGAATAATTCTATTTGGAAGAGTTTTTTCAATACTACCTTATGTTTTACCAGATAAGGGTGCGCAACCAGATCGAGTTGTCGAGGTACCGATATTCGACCAAACGTATGTCGCTGGCATGGAGACAAATCCGTCCAAAACATTGGATGTCAAAGCTTTGCGATATCTTGTTTCGGCGGAAACCATGGACAAGTAATGCATTCATGATTCATAAAACCGCACATTCCTAATAACAGGATAAAATATGAAAAGGACAAAAGGCTTGCAACAAAGCGGTCGTATCACTGGTACATTGTGACCCGGGATAATTTTAGAGGCCACAAAAGTGCAATTCAAAAGGACATTTGAAATACAATACCGCTTACCTTATGACTACACTAAGTAGCACGCAGAGTATTGTATAAGCCCGAATCGAGTTCAAGTGCCATGCAATATATTGAGGATGTCAGTGTTCCAATTTAACAACCAGGTACGACGTTAGTCACATGCGTTTTTTTATAGTCGTGGGTATATATTTTGCGGAATTGAGAACGAGCTTATCCACGATCATTCAGAGGTGGTTAAAATAGTGGATATTGCTACTGATGTATAAATTAGGGTGAAGCCAAAAATTTCTGCATACTTACTAATACACGTTGCGACTTCTATGAGATATTCCCAAACTACTACTAGTAGAAGTAGAAAATAAAAGGTCTTAAGAGTACCCAAGTAGATTTGGAAAGTGGATTTGCCACAGGGGTCACATATATTTAATAGTATGTATGATAATTTCATTTCGAAAAGTGAGACATGTCGATTCCAATACTAAATTTACTTTACAAAAGCCGGAATGTACCAAGTTAATAGTCTTGTGTCTAGTGCGCCTAAGATAACTTACATACCATCCCATCACAAAGAATCATATTGCGACCCATTTCACAATATAAGGCTTTCAAAACCTATTGATTGCCGTTGGTGAGTTTTTTGGTATTGACGGTTTTTCGACTATACATATGCAATTATACACTAGGCAAGTATTATTTATTGTGATTCCTTACTTGACGACTTCTTGCTTAATGTGGTTCAATAGTTTTGCAATTCCACATATGACAGTATTTACGGATTAATTTAGTACTAATCCTAGATGTGCATTATATATGTTGGCGGGTTATGACTGAGATTTGAAATCTTGTACAGATTTCTAGACGGCTGCGCCGACGAAGCGAAGACATTGCTGATCTGCGGCGAGCTGGACGAAAAGAGGAAAAAGGGTATCAAAATATTTCTCAGAGCTGGAAAAGTCGAATTTCAGAACACCGTTCACGTGGACTCCCTCAGTGACGTCACTGAAGACAAAACGTGGAAAGTGTACGTATTCATACTTATAACTCTTGCGTATAATATGGTTTTGTTTGTTTCCATTCACGTCCAGAGGTGGTCACAGTGGCCAGCATTGCTACTCAATTACAAGTAGAAGTAGTGATTCTCAATTTTGTCTAAACTAGATCAAGGAGAAGCTGAAAGTAATGTGTCTGAAAGGTAATCATGTATTTGAAAACGTAGATCTGCAAGGTTGAAGCGTTGCCTACTCAATTGGAGCTACTTTGGAAATTGGAGGATGCAGCATCGCGGCTAACAGAAATGACTTACTTATGACAATGCAAATAGCTGCAGTTTAAAAAAAATAACAATTACCATGCATGATGCAAATATATTTCGGTAGGTTGGCAGGAGAATTTCTCTAGTAACAGTGATGCAAACCTATCCCGACACTACATTCTACTTTACTTTATCCAAAATGCAGAAGAGTCAATCTTGTTGAATCACAAACCGTTAGACAGCAGTCAAAGTAGTCCAAAATCCCATCCCTTTAAGTTTGTAGTGACATTACTTCTTTACTGATCACTTCTATCTACATGAAACTGAGTATATAACAAGAAAAACTGATCGCCTCAAACGAACACACAGGAATTTAGCGCAAGCAAACAAGCTGATAGGCAAATCGCGCTGCGCTGGCATCGCGATAGGTCGAAGCTGCTTGGGATCAAAAGAGGCCTGGCTCAAGGAGTACAAGAAAATATCCCAATTCGTCAGAAGACCCGTGCCTGTTAAGGTAGGCGAATGTAGCCACTGTGTTCTCGTTTTACATTAGCTACAGCTGCAAGTTATCGTCATGTCAATACCACAGGTGATCCAAGCGGTCAGCGTTGCTGTCTCAAGTAGAAGTACGAGTGATACTTTCAATTTCTTGTCAATTTTAAGTGGAAAGAGGAATTTTTAAGATAGTCAATACTACTTCAAGTAGAAGTGGACAATAAAAGGTCTGACAATAGGCTGAAAAGTAGTTTTAAAAAAGTAGGGTTGGTCGAGGTGTCGCATATACTTTTTGCATATAGTTTCGAGTGACTAAAT
Source organism: Botryllus schlosseri (assembly GCF_051294905.1). Lineage (NCBI taxonomy): Eukaryota > Metazoa > Chordata > Ascidiacea > Stolidobranchia > Styelidae > Botryllus > Botryllus schlosseri. The sequence continues at coordinate 12,823,005 of NC_137238.1, read as the reverse complement.
CGAAACGACACTACAAACAGTGCTACTTTCAAATATATATTTGCCTACTGAAGCTATTTTACACGGTCTTTTGACGATATCAATCACGAAAGTAGTGAAAACCTACCTCAAAACTGCTTTCCGGTGTTCCAAATCCCAACAGTAAAAGTAATTAGTCTTGCCTAAATCACTGTTCAAGGAGAAGTGGCTCAAATCCAAAATATTATCCCCTGAGTGTGGTGCAAGTACTCTGAAAAAGTCATTCATTTACGTTTATAACCTTTGACCAGCGAGTGTAACTACACCGTCATTAATCATCAAGATGGTCTTAGGCAGTAACGTACGGTCAGGGAAGGCACGTAAGGCAGTGCCTCACTTGTCGTCCGGAAGAATATTAAAAAGAATGATAAACCTGGTAGTAATCGAATGCTATTGTCGCACTGAATCCGAAAATCTAGACATTATGAACGCCAGAAGGAATTGGAGAGTTGGCTTTGTTACGCACAATGACAGCAAAGATGAACAATGACTAAGTGAGGAACACATGGATTAGCCTCACTCACTTTTAGCTAGCGTTACCACATTTCCTTCTTTAAGAGAATTTTTCCTCTTTTTTGACTTTATTGAAATCGCTCAAGTAATGGTCCGGCGGGTCTTACAGTAATTGAGCCAGAAAGCCTTTTTTTCTTTTTGTTTTTTTAGTCGCCCAACGGAAAACCTCATAGAAAGTGGGTATTTCAGGAGTCGAGCTGGAAAGATGACCTTTTTTTTAGTTAACCAAGTACGGACTCGGAGTAAGTTTACTAGTTTTTCCGGATTTGTCTCCGGTATTGTAAGTCTAAAAATTTTGAAAAAGTGTCCTCCTTTCTGATTTCCAAAATATGGCAACCCTACGGTTAGCTTACAATTTGACAATCGCAGCGCATTGATACGATGCGCTATCCACTTCGTAAGTCAACGTTGTAATATGAATCGTTTGGTAATTGCGTCGGCCAACAGGTAGCATACTGCAGAGGACTCCTTCACTTACTGCCGTAGCTGTCATCTATTTTCCATCGACACCTTTACCTACAATTGAAGATATGTTTAGTAGCTTCTTACGCAGCCTGCTTGCGAATAGTGCTAATATGATAAGAAACATGTCGCCAACTGAATCAGCTATCATTTCGGGTTTATATCTTTTTTAAATCTGACTTTAAAGGGGTTGGTGTCTCACCAGCCATGAACCTCACCGCGCGGCACTGATCTTAAAACCAACTGCCCATGGCAACATTTGAACATTTAATTCTATTCAGTGATAGGTAATACTTAATACCATGACAGATAGATCTTGAACACGTGTTAGATGCCCCAAAGACGAGACACTACCCGTTTGGAATGTAACATTATTCTTGAACACACGAACGAGATCGGTTCTGTCATAATATCACTGAAAGGAGTGACATATTCGACTCCGTTACAAAAATCGCCACCAAGTGAATGTATAGTAAATATTCCGTGATTTCAGATCTTAGCCGCGAAGTTCGTTCGAGATATGATGGGTGGTAACGAATTTTTAGCAATCCACTGGAGATACGACCAACTCGATTGGAACGATATGTGAGTTGAAAGCCTATTCCAGTTAGTTTTATTTCCCATAATCTGCACCTCTGCAATATACTAGCAGAGATGGTCGAAGTACTCGGCGTAAGTACTCAAGTAGTATTAGGAGAAACGTAATGAATTCCTACACAAGTACAAGTGGTATTAGAGAGCTAATTCAAATGAAAGTGGATATGATGATCTGAAACGTACCCAACTTAATATTTTCAAAACGTAGGTTTTATCAATGTTCTAGCGTACATGTAACAGTTAATCGGAGGAGACTATTTCGGAAATAGCAAAGTGCTTTTTCTCGACTAACGCAAAATAACTAATAGCACTGCAAATATGTGCAATCTTTGAAAATATAGTTTTTTACCCTATAATAAGGATCTATTTCCCAGATTCTTACTTATAAAGGTGCTGGAAATATACCCCTGTCACCAATTTCTACTTCACAAATCCCAAAAATGTACAATGTAAGTATTTTAGTCTACAATATTCTCAAGTCCTTGATGAGAGTGGCCTAAAACATCACCACCGGAGTAAGTAGGTTCCAAACATAATTTAAAACTCGGGAAATAGTATTTCTTCGTTACTGACCAGTGACTATATTTGTATACTAGGATATAAGTATATTGAACATGTCGGAAAAGCATCACGCGTCACGACTTCTTAATAGAACTTGACCGTTTCGCTGCAGGTGTAAGCCGAATCGGCCTGCAAGTGCTAAGAAAAGGAATGCCCAAATATGCAACCTGGCCTCGAAGCTTGGAACTGAAGAGAAGGCTTTGCTTCAGCTCGGAAAGAAAATCGTCAGATATATGAGAAAAAGAGGCTTCCGGCGAGCGTATCTAGCCGGACCACCACAGGTACACTGCTTTGTTGATTTGCGAGGCATGATTATGGAATATGCGTATAGTAACTTCACTGTAAATCAGCGGTTCTCAATCTTTTTGGACATGCGCCCCCCTTGGTGATGGTCGAAAAATTGCGCCCCCTGACCTCCTGCACTTATCGTCACGTAAAACAGAGCACGTCATCCAATGGTATAGGCCTATACATACGGTATATCTTACACCAAGTTTGAATTCGCATTTCAGTTGTTGAGTCTTTTACATTTCTAACAAATTTCTCCCAAACTTGCTTGAAAATAACAAAACTTATTGAACAGGACATCTATTTATTTCAAGGTAGGTTGCACTGAGAGTAATCCTAATGCTGGTAGTGACTACAGAGAGCACATCGTCGTTCTGTTCTGCCATGCTAAATTTGATCACTTTTGGAATTGAATCAAATTGTGTTGATTTAGGATGGCCGAATTCAGGGCGAAACCGGGCAACTTATATTGCATCGAAGTCTGTCTTAGGCAGTGCAGTTCACCAGCTATTAACAACAGCTACCCAACGTACCGAGCTTTAGGCTACTGCCAACGCTGAAGTAATGAATTACTTACACGTGGAAATTGTTCTAAATCTTCCAAGAATATCAAATATTTGCTCAAATGAAGTTGAAATCAGTCTATACTCCGTTGAGCGCGACTGCTGGAGTTCGCATTTGGCAAGCTTTCTTGAATACGAAACAAGTTTCATCTTCAACAATCGTCTTCTCAGAATGGCTGTGAAACATATGTTAAGTCACAATTTATACAGACTTTTTCAATTTCTCGCGCCCTGCTGAGAGCCTCCCACGCCCCCCCAGGGGGGCGTGCCCCCAGGTTGAGAATCACTGCTGTAAATAAACGAGTGGTGAAATAGGTATGTTCACCAGGTTTCCACCATATCACGTAAGGCCAGATAAGTCTATCACAACCCTCTGGTATACCATATACAGCTTTCACACCCATTCTAATCGGTAAAAATCGAGTCAAATACACTAAGTCTTGTGGACATATACACCATGGATGCGTACCAACAAACATTTGTACCAGTAATTCCTTTTACCTAATTTGCAATCTATGCTATATGGTGGAAATCGACGAAATACACGATTGTCATTTACAGTGAAATACTACCACTAGAACTGCTCGGTGATACAGAGTTATTGAATTACCAAACGTTGAGTTGCCTCTGCTACTGAAAGTAAATCGCACGGAGCTTGTATCGCTTTTAATTGAGAAGTCAAACTGCAGACTGCAACTATCCGGGACTAAATCGCAACATTCAGGACTAAATTTTGTGTGGAAAGCGTGTTGTCAGGAAGTTGAAATCACTATCGCAGTCCTCCTTGCGATATATTGACAATCCCTTTTATTTAATGAGAGTCCACTGGGTGATAGAATAACTACTGCCAAGCAATAAAATGCATTCGATGCAAGACACCTGGTACTGGTCACAGCTGGTACATAATATATGGCAATATTTTTCTTATAGATGAATTCTACTATCTACAAATTGCGGTCAGTCACTCCGGGTCTATACACCATCAATGACGTCGTAGAATACGCTGACACTCGCAGTGCCAGTAAAGGATTCTTTGAAACGAATTACGCAATGTCCTTTCTGGAACAGGAAATTTGTTACCGTAAGATATGCGGATTTATGTCGCTGTGAATTCCCAGCGACCTGCATGATGTGTTGTTTCCTTCAGTGTCCAAGAATTTTCTGGCAAGCCCGCTGTCTTCGTGGTCACAGTCTGTCTTATTGGATCGGATGTCTGAAGACAAAAGTTATGAAAGCGTATTGGACGTGTTGTTCGATGGTGGGTGGATAAATAGTAGGGATGGTGTGAACGTGAGGTTCACGTTCGCGTTCTGTGTGTGAACCTCGGAAATTTAGAGGTTCGCGTTCACAACAGAACCTTGGTAGGTTCTGCACTGTGAACCTTTTGGTAAATTGTAATTTTCACTCCGTTATAAGATCTTTGGCTCAAATTTATTGCATTTCAACTGCGGGCCACTCCATGCATGGTGCTGGCAGCATAAAAATCAACACTAAACGAGCATGCACCATGCAACTCGACAACCTTAAAAGTTTTACTTGCTTTGTTGCAAAAATTTTCTCGGAATATCCAGCTTTCCGTTTGTGAATATTTAGTGACTCTCTGCTGTGAGCCTGACTCGCAATCGATATACGTAGTCAGCGAATGATGCTTACTCAACCAATCAATGACATTGATATCGTCTTCTGATGTAAAAAATCGAACGGTCGTACTGGGTCAATCTTGACTTCATATCTTTACTGTAGCCTATCATTAAAACCAAATCCGTGCGATTAAGTTGCGTGCTACTGCTCCATAACTTGTTGTTTGTGATATCGGTAGCGAGTATAGAAACCCGTTGTACACCCTGCTCAATATCAATGTAGCAATACTCAGACTCCGAACACATTGTCCGGTCTGGCTAAGACCGTTAAGGCGTAAGCTTATATTATACTTGGTAAGTCCTCGTCGAAATTGTTGGCAAAGCGACGGAATGTTCTGATTTTATGCAATTATTATATCCTTTGATTACCGCGGTTGATACATTTAGCGACGTTTAAAACGCCGATATGTACTTCAGCATTGTGGCACTATGTGGGCCGAATCTTCGCTAGGTAACGTGTACATTAATATAGGGCATATTAGGCTATCACTTCATTGAAAGAAAGGGTTGGAATTAGCAATATGACGTCACGTGACGTCACGAGGTTCACGTTCGTGTTCACACAGAACCTTTTAAAAAGGTACGTGTTCACACGAACCTGAACCTTTCAGAGGTTCACACCATCCCTAATAAATAGAACACCGGATCGGCATTAAAGCTATTGAAGCTCAATCGCTTGCGTAACAATAGCCAATACGCTTGTGGTTTACATTGCCACTCACTTGCTATTAAGCTGCGGAATCTTACTCCAGAGGGCATTGCTTCGTCAGAATACCACACTCCATTACAATGCAAAAGTCGAGGCTGATTATGGGAGGTTCTAGGACCACGAGCAGTAAAAATCTATATTTTCGTAATCAGTACCGCGGCAGCTTTCGATTGATATCAATTTTTATCAAGTTTCGCACTCGGCAAGGCAGTTTATGCGTTAGTTGCTGATCTATAGATCTTTCAATTTAGAAAGTAGCCATCCCCGATTACTGCTAGAAGTACTACCCTCCTTGCCACAAACTATAAAATTCATAACGCTGTCGTATCTTCCAGGAATGCCTGGACTTCCGAAGCTGACATGGTTGTTTCCAGAAGGCAGCTATCGCTGACGGCGGAACCAAAATCGTGAAGCCAGAGTGAGGAATGGGTCGAAAGCAACTAGCTGGGTCGCGTTGAGCTATCGTACCGAATTTCAAATCACAGACGATGTGCCATACTACATAGTATTGCGACGCAGATTATAAATATAAAATCAGGATATGAAGCGAAATTTCAACACACTGTCTCTGATGCTCATGATTTCTGCGCACCTACAGTACTGATCCATTTTATATATATATATCTGTGGTTCTTAACCTTTTACGACTTCACTGAAATCTTATAGAATGTATTTGCTTATAATTACAAATACTTGAAAATGCAGTGTTTGTCGTGATCGATGGCGATCCACCCATGTCTGAATTGAATACTACATATATTCTATGTCAGCGGTTAACAGCACACGGCCCGCGAGGGCTGAGTAAAGCATTCCGAAAGGCTAAAATTAATTTGAGTTTCAAAATATTGTAGTTGTAGTTTCGAGATACGTCTGTCGCCAACATCACTAGTTCTCACTAAACATTAAAGAGATTCAGCGATGGCAACAGCATTCCACCGAGGGAGAATCAGCTGATATGAATGGACAATAGGGTTCTTCAAAAAATGACTTCTTTTCTCAAATCGTACTGGCTACTTGATAAAATTGTTAGGTTACCTAATTTAGGCCTACACACAAAATTTGGTTTGCTACAGGAGAAGAAAGTTTCTATTTATTATATAAAAATAAATATTAAAAAAAATTGAAAATTTTCTGTTCACCCCATGAAAGTGTTAGGCTGTCTATAGAAACGATGCTCACCAAATTTGGTTCAATTCCAACCTGTGGAAGCAGAGTTATTGCCGTCGAAAAATTTGTATTTGAATAAAATAGTATTTACGGTGACCGATTCTTTGTTTATTTATTATAGTTGTGCTCGCCGTAAATACTATTTTATTCAAATCCAAATAGAAACTTACTTCTCCTGTAGCAAAGCGGTTACTGGATGGAATTAAACCAAATTTTGTGTGTAGGCTTAAATTAGGTAACCTAACAATTTTACCAAGTAGCCAGTACGATTTAGGAAAAAAAGTCATTTTTGAAGAGCCCTAATGGACAATTGGCATTAGCGTTTCGCCTTGGCGCATCATGGTCAGTCAAGTCGCTGCGAAGACCGAGACGCTTAGAAAACGGCCTAGGGCTTCCCCACAAGATCAAGGTTTATGAACGGATAGTACCGTCTCTCGCTAGCCCCAATATCGATTTCTTAGTCGCCGGAAAGAGTTGTCAGATATCGTGCGCAGCTCATAGTTCAAAATAAAATAAATTTGATGATCACGATATTTCTTGTCGTATTTGTACTTCTTTATCAAAATATTACTTTTTCTTGTGGTAAGTCTCCCCATCGCGCAGCGTTGTAGCCTACCGACATAAAGTTTTCAAACCGTGGTTCCTTACCTGTGAGGACCATTGTGTTTTGTGTTTCGGTATTGCATTCTAGCGACCCGCGGCCTCTACAAAATTTGAAAACTGGCCCGCGACGCGCTCGAGTTGGCGACCCCTGTTCTACATGTACATTGTCCAAATGTCCATAGATGCCACACTGATGGATGCGTTAGTTGAAACCAGCGATTAAGTTGTTGAAAGCCCGGGTCTCATGAAAATTGACTTTCTATGATCAGCAGTATATGGTGGAGATAGTGTTTTCCCAATGATACGCAATTTAGATAAACGAGCCATCACAGTGATAGCGTGAAGAATTCGGGAGAAGGAAAATAGAATTTTGCCACCGGCGCCTGACTCAACACCAGTTAATCAGTTATTGTGTGCAATTTTGAGTCGCCTCTCTAATACTTGAAATTCTGTTTTTCTGGCTGCATTAGATGCACAGGGAAATCGCAGTCGCCTGAGCCAGCGTCCTAGAGCAAAGAAAATGACAATCTTGATTTTTATTTTGTCATTCAACCGGGGGAGGAGGCGTTCTTTGGTGGGCACAATCCCGTTTTGCGTATATCAGTGGTTCCAAACGTGGGCGATATCGCCACCCAGTGGGCGATTTTGAGAAACAATGGGAGCGAAAATGTCCAGGGAGATATGTTTAATCAACACTGTGAAAAAATGCACGTGATGGAGGCTTATTCTGCATATGACGCGACAGTTGACTAAATACCAAAAGGTCAACACAACGGAAAGTAGTCGATGGAAAGGGTTTTCCGAGTACCGTCTCGAAAAAATGACCTTTCTTTAGTCCAGTGGTTCTCAACCGGGGGTCCGCAAAGCATTTTGAGGGGGTTCGAAAAGCTCTAAATTTGTAAAATGATTGATAACCCGACTTGACACAGTTTCGCTTCACAATTGCTAAAACGTTGGGACTCACATCATTAAAAGTGTCGTCTGAGATGAAATATTCGACTGTGCAAACTCATTTTAATTGTCGAATTGCCTATATCCTGCCGATGCAAACATATTTCTGTTTAGACATGTTTTGTTGGAGTTTGTGAAAAATGAAATTTTTGCTAAACATTTTAGATTTGGAGTTGTCAGTCTCAGCAAATTAGTAGACAGTCGTTTGAAATAGAAATTCAAAAGGGGTCCGCGAAGACAAAAAGGTTCAGATCCACTGCTTTAGTGAATTCACCAGCGAGCAGAGTTAGGTGAAAAAATTTCCCGTTTATATGTCATCAATATATTTTACGCAAAATTCGGTGTTGGTCTGTCAGTATTGATTTTGACAGTGTTCCATACCGAACTGGGCCGCGAGGCTACTTCTCGATGCTATCATGTAACAGCGTACTAAGTTTACTGCTTTCATTCACGTATTTATTCGGTAATATATTATCAAATGTCGATTTCGCAGCAGACTTCTAGCTAGACAGCAAGCCATTTGTGTTGTGTTAGAATCTCCAGTTTCAAGGCCAAAATCTCCTTTGTTGTTTCGAGGCAGCTATCGTCTTAGTTCTTCAAAGACCATTGAAATTAATGTGTTGTATTCAATATGACAGGCCCAATCTATGATATAACAATGGCGTTTGTGTCTGAACTAGTTGACCTTTTTGGTTAGGCTCTACACCAGCGATTCCCAACCGCGGCCCCCAGCTAGCCTTCTTGCGGCCCTCACAAAAATATTAGGAAACAGATTTATGACATAAAATAAATATTTATAAAATACTCTTGCTTGGCTTGGAGTCTGGAGTTTTTAATTAAAATTGCAGGAAAGTTGTGAGTAGACTGCTAACGTTACGTCGTTGCTGTTTCAATGCAATGTGCCCTAACTTTCCAGTTGAACGAGCAGTAGTTATAGATATACGTATTGATAACTAATCTATGGATATATGTACAACACGTGACTCACGGTTGAATTCGCCGGGATGCGTACTGCTGAGCCGGCTAAAAGCAGCATAATTGGTAGTCCTATACCTCGCGACCGAATAATTTGATATGTCCGGTCTTTATCTAAAACTAGTGCAGCACTGATTCCAAAAATACGAATTGAAATCTCGCCAGGGCAATAAAGCTACTCCAAAATAGCTGCCGAAGGTCGATCGTCCTGAAGAGTTGGAGCGCGGCAACGCAATGACCATAACAATGGCCAAGGATGACACGCACAATCGTGAAGCGTCCAAAAAATAAAAAGGCAAAACCCGGCAGCAGCTGTCCAGTTCTCCTCAATTTTACTCTACTTAGTGAACTTTTTATTGATCTAAACCAGACAAAGAGTCTATAGAGCTGCAATCATTTGGTTAAATTGGTACGTGCTTTGATGCTTTATAATAGGGTTACCATATTTTGGAAATCTGAAAAGAGGACACTCTTAAAAATTTTTAGACTTGAAAAACTGGTGAAAAATTCTGAAAAAATTATAAATATTCCCCACTTCGTGAGCGGTTGACTAAAAAAAGGTCAACTTTACGGCTCAGCTCCCGAAATACCCGCGGAAGCATTACTTCTGTGATGATTTACTGTATCTCAGTCGATTTTGCCCTATATTTAACCAAAATTCTCATAAAAGAGGACAAAATCTAAAAAAAGACATTTGGGCGTCCTCCGAGGGCACTTTCAAAAAAATCAAAAAAGTGGATAAATCCTTTTAAAAGAGAACGTCTGGTAACCCTACTTCATAATTATTGCTATACTTAATGAACGTATTAGTGCGGCCCCCACCGTACTCTGAAATTCTAAATTTGGCCCTGACACCGAAAAAGGTTGGGAACCACTGCTCTACACAATATCTCGAGTTATTGTCATATCTGCAGATTGTTAATCAGGTCAATTGCGAATAGGGTTCTGGTTTAAATCAGGTTTTTTTCGTTGATTTTTTTACTTCAATTTCACTTTTCACAATTTTACTTTAATTGATTTTATTGATTATTTCGGTTTTTTCAAATTTTCTGACGAGATGCGTGAATGTGGTTTATTATCGGAAAATCATGTGCATTTTATGTAAACCTGAAATAGAATCTCGTCACTGGCACCGCTAAAGTTCAACCATTTGACAGACAGACGGGAAAAGATCAAGGAGCGATAGTCAATTAATATGTTAGCGTTTTGCTGTGGATACTAGTTGGTTGTCTGCGACATGCTGCTGCTATTTTCGAGGCTCTGATGGGATACGGCAAACAAAGCGCAATCCGGAGTCTCTATCGAATTCGAAAGATTCCTTCATCTCTGATCCAGTTTGCTGGTAGAAACCTCTCCATCGATGAAAATGAAGATGCAACTATTATGGATGGGCCCGATTTGACTCAACAAGTTTCCTCGCTACTAGATCAGTAAGGATTCTGGCGACCCATCATTATCACATCGGTTGAAAGTTTTCAGCTATCATTACCACATATAGGTTGAACATTTTCAGCTATCCGGATGATGATTCACGGCCCAACATTATTAAAGTTTAAGCGTTATCCTTCATCACCCTGATTGACATGGTCGTCATTCATCTCATTTTCTTTTCTTCGTGTTGTTGTTATTCTGAGTAAAGACACCAAGAAAATAAAAATAAAATCATGATTTGAATTATTCAATTGAATAAAATCGATTTTAATCAAGGGCAAAATTATTTTAACCAGAACCTTAAGTGCGAACATGAATGGTGTTGAATCTTTGCTCCGTACGCCGTTTATGCAGTTTTCTTTAGAGCGGTGGTTTCCAAACTTGAGGGAGGGGGGGGGCGTGGAAGCATCTGAAGCGGGCGCGGAACCGCATGTGCATGATTGAAATTTTTTTCGTGCTCCGCACGATTTACCTCCAGTTTATGGTTATTACTCTATCTATTGTCCGATATTCATATTTGAGAATTCTCTCGTCTACAGGTATAACATTCAATACCACCAAACTATTTGTTGGGATTGCCGGCATTCTGATTGCTCTCTTCGATATTTTGTGATATGACGATGAGGGGAGCGCGAAAATTTTCACTATCATAAAGGGGGGCGCGTCTAAAAAAGTTTGAGAACCACGCTAGAGCAATAATTAGAGGTAAAGAGACTTTATCCTTATCAGCCTAGAAATTGTCCATTGATCCAATCTAATCGTACGCGGGATGAAAGCGCACTCTTACCTCTCCCCAAAAATATTGCGATGAAAGCGAATGGCTGACGAATGAGCGAGGATAAGGACACCTTGTTATACACTTTCACAGTGCTGGTGCCAGGGGCAGTGTCTCTAGTTGGAGCGAAATTGGGTATCGTGATCTGAAGCATGTGGTCTACCGCAAACGGGGTCTCGATAGTACCCGATGGTCGACGTTGCTCGGCGCGAGTTGACTTGTTTATATTCCAATAACTCGTTTTCCGAAGTAGTAACCACTAATGAACTTTCAAAATTCCTATAGTTGAAAAATCGCTTTCTATCAACTCCGCTGCAGTAGCTAGCTTTTTTAATATCATATTGACCACCCCGATTTCCTCCGCAGAGTCCGAGCGTGGTTTCAGCATATTAAAACGCATCGAGAGTTTTCTTAAGAATCGGGATAGGCTCGATGCGTTAGATGTGCTCACGATTCTCAACACTGTCATTCTGGGTATTCCAGATTTCAATGAACTCGTCATTGAACCTTTTGCAACCATGAAATCACGCCGCGCGCAAAAGGCCTACTGATATAAACGTTAAAATATGCAGGAATGCATCCATTGATTTTGACGATGTGCCATACCGAGCTCGGTCATGAGATTTGGCACGGTATGTCTTAATTTTAGTATCGGAAGCTGTGCCAAGTTCTAAGTTTGTCGCTAAACGATATTGGCGGTAATTTTGTTTCCTAAATCAAGTGAGAGCTGACACGTCATTTATCGCTAACTGATTTTACGCAAAAGCCGTTATTGGTCTCTATTGATTTTAACGGTGCTGCATACCTAGATCTGTCATGAACTTTTGCACGGTATGCCTTGATTTTAGCTTCGAACGCTGTGCTAAGTCTCAACGTTGACACTATAACTGATTTGGGCAGTAATTTCGTTATCGAGGTCGAGTATGGTAGAGATGTGAGCTGATCTGAAACTTACCTACCGCATTGCGGATTTCACGCAAAAGCCGGTGTTGGTATGTGCTAATTTTAGCTGTGTTATAGGTCTGGGCATAATGATTCGAGTACTCGAATCTGAATCGAGCAATAATTTTAATGACTCGATTCTAGTAATGAAAGGCGATTTTCACGAGTACTTAAGTTACACGCTCCTCGCCACTGAAAGTTATTGATCGACGAGAACTATAGTTTTGGTATTATTTTCCACTGTGCAAGCCTTGAAACCTTAATTGGCCGTATCGCAGTATACGAAACATATAGTACAAAGCCACTAACCTTACCAGAAATAACACATTTCCGAAGTCCTGACCATCCCACAACATTGTCACGAAGTGCAATGAAAACGGTATGGTCGTAAAAATACCAAAGTATCATTAATGTGATCGATAACAGGCGTTATATTCTTTCGTGTGGCTTGAAAGGTAAATATTTGAACTTTGACATCTGTCATGCTGTTATGATGTCATAATTAGTGATACTCGAATACTTGACTCGACTCTATGCATATTACGTGATTCAGAATCGAATCACTCGGGTACTCGATTTTGCCCAGCCCTATAGTTACATACCGAGATATAGGTGATGACATTGCGAATGGTATATCTCGATGATCTAATGTAAGTTTACTAAGTTTCGCGGTTACCAGTAAAATATTTATTCAATTTTATGTTCTTCAATGTCGATATTACCCTGAACTTAGAGCCTTCAAGCCATTTGTTAACGATCCCCATTGTCAAGTGCGATAGCTATTTCGTTTCCGATATCGACTAACAGCTGATCACTTGATCACCCAATATTTCCTATTCTACATCTCAATGATGTCATCTAACAGTGTTGTAAGTTTACTGCTTTCATTTATGTATTTATTCGGTAATATATTTTCTAGGGATGGTGTGAACCTCTGAAAGGTTGAGGTTCGTGTGAACGCGAACCTTTTTGAAAGGTTCTGTGTGAACGCGAACGTGAACCTCATGACGTCATGTGACGTCATATTGCTAATTCCAAGCCTACACTTCAGTGAAGTGATAGCCTGAAGTACATAGTGACGTTTGAAACGTCGCCAAATGTATCAACTGGGACCACCAAATGATATAGTAATCCCATAAAATCAATATCTTTCGTCGCTTTGCCAACAATTTCGACGATAACTTGCAAGGGAATATAGGCTTACGTCATAACAGTCCAGGCCAGATCGGACAATGTATTTGGCGTTTGAGTATTGCTACGTTGATATCAAGCGGAGTATAAACCGGGTTTCTGTACTTGCTACCCCTATTACCCCATTAACAAGTTATACAACAGAAGCCAACATCCTAATCGCACGGATTTTGTTTTTATGATACAATAAACATATGAAATCAAGATTGAACACCAGGGCTCTTTAAAAATGACTATTCTCCTCAAATCGTACTGGCTACTCGATTAAATTGTTAGGTTACCTAATTTAAGCCTACACACCATATTTGGTTCAATTCCAACCAGTAGCCGCATTGCTAAAGGAGAAGAAAGTTTCTATTTATTATATAAAAATAAATACCAAAAAATGTGAAAATTTTCTGTTCACACCATGAAAGTGTTAGGTTGTCTATAGAAACGATGTTCACCAAATTTGGTTCGATTCCAAACAGTGGAAGCGGAGTTATTGCCGTCGAAAAATTTGGATTATGAATAAAATAGTATTTACAGTGACCAATTCTTTAATTATTTATTATAGTGGTGCTCACCGTAAATACTATTTTATTCATAATCCAAATTTTTCGACAGCAAGAACTCCGCTTCTACTGTTTGGAATTGAACCAAATTTGGTGAACATCGTTTCTATAGACAACCTAACACTTTCATGGTGTGAACAGAAAATTTTCAAATTTTTTACTATTCATTTTTATATAATAAATAGAAACTTTCTTCTCCTGTGGCAATGCGGCTACAGGCTGGAATTGAACCAAATTTGGTGTGTAGGCCTAAATTAGGTAACCTAACAATTTTATCAAGTAGCTAGTGTGATTTGAGAGAAAAAGTCATTTTTGAAGAGCCCTATTGAACACGTACGCCTGCTAGATTTTTTACACAAGTATAATAGATTATTTGAACAAGTATAATTTGCTGACTACCTACATGTAGGTTATTTCGTTCTTGATGTTGTGTGATTGCGGGTCAAGCTCACAGCAGAAAGTCGCTCAATATTCACAAACGGAAAGCTGAATATTTCGAGCAAACTTTTGTAACAAAGCAAGTAAAATTTTTGAGATTGTCAAGGTGCATGCTCGTTTAGTGTTGATTTTTTATGCTGCCAGCGCCATGCATAGAGTGGCCCGCAGTTGAAATGCAATAAAGTGATGTGAAAATGGTAATATATAAAAAAGGTTACAGTGCAGAACCTACCAAGGTTCGTTTGTGAACGTGAACCTCTCAATTTCTGAGGTTCACACACAGAACGCGAACGTGAACCTCACGTTCACACCATCTCTAATATTTTCCAATATCTATTTTGCAGCAGAATTACAGAGACAGTAAGCCGTATGTGTTGTGTCACAGTCCAAGTGCGGGAGTGTGCGCGCGTGCATTGGCCGCGATCTGAATCATCTGGTCTGATTTGACCTCATCGAAGTCACATTTTCACGTCGGAATACACCATTGTAACACTCCTCTCCATATCATCCGTGTAAGGGGTGTCTTATAAAAAGCCCAGAAGTGGGCCGTGCTACAAGTCGGCAGCTACGGAATAAGAATACAGAGAATTGACCTGGTGTAAATGACCTTTGACCATATAGTAGTCGACAAACACCATGAATACCACAAACAATACCAACCATTGTAACGTGATATAGAAAAGTGCTCTTCAACCTTTTTCACCGTGGTTCACCCTTTTATCGTTTACTCAACATTCGTACACCCCTGAACACATAATACACCGATTCCATAGTAAGCCCAATCCAGTGATGTTCAACCTTTTTCCTATTCATGGCAATATTTCGATTACATATATGACATACGGCCGCATTCCAGCAGAAAGTCGTCATGGCCCATCTGGACGACAAATAGTCATGTGGAATTGGCTACTGGGAGCTTTGCACCGCGGAGAGCCCGTGTTGTTGTTCTGTGCCATCACTGATTTTTTTCAGATATAGGCCTAGGCTACCTTGCTTACAGAAGTTTCACATATTACTGTCAAAATTTTATTCATTCTCAGCCCAAGTGATTAGATTGACCCCCTGCCATTTACGTCTCGCAAGGGTGCCGCGAGAGATTTCTTCGAGATTTTGAAATTATGCGCAATATAATTCTAGTCTGCAGCAAACGATCAATAATATAAATATGGCTCCAATGTGAAGTTTGTACATTTGTGACATCAGAATTGCTCTCATTTCCGCAATCAATATCCCCAGCAAATTCGGACATGTCGCGTGCCTTGAAGACTGAATCAACTTTTGCAGACTACGTTGATTGATCGCAGAGAAGAGTAGACATGGTTTGTTGAAACTATAATTGAACTGCGGGTGGCTTCCAGTAGAACTAATGAGGTATTGCTATCCTCACGCGTGCTATACACAATTTGCGTGGAAATGCGTTTGGCATCCAACACACCGATCGTGCTTATGGCCTCTTCGATGCGACGGTTAATTACATCGACACTGCGGTAGTGGGCAGAGTTTATTGTCAAACAAACCTCATGAAATAGTATCGAAGCGCAGCTCGAAGTTTCAATGAGATCGCAGCAGGTCGGTTATGTGGTTGCAGAGGTAATAGCTAAAATCCAAAACCTTACTCGGAAGCGGCGAAAGTTATTCTTCCGGCTTGCACTAGAATTGTAAAGTATATGTTTGGGACCAAAGCTGCGTATAATTGAAAATGATTCCCGTGTCGAATGATACCATTCGTAGACGTATTTGTGAAATGTCCGCAGGTATAGAAGATACAGTAATTAATTTTTTGAAGCTGAGCAAAGCCTACTTGAGTACTCCGAAGAGGTAGAAGTACTTCGTCAGAGACCACCGCTGAACGACTGTTGGCTAAGTGTTCAGGTAATTTGCATATGCCGTAAACCAGAAAAAGTTGAAAACCACTGTGCTGGTGTACCGCGAACTATTTTTCATTTTCAAAGGGTACCGCTATGTCAAAAAGGTTGAGAACCACTGGATTAACCGGTAGAGCTTATGGAGGGGTGTATTCGAAAAATCTGGGCACAAAATTAATGATGATTCTTCTTCCGGTTTTCATTAATCACTTTGTTATATGATGTTATTTCTTGACCTGGATTGTCTCTGTTGTCAAAATATATTGGAATCGCTCAAAAGTACCAGAAACACCCACACGACTCTAACTTGGTATTCTTATGGGGCGTATCATTTTCCTCTGCGGTATGAATTTGTACGGTGGGGCTCAGATTGCAAGGACACTTTTATATTAAAAACGAATAATCCAAGTCTCCCTGAATCGTGCTGAACGTGAGGAAAATTTTTGGGTTGAATTAAAATCTTTCAAAGATTTAGGAACCAATTCGTAAATTCAAATTGCAAATTGGCGGCCGCCAACACACGCTAATTTAATTATGTGTAGGGGTCGCATAATCATGGTACGTCCGCAGGTTGGCCACCCCTGGCCTAAACGAAATAAGGATGAGCAAGGCTGCAACGTATAGGAAATGCTAAATACCAATCGGGATTCAAAGTTAACGGAACACCATCTAACACGGTGGTTTTCAAATTCGCCCCCGAGACACTCTGGCGATACGCCGCTGCAATTATTTACGCTGCGCTATTTACAAGCTTGACGCAGGAAGTACCAATTCAAAATGTCTGAGCTATCGCGGTGGTTTCCTTGAGAATCATTATAGAGAGATATCGCAAGCTGAACACATGTTAACTCCATCCAGTTTTACAATTGAAAAGGGACCAATAAATCCATTACCTACGGTTAAATGACGAGGAAAAACATTTGCTTATGTCATCTAATATTAAAATGTAATTTACAAGCTGCGTAGGCTACAGTTGATATCAACATTGTACGATATTGTATATCCGGCCAACCTGTTCTGAAGCATAAACTTATTGTGATGGCTATTTCTTGGTCCTTTGTAATACTGATCTGGTACACCCCATCTTAGTGGTACATCCCAGGGTGTACGATACACCCTGTTGAAGAGCCCTGATATAGACAACACACATCGCATGCACCCCTTGCCACACCACCAGATATTGTCACGAGCCGCCACTGGCTTTTAGTACACCCTCCTGAAAATTAAAAATACGCCCAATTTACTGACTTGAGTCTGACTATATTCGCAATTGTGAGAGAACTTGTCGTCCAACATCCGACTTCACGTCTGCACTCGCAGAAAGATGGTGGGCGATTAAACCTTTCCACGAATTGATATATTGCACAAAACCTTCGATAATTATATGTATAACTAAGCTATGAATAATCCTGTCCTTGCCAAATAAACCCAGCGGTTTACAGATGCGATATATGCAAGTGACATTAGTATTGGCCGAACTCATTTATTAACTTTGAAAATATTTCGCCCTTGGCGGGGATAGGTCGCGACTCGCGAGTGCAGTATGCATACTCACTTTTCATGGCATAATTGTTATCGATGCTGATTCGTAGTAATAGAAGTCTCATTTTCATCGCTACCTAATCCGGTTCGATCCTATCGGGCGACAAAAAATGGTCATCAACATTCAAGGGGCCCGCGCAATGGTTCGCAAATCTCATGTGGCCCTTTGGTCGAAAAGGTTGGCTGCCTCTGCGTTAGACGCTAGTCTGCAAGAATTCTCTTTGCCAGCTTTCAGAAGCGGCCTTGGGTGACTTTAGACATAGCTAATATTCCTTATTTTAGCATTCATTTACAGAAATTTACTAGAACTATTCATAAAACAAACTACAACTGTCTATTACATTTTTGTGGCATATTCACAGGTCAAGCAGAGCCGCAAGAAGGCTAGCTTGAGAGCCGCGGCTGGGACCCAGTGGTTGGCTAGTCACCATGTCCGTCAATTTAATCGCTATGTAAGGCTTTTGACGCCTTGGTGCTGATGTCATGTTATTGGTACGGGACACCCGAACACTGTTTTATTGTATTGCGAGCTATAACTAACGTAACGGTTGAACCCCATATCATGTTAACGTGATGCGTTAGCGTTTCATTGCATATGCCTAGTTTGCCTACCGAAAAATAATATAGGTATTAGGGATATAAACTGATCAAAAAGCAACACCCATGACGCAAAGGACTGGTGCAGATCTGTGACATAAGCTATGGAATACTTCGATACCGCTAAAAATCTATACAGCTGGATTCCACTTTACTTCTCGCCGCAGCAAGTGTCAGTCAGTATCTGTGTTGCAGCGTACATGATAATTCTTATCTTGTTTTGTTCATTTATTTCACGCATACATCGAAGTTTTATGGGTCCGTCACTGGTCTGCTCAAATTTTTACGCTTTCCTATCTGCATCTTTGTCGTGGACTCTTTGACTTGGTTCCTTGGCAGGTCGTTAGAAATGAAAGGGGGAGGGGGCGGGGGGCGGTGGGTGTTCAATTTTCTTCGATTTAAGCATCAGCAGAAATCAATTACGCATGCACGCACGCACATGTTTGCGAACATTCGATATCATTCAGTTTCGCGATGTCACTCTTTAGCCACAATCGCTAATCAGCATACACTTATTATTTTCACCGAGACATCGAGAGATAGGAGCCAACGCATGCTAGGCCCGAGACGCAATAGTTAGGCCAGCGATGATATCTTTCGTAGCCAGCCTATTGCAGATGCGATTGTGCAGGCCAGCGATCGTATGTGTGCACAGGGCCTATATTGCAGATGTGATTCTTTAAGCCAGCAGAACTAGGCTTGTTGAAGACGCGATAAATCAGTCCAGCGACGATTGCCGAGTGCGCGGCAATCAATTACATAATTTTGCAAACATCTCAGCGGGAGATCGCGTCGCCTTTTAGATTGATCGTGCACAGACGAATCTCGCTAATTGGCAACACGCTTCTCGCTAATTGGCCGCGCGCAACACTGATAATACGACTTATAGAATCTTACTAAAAAGCCTAAAACGCTTTAGCAACGATACTCTTTTAACCGGTTAACCGGCCGAACTATATCCAGATATCAGGTAGAAAAAAAAACTTGTGGTTAATCGGTTAACCGCTTAACCGTTATCAGGATAATCCAACCCTAATTAATACAGCATGTAAGACGTAAGTAGATAACGTACCGATGAACATAACAACCCGGTCCAAAGTGTCCCTTCACGATTCTGCGTCCGTCAGCACGCGAAGCAAATTTACTACAGTTAACGGCCTGTAGGCTATATGCAAAAAATTTAAACGTAACTGCAGATGAAGGTATTCATTCCTTGCGAAGTTGTCACTGTTTTATGTCACGATCATTAATCTCTATCTGTTGTCGAGCCGATATACCTGGCATTCTGATGATTTGTGAGTTGAGTATATATTACGTTCAAGAACTTCAATATACAATTTAATAGTATATTCATATTGGAATATTTGAAGAGCTTCTTGGAGGTACAGAACTTCAATATACAATTGAACAGTATATTCATATTGAAATGAACCCGAATATTTTCGGCTGACACTCGTCAGGGGTAATCGTCAGCAACTAGTGGAGAATTGGAAAGAACACTGTATATCAACAATCGTATCACAAAATATGACGTCACCAGCATAAAATTTCGTGAATGAGAGAGCGTTCAATGTACTATTTTTAGTTGGTACACGAACTTCTTTTGTTGACATAGTTTTTGTTGGTGTATTTTGATAAAAGTCGTCTCCAAGGCACACAAATGGAATTGTGAACGGCCTCGCCCAACGATTCGAAATCGGTCGTCTCGATAATTTTTCGCGCACATCGGATTATCTAACAGATGTTTGCCGATGGCAGAATTAATGGCTTTTGATCGATCAGCATCAATCATAAGCGGATGAGTTAAGGGTGAGCTTTTCACCGAGCGTGATGTACGTGTTCTGATAAATCTGGGGACATGTTGTTTTATGCGTTCCTGCAGACGTTTTGACGTTCTTCCTACGTAGCCACAATCACAGTGGCACTTATATTCGTACACCACATTACTTTGTTCAAGTGCAGGGAGAGTTTCAGTTCAATATGAATATATTGTTCAATCATATAGAAATGAACCCGAATATGTTCGGCTGACACTCGTCAGAGGCAATCGTCAGCAATAAGCGGAGAATCGAAAAGAACGTTGTATATATCAACAGTCGTATAACCAGCAATCTCATTTATGCCAACAGACGGAGTTCGTGTATCATCTAAAATTATCACAATGTAATCTGTTCGCCTTGATTACTCTGTGACGTTATATTTGGTGATTGTAGGTATACAATGTTCTTCTCAATTATATACTGAAAATATCCGGGTTTAAATTGATACGAATGCATTATTCAATTGTAAAATGACATTATTATAATTATCTCTCAATTCGTAGATCAGTTCTCGCTCAAAGCGCTGTTTTTTTAGCACAAACCTTTAATTCACCGCAAAGTAAATTACGAGCGTTCAGAAATTTGCCTCACGCGATAATTGTCGGGCTTAATACTCACTCACGCATTAAAAGGACGAGAAAGTAAAGACAACCCTGCAAGAACAGAACAATGGAATCCCGCACTGTGACACAATAATCGCCTCCGGCGTGAAATGTATTTTTTTCAAGAAAATATTTTATTGAGCGATAATTTGGACTCTTGCCTCCGTAACAGCGCTGGTCGTTAGCAGGTAGGCCCGATTGTCGTTTAGTGTAACTCGTTCTTAGCATGATTTTATAGAACAGACAAACAGTTGTGTGGAGTTGTGCTTATTTTGGCGGGTATCGTTTCATTTGTTGATTTTGAAGAAAACGACTAGCTGTCTTTCCGAAATAAATGCTGGTTTATATTATGTAAGTGTAAACGACGGAATATTGTATTCAATTGAAACAAACCCCCTAGTATTTTCGTCTGTCACTTACCATGTGTAATCGTCACCAACTGTAAAGAATTGGAAAGAACGTTATATAATAAATAACATATATAAAAATAACTATATTTGCGAACCCAAAAATCTCGCGCGAATCGGAAAACATCATGAAAGTCTAAGGATTAAAACAAGTACTAAATTCGACGATTCTGTATAGTTTTTCAAAATGTGATATATGGCTGGCACCAAATATCCTATTCGTACAGTGAGAATTGCAAAGTCCAAGGAATTTATTGAAGAGCTATAAGCTTCGGTGCAAGATGAGTATCGATTATAAGAATTCAGCCGTATATATACTATGCGAAGGGTGTCAAACATACGGCCCGCGGGTCGCATCCTGCCCGCAATACGACTTCATCCGGCCCGCGAAGCAATTCTGAGTAGATTGTGTTATCCAGCAGTTTTGTAACAAATGTTGAGATTTTTGTAGAAAATACTACCATTAAATAATCCCTCAAGACAGCAAATGTCGAGCATGCTCATAGACCACATTTTAATCAAACGACTGCAATGCCGTGGTTTCACTATAGTCACCATTGGAAGTCGGTGACATTGACACCCGATTTTGAAAAGACCAAATGTGCATGTGCATACTCAGTTCAGAGTCTTTTGGAAAAATGGACCAGTTCAGAATTTTATGGAAAAATGGATCTAAATTAGTTATTCACAGACACGAAAAACGCCAATCCGGAACCGTTATATGCTGGTTACATGGAGAATATAAAATTTACACAAAAATATAATTCAAAATATCTGCGATTGCACTGCTGTGCCACTTCCCACCTAATAGGTCCCTGGACTCCAGAGAAACCCGAATCGCTATTTCACCACGATAAGCCAAACATCTACGTCCGCGTTTATAGTGAAATCTCTAGTACAGTGTTATCTCTGGCATTCCTCACGACGAACACGCAGAACTAACGCCAGATCACGACTAAAACAAAGCGAGCATATATATATGCCAACTTTTTATCATCGTTAGCGCCACTGTTTTAGCGATTCATAACTGTAACCGACCAATTATGTTATTATTTATTCCACAGTTCGCGAATAAAGAAAAGGTGTTGCTAGAATAAGACCGCTTTGTTATGACTACTACTAAGCATACACTTCCTCGATCACCAAACCTATTCTATGCAGACAAAAAGATTTGCTCAATAACTTTTACAAATTTCCCATTAGTTTGTTTTGTTTCGTGTTTCTAACTGTTTAGTTTCTATTTACAAATTGCGCTCCTACTATAGTACCGTATACTTCAAAGTTTGTTATTGTTGCCATTGTTACAATGCGAATTTCATGGTCTGTGACTTTGATGGTTGCGTCATACTTTGCATTTTTGGTTTTGCTCTTAAATCCGTTTAAATCCCTGTTGTGTGCCGTAACTCTTGAAAAGAGGCACCCGAAAAGTATTCGAGTTTAATAAATATTCTACTGCAATGGATGTTGTATTGAAAAATATATTTCAGCATATATGCAGTAAAGGCCTTCTTTTGCATCCCTTGAGAGGTGAACGCTAACGGCAGCTCCAGCAGTAGATATTTTTGAGCTTTTTCATAGTCATATGAACAAGACATCCAAGAGATAAGCGTCCAGCTCGAACCACTTAGTTAACTGCACTATATTGGATAGCGTTGGCTCAAGACAGGGTTCATATTGGCTTTGTTAAATATATTCAAGAGACGTTGCAACGAGTCAGCGAAATAGTTGAGACCAGAGGCATACTCAGAGTATCACGTTGTATAAGGAAATTTCAACAAGCATATAAATTGAATGTATGATACAATCTTAAAATATGACCTTTTTCACATTACCTTTTATTGACAGATAATATGGTTTGACGGTGCGAAAATTCATTATTTGCTATTTTTATCGTGAATTCATGGCCCCCTTATGAGCTATGGTTGTCATTTCGAATTATTCTATGTGGGCGAGGTTTTACAGCCTAGTTCGCATAATTTAACCAGTAACTTTGTTTAAAATCTCTCGAATTTCATACATGTTTGCCTGATCCATGGAGCCATAAACACCGGTAATTTTGCACGACGATGCACACGGTTTCTGACTTATGACATATATATCCTCTCAATATCCAGGACGAACAGTTCATCAGGGGAGAGTACACAGGTATAAGTAACAGATGATTATGCATGGTGTTATGTTGTTTATTTGACAGAAAATATTTGGTGCCTATCGCCTGACGACCTTTTGCACCAATGGTTCTGCATGGTGTTAATCTATGGTTCCCAGCACTTTTTGCAGGCGACCGTTTGAAAAACATCAGATCGATGAATTCTTGCGACTCGAATTAAGAATATAACTGGGGCTTGCGTTCTACGATAGGAGCATGCTGTTAGAGCAGTGGTTCCCAACCAGGGGGCCACGGACATAACATAGCATGATTATCAAAATATTCAATAGTATGTTAAGAGAGCTTCAGACGAAATTTAGGCTGGGGTTCGCAGAATTAATAACTTATTTAAAGGGGTCCGTGACAACAAAAAGGTTGAGGACCACTGGCCTATGTTTTTAGTCCACGCATTGAAATTCAAACATAGATTTTATATTTTGAATTTCAAGCAACTCTTTGAGGGTCGCTCAGAATTTCTCCGTTGGCCGCATTCGCCCCAAATAAAATGATTTGTCTATTGAATGCAGTTTTGACTTGAGTCGAAAGCAGGGTTGTAACCAAGTCACATGGTTCCGAGTCACGAGTCAATCATACTTTTGTGGTTTTGACTCGAGTCGAGTCGAGTCATTTTCAATTCATCACAGACTCGAGTCCGAGTCCAAGTCACCGTTTAAAGGGTCAAGTCCGAGTCATGGTGTTATGACTCGAGTCGAGTCCAAGTCACAGTATTGAAGTCATGTTCAACTCATGTTTTCAATCCTGCTTGGGTGATATCGAATTCCGTGTTTGCGAAACATGCTCATTTTGTCCCTATCAGAGTCTTGGCACGTGTTTATTTAGGCGGATAACGGACAGGTCCTGGCCTCATTTACCGATGCTAAATATAACTTTACTAATCTTAAACTTAAAATCAAATATCTCTCTTGTCAGTCTGATACATCACCAATACAAGCATTCAGTTTTTATTATGAGCACATCGACGATAGCTCACGAATAGCTGATAGAGAACCAACGAATTCACGTCTACATACTATCTGATAGAGAACCAACAAATTCACGTCAAGATACTAGTTGATAGAGAATCAATAGCTGCATGTTTATGTAGAGGTATTTACAACAGGCCAGCATGCTGTAAAAGAGTGCATGCAACTATGTGTATTGTGCAGTGACAACAGAACAGATACCTTTTGATTATACTAAAGGTTTTCCCAATTGCATTACAGACTACATCGCAGTTACAGCATTGGATAAATAATTGTACAATGGGGCTGTTCAAAAACATTTTTTCAAATTTTCCGGCTACTTCTTAAAATTGCTAGATTGCCTAAAAAATCAAATTTGGCTCAATTCCAACCAGTAGAAAGCAATGCTATGAAAGAAAATTTTAGACTAATTACAAATAGAGATTTTAGAATTTTACCGGCTATCTCATGATATTGTTACATTGTGTAAAAATATGATTCATAGCAAATTCGACTCAATTACAACTAGAAAAAGTGAAGTTATTAGAGTAGAATGTTTTGGATATGAAAAAATAGTCGGCTTACTACTATGTAATTATATTATATAAAAGAATTTCTCACTAAAATACTCCATTTATTTTCAAATCCAAAATATTCTCCTCTCACATCATTGATTCCACTTTTTTCAAATTAAGCCAGATTCAGTGTTCCTTTTATGCAACATAACAATTTTATCAAGTAACCACCCAGTAAAATAAAAAATAAGTTATTTTAGAACAGCCATATTGTACAAACAACATTACACAACATTAGCCATTCATTACTATACTCACGTGCACAATGCACATACCTAACAAAACGTCAAATGGACGAGGGGCATTGTGTGTTTTCACAGACAGCAGATCAAATAAATGAGTTACACCTCAAAAATACTAATGTGGAAAGGAGATCCTCAGATATGTTAAAGCGGCATGGCCGTAGAATGAATCCACATCTACTGAATACACGTTCCACTAGTGCACTAGATGCAGGAATTGAAAAGCATTTTTGAACCACACTAAAGAGCATTGAATACTCATTCTTTCTAGTCGCCCAAAAATGCAAAGAATCATCGCCTTCAAATCTACACATGAGCTTATCAGTCTCTTGACCATCTGAGTCATTTCATTGGCTCTAATTGAACTTTGCTTCAATTGTTTGCTTGTATAATTGAAAAGTCTTGAGTACTTTAATTGTGGAGGATCTATTACCTCTTCATCACTGGACGATTTTGTACAATGCATTATTGCTACTATGATGTATCATTTTCTGTTGTTTTTACGGCGGCATATCTGATATCAGACAAGTGCAACGAAAGCAGTGGTGACAAATAGCGATGTCGGCAGAATTCGTCGCATGCGTTGATCTAGCCATTACGATTCGCAAATTTCCTAATCTTCAAGTCATATAAAATAAGCCGAGTCAATGACTTGGGTCGAGTCATGCGTAATGACTCGAGTACAAGTCGAGTCAATCCAAATATTGACTCGAGTCGAGTCGAGTCATTTTCCCATTTCAAGAAAATGACTCGAGTCAAGTCGAGTCATAAAAAAATCGTAACTCGAGTCTGACTCGAGTCGAGTCATGACTCGAGTCATTACAACCCTGGTCGAAAGTGATAGTGCGACGGTCGATATTTACGTTATACTTTGTGCACCTACGCCTCTTGCATACAGCAGTTTGGATTGATGTTTATGCGTCTGTGATAACTACCTTTCAGGATTGTGATGTGACATATGATTATATTCGACATGTTCTGCCTGGGGGTACTATATACGTGGAAGTGCTGCTTGGTATAAATCTGGATATTCTCTGTTACATTGTTTTCAGCTGCTGGAAATCTTGCTGATTCTTTTGGTGTTACTATGATTGCAGGAAATGTGTAATATCGATTGTACTTAAATTTAACTTCAAACACCGCGTCGATTAGCTCTGAAAACTGTCATGCAGGACGCCGGGAGCATCGATGGACAAGTTGAACAATATTTAGCTTCTGCTGAGGACCGAAACGAAGCTACAGGTATGATGCATATCAAGGATCTCAACTTGATCATAGTTTGTATGTTTTATTGACACAACAACAGCGGCGCTCATCGTCTATTAAGGTCATGTGCGCCACGACAGTAACGTGTGTAATATTCAACGTCTTTGATTTACGTCTTCCGGGCGACAATTCACACTCGCATTCTTTCCCCATCGGTCTCCCTCGTTTTTCATGCACCCGTGTCTTCGTCTCCACTCTCGACTTTTCGGCTCCCTTCACCTTCACTCTGGGCTTTTCATACATTGCAATCGCAGTGAGGTTAGCGATTAGGTCATTGTTCATCCAATGCTTGAAAATGATATTGATAAGGTAGTGGTTTATTTTGCTCTGTACAAGATAATTTCATTGTACAAAGTATTTCCATAATATTTTACGACTACAGGACTATTCCGCACGAGACATCTCTGTGCCAGGGTTGCATTTAAAACAAAAATCAATTTAAAACAAACATGTTTAAAACAAAGCCCTTATTTAAACATGTTTTTTATTGTTTTTTTTTTGTTTTTTTGTTTTTTAAAGCCATGACGTCACGAAAATTCAATTGACTAAATTTATGTGCTATTGCTGTTGAATCGACTATTTTGCGGGTTCTAACCATCCCATATCGATATACGTCGGCTATATCGGGTGGTAATTGTCAGTAGGCTTATACAACAATGTTTTTTGGAGTGTATTTACACAATTATGGCATTATTTTACAACTTAAAAAACACAATAAAAAATGCCTTTGTTTTAAACCAGCGGTTCTCAACCTTTTTGGACATACGCCCCCCTAGGCGATGGTCGAAAAAATTGCGCCCCCTGACCCCCTGCACTTATCGTCATGTTAAAAAGAGCACATCATCTAATACAGAGGTGGGCAACGATTTTACTAATCATGGCCGCATTTCGATTAGTTATGTAGCCTAAGGGTGCATTCCAGGGCATAGCCGCAATGAACTATCCGGACGCAAAATACATATGTTAAGCTGTCCATATCCATTCCCGGTGAACTACCGACTATTCTACTTTTCACAACGGCCTATTGTACACACCGAAATCGCGAGTGGCAATGTTATGAATAGTTGCTGGGATTGCATATTGTCGCGCGGGTCGCGAAAATTTTTCATAGCCACGAATGAATTCCGTAATTACTATTGTAGCAGTATCATATATTAATACCAAATATTTATCATTTCTCAGCCCATGTTGTCAGATTCACCGGTTGAGTAGATGGAAGGAGTGCATTCGAAAATTTAGGGCAAGTTATAAATGCTAATGCATTTTCGGGTGGGCCAATTGTTATTAGTCACTTTGATGAATGCTGTTATTTCTTGACTATTCTCATTCCGGCTCAGATCGAGAAGGGCGCTTCTGTAATAAAATCGAAAAATAAAGTCGTGTTGAATTGCCCGAAGAAAATTTCAAGATTAATTAAAATCTTTCAAAAATTCGGGAGTGAATTCGTAATTTCAATTTGCATGTCTACGGCCGCCAACACATACTAATTGAATTAGGCGTTGGCGGCCGCACAAATTCCCTTTTACGGCCACATGCGGCCGTATGGGTGCAGGTTGCCCAGCCCTGATCTAATAGTATACATAAGGTATATCTTACGCCAAATTGGAATCCGCATTCCATTTGTTGAGTCTTTTACATTTCTGACAAATCTCCCCAAACTTAGGGTTCGCTGACAACAACTTTTGTTAGGGAACCTTTTTTAAAAATCCCACCATAGGTTAGTAGACATATGTCTGCACTATCACTACACCAATATTGAAACGGATATTTCGAGAGCCTTTTGACTTTTCGGGAGTTTTAGGACGGGCGGTGAAAATCTTTATAGCTCTTTAAGTTTTTGCACCGTTGGGGTGTATGCCCATAGCTCATGGTTCAACATAAAGACCATATTCGGAAATTTTCTGCCCTTTTCAACAATATGTGGTCATGGGTCTGGTATCTACTGTTCGGGATTTATAATCACAAACGTGAATGCGCTTAAAATTCATTTCTAAAGAGAAGTGCCCCCTTGAAAGCTACATTAGGGAATAGTGGTTACGTCTAAAGCGGCCCAAGCCCGCTTCTAAAAACTGGGAAAGAGAATTCTTGCAGACTACCTTCAGACGCATGGATGAATAGTGAATACCCGTCAGACAATGATATGTCTTGAATTCTGCTGGTCATAGGCCATTACAGATCGTCTGTCCTCTATGTGAAGAGTAAATTCCGACACAAATTTTCTGACATCAAAGTAACGGCCCATAGTCAAGTATAAATTCCTATATTAACAATATTACTCAGCGTATAATCCCCTCAAACTTGTGCATTAAGTGTTGGAAGGTATGAAGACTGACGAGCTATCACATAACGACTTATATAGTATGTTTTAGTAATGATATGAACTTCAGTTTATTGCAATGTATAGCGCTCGCCAATCTGCGTCTGTCAATACTAAAATAACCTATATATAATCTATAGAGGTATAAGCCCAATTTGCGCATTGTGCATGCTTTTGAATTAGCTGGATGGTAGGATCCAGAGGTAGGCTAGCTGACTTTAATTTTACGTTATTATTAATCGAGTGTTCTCATGCGGCTCCATAAGTACTCTGAAGTTCGAAATGCGGCTTGGGAACCACCGATATAAATGATTTCAGTGTGTTTCCCGACCACCAGGAAACTTCTGCGACTGGTTCATGGAATCTCTATAATGTTCCATGAACAGCGGTATAAAAGCATTTGTCTATAGATCAGATAAGTATTACTATTTGTCGTCTATATGCGGTCCTTCTTTACAGATCATCCTGCATGCACCAGACATGGGGTAATCGCGATTAGTAATCGTAATCGATTACGACGATTACAGCATTTTCGAGTAATCGTAATCGCAATCGATTACATTCGAGAAAATTCCGAAGTAATCGTAATCGTAATCGATTACTTTCCATATTTAATCGATTTCTTTGTGAAAGAACGATTACTTTTATTTGTACAGGACTATGACATAAATTGAGCATTCGTGAACAAGGAAGAGGTATTATACCAGTTAGTGATGGCACAAACGTCAGATTTTCAAATTACGTCAGAAGTGGCCTATTAGCTTTGCTCGTCATTGCGTAAGAAGTATCCAGCTATCCACATTTAGCGAATAGATATTCGATGTACATTAGTGTGATTGTAACGGCACTCACCGTCCTGTATATCAGGTTATCAATACATTCCACACGCCGCTACCTTGTAGCAGGATAATTGCTGCTTGGCGACCAGTAGGCCTATGTTGTAGGCGAATGTACAACCGAGAAAGGTTTGAAAATTCGTAGCCTACTCGTCGAATAAAACATTACGGTTTCCACGACGAAGCATTAAAAATCAACAGCTGCTGATATATCATAACTAGGGCGTTTTTTTTTGACATGTCAAAATTTGTCAAAATTTTGTCAAAATTGTAGCGTTAGGTCAAAATTTGTCAAAATTTTTCATAAAGTCAAAATTTTTTTGACGTCTGCATTATGTTTGTATCGTAGATTTGGCACTGTCCGTGAACTTATCATTTGATATTTTACAGGTTTTAGCCTATTTTATAGGCCTACCGTTGTGAACGGCTAATTGTCTGCTCATTGTGAATCACAAACGGTCAAATAAAACAAATTTGTAGACATGGTGTTATGGTCAACGTATCTCAATATCCTAACTGAAGAAAGACTTCTTGGGCATTGCATCATTCTTATATTAAGAAGCGCATGATGAAAAATTGTGATATAGACAACATTGTCAGAATAAAGCAACACGTACGGTGTGTCACCAGCACCAGCAGTGTACGCACAACTTGAGTGTTGTCAGCCAACAACTGCTGCTGTTGAACGTCCTTGGCAAGCTTCTTAGTAAGGACATGCACTTTCTACCCAAGAATGTAGGAAAGAATCTCTCGTTGTACTACAAAATTTTTCAATTATTTTTACCATAATACATATTGTAACCACTGGAATTCTTCATGGGGCAAGATTTCGTTAAAATATTGTTTTTTTTCATGTAAAAAGATGCATGTTTCTAAGTCAAAAACGTTTTTTCAGGCCAAACTACTTCGTTAGGACAGTCAGTTCCAACCAGAAATGAAGATAACTAGTACAATTTTAACATTATGTGTGAAAACACCTAATTTGCATACGTTAGGTCAAAATTTGGTCAAAATTCAGTTTGTTTAGGTCACAAAAAGTCAAAATTTTGATTTTTTAGGTCAAAATTTTCTTTTTTTAGGTAAAAAAAACCGCCCTAATCATAACCGAGCCGTCTCTCGTAATGGCCGCTTGCATTACATTATCTGTATTAAGTTGAAGGCAGAACTTCATGTTCACTTTCTCTTTATTCTCATATTATTCTGCATGAAACGGGCGCCAATCGTTATTTCACAATATTTACTCAACATGTGGACCTGCCGCCATAGCCATCGGCTTATATACGGCTTATATGTTAGCTTGGCTTGTAGCTAGAATCAGGACTAAAAAGCAAATCTTCCCCACTCCAAACGTTGGTCTTGGGCCCCATAGGGTAGTAAATTTTCAAGTTGAAGATTTAATTTCGTCAATAATATTGGTAATTGCATTATATTACTATTCATTTTTAATCCTCTCTCAGCCCCCCGATGGCCAGATTTACCTGAAGAGATGGGAGCACGTAATTCATGATTATAACATCTGGTATCTCGTAATAATTACTTTAGGGTATGTTGTTAATTCGTGACCTCCGGTCTGTTCTATAATCAAAAGATATTGTTGTGGCCAAAACGTAGCAGACTAAAAGAAATACTTGCGTGAGACGCACACACTAATTGCCGCATGTCTTTATTGCTCTGTGAGTGCCGGGTGGCATTTGCATTGTGGCCTCAGATTGGAAGGACCAGACTATTAGCCACGCCCACTCAGCGCGGCTATATTGACAATGGACACATACCCCTAGTTTCGGCCAATGTCTTTCATTAGTAGCACAGCACTTCGTGGATTCGCATGTTGGCCGAAACTGCGTATGTCTTTTGGTGTGTGTGGCGCGGTATTGACTGGCACCTAAATGTCTGTTACTATAAATTATGCATACTTTTTTTTCTTGAGGAAGATACGCAGGCTATGTATTTCAAAATCCAGCTATCTAGAGACATTTAAATCGCGATGCTCGTACACAATTTTCAAGTTCATGTAATCTCTCGAAAATAGTCTATAATTTGCGTTGGTTTACGAAACACATTTGAGTCCCCTTCGACCTCGCTCCCCACCCTATTAGGAGATTTGGGGTGCGGCAGTTGTGGACCTGGCAAGAATGCAAATGGGCAAGAATGCAAGAATGCAAATCGTCCAATATAAAATGGCAATGGGTACTTCATGACGTAACAAGAAAATGTCGCATCTTAGTTGTTATCTCATCAGGCCTTTTCAGCGCAATCCATATATTGTCTTCCAATATAACTTATAAGACGCAAAATCAATGTAATCGTGAGTAATCGTGATTACTTTTCGATGTAATCGTAATCGTAATCGACTACTTCCTGATTTTGCTGTAATCGTAATCGTAATCGTAATCGCGTCATTCAGAAGTAATCGTAATCGCAATCGATTACATTCACGAAGTAATCACCCCATGTCTGGCATGCACCCTCATATTTGTCTATGACATTACAATCGACAACCGCGTGTCACGCGTTTTGATAGTCCCATTTTATTATACTGCACATGTTCATCCAGGGCTTGAAAATTCCGACCTTAATTGGTGCATTTTGGTGATCAGTTTCATTCCAAATATGAATAAATGAAGACAATATTACGTTAATGTTGAAGTAGGCCTATTGTGCAAACGGATTCAAGAGAGTCCCTTACCATTCATAAATGGATATATCTGCTCACTTTTAGTTATCCTCTAACAAAATTCGCTTAGATTATATCACTGATAGCTAGTATTTCTGTTAAGGTTTGCTTGCCGTGGGTACAGACATCCGTCAAAAGTTCGTCGGAAGTCAGGTTCATGCAGTTGCGAGAGATCAGTATTACATTGAAAGGGCTTTCCTTATATCACCATCAACTGTTGATGTTCAAAATGGTAGGTGCTTCTGATACTGTCTGGTCAACAAATACAAGACAATGCTCCCAAATCCAGCCTATATTTTTCAGGTGCCCCACTCCCAACAGCCATCATTGACCAATTACCTCAATAATATATTTCACATAAAAAAATTATAGGCCTACTCCTCATCGATAAGAGATATTACGGTACTCTAATCGCTTTCTGTTGAACGATATAATGGATCATGAATTCTAGTTCATAATATCAGGATATGCCTGGTGTAGGAAATTGTCCTGTCATATTTATGCTATGGATGATATTTTTCTGCATGTATTTTATACAATTCACTCCTGTTGAATACAGCATGGAATCAAAGCAATATGAATACAAAGGGACGTTCGGAAAATGAAGAAACGAGGAGACGTTTCAAAGATTTATCGGGAAAAATTGGTTTGATGGACATTGGTACGAGTACTTTTCTACTTTCTTGTTCATTTCCTTGTGTTATTGATCTTCATATTCTTCTGGGCTTCAACGACCTAAAATAATTATTTTATATGTCTATGACAGCTATGACCTTACATTAGATTGGGATCTTAAACACGCGTCCCGCGAGATCATTTTGTACGGCCCGCGTCGGCAATCTGGATTTTGAAGTATTTGGAAATTTTTAACTGCCACATATTTTTTTTAAGATTTGAGAACATAAAATTCGCTCTAAAACGACTCCAAAAACCTGAAATCACTCATTAATCTTTACTCACTTTCAAAAGTTATCATGCGGTGCCAGATCAGCTATTACGTCACATTACCTGTTTATGATGGTACAACTTTGAAAATTGGGATTTGGACTTGGGCCTGACCTTTTGTAGAATCACTCGATGTCAGGCGGAATGGGTGATAAAATAAAAATGAACGGAGTTGAGTTGGGTCAAACGTTACAATCGGAGAAGGACTAATGACTCGGAACGCCGTGAATTGGTACTGCCATGGGCGCAACAAACTATCAGGCTGTTATGGGGAATAGTAATATATCAAGAGGTCGTAGCTTGCGTTGCGTTGCGTTGCGTATTTAGCTATCCAAGCACGTTGGTATGGCAATGGCAACCTTTGGCATTCTTCTGCCCCTTGATGTATAGTTCGTTGCATCCTACGTCATCGTGGGTCTCTTTATCCATGATATTAATACCGATTAAAGGTGGCGAGTAATGTAGTGGTACGCTCCACAGTTGTAACACCGATGGATTCTTGGGCGAGTGAAAAGTTGTATTTACTACGGCACATTAATCATTATATTCAAGCCGTTATTGATCTGTTCCAATATTTGAAGGTATATCTAACGCTAATTTAATTTGACTTTGGCAATGGCATGATTATTAGCCCTGTTATCAGGAGTATGCCCGAAACCTGGATTAGGTTGTGCTGCTCCTATGCTCTAATATCAGAACGATAATTGTTAATTTCTTAAAATTCTACCTATAAATGGAGCTCGTCAAATGTCCGCTAACTGTTATTAATATTACGTTAAAACGCGACAGCCTTTATGGCGTCATGATGCATTTGTAAGTTCGCATGGTGTCTATAACTAAATATTTTGACATACTATGCCAAGTACAACAACAATCCTATTCAAATATATAAAAATGTCATTTTTTTCGTGCCCGACGTGAATTCACAATAGTATATCATTATTTCACGATATGTGTGGAATGCCAGTCTGCAAAGTCCCGCCAAATAAATTGTACTTGGAAATACATTGAATACCCCAATTATTGGTGATGCCGACTGCAGCGCCATCAAAAACCAGGAAATCGGCCCGCGAGCACATTTGAGTTTGAGACCCCTGCATTAGATGAAAGACTAATTAAATGAGATCAAAAAGTTACCGGTCATGTTATTTCTGTTTCGGAATACTACTACCACTGTAATGTCAACTGGAATTCTGGATTTGCCTTTGAACAACATGCCGTTGTTGGCCCATGATTTGACGTTTTACTGGAAATTATCCGATGTAGCGATATCCATTATTCCATTGATACACACAGATTTGTCTTAGCGATTCGGAGTTGCTCTTTATGGAATCCATATGCTCTCACATTCTGCTTAGCCTATTACGAATTCTCAAATTATCGGCTCACCACTTTTGGTCATTTTAGGAGTACAGAACTTCATAGTACACTTGGATAATACACTCATATTGTTTGTTATTCACCCGAAGATTTTTATGCTGGGGGACACTTTTCAGGGCTTAACGTCAGCCATACTACGCAGATTGGCCTTGAAATTGTGGTCACCGAGTATGACGTAACACTGTCGGGAACTTCAAATTGGCGAATATAAGAAAATTAAAATATACATGAATGATACAAATTGAAGTCAGTGGCACTGCTCTCTATATATGAAGTGGTCTCAAATTAAAGACGATAAAAGGCGAGAAGATTTGTCAGCAGCCATTTTCTTCAAAAACCCACCGTATTAGGAGTGCAGCTTGCCACGAAATGGACCATTGCATTTTAGCTGTTCATATCCTTGACATCGATATCACTCATTATTCCGCGTAATCACGGTGCTAGTCGATGTTCGGTTGTATGCTATACCGGTGCATGATGACTGATGAGTGACTTCTGATATGAAAGCTCTAGGGATTATCGGAAATTCTCAAGGACAAACAGCGAATCAACCACGGCTTTTGCTCCCTGACTTGAATTCGGACTTTTCCTTGTATTAAATTTAAAATCACTCGTTTTGATTCCAGTGAATACTATAAAAGTGAGACTTGCTCGTCACTCGGAATCTTGTGACTTGCTTACACCGCTGTTCGTGTTACATAAATCTCCATTCAGTTGTTATATCAGATCAGAAGGCATTTGTAAGGGCAGCCCTGTAGCGCCATAGGAGCTCTCGGTCGGCCAATATGGTGATTGAGTGAATATACATATATACATCTATGTGTCGCAAGTTGCAATAAAAGTCTGTGCTCTTAAATGCAATGAAAGCAAAGTTAAAGATGCATCCATAATTTCTACGTTTGCCATCGTTTCGGTGCAGCCTGAATACGGTATCCTCCATAAGAAAATTACTGCTGCCAAATAGTTCACACGAGCCTATCTTTAATTTCGGTCCGCACAAAATTTAAATACTAAGCCCTTTTAAAGAGCGCCTTTCAAATGATTAGCAAATTCGTTTTGCTTTCGAATTGTAATCATTATGTGCTCGAGTACATGAACGCGAAAGTAGAGAACATATCCTTGCGCTAATTAATAGAAAAGATAGGATGTTCAAGCAAATGTTTACGATACAAGAGTTATCCAGCTGATTGGATTCGGTAATTGATTATTTTGCCTATAGCATTTAACATGTATGGTGCATGGTACATGGTGGAACATTCTGACCCATGCACAATTTTAAATGCTAGCTTCTGCTCGGTGCTTCTCATCCTGTGCTTATCTGGAAAACATTTACGCTATCTGCAAGCTTCGGAAGCCCCACAAGTTTTGCTGAATCATAATAAATCCACCCCAATACACCTCTAATACTTTATAATTGAATACTGATGCACAGCATGCAGCAACATTGTGTTGAAAGAACAAAACAAAACCAGTAAAGTACAATTTAAACACAAAACGTAAACATCATCATGAATATTCATTGCAAATCAGTGTGCCTTACGCTGATGTCTTTTAGATACCAGTTCAGACATGGGATGCTTTCCCTTGGCAACAGCCATTCTATTATTTAGTCGAAACGCAATAACGTGATACCAATTGTTTAATTGAATAAAAGCTTATAAATATATTGGAGATAAAATTGGCGTCTCAGAATGACCCGTCATGTTCTGCGTATGCCACTGCATTAGACGTGCACGTATACATACCCCCACAGTAGTTAAAATTCCAGTACTGATCGGGTCAATTTGTCTGCAACCGATGATGAACAAGTCGGGCGTATCATCACAAACCAC
Source organism: Botryllus schlosseri (assembly GCF_051294905.1). Lineage (NCBI taxonomy): Eukaryota > Metazoa > Chordata > Ascidiacea > Stolidobranchia > Styelidae > Botryllus > Botryllus schlosseri. The sequence continues at coordinate 12,786,616 of NC_137238.1, read as the reverse complement.
TTTTGTGAGTGACCTCCAACGGAGCATCTGAGACTGGCTCACGGAACCCCTACTGTTTCATGCCTTTTAAAAACAAATGTATTAGTACATTAACTGGCAGCGGGTCCGATTAGGGAATTCATCTTTTTAGGTGAACAGAAAGACCACGGAGAGTCTCTGCAAATGAACGTGAACTGTGTGAGGAGTCCTCCGGATGGCACAGGTAAAATAAATTAATCGGCATGTATGTGATATTTTTACTTCTGTGGACCATTATGTCGTTACCAATGTAATTGACCGCGATATTCTGTTATTATTGGAGCAAAATATTAACTTGTTTTCCTGATATTTTCCTCGGTATCTAAATTAGGAGATATTATATATTCATTTTAAAAAATGCATTGTGAAGCACCACCAAACCACTTTACTTACAAGTCACATGGCTTCCAGAATTTGAAAATACGGGTTAAGTTTTACTATAGATGCATGAGTGACATTTTCCATTGAAAGACACAGTAATACAAGGTGTGATGAAGTGTTTACCAAGCATAATTTTTTAGAACAACATAATTCTAGTAATAGAGCTCCAACTTGATGCCATGATTTTTAAGAAGTAAAAGTAGGTATTTTGACTTCAAAAATTGCCAAAGTACACGTAGAACTATAAACTAAAATATAAAAGTAGTGGACGTTGGCAAAACATACATGCGTATACTTGGAAACTTGTTACTTGTTACTTGTGGGGTTCCATTTTATTGGAAAGTTTCATTTCAATCGTATAGGGGGGTGCACTATGGACAAGCCATTGCCGCAGAAGACCCCGGCTTGTTTCTTAGCAGTAGCAAGTTTTGCATTGTCGTCTCTCTTGCTATTGCGTCTTTGCATTGAAAATCCCAGAAAAATATTGTATGAATGGCGAATGAAAAGAGCAAGAAAAGTGTGTAACATTGAAGTATATCAGAAAATCAAGATCTTGTTTATTCGGGCATTGGGTCGAGGCGGGTGTTAAATTGAGATACCTAACTTGGTTGTTTCGACATCCTCCGATCTGCTTATAACATCGTATTGTGTCTTTCATGTCGCATTGCGAGAAAATGGTCACTGCCGTCATATAAAATAATTAAGGAAGCTAATGACTGATGAAATGCTCAATACCGGAAATGAGGCCGTGTAGTTGAGGCTTGGTCGAAAGTGATGAAATTTTTCGTCACCGCTATCAGGGACATAGGTCTAATCTCACGGCTCGCTGCAATTGGGTTACGTCATACTTTTCATACGGCCAAAGACAATTTTACGGTAAGTTTTGACCGGCTTGCCGAGCGCTAAATTTGACTATACGGGGGTATCACTCAGAAGCTGCCGCTGTACTCACTGCAAAAATATCAATTTTATCACGCTCATGGCTCTGAAACCCCTTACAATTAGCCTCGAATTTTGCATTGTCACGGAGTTTGGCATTGTGGCGTCACAATGATGTCTGGCAAAACTATGCTGGAGGAGCAAGTTACACACTATGGTGTAACAAAGAATTTACATGCTTTTTTGTCACAATAAAACATATTATATAGAACATATTTCTCTAGGATAAAACATTTTGTCTTGTGACTAGGGCTGGGCAAAATCGAGTACCTGAGTGATTCGATTCTGAATCACGTAATATGCTTCGAGTCGAGTCGAGTAATCGAGTATCAGTCATTATGACGTCATAAAAGAATGTAATATGTCAAAGTTCAAATATGTATATTTTATGTAACAACCAAGAATATAATGCCTGTTATCCATCTCATAAAAGATAGTTTGGTATTTTTCGACCATACCGATTTCATTGCACCAGGTGACAATGTTGTGGGATGATCATGACTTCGGAAATGTGCTATTTCCAGTAACATATGTAGCTTTGTACTATATGTATCGTACGCCACGATACGAGCAATCAAGGTTTCAGGGCTTCCACAGTGAAAATTAGTATCGAAACTATAATTCTCGTTGATAAATTAACTGTCAGTGGCAAGGAGCGTATAATTTCAGTACTTTTTACTTTATACTTTTACTACTCGACTCGAATCATTAAAATTGATACTCGATTCAGATTCAAGTACTCGAATCATTGTGCCCAGCCTTACTTATGACTTAGTGTTATTTTCCCTCTTTCGTCAGCAATATATAATTATTTGTGAATATTTGGAGCAGGACTTTCCTTTGTGGGTCCCGGAATAGTTTCAAATCAGTAAGTAAGTGAGCCACGGCTATAAAATGGTTGAAGACTACTGTTGTGTTCATCTATTGAACGGTTTTCATATTCGCCTGAGCGTATATTCGCTCACGAACGGATTATTCCGCAGTGAATTTGGTATATTAGAGTTGCTAGAGGGTGGAACTGATGTTCGCCGCGTTTTTGTAAAAATGTATTGTAACGGCTGGTGATATGTTTTCCAATTTATTATTATAAATATGGGTAGAATGTTCGATTGTAGTATTTATCTTTTAAGATGGACAGAACGAATCTGGGACTCCTTCAGAGATTAATGTGAAATTTTCGAGGAGTTCTCCCGTTGGAAAAGGTAGTTCCTATGTTCTTATTTTAAATCATCGTTCAGCATGTTGTGATATTTTACTTTCTGTAGCTAACCATTACTTTACCATAGGCGATTTACGACGACATGAATTTAAATTTTTGAGCTCTATAGGAAACCATTTCAGCTACATTTTTCCTGCATATAAATCACGAAAGGCTACTTCCAGTTTGCAGAAATGCACTATAAGCAGGCCGTGTTATTTTGGGTATTTTTCAGATATTATTTTGGCAATTTTAGCATCGTCATGAATTCATATTTATAGACTCGAATGAACCATGTAAAACGCTTCCGTCTTATGAAATGGAAGACAGAAAACATGCAATATCCACACTCTGTCATCAATCAGCCAGATTAAAATCCGAATTGAAAACGAAGTTTGAGACCAAATTTACCCGATACAAAACCGAGAGCTACTGAAATATATATCCTCAATAGTCGATGATTCACTATGCGTACAACATTACCGGCATTCACACAGGTCACAATACTTACGATAACAATTCAAAAGTGTTTCTGACACGTTTGCAAAGCAGCCATCACTACCCAACCAATCTAGCCATATGGAACAAGTAACTAAACAGATGGTGAAATAACAAGTAAACAGAAATGTCTGATCGCCCCATAACCTATTGGAGCGCACCACTGCGTTATTTCGCACCTTTAATTGGATGGGTGGAGGAACATGGATAAAGTGACCCAAGATGACCATTGACCAGCGATGTAATTACGTATATATTAGAGGGCAACATAGTGCCAATGGTTGCCATAACAAACTGCTTAGATAGTGAAATATGCTATAATAAACTACGCTACGCTACGTTTTGATACATTACCATTCCCCGTGACACGCGAATAGTTTGTAGCATCCATGGTTGTAACCAAATCACGGCGTTCTGAGTCACAAGTCCTTCTCTGATTTTAAAATTTCACCCGTGTCAACTGGACTCATTTCCATTTTGTCACCGAGTCAATCGGAGTCCGACTAATTCTACGAAAGGTCGCGCCCAAGTTGAAATCACAATTCTCAGTCACGTAGCACCTACTTATAGGATTTATCGTCGCGAAGAGACATTATGACTTAGTAGCAGATCTTTTATCGCGTGGTAACGTTTGAAAGTGATATGATAGTGAAGTTTGATCGGTAGTTTCAAGTGTTAGGAGCAATTCTGGAATGAATTTTAAATCTCCACCAAACGTAGGAGAGACTGTTTCAATGAAAGACACACTGGGACATCGTGCGGCGCAGTTACAACACATTTATCAGGACTTTCCTCTTAGTTCATATGCGTTTCTGCAATAGGTTGCATACAATGTTTTACAGAACATAGTGCATTTCTTGAAACCTGATTTTGGTATTTGAGTGAAACCTTCGTATTGAGTATTGTGTGTCCGGAGCAGTTCAAACTGATAAAACTACCGACCCAGAGAAACAGTCAGCAGAAGGGCACAACCTTGCTCTAGAAACTCGGAACTGCTCTTTCAGGAATCCATATCATGTCGCGTTGTGTTCGGCCAATCACGAATTCCAATATTTTGATTTTGCAATGTTGGTACATTTACGAGTACAGAACATCACATTGAACTTGAATAATGAAGTCACATTGTATTATTCACCCGAAGCTGCTAAAGCTGTCACTTTTCGAGGATTAATGTCGGCAATAAAACGCAGATTCAAATAGAAACGAATACGAGATATTAATCAAATTGACGAATAGGCTAAAAATAGAGGTGAGAGATTTTCAAATGAAAAAGGAATTCCCATGCCGACATGAGCTGGGTTGACGAACTGCAATCATTGTGAACTTTTAAACAGAAAAATGAAGTATGATCGGTTTTTACGACCCTCATCCAAAGTAAAGAACATAGCATGACGGCAATTAGCACACATGTCGACTGTTCAATCAGACTGTTACCAATAGACCCAGTTTTGCGCTATGACCTGATTATATTCACTCCATGGTGGATTATTTTGCGAACAATTTGATTTGTAAGACATGGTGGATGGCGGAACATACATTATGCTTTTACCGCTTGGCGATCCATTTTCAATTTAATATTATAGTAGGAAATTCATTTTAAGATGCACAGAAATCCGCAGAAAATTCTTCGGAGACCGATGTAAACTCCTTAAAGAATCCTCCTGATGGGAAAGGTAGTTCTTGATCTAAATAATTATTTATTCAAAACGTATTTGAGATTTTGCTTTATGTAGCCAATCATTACTATACTAAGATATCGATTTTAATAATGAAGGCCAATAGTAACAAATTATGGACATTTGCTGCAGTATCAAAATCAAGAGGGAAAATTGTCATCTGAAAAAAATGAAGGGTATAAAGCACGATCAAAACCACTTCACGTGCAAGTTGACTGACTTCAGTTATTCTTCATAATCAAATGGAGCAGTGACTTTGCCAACTGACAGGCACAGTTAGGCAACGTTTGACATATTTAGGACAAGTTGGCCAAGATATGCTTCTACGCCGGATGCGTTGCGACAATATATCCAGTTATTTACTCGGCACATTGCTTGTAGTAATACAGTGTAGCCTTCGAGTAATGGTTTGGAAGAAGTACAGAGTAAGTAGTTTCACATCAAATTGCTGAAATAGTAGTGAAAAGAATCTAAAACGCACCAGTTGAGTAAGTACTGGAAGTGGACGAAACCGACTAGAGTGCTCGGAGAAAGTAGTAGTATGACCCCCTCTGAGTCTATGAAACTACTCTATCGTGATACATTTCGCCATCATGAATGGGATTTTCTAATAATTACTCCTATCATATCACAGACTCACCGGTTTGCTACTAACGTTCAAGCAGCTTCGGACATTGAAACGCAGTACTGTTGTAGCCATTGTTTTCCAACAAACTTGTTTCTTTCAGGGTGGTCTAAACTGAATGGAAAGATTCATCTCAACTGGGAAAAACCGTTTAAAGAAGGAGGACGTGTCTTTGAGGGAAAGCAAAAACTCCCTACCGCTTGGCGGGATGTTGCAGTCAAAATCATTAACTATAATCGTAAAAACCATGATGAAATCAAACATTTGCTTACACTAGGATCCCATACGAATGTTGTTGTGATGCATGATGCCGACGTAAACATAAAGGACACCATACCTTTCATTTATATAGTCATGGAAAAGAGTTTGACAACTTTACACATATTTATCACTGAAAATCAAAACACACACCTGAAAATGCAAGATTTTGAAATACGGTTATCATATTCGCAGCAAATTGTGAAAGGTGTTGCGTTCATTCATGAAAAGGGTATTATGCATTGTGACATCAAGCCTGATAACATACTCATCTTTCCAAAGGGTAACTGTCGAATATCCGACTTCGGCCTTAGTAAGCAGCTTCCGAAAGACCAATCACGAGCTACCTTGAGCTCAGTCAATACATTCACGGAAGGATTTGAAGCCCCCGAAGTCCACGGTGTAAAACCCGAATACTCATTTCGTTCCGACTCATTTTCTATAGGAATAGTCATGAATATGCTCTTCTCATATGGGTCACATCCATACGGACCAGATAGTAAAAGACATCGAATGAACATAATAGATAATAAACCCTGCGACTTCTCCCATGTCGAGAGGTTGATGGAACCATACCCGAGGAAATCGAGGCAACTGCTGCGTCTTATTAGACGGTTGCTCAGTTACAAATCCGAAGAACGCCCCGTACCGCTTGAAATGCTTCAAGATCCTTTTTTCAGAGGTATGCTCCATTCAGTAGGGATGATGACTTGAGTAAAATTCCAGATTCGTGAGAATGCAGCAACGGGCCTATGTTTATACAAACACCAAACATTAATGTGACCTTGATTCGGTGATATTATGGAAATTTTGATCTTATCTAGCCTTCCTGCTAATGAATGAATTGGATTGAATTAAATTCGACTGATTTAATCTTTTAATTGCTACGTGACGTGATTCCGGTGTATGGTATACAGATCCATTCAGGATAAATCAAGTAGTTTAGTAGTAAAAGAAATACCTAATTATTCCATTTTTGGACTCATTGTATATTGAAACATCAAAATTGTTCCACATTTGCATTATCTCTTGTTCTTCATTTTTTTTTATATATTTAGATGCTCCAAATCAGGTGAAACATTTCAAAGGCGATCAGGTATGAAGGACTAGATATTTAAATTACCTGAGTCAGTGGTGTATGAATGCGGCGTTAGGAGGTCGTAACCCCTTTCCAAATCCTAAATTCTAATTCTGATATTATATGGTATAAATGCTGATTTATCAGTACAATAATAAAATACTTTTACTTTAATTTGTCCTACAAAAACGAAAGATGCATTAGGGGATCTATATCGGACAAATCTAATCCGTAAGGTTTTGGGAAAAGTTTATAGAATTGTAGAACAAGTCGCTGTATTGCCAACAACCAATTTCTCCATCGAATTCAGCTCGCCGCCCTCGACAAATCGGTCGCCTGGAAACCCTAATTAAGCATTGCACGGGTCGTTGATTCATCAGAAAAAAACATGGTGACACCTAGGATTGCATTTAAAATAAAAATCAATTTAAAACAAACAAGTTTAAAACAAAGCCCTTGTTTAAAACATGATTTTTATTGTTTGTTTTTTAAGCCATTACGTCACGAATATTCAATTATGACGTCATAGTGGATTGACATTGACAATCGAAAATATAGGGTAAATATAGCTTCTTTGATGAAATATCTACGTACTATAGCTGTTGAACAGATTATTTTGAGGGTTCCGACCATCCCATATCGTATACATCGGCTCTATCGGGCAGTAATTGCCTTTAGGCTTATACAACATGTTTTTTGAAAAGTATTTATACAATTATGACGTGATTTTAAGACTTAAATTGTTTTTAAAGGCCTTTGTTTAAAATGCAACCCTAGTGGCACCTGTATCACGACGCAGTTAACAAATCCACGTTGTCATCTTTCTCATCAACGAGTAATCAACTTTCACACTGACATTAACAAATTTAAATTCTAAACATAGCGATCCACGTTCCTGACGTCATGTTATCGTCGAAGAAGTTCAGAATTGAATAATAAAAATACTCAAATGATATAAATCTTCTCCGTTTGTAGAAGATGATTGAACCGTGCATCACACCGGTAGAATAATTAATGTATGGCTGTCCAGACCACGCCCCTATTGCAAAACTATTCAAAGCAGTGCTTTCTAACCACGGCTCTTAACCTCCTTATATCCAAGCTAGCCTTGCAGCTCTGACCGCTGACTAGGACAACTAGAAATTTTCAAGTGCCTTGTTTTAAACATGTTTGTTTTAAATTGAATTTTGTTTTAAATGCAACCTAGACACAGTCCATGCTCTCTCTGCTGCGAAATATTTTCCCACTTCATCCTCTAATATACATTCTGAAGCAATCATCCTTTTCTTATTTGTGTAGTCGAGGGCATGAAAGGGATCAAGCCTGTCATAACTATCTCTTTTTCTTTGCTACTGTTCTTATTGTGATCGAAACTAGAATGGTGTTCGCAGACTACAAGCTAATATTCCAGCATCGATATTTCTGTCGCAATAACTATTATGACTGTACGGTGTAAGTAATGTTATGGCGGCTTGGCAATGGATTTTTCTTCGCCACAGTGATATTCTTGTTAATGACACGGTCAAGGATGAGGCATTTTAAGGAAAATAATAAATTAGATTAGAATTAAAACTAGAGCATAGGAACATTTCAAAAATTAGACAACAATTAGAATTAGAGCTACTGGTATTCCGCTCTATTTTAGTGAAATTAGACAACTAGACCCATTAAAATTCCGCAAAAAATTAATAGCCAGATGTTGTTTGTTTCTATAAATAGTTATTTAGATCACGAATACACTCCGAATAGTCAATCGAAGTCCAAAAAATAGTGAGCAGCCCAAGTGTGGCTGCAACATTCAAAGAACTTCAAGTGGTTGACACAATGCTCTACGATCTTATTTATTGGACCTCTGTTTTATACTATAATGCCACTCTTTTGAGGGGAGTCTTGTTTCATATTTTGTACAGCATAATTGGGTATTTTATTAATATGGGTAGTGCTTCATTTGAAGGTTTAATGTTGGTGTCATCGCGTTTCTTAGAAGTAGAAATTACATGATGAATGTGTTTCATCGTTGATCATAGACGGTACGCTTCAATTTTAGGATTTGGTGGATGCTGGACATGAATTAGGTAAGAGACTGGAATTAATTGGATTAATCTGCGTGTTGTGCAGGATTTTACTTCTGGATTTATAGTGGTGGGGAATGTCAGTGCTGACAACCGCGGGCATTATCAAGAAGATCTGTTGGAAGCAGAGTCCAACAGTCTGGTCGCTTCTGGTCGTGATCTGGAAGCCGTTACATCGCAAAGTGGTAAGCAGATCTGGTTTCAAATCGGTATACTCGTAACCAGATCGAGTCATTTATATCGTGGTATATTATTGACAGGGAATTATGTTAAAATGTAGGCAATTTCCAGTGAATTAACGCTCATATATTCAAGATTCTAGTTCATAGAACTTTATTACTTTGAAATGGATTGCTCATGGTATATCATTATAACCATTACGGTAAATTGACACATCACAGGACTATCCATTCGTACGTTGCACTATTCTCTCTAACGCAGACCTTATCACTGTGCGGCCTGCGACGCGATACTGAGCGCCCCGCAACAAGTTCTTTGGAATTTAGACTATAAAATATATTTATCAATGTTAAGGCGTGAAGTCGTGAACAAAAACTACTGTATAAACTGATCCGCTTATGCGTTTACTTTGGAATCTATTTTATTTATGTTCCGTGATTCCGTAATCCAGGTTCAAAATAAAGCCGATATAGTAAATTATGCCGTAACAATTAAAGCTAATAGTCACTGTCTTCATATTCAAATTCAAATCAATATTTTTTGTTGCAAGGTCTGAACTTTAAACTGTTACGTTATGAGTTTCAAATCGTAATTCGTAAACTAATACAATCAGTGCACGTGGTTATCGGTCATCATCACTCACAAACGATTTTATGTCAAGCCATGAAAGATGCGGCTGAAGGCCGACATTCCAACAAGATTTGAACACCTAAATTTTTATTTACTAAAGCCAACCGTGAGCCGGTATTTTTAGTTTATGGTGAGCACTGAGCAGGTCTCCGTGTTTAAGGAATATAATTTGAGTCGGCATTATGGCAAAAATCATGTAGTGAATAGATACAATCGGCTGATATGCGGGCCTGCCAGCAAACGCAGCAAAACCACAAGGCTATTTTACCAAGTCACGAAGAGCTAGGGTTGCGGCCTAATATTAACGCATCCACTTAGCGACATGTGTTCACAATGTAATTCACTGCTTTCAATTTCGAAATAAAATGCACGCTGCAGAACGTAGTCTAACTCAAAACATTTATCTCGGCCCGCCATCGTATTTCTGCTTCACGTTTGTCCCGCCGGGACAATAATTGCCCCAGTGTATGACGCATGCATAAACTTGTTCAAAATATTACGTAACACGGTATCTATAAAAACAACTGTTTTGAGCAAAAATATGCATTGAGTCTTATTCCTGGAGAAATCGTCATTCAGCCAGGTAATTGAGTAAACCAGGGGCCAAATGAGAAGTAGAAAATACGTAGGCGGGCCGAGTGAAAATTTTTAAATATAGTCTGTAGTGCATTTTAATTTTAATTTTTAAATTACATTGGTAATAAATGCTGCTCAGTGAATGTGTTGATGTGAGGCAATGAGAAAGTGACGGTTGATTAAAAAACTCTATTACCCGTCATGATTCGAAACAATATTAAACATGATACATTTTTAACTCTCTGCAACCCCTATCCACGTTTTTCTATTCAGACTCTAAAATGGTGGTTCTCAACCTTTTTTAGGCACGCCTTTCTTTATGATAGTGACAAATTTTGCGACCCCCATTTCATGATTTATACAAAATATTAAACAGGGCAACCAGAATGCTAGCAATCCCAATGGATAGTTTGATGACATGGAATGTTATGGCTGTTGGTGAGAGAATTCTGAAATATCGAAGTTTGATAATACACAGTGCAATAACTAAAAGCTTGGGAAAATCACGCGAAGCGCGAAAAAGATTTCCATCTAACTTCGTCTTCGCGCCCCCTTCTGATGCCCCCCAGTTCGAAAACCACTACACTACAATGTATATCAGGGGTGTCAAACTCAATTCGGGTCGCGGGCCGGATTCAGACCTTCAAACGTCTCGCGGGCCGGATCAGTAAAATGTGCTTCAACACACATAAAATGAAGTTACTGTTTTATTGCATACACATACAGTTTACTGAGTAAACATACTCACGTTAGGGGGATACGCTACCCCTCGAACGGCAAGACTTTCAAAAATTATTTGTTTTTGATATTTGTTCTGTTTGATGTCATATTCCCCGCACCTAAACCTTCTGATGATCGGATAAGTGTGTTCTGGCGACGGACAGACAAACCGACGGACCTGTGGGGCTCATGCACTTTCGAACCAAAGTCACTACAGCCATACGGAGAAAATAACTTTAAAAACCGAAAGTACGCGAGCCCCGTCCTACTCAGGGTTCGTTAAATCAAATTTTACCATGACGCCCTTTGGATGTGCGATTATCGCCCAAGCCGATCTATTTGATGCGCACTGGGTATCGTGGTATAAATGAAAGCGGTTGAAGAACTGTCACCCACGTTATGGTATTTACGTTGCCACTTGGCTCCAAATTGCAGGAATATGTCTTAATCAATTTTAAAGTTATGGGTATATGACTGATTTTTCACGTCGAATGGTAGATTAGCCCTTTAAATCAATGACACAATCATGTCCACACAAAATGAAGTGGGGTCTATTGGAACAATATTTTTGGAAAATGTACACATATTGACAATTGGACGCAGAACAAAAATCGACCGAAAATGAAATTGAACGAAAGGTAAGGGAGGGTGACCAACCAGATTTGTAGGTCGAACTAACTGCGCTCCCGTATTGCCGCTTACTCTTTGAAACTTGACATCTCTTTTCCTTAACGATCGCCTCAATATTTGGATGCAAATCCTGACTAGCAGCACACTTAACGATGTCGTTAAGATGTTTATTGTTAGCGTAACCGCAACACAGTGGCCATAACAATGACCCGTTGCGACTCTCCGATTGTTCGAACAATGCCGATATTTCAGACTTGGAGGACGGATTCTAGGTGGATCAGTGCCTTATCATTATTTTAATTCATATTTTCGGAATCGGTGCAACAGTAGCTTTCGGTCAGGACCAGATTCAATAATTTCTGCGCTCGGGAAAATAGCTTTTGGATTGCCAGAAATCCTACAGTCGCTTACGCAAAACAATTCTCCACTCCAGCCTCGGCGAAGCGGAACGAAGCTGCAAAATCAATCGTTGCCGTTCCATGTTTAATTTCTATAGTTATATGGTAGACCAGCATGGACGTCATTTTCGCTGATGAATGCATCGAACGGGCGATGATTTAATCCGCGCGATCTGATGAAATTAACGGTTTTCACAACCACACTCATAACATAGTTCATCATGAGAGTTTTGCAGCATAATGCTTCCTGGTGCAAAATACAATGAAAGGAATATACTTCTTGTCCGCCGTTCGCGATACGTACATTACCCCGAAATTTCGTGGCCAAGCCAGTCTTCTTTCCGACCATCGACGGCGCACCGTCAGTAGCCAGGCTGATGGCACGGGACCAGTCTACCCCCTGTCAAGCGCTCCAACGAGTGAGATGAAAATATCACTCGCTGTTGTGGTGTCGGTCATGGGCACGAATTGAAGAAATTCCTCAGTAATTTGTAACGACGGATCGACACCCCTAATAAATATGACCAGTTGGGCAACATATGTGACGTCGATGCTCTCATCGATCGCCACTGAAAATGCGATAAATGATTTAATTCTGTCTTTTAATTCGCTTTCCATGTCATTTGATAGGTCAGCTATTCTATTTTTGCGACCGTGTTTCTTGAACGGCTGATATTGGCAAATGCTTGCCGCTTTTCAGGACACACTACCTACGCAGCCTCCAGCATGCACGTTTTTACCACCTCTCCATCATAATATGGCTTGGATGCCCGAACCAACTCATAAGAAATAAGGTAGCTTGCCATCACAGATCCTTCAGCTATATCTCGGCGGCGGGTAAAAGTGGATTGCTGGATCTTCATGCGGGCCTTAAGTTTTTTTATTTCGTCACTTCGTAACTGTCCTTCAAAATCTCCGAATTTATTTTTATGGTGAGCTCGTAGTGGCGTCGAATATTATATTCTTTGAGGACAGAAACTTGCTGATTACAACCAAGCATACTGGTCTCGCGTCCACCTCTATGAATAAAAAACTTTCGGTCCATTTTTGTTTGAATATTCGGCACTCGGTGTCCACTCTTCTAATTTTCCCCATTTTCGGAATGTGGATTTCCTTGCCACGAATATCGTGATATAATAGTAACTGGGTCGGTTAGGAATATGACTGTCGTTATGTCGTTACAATCTCCAGTGCCCCACGGCGAGATAAGAGCTCGCAAACTAACAAAGTGTAATTTCATTCGGTCGTCACTTAATTGTGACTATTACCAGCGAGATGCGTATCATATTACCACCCGGCAGATGCCAGTCACTCAAATTTGCGTACAACTGTGTACTGTTCATTCCTGCCGATTAGCAGCATTCATACGTAACAATTGAGAGCAACGCGCTACAACGCATTTGACTGATTGCTTTCGTCATGTTATATAATAAATACAAAGCACTGCTAAAACTGAGCAATCTGGGCATGCTTATTTTTCAATTATCCAGAAATGGTCTCGCGGGCCGGATGAAATGGCCTCGCGGGCCGGATGCGGCCCGCGGGCCGTATGTTTGACACCCCTGATGTATATGCAATAGCACAAAGATTATATTCTTGGTCGCTGCCTTCCGAGCAGTGTGCAGCTTAAATAGCCTTGATGTTGAGCGAAGCTTGCAGTTTTTCTGAACTGCGCCGTCCCTTGACCGAGTGTTTCGAGTTTTTCTCATAATACCGACTTTAAAAATAATCCCTAATCTCGGCGACATGCTCAGCAAAAGCTAAAAGGGCGGGTTTACCCCTGACTCCAGCATACAAATATTTAGTGCTCTGCTACTCTAGACCTTTGACTTTCAGTTTTCGGATTTCTGTTTTGACATTTCCGTTGATCATTTAGGGGTGATAGTTGCCGCACCCCAAACCCTTCAATTGAGGGGGGGCGAGCTCGAAGGGGGCCCAGGATTATTTCGTGAATTAGCATAAATTATGGAGTATTTTTTGAAAATTTATGCAACTTTTTCAAAAAATTTTCACGCTAAACGCGATTTCAAGTTGGCCAGTATCTTGATTTTAGGGTACCCTTCCCCCAAGTTAAAATACGCACGGGCGTATCGGCGTTGGCCATTACTGCGCCACGATGCACCAAGACATATACAGTTTTAAGCCATGTAACATGCGACTCCAAGAAGTGTGCCAGAACGATCGGCAGCGAGAAAACCTTGTCCGAAAAGGGCTGCCCTTATGCTGACCGAAAACTTCGTTATATATACAAAATACATATAGGTTTAATTGTCCATAGGCGCCTAAATGACTGGCGCCGAATGTTCCTGTCTTGGCAATCTGAACCTCACAAGACAAATACTATCCCGCAGGGAAAAATTATATGCCAGTGAAGAAATACCAATTTGAAATCGTGTGCGTCTTTTAGTTTAGCAGCCTACTTTTGGGTGATTCTATATTTTTTGATATACCAGACAGGAGGTCACGAAATAACATCATGTTATGGAGTCATACCAACGGGCGATACAGTTTTCAAGACACCTCACTCGTGTCCACCGGAAAATCTGATTACGTGAGCAGAGAGGACAAGAAATTGATAGAAATATATATATGCGATTCCCCTTGTTATTGACCGATTTTATCATGAATTATCGAAAACTTTCGCGCTGTAGCCCAAAGTAGATGGAAAGTAGCGGTCAACAGCATACAGCCTTAGGGGGGTCTGGGGGGCTTTTGTCCCCATAAGTTCGGTTAATCCTCATATTGGGGGCCCAAGAACAACGTTTTTTTTTTTGGGGGGGGGGCTGACAAAGTGCTGTTACGGCCCTGGTTGATAGATATGATGAGTCAAATAGTAATCGCGAGCACTGGTTGACTTGTTTTACGAATTAGGGAATTGGAAGCGTATCACGTAACAATTTGAAACACATTCCGAATAATGCGTAATGTGACAATGGCGTCAAAGAAGGTTTGAACTAAGCTATATAGAAATAGTGACTTTAATTGCTACTCATACCTTGCCACATTGCCTTTGTTTTGATCTGGATTACGCATGCGAGGTGCGTAGGCAACGTAACCGTGTCATATTAATAAACAGGCTTCAAAGTAAACCAATTTCTTGTTCAGTTGATACAGCCTACGGTTGTAGTCGTTCAAAATGCAAGTTTTGTGTCTTGAATTCCAAGCAACCTTTCGCCGGCCGCAAAAAATAGCTTCGTGGGCCGCACTTTGCCCAGGTTTGGAATAGACCATGCTCCATGATATTCTGGTTTTTACTGACTTTGCTGCATTGATATGTACCAGTGTCTCCCAACTATCCCGAGCTTATTGCTGAATCCTGACAGGGTCATTTATACATTGATCTGATTTACCACGAATGGATAAAATCTCATCTCAGTTGTTTAAATATTCCCCAATTGTGATGTAATATTGTGTAGCGCAGTAACGAAGTTTCGCACCTCGCTATGTAATAAGCGATGACATACTTAGTAATTTTCATTGCATAAAATGAACCACACTTTTTGGTCATTTTGCCGCCTGTTGAATATATCCGTTGATGGACAAGACCGGCATTTGTCAAGTTTTCCGGGGTACAGCTGATTGAATAGAACAGTGGTTCCCAAACTGTGGGTCATATGGGCAAGTAGTATAGTTCTCCGAAACAGTTTCAATGTTATACTGTAGTCTAGATATTATGCGATTTGTTTTGAAAAAAATAATATTTGCCAAGCGATAATTATTCCGCAAAAAGGTCATCGTCTGCTAATAATTAGTTTTAAACTACTGTTTGTGAGTATATAACTATAGCTTGGGTATTATGGATACAAGCCACGTGACTGCACGGCTGTTCACTCAGATAACAACCGCAAGTTATGGTTCCTTCGCATACAGACACAGTTATATTATAGCTATCGCCCTGATTACGAAAATGTGAATTTAAATCTGGCTTGGATACACTGGAACAAACCAAAATCTTCCGCAAATTGGGAAATGGTCATCCTTTCGAAAAATCGTATCCTCGCGATATAATTTCCGGGCATTTCCAGTGCACTGACAGGACTTCGGCATTCATTTACAATGGGGTGAACACGCCTATAGTTATTCTACTCGCCGGTGTTCGTGTCTGCACAATCGCTCATAGGCAGACTTGAATGTTGGCGTTGGAGTTTGACTTTCATGCAGCAAACGAAAATTTTCATTTTAATGTGCGTTGATATGGGATGGTTTTGATTGTTCTAACAAACTGGAGAAACTAGCAAATACTGTAGGCCAGGGGTGTCAAACATACGGCCCGCGGGCCGCATCCGGCCCGCGAGGCCATTTCATCCGGCCCGCGAGACCATTTCTGGATAATTGAAAAATAAGCATGCCCAGATTGCTCAGTTTTAGCAGTGCTTTGTATTTATTATATAACATGACGAAAGCAATCAGTCAAATGCGTTGTAGCGCGTTGCTCTCAATTGTTACGTATGAATGCTGCTAATCGGCAGGAATGAACAGTACACAGTTGTACGCAAATTTGAGTGACTGGCATCTGCCGGGTGGTAATATGATACGCATCTCGCTGGTAATAGTCACAATTAAGTGACGACCGAATGAAATTACACTTTGTTAGTTTGCGAGCTCTTATCTCGCCGTGGGGCACTGGAGATTGTAACGACATAACGACAGTCATATTCCTAACCGACCCAGTTACTATTATATCACGATATTCGTGGCAAGGAAATCCACATTCCGAAAATGGGGAAAATTAGAAGAGTGGACACCGAGTGCCGAATATTCAAACAAAAATGGACCGAAAGTTTTTTATTCATAGAGGTGGACGCGAGACCAGTATGCTTGGTTGTAATCAGCAAGTTTCTGTCCTCAAAGAATATAATATTCGACGCCACTACGAGCTCACCATAAAAATAAATTCGGAGATTTTGAAGGACAGTTACGAAGTGACGAAATAAAAAAAACTTAAGGCCCGCATGAAGATCCAGCAATCCACTTTTACCCGCCGCCGAGATATAGCTGAAGGATCTGTGATGGCAAGCTACCTTATTTCTTATGAGTTGGTTCGGGCATCCAAGCCATATTATGATGGAGAGGTGGTAAAAACGTGCATGCTGGAGGCTGCGTAGGTAGTGTGTCCTGAAAAGCGGCAAGCATTTGCCAATATCAGCCGTTCAAGAAACACGGTCGCAAAAATAGAATAGCTGACCTATCAAATGACATGGAAAGCGAATTAAAAGACAGAATTAAATCATTTATCGCATTTTCAGTGGCGATCGATGAGAGCATCGACGTCACATATGTTGCCCAACTGGTCATATTTATTAGGGGTGTCGATCCGTCGTTACAAATTACTGAGGAATTTCTTCAATTCGTGCCCATGACCGACACCACAACAGCGAGTGATATTTTCATCTCACTCGTTGGAGCGCTTGACAGGGGGTAGACTGGTCCCGTGCCATCAGCCTGGCTACTGACGGTGCGCCGTCGATGGTCGGAAAGAAGACTGGCTTGGCCACGAAATTTCGGGGTAATGTACGTATCGCGAACGGCGGACAAGAAGTATATTCCTTTCATTGTATTTTGCACCAGGAAGCATTATGCTGCAAAACTCTCATGATGAACTATGTTATGAGTGTGGTTGTGAAAACCGTTAATTTCATCAGATCGCGCGGATTAAATCATCGCCCGTTCGATGCATTCATCAGCGAAAATGACGTCCATGCTGGTCTACCATATAACTATAGAAATTAAACATGGAACGGCAACGATTGATTTTGCAGCTTCGTTCCGCTTCGCCGAGGCTGGAGTGGAGAATTGTTTTGCGTAAGCGACTGTAGGATTTCTGGCAATCCAAAAGCTATTTTCCCGAGCGCAGAAATTATTGAATCTGGTCCTGACCGAAAGCTACTGTTGCACCGATTCCGAAAATATGAATTAAAATAATGATAAGGCACTGATCCACCTAGAATCCGTCCTCCAAGTCTGAAATATCGGCATTGTTCGAACAATCGGAGAGTCGCAACGGGTCATTGTTATGGCCACTGTGTTGCGGTTACGCTAACAATAAACATCTTAACGACATCGTTAAGTGTGCTGCTAGTCAGGATTTGCATCCAAATATTGAGGCGATCGTTAAGGAAAAGAGATGTCAAGTTTCAAAGAGTAAGCGGCAATACGGGAGCGCAGTTAGTTCGACCTACAAATCTGGTTGGTCACCCTCCCTTACCTTTCGTTCAATTTCATTTTCGGTCGATTTTTGTTCTGCGTCCAATTGTCAATATGTGTACATTTTCCAAAAATATTGTTCCAATAGACCCCACTTCATTTTGTGTGGACATGATTGTGTCATTGATTTAAAGGGCTAATCTACCATTCGACGTGAAAAATCAGTCATATACCCATAACTTTAAAATTGATTAAGACATATTCCTGCAATTTGGAGCCAAGTGGCAACGTAAATACCATAACGTGGGTGACAGTTCTTCAACCGCTTTCATTTATACCACGATACCCAGTGCGCATCAAATAGATCGGCTTGGGCGATAATCGCACATCCAAAGGGCGTCATGGTAAAATTTGATTTAACGAACCCTGAGTAGGACGGGGCTCGCGTACTTTCGGTTTTTAAAGTTATTTTCTCCGTATGGCTGTAGTGACTTTGGTTCGAAAGTGCATGAGCCCCACAGGTCCGTCGGTTTGTCTGTCCGTCGCCAGAACACACTTATCCGATCATCAGAAGGTTTAGGTGCGGGGAATATGACATCAAACAGAACAAATATCAAAAACAAATAATTTTTGAAAGTCTTGCCGTTCGAGGGGTAGCGTATCCCCCTAACGTGAGTATGTTTACTCAGTAAACTGTATGTGTATGCAATAAAACAGTAACTTCATTTTATGTGTGTTGAAGCACATTTTACTGATCCGGCCCGCGAGACGTTTGAAGGTCTGAATCCGGCCCGCGACCCGAATTGAGTTTGACACCCCTGCTGTAGGCTAATATGAGAAAAGATTGAGTGCTAGAAATGAGCTGATTCGAGTGACGCTTATTTTTCTTTCTTCCAGCTTCACCAAATGATTACGGAAAACCTTCTGATGACATTACTCACAGAAACGATCCTGCAGTTGGTGAAGGTATTGGTATTGCTAAATGACCATGAATATTTTCTGTAAAAATCATTCGATAATATTCATGTAATATATGCCCATATTCATATTATATTCACATTCTGTTCTTTATTGCCTGATATGTTTGTGTAAATGTAAAGTGCATACGAAGGTGCGACGCAAAAGACGTTAATGCGAAAAGTGTCACTATTTGTCTTTCAGAAGAATCACGAAATTCTACAGACTGTTACAGAAATCCATCAGTTTCAACTCCTGGCGATTCCGACATAGGTATGATATTTTGAGGACTTCTTTGCTGTTAAGTTTTAGTAAAATTTTCTCAATAAATTTCGCGGAATGTCTAATTTTTACTTATCAAAAAAACTTCAGAACCTTAGCTTCGATATCGCAGTTGCAATCAAGGCGATGCAACACATCTTTGTCAATTATAAAGAAAGGCAACGCGATTCTCACAAATTGTCATGTGGGGAATTGCGACCGACAGATAACAAAGTTACCATGGTTCATGGTACAAGTTTTACATTCGCCACTTGCTATATTCATTATAAGTATATAACAACTCCAACAGTTTAGTACTTGAGAGCTGGTGCCACATAATAAAATAAAAGCAGCACAATTAGAGAACGCAGGTGAACGAATCCAGCATCAAGAAAGACTTCCTCGACTACAATCAAAATATATTATAAGTTACTTGGAGATAAAGTCTCAAAGAAAGTGTATAGCGGATTCTTTTACCTGTAATTTGGCAGAGAAAACCCAAATAAGTGGTCGTGTCTAATTTAGATGAGTGCCTAACCACTTATTCACCTCGCTGGTCTCTCGCAATCATAGTTTGGTCCATCCCTGTGGATTCAACAAGTTGGTTGTAATCAAACATCCATCTCGTTCAGATAACATCTGGTCTGAAGTATAAAATGTGATATGACACGGCACGGCTCTTCAAGTCCTTTTGGACCTAATCTAATTTTTCGGTTGTCCTGTTTTGGGGTCCATTACGATGGCAACCTTGCATATAGGCTCGGCTCATCAACTATAGTTATAACTATGCTGATGGCGTAGCTGAAGTAGCTAGCGCACATTCAGATATCAAGGGTATTATTTGATCCTAATGGCTTACAGCTGTACTGGTACATTGGCCCTTGGTTACAATTGTCCCCGGTCGCCCTAACTTATAATTCTCAAGCATGAAATCGACTTGACGTTTTAATGATTGCTGCACATTATATTCTGTGAACTTCAAACTGCTTGTATCCCCAAAACAATACCAGCCGTGATTATGACTATGATCACTACTAATGATTATTACGCAAGTACATCATCGATAAATCTAGTCATCACGATCGTAAAAAGGGTACTTTTGCAAAGGATATTGGGGAGAATTGTGCTGTACAGAGTTAGTAAATCATCGTCCAAAGACGTCCTTCGTTGTTCTGAATTCTAATTTACCATAGAGACATTAGACATACTATGGTGGTAAATAACATTAGCATTATATTACTGATTTGAAATATATACTTTCACCAATCATTCCGTTGTAAATTGTACATGACAAACAAATGAATGAATTTCGAAATCTCCTTTTTTTCAGGTGATTTATCGGAGACGATAGTCATATTATTCCCATTCATGTATATTGGGGAGGGTAAAACTGTTCTCAAAGGAAAATGTACAGCGAAAAACATAGATCTGGCAATCAAAGTGCTTCATCAAAGTGACGAAGCTGTGAGAGAGGCCAAGCTACTTTTGACACTGAATCATGAGAACCTTGTCACAGTTTATGATGTCAGTAAGAAAAAGGGTACAATTCCAGAAATATGTATCGCAATGGAACTTTGCCCAGAAAACTTGTCTGACTATGTTAAACATAACCAGGGAAAACCATTCAATTTCGGGAAATCGTATAACTTCTCCAAGCAGCTAGTCACAGCTGTCCTCTATCTACATGACAATCACATAGTTCATCGTGACCTCAAGCCACGTAACATTCTCATCTCAAATTGCGGTGAAAAAATAAAAGTCACGGACATGGGATTGAGTAGAACGGTGGACTTTGGCGAAACCTCGTGTGAAGTGACTCATATATCAGCCGGAACACATGGATTCAAAGCTCCCGAGACATATGTCAAAGAGAAGACAACATCGGGTATGGAAAGGAACACCACCGCTGAAAAAAGAGATGTGACCGTTTCATTTAAGACTGACATCTTTCCACTTGGCATCAACATCTACTTCATTTTCTCAAATGGAAAGCATCCATATGGTGACGATGGTATTTGTTGTGTCGTCAAAATTATGGAACGTAAAGAGCCCTCTCTGACTGATATCCCAAAATTTGAAAAACCTTTTTCGGAGAAGCAGGATCAACTTCTAATGTTGATTAAAGCAATGCTAAATAACACCCGTGAAGAAAGACCTACTTCCAGAGAAGTACTCGAAAACAAATTTTTTCAAGGTAAGTTTACGGATTACCGCATTCTGATTTTCATTATGGTTGCTTGTTGATATGTAAAGTCGCAGCATTGATCCAATCAATGTCATTTTTATACTATGAGCGTTATTAAGTGTATTGTTTAATCTGTTTTTCATACCAGAAACGTATAGTGCTGGTCTTGAAAGCTCAAAATCTGTCAAATTCGAATTCCGAAACCATCGTTATTGTGAGGGATTGTCCGAAACCGCGAAAGGTTCTGGTTCACGTGAACGCGAATCATTTGAAATGTTTTGTATGAACGCGAACGGGAACACGAACCTATTTCGTCACGTGACGTAATATTGTCAATCAAAATTCTACATTTGCGTGGTTGAGTAATGCATGAATAGCCTATACACGATACCATTCGACGACTCAGACCACATTATGCCAGGTAAGTTAGTAGTATATATGATCGCTCGCATGACGCGCTTTTTTGCATGGGGCTCTTATGGGTGCGGCGGTGACTCGTATTGAAAACCCGGGGTGGTGACTCGTACTTTCAGACCCCCCTCTCAGCCGTGATTCGTAATGGGTTCTTATGGACGCGGACGTGATTCGTACTTTCGGGTATAGGCTGCGGTGCTGACTCGTATTGAAATCTCGTGGTTGTGATTCGTACTTTCGGGTATAGGCTGCGGCGGTGATTCGTATTGAAATACTCGTGTTGGTGAGTCGTATTTTCAGGTATAGGCGGCGTTGGTGAGTCGTATTTTCAGGTATAGGCTGCGGCGGTGATTCGTCTGTCATGTATTCTTACAGGGTCTCTACTGATTCACCATGTGTTCTTATGGGCGTGGCGGTGATTCGTACTTTCGGTATTGACTGCGGGTGGCATGTCGTACTTTTAGCAAAAAAAAGGTGTGAAATAGTTTGCTAAATCTAGGAATCACTTGCTTGGTAATATTTTGGTAATTAGTTTGCCACAGAGCCGACGTAGACGGCGATTCAAATACCTACAATAGCCGCGTTCACATACTAACACTTCAAAAAGGTGTGAAATATTTGTAAAATCCTACGATCGCCCACAAGATAACACCTCAGACATAACCATCTTTCGCGACTTGGTGTTACAGGCATACCGATCGCTCACGCGGTGAAATTTTAGTAATCAGTTTGTCACAGAACTTGATTTCGCTGGTAATATTTAACAAGTAACGACTAACAGAACCGCCAGTGTCGGTAACTTGAATAGCAACAAATTGCCACTTATTTCCGTCCTAACCCTAATCTTTTGTACGGTTACCGCATACTCAAATAGGCGTGAAATAATTGTAAAATCATACGATCACTGACAAGGGTAACGAATAACAGAACCACAACGGCGGCGACTTAAATACTATCAAACTGTCAATTGTTGGTATAACTCGAATCTTTTTAAGAGTCTAATCCTTTTGAAACTGAATATTACTTGACTTGACCAACTTTCAACTCCGTTTCCGGATCATTCACACATTCCACGTCGCTGTTTTAACACTTATAGAATCAATACCAACTATCTCTAACCCGAAAATATTCAATCATTTTGGTAATTTGCCAACTTTAAATCCGTTCGTCAGATGTACCACAGGTAAACTGAGATAATCAAAAATGAAATATTTGAACTTTGACATAGTGTGAATTGAAATAGATTGACAATCATGACTACCAACTTTCAACCCACCCATATTTCGAAATTATACGCACATTGATTTGAAACAAGTAATGAAACCGTACAACTGTATTCGCGAGTTGGTTTTCCGTTTGTCAGTTTCAGTAAATACTATCGCGATATTTTAATGTGTTACTACACAAAATAGAGTCAATTAATGAAATATTGCCCGTTGTTGAAAACATTTCCAGCTTGACAACCGCTTGCACATAACGCGATCGAGTTGCAATGCGATGAGTTGAATCGAAATATTTCAACCTACTTTGTCATATCGCGATTTGAAGTAGGATTGCCAGACAGGCTGGGTAAACTTTCACTCCGTTGTATTTCAGATTAATTTATTCACACGACCACCATCGCTGTCTTCGCATTTACACAAGCGCCCACTGTTCCCGCTCGCAACTTCGGTACGACATTTCAGCTTGTCACAATAACTGATTATTCACATATTGATTTGGAGCTAAAGAAATCTTGAACAAGTTATCTGGTTATGTTTTGTTGTAATTGAGTGTACGGAAATAGTATCACGTCTCGACATCTTACCATCTTACCATATTCAAAGAGTCAACCACAAAAACATTATCAAGTAAATCCGTTTGTAACTTACCCAACCAACTCAAACAGTATCAGTATGAAAAGCAGCCAAACATACACGAGTCCATACCAACACTAAAACCTAAAATCCATAACAAGTTCGGTTGTATTCATATCCCTACGACACATCTTTTTTATTCAACTTTAAAAGTCGTTACTATTCTGTAAGATAAGAGGAATTACTACGCGGTATATTCTGCAAGACAAAGTATTATTACTCGATATATTTTGTAAGACAGGTGACTTGAGATTAACATGTGTTTTGAATATACGACATTTGAAAGTCTGACCAACATAATTAAGAATTCATTTCTTACGATCAAACGCCGGTGTTACATTGAAAGTTATCATACTGTAAATATAAGGATTGACACAGTGATTTGACATATGACGTATATTTGTAATGCTCGACCATGACTTGAATATTGAATTATTCACGGTAATTAGACTCGGTGTTTTGGTAAAGGTTATTATGACAGCAACCAACTTTTCACTACCATGGTTATTAAAACATCAATTTGTAAAACTATGCGTGTCTGAAATGTTCTTGATTGGAAAATTATTCAACCTTGGTACAAACCGCGCAGTGTATTTGGGATATCAGGAAATATTATTGGTATGACATTGTTATCGGGTGTGATGACATTCGATCTGCATCAAAATTACCGGCTATGATAATGTCTGTGGATCAAAGGCTTACTCCCCGATGTTTGTATACCAACACATTGCACGCAATGTCACACACCTCCATTTACGCGTATTCTGGTGTGGGCAAACAAGCGCGACGTATGTCTGGATGGTATTTTTTCGTGGAAACACAGGGTGTAACATGTTTACTTTGAATATTGTTCATTGGTTTATCGATTCAGAGTTGATATCCGGATCCGGTTACATACTTTATCAGGGTTTCCGATTTCAAACTGAATGTCGAGACATACATTGACCAATAAAGACACAATATAGTAAACATGCGGGGGAAAACTCGACCTGGAATTGTTATCGCGATGGGTGACATAAATCCAACCGTTTTCCGAACACCGTTATCCACATACCAACCATCGTCGAGGAGGTGTTTTATTCAGACATTTTGACTCTGGAAAATCCAAAGCACGAACCCGGACATCACAGAACTATCGAAGCCTATTGTCCAATTTTCCAAAACACGCATTTCGGTGTACAAGAGCATATTGTATGTGGTTAACCGATGATATTGATGTGATACGACTGTTGGGGGGTATACTCTGAAACCGGTAGTCTGTGTATATTTCCGTCACTGTTCGTTGTAATCGATTTCAAACTCTCGTCAATACGACAAATACCAAATTGTCAGGTGTGTTTGTCAGATTTCAAAATGAAAATGGTTTTGTTACTCTAGGAAAAGCTAGATGACCAAGAGAAAATGTATTGTTACACTGGGTAAACGCCAGATCTCCAAAGGAAAATGATATTTTTACTGAGGTAAACGACGACCCGCCAAGTGAAAATGGTTTCTTGTTCAGGGAAAAAAAAATATTTCCAAGTGAAAATGGTTTGTTGTTGAGGGAAAAAATATATTTCCAAGTGAAAAAGGTTTGTTGCTCAGGGAAAAAAATATATTTCCAAGTGAAAAAGGTTTGTTGCTCAGAGAAAAAATATATTTCCAGGTGAAAAAGGTTTGTTACCCAGGGAAAAATAGATTTCCAGGTGAAAAAGGTTTGTTACCCAGGGAAAAAATAGATTTCCAAAGGAAAAGGGGTTTGTTACTCTAGGAAACGATAGACCCTCAAGTGAAAATGGTTTCTTACTCTGAGTAAACGATAAATCTCCAAAGGACAATGGTGTTTTTACTCAGGTAACGGCTGACCTCCGGGTGAAAATGGTAATTTTACTTGGGTAGGTATCGTATGTTTAGTGTCGTTGGTATTGTTAAACGTTTTCGCCGGTATTTCGTTAGCGTAATATTACGAGTGTGAAAAGGATTTGCACGCCCTGTGCAGAGTATCTCGATAGTAAACATATTTTTCGCGTGACGAAACAAGATCGCTGTTTAAATGTTAATGCTTGCATTTCGATTACCGAGTTGCTGTACAATAGAGATGGCTCTACATTAGACCGTGCTGTGTACTTCGATTAAAACCACAAGACCGCATGTAAATCTATTCGCACAACTCGATGATGTTGATATAGAGTTACTAAAATTAATTATTATCTATTTTAACAACATAAAAATAACAATTCATGTCGTAGTAAGTAAGTTTCTTGAACTCGTGCTTGATGAAAACGAATGGTGACAAGTATGCTTTTGTGTTTGAGTGAAAAATAATTATTTAGAGTAGTGACAGTTTGTGACCAACGAATGCAAATTGATCATGATATTACAATATACGCTTTCGTCAACATAACGACTTGGCGCAGGAGAAACACTTTCACGTTTTTTCAATAACTGGATTCTCGAGACTTGTTACTTGTACCATGTACCGTTGGTGACTATAACGGCCATTTTGTATGATAGTACGTTTAGCTGTTTTGTTGCTAGGGCAATCACTTGATGACTCAGCACTTTTTGTTAGCAAAGTAAATTGTTTTGTGCGTTAGATTTGTGGAAAGTAAGTCGAATACATACTCTTTTGTGGAAGTAACTGTATTACTGCGATATCATTGGTAGGTCTCTCAAGCAGTCACCGTGATTTTAACTTTGAAAGATGTCGCGATGTCGGTATAGTGTTTACTAAAAGTCAAACTCGGGTGGATATCATGAATGTGTAGGACTCACGATATACATTGTACACATACAACTTTGAAGATCTTCTTGGAGGTAGAAAACTTCAATATACAATTGAATAGTATATTCATACAACTTTGTTACAAGAACTATGATATTTCTGTAAGTACTATAGTTGTGTGTTGGATTATTTGAATATTTAGATGCGTGACCATTCGTGTAAAAAACGATATCAAAACATTTTGTAGAGTCTGACCAACCATTCCGCAGTTTAGTATAGTATGGGAATATCAAGTGGAGTATTTTGTGTGATGTAAATATCGTTGATATTGTGATCTGAAAAAGTCGCGCGGGTATCAGTCGTATCATACAAAGTAACTAGTTGACACAAACAAAATATTGAATGAAGACTCGTCTGTTGTTTTCATAAGTCAAGAGAGTGAAAATTGTTTTTGTTACACTAAATTATTTTCCGCTACACTAGCGTAGTTTGTATCTAGAAAAAACGATACACACCGACGACGTGATGATGGTCAATATCGTTATGTAAAGAATGAGTAAATCCTCTTCCATGTTGGTGTGATTTAAGTCGATAGCATGTTACACATAACCATCATTTGTATTGTGTGTGATATTGTGAAGATGATACCGCAACAACACAACAAGTAATATTTTGTATCGGGTGTTTGCGCTTTAGGAAGACCGGAGTGTGTGATATTTTGGATATGTGTGCTCGGTTGAAACTAGGGTTGTTCTTGGGTCTTGTGTCGGACAAATCAGAACTATGTCTAGAATTCAAGCATACGTCCAAGTAAGTTCTTTAGTGACTATGACTACATCTACTTTGAGGAAAGGAAATGGATACCATACTAATGAACAAAAAGTGCAAACTGGTTTTATCAGATTTAGGTGTAGGACATCTTTTCGTTGATTTCTTTATCGGAGTGTGTTTTACAAATATTTCTAGTACACCTAACTATAGGACGCATTTAGCAAACGTCGTACAAATTGTTTATGTGACGGCAACGACTTTGAGTGACTTGGTTTCGATCCTTTTTGTAAAAGATTGTCGGACAATGGTGTTATACTTTTCTGTAATGATTGAGGTACGTGAACAAGTTTCCAATCAACTATTAATCGGACGTACGACTTTGGTTTAACAATTCGTAATATGTCTAAAATGCTTGCTGGTATCATAAGACACAAATCGAAATGCATATCAATCAAGACCTTTGCATGCTCTGAGTTTTGTGGTGGCATTTATTTCGCCGATAGAAATGAACTTGTATCGATAGTAACGCGAAACGTGTTTATCATTTTCGGTGTTGATTGTGTTCATGATTTCTTTGTCGGTATGCACTCTACAAATAATTTCTGCATACTGAGTTGGGATGCGTTTGGTGAATATCATACAAACTGTTTTTGTGGTGGTAATGACTTTCAGCGGTTTGGTTTTTATGATTATAATTACTTTAGAATATTCATATGATAATGTATGATCACTAGCACCAATACAATCACATTTTGTAGATTTCAGTGTAGCACATATTTTGATTTTATTATTGCCGTGAGTTTTGTCTAGTAGAATAGGTTGCAGCCAGTAATGATATTCCAAATTGCTCTTGTGCTGATCAAGGTCTTAGAGTGTAACCTTGTAATTTTTTACATTTAGCAAGTACAACGACGAGTCACGAATTAAGTATTGTTCACCCGCTTCTACTGGTACTCGATACCTAAAGCAGACATGGGGTAATCGTGATTAGTAATCGTAATCGATTACGACGATTACAGCATTTTCAAGTAATCGTAATCGCAATCGATTACATTCGAAAAAAATCCAAAGTAATCGTAATCGTAATCGACTACATCACATATCTAATCGATTTCTTTGTGAAAGAACGATTACTTTTATTTGTACAAAGACTATGACATAGCGTGAACAAGAGATATTATACCAGGTTATTGATGATAGCACAAATGTCTGATTTTCAAACGGCAATGCTCATTATTACGTCAGAAGTATTAGCTTTGCTCGTCATTGCGTAAGAAGTATCCACACGTAGTAAATAGATATTCGATGTACATTGTTGTGTGATTGAAAGAACAGTGTAAGCCAGTGGTTCTTAACCTTGCCCCCAGCGCCCCCCAGGGGGCGCTGGCGATGTTGAAGGGGGGCGGAAACGCTCAGGGAGCGATATGGGGGGCGCTGGGCTCAGGGGGGCGGTATGGGGGGCGCTGGAGAAAAATGGCTTCGCAGTAGATGATGTGGTGATAGGACATATCCTTAATGAGTATTCAGAGCAAATTACCACCGAAAACTTCGTTACATATAGCCTTCAAAATACATATAGGTTTAATTGTCCATGGGCGCCTAAATGACTGACACCGAATGTTCCTGTCTTGGAAATCTGAACCCCAGAAGACGAATTCCATCTGGCAGGGAAAAATTATATGTCAGTGAAGAAATACCAATCTGAAATCATGAGCGTCTTTTAGTTTAGTACGATTGGGCGAAAGGGATATTCCTGTTGGGCGATATCCCCGTTGAGCGATTCTATATTTTTTGATATTGCAGACAGGGGGTCACGAAATAACATTATGCAACGAGGTCATACCAACGGGTTCGCCTGCCCGAATATGTTTAATTATTGGTATCGGGCCCTACAGTTTCCAAGAAACCTCACAATGTTCGCTTTAAGTTTTGATGAGTCTGCGCACACTCAACAACTCACTGCGCTGACCCTTGGACAACGGTGCGTAACGACTAAAAAAAGGTAATAACTCCGGATTTGTTGTGCGCAACGTAGATTTTCTGTGCGCAGAGACCGTGTCAGCACTGCGCACGTGCGCAGCTTAGAGGGAACATAGCACCTAACTCAGCTCTACCGGTAAATGTGTTTACGTGAGCAGAGAGAGGATAAAAATTGAACTCAATTTACATGCAATTCCCGATGATATTGACCAATTCAATCATTAATTAGTGAAATTTTTCGCACTTCGCGCGACTAGGGGAGAATAGCTCCCTCAGTAAATGTACACCCGATGTAGATACCTAATAGGCTATCAGCAAATAGCGGAGAGCCTAATGGGGGTCTGGGAGCGAGGTCCCCCGGAAGTTTGGTTTATCACCCGATGGGGGCCCAGGACCAACGTTTTATGTTTGGGGAGGGGGCTGACGAAGTGCTGTTACGGCCCTGGTAACGAATAATTGTACCTGCGGGAACGCCCGAATATGTTTAATTATTAATTAAGTGCCCCTTATTTTCCTATACAACAGCTCACTCAGTGCTACTGGTAAATCTGATTACGTGGGCTGAGAGGATAAAAAGTTTATAGCGACTTATAAATGAAATTACCATGCATTATAGCAAATTTTGGTACCTAGGGCGACCAGGCCACACAAACTTTGCTGACCATCAAAATCACGATATGGGGTTCGTGGGGGCGAAGCCCTCAGAAGTTCGGTTTATCACACTATGGGTGCGCAAGGCAATCGTTTTTAGGGGGTTTGTTGAAGTGCTGTTACGGCCCTCCCTCTTACTCATTGTCTTTATTACATTCCTTACAATATGAAGTTGAGGGGGGCGCTGGAGCACGATAATTTTTGAAAGGGGGCGCTGGACGAAAAAAGGTTAAGAACCACTGGTGTAAGCCATGCTGTATATCAGGTTATCAATACACTCCAGACGCCACTACCTCGCAGCAAGATAATAATCACCACTCTGCCTAGTTTCAAATAGTAACTTATGTATTGATGTTTGGTTACGCTTAGTTAAACGCAGTTTGACCGTTGCTGCTTGGCGAGCAGTAGGCCTATGTAGTATAGGCCCTACGTATGTATTGCACGCAAGCTACACCGGACAAAGATTTGAAATTTTGTACTCGTCAAATAAAACATTACGATGGTTAAAATCAAGAGCTGCTGATATATATCATAACCCAGCTGTTATTTGCCGTTTCTCGTAACGGCAGCTTGCAGTATCTGTATTAAGTGGAAGGTAGAATTTCATGTTCACTTTATCTTATTCTCATATTTCACAATTTTTCTCTCGACATTTTGATCTGTCGCCATAGCCATCCGCTTATACACCATGTTAGCGTGGGTTGTAGGCAATGTTCCCTCTAAGCTGCGCACGTGCGCAAATGCGCAGTGCTGACACGGTCTCTGCGCACAGAAAATCTAAGTTGCGCATTGTTGTCCAAGGGTCTGTGCAATGAGTTGGTGAGTGTGCGCAGACCCGTCAAAAATAAGAGGGAACATTGGTTGTAGGTACAATCAGGACCAAAACAGCAATTCGTCCCTCCCCCTCCCCCATTCCAAACGTTGGTATTGGAAGGGTTGCAACCTAGTCACAATGTTCCGAGTCACAAGTCATTCTCACTTTTATAGTTTTGACTCGTCGAGTCAAGTCGAATCGTTTTCAATTTACCCCCGAGTCAAGTCCGAGCCCAAGTCAGCTAGTATAGGGTCGAGTCCGGGCCATAGAGTTTGACTCGAGTCCAAGTCCAAGTCATTATGTTCAATGATCAGTTTTCAGTTCATTCCAGTTCAACCCACTTCAAACCAACTCTGCTCGAGTGATATAGAATGGCTCGTATTATTAGTATAGTAATTTTGATCAGTTTTCCAGTTTACGGCCCTATTTCCAAGTATCAGGACTGATGGACGAAATACAAATAATGTGGTAGCTTTACTATTCTTCAAAGTTACATGGAATGTCTGTCTTGCCCGCCCTAGTCTCGAGTCATGCACAATGACTCGAGTACAAGTCGAGTCAATACAAAAATTGACTCGAGTCAATTTACACATTTGAAAAAATGACTCGGGTCAAGTCTAGTCACCAAAAATCGCGACTCGAGTCATTACTACCCTAGGTATTGGACCCCAATAGGGTGATCAGTTTTCAAGTTGATGACTGAATTTCGTCAATAATATTGGTAATTGCATTATATTGCTATTCTTTCAGATCTACCGGTAGAGCTGGGGGCACGTAATTCATAATTATAACATCTGGTATGTTGTTATAATTACTTTATTGTATGTTGTTAATTCATGACCTTCCGTCTTCTATATAATCAAAAAATTCTGTAGTCTTCCAAACGCAGCAAACTAAAAGAAAAACTTTCGTGAGACGCACACACAAATTGTCATGTCTTCATTCCTCTGTGAGTGTCCCGGGTGGCATTTGCATTGTGGGGCTCAGATTGAAAGGACCGGACTATTGGCCACGCCGACCAATCGCGGCTATTGACAATGGACACATACCCAAAGTTTCGGCCATGGTTATTCTTTGGTAGCACTCTTTGTGGAGTTTCATGTTGGCCGAAATTGCGTATGTCTTTTGGTGTGTCGTGACGGGGTAATGACCGCCACCGAAATGCCTATTCCTATAAATTATGCAAGATTTGTTTTTCTTGAGGGGAGAGGTATGCATTTCAAAATCAAGCTACTTCGAGACAATAAATCATTAGGCTCGAAGAAAATTTTCAAGTTAATTAACTCTCTTAAAAATACTCTATAATAATTTACGTGGATTTACGAAATATTTTGTGTCCCCTTAGAGCTCGCTCCCGGTCCTATTGGGGAGTTTGGGGTGCGGCAGTTACGGACCTGGCAAGAATGCAAATCGTTGGGTGCGAGGAATAGTCCCCAATAGAGTTGGGCAATGGGCGCATTATGACGAAACAAGCAAATGACGTATGATTTAAATAGAATTTGTTATCTCATGCGACCTTTTCATCGCAATCCTCATATTGTCTTGCAATATCTCTTCTGAAATTAGTTCTAAGACGCAAAACAAATGTAATCGTGAGTAATCGTGATTACTTTTGAAATGTAATCGTAATCGTAATCGACTACTTCCTGATTTTGCTGTAATCGTAATCGTGATCGTAATCGCGGGATTCACAAGTAATCGTAATCGCAATCGATTACATTCATGAAGTAATCACCCCATGTCTGATCTAAAGTGATATTTTCACACTCTGTAAGTTGTGTATGTTTCAACGCGCTGTCACAAATCCCGACAATAAATCGTATCAATTGCTGGATTCAATAGTAACGATATTGTGATATACTGACTCTACACTTAGTCATTTCAATTACCCGTTGCGAATCGGGATAATAAAGCATTTTGTATCGGATGTTCAATGTATGAATAATGGTATTATTACATCTTTAGCGCTGTTTATCGCAAACGATAGATTTTAATAATTGTACTGGTTGTTGAATGCAATAATACCGATATTGTTGTTTCATCTTTAGTCTTGGTTACTGGAAACAATTACATTTGTAAAATATTTCCTGATATCCCAAATACACTGCGCGGTTTGTACCAAGGTTGAATAATTTTCCAATCAAGAACATTTCAGACACGCATAGTTTTACAAATTGATGTTTTAATAACCATGGTAGTGAAAAGTTGGTTGCTGTCATAATAACCTTTACCAAAACACCGAGTCTAATTACCGTGAATAATTTAATAATCAAGTCATGGTCGAGCATTACAAATATACGTCATATGTCAAATCACTGTGTCAATCCTTATGTTTACAGTATGATGACTTTCAATGTAACACCGGCGTTTGATCGTAAGAAATGAATTCTTAATTATGTTGGTCAGACTTTCAAATGTCGTATATTCAAAACACATGTTAATCTCAAGTCACCTGTCTTACAAAATATATCGAGTAATAATACTTTGCCTTGCAGAATATACCGCGTAGTAATTCCTCTTATCTTACAGAATAGTAACGACTTTTAAAGTTGAATAAAAAAGATGTGTCGTAGGGATATGAATACAACCGAACTTGTTATGGATTTTAGGTTTTAGTGTTGGTATGGACTCGTGTATGCTTGGCTGCTTTTCATACTGATACTGTTTGAGTTGGTTGGGTAAGTTACAAACGGATTTACTTGATAATGTTTTTGTGGTTGACTCTTTGAATATGGTAAGATGGTAAGATGTCGAGACGTGATACTATTTCCGTACACTCAATTACAACAATACATAACCAGATAACTTGTTCAAGATTTCTTTAGCTCCAAATCAATATGTGAATAATCAGTTATTGTGACAAGCTGAAATGTCGTACCGAAGTTGCGAGCGGGAACAGTGGGCGCTTGTGTAAATGCGAAGACAGCGATGGTGGTCGTGTGAATAAATTAATCTGAAATACAACGGAGTGAAAGTTTACCCAGCCTGTCTGGCAATCCTACTTCAAATCGCGATATGACAAAGTAGGTTGAAATATTTCGATTCAACTCATCGCATTGCAACTCGATCGCGTTATGTGCAAGCGGTTGTCAAGTTGGAAATGTTTTCAACAACGGGCAATATTTCATTAATTGACTCTATTTTGTGTAGTAACACATTAAAATATCGCGATAGTATTTACTGAAACTGACAAACGGAAAACCAACTCGCGAA
The DNA here is from genome assembly GCF_051294905.1 of Botryllus schlosseri. Classification (NCBI taxonomy): domain Eukaryota; kingdom Metazoa; phylum Chordata; class Ascidiacea; order Stolidobranchia; family Styelidae; genus Botryllus; species Botryllus schlosseri. Next base: position 12,752,789 of record NC_137238.1, on the reverse strand, counting down.
TACAGTTGTACGGTTTCATTACTTGTTTCAAATCAATGTGCGTATAATTTCGAAATATGGATGGGTTGAAAGTTGGTAGTCATGATTGTCAATCTATTTCAATTCACACTATGTCAAAGTTCAAATATTTCATTTTTGATTATCTCAGTTTACCTGTGGTACATCTGACGAACGGATTTAAAGTTGGCAAATTACCAAAATGATTGAATATTATCGAGTTAGAGATAGTTGGTATTGATTCTATAAGTGTTAAAACAGCGGCGTGGAATGTGTGAATGATCCGGAAACGGAGTTGAAAGTTGGTCAAGTCAAGTAATATTCAGTTTCAAAAGGATTATACTCTTAAAAAGATTCGAGTTATACCAACAATTGACAATTTGATTGTATTCAAGTCGCCGCCGTTGTGGTTCTGTTATTCGTTACCCTTGTCAGTGATCGTATGATTTTACAATTATTTCACGCCTATTTGAGTATGCGGTACCCGTACAAAGGATTAGGGTTAGGACGGAAATAAGTGGCAATTTGTTGCTATTCAAGTTACCGACACTGGCGGTTCTGTTAGTCGTTACTTGTTAAATATTACCAGCGAAATCAAGTTCTGTGACAAACTGATTACTAAAATTTCACCGCGTGAGCGATCGGTATGCCTGTAACACCAAGTCGCGAAAGATGGTTATGTCTGAGGTGTTATCTTGTGGGCGATCGTAGGATTTTACAAATATTTCACACCTTTTTGAAGTGTTAGTATGTGAACGCGGCTATTGTAGGTATTTGAATCGCCGTCTACGTCGGCTCTGTGGCAAACTAATTACCAAAATATTACCAAGCAAGTGATTCCTAGATTTAGCAAACTATTTCACACCCTTTTTTGCTAAAAGTACGACATGCCACCCGCAGTCTATACCGAAAGTACGAATCACCGCCACGCCCATAAGAACACATGGTAAATCAGTAGAGACCCTGTAAGAATACATGACAGACGAATCACCGCCGCAGCCTATACCTGAAAATACGACTCACCAACGCCGCCTATACCTGAAAATACGACTCACCAACGCCGCCTATACCTGAAAATACGACTCACCAACACGAGTATTTCAATACGAATCACCGCCGCAGCCTATACCCGAAAGTACGAATCACAACCACGAGTTTTCAATACGAGTCACCACCGCAGCCTATACCCGAAAGTACGAATCACGACCGCGTCCATAAGAACCCATTACGAATCACGGCAGAGAGGAGGGTCTGAAAGTACGAGTCACCACCCCGGGTTTTCAATTCGAGTCACCGCCGCACCCATAAGAGCCCCATGCAAAAAAGCGCGTCATGCGAGCGATCATATATACTACTTACTTGCGGTCAGGCGAGGCATACGCGTTGGCACGTAAGGATGAATGAAAAGCAATTGTGAAAACGTTCAAGGATTATAACACGAATTATAGTTATTTTTATTGATGCTCCTGAGTGACTAGATTTAAATCATTTCACACCCAGAATTTGCATATTTATTGGTCAGAATATGGTGCGTAAGAAGATGTGACGCATAGACGGGCCAAGTCTCAATTGTGATAGCGCAATTCATTAAAATCAGCTCAGACTTTATAATAATTAGTGTATAGTCGAATGCTATTGTAGCACTAAACCCGGAAATCCGAATATGATTAATGTAACTGCACCAGAACATCCCCAAAATCACGATGGAAATTGGAATTTGGCTTTGTTACGTACAATTACAGCGTAGAGAACCAATGACCAGGTAGATTATATATGAATTTGCCTCACACATTGGTGGCTAACAATCCGACAATCGCAGCGCAGTGAAACCGACTATGTGGTATGAATTGTGTCGCTGTGACGGCCAACATGTTTTTGCTGAGCAAATACATTCCCTTGCTTATATTACTGTTACGTATTTTCCATCAACTGATATGTGTTGTAGCTTCTTACGTACCCTACGCCTGTAGACTGCTAAAGTGAGAGGAACTAAGCCGTGAATTGTATAAGCTACCATGGTTTATATACTTTTGTAAATCACACTCTTACAGGGTCATTGCCTCACCGCACGTCACAGCTCAATACCATCGTTCTGAAGTTTTAAGCATCACTAAATGCATGCACCGGATCAATCAAGTACTATAATATTTTCATAAATTCTTTATGAAGAATTTCAACAATTTCAACGCTGAAGTAGCATGAAATCATGAGCTTACGCGAAAATAGTAGGTTAGGCTGGACAGTGGGCAGCGTCAGGTGGTTCAGTGCTGAGTTCCTTTTTATGCCGCCAGAGTCATCCACTAGAGTGGTGCGAAATCCGTTTGCACCATCCCTAGTAATTGTAACTTTTTGTATCTTATATGCATGCCATCTGTATGGAAGTACATTAAATTCAAACATCTACTTCGTGACACGGCCACGTTGAATCAAAATAACCGTATATAAGCCGGACTTCGTATAGGGCAGGTTTAACATGAAGATTTCACAAACTAACTGTGTAACTAAATGAATGATTGTCACCCTTAGGTGATCAACTGTGATGTTTTTCGGGAAATACAGTTTTCTTAAGCGATTTTTATGCTGCCTATGGTGGATTAATCTCCTATATTAGGTTTCGACTCGTTCGTATCATATCAGTTTTTTCACAGTTTAGTGGTGTTTTGAGGTGATAAAAACATTCTAACTGATCTCTAAATAGTCTGATGATTCTATGGATTTGCTTCTATATCTTGCAAGCCTCACGCAGTAATCATAATGCATAATATATAAACCCATTCACGGTAGCCCCAAGCATTTTAGTAGTGTTTGATATTTACATACCTTTGCATTCCATTCATGGACTAGTTAGCGTTGGCTAGTTAGTCGAATTCAATTTTCCTTGAGTAATAGATATCGTTCCACCTTAATATAATTTTTTTATTTATTCAGATGCTACTTTTCACCTGAAACCGGTTGAAGACGATCAGGTAGGCAGTGCTATATATGCAATATATTATACAAGTCATCATCACTGATAAGGATTCAATACAGCAGTTTCCAAAGTTTGTTTGTTTGTTCGTTTTGGGATATTCATGGTGTTTGTCGACTACTATGGTCATTTACACCAGGCCGATATTTTTCTTATTTTCCGTAACTGCCGACTTATAGCACGGCCCACCTCTAGGCTTTTTGTAAGACACCGCTTACGCGGATGAGGTGGCGAGGAGGAGCCTAGCTAAACCTCCAACACTTAGGTATCGGAATTCGGAAGTCGACCTCGGTCGGACTCGAACCCGCACCCATTGGTGTTGCAGCCGCGGATTATACCACTGCGCTATCTCGCCACAATTTCCAAAGTAGTGGTCGCGATCCCAATGGGGTCGTTTGCTTATAATCTGGGGTCGCGGACACGAAAATTAAATATCAAAGACTATTAAAAGAATACTAATTAGGCAGATTCAATCGGCGGCTAATATTTGAATATTTTAGTTCATTTGTTATATTAAAAGAAAATACGACTCCCTGAGGAATGTGAACCAGGTAAACAAGGTATCAGATCAGTCGCAGCGTGATTTTAATGCGCCGCCGACTATAACTTAAGATTTGGCGTCTGGTCATCACTATGAAGATTAAAGTGTCGGGAGTAAAATAAAAATCAACGCTCGACGCGGTTTTATAGATCGTTTTCTGTCTTTCGCGCGACGCATCATTCCAAGTAGAAGTATTTGTATATACTTCTATTGGATATAGATAGAAATACTTCCAAAACACCTACGCAGGCCTACTTTGCGGTGGTTTTGATTTAGTTTCTTAATCTTAGTATGGTAGTTGATGAGCTCACAATTGCTATTAATGCGCACATGTAGTTGCTAGCTTCACACATAAGCCGTGAGTAGGTTTGGGCGAAGGTGCTGACCATTTTTTAGTAACCATCACGCCTAATTGATAGAGTGGTCGCGCAATATTTTCAAATCGAAATCTGGGGTCGCGATCATTAAAAGTATGGGAACCCCTGATTGAATAGGATGCTATCCGCAATGGAAGTGTGTAGAGTTATTGCTGGCAACAAGCCCTCGATAACACACCAAGATCTCAAAATAAGGTAATGCTATGAAATATACCATGGTTGTTGACAACCGCACTGTGTGATCGATAGCGTCTGCACTGCTGACATGTTGATGTCGGTCATTTCCATAATCCATTTTTGTAGCTGAAACTTTACAGTAGTAGTTGTTGTTGTTATTATTTGTGGTATTCCATGGCGATTTCCTACTACAATGGTCATTTATAGGGATGGTGTGAGCGTGAGGTTCACGTTCGCGATCGGTATGTCAACTTTTTGGGTTCGCGTTCGCGAACGATTATTGGTAGGTTCTGCACTGTGAACCTTTCTCATATATTACGATTTTTCGCGTCATTGTAACATATTTGGTTAAATTCTTTGCATTTCCACTCACTGCATGGTGCTGGCAGTACGAAAAGAAATTCAGCACTGGATGAGCATGCACTTTGCTAATTTCCTCATTTTATTGGCTCTATTTGAAAAGTATGCTTCAAATGTGCAGCTATCCGTTTGAGAATATTTAGTGACCCTCTGCTGTGAGCAAACGATAACACTACATGTTGCGAAATAGCCTAGGGGTTTGAACCACATAGCTGCAACACCAGTAGGTTGCAGTTTCGAGTCCGACCAAGGTCGACCATGGAATCCCATCCCAAGTTTTTTTTCTAGGCTCTCTTCGCCTTCTGACCCGCGTACGCTCGCCATAAAATGCATAGAAAGGGGCTGTGTTACTGGTCGGCAGATAAGGAATCATAATAAGAATATTGGTCTGGTGGAATTAATGACCATTGTAGTCGACAAACACCATGAATGGCACAGACAATAACAACAACGCTACATCTACGTAGTAGTGCGGATCTCCGGTCCGACTCCAATCCGGTTATTCAATTCTCTGGTCCGGCTCCGATCGGTCTCCGGCCGTATCAGGAAAAAGTGCAAATCCGGCTCCGGCCAAAAATGAAAACCTGGTTCCGTGGTTCCGTGAATTTGTAAATATGGCTCGTTTATTTTCGCACTGGCTTGGCGGCTACTTGCGTGTGGTTGGTTGGTAGTTATTTAGTTACAAACGTCATGCATTTCCATGAGGATTCCGGTCTTGTCAAAAAAAGTACTGATCCGGCTCCGATCCGGTCCTGCAAAAATTGAAAATATCCGGCCGGATATCCAATCCGGCTCCGGTCCATGCTCCGCACTAGTACGTAGTAAGCGAATTGTACTTATTCCACCAATCAATTATATTGACATCAATTAAATTGATGTGAAGAATACATCGTTGTCTAATGTAACAAATATTGTAGGCGTACGGGATGTCTCATGAGTTCATACGTATATTGTATCATGAATATCAAATTCGTCAAATTAGGGTCTTGGATATACTGAATAACTTGGTGTTGAGGGTATATCTGTAGCAAGTAGGCAACAGAAACCGGTTTTTCACTCTGATCAATATCAATGTAACAGTAGGATGACACCAAGGATACATTATCCGGTCTAGCCTACACCCTTGTGGCATAAACTTATATTTCCTTGCAAATTTTAGTCGAAATTATTGGCAAATCGACGGAAGATATTGATTGTTCTAGTTCAGTAATTCCAAACGTGCGCGATATCGTCACCCAGTGGGCGATTTTGCGAAACAAGGGGCGAAAATGTTAAAACGTTCAGTGAGATATTCACGATAGAAAAACACAGTGAGAGAGAGAGATCAGATTCATTTCGCCTGCACCATCGGGATGCTTTGACGATGGAGATGCGATACGACCTTTAAGCAAAGTCATCTAGTCTGCATCACTGACGGCCTATTCTGGATATGAAGCGAAAAAAGTTGACTCAACGGAAAGCAGACGCGGAAACCGGTTTTCCGAGCACCTACTACTTCAGAATAAAGGCAATTTTTTAGTAAATTCACCAGCGACCAGAGTTACGTGAATAAATTCCCCGATTACTGTCCTCTTTTTCAGATCCGTAAATATGGGGGTGGGAGGGGGGGGGGGTAGGGTGAAAATTAGTGTCGAGATTGATAGGGGGCGATGAGTCGAAAAAGGTTGGGAAACACTGTTCTAGTGTATTTGGTGATGCCTGAAAAGAACGCATGTACTTTTATGTCACTGGACTGCTGTCATAATGTGGCCTGAGTCGTCGCTAGGTAGGCTATCGTGTACGCTGTACAACAGGATGACAGTTATATTGTCATAAAATATTCAATGAATAAAACACCAATAATACGGGTATTTTCTATAGATATTGATAAATTTTAAATTTTAAACATCGGGGAATTTGCACATATGTTGCTCGAAAATATACCGCGAAACGATAGGTGAGGCACAGTCGAGCCAAGCCTCACCTGTGATAGCGCAATCCATCATAAATAGCTCAGAATTGATATTAACTGGTATTCGTTGAATGCTGTTGTCACGCTGATTCTGAAAATCTCGACATTAATAACGATAGAGCACGAGAACCCCCTTAAAATCGCCAAGGAATCTGAAATTCGACTTTGTTAAGTGCAATGGCAGCGTAGAGAAACAATGACCAGGGGAAGCAGAGGTGAATTCGCCGCAACCACTGTAAGCTAACTATCCGACAGTCGCAGCGCGGTGGTACAATATTGCGTCGACATCGTATACCGACGGTGCAGTATGAATCGTTTCAATCAGATGGCCAGCTTGTTATGCAGAGAAAATTCATTTACTTACGGATGTAGCTGTTGTATATTTATCCATCCACACCTATATCTTCAATTGTAGAGATTTTCGTCCCTGTGCGTGAATGATGCTAATGTGATAACAAATAAGTCGTCGACGGAATCAGCGACTATTTTGGGTTTATATTTTAGTAAATCTAAATCTATACGGGTGTGTGCCGCACCAGTCATGTACGTCACCATACGTCACTGGTCATCGGTGCTCGGTCACGTTCGCGTTCACACCGAAACTTTGAAATAGGTTCGTGGTCACACGAGCCAGAACCTTTTAGGGGTTCGCACCATGCGTTGTCATTTGCACCAAACCGATATTCGTTATTATGATTCCGTATCTACCGACTTGTAGCGCGGGCGACATCTAGGCTGTTTTAGGACATCGATTACTCGCATCAGATGGCGAGGAGGAGCCGAACACCTGCGTATTCGGGACTGAAAATGTGCTATTTCGGCACTGCTTCATAGAATAACGCCTAACTCATTTCACCCATAACCATACTGATAGTTGAGTGCTACGAATGTATTTTATGTGCAATAGAACTTCTCATTTGCATATAAACTTTCACTAAAATATATGTGTTATATTGTAGATAAAGAAAAATATGTAGGAAGGACTGATCTCCTCGATGCGAAATTTGGGCAAGCTTTGACATTGGGTCGGAGAAAATTGATGCGAAAGGCACGTGGGCTCCGTGGACGTGAATTTCCTGACATTCTCTGCAAGAGTTTATTGATCACATAAATATTTGAATACAAAGACCCACACTAGACTTTGCAATGTTAATATGATTGGATTGAATTGGATCACAATTTCTGTGCGTTATCGATTTCTGTGCGTTATCGAAAACTAATTCCAATCTGCCACAATATTTTGTCTTCGGGACTGCCCTTTCTTTTAAATGAATTTAGTCAGTATAGATCAGGGGTCACCAACCCGGTGCCCGCGGGTACCAGGTAGCCCGCGAGGACTAGATGAGTAGCCCGCGAGTCCATTCTAAAAATAGGTGGAATAGTAGCATTTACCAATATTCGTCAGATTATTAACAGTGTGCTTTCAAATATATAGATTGATTGATTCAGCTATTCTTGCTTAAAACACACTAACATGTATAAACACTTAAAAATATATTCAATTACAATTAGTAATATATAGATGTATGTGATAGAATCACCAGAAATTCAAGATACGTCGCATTGCCTACACAGGTGACATGACGTAATGCCGTCCACGGTCATCTTGAAATGGTGGGGGGTTCCGTTACGATAGCTCGACGACCAGGACAGTGCCAAAGTAGTAAACATTATTACTATTCGGAGCCAGATAGCCGTGAAGTACTAGCAGATTTTCAGTATCTGTACCCATTACGTATTGCATCTTTTGGCACAGCTTGTTTCTGTTACACTCAACGCTGTTTAATATACCATGTTTCTAAATTTCTGTAATCGTTGCTGCTGTCCGGTATAATGAAATATTGTCCTTTCTGGATGCTGAACAGTAGGAGCTTGAAATTGTAACACTGCAAAATGACCCCGACATCCCTGTGCAGCAAACGTTTGGTGCATTGTTGACACGGAAAAGTACGGTGGTTATGAAGGTTGCAAGCGTCTATGGTTCAACTTATCGTTGTGAATCAGCCTTTTCGGACATGGAATTCATCAAAAACAAACACAGAACACGCTTAAATATTGCACATCCGGAACACTCACTCAGAATTGCAGTGTCAAGTTAAATACCAGAGTACAGCGCACTAGTTGATATCATACAATGTCAGGCTTCCCAGTGACTGCTATAGAAACAGATAACATGATGTCCAGTCCTGCCCAGTGCTATGAATATCAAAGCAGAAATTCAGTGTGGTACGGGTAAACGGCGGGAGTAAATAGTAGCTCGCCGCTTCAATCATTGGGAAAAAGTAGCCCTCGGTGGCAAAAAGGTTGGTGACCCCTGGTATAGATTGTTATATAACAGTGGTCGGGAACCTTTTTTGGCCGAAGAGCCATATTGGCCCTATTTTTTCCATCTCAACTCCCAAGGAGCCATACATTCCAATCAACTGTTACGTCACAATTGAAAATTCGTGACGTCATCGTAGCACGAATTCGAATTCACTACATGGGATTCCTCGTGTGCGCCATATTTTCTCTGAAAGGACAGGTATTTATTGTTCGAAAATATAGCTCGATACGAGAGATAAGGCACAGACGGGTCAAGCCTCAATATTGATTACGCAATTCGCAGATATACCTTGATATTTATGATAACTGATATTAATGGAATGTGACTATCACACCGATTCCGAAGATCTAAATACTTCTCAATTATAAACGAAGTATTCGGCGGTAACATAACGTTGCGCTGCACGCCTACAATTTATCGCCGGTACTACAAAGAGCTATACTTACCAATCAACGTGGATTATAGCTATGGCATTGTCTGTAATTCGGGTTTGCAATTGTGAATGTCACATCCACAACAGTTCATTTCGCGCCGTAGATCAGGAAGACAATGTGTATTTGAAAGCTGTGTTGCCATGTCTGCTATGCTCTTTGATTTATCAACGTATCGCACAATTCAAGATTTCGAGTCGGGTACATATAATTCGCGAGTGATATTGGTCGCCGGCGTGACAGTAACCTAAATTCGATGATTTTGAAAATAGGGGGTCCGACCCCATAAACCTGACGACGGCATTGTCTTTACCTCTCAAAGACATGTCTATACTGCCACGAGAATAATTATTCTGGCCGTGACGAAAATTCAGCAACAAGTCGCTGCAATATTGATCAATTCAGTACAAAAATAAATATTTGGCAAAGAGCCATATCTTATACCCAAAATAGCCATATATGGCTCGCGAGCCATATGTTCCCGACCACTGTTATATAATGATCTTGTCTTCATGATCGATGATGTTCTTGTTGTAGATCTTGATTGAAATAATGCTGTCTATTGTACATATATACCTGTAGTCAGAGGTGGCCCTGGTCAGCAACGAAGTATATTTCTACTTATTCGAAATTCTCAAGTATTTTCCTATACTTACAATATCTACTTAAATATGTATAATTTCCCACTTGTATATCTACTTCGTAATATTTTGTGTTTACTTACTCTTCGCTATTTATAGTTTGTCAATTAGAACTATTATGTTCTAGCAATGAGAGGGAGAGAGAGAAATTCGCTCAGAAATGTCGTCGTGCTTGGTAGATATTGAGTGACAAATACATTTTCACGGGAATATCGGCCAATACAATTATTGTTGGGTTGCATTGTTACCCTCACCCCGAATTTTCGCCCATATGACATGGCTCATCAATACGTTTGAAACTATAGGTACTGTAATCTAGCAGCCCCTGGCGCCTCTGAATCTGGACAAAGTGGTCCTTAACTTTTTCGCGGTTACCCGGTTTTAGCAGACCCAGTTGGAGCTTTCTGAACAAAAACATGAAATATATATTGTGCTTCTCACAAGTTATATTTCTTGCTGTTGTTTATAGACCAAAAAGATTTGGCGCTTATCGCCTGACCACCACCACTTTCAAAGACATTGTATGCTGTGGCGATCTGCGCCATCTCTCCTGTATATCCACTATGGAACAACAATGCCACATCACGTGATCTCTATCGTCGAGCGTTTAAAAGTTTGGATTCAAACCGTCATTAATGTGCCAGGTTTCTTCAATAATTTTGCTAGTACAAAAGCTAATCGAATCCTGGTTTAAGAGGTGCAGGGTTGTAACCAAGTCACATGGCTCCGAGTCACAAGTCAATCTCACTTTTATAGTTTTGACTCGAGTCAAGTCGAGTCATTTTTACTTCACCACCGAGTCAAGTCCGAGTCCAAGTCATCGAGCAGTGGGTCGAGTCCAAGTCATGGTATCATGAATCGAGTCCGAGTCCAAGTCATTGTGTTGACTGCTCAGTTTCCAGTTAAAGTTTTGTTAAACCCACTTTTTATAGCTCTGTTTGGTGATATCGAATGGTTCGAATGTATGATACACTAATTTTCCTCCCTTTTAGCACTTTTTGCTCGCATTTTCAAGTACCAGTACCAATAGACGAAATCCCAAGAGTGTGGTTACTTTACTTACTTTATTTCTCTTCGAAAATACAATGAAATCTCGGTCTTGGCCGTCTGAGTCTCGAGTCATATGACTTGACTCGACGAGACTCGAGTCATGCGCAATGACTCGAGTCCAAGTCGATTCAATACACAGATTGACTCGAGTCGAGTCGAGTCATTTCGGTATTTTGAGAAAATGACTCGAGTCAAGTCGAGTCATCAGAAAATCGTGACTCGAGTCGAGTCATGACTTGAGTCATTGCAACCCTGAAGAAGTGACAGCGGTAAGTCATAGATATACGCTGTGCCGCAGATGCTGTAGAAGCGGAGTTATTGCAGGTGAAAGTTCTGGAATTGCAAAAATAGCATTGACGGGGATAATCCAAGAATTATAAACGAAAAACTCAAATAACTCCGCTCTACGGTTTGGAATTGATTCAAGTTTTTTCTGCATCGTTTTTGAAGACAACTAAACAATTTAATCCGGTTTTTAATATATAGTTTTATATTTTTCATAATAAATTAAAAATTTAAATTGGCCTTGCGGCGGCTTATGCTGGTTAGAATTGAACCAAATTAGGTGTGCAGCGTTTTTAAGGGTAACCTGACAATTTAATCAGTGAATGACTGGAATCCGGAAAAAAGATATTTTTTTAAACAACTCAACTGTTCAGCGAGGTAAAACAGAAAGTGGATTTGACATCATTTTACAGCCTGCCGCCGGCTCAGACTTGCTGATACACTGCATTTCAGCCACTACAACTGTTTTCGAATCAGGCTCAATATTACGTAATAATTATAGTGCGCAAATATTAATTCACTACGACTTGTGAGAGACAAAGTTATTGTTAAAGCTAAAATTAGTGGTGCATTGTAAGTCGAACAAGTTTTTACAATTGCGTCGCAACTAAAAAAGGTAGGGAGTCACGGCACCTGAATTTCCTATTAGGTTTATTTGAAATATTCAACGTCATAAGTTAACAATTATTTACGATTTTCATCCGCAATCATCCCGATTTTTTTATTCGCCCCATCCGCACCACGTTCGCCATCCGCAATTCAATTGTTTTTCATTCGGACTAGTGCGTACCATCCCACAGGTTGAAAAGCACTGCAATAAGTTATTTCACACTGAAATTAGTTCAAGCCATAACAGCTCCATACATGAGCTAAGAGAAACTTTTTTCCAGTCCTGGTTCATGTATGGAAAGACAGGACAATTCGTTCAGGCAGATCTAGCCTATCCAGACCACCGTAATTATATATTGAAATTCAGTCAATTCAGACATTTGAAATCAACGAAACATATACATTATACAATGATGAGACATTATTATCCTTTGCAGGGCTAAATAACATTCAGTTCAAATGTGATATATTACCATCCAGAATGTTAATGCAATCAGAATGATATCGGTAAGAGTCGCTCTATTAACAACTGCTTTGTAACCTCAATGAAAATCAAAACAATCACTAAATACAATACCAGTTCATATATGGAATGACTACACTGTGTATGATACTAAGTAGACCAATGGTTCTTAAACTCTTTGTCGTCACTGGCCACTTTTGACCTAAAAAATCCCTTCACGGACCCTCAAGACCCAGTTCCGATTTGACTCAGTTATCATGCAACCGTTATATGTCTTGTGCAAATATTAGCCTACCTGTAACTGCAGAAATGGAGCTCTTCTAGTTGATATGACCGAGAGTCAAATATTCATTTGAGAGATATGGGTTGATGTGAACGGAATAATAACTCTTACCGCTGCCAACGATACCATTTGGCTTGGCAGCAGCATGCGGCACCAAAATTGAGAAACATACATTTCAATGAACGTATCACGTCGAGCCTTGTGATTTCTATCCAAGCAGTTCATCTTGAAGTTCTGCGGGAATAGTGATTATGTGAATTTGAGGAAAAATGGACTCCATGAAGAGGTTTTACCTCCTTGGGACAGATTACGAATATATTCCAAGAATTCTTTTTCTAGCAATTGTAAATGTTCAATATATAGTTTCCTGAGAATTACACCCTTAAGTCCAATATGTTTTCGAGGGATTTTTTCGAGGGCGGGCTTTTAGCTAATCGCAAAATGGATAGAGTAAGCTCTTTTACCGGTTGTAGAAATTTAATGATCGCCGAGTGTTTACTAGTGCGGAGCCGAACGACAAATTCTCTGGTCCGACTCCGATTCTGTTTTTGGAAGCTCTGGTTCGATTCCAGTCCGACTGCTAGGCCGGATTCCAAATATGACCTTGATCCGGTCCGAAAAACTCCGATAATAATTATCTACTCACAGAGTGGTATTGAATATTGATTGAAACAATGCAAACAGGAATTTAAAAACTGAAAGATCACACCCAACCCTTATCTGAAATATGTATGCCAACTTTGACTTAGCATGTGGTTTATCTCCATAAACGTTTCATTTTAACTATTGATTCGAAGGTGGTATCGGGTTACATAAAAAAAGTAATATGCAAATGGGTTCACCCATATTAGCAATTATCGGCGACATATTATCGTATGAACCGTTCGGACGCTTTAGTGCAGCCTGCAGAAGTAGCAATAGTATATGAACAGGCATTCCCGCGCTGGGCATTCCGCGCTAGGAGACCAGACCTAAGCATACCGTTTCGGGCAACATGCAACTCCGTACGGTGTGTGCGCTGCCGAAATGATTGGTGGCGATACTTGGTAAAATAACCGCCGCATGATTTCCAAAACGTTCAACATTAATATGTCCACTGTCCAGGCGCAGAAATGTTTATGTGCCCCACATATATCAAATGAAACCTGCCGAGGAAAATAATGAGCCCCGTGTCGGAATGCGAATTTGGAATCTTGTTCGTCTCACGAAAGGAGATATTATTTTAGTTTTGTCTGATACGTGTAAGCGAACCCAATATATCTTGAGAAACTACCTTGACCTTTAGAGCTTTACAGACAAATCTAGTGCCGGAAAAACCCTAATATGTGACATAAATCGCCCGTATGATGCAGGGGTGGGCACATATTTCATCATCAGGCTATATCATAATAACAACATTGGTGTGCATGTCACTAATTGGCTATGGTACCGAATATAGCGGACTGGGAAACGACCACATCAACCACAGAATATCGATCACAGCGCGACTAAAAATAAATGATGCAAATACCCAGTAGCCTACATTAAGCGTCTATAGTGCAGTAGCAAACAAAATTAATACCCTTCGCGTCCAACTGCAATCAACCGTTTGGTGGATTCCTTGTTTGAAACGCTGAATATGACAAAATTAAAAATCTCTTCCACGCGAGTTGGTAGTATTTAAACATTTTTGACATTTTGGTACACTGCATGCGGAAGGTTGCCGAGCCCAGATTCACCTGTGTCACACCTGTCTATTGCTTCTTTGAGCTGTCAGTGTAAAGTAATAAAGCCCAATTTCACATTTCTTGGTGATTTTGAGGGAGCTCCAGTGCTCTAAGATTGTTATTAGCCGGATTTTTTGGAATCAATGCAACAATAGCATTTGATTTAGACCAGTTACTATGAATTTTGACACGTTTATGATAACTTATATCGTCGCAGATGTGGAAAGACCCGCCTGGGCCTCACCTCTTCTTTCACTCTGTGTTTTTGAACAAAATGGTGATGTTGGATGAGAAAAAGTTCACATTAAGTTATTCATGATCATCGAAGGTAATTATCAATAACACTGTCCCACACATATTTTTAGGCAGACAAAGTAAGAGTGGTTTTGGGGGTTCTGAAGGCCACTGATTCCAAATATGATAGGCTTACCATATTTTGGAAATCTAAGAAGATGACACTTTTTCAGAAATTTGAGACTTGCAAAACCGGAGAAGAATTCTCAAAAATCGGTGAATTTTTCCCACTTTGTGATCGGTTGACTAAAAAAAAAGGTCAACTTTTCGCCCAGCCGGAGCGTCACTTCTGTGCTAATTTACGGTATATCACTCGCATTTTGCTCTAAATATGACCTAAATTTTCAAAAAAGAGGACAGAATCTCAAAAAGAGGACATAATGGCGTCCTCCGAGGACACTTTCAAAAAAGTCAAGAAAGAGGACGTATGATAACCCTAACATATGACCTTAGTTTTTTCCAATTGGTTTTTGTTATGGAGATAACCCATGGGGCTATTTTTACAAAAATCTCCCATTTTCGCGGTAATGACTAAATAGAAAATTGGATCAGTCGAACTATAAAGTTTGGAAATTCAATCTACTTGTTATTTTTACACACAGAAGACTCTTATAAAGCAAAATACAGCAACAGCACTATATTTCGGGGTAATAGATTTATCATAGTTAGAGACTTTCACGGATCTCGTGTACATAAAGAAACTCCAGTCATGCATATAAGTATAAACCTAGATACTCAAATAACGTGGCATTATTTCAATCAGTTTTACGTCAACCACCAATTGTAAATTTGAAATAATCGGTTGGAATATAATATTATTGATATATTTTAAATCGCAATGGTTTTTCGTACGATTTTCGCCTGTAAGCTATTTAGTGTAGTTTCTCGAAAGATTCCGGCAATGGTCTGACATAATATGTTCAATTGTTCATCTCATCTGCCCTGGTATCTTTCTTTTGTTGTTCTGATGTTTTGGTAGAACCTCTGCCCTTGCTAATCAACAAGATGATCAGGAAATATATCAGGAAGACTGAACAGGAAATGAACTTTTATGCTCATGTTTGTGCTCAAGTTTTCGATATGCAGTTACGAATTTTCGGACCAGCTGTTTGTAGTTGAGTGCTTTGTGATCATCTAAAAAGTTTTATTTAGGCTACAACATCTTAGGAGAAAATACATGCAGTGAACTCCTTCCTAATGTGAAATTGGAATCTTTCATCCGTATTCGATATACCACATACCAGATTTAAGCTTCTCGTTTGATAGGGTTACTAGGTATACCCACCTTCTTGACTCAGCGGAAAATTATCCATTTACCAGTCAAAAGAAATGAGACGCATATGAGTATTGTAGTTATGCCTTTCAAGGAAAAATTTTAGAGTCTTATACTCCTGTTTAATTTTGGTAGAGTGACCATTTGATACAGGAGAATAAGTATTTCCGTTGTGCAAAAGTACAATTTTTAGGCTTGACTAACTGCTTATTTGACAAACAAATATTTCGCATCATGTCATGTTAATATTGATAGAATGTCCGAGAAGTACATTAGGGTTCTTCATAGTCAATTGGATATTTATGTGCAGTATAAAATTTAAAAAACTTCGATTTCCTTCCTATCAAGGGTAAATACAGTAATTTGTGGCCTTTTCAAGGGTATAAATATCTTCTGACAAAGAGCTAATCAGACAAAACTAATGTTATAGTCGTAATCAGCAACCTCAGAAACACCAGAAACGGCTCTCAGATGATCTGCCTAATTTTTTCCTTCATTTTGTTGACCAGTGTAATCATTGAAGGTTTTCACAACTTCCCTACACTCATCCTGGCGACAGGTGAGGCACTGACTCACTTGCCTCTCCTGACCACACCTCACTGCTGTTTACGGTATAATATTTTATTTTCGTACATGGATTTTTACGGTTATTCGCAAATTGATAACTAAAATCGCGTAAATGTAGGAGAGGGGCCGTTAGTTAATTGCAAAATGAATAGAGTTCAGAAATTGAATGTAAGCTTTTTTAACGGGTGCAGACATTTAATGATCGAACACTCTCTATGGTACCAGATTCTACATGGGTCCAGGGATATCCACGGTTATTCGCAAAATGATACCGTAACTAAAAATGAGTGTGACATATTCGTTATGGATACAAGGATTTCCACGGTTTTTCAGAAAATGATAATAGTTGAGGGAGGGAGTTGAAAGTGCGTAAATCAACCAGGGGGCCTGGCGACCACCTACCTCGCCTACCCTAAAAACCACCACTGGATTCATCTCTTCGATTATTTGCTCACGGGCAATTTAAACGAGTTTAGACTGTAGGATATTTTATCTCAAACGACAATTCTACTAGTATGGTCCTTGAAGTTTTGGCAGGTATGAGGCAAACGTGTCATATTGTACCTTGGCTTATAAAAATCACTACTTAGGTGATCAATCACGCTGCAAATGTAGACGTTCCCCGAGACCCCAATGAGAATCACTGGCATTGGCATTTGGCCATTACCTCGTCATAGCTGCCGCAATTATGGCATTGTACGCGTTTGAATAAAGACATTGCAGTGAATAGTTACGGAACAGATATGCACCACTAGCAATATCCATTCACAGTTAGTTATAGGGTTGGAGTAATATTTCTTACGAGCGAAATTACCAGGTATCGAACCACTGTCCGCGCGACGGTAATTTGTGAATTCGAATATCAACACTAGCCTTCCCACGGTAACCATTATGCTAGTGTGCGCTGTGTTAAATATAACATTGGCACCTGGAGTTCATTCTTAAGATTACTAATTGAAGCAAAATTCATTCAAAAAATTTTCAAAGCCCCCAAAAGTACGCCACACCGTAAGCGTTTCGTCGGTAAAGAGTACGTAGCAGCATTTATGCGAAAAGAGTAACTATACATGGACGCCTACATAAGACTGTGTCTGGCAGGGATGTCAAACGCAACTTGGTTCGCGGGCCGGATTCAAACATTTTGATTGCACGCGGGCCGGACCAGTCAAATGATTCGGAAATGCCACCTTCAAATCCACGTCTTCATTTTTGACTCGAATGCTTAATCATCAAAGCTATACAAAATACGATCATATTGCTATATGCTAGCAAGGATGTTATTTTCAACCATAGGAATCAACAAGAGACGATCATTGACCGATTGCATGTAGGTATAAACCACTAAAACAGTGGTTGTAACAACGATATCCATTGGTATATTTCCATCCTCCTACCTTCATTTTAGTCGCGATGGCGTTGGCCCTGCGGATTCGTTGCGGGAACTGGTAATAAAATAGATTCGACTGTAAACAACGAGACAACCACACCGTCCTAACAGTAGGCTATAGCAGGGCTTTCAAAGACAGGACCGGACGATTTCATCCGGCCAGTGAAGAAATCTGTTGCAGACCCTAGCAATATCCGTAGGTCACATTAGAGATGGCCCAATTCTACACCTTTGTTCCACTTCACTCCTGTATACGGTCGGTCGATAGGCAAAGCTTTGCAATTAGGATAAGGTGCGCCATCTGATTTGACTGCTCTTATTTGGTTTATTAACACTACTGGTGTTACACGTCAAATGAGAAAATCGCAGGATGATGACATAATATATACTTCTTCATCATCACCGGCTCTAGTCACCATGCGCGATTATGATAGGGTAACCATATTTTGGAATCCGGTAAAGAGGACACTTTTTAAAAACATAAAAGTTAGTTAATCGAAATTGAAAACAGCTGATTTTGTAATAATAATGGAAATCTTGCGGTATTGCCTAAAAAAAGATGATCAGTTTGATTCTACTCCTCAATGACCCGCTCGAACGTCATCAGCATTGCTTATTCTGCGTCATGTACGTCGATTTTCAGTTGACCCTGTCCATTAGCCTAGCTGTAAAAGCTGTAAAGGAGGACGAATTGCCAAAATGAAGGATATTGAGGCGTCCTCGGGGGAGATTTTCAATTTTCTAAAAAAGGAGGATAATTGCTCCTAAAGGTGGACATAAGGTAACTCAGCTATTAGTTATAAGTCAGTATAAGTCAATTCAAGTCATTCAAAACACGTGACTCCAGTCATCACAACACTGATTTGAACTGCTGGCACAGTTTCTTACTGAAGTCATTGATGACATATTGTTAGCAGATGAGTGATTCCAAAAGTTAACGGTCGAAACGTATCGAAAATTCCATCAACATGTTTGTTATGTAGTGTTTAATGTCTCCCATGAAACCACGAATTAATATTATTTGCCAAAGCGGCAGATTGTAATTCAAACAGTTACTGAATATAATTTCTCCTTGATTAGCGAGAGAGATTTGACAAAATCGGAGAAACGCATCAAAGTAGTCATACGTTCCAAATCCTGCAAGATATGAATTCAGCGATCAATGCTAAATACATAAGAAAATATTATTAAAGTGATTTGTTGATATTTTGATATTCGGCACACTGCATGCAAAAAGTTGCCGACCCCTGGTATATTCGTTTCTCCTAAAAAATCCGCAGCAAGCGAATACAGAGAATACTACCGGTACACCTGGTAAAGTCATTTGCGTATAGTTAATTAGATTTTCCTAACAAAATTATGTGGAGCGTGAATGCGTAAATGCCTAACTAATTTCAGCACTCCCATGAAGGCCAACGCTGTGATGTGGGTTCTTCACGATTAAACATTCAAGTGAAATCGAAAGAGGAACCAGTTACGCTTCGATTTCGTATTATATTTGTAGATTTGCAGCGAGGTAAGTATTAGGAAACAATGGAATAAGGAACCGGCACATGTTCGTATTATTAGTTGGTAATACGATGGGAGTAATCTAGTGACGTGATATAATTCAACCGTATTGAACACACCTGTTTCATATCAATGCGGTGAAATGGCAAAATCGACTTTAAGATTTTGTATCCGTGTAAAGGACATGCTTTTTGTTCTATGTAATTCATAGTTTATCGCACATGCAATCCACCTGAAGTCAATGTTGCCACGTGGTAAAAGTTTCGATGGTCTCCGAGTTACGCTCGTAATTATATGTAAATCTGTGAAAACTCTTCGTGCGACGTGACAAACAGAATTGGAAGCACTGACCCAATTCACTCGTCGTTTGAAAGACGCAAATCAATGCGGGGAAAGTTCATACCAGGGATGTAACCAAGTCATAAGTCAGTCTCATTTTTACAGTTTTGACTCGAGTCAGGTAGAGTCCAATAGCAATCGATTCAAGTCCGAGTCCAAGTCACGAGGAGCGAGTTTCGAGTCATAGTGTTGAGACTCGGGGGTCCGATTCCGAGTTATTGTGTTCACTGTTCAGTTTCGAGTTCGAGTTATGTTCAATCCACTTTTTACAACTTTGTTTGGGTGATATCGAATGCCTCGCAGTCAAAATACAGTCATTGATTCCACTCGTGTTACCAGTTTCTGGTCCTGTAATTCAAGCACCAGTAGCCTACTGATGGATGAAATATTAATGTTGATAATGTGGTATCTTCACTATTCTTGGAGGTTACAATGAAATGCCTGTATTGACCCTCTGTGTCTTGAGTCATATGATTAGGTTTAGTTATGCGCAATGACTCGTGCACAAGTCCATTCAATACACAAATTGACTCAAGTCAATAGTCGAGTCGTTTGTCGTATTTAAGAAAATAATTCAAGTCGACTCGAGTCGATTCTGATTACAGAACAGTTACTACACAATTAAACGGAGAGATTGCGTGCC
The DNA here is from genome assembly GCF_051294905.1 of Botryllus schlosseri. Taxonomy (NCBI): domain Eukaryota; kingdom Metazoa; phylum Chordata; class Ascidiacea; order Stolidobranchia; family Styelidae; genus Botryllus; species Botryllus schlosseri. The sequence goes on along the minus strand of NC_137238.1, from coordinate 12,732,612 downwards.
AGTACGTTCCGCAGCTGCAATATCAATTGGTTGTGAGTTCGAGTCCGGCCGAAGTCTAGGCTAATCCAGAATTCCTACCAAAGTGTTGGGGGATTATCTAGGCTCCTACTCGCCACCCGATCCGCATATAAGATGACTTACAAAAAGCCTCGACCGGAAATGGGACGTGCTATAAGCCGGCAAATCGGCAATCCTAATGAAGAATATATGTCTGGTGTAATATGTTCAATGTGCAGTGTAATCGAAACACCATGAATACTACAGAAAAATCAACAAGGAATGGCATTTCGAAAATATTTCGTAAATTAGGCCTATGTGAAGATTTGGTAAATTTTGGTTCGTATAAATACGATATTTTACTCTAACGCAGCGGCGGGCAACATACGGCCCGCGTGCCGGACCCGGCCCACCGACAGCTTCCGGTCTTGCGTGATGATGAGGCCCGCGTCGCCGTCTACAGGCATTTACGCGCAAGCATTTTCAAGCATGAACATTGGCAAGACAAAGCGACGTTGTAATACAACTGATGTTCACGGCATTGACGTGACCAGGGGCGAATGGAGCCATGCCATTACCAAATTTTTAGAGAATATTTGTAATATTTATAAATAGTAAAATGTTTTCGGGCAGATGGATTCGAACTATAAAAATTCCGCGCGATTTCGTGTCTCTACGTACGTGTCTTGATTATGAGAATGCAGCATCATCTATACCAGTGATTCCCAACCGCGGCCCCGAGGGCCGCATGCGGCCCCCAGCTAGCCTTTCTGCGGCCCCCACAAAAATATTGAGAAATCGATTTATGAAAAAAAATTATATTTATAAAATACTCTTGCTTGGCTTGGAGTCTTGAGTTTTCAATTAGGATTGCAGAAAAGATGTGAGTAGACTGCTAAGATTACGTCACTGCTGTTTCAATGCAATGTGCCCTAACTTTCCAGTTGAACGAGCAGTACCTATAGATATAGGTATAGATATAGGTATTGACAAGACCGTAACTGCCGCACCCCAAGTCCCCCAATTGGGGGAACGAGCTCGAAGGGGGCCCAAAATCATTTAGTGAATTAACATGAATTATAGAGTATTTTATGCAACTATTTCAAAATTTTTTCGCGCGGGGCGCGATTTCATGTCTCCAAGTACCTTCATTATTGGATATTCTTCCACCAAGATAAAATACGCAAGATTTATAGAACTGGGCATATCGGCGTTGGCCATTACCGCGTCACGACGCACGTAGGTATATAAAGTTTTAGGCCATATAACATGTGACTCCAAGAAGTGTGCCAGAACGATCGACAGCGAGAAAACCTTGGCCGAAAAGGACTGCCCTTAGGCTGACCGGAAACTTCGTTATGTATATACAAAATACATATAGGCATAATCGACCATAGGCGCCTAAATGACTGGCGCCGAATATTCCTATCTTGGCAATCTGAACCTTACGAGACAACTAGGCTACCATCCCGCAGGGATGAATTATATGCCAGTGAAGAACTACCAATTTGAAATCGTGTGCATCTTTCAGTTTAGTACGTTTGGGCGATTCTATATTTTTTGATATAGCAGACTGGAGGTCACGAAATAACATCATGTAACGAAGTCGTACCAACGGGTTCGCCCGTCCGAATATGTTTAATTATTATTTACGGGCCCTGCAGTTTCCAAGACACCTCTTTCAGCTCTACCGGTAAATCTAATTACGTGAGCAGAGAGGACAAGTAATTGATAGTAATATATATGCAATTCCTGATCTTATTGACCTATTTTATTTTGAATTATCGAAAATTTTCGCGCTGCACGCTGGCTCACTATACGGTGATCCTGATTTCGTGGCAGAAGCGAGCAACGGGACGGGGGGTCGGTTTATCAGCCTATGGGAGCTCAAGACCTAAGTGTTTTGAGGGGCCTGACCAAGTGCTGTTTCGTTCCTGCCAACGGGTATACGCCCGAAGAGGTTTAATTATTATTGATTGGTCCTACCTTTTCAAACACAACTCACTCGGCTCAACCGGTCAATCTGATTACGTGAGGAGAGAGAGAGGATAAAAATTGATATCAATATATTTTCAATTCCCGATTATATTGACCGATTCAGAAATTTGTCACGCTTCGCGTGATTAGTTGAGAGAAGCTGCCTGAAACGACACCCGGGTTAGATGATAAATAGCGATAAACAGCCATCTAGCCTGAGGGGGCCGAGAGCAACGTTTGGGGGGGGGGGGGCTGACGAAGTGCTGTTACGGCCCTGGGTATTGATAACTAATTTACGGATAGATGTGCAACAAGTGACTCACGATTGAATACGCCGAGATGCGTACTGCTTAGCCGGCAAAAAAACAGCAGTCCTATAGCTCGCGATCCAAGCGTCCGAATAATTTGATATGACGGTGTTTATCGAAAGGAGGTGTCGCACTGATTCCAAAAATACGATTTGAAATCTCGCCAGGGCAATAAAACTACTCCGGAATAGCCAGCAAAGGTTGATTGTTCTGAACAACGGGAGAGCGGCAACACAATGGCCAATGGCGTCAAGCGAATGATCGGAACAATACGAATTTTCATATTTTGGTGACTATTTTGGGTTCATTTCATTGCCCTGGTATTCGTGCGGCCCCGACCGTACTCTCAAATTCTAAATTTGGCCCTGCCACCGAAAAAGGTTGGGAACTACTGATAGATACACTAAAATAGCCCGAGGCCGTTTGGTTGCAGGAAAGTAATTAATAAGAATGAACCCACCCGAAGTGAATAATCTGCGATAAGCTCAGGAACGTATATTCTTATGCCATGATCAATGTTCAAAATTATAATTATACGTGCTGTAAATTTTCGAAGAAACCACTTGCTCATACACCCACCAATATCATTGTTCAAATTCATTCATTTATGCAAAAAATTTTCGCGCTTGGCGCGACTAGAAGCCGAATATACTCTGATTTTTAATCAAATTCATATTACCGATTTGGGCTCGCCCGGGCATCGGTCGCCCAATCCAGACATGGTTCGCAACTATAGGAATGTTTGCGTCTCTGAATTGTATGTACAACGGGTAGTGCAGGGTAGGATGGACGGACGGTGCTTTTGTGACAGCAAATACATGCTTCACTTTACTCTTGTCCAGGAATATATAGAACTGTATATATCTATATTATATATATAGAGAGAGTATATATATGTAGAACTCTATATATCCCTGGTAAAAAATACCTAAATATGATAGATGCCACGAAACTGTCAGTGATGTCCTTTACACTTCCTCGCTTCGTTACGACAACTATTCTGCGACATATAAGAGACTTCGGTTTTCTATTAATCTCAGCGAAAGTTAACTTTTTGTTCCACACTGAGTTAATAACCCAGTTTTAGTGGTGTAATTTCCCTTTACTTAACGCGATCTGCTCAAGTCAGTGGTGGCGAGTGCAACAGTCCTTAAAAGTGTACTACACGTTGTGATATTCTTAAGTCAACGTTCTGACGAAGATTGTATCATTAAAACTGTACCAGTTTCAACTCGAACATAGCTAGAAACCAGAACGAGTCAATAATAAACAAGACAGAGACGGTGCGATGAGAGGGCTAAGTAGCTAAGGTATTATGTAAGAATACCATATCAATATAGTAATTGCTTCCGTAATCGAATAAGCGTCTGCGGGGCGCTTGCCGGTCCGGCCGCGTGTTGAGAACCCCTGGTCTGAATATCACCAAAGTATGATCATAAAAATGACGCAATGATGATTAGTGACAGAAAACCGTGGCTTAGACTCAATATAAGACACGCGGGCTTGGCTCCACTCAAAATTTGAGAATACAGATTGATTCGTGACTCGGGGCTGCGTGACGGTTTTGGTCACAACCCTATCGTGAACGTGGAGACGTTGGGAAGCACTGGAGTGGAGTAATGCTTTTTTGAATTCATTGAATCGCTAGTAGCGAGTCATTTATCTGTACATCTAGGTACTTATGTTTTCGTCTACACCTGTCTAATTTATTCGAATCGAATTATTAGTATATTCATGTTCAGAAACTGTGGCGATCACCAATGTGCCTACAAGTGTGGACATGCTTCAATTCCTATCAACACATTTATTACCAGGTTACATTGGCGTCACACATTAGTTGAATTCGTAAGTAAAAACCAATGCACCAAAAACTTATCACTCACGACTAATCAGTAGGGCGATTTTTTAGACATGTCAAAATAAGTAAAAATTTTGTCAAAACCACAGCGTTAGGTCAAAAAATTGGTACAATTGTTTACAAAGTCAAAAACTTTTTGCCACCTGTATTTCGCTTGTAGCGTAAATGTTTGCACTGTCGGTGGATTTATCACTTGACACTTTACAGCAGGGCCGGCCAAGCCGCGGATTACTTTCTGAAATTAGTAATATTATCAAAAATGGATTTCGCATATTGTCAACTTGCATTGATTAGGCTATAGTCTGGCCGCAACACTTGAGATGTGATGACTAAAATTACAGTTCCGACGCATTGGCAAATCCACGAGCCAGTCAAATTTCGGTAGATCTTCGTACGCTGCAATAAAGCAGAATAATTTGCGATAGATTTATCAAAAGTAAAAATTTCCTACACGCTTCGCGCAACATGTTGTCACTCGATTTCTTACTTTTAATATTGTTACCCCTATGTGAAAATTAAAGAACGCCTAATGTATCAGATTGAGTCTAACTATATTAGCGATTACGAGACAAAGTGTCGTTCAACATATGCCACCTTGTGTTTGTGCTCCCAGAAAGACCGTTGACAATGAAACCTATAGGCACAAAATGATTGACGCATGTTGGTCGAAGCTTTCGATATTGATATGTCCAGGCGCCGAATAGTCCAGTCCTGGCAAACTGAGCCCAGAGACATACAGCAGGCCCGCAATATATTCAAATGGGAACATTATTGACCTATGAACTTCGAACAGTTTTCGTGAGGCTAGTGGCCTGCGCAATTATTCGTCAATCGAATGTGACCCTTTGGCTGAAAAGGTTGGCCGCCCCTGCTTTACAGCTTGTGGCCTGTAGACGGCCCATTATCTCCTCATTGTGAATCTTAAACGACCAAATGAAACAAATAGGTGGACATGGTGTTATGCTGAACATACCGCAATACCCTAATTAAAGAAAGACTGCGTGGGAATTGATTCTTATATCAAGAAGCGCATGATGAAAAATTGTGATGTAGACCAGTGGTTCTCAACCGCCGGCCGCGGACCGGTGCCGGTCCGCGACGACATTCCTGCCGGTCCGCACGGTATATTACAATTTTATCCCTTAATTTCAAGATGCATTGTTGAAGGCTTGTGCATTGATAAAATAAATACAACATCAAATTTTAAACTGATTCAGAACTTCGTGAGGTAACATTAAGGCTGGAAACATGTTCGATTTGACTTCAAGTTCAAGACGTGTCTTTTGACGACATGCGAGCGACAACTACAGAGCGGATTCGAGCTGACTCCTCGCTATGCAGCACAGTTTGCGCGATCATTCATTTTTTATTCATTCGTGTTGTGCAGGACCGTAACTGAGGCACCCCAAGCCGCCAAATTGTAGAGGGGCCGAGCTTGAAAAGGACCTAAAATTATTTTATAAATGAACATAAATCATAGCGTACCTTTTGAAACTTTTTACAACATTTCTCAAATTTCTTTTCGCGCATTACGCGATTTAGTGTCACTATATGTCTTCCTTCTTCGGTGCCATTCTTCGAGAAATACGCATGATTTATAGAAATCGTGATTTTGGAGTCAGCCATTACCGCGCCACGACGTATCAACACATAATTAAGTTCAGGCTAACATGTGACTCCGAAAAGTGCTCCAAAAATTCGGCAGCGATAAAACCGATTCAGTAATGTTTGATCGAAAATTTTCGCTATCGGCGCGATTAAGCTACATATTACACGAACTCTCTACTTATACTGAGTAGAATGAGTGTGCTCACAATGATAGGTCTGGGAGCGAAGCCCCCGGAATTTTGGCTTATCGCCCGGGGGTCGGCTGACAAAGTGCTTTTTTGGCCCGGATTTGCGAATAGGCCGTATAGCTGCTGTGAAGTATTTTCTTGCGGTACGCATTGTGTTCGTGGTTGCCAGAGTAGCTTGCGTCTGGGGGCAGTGGACAATGAGCAAGGTAGCACGACAAAGTGCTTGGTTCGACTCCGAAATGCTTCTTCTTTCGATATTACATTATATTATTTGAGTGGGAGTGGTTGGTTAAACCCATGGATTTCGGTGCGAAAGACTATAATCGACCGTCGGCGGTAGCACATTTATCTGGACAAGGCAATTTTACCTCGACTCAGCAGACTCTCTGCCATGAAATCACGTGAAGGTAATTCATTACGATCAAAACCCTATAAATGTCACTCTGTAACACCATATAATTGCTAAAAACGGTGGCATATTTTACATTTTGGCTTCATTTCAATTTTGAAAGTTCGTCGGTCCGCCAGACATTTTTTGAAATTTTACCGGTCCGCGAGGTGAAAAAGGTTGAGAACCACTGATGTAGACAACATTGTCAGAATGAAGTAACTAGGCGTGCCACCAGCATTGTACGCACAACTTAAGTGTTGCCAGCCAACAACTGCTGCTGTTGAACGTTCTTTCTCCATCCTTGGTAAAGTCAGACACTTTCTACCCGACAATGTAGAAAAGTATCTTTCGTTGTACCGCAACAAATTCGAATTATTTCTACCGCAATGCGTTATGTAACTACTACAATTCTTCATAGGTTCAGATTTCGTGAAAAACTTAAGAATTTGTCAGTTTTTGGTCAAAAAAGTTTTTTTTCAGGTCAAACTACTTCGTAAGGACATACAGCTCTACGCAGAAATGATCATAAGTAGTACAATTCTAACATTATGTGGGAAAACACCTAATTTACATACAAGAGGTGAAATTTGGTCAAAACTAAGTTTTGTAAGATCAAAAAATGCCTAACTTTTTATTTTTTGGTCAAAATCTTCCTTTTCAGGTAGCCCTACTAATCAGCAACTCTGTGACCATCCATTTTAAAGTATCTACATGGTATCAGTTTTGTTCTGGTATGTGCATCTAAATATATATGTGCTAATTATGTTGCTAAAACTTGTTCTTCCTTGTTGATAGACTTCATACCGGCTGGATGTCATTCCTTATGTTCATTTTACCAATTTCCAAGCGAGGTGGAGCCCAGGCGTTACCTAGCGACATATGCGTTCAATTTATTCTTTGAACTTGGTCCTGGTGATGCGATGAGTCCTAACTATGATTTTCTGCAGCATTCAAGTAAGCAGTTAGTACGTTCTCTTGCTCGATCGTTTCGAAAATAAACATGGAAATGAAGAAGTTATACAAGGTCTGTAAACTGTAAAATATCGCATGCCCTTCAGACAACCTGAACCTTTGAACCTCCTCCCAAAGCCCGCAAAGCACAAGAATACGTCAATAACATATACATGCGGCGTATGCACCTTATGCCAGATTTTTGCAACCAAAACGATGGCTAAGTATAGCTGTTCGTGGGTAAAATAGAGCTATAGCAGCAGTATAGCAGAAATTGCTGGTGAACCATCAAAATTTCCAGCGGATATGGTTGCAAACTTTCCGTCTTGAATTATTGCGAAATACATACTAACATATATGATACGCGAGCTGCTGGTAGTTTGCTTTTGGGAAATTTCAGCTAATAGTATACCACATGTGATCAAAATCGATGTCGATTTGTTTCCAGAGGCAGTCGAAGTAAGCAGCATTGCTAATCAAGTAGAAGTAGAAGTAGAAGTAACACCTAAATATCTACTCAATTACAAGTAAAGTACCTATAGTTTCAAGATGTGTAAAAACTACAGCTCAGGTTGGAATAGAAAATGAAGTTCTTAAAATAGCTCAAATAAGTAGTTTCAAATCGTCTACACCTGTCTAATTTATTCGAATCGAATGATTAGTATATTCATGTTCAAAAACTGTGGCGAGCACCAATGTGCCTACAAGTGTGGACATGCTTCAATTCCTATCAACACATTTATTACCAGGTTACATTGGCGTCACACATTAGTTGAATTCGTAAGTAAAAACCAATGCACCAAAAACTTATCACTCACGACTAATCAGTAGGGCGATTTTTTAGACATGTCAAAATAAGTAAAAATTTTGTCAAAACCGCAGCGTTAGGTCAAAAAATTGGTACAATTGTTTACAAAGTCAAAAACTTTTTGCCATCTGTATTTCGTTTGTAGCGTAAATGTTTGCACTGTCGGTGGATTTATCACTTGACACTTTACAGCAGGGCCGGCCAAGCCGCGGATTACTTTCTGAAATTAGTAATATTATCAAAAATGGATTTCGCATATTGTCAACTTGCATTGATTAGGCTATAGTCTGGCCGCAACACTTGAGATGTGATGACTAAAATTACAGTTCCGACGCATTGGCAAATCCACGAGCCAGTCAAATTTCGGTAGATCTTCGTACGCTGCAATAAAGCAGAATAATTTGCGATAGATTTATCAAAAGTAAAAATTTCCTACACGCTTCGCGCAACATGTTCTCACTCGATTTCTTACTTTTAATATTGTTACCCCTTTGTGAAAATTAAAGAACGCCTAATGTATCAGATTGAGTCTAACTATATTAGCGATTACGAGACAAAGTGTCGTTTAACATATGCCACCTTGCGTTTGTGCTCGCAGAAAGACCGTCGACAATGAAACCTATAGGCACAAAATGATTGACGCATGTTGGTCGAAGCTTTCGATATTGATATGTCCAGGCGCCGAATAGTCCAGTCCTGGCAAACTGAGCCCATAGAGACATACAGCAGGCCCGCAATATATCCAAATGGGAACATTATTGACCTATGAACTTCGAACAGTTTTCGCGCGGCTAGTGGCCTGCGCAATTATTCGTCAATCGAATGTGGCCCTTTGGCTGAAAAGGTTGGCTACCCCTGCTTTACAGCTTGTGGCCTGTAGACGGCCCATTATCTCCTCATTGTGAATCTTAAACGACCAAATGAAACAAATAGGGGGACATGGTGTTCTTTTCAAGGGCTCGTATGCATTAAGCAGATAACAGGACGTGACTATACGTTCGGAATTGCAAGATGTAATTAATCGAGCAACACCAAATGAAGAGTTGTCGTATAAATATGTATAAACATAATATATATAAAAATATATATTCAGTTACTGTAATATGCAAGCTTTCAAGCGGTTTTTACGACAATTCTACTCTGACGTCCCCAAAAATCAAAATCGACTATGTACAAAGTAAGCAGGTCGGTTCAAAAACCTGTTTAGTTGAAATAGCTTGAAAACATGGTCACTTGGGCGAATAAAGTGAAAAGGTAAAATCGTCCTAATTAATGTTAATTAGAATATTCTTTCATTCTATGTGGTCAAATTTGTGGCCTCCATGTGCATGCATTTTACCGCGAATAGCGTCAGTGCTGATATCAGATATTGATGAAGTCGGAAAAATACCACATTCTTCGCATTCATAATATCATAAATTCCTACTCATTACACAGTTTCGGGCCCTATTACTCAAACAACAGTCCTGAAAGACGAAATACCAAAAATGTGGCCGAAACGCCTGTCTTGCCCGTCCGAATCTCGAGTCATGTGACTTGGTGGGGTCATGCGTAATGACTCGAGTACAAGTCCAGTCAATGCACATATTGCCTCAAGCTGAGTCAAATAAAAATCGCCACTCCAGTTGGACTCGACTCGAGTCATGATTCGAGTTCTTACAACCCTGGTTCAGTATGCTCGTAATTGAGGAGCCGTGATCGACAGGAAAGTCACTTTTTCCCATTGACTGCCGAACGACCCTATGATACAAGAGTTATTCACATAGATGACAAGGAGAGAAAAAAGTTTCATCTAATTACTATGTTCAATAGCTATATATAGTGGATGTTTGTGTCGTTAAGGGCTATGTTGTAACGACGAGTGTGGTGGTGGAAACAGACCTATAGTGTAGGCGCTCCAATGGATGTAGATGGTGGAAGCCCACGGTTCAGTTTGTAGTGCATGAGGTATCGCTAGAGTGCCTTGCTAGGTTTCCTACTGTTGAATCTTCTTTGAGTGCCAAAATCGCGCAGAAAGTTTCTAAAAGCCTCAATGTAAACTGAAAGTGGTATATCTAGATTCACGCGTAATGTGCGGAACGCGAATAAAGTCAATAGCGCAATTTAAGGTACAAGAACCAGCTTTCACACTCACGCAATAAGATTAAAATGAGACTGATAAGTCTTACATAATTTACCACAGCGCATGTACAGTTTTTGAAAAATAGTAAACGAAACCATACAATGGACGAGCAAAGAAATATAAAAGGCATGTATCGGTATGGGAATACCGGGTGTGGGTTTTCTTGACGTCTTTGCCACTGTCTTGTTGTACACTATCGTGCGGAGTGTTCGTTTGTGGCCACGCGCATCTATTATCGTCAGAGCTCTTCTATACTTAAAGATGGCGATATTGACCCCAGAAGATGAATTTAGTACGATCCCAGTCAACAGTTTGAAAGTGAACTTATTTTCATCAATTTTCACCATGTAACAATAATTTAGTTAGGCCGATTTTTTGATATTTCCTATACCAGTGGTTCTCAACCTTTTTGTCTTTGCGGACCCCATTTGGTCCGGCACGGACCCTTTCGGACCCCCTTCGGTTTTAGTTCAAATTCAGGTCTATTATCGTGCAATCGTCTTCTGTTTTGTGTAAATGATATCTGTAGGCTAGTGATAAGCACCAACAAAATGACTTTTCCTGAAAATAACACCATACTGTATATGTAGAAATTAGGTTGACTTTTAATACATGAAAGTGAATTTTGCAACGGCATTTCTTGCAATACGTGGTCGTGTCTTGAACATCTCCACTTTCGATTTGATACTAATGAGTGCCGACAATCCATTCCCATAATGATAGGCGGTGACAAATCTAATAATAACATGTAACCCTTCCGACGACAAATTTGGGTATGATCGTAACAAATATGGCACTAAAATTCACAAACAATATTTTTAATGAACATATTACGACAAGCCTGTTCATTTCTATCTCGTCACCGTGATTGACCTTACTAATCCAAATTTCATTTGTCCCACAATCCCCCACAAAATATCTCTAAACAAGAAAACATATGCATCGGTAGGCTATAGGTAATTTAATAATTAAAATGTGTCCGCACAGTAGGATATTTCATCTCTGACGGCCATTCTGTTGATCTGAGCTCTGGAGTTTTACTATTAAGGAAGCGAAACTGCCTCGTGATTTACCAATTTATTAAGTACAATTTAGGTTATCAACTATCTTGGGAATTTAGAGGCTTCGCGGATCCTCTGAAAATACTGCGCGGGCCCCCGGTTGAGAACCACTGTCCTATACCATAATTCTTGATATAACATGTTTCCGGCATTTTTTGCCACAAGTGTCGTGAAAATGTCATTTAAAGCTTTTTAAACGTCCCGCAACTGGTTTTGCAAGCTCCTTTATTGAATTCCCTAATAATTGTGATGTCACATTGATCCATCAGTCAATTCATAATAGTTGGTTGTTAGTAACAATCATCTTCTGAGTCTCAGTTAGTCAGTATTGGATACAGCAAGCAATCTCAAATTACATTTCTTTTTGTTTTGTTAATGTACTAATTATAGATCTAATGCAGCGGTTCTCAACCGCAGGTCCCCCGAGTAAATTACAATTAGGACTGGAACATGTACGATTTGACTTTAAGTTCAAGACGTGTCATTTGGCGACATGCGAGCGCACGTCTGAAGAACGAGCTGGCTCTCTAAACCGCACAGTTATAGATTTATAGAAATAGGCATTTGGTGTCAGCAATTCCCGCGTCGCGACGCGACAACACATACTGAAGTTCAGGCTAACATGGGGATTCGAAATGTGTGCCAAAAAAATCAGCATCGAGAAAACCTGAGCCGAAAAGGACAGTGCTTTCTTGACTGAAAACCTCGATATATATATGTATAATTGTCCATGGGTGCCTAAATGGCTGACGCCGATTTCGCTGTCCTGGCAGTCTGTATCAGTTCCTGGTAAGCCAGTACCGGGTAAGCCAGTTTTTCATTGTGGTTAAATATCATAGACTTTGTTTTTGACTCATTAATTTTTAATCAAAATTTAGTAAGAACCTCTGATAGTAGTTTTAGGTCTCCCTGGAGAGAGGTTTGGTCTTTCAGAAAGAATTCCAGATCGTCCGCATAGCCTGAGCCCATGTTGATAGCGGTTCCTTTCGGTAGTTTTTGTCACTTTTATTTTCTCGTGCAGAGTCCCGTGTGCGAAAATGATACTGACTGAAAGCGATATCATTTAGTTCAGATCTTTGTATGAAAACCCTCACGGCAAAGTCCATGTATAGATTGAACAGGATAGGTAATGCGAGACCGCCCTGTCGAACTCCAGATTTTGTGGGGAGATCAGTATTCAATGTCATATGCTATTAAAGAATCTGGAGGGAAATTCGAAACCGAATAGATGACTGTTATTTATGTATGGGTGACATTCCAAGGTTCAGAATAACCAAAACATGACTTGACTTGCATATCCTTCCATGCCCCTCTCCTCTTAGACGCCTGTTGCGTATTGCAGAAAATTTTCACTGCCCAAACTATCAGACAATAGTGCCCCAGAAGACTCTACAGGGCCTAAAGATACATAGAATGACTCTGGTGATGACTTCAACATCTCTCATATAGATATAAATCCTGAGCCACGCATTCCGAACCAACACGAACTTGATGATTTGGTTGGGTCTCACTAAATCAGGGGTCACCAACCCGGTGCCCGCGGGCACCAGGTAGCCCGCGAGGACTAGATGAGTAGCCCGCGAGCCCATTCTATAGCAGCATTTACCAATATTCGTCGGATTATTACCAGTGAGCTTGTAAATATATAGATTGATTGATTCAGGTATTCTTGTTTAAAACACACTAACATATAACTTACATGTATAAACACTTGAAAATATCTTCAATTACAATTAGTAATATAGATGTACGTGATAGAATCACCAGAAATTCAAAATAAGGCGCAGTGCCTATAAAGGCGACATGACGGAATGCCGCCCACGGTATTCTTGAAATGTTGGGGGGTTCCGTTACGATAGCTCGACGACCAGGACAATGCCAAAGTAGTAAACAGTATTACTATTCGGAGTCAGATAGCCGTGAAGTACTAGCAGGTTTTCAATATATGTATACCCATTACGTATTGCATCTTTTTGCACACCATGTTTCTGTTACACTCAACGCAGTTTAATATACCATGTTTCTAACTTTCTGTAATCGTTGCTGCTGTCCGGTATAATGAAATCATGTCATTTCTGGATGCTGAACAGTTGGAGATTGAAATTGTAACACTGCAAAATGACCCCCACCTCAGTCTGCAGCAAACGTTTGATGCATATTGTTGATACGGAAAAGTACAGTGGTGTATGCGCAGCAGCTATAAAGGTTGCAAGCGTCTATGGTTCAACTTATCGTTGTGAATCAGCCTTTTCGGACATGAACTTCATCAAAAGCAAACACAAAACACGCTCAATCAATGCACATCTGGAACACTCACTCGGAATTGCAGTGTCAAGTTACATACCAGAGTACAGCGCACTAGTTGATATCATACAATGCCAGGCATCCCACTGACTGCTATAGAAACAGATAACATGATGTCCAGTCCTGCCCAGTGCTATGAATATCAAAGCGGAAATTCAGTGTGGTACGGGTTAACGACGGGAGTAAATAGTAGCCCACCGCTTCAATCATTACTCAAAAGTAGCCCTCGGTTGCAAAAAGGTTGGTGACCCCTGCACTAAATCAAATGCTGAAATTCGGACTCCAAGGTTGAAACTAGGAAACTTGCTGCATTCATCGTGTTGATGTCCTTCGTGGAGAAAAGGGAATGGACGAAGTTCAGGGTATTTTTGTGTGGTTGGTTCTCCTTGCTTATGTGGGATCGTTGGTAATCTTTTGTAAAGCACTTGACAATAAAATGACTGCGAGAGAAGCAGGAGCATTCGAGGCATTTAGAGATGTAGTTGAATATTTTATTGGAAATAGACGAAACAATGAATATAAAAATCTTGTAAACAATATCATCGAGAATGTTCTTAAAACGCATCATGATGGAGGATTATTGGTGGTCCATAATACCAGCAGGTTTCTCAGTTTATGGACCCAAATCATGCAATCAAAGCCACTACGGAAATTTTTCGAAGTGTTTGCTTTCTTTTATAATCTATGGTAGCCAATATTTGTGCATATTCCTTCTTTTTGTTAGTGTGTTTGTACGTCCAATAAGGAATTATGCCGATTATTACAGAGCAATTTTGAGTAAAACGAGAAATCAGAAAGTCATGACAGTGGCATTCAAGTTTGGTTTCCGAAAACACGAAGTGTGCCAAGACGATCTCTTGCATGAGACCCTAGTGTGCTTACAAGACGGGCGAAATATGATACTATACTCGCTATCCGTAGTCCTGATCGCTGAAAACGCCTAAAGTAGCCAATCACATTCTTCATAATCATATGCACAAATCTATTTCCGCCAGTATATTCTTAATTTTCAAAATTGTTCTATAGGTGGATATACAATTATACATAGCTATGACTGAATCAACTGACATAGACTCTCTAGCGACGTTGATTTACCACGGCAAGATATCGACGGTAGAAACTCTTTACGACAGATTGGTGGTTGACAACCTCATGGACCGGCACAGTGAAGTAACTGATTTCACATTAGTTCGAAAATCACCAGTTGAATTGACGCTGTCTAACGCTCGTACAGCGTTGGTTAACATCAGAGAAAACCCACCAAATCTCACAAAGGCATCGAAAACCTTCCACGCAATATGTGTGGCCACCGACCATCTTCGATACGGCCGTGGCCAATGGCAAGCCCGGTTCTGCAATGGCGTTAACAAGTATGGTGTCACTAATCTATTAGTGGAGTTGGCGATAAAGTTATTCAATGCAATATTCCCCAACGGAGATGAAGATGATGCAGCAATCAGTCTTGCTTCAGGATGGCTGGCCCATGCATGTTTTTATGGAAATCAGCTGCAGGAATCAAACCGAATTTACCAGATAGGCATTCATAAGGCCAAGGGAATTTATTCGCATGAAGACGCTGGCCGTCTGCTTCTCGCCCACGCCAAATTTCTAAGATTGAGTGGTGAAAGTGAAGACACGGTTAATGAAGCTCTCCATGAAGCTAAAAAGGAGACAGAACGAATGGAAGTACCCAATCAAGACCTCCTTAAACGAATCAAGAACTTCCGCGAAGGAAACAACTAGGCATGATCAATTGATCATTGATCAACATACTTTTCGTCGAAATTGACGTTCGTAATGTTATGTAAACTTTTTTCGTAGTACTTTCTATAGTGTCTTTGTGTCTGCATAGATAAGGCCAAGATTTTGGACTATCATGATCATCCGTATATTTTCACATTTATGTATTTATGCGAATGTTTGAGTTTCTCTAGCACTAGCAGAGTTGTAATGACTCAAATCATGGATCGACTCGAGTCCGACTCGATTCACTTTTTTCTGATGACTCGACTTGACTTGGACTCGAGTCATTGCGCATGACTCGAACCAAGTCATATGACTCGAGACTCAAACGGTGAAGACCGACATTTTATTGTAATTCCGAATAGTAAAGTAACCACAATGTTAGGATTTTTCTATTGGATCTGCTAGTTGAAAATACGACCAGAAACTGCAAAAGTGAGGAGAATTAGTATATAATAATTGCGAAACATTCGATATCACGAAACAGAGTTATAAAAAATGAGTTGAACAAGACTTTATCTGGAAACTGAGCAGTCAACACAATGACTTGGACTCGGACTCGAGTCATAATACCTTGACTCGGACTCGACCCTCTGCTCGCTGACTTGGACTCGGACTTGACTCGGTGGTGGATTGAAAATGACTCGATCTGACTCGAGTCAAAACTATAAAAGCGAGATCGACATGTGACTCGGAGTCTTGTGACTTGGTTACAACCCTGGCACTAAGTATAGCTGACACAGATGGATTTCGCAATTGAATACTAGGCAACCTTATTGTGGATTCGGTACTAGCTATGTTGTATACAATGTATATGAGTGAAACATTTCAAAACCGCAGGCAGTGTATCACTTGTCACAGTAACACAATACACAGGGTAACAAAAATCTTTTTATTTTGCAAAAATCATGATATGGGAGATCGATTCAAGGGTATTATATCAGGGGCGCTGAGTCCGAAAATGGCATTAATTTTGCCGAATTCCTACACATGCCAAGAAAAATAGTATGTTTGTGGGTAATATGGGTTATCTCGCACTTCGAGCGGTGAATATGGGCTAAGATTAGTCTATATCATCTCCAATCTAGTACTAACATGTGCGTTGTAGTGAACTGATAAAGAAATAGCTATATTTTCCTGAAAATTGTCAACTAGAGCAGGGGTAACCAACACGCGGCACGCGAGGTCATATTTTGCGGCCCGCGTCCTGATCTGAAATTTCGGAAGAACGTTTTAGTAAAGCATTTTTAAATGCTGAAATTGATTCCACTTTAAATATATTGTTGTTGTTGTTCAAAGTAAGATGCTCTCATATGCAATATCACTATTCCTCACTAGCTGATACGGCTTCGGCGATGGTAATATCATTTCAGGGAGGAAGAATGTGCTGATATGCATTGGCGTTGGGCATATTGCCTTGACGTGCAATGACCCACCACTGCCAAGACCGATACGCTTAGAAAACGACCTAGGGCTCACAAAAAGATCAGGCTTTACGAGGAGATAGTTTTCCTTCAAGTACCCTGTCTAGCTAACCCGGATATCCATTATTTAGTCCTGCTGGGGTGGCCAATCTGCGGCAGTAGATGAAAAATTACGCGGCCGTCGGCACTCAATTTAGGATGTGTTGGCGGTAGGGCTGGGCACAATGATTCGAGTACTCGAATCTGAATCGAGTATTAACTTTAATGATTCGAGTCGAGTAGTAAAAGACGATGTTTTCGAGTACTGAAATTATACGCTTCTCGCCACTGCATGTTAATTTATTAGCGAAAATTGCAGTTTCAATACTATTTTCCAATCTGGAAGCCTTGAAACCTTGATTGGCCTATCGCAACGTACGAAACATATAGTACAGAGCCACGAACGTTGCGTGACATAACACATTTCCGAAGCCCGGATCATCCCACAACATTGTAACGAAGTGCAACGAAATCGGTATGGTCGAAAAAGTACCAAAATATCTTTAATTTGATGCATAACAAGGCATTATATGCTATGTGGTGGCATAAAAGATACATATTTAAGGTTGGACATCTTTCATTACGTTATGACGTAATAATGAATGATACTCGATACTCGACTCGACTCGAAGCATAATACATGATTCAGATTCGAATCACCCAGGTACTCGAATTTGCCCAGCCCTAGTTGGCGGTCGTCAATATGCAAATTTAATTTACGAATTGAGTCCCTAATTAATGAGAGGTTTGAATTATTCTTGAAATTTTCTTCGCGCTATACGCGGTTCAATGCGAGTTGATTTTAGATTTTGATATAGTAGGGTCATTTGTATGCTGAGCCCCACGGTACATATGCGAACAGCAGAGGAAAATGACGCATCCCATAAAGAAATATCAATTTGTAATCATGTTCTCCTCATCACGAAGGAAATTTGTTTCTGGTTGGCCTACGTTTGGGCGAATCCAAAATCTTTCCACTACACCGACAATCCTGATGGGAGGTCAAGAAATAAAAGTATGCAACAAATGGCACTAATAGCAGTTGGTCCCCCCTAAATTTTCGATGACACCCCCTGCTTCAACTCTACCGCTGAATCTGATCACATGGGCTGCAAAGGATAAATTTTTGATAGTAATATATGAAATTATACTAATATTAATGACGGACTTCACTCATGAATATGAAAAAAAGTTCGCGCATTGCGTCTACTACAAATCGAATCCCTGGCTGTGGCTATTCACAACATGACTACTCACGGTCCCCGTGCGCATAGTAAGCCGATATCAATAATTCGATTAGTCAGGAGCTTACTAGCAAGTAAACGCGGACGATGGAATTTGATTGAATATTTTTATATCATCATTCTGGCTTCTCTGGAGACCGGGTCTGGGAGCCGGGTCCGGGGCCATTTGGGTCAGAATAGGGCATACTACATTCAGTACAGTGCCAACAACGATATTTGAAGTGTATTCTTCATGTAACTATTATATTACATTAACGGTTTCGCATTGGCGCTTTCGCCTCATCAAATAACAATTTCTTAGTCCATTTTTTGAATTAATTCTGAGCTCAGTGTGTGCACTTTTTTCCTTCCCGGCATGCGGTGTGTAACTCAACACTGCACCGTCCGATGCTAGTTATTTGGCCTCTGTCAATATTCGATCTCTTGCGTAATCATAATATACATCAAAACATTTATTTTTTAAAATCTAAACTTTTGTATGAAACGTGCTGGACTTTAAAAGTATTTTTTCATTTGCTCAGAATTACTACGGGACAGGATTAAATCGTCTGGCGGGCCGCATGCGGACCGTATGTAACCTGGTATCTATCTCAAGCGTTGCCCTTGATAAGTAAGAATTGATTACAAGCAAGGTAGGGTTTCAACCAAGTTGGCAAGCTTATCGAGTAGCCAAACTTTACACAGCCGAATTTGCAATCAAAATATAACGCACGGTGGACTGATTGGGCAACGACTAGGGATGGTATGAACGTCCAGTTCACGTTCGCGTTCGGTGTGTGAACCTCAGACATTTAGAGTTTAACGTTTGCAAACGAGCCTTGGTAGGTTCTGCAGAGTGAACCTTTTTCATATATTACAATTTTTCACGTTATTATAACATCTTTGGTTGAAATTCTTTGCATTTCAAGTTGAGCCACTCCATGCATTGAGCTGGCAGCATGAAAAAATCAACATTGAACGAGCATGCACCTTGCTATCTCATAAAATTGACTTCCTTTGTTACAAAAGTTTTCTCGAAATGTTCAGCTTTCCGTTTGTGAATATATAGTGACTCTTTGCTGTGAGCTTGACCTGCAATCACATAACATCAAGAACGAAATACACCATATGTAGTTAGTCAGCGATTAATGCTTATTCAACCGTTCAATGAAATTGATGAACAGAATACATCGTTGTTAAAAAAAATCTACCAGACGTACGGGATCGATCTTGATTTGACATGTTTCTTTGTACCATAAAAATCATATCCTTACGATTGGGATGTTGGCTACTGTACAACCTGTTACGGGGTAATATCGGTAACAAGTATGGAAACCCGTTTCACACTCCGCTGATCAATATCAATGTAGCAATAGTCAGACGCGAATACATTGATCTGTCTGGGTTAGACCGTCGATATTGATTTTAAGAGATTATTATAGCATTTGATTGCTTCAGTTGATACATTTGGTGTCGTTTTAAAATGCAGCATGTCCTTCAGCATTGTGGCATAATGTGGCCTGAATCGTCGCTCTGTTACACGACTGTAGCCTACTGTATATTGATGTATTACCTCGCTGAAATGAGGGTTCGAATTTGCAATATGGCGTCACATGACGTCATAGGGTTCACGTTCGCGTTCGCGACCCGCGAGGTTTATTATTGTGGCATACGACCTGATTTGAAATTTCGGAAGAACGCGTAATAAAGCATTTTGAAATGCTGAAATTGATTTAAGTTGAAACATATTGTTTTTGTTGTTGTTGTTGAAAGTAAGCTATTCTCCTATGCCCAATTTAACTATTGCTAACCAGCTGATGCGCCTTTGACGATGGTAATATCATTCCACGGAGTAGGAATTTGCAGATATGAATTGTCAAGGGCATATGCATATTGCCTTGACGTGCAATGGCCTACCACTGCCAAGACCGAACGCTAAAAATACGACTTCGGTCTCCCAAGAAGACCAAGATTTACGAGGAGATATTTTCCAGCAAGTAACTTGTCTAGATAACCCTGATATCGATTCTTTAGTCCAGGGGTGGACAGTCTGCGCAGTTATATAGAAGGAAAATTATGCTGTCATCGACACTTAATTCGTTTAGGACAGTGGTTCTTAACCTTGCCCCCAGCGCCCCCCAGGGGGCGCTGGCGATGTTGAAGGGGGGGCGGAAACGCTCAGGGGGCGATATGGGGGGCGCTGGGCTCAGGGGGGCGGTATGGGGGGCGCTGGAGAAAAATGGCTTCGCAGTAGATGATGTGGTGATAGGACATATCCTTAATGAGTATTCAGAGCAAATTACCACCGAAAACTTCGTTACATATAGCCTTCAAAATACATATAGGTTTAATTGTCCATGGGCGCCTAAATGACTGACACCGAATGTTCCTGTCTTGGAAATCTGAACCCCAGAAGACGAATTCCATCTGGCAGGGAAAAATTATATGTCAGTGAAGAAATACCAATCTGAAATCATGAGCGTCTTTTAGTTTAGTACGATTGGGCGAAAGGGATATTCCTGTTGGGCGATATCCCCGTTGAGCGATTCTATATTTTTTGATATTGCAGACAGGGGGTCACGAAATAACATTATGCAACGAGGTCATACCAACGGGTTCGCCTGCCCGAATATGTTTAATTATTGGTATCGGGCCCTACAGTTTCCAAGAAACCTCACAATGTTCGCTTTAAGTTTTGATGAGTCTGCGCACACTCAACAACTCACTGCGCTGACCCTTGGACAACGGTGCGTAACGACTAAAAAAAGGTAATAACTCCGGATTTGTTGTGCGCAACGTAGATTTTCTGTGCGCAGAGACCGTGTCAGCACTGCGCACGTGCGCAGCTTAGAGGGAACATAGCACCTAACTCAGCTCTACCGGTAAATGTGTTTACGTGAGCAGAGAGAGGATAAAAATTGAACTCAATTTACATGCAATTCCCGATGATATTGACCAATTCAATCATTAATTAGTGAAATTTTTCGCACTTCGCGCGACTAGGGGAGAATAGCTCCCTCAGTAAATGTACACCCGATGTAGATACCTAATAGGCTATCAGCAAATAGCGGAGAGCCTAATGGGGGTCTGGGAGCGAGGTCCCCCGGAAGTTTGGTTTATCACCCGATGGGGGCCCAGGACCAACGTTTTATGTTTGGGGAGGGGGCTGACGAAGTGCTGTTACGGCCCTGGTAACGAATAATTGTACCTGCGGGAACGCCCGAATATGTTTAATTATTAATTAAGTGCCCCTTATTTTCCTATACAACAGCTCACTCAGTGCTACTGGTAAATCTGATTACGTGGGCTGAGAGGATAAAAAGTTTATAGCGACTTATAAATGAAATTACCATGCATTATAGCAAATTTTGGTACCTAGGGCGACCAGGCCACACAAACTTTGCTGACCATCAAAATCACGATATGGGGTTCGTGGGGGCGAAGCCCTCAGAAGTTCGGTTTATCACACTATGGGTGCGCAAGGCAATCGTTTTTAGGGGGTTTGTTGAAGTGCTGTTACGGCCCTCCCTCTTACTCATTGTCTTTATTACATTCCTTACAATATGAAGTTGAGGGGGGCGCTTGAGCACGATAATTTTTGAAAGGGGGCGCTGGACGAAAAAAGGTTAAGAACCACTGGTTTAGGATGTGTTGGTGGCCGTCAACATGCAAATTGAATTTGCGAGTTGACTTCCTAATTAATGAGAGGTTTGAATTATTCTTTAACTTTACTTCGCGTTACACGCCGTTCAACGCGAGTTGATTTTCGATTTATTATAGTAGTGTACTTTGTAATCTGAGCCCCACAGTACATATGCGATCTGCAGAGGAAAAAGATGCGACCGATGAAGAAATTCCAATTTCTAATCATGTTCTCCTCACCACGAAGGAAATTTGTTTCTGATAGGCCTCTACGTTTGGGCGAATCCAACATATTTCCACTAAACCGACAATCCTGATGGGAGGTCAAAAAATAGCAGGTGCAAAAACGGAGACTGAAAACAATTGGACCAACCAAAGATGCAGCATAGCATTTTTAACTTCCCTAAATTTCCGAAGACACCCCCTGAATGAACTCTGCCGGATAATATGGTCACATGGTCTGAGAAAGGATATAGATTTGATAAGAATATGTGAAACTCTACCAATAATATTGACGTAATTCACTCATGAAAATGAAAAAATTATTCGTGCTTCGCGCGACTGGATAAAGAATCCTTGTGGCTAGTCATACCATGACTACTCACGATTTCGGTGCACATAGTAAGCCGATATGAGTAGATAGATTATAGCTCGAAAATCAGCGGCAATGGACACGGAAGGTAAACGTGGTTATTTGGCCTCCAGTTAGTTAATTACGAGTATGCACTGGAATGCGACCGTAGGCTACATAAGTAATTTAAATACGGCCATGAATAGCCAAAAGGTCGGCCACCCCTGCTTTAGTTGCTGAAGAGTGTTTTCAGGTATCGTGCACGGCTCATAGTTGAATATAGAATGAAAGTGATGATCATGATATTTTTTGTTGTATTTGCCCGTCGCCCATGTTAGAGAGCATAGTGTTGCACTAACGTAGTGTTATCGAAACGTGATTTTTAAACTTCGTTTTCTATTTTTATCTCGATAGTGAAGTCATGGCCTCTACAAATTTTAAAAAGTGGCCTGTGACCCATTTTGAGTTGGCGTCCCCTGCCCTATAGGGTTCAAGATCAAGGTTTAGTCTTGGCTGACGAAGTACTGCATCCTGATTCTAGCTACCATCCAAGCTAACATGATCAATGACTATGGCATCTGATTCAAAGGTGCAGTAAAGAATTGGTGAAAACGGTTGGTGTCCGATTGAAGTAATGGCATATGAGAACAAGATCAATTGAGCATAAAATCGTGTTAATGAATGACGTTTATCGCAGTTGAACGGTGAGCATACGTATGCCTATTGCCTATTTTCTAATTAAAACAGATTTTGAGTGCCATTGTTACCGATTAGTTAAAATTATGTTAATGTGAAAGTGAGGATTACTTTACCAAAACTAATATATAATAATCAAGTGTCGTTATTCAAAACAATGCCAAGATGAACCATCCATTCAATTCATTTCAATTACATTAAACCCCAGACAATTTTTCTTAATAAGACACCGAAACATATTGAGGGTAACTCAAAGCTGGAGTGGTCCGAGCTGTGTGTACAGCTTGATAGTTAGTCTTGTTGTTTTGAGAGCTTCGCTGGCAGGTTTTCTGTAATACGCGCTTTCTCGGCCCCAGCAGAGTGAATGTATTTTACTGCGTTTATCTCATAATTCCGTCTCAAATTCTATTCCTATACACATGGACCTTCTCATCACAAACTATAAAATGATGGGTGTCCCTCTGACTTCAGCATACACATATTTAGTGATTCGAATCTTCTTGAAATGTTGGCCTTCAACCTACACCTTTTTAACATGTCGGTTTATCGTTTTTGTGCGACATGCATTCACCTGCACCTATGACTTGTTTCAAGGAATACGGATGTGGAAATGTATTAAGTAGCAATTTAAAACACAGACAGATTAATTCGCAATATAGCAATGGCAACAAACAATGCTTGAACTATGTTGAAGTTGTGACTTTAGACTTTAAGTGTTACGGTTACCCTTTGTCTGTTAGGAACATAAGTCATCACCTGTGCTTTCAGAGACGGTCGGATTGGCGTTAATGAAATATAGGTGGCGAGAGGAAATGTTACATTACCAGCATACTTTACCAACTATATGATGATGCTTGATAGCCACAGCGAAGTAGTCAAGGTAGCTTGATTATGAATAACGTCCAAGTGATTTCGATCATAATATAAATACTGGCAATGTTATATGAATGAATTTAAATTATACGGTATATTGCTATATATAGTTTTGACTTCAGAAACTACCTCACTACTACTACTACAACTACCACCACTGCTAAAACTATCTAGCTTAAATATGATGACTTCTTCAAACTTAAGTCGAGAAACAGTCACTCCAGAGTGATGATTAAGCTGTGGGAAGTTTCAAGGAATAACCAGTTATATTACCCATGTTACCGCTCGTGTCCGCTTAGCGTTTAGCCAGCTGCAGGAAGCTTACGCTGTACTGTCTTTTTAGGATAGCCGGTAACGATGCAAAAACATATGGTACATCGGGGGTCACCAACTCGCAGCTATCGGCCTGATTTTAGATTTCTGAAGAACTCTTAATAAATCATTTTGAAATGCTGAAATTGATAACGGTTTATAAATATTGTTGTTGTTGTTCCAAATAAGCTATTCTCCTGTGCCCAACATCACTATTTGTCACTAGCTGATACGGCTTCGACGATGGTAATAGCGTTCCATGGAAGAATAAGAACTGATATGAGTTTGTATATTGGCTTGACGTGCAATTGGTCACACACTGCTAAAACTGAGACGGTTAGAAAACAACTTGTGGCTTTCCCACGAGGTCAAGCTTTAGGAGGAGATAGTTTTCCAGCAAGTACCAGGGTCTAGCTCAGTGGTTCCCAACCTTTCTCGACTCATCGCCCCCTTTTCAGGCTCCACACCGATCATCGCCCCCCAAATATTGGGAACCGAAAATGGGCATACAAACTGTAATCATCGGCGAATTGACTAAAAAAACGTCCATTTCTCGGCTCGAGCTCGAAATTACACTTTACAGCTAAATTTTGGTGAGTTGACTAAACATGAAAGGTCATTTCTCTAACTTGACTCCAACTGGACCGTAACAGCACTTCGTCAGCCCCCCCAAATCGTTGGTCCTGGGCCCCTCATAGGGTGATAAACCAAACTTCAGATGGGTTTCGCCCCTCAGACCCACCTCTCCAGAGACCTCTTTTACCGTTACTTATCAGCAACAATTGTTGGACTCTTTAGTTAGTCGGCTTAATTGGCGTGAAGCGTGAAAAAGTAACGAATTTTCATCTGATAAATCAATAGTTGAAATGGGTGTACCACAAGGATCCGTTTTAGGTCCCTTCTTGTTTTTGATCTATATAAATGACTTAAACAATGCCTCTGACTTTACTATGCAATTATTTGCTGATGACACATCTCTGATGCTGTCGTCGAACAATATAACTGACTTAGAGCCCTCTTGCAACTCAAACCTACAAAAAATATTGGATTGGATGAATAATAATAGATTAACCATAAATACCTCAAAAACTCACTGTATGCTCTTTGGAAGGAATTCGAATAGTAATTTTGATATAAGGCTGAATAGGGAAAGCCTGATTCTACAGAAAAGCATACATTATTTAGGTATAGTTATTGATAACAATCTGACATGGGGTGAACATATAACCTCTATTTGCAACAAGCTATCTAAAACCATAGGTATCATTCGAAAGTCACGTTTTATTTTACCACAATCCACACGAATAATGATTTATCATACCCTATTTCACTCTCATCTAACTTATGGTATCATTTTCTGGGGATCCACATGGGAGAAACATTTGGATCGAGTTAGGAGCCTGCAAAATAAAGCCATCAAACTAATATGCCTTGCCAATCGTAGAGATCACGTTAAACCTTTATATTATAATTTAAAAATCCTGAAAATTGATGATATTTACAGATTTGAAGTCGGCATTCTGATGCATAAGTTCTACAATAACACCCTACCAGACATTTTCTCGAACTACTTTACACCTATCAGTGAACATCATTCTCATTTTACGAGAGGTTCTGTTATGAATCTGTATTTACCTAAGGCCCATCACAAAACCATTGCCTATCAAGGTCCTCTAATATGGAACTCCATTCCATCGCATATTGGGAGCAATACTTTATATGTATGTAAAACCATGTATCGTACCTTCCTTATTGAATCATACAACAGCTAAAATGTATTTTTAGTGTGAACTAGTACCGGTCAACATATCTTGTTTGCTTCAGACCAGTACACTTTATATTCTTTTCCCCCGTTTTTCCTAACATGTGCTCTTACATTTATCCTGTCAATCTTACAATTCACTGTTGCAGTACGATGTATGCAATTTATAGCCAATCTACTTCGATCAGCTGCAGCAGACTCGATGATCAACAGATCACTTCGCTGCAGCTTCATCTTGCAATCGTAAAACATATTGGCCAATCCTATGAACTGTAAATCGTATTCGTACACATCTCATTTACTTTGAAATTGACACTGTAACCATTTTTTTGTATGTGTCCGTGATTCTGAAGTTTATGCTATTTTGTTGCCTGTTTTGTTATTTTGCGATGATGAATAAAAAATTCTCTCTCTCTCTCTCTCTTTGCTTGCTGCTTCGCTTGTTGCTTCAAATCTTCTCTGTGCTGAGCATTTTGCTGCTCCAGCTGTGCCTGTTGTTGCTCCAGCTGTGCCTTTTTATTTGCCATGGTTTCTTCATGCTGCCTTTGTTGCTTCGCCATCATTTCTTGCTGCTTCTCTAGAAGCTTCAATATACTTGCTTCCATGATATATGTTCATCGCAGAAGTAACGATGAATCCGACTTCTGACACCAATTGTTATGTTCTTGATCTTGTTTGAACAATAACTCAATACGACGAGGTTGCAATACGGAATCAGTATATTATACAGCAGAATAACTTTAAGACCGGCGACACGATCCAGAGTTCATTTAAAATGAAAAGACAGTAGACAACAGAACACAGGGTATAAATACGAAGCACGACACACGAGGAAATAATGATTGGCGGTAATTACTAATCCTAGAAATTAAAGAACAAACGATACCAACGTTAAATGCACGAACATAACAATTTGATTGCCCCTGTTGATACATTGGGCGACGTTTAAAACGTCATTATGTAGCCTACTTCAGCATTGTGACATTATGTGGCCCAAGGCGTCGTCAGGTATCGTGTAAATTATTATAGGCTATCACTTCACTGAAATGTAGGGTTGGAATTAGCAATATGACGTCACGTGACGTCATGAGGTCCACGTTCGCGTTCACACAGAATCTTTCAAAAAGGTTCGCGTTCACACGAACTTGAACCTTTCAGAGGTCCACACCATCCCTAGTAATTATGGTTGACCCACCTCTGCACGTGGTATTCGTACCATGCTTTCTACTTTACGGCCACAAGAAGTATAAGATTAGTATATGACTTAATAAAATCTAATAAAATCAACGATAATAGTTTTACCTGTTATCCCAACAAGCTGTATAATTGCTATAAATGAAGATATGCAGAATTAATTCTTGATATAACCTACTCATAGCTAAGCGACCACATATACACGTTGTTATTACATACCGGGACATTGTTACGGGGAGTATTACCGCATGCAGATTGCTGTATCTTCCCATTATAACAGTGGTTCGACCATATCGATGATCACACCGACGGACTCGCATCACTTGTTGTTCGGCAGCGAGTTATGTCGCTAGGAGTGGCGCGAAACAGCAGTGATCAATCGAGTGTGACGCAATCGATGGCTGTCGATTGATAACCTACCTACAGATAGATGCGCTACACGTGATTACCGGTTGAGTACCGAGATGAAGTTAGCGATTGCTGGTCGCTTCGTAAACAGATCTTGTATGCCAGCGGCCAGACTGCATTTTCTCTGAGTGGATTTGGACTGTATTGTCACTCTGACACCAGGTCTGGGGCATGTTCGGGCTTGGTTTCCACTAGGACATCATATCTCGGGTGCGTTCGCAGTGTGGCCCGCCACTCGGACATCATATCTACGGTAGATTCGGACGGTCTTGCCACTCGGATATAATGTCTTTGGTATATGTTCGTAATGTGTTGCGCCACTCGGACATCATGACTAAGGTATGTTCGGACTATATCTCCACGAGGACAGTATATCTAGGGTACATATAGATTGTGTTCCGTCACATGGACACCACTTCTGGGACAGGTTCGGACTTTGTTGGTTTCTGAACATCACTTATCGAATTTAAAAAAAAACATAATTACGAGCGTATGCTATGCTGATGATCAAGATCACGTGGAAAGTCATATGCCATGCATTTTTCTGGGCGCGAACCGTGCGGAGTGCAAAATGGTATTTTAATAGTAATATTGTGTCATACTCAGTCTATCGAAAAAACGGGGTTTCCGGGTTTCAGAACCGCAAAAATTGCACACATTATTAGAAATACGTGGTGCTTTGGTGTTGATTAAATCAATATTATAAATGACCGATAGATATTCGTCTGCTATATAGGAATGAGAACTATATCGATGAAATTACCATTTATATAATTCTCGTTACAGTGACATATATAGTTGGTTACAAATAAAGCAACATAATATACCGAATTATGAGGTCATCAATTAATGCGAGGCAATTCTTCAAAAACAACACCCTTCAAGAGTTGAAGTTGGAACCAAGTTGGGAAAAAATCCGGACATATTTTTTCTATGCTTGTGTGGGAATATCCTTATTTGTTACTTACAACAATCATGGCATCTCAGTTGAATGTCTTCCGGGCTATTCCAATAGCACCGTCGTCACGGACCATAAATTTCGCTCTTGGCATGTTAACAAGTACTGCGGTACTAGGAAACGTTTGTGGTCCATACGATATGCTGGATTTCTACTACAATTGGCTAGTATTTGTATGGCAATGGTAACTTCATACTGGCTGTATCTTTTTCCGGAGATAACCGACTCATTCAGGACATGCGCCAAGATTCGTGATGCTGTTCTAGATGCCGGATTCCCAGTCGGTTTACTGAAAACTGCATCAAATTTACCAACTCCAGATCCAAATGGGGTGCCGAGACCAGTTGCAGAAATGGGGTTTGATAATATGAGAGAATTCATTGACAACATTCAACTGCTCAAACTTACCAATAGGAGACGCAGTGTGTCAAGACATTATTTCCGGAGCAATATATTGACGTCCATTTTTCTGGTGCTGTGGTCAATCGGTTTGGGGGGATATGCGATATATGTATCAAAAGTGGGAACGTATTTAAGTGCGAATACGATCTAGCAACGTCCACTGAGTTATACTTGTGCGTGTACGGTGAAAATGTTTCAACGGTTATGTGCAGAGCTCTGTACGTGATTTTCCTTCTCGTGCAATTACTTACCATTGGATGGGGTATGGCCAAGGTTAGGCGGCAAATACCGGACAATCACAGGGAATGTATTGATATTTTATCGGTCAAATTCATGCTGAACTTTTGGAATAGCTCGATCCCATCGCATTGGAAAGATATATTTGATTTCCTAATACAACGCGACATTAATGAACAAACAAGAAAGGAATTATTTACGGTTTTGCGAAGCATGATGGACGTCGTTATTGAGACTGTGCCGGAAAGAAGCGATGAAAATACAGCGAATAGAGGTTAATAGAAAATTCAACTTCTGTTTAATCCAAGTAAAAATATGAAATATATGACTTCAACTTTATTACGCAGAAAATTTTTATTCTCACATACATAATGCATCTGAATAATATATTATATAATATATGAATATGTTACTTGAATGCATAATGATGTTCTCTACTTCAAATCGTCTCTTAGATAAATACATTGCACATACCACTAGGACAGTGGTTCCCAACTCTTTTTTCTCCATTTCCCACATCTGATTTATTACGAGTCTTTACTCCCCACAACCTAAAATCCCTCTATTCAACCAATAAAAACACTCCCTCCAATATATATATTAGGACTTTGTTTATAAAAAAAAGGTCTTTGCTTATTGCTGCAGGTACAGACGCCACAGAATTGATAGTGATAACACATGTAAAAAACAAGTGATTGTAGGAGTTGCTGGTAATTTTTCCGGACAAACGGGAATGCAAGGTCGAGATAAATATGGTCGTATTTTAATTTAACTTTGGTCACTGCGTTTTATCAAACTTTAAGTTCACCTCATTGATATGCCGGATGTCATGGACAATCTATTTGCTTATTTGACCGCATCAAAATATATCAGTGACATTTGTGTATGGATAGTTAAAAAACCTCTGCGAAAGCTTTATTGCAGGTCATGATGCTCGTCCTAAATGTGATTGTGATCCCAATATTAAGAGTTCAAATGAATTTCTGTCAACAAACCGAGATCGAATTAGCCACCCATACAGTCCAGAGCATTGAAATGGTAACCGTAATCGCGGTGTCGCACCTCCGTACATGTATGTTGCGTGTACTGTTATGCGATTAGTTTCCAAGTGCCTCCCACCAGAAACCTCTGAATTCCCCACCGGTTGGGAATTACTAAATGAGCTAGTCGAGAGATGTCAAACAAATGCCCGCGGTTCGTATGCGACCTCGAAGCAATGTTGTGTCCACGAACAATTATTTTATCAACCAGCACATTGCTATCATTAAGGAAAATTTCGCAAGGATTATCTCAGATGTTCATATGCCCCATTATAACCGTCTATGACGGCAAAAAGAAATTGAATCCCTTCCTCCATCCTTCTATGTATATCTGTCGCGATAAAAAAAAACTCATAGAAAGATGCAACAGCCACTCTTTCATAATTGCATTCAATCGAAAAGTCATTGCAATTTTGCTGAATCCATTATTTGTGAATAAAAGTGTTGCCAGGACACAGTAGACAAGTGGAGTCGCTGTTTGTTTATAGTAGTGTGCACGGATCGTTAGAGACTTGCTACAATGAATCATTCCACAGGAACACAATGGTATTATTACGGAGGTAACATTTTTGGTATGATTTGGTCGGCAGGTGCGCGAGACATCGAATCTTTCGAATCCGGCCCACGATCCCAATTGAGTTTGACAGCCCTGTGCTATACGGTATTTACTTGTCGCCGGCACATCATATTGACGACAGAATTAACCTAAAAGATTGCAAGACAGACGGGAAACCCTGAGACAGCCCGGAAAGTTCAATCCAGTTTGCATCATTCAGCACTCATCTTCAAACTGGACTATATAAATTATAATACAAGCGTTGGCTATGTACACGGAATGTCCTCATAACCATGCGCTTCCTTTTCCATCCCTGATAGCATTTCCACCAGTTCGAGCATGAAATAATGTTTGCTGCAAAATTTAGATAAAGACCTTAGTAGGCTATTTGAAATGTTTCTCAATCACAGCCGAGTGATATCGACTCACGGTTTGTTTATTTGTTTGTGTGTGGTGTTAATGGTGTTTTTCATGACTAGTTTTCAATATTTTAAATTCTATCAAAACTATTATTTCGAATACCGGCAGATCGCGACATTGAACAGTCACGTGAAATGAGCAAATTAGATCCTCCCGAATCGCCACAAAGAGAAGATGAAGAGAACACACCAGTCTATCTCACAAGTTAGAAACATTTCTATTACCCTAGTATCCCCCGACTCGTTCCGCGTATACTGTATTATCATCTGATCTTTGTAATGCACCGATAACAAAGGTAATATTCATTTTATTAGGACTCAACATCGTTTGAGTCTTCGATATTCATGTATATTAAAGTGGTCTGCATACACGATATATTATATGAACATGTCAGTCATTGGTGTCTAGTAACTCTTCACGACTTGGCTGGAGGTGGTGAATAACGTAGTAGTTCTACCTTGTCGAAACACTCTTGTAGTCAGAGGTGGTCAAAGTAGTCAAGAAAGCTACTCAAGTAGAAGTAGAAGTAGCGACGAAAAAATCTACTCAAGTACGAGTAGAAGTACTTCTTCAATACGCCACATAAAACTACTTGAAGTAGAAGTAGAATTGACTGAATATAAATCTACTCAAGTAAGTAAGTGGTTTTGAAAATAGTCTTAATTCGTTCGCATGGACTGCCAAAAGCTGCGAATTAAGCTATGCGGGAGGTGCAAAGAGCTTGATTCGTATTGATGCATTCCAGGAGGTATCAATTTTCGACAGCATAAGCATTGTTTCGCGTCATGGGATGCAAATTATAGTATTGATATGAAAATGCAATACTAACCCTTTGTTTACTAGAAGACCCCGTTTTTAGAGAATATAATGGCATGGCACCCTATCCCATATTATAAGGCCCCAAGTTTAGGCGAAGAGCAATACGTAGAAGTTGTATCGGATACGGTTTCATCACTTTTCGCGATTAGTATACG
Organism: Botryllus schlosseri; assembly: GCF_051294905.1. Taxonomy (NCBI): domain Eukaryota; kingdom Metazoa; phylum Chordata; class Ascidiacea; order Stolidobranchia; family Styelidae; genus Botryllus; species Botryllus schlosseri. The sequence goes on along the minus strand of NC_137238.1, from coordinate 12,700,565 downwards.
TTAATAACAAATATTGTGGATCGTAAAACTTATGTTTAGTGTCGCTTTATTTTCGGAAAATAGAGGCATTACTACACTTGCTTTTAAACTTCGACATGTATGTTCTGCAGACAAAAGAACTGAAAATAATTAGAGCTCAAAGTATGATACTCGCAATTGAAAGTGAAATACAATTACCACTTCTAAAAAGCAGAAAATATATTTCATGTCTTTGTCCATAAAGCCTCAAAGGTGATCTACTAAAACAGGTGTAACGTTCAATAAAGCTGGATTTTCCAGATTAGCAAGATACGTAATGGGCTGCTAGATTACGATATGATAGGTAATTTCTAGATTGCGAAACGGTAGTTTCAAACGTTATGGTGGGCCATATTTACTGTGATGAAATATTTGATATGGGCGACAATGCGGTGTGAGAGGAACCAAACAATCCGGTACCTAAATTATGTTGACTGATGCTTTCATGAAAACATATTTGTCACTCCATCACTACTATGCGCGAAGCGCAACAAAATTTCTGGGATTTACTTGACTTTTATGAAAATTAAATGTTGGTACTCTGTGAAAATAGCTCCGAAATTCCTCAGACTATCTTTCATATTGGGGGATTAAACTACTTCTACTTGACCAACTGAAAATAGCGAAAAGTACGTAAGTAGATCACAAAATTTTACGAAGTAGAAGTAGAGAAAATCAGATCTACCTGAGTAAGTACCAGAAGTAGAGGGAAACTACTTGAGTACTTCCAAAAAGTAGAAGTACTTCGTTACTGACCACCTCTGCTTGTAGTTTACCTGTACTTGCAGAGCTTACTGAAGTAAAACGAAAATTTCACCGCTTCTACATCTATTCCATAATATTTTGTGATTTTATTTACTTACCAACTTTTTCAATATTTACAGTTCTTCAAGTAGAAGTATAATTTTCTAAATTCCGAGACAAACTCAAGGAAAGTTCACAATGTTTGCCTATCCTCGCGTGAACTGACCAAAATGTTCTCACGAAAGTAGCGGTCAATCTAATTCATGCAGCGGGTTCCGGGGCTAATTTCACATAGCGTTGCCGACCATATGCCAAATTTCATCACGTGTTCTGATCTGGAAAAAGTGGTCCTTGACTTTAGCGTTAGACCATGATTTAGTAGACCACCATTGCAGCTTTCTGGATAAAAGACATGAAATATACTTTTCACATTTTGGAAATTGTATTTGCATTTATTATTATACACGGTAACAATATTTTGAGTTCTTATAATTGTAGGTATTTTGTCTGTAGCACATAAATATCTAATCATTTTAAAACTAAGCGCAGTATTGCCTATATTTTCGAACGTAAATTTGAATGTAAATGGCATTGTTCCGATCTCACGTCCCATATGTAAATGATTGCGCGGACCTCTTCAGTATTTATGAGCCCTTTACAAGGGGGCTACGAGACTTTTCTTCAACACTTATCAGTCCATATCTATCGGCTTTAGTCGTAACAGAATCACTGATCACTGTCATGAAAACACATGCGAATATATTTAGCTGTCGCGCCAAGCGCGAATATTTTTCAAAGGTAATGAGTAGGGCAAGTTTTTGACGTACTAAAATCGTGAAAAGGGACAGGAAGTCAAGGTTAAACGACAGTGAATCAATCAAGCGATCTATTTGCACAGTTCGGACACTGTCGTGCTTGGCTGGGGTTGTTGAACTTCTAGTTCTATCATAAATAAGCGTGGTTCTCAAACTGGGGGCGTGAAAGCATCTGAAGGGGGAGCGAGGAAGTTACCTCGGAGAATTGAAGTCCATGAACTCAGACTGAGTTTAATTTGCGCTGAAGCTTCCAAGTTTTAACAACGACAATAATCCTAATTACAACGTTAAATGTCATAGTAGGGACGTATTATCTAGGGATGGTGTGAACGTGAGGTTCACGTTCGCGTTCTGTGTGTGAACCTCATAAATTTAGAGGTTCACGTTCACAAACGAACCTTGGCGTGTTCTGCACTGTGAACCTTTTTCATATAATAAAATTTTCACTTTATTATAACATCTTTTTTGAAATTTATTGCATTTCAACTGCGGCCCACGATATGCATGGCGCTGGCAGCATAAAATATTCAACATTTAACGAGCATGCGTTTTGACAATCTCAAAGATTTTACTTGCTTTGTTAAAAAGTTTGCTCGAATATTTATTGACTCTCTACAGTGATCTTGACCCGCAATCACACAGCATCAAGAACGAAATACACTACATGTAGGTAGTCAGCGAATGACGCTTAAAAAACCTAGCAGGCGTACGGAGTTAATCTTGATTCCACGTGTTTATTTTATGATAAAAACCAAATCCTTGCGATTGGGATGTTGGCTACTATATAACTTGTTAATGGGGTGATATCGGTATCAAGTGTAGAAACCCGTTTTACATTCCGCTCAATATAAACTTAGCAATACTCCAACGCCGAATAGATTGTCTGGTCTGGCCTGGACCGTTAAGGCATAAGCATATATTCCTTTGCAAGTCCTCGTCGAAATTGTTGGCAAAGCAACGGAAGATATTGATTTTATGGGATTATTATATCATTTGATTGCCCCAGTTGACACATTTGGCGACGTTTAAAACGTCAATATGTACTTCAGCATTGTGGCATTATGAGGCCCGAGTCGTCGCTAGGTATATCGTGTACATAAATATAGGCTGTCACTTCACTGAGATACAGGGTTAGACTGTGCAATATGACGTCACGTGACGTCATGAGGTTCACGTTCGCGTTCACACAGAACCTTTCAAAAAGGTTCGCGTTCACACGAACCTGAACCTTTCAGAGGTTCACACCATCCCTAATTACCTCACTAAACCGGATTCCAAAGAAATTTTACTCACTCGACGGATATGAAACAGCGTCGCTTAATCGGTGTAGATCGTTTTTTCCAAATGTAAATCATACCTGGCCAGCAGAAAACATTTTCACTCACTCGGAAATGAAACCGAAGTGTGGGTCTTCATTCAATTTTTTTTTTGTCAAATACTTTGCAATAAGCACACTGGAGTGGTTGAGCTTTACATCGCCAGACTGTAATCTGTAAACCAAGCTTACATCCGATTTGTAACTGTATCGTCTACCTAACCGAGTTGTATGCACAGTTGGATATTTTTACCATTTAGTGATTGTTGAACATACCACTTCGAAATACTCCGTTGATCTTAATTCCCTTTGTCGTGATAATCGAAGTACATTTGTTTCGAATTCGTGACAACCGACCATGACATGACGAATTTTTGAAAAGTTTACTTAGAAGGTTTGTTGCATATCGCGAAAAATAATATACCACTCATATTGATACTGATTCTCACCGAACTCGATTGTGATCAATGTATGCTTTATGTGTTCTGGATTCATTTCGGTATGGTTAAACATTCATCCTCGATAGATACGAATTGACACCCACTCAACTAATGTCATACCAAGTAGTTATTTACAACAACCAAGACACAGGAAATTTGTTTGGTCCGTTTTACTAGAGGTACTCATCACTTCGCTTAATACGATCTAGATTTAAACTCCGTCTATAGTTTTGCTGGATAAGTATTATGTTAGTGTAAAAAATTTTCACTCTCTTGGATTATGGACTCAATGTGTTAGCGGACATTCAATATTTTGTTGTATCAACTAGTTACTTTGTAGGATACGAATGATCATCCCTACAACTCTTACAAAAGTACGAAGTATATTTAGATCACACAAAGTAATCAACTTTACTCGATATCCTCACACTACGAAACTAAATGTTTGGTTATACTCTACAAACTGTTTTTGATGTCACAAGAACTTTTTTTACATGAATGGTCACGCATCTAAATATTCTAATAATCCAACACACAACTATAGCAGTTACAGAAATATCGTAGTTCTTGTAACAAGGTTGTATAAGTATAATGTTTATCGTGAGTCCTACACGTTCATGATATCTGTCGAGTTTGACTTTTAGAAAATATTATATCGATATCGCGACATCTTTCAAAAACAAAACCACGGTGACTGCTTGAGAGAGGCCCACCGATGATATCACAGTAATACAGTTACTTCCACAAAAGAGTATGTATTCGACTTACTTTCCACAAATCTAACGCACAAAATAATTTACTTTGCTAACGAAAAGTGTTGAGTCATCACATGATTGTCCTCACAACAATACAATTAAAACATACTATCATACAAAATGGTCGTTATAGTTTGCACACCAACGATACATCGTACAAGTAACAAGTCTCGAGAATCCAGTTATTAAAAAACGTGAAAGTATTTCCCCTGCACCAAGTCGTTATGTTGACGAAAGCGTATATTGTAATATCATGATCGATTTGCATTCGCTGGTCACAAACTGTCACTACTCTAAATAATTATTTTTCACTCAAACACAAAAGCATACTTGTCACCATTCGTTTTCATCAAGCACGAGTTCAACAAACTTACTTACTACGACATGAATTGTTATTTTTATGTTGTGTAAATAGATAATAATTAATTTTAGTAACTCTATATCAACATCATCGAGTTGTGCGAATAGATTTACATGCGGTCTTGTGGTTTTAATCGAAGTACACAGCACGGTCTAATGTAGAGCCATCTGTATTGTACAGCAACTCGGTAATCGAAATGCAAGCATTAACATTTAAACAGCGATCTTGTTTCGTCACGTGAAAAATATGTTCACTATCGTGATACTCTGCACAGGGCGTGCAAATCCTTTCACACTCGTAATAGTATACCAACGGCTACCGGTGACACTAAACATGCGATACCTACCCAAGTAAAATTACCATTTTCACCTGGAGGTCAGCCGTTACCTGAGTAAAAATACCATTGTCCTTTGTAAATTTATCGTTTACTCAGAGTAACAATACATTTTCACTTGGGGGTCTATCGTTTCCTAGAGTAAGAAACCCCTTTTCCTTTGGAAATATATTTTTTTCCCTGGGTAACAAACCTTTTTCACTTGGAAATATATTTTTTCTCTGGGTAACAAACCTTTTTCACTTGGAAATATATTTTTTCCGTGAGCAACAAACCAATTTCACTTGAAAATATATTTTTTTCGCTGAGCAACAAACCATTTTCACTTGGAAATATATTTTTTCCCTGAGCAACAAACCATTTTCACTTGGCGGCTCGTCATTTACCTGAGTAAAAATATCATTTTCCTTTGGAGATCTGGCGTTTACCCAGTGTAACAATACATTTTCTCTTAGTCATCTAGCTTTTCCTAGAGTAACAAAACCATTTTCATTTTGAAATCTGACAAACACACCTGACAATTTGGTATTTGTTGTATTGACGATAGTTTGAAATAGATTACAACGAACAGTGACGGAAATATACACGGACTACCGGTTTCAGAGTATACCCCCATCAGTCGTATCACATCAATATCATTGGTTAACCACATACAATATGCTCTTGTACACCGAAATGCATGTTTTGGAAAATTGGACAATAGACTTCCATAGTTCTGTGATGTCCGGGTTCGTGCTTTGGATTTTCCAGAGTCAAAATGTCTGAATAAAACACCTCCTCGACGATGGTTGGTACGTGGATAACGGTGTTCGGAAAACGGTTGGATTTATGTCACCCATCGCGATAACAATTCCAAGTCGAGTTTTCCCCCGCATGTTTACTATATTGTGTCTTTATTGGTCAATGTATGTCTCGACATTCAGTTTGAAATCGGAAACCCTGATAAAGTATGTAACCGGATCCGGATATCAACTCTGAATCGATAAACCAATGAACAATATTCAAAGTAAACATGTTACACCCTGTGTTTCCACGAAGAAATCCCATCCAGACATACGTCGCGCTCGTTTGCCCACACCAGTATACGCGTAAATGGAGGTGTGTGACATTGCATGCAATGTGTTGGTATACAAACATCGGGGAGTAATCCTTCGATCCACAGACATTATCATAGCCGGGAATTTTGATGCAGATCGAATGTCATCAAGCACACCCGATAACAATGTCATACCAATAAGCCACATTGCAATGACTCTGAGTCAATTTGAAATATGACATACAGACACACACAAACATGGAACCGTAACATGGGTTATTCGCACGACTACCATTAGTGGTGAAAGTGAACTGTACAACATATACCAATAGAGCGTTCACAGTCGAATATGCGAACCATGCACAATCATATACCCAGATTTTTGTTGGACATGTACGAAACCAATAAAATCGATACATTTCTTTCTCTTCGATGTGAATAATACAAGTGGCGTTTCAATGCATCGCTCGAATGTAAGGTTCGTCAGGTGTAAAATCCATGTCAAATAAAACCAAAGTGTCCCTTCCGTGTTTTATTATTTCCACCGACGCTTCTTGTCTGTGTCGTAACACTATGGTGCGGGGAGTTGAAAAATGGTGGATTGTGAAACGGATTGACATGACCAACTGAAACCGACGTCAATAGCCTTGTGGTGATACCGTTTCAAAATTTTCCTCGTTATGGCGAGACCAACTCCGATCTTTTATGGCGATGGCCGTTTCGAATTGTCACCGGACGAACTGGACCCATACGAAGGTGTGTTTTATGATTGCGTGTGAAATCGCGAGGTAGTGTTCTATTGTGGTGTACGATTGCAGTCTTCATTCCACAGAAACATACCTTATTGGATCACAGTATCAGTCCGAGATTTGCAGAATCACTGTTCACGATATTTGTCCGGAGTCGTTATGTGGGAGTATCGACATCCATTGATTGTGACTGAAAGACTGATCGCAATCATTTCGAGCACCGTACTTCGATAGTTCACCTAGATCAAACGCTGTAGTCTCAGCAGAAAACTTCGGTGTCGACAACACGATGAATATTGACCGATGAATCCAATTGGTCTGGGTGGTCCGTCTGTAGATAGGGTCATGACTATCTTGTAATGTTACAACACGATAACACCATCGAATAAATCAGTGAACGGTGTCGAAATATCGATGTAATAGCGCGGACTCAGAGTCATTGCAATGTGGCTTATTGGTATGACATTGTTATCGGGTGTGCTTGGTGACATTCGATCTGCATCAAAATTCCCGGCTATGATATTGTCTGTGGATCGAAGGATTACTCCCCGATGTCTGTATACCAACACATTGCATGCAATGTCACACACCTCCATTTACGCGTATACTGGTGTGGGCAAACGAGCGCGACGTATGTCTGGATGGTATTTTTTTGTGGAAACACAGGGTGTAACATGTTTGCTTTGAATATTGTTCATTGGTTTATCGATTCAGAGTTGATATCCGGATCCGGTTACATACTTTATCAGGGTTTCCGATTTCAAACTGAATGTCGAGACATACATTGACCAATAAAGACACAATATAGTAAACATGCGGGGGAAAACTCGACCTGGAATTGTTATCGCGATGGGTGACATAAATCCAACCGTTTTCCGAACACCGTTATCCACGTACCAACCATCGTCGAGGAGGTGTTTTATTCAGACATTTTGACTCTGGAAAATCCAAAGCACGAACCCGGACATCACAGAACTATCGAAGTCTATTGTCCAATTTTCCAAAACATGCATTTCGGTGTACAAGAGCATATTGTATGTGGTTAACCAATGATATTGATGTGATACGACTGATGGGGGTATACTCTGAAACCGGTAGTCCGTGTATATTTCCGTCACTGTTCGTAGTAATCTATTTCAAACTATCGTCAATACAACAAATACCAAATTGTCAGGTGTGTTTGTCAGATTTCAAAATGAAAATGGTTTTGTTACTCTAGGAAAAGCTAGATGACTAAGAGAAAATGTATTGTTACACTGGGTAAACGCCAGATCTCCAAAGGAAAATGATATTTTTACTCAGGTAAATGACGAGCCGCCAAGTGAAAATGGTTTGTTGCTCAGGGAAAAAATATATTTCCAAGTGAAAATGGTTTGTTGCTCAGCGAAAAAAATATATTTTCAAGTGAAATTGGTTTGTTGCTCACGGAAAAAATATATTTCCAAGTGAGAAAGGTTTGTTACCCAGAGAAAAAATATATTTCCAAGTGAAAAAGGTTTGTTACCCAGGGAAAAATAGATTTCCAAAGGAAAAGGGGTTTCTTACTCTAGGAAACGATAGACCCCCAAGTGAAAATGTATTGTTACTCTGAGTAAACGATAAATTTACAAAGGACAATGGTATTTTTACTCAGGTAACGGCTGACCTCCAGGTGAAAATGGTAATTTTACTTGGGTAGGTATCGTATGTTTAGTGTCACCGGTAGCCGTTGGTATGCTATTACGAGTGTGAAAAGGATTTGCACGCCCTGTGCAGAGTATCTCGATAGTAAACATATTTTTCGCGTGACGAAACAAGATCGCTGTTTAAATGTTAATGCTTGCATTTCGATTACCGAGTTGCTGTACAATAGAGATGGCTCTACATTAGACCGTGCTGTGTACTTCGATTAAAACCACAAGACCGCATGTAAATCTATTCGCACAACTCGATGATGTTGATATAGAGTTACTAAAATTAATTATTATCTATTTTAACAACATAAAAATAACAATTCATGTCGTAGTAAGGAAGTTTCTTGAACTCGTGCTTGATGAAAACGAATGGTGACAAGTATGCTTTTGTGTTTGAGTGAAAAATAATTATTTAGAGTAGTGACAGTTTGTGACCAGCGAATGCAAATCGATCATGATATTACAATATACGCTTTCGTCAACATAACGACTTGGTGCAGGGGAAATACTTTCACGTTTTTTCAATAACTGGATTCTCGAGACTTGTTACTTGTACGATGTATCGTTGGTGTGCAAACTATAACGACCATTTTGTATGATAGTATGTTTTAATTGTATTGTTGTGAGGACAATCATGTGATGACTCAACACTTTTCGTTAGCAAAGTAAATTATTTTGTGCGTTAGATTTGTGGAAAGTAAGTCGAATACATACTCTTTTGTGGAAGTAACTGTATTACTGTGATATCATCGGTAGGCCTCTCTCAAGCAGTCACCGTGGTTTTGTTTTTGAAAGATGTCGCGATATCGATATAATATTTTCTAAAAGTCAAACTCGACAGATATCATGAACGTGTAGGACTCACGATAAACATTATACTTATACAACCTTGTTACAAGAACTACGATATTTCTGTAAGTGCTATAGTTGTGTGTTGGATTATTTGAATATTTAGATGCGTGACCATTCATGTAAAAAAAGTTATTGTGACATCAAAAACAGTTTGTAGAGTATAACCAAACATTTAGTTTCGTAGTGTGAGGATATCGAGTAAAGTTGATTACTTTGTGTGATCTAAATATACTTCGTACTTTTGTAAGAGTTGTAGGGATGATCATTCGTATCCTACAAAGTAACTAGTTGATATAACAAAATATTGAATGTCCGCTAACACATTGAGTCCATAATCCAAGAGAGTGAAAATTTTTTACACTAACATAATACTTATCCAGCAAAACTATAGACGGAGATTAAATGTAGATCGTATTAAGCGAAGTGATGAGTACCTCTAGTAAAACGGACCAAACAAATTTCCTCTGTCTTGGTTGTTGTAAATAACTACTTGGTATGACATTAGTTGAGTGGGTGTCAATTCGTATCTATCGAGGATGAATGTTTAACCATACCGAAATGAATCCAGAACACATAAAGCATACATTGATCACAATCGAGTTCGGTGAGAATCAGTATCAATATGAGTGGTATATTATTTTTCGCGATATGCAACAAACCTTTTAAGTAAACTTTTCAAAAATTCGTCATGTCATAGTCGGTTGTCACGAATTCGAAACAAATGTACTTCGATTATCACGACAAAGGGAATTAAGATCAACGGAGTATTTCGAAGTGGTATGTTCAACAATCACTAAATGGTAAAAATATCCAACTGTGCATACAACTCGGTTAGGTAGACGATACAGTTACAAATCGGATGTAAGCTTGATTTACAGATTACAGTCTGGTGATGTAAAGCTCAACCACTCCAGTGTGCTTATTGCAAAGTATTTGACAAAAAAAAAATTGAATGAAGACCCACACCTCGGTTTCATTTCCGAGTGAGTGAAAATGTTTTCTGCTGGCCACGTATGATTTACATTTAGAAAAAACGATCTACACCGATTAAGCGACGCTGTTTCATATCCGTCGAGTGAGTAAAATTTCTTTGGAATCCGGTTTAGTGAGGTAATTGCTAGGGATTCAATCACCTACAAGTAAGGTAACTTAGCGACTAAGTATTGTTATGGCATTTACTTTAGCGAATGACAACGGAAAATTTTTCGATTGCATTGTCGGTGTATGTGTTAGACAAATAATTCTAGTACACCTAACTATAGGATACATTTGGGTAACATCGTACAAAATTGTTTCGTTGTGATGGTAACGACTTTCAGCGGTTTGGTTTCATGTCGGGAATTATTATTGGGGGGGGGGGGGGTTCAAAAACAATCAATACTACAAATGAACAACAATGCAAAACACGCTAAGTGAATTACAGTGTAGCAAGTACTTCCTTGATATTACGATTGTTGTGTACCAGACATTTCTAACTGAATTGAATGCATCTAGCAAACATATTCCAATTTACTTTTGTAATGATCAAAGTATTTGAAATGTTGCGAACGGATTAGGTATTAATCAAGCGGCGGTATGTCAATTCACCTAGTGTGATATCTTGAGACCGGGTAATGTGCGAAAGTGTTTCAATTCTCACCGCAGATTACGATGATAAAGTATTGTACTGGTTATTGTTCAACAAAGGAAATTGTTCTTTCATCTTTAGTCTTGGTTAGTGGAGACAATTACATTTGTAAATTATTTCCTGATATCCACAATACGCTGCGTGGTTTTTACGACCGCGGCTTAATCTTCCCAATCAAAACATTTCAGACATGTTAATCTAGTTTCACAAATCGATATGCCAATAACAATGTTTCTGAAAAGTTTGTTGGTATCGTAATAACCTTCAACACAACCCTGGTCTAATAATGTCATAATTTAATAATCAAGTCATGATCGACTATTACAAAATCTCATATGTCAAAATCAATGTGCCAATTCATATGTTTACATCGTGAAAATTTTCAATATAACGCCTGCGTTCGATTGTAAGTAATGAATTCTCAACTACGTTGGTCAGACATTCAAATCTCGTATACTCAAATGTAATATGTTAATCTCAAACCGCACACCGAGTAGTATTTACTTTGGTTTATAAAATATACCGAGTAGTAATTACTTTATCTTACAGAATAGTAACGACTTTTACAGTTGAACAAAAAAGACGATTTGGCGGTATATGACTACAACCGAACTTGCTATGGATTTTAGATTGTAGCGATTGTATGTACTCGCGTAATCTTGTCTTCTTTCTGTACGGGTACTGTCTAGTTAGTCTGGTAAGTTACAAACGGATTTACTTGACAAGGTTTTCATGATTAACTCTTCTGAGTATGGTAAGATGTTAAAATTTCGAGGTGCAATACTATTTCCATTAACTCATTTGTGACAAAAAAAATACCCTTTTGTTTCAAATCAACATGTGAATAATCAGTTATTGTGACAAGTTGAAATATCGTACCGAAGTTGCGAGTGGGAACAGCACGCGATTGTGCAAGTATGAAGACAGCGAGATGGTGATCGTGGGAATAAATTAATCTGAAACGCAGTGGAGTGAAGTTTACCCAGCCTGTCTGGCAATCCTACTTCAAATCGCGATATGACAAAGTAGGTTGAAATATTCCGATTCAACTCATCGCATTGCAACTCGATCGTGTTATGTGCAAGCGGTTGCAACAAGTTGGAAATGTTTACAACAATGGGCGATATTTCATTGATTGATTCTATTGTGTGTAGTAACACATTAAAATATCGCGCTAGTAATTACTGAAACTCTCTTTGACAAACGTAAAGATAGGTCGCGAATAGAGTTGTAATGTTTCATTACTTGTTTCAAATCAATGTGCGTATAATCTCGAAATGTGACTGGGTGAAAGTTGGTAGTCATGTTTGTCAAACATATTTCAATTCACACAATGTCAAAGTCCAAATATTTCATTCTGGATTATTTGGATTTACCTTTAGTACATCCCGCGAATGGATTCCGACACCGCACTATAACATTTTTTGATAATAAGGATTCAAGGATTTTCAATCAACAATGCCTGAATTTTTTTGGTAATGCTAGAGTTGGCAAATGATTAGTTGCGTGTTTTTGTTAAGCGTTTGATTTCTCAGTATTAAATACAATTATTGTATGTGTATACTTGTGATTCCTGATTCTCATTGAGCTAGTTGGTATTGATTCTATAGGCGTGAAACAGCGACGCGGAATGTGCGAATAATTCGATGTGGCTGAAAGTCGGCGTCAGTAATATTCAGGTTACGTTCGATTCAACAGATCGCGTTATTAGGATTTCTCAAAAGAATTAGAGTTGTGCCGAATTAACACATTCAGATAAGAATCAACTTGAGTTGTGTAGTAAGTTTCATTTCAAGTTGACAAATTGACACATTGCTTGAATATTTTCATGATTCTTATCATACAACTAAAGTCAGCCACTGTTCCGAAGTGTCAAAACATATAGCAACCACCAGAAAGTGTCAAATTGTTGGTTTTCGAATCACCGTCTGCGACGGCTCTGTGACAAACGTATTGCGGAAATATTACCTTGTGAGCGATCAGTATGTCTGTAACACCAAATCATGTGCGATCGCTATGTCTGAAGCATTACCCTGTGAGTGGTCGTAGGATTTTAAAATTATTTTACACCGTTTTGAATAAGCGTTCACTTCACAAAAGATTAGGGCTAGAGCGGAAATAAGTGACAATTTGTCGCTATTCAAGTTACCGACACTGACGGTCTGTTATTCGTTACTTATTAAATCTTTCGAGCGAAATCAAGTTCTGTGACAAACTGCTTACGAAAATTTCACCGCGTGAGCGATCGATATGCCTGTAACACCAAGTCGCGAAAGATGGTTATGTCCGAGACATTATCTTGTCAGCGATCGCGGGGTTTTACAAATATTTCACACCTTTTTGAAGTGTTAGTTTGTGAGCGTGGTTATTGTTGATATTCGAAACGCCGTCTACACCGGCTCTGTGGTAATCTAATTACCCAAACATTACCATGCGAGTAATTCCTAGATTTTGCAAACTATTTTCACGCCTTTTTTGTTGAAAGTACGAAATTCCACCCGCAGCCTATACCCGAAAGTACGAATCATCGCCGCGTCCATAAGAATAACGATATATCATTGTCGTACTCGCCGTAATTTGGAATATACACATTAACTAAGGACCAATCACATGACTATTTACTTGATACATATTCAACACGAAGTACGACATACCAACAACGAAGCCGCGTGCAAGCGATCCCTATACTGAAAAGGGTTACCGTGCGAGAGGGGCCATAAGACGCAATAGCCGCATGCCAACGCACCCATAAGACATAAGAGCCGCATGCTAACACGAGTTTCCCAGCCACATGCGAGCGATTCCTATACTGAAAAGAGTTACCGTGCGAGAGGGGCCATAAGACGCATTAGCCGCATGCGAGTGGGCCCATAAGACGTAAGAGCCGCATGCCAACACGAGTTTCCAGCCGCATGGGAGCGGGCCCATAAGAGCCCCAGGCAAATCACGAGAGATCTATACTACTACTACTCCTGTATCTACCCAATTTTGCACATTCTCACTGTTCTGATGTCCTGTTGGCAAGATAGCTAATCTGCATATGACTTTCTTTGTTGGCTTCTAACCTTAAGATTCAGGTGATGGCTTTGAAGATTCCATTTGAAGATGAAAGGATGGGGATTCTAAATCAGGATCACCAGATGACAATGAAGGATTTTTATGTGCACTTGTGCAGCATCCACGACATTGGAGGAATACAGTTCATGACACGGCGTGGTAGTGGTAGGAGCAAATGAAGCTTGTTGAAGTAGGCTTGAATTCCTGCCTTCTTACTCTGCATTCCCAAGCCTTCCTGTACTTTCCGTTGGAAGGAAATGAATGGAAAGAACTGTTCTCCCTCAGTTCATTGCCATTGGTAGCACTGCATTTATAAACACAGCAGTGTTTCGGCATTATATTTGAGTATATGTTACTAAATATTTTATTTCCTTTCCTAATTCCATTATTGATGAAGAAATAAACATTTAACTGTAATCTTGTCGTTTTCATACAGTCTACACGGCTATAGGAATACATTGTAGTGCCAACTAGGCTTAGGTAAATGCAGCGGCCTCCGTTGCTGCGCCGTTTCTATGGCCATTGTCTCTCGACCAATCAGCGTAAAGTTTGGTTTACGGCCGTATATAGGCCTATACATGCTTGAAAATGAACAATGCAAGTGAAAAGCACGGGCATGAGGTAACATTTTGGAATCAATTGAATGGTCCGGCCCGCGATGAAATTTGACTTTGAAACACCTGGTCTATCAACACCGACACCGGTAGAGTCAACTCTGGTGAATCGATACTCGGCAGCTAGATGAGGAAGAGTAGCCTATACCAACAAGTAGAACGAACGTATATGCGGGACTCGGGAGTGAGCGAATATATTTTGCAGCGATATTCGCTGCATGTTGCTGTTGATTATGTTTGTTTGGCGATTACAACGCAAGTGGTCTTGTTTGTCACATCCTATAGTATTCCTTTTAATAAACAGATGGTGGGCATTACATTCAAACAAAAATAAACTCAGACTTATCGTTTGGTGATGAGAACAAATTTCAAAACATGTGGAAACAGCAAGGTTGTAACCAAGTCACAAGGTTCCGAGTCACAAGTCAATCTTACTCATAGTTTTGAGTTGAGTCAAATCAAGTCATTCTTAATTCATCGCTGAGTCAAGTCAATAATTCAATTAATATGCAGCAGCTCTACTTGGGTGATTTCGAATGCCTCTCATTCATAATATGCTAACTTCCATCATTCTTTAACATTTTCTGGTCCTAATATTCATGTAAACGATTACTGTTGGGCGAAATACCATTGATGTGAAAATTTACTACTCTTCGAACTTACATTGAAATGCTTGCCTCAGCCGTCTGAGACTCTGGTCCGATTTCTTGGTCAAGTCGTGCGCAATGACTCGTCAATACACGTCGAGTCATTAGACAAATTGACTTAAGTCGAGTCGGGTAACTTTCAGTAATCACGGTGGCGGCATCCGCATTTAAGTCGAATTTTCAATTTGCCACTTCATCTTTATCGTTCAAATGAGCGTAGAGAATTAGGATTTGTTTCAAAGGTAAATATATCAATTCTCTGGCTAAAGCAATCACCGTATCAACCACAAACCCGTTTAAACTTCGTAGGAATTGTATCTAATGTTGATGATTTGTGGCGAAAACGCGAGTCATGCGTCAGTGTAAGTGGTGCCATTCCTTGTGTTTTTACAATAGATCTAGTGTATTCTGACTTGACCTTGTGTTCTAGTGTATTGTTTTGGCTAATCTGGTGTTTTTCCATGAAAATATTTTGTTAATGAGGATGTTATTTTGATGTGCGTCAAATAATTCATTGCATTTTAGACAAATGGTTGTTCAAAACAGTTTGTTTAAAACAGTGGTCTCAAACTCAAATGTGCTCGTGGGCCGATTTCCTACTTTTTGATGGTGCAGCGGGCCGCAGCACCAATAATAGGGGACTTCAATGTACTTCCAAGTAGGCCTTATTTGACGGGACCTTGCAGACGCACATTCAAGACCACACGCATCGTGAAAATGTGATTTACTGTTGTGAATTCACGCCTGGCACGACAAAAATCACATTTTCAAATATTTGAATAAAATTGTTGCTGTACTTGGCATAGTTTGTCAAAATAATTAGTTGTAGACCCCATGCGACAGTACAAATGCATCAGGACATTGTAAAAGCTGTCGCGTTATAATTTCGCAGCTATAGTGGACATTAGACGTGCCACATTTATAGGTAGAATTTAAGAATTTTACAAAGATTGATCTGATGTCGGAGCATCGGAGCAGTACAGCTTAATCCTGGTTTCGGGCATAGGCCTACTCCTGATAACCAGGCTATATCGATCATTTCATTAGTCATTACCAAAGTCAAATATAATCAGCGTTAGATTTGCCTTCGAAATGGAACAGATGAATAACAACTTGAACATAATGAATACTGTGCGGTAGTAGTAGAAATGTGCAATCGCCGAAGAATCCATTGGTGTTACAGCTGTGAAGCATAGGCTACGACTTATTAATACTTGCCACATTTGATTGGCGATATTAACACATAAAAGATTCCCAAGATGACACAGAATGTACCCAACTATACATCAAACGGGCAACATAATGCCAATGGCGGCTGCCATACCGACCTACTTTGATATCTAAATAAGCTTTTGATATTTTACTGTATCTCATACCAGTTTGATAATTTGTTGCGTCCATGGTTGTTCCAACTCACGGCATTCTGAGTCACAAAAGTCCTTCTCTGATCGTAACGTTTGACGCGGCGAGTGCGAGTACGGGAAATTCTACAAAAGGTCGCGGCCGAGTCCAAATCACAATTTTCAGTCACGAAGGTGATGTTTTATCATCATGAACAAGTATTGTCACGTAATTGTGGACCTTCCACTGCGTGGTAACTTTTGAAAGTTATGTAATAGTGAAGTTTGATGAGTAGTTTCAGACTTCTGGAGTAGTTTCAGAGCGAATTGTAAGTTCTCCAATCAAAAAAGAAATCGGTAGTTGAATATTGTCGAATACTTCGAAATCCCAAATGCCGTCACGGGCTGCACAGAATGCTCTCGCGGGCCGCGTGTTTGAGACCTCTGTTTTAAACAAAGGCCTTTTTAAAAAATGTGTATTTTTTCAGTTGTAAAATAATGCCATGATTGACTACATACTTTCCAAAAACATGTTGTATGAGCCTACGGACAATTAGCACCAGATATAGCCAACGTATACGATATGGGATGGTTGGAACCATTAAAATGATCGGTTCAATAGCTTTAGTACGTAGATATTTCGTCAAAGAAGCTATATTTACTAGGGATGGTGTGAACCTCTGAAAGGTTCAGGTTCGTGTGAACGCGAACCTTTTTGAAAGGTTCTGTGTGAACGCGAACGTGAACCTCATGACGTCACGTGACGTCATATTGCTAATTCCAGCCCTATCTTTCAGCCTAAATTAATGTACACGATACCTAGCGACGACTCAGGCCACATAATTCCACAATGCTGAGGTACATATTGGCGTTTCAAACGTCGCTAAATGTATCAACCGAGGCAATCAAATCATATAGTAATCCCATATAAAATCAATATCTTCCGACGCTTTGCCGACAATTTAGACGGGGACTTGCCAGGGAATATGAGCTTACGTCTAGGCCCGATCGGACAATGCATTCGGCGTCTGATTATTGCTACATTGATATTGAGAAGAGTGAAAAACAGGTTTCTATACTTGTTACTGATATTCCAACAAGTTACACAGCTGTAGCCAACACATCAATCGCACGGATTGGTTTTATTGATAGGCTACAGTAAACCTGCTATACTTGTTACATCAGAAAACGATATCAATCTCATTTATTGGTTGGATAAGCATCATTCGCTGACTACATGTAGTGTATTTTGCTCGTGATGTTGTGTGAGTGCGGGTCAATATCACAGCAGAGAGTCACTAAATATTCACAATCGGAAAGCTGGATATTTCGAGCAAACTTTTGTAACAAAGCTAGAAAAAATGTTGAGATTGTCAAGGGGCATGCTCGTTTTGTGTTGATTTTTTTATGCTGCCAGCATCATGCATAGAGTGGCCCGCAGTTGAAATGCAATAAATTCGAACCAAAGAGGTAATAATGAAGTGAAAATTGTAATATATGAAAAAGGTTCACAGTGCAGAACCTACCAAGGTTCTGTTGTGAACGCGAACCTCTAAATGTCCGAGGTTCACACACAGAACGCGAACGTGAATCTCGCGTTCACACCATCCCTAATATTTACCCTTTATTTTCAATTTTCAAAGTTAATCCACTATGACATCACACATGACATACATGACTAATAACTGGGGCCATTTTTATATGACCTTAAAAAATCAATAATATGACTTTATTTTTTGAAAAATATGACTTTATATGACTTTATAATAAAATTGTGTATTTTTACATGCGAACAACGTCACTCACGGGACTAAAGAGTAAAACATACGCAACAAAAAAGTACTACACATCAATTTTTTTATTATTTTTAACCACTGTTGTAGTACAGTTTCATGTAGTGTGGAATGTTAGAGTCTTTGTAGCAATGATTTGGACGTAAAATTGACTTTAGTAAGGAAAATAAGCGCTCCACAGACGCTGATGTGGGATGTGGGTTGACAAAATAAGACTTAATACAACTTTATAACATAAGGATGCGGTTTTTGCATTAAAATTGATTTCACGACTTACTGATGCATAGAAAAAATATGACTTTGAGCGGCGTAAATTAAACCTTATTTCATCTCTTGTCAATCGGGCCCTGCGCATCAGTGATGAGCGGACTGTGATATTTTTCGGTTCAAGTCTTATCTTGAAAATTTTCAACTCAGTCCTACTCCATCCTGATCCAAAAATATTTTCAAAATCCACAGTCCAAATCCGGTCCTGAAAATTTTCAACTCAGTCCTACTCCATCCTGATCCAAAAATATTTTCAAAATCTAAAGTCCTAATCTATAACTGAAAAATCAGAAGAACATGTTACAGAGAATAATTAGGCTCGCTGAAATATAACTCTGGTCTGTGACAAGATCTATTTTTCCAATGTTTGCCTTCACTCGAAACTGCAATGGGCCTACATGACACAGCAACGTTCATTTTACATTTTAACAACACGAATGTAAATAACTAGACCAGCAAGATGGCTATCAATACCTTAACCATCACATCATGAGCAATGCGCATGTACAATGACATCAGGGTTGATCATACAAGTTTTTTTGTAAATTTGACTGGCTAGTTGATAAAATTGTTAGGACGGTTTGAACAAACGCTGCACATCAAATTCGATTCAATTCCAGCCTGTAGAAGCGAAGTTATTACAACTGGAGAATTTTCAATATACTAAAAAGTATACACACTTTTTCGAGTTATACTATCCCTATGAAGTTTTGTAAGAAAATGGTGCATTACAAATTTGACTCAATTCCAACAAACATGGTATTTACTGTGGGATATTCTTTCATCAATAAATATAGAGCTGCAACACTACTTTGAAGAGCTTCTTGGCGGTAGAGAACTTGAATATACACTTGAATAGTATATCCATATTGAAATGAACCCGAATACTCGTCAGGGGTAATCGTCAGCAATTAGTAGAGCATTGAAATGAACATTGTATATCAACAATCGTATCACAAAATATGACAGCCGAAAATATGTCAGCCGAAAATATCCGGATTCATTCCAATATGAACATACTATCCAACAATATTTTTCTATCCCAAAATTTTCCACTTCAATGAATTCACCCACACCGGTTGGAATTCAACCAGTAGCATCTTTAGCCGGTAAATTAAAAAAATATAAGTTATATCTATCCAACCCTAATGTACCTACTACCCACACCAGACAAACAACTAATATATTCACTTTCCGGGGTCAATACACAACAAACTTGCCATAGTAGTTTGTTCCATGAGCACATAAAATATTTTAGACGAAAGAACCAGCCAAATCACATTATATAGGTGAGCTACTACTACCGCGCCCGACATTAACGATCACCTTGAATCAACACTGGGAACAATTCTTCTCTCCATCCGCCCGCACTAAGCTATATAAACACTGATCTATATAAAAATAACCCCGCACTTCTGGTTGCGAAATCAGCGTGCCCGAGTCTGGATTTTGGCATGCTCAAAGTCCAAGTCCAACCTTATTTTTCAAAATCACAATCCGGTCCGATCCAGGTCGAAACTTTTTTTTCAAAATCACGATCCGGACCAAACGAAAATAACCCATAATCCTGATCCCGTCCAATCCAAGTCCAATCCAATGCTCATCTCTGCTGCGCATCTGTTCACCGGAAAAACTGTCACGCGAATTGGATGATATCCACTTGATTCTGTCCAAAAAAGGCTATCCAGACCACATATTAAAATGCTCTATCTCCAGGGTTTTGAAAAAATCGGATATAGGTCCCAAATACGGACCAGAAAAATGCCCGGCATTTTTACACTTACCTTGGCTAGGTAACGTGTCTAACCGTTTTGAAAAATTCATTAAATCGGCTGTTCACCATTGTTATTACAGCGTAAACACGCATGTGGTGTACACAACGAAACCCTTGTTGCCCAGCTCTCGTAAAGATGTACTTCCTGCCTTTAGTGCACGTAATGTTGTTTACTAATACAAGTGCCACTGTGATAGTAGGAGTTGCCAGTAAATTCGGCCCTCGGTAAATTCGGCCAGTGAATTCGGCCATGTTCTTGGTAAATTCGGCCCTCCGAGAATATTGTATTAAAATGTATTACCAACGGCCCTGTGGATATAAAGCTGTATCAGCAGTACCAGCTGTATCAGCTGTATCAGCTGTATCACTCTGTGGATATAAAGCTGTATCAGCTGTATCACCCTGTGGATATAAAGCTGTATCACCCTGTGGATATAAAGCTGTATTACCTGTATCACCCTGAGGATATAAAGCTGTATCAGCTGTATCACCCTGTGGATATAAAGCTGTATCTGCCATATCAGCTGTAACACGGCTCTATCAGCTGTATCACTCTACCTGTATGGAATCTGTGTCTTGTGTTCAAACAATTCTTGATTTTTTTATTATTATTATTTTTTTTAATTACTTTCAACTTTGAGAATCATCGCTGCTCCCATATTATAGACCAGGGGTTCTCAACCTGGGGGGCGCGCCCCCCTTGGGGGTGTGAAACATCTGAAGGGGGCGCGAAGAAGCGGTCACCTGAAAAATGGAGCGCGAATTGCCTCCAATGCAGGCGTGTTTCTCTCTATATAGACCCAATTTCATATTTTTTATTCTCTCATCAACATTCATAACCGACCATACCACCAAACAATCTGTTGGGGTTGCTAGCATCCCAGTTGGATTTTGTGATATGACGATAAGGGGGGCACGAATGATGATAAGGGGGGCGCGAAATTTTTCACTATCAAAAAGGGGGGCGCGTCAAAAAAAGGTTGTGAACCACTGTTATAGACAAACCGTACCGAGATTCACCCAGGTATCACTCTGCAATTAGTATCAGGTCTATACTATGTCTGCGATGCGCGAAATAGTCTAGTAGGCTGTCACACATTTAGTGAGTCAGCTCTACTCGCCTACACGCGCGAAGAAAGAGAAATTTCTATATTTCATGATTGAGTCGGTCAATATATGATCGGGAATTGCATATAGATTGCTATCAATTTTTATAACGTCTCTCTGCTCACGTAATCTAATTTAGGCTACCGGCTGCTGGTAGAGCTGAGTGAGGTGTGCTTGAAAAGGTAGGAGCCCTCGAATAATAATTAATTAAACATCTCCGGGTTTGTATACCCGTTGGCAGAACGAAAGAGCACTTCGTCAGGCTCCCCAAAAACCTGGAATCTTGGGCTCTTCTACGGTGATAAAACGTCCCCCATCACGTTGTTCGCTTTATTGCCACGAAATTATTGTTGTAATGTTTAGTAAGCCAGCGTGAA
This sequence comes from Botryllus schlosseri, assembly GCF_051294905.1. NCBI lineage: Eukaryota > Metazoa > Chordata > Ascidiacea > Stolidobranchia > Styelidae > Botryllus > Botryllus schlosseri. The sequence goes on along the minus strand of NC_137238.1, from coordinate 12,678,870 downwards.
GCGCAAAAATTTTCAATAATTCATGATAAAATCGGCCTATAAGATCGAGATACAGCTGTGATACAGCTGATACAGCTTTATATCCACAGGGTGATACAGCTTTATATCCACAGAGTGATACAGCTGATACAGCTTTATATCCACAGGGGGATACAGCTGGTACAGCTTTATATCCACAGGGTGATACAGCTGATACAGCTTGATATCCACAGGGCCATTACCAACCGTTAACATGAATTAATTACATAATTATGCTAATGTTAAGTGATTTGGATGTCAGGGTATGCGTAGATCGCGTAATCGTGGTAGATAGCGGGGATATTCACGGGGCCGAATTTACCGATGGCCGTATTTACTTGGTAAATTCGTCCCTCGGAGAATTTTGTTTAAAAATGTATTACCAACTATTAATGTGAATGAATTACATCATTATATTATAATCGAGTGATTTGGAGGTCAGGGTATGCGTATATCACAAAGTCACGGGAAATAACGTGTATATTAACGGGGACGAATTTACTGAGCACCGAACTCAATCGGTAAACTCGGCCCTCGGAGAATTTTGTGTAAAATTGTATTACCAACTATTAATGTGAATTATATTACATAATTATATTAATATCAAGTGATTAGGAGGTTAGGGTTAGGATTAGGGTTATGATTAGGGTTAGGGTGAGGATTAGGGTTAGGTTAGGGTGAGGATTAGGGTTAGGTTAGGGTTATGATTAGGGTTAGGTTAGGATTAGGGTTAGGTTAGGGATAGGATTAGGTTAGGGATAGGATTAGGTTAGGGATAGGATTAGGTTAGGGTTAGGGTTAGGTAATGTTATTGTAACTGTTATTGTTACCCTGGCACTGGCCGAATTTACCGGGGGCCGAATTTACCGAGGGCCGAATTTACCGAGGGCCGAATTCACTGGCCAAATTTACCGAGGGCCGAATTTACTGGAAATCGATAGTAGGTATGTAGGACGTACATCTCAAAGATTGTTTGAGCGTATTAAGCAGCATATCTCAAAATTGATTCGGTCAAAAACATGTGCAAATACTCAGTGTTGGGATCAAGTCACTACCTTCGAGTCACGAGTCATCTCGAGTCATTGCACATTTTGACTCGAGTCAAGTAATGTCAATCGATTTTCGAAGGTGACTCGAGTCAAGTCAAGTCACTCGTTTTTTGGAGGTGACTCGGGTCAAGTCGAGTCAAGTCAAGTCAAGTCACGAGTCAAGTCACAGTTCAAGTCAATTTGAATTTTCGAAGCAAGAGTGATGATTCAAAGTCATTACATTTTGCTCGCTGCGTGAAGTACATATCAATAGGCTATTTATCCTGGATGAAGTAACAAATTTAAAGTTGAATACATGTCAAAAGGTGTTGTGTCACTCACGCATATGTAGAACTGGTAATAAAATACGTGAGTGTCTGTATAGCTCCATGCTTCAGTCTGTTATTATCATCCAAAATTGAAGATCGAATTCGAAGACTCGGGAAGTTGAAACAAATGGATATCGTACAATACACTACCCATCCACCTACACATCTGTAAGCTTATAAACGCATAAACTATATTCGTTCGATTTAAATCACGCAATAGAGTTGGTAAAGGTGAGCCGTCTAAGAATTAGAGATGCGTTGCTATTAGAATTAGATTAATCTACTATTACTACAACGTAAGCTGTGATAATTTCGCTTGCGGTCAATTTATTTGTGATGTAACAATGAAGGATCAGTGAAACGTACAATCAGTGAATGAGTGGTTATTCTAACAAGTGACATCGGCGTATCGCAAACAATCCTAACATACACAAGACACAGATATTTAATCGAGCCAGTTTACTTGATGACTTGAAATTGACTCGTGAATTTTGCTCCGAGTCACGAGTCAATCCACATTTTTGAAGCGCCGAGTCAAGTCAAGTCAAGTCATTTTGGCAAAGTGACTCGAGTCAAGTCAAGTCATACGAAAAAGTTGACTCGAGTCTGACTCGAGTCAAGTCATGACTCGAGTCATCCCAACACTGCACTCGCACGGAGCTTCCACGTCAGTGCAAATTGGCTGCCAAAACAGACTGCTATGACGATTACCAAGCATATGCTTCGTCAATCGGTCAGCATTTGAGTGAAAACCTCGCCTGTGCACAGCACTATGATGACAATATGTTCACTGTCATTGCGCGTGGTAGGTCTTTGTTTCATCTAAAAGTGCTGGAGTCTACTATTATTCAGTTGAACAAACCTATTTTATGTAGACAAAAAGATTTCCTCTATAACCTACAAATTTCTCATTGGTGCATGTGTTTCGTGCGTGTAACTGTTTATTTACGAATTGCGTTGCTACTATAGTACCGTGTGTCCGTATACTTCATAGTTTGTTATTGTTGTCATTGGTACAATGCGAATTTCATGGTTTGTGATTTTGATTGTTGCGTCATACTTTGCCTTTTTGGTTTTGCTTTTAAATCTGTTTAAATCTCTTTAGTGTGTCGTTAAGTCTTGAAAAGAGGCACCCAAAAAGTCTTCGAGTTAATAAACATTATTATACAATGGATATTAGGGTGGAGTGAAACATGAAAATTTTTGAATTCCAAAAAAGGGTCTTGATATGTGGTGCCAAATAGTAAACAAATAAATTCTATCATAATTTTGGGTTCGTACACCCTCTAGTGGTCGTGCAATTTCACCGAACGAGCCAAAAACAGCTAATTTCGCTATATCTTGATCATCACATACACTAGAAAGTCAGTTTTGGGCTTAAAAGATGCAGAAGCAGCATGTTTCTATCTCACTTCCATAGAACTTACTCTTAAAAATGAACAGAAAAAAAGTTATAAGCAAATTTCTGATTTTATAGGTAAAATTAAGCTCTGAAGCAGTGGGTAGGATGTCAAAAGCGTGTAGTGATTGATCTTGCGAATGAGCAATATACCCTATCAATTAGAACTACTTTTCAAAACTTTCTCAAACAAATGAAACCGCCTCCAAGCATAAAAAGGGCTCGGGTATCGAATAGAGACTGCTAAAACTGTATTTAAAACAGCGTCTATTGGTAGTGCGGCATCACGATATCGGTAAGTTTATAACAACGGCCCTCATGAGATTTCTTACCAAAATACTGTCGTAGGGTTTGTATCATATTTGTCACAAAGCTCCTGAAAGAAAGCGCCAAAATTAAAAATGCACATTCAAAACACAAACATCAATTCTATACTGGAAACAGAAAATTTTTGTAGCAGTATCACATGAGTATCAGTGAGCACAAACAATAAAGTCATGTTTAGTATTGAAAGATTTCATCTGCTTTCAAGACTTCAGTTTTTGTCTGATGAGGCTATCTCTACGTTTAAATCCTGAAACATTGAGCAGATGCTTATGTCACCACTGTCACAAGTCTTTCCACTGCCTGGTTGTGGCAAGGATAACTGAGCCTTAATGGTGATGATCATAGGTCTCCCAACTCGTGATCAGACAAGGTCTTGATTGCGATGCAGGCGGCTGTTCAATATTTTTGAGGTTTAAGTTGACAATTTGGTGGAAAGATTAAGCCTTGATGTTGATAACTGGAATTTGGAAGAATCCGATGCTGGTGTCAATGTTGCTGCTTTAGGGTTTGGTTTCATTTATATATCCTCCTTCAAAGTCGTCAATGCTGCTTTAGGGTTTGGTTTCATTTGTATATCCTCCTTCAAAGTCGTCAATTGGAACCAGATCTGCAATATTTGGAGGCTGGGCCCGTCGTTCATTCAATATGGTTGACTCTCGCTTCTCAAATTTCAAAGTACTATGTGGGACAGAGTCGTCCATCAAGAAATCTGAATTGTCTTGCTCAATTCTGCATGGAGGTCTATTTTCCCTCATGGTTTGAACTAAAAATGCACAATTCCATTGTAGATGGTGCTAAAAATTTCCACAATATAGTTTCCTGTGTCACAAAGCTTACTGATACCTGAATTCACTCCCTTGCACCATCTTTGCTACGAAGAAATGCTCATTTTGAACATCCAGAAAATATTTTGCTGGGAATGCTTTGGTGACGAGGAGGGAAACGACCGAAGATTTACAGTTAACAAGATTACAGCTATGCGCAGAACAACAAGGTGGAAAACGAGGTGGAAAACCTAAGATCATCACCATTAAGGCTCAGTCATCCTTGCCACAACCAGGCAGTGGAAAGACATTAAAACGTGGTTACTGAAGCATCTACCCATGTTTCAGGATTTAAACGTAGAGATAGCCTCATCAGACAAAAACTGAAGTCTTGAAAGCAGATGAAATCTTTCAATACTAAACATGACTTCATTGTTTGTGCTCACTGATACTCATGTGATACTGCTACAAAAATTTTCTGTTTCCAGTATAGAATTGATGTTTGTGTTTTGAATGTGCATTTTCAATTTTTGCGCTTTCTTTCAGGAGCTTTGTGACAAATATGATACAAACCCTACGACAGCATTTTGGAAAAAAATCTCATGAGGGCCGTTGTTATAAACTTACCGATATCGTGACGCTGCACTACCAATGGACGCTGTTTTAAATACAGTTTTAGCAGTCTCTATTCGATGCCCGAGCCCTATTTATGCTTGGAGGGGGGTTCATTTGTTTGAGCAAGTTTTGAAAAGTAGTTCTAATTGATAGGGTATGTTGCTCAGTCGTAAGATCAATCACTACACGCTTTTGACGTCCTACCCACTGCTTCAGTGCTCAATTTTACCTATAAAATCAGAAATTTGCTTGTAACTTTTTTTCTGTTCATTTTTAGGAGTAAGTACTATGGAAGTGAGATAGAACCATGTTGCTTCTGCATCTTTTAAGCCCAAAACTGACTTTCTAGTTTAAGTGATGATCAAGATATAACGAAATTAGCTGTTTTTGGCTTGTTCGGTGAAATTGCACGACCACTAGAGGGTGTACGAACCCAAAATTATGATAGAATTTATTTGTTTACTAGTTGGCACCACATATCAAGACCCTTTTTTGAAATTCAAAAATTTTCATTTTTCACTCCACCCTAATGGATATTGTATTGAAAGCTATATTCAAGTTATGTACCACGAACCAGCTATTTAATGACTTTAATGATTTTAAATGGCCCTACTAATAACTGTTGTCTGATGTAGATATAATCTTATAGGCATGTACTCTTCACAGAAACAGTCGAAGAATGTCTATTACCAATAGAATTCAACACATATCACTTCATGTTACGGATATTCGTTCCTGCGTTTGACGCTACCGTGGTAGGCTGCAGGAATTGTCCTCGCGATTTTCAGAAACGGCCTGGGGTGACTTGGGCATAACTAATGTTGTTTATTTTGGCCTTGTAAGGTGGAGATTGACTAGTTTTATTGAAAGGAAAAACTGCAAATGCTCATCATTACTACAACGTAAGATATATATCGATGTACGACAGCTCTTTGTATATCCAGACACACGCTTTTGCGTGGGTATAATCGCTGAATAATTGTCTGTATTCCGAATTATACTTGACTATTAGCCGTTATTTAGAATCAAATAGGCAACAACAATTCACAGACACATTCTATGAAGGTATATGACCATTAGAACACGATATATATCCCGTTGTGTGACGGGTATTCATCCATCTGCTTGAAGCTGGTACGGTAGTCTGCGAGAATTCGCTTCCCGATTTTCAAATGCAACCGTGAGTGGTGTAGAACGACCAAGTATAGTTGCTTTAGCAAAAAACAGAAGCTGACAAGCGCTATTCACAGCAACAAACTGCAGCTGGTTATGATGAATAAAACCAAATATACTACAGTGCAGTGACGTGCGGTCCAATGAGGCAGGTGAGGCAGTGGCCTCACCTGTCGTCAGGGCGAATAAATGAAAATTGTGAAAACCCTCCATGAGTCGATGATTATTGATATTTTACATCGATGTTCATAAATAACTAAATTTGAACATTTTTTCACACAACATCATCAATTTTCATGAATATTATTCAAAAATACAGCGCGAAAGGAGAGTTGCGGCACAGGTGAGGCACGGGAGGGTCGTGCCTTACCTGCGACAATGCAATTCAACATAAATAGCTCCGAGTTCATAACAACTGGTATCAATCAAATGCTATCGTCACACTGATTCCGAAAATCCAAATATTAACAGTGTCAGACCACCAGAACCCCCTCAAAATCGCCAAGGAAGGTGACATTCGGCTTTATTACAAACAATGCCATCGCAGAGAAACAATGGCCAGGTGAGGCACAAACGAATTTGCCTCATGCACTATTCGCTAGCAATTGGACAATCGCAGCACATGGTGAAACGCGCTATCGATTTCGGAATACAACAGTCTTGACTGTCTCGTAGGAATTATATGGTAGCGACGGCCAACGCGCAATGCGGAGCAAATACATTCCCTTACTTATGTAGCTGTTATTTATTTTCCGTTAAATTGTGGTATGTGATAGCTACCTGCATAGGCTGCATTGTCGTTGCTTTATGCTTCAAATAATTTATATCGGTTCTTGAAGAAATACGGTAGTAATTATTATCCTTCTAAACTGGCCCATTTAGCACAATAGCGACCAATCCTACATGTATTGTATAATGTGGAATTGCAACGGCTATCATTGTGCGAAGAAAATGCTCTCTATATCCGCTGCTGTTCTTATTCACATTTTGGATCTCTTCATCAGGTAGGCTACTTTACGTGCGTGTGTGTTTGTTGGTGTGTGTGTGGGTGAGGGGGGGCGGGGTCCGTGCCTCACCAGCCATAAACCTCACCGCACGTCACTGCTACAGTGTATTTGACGGGTATGAGGAAGGCGCGTGTCTGCGAAATGATGCTTCGGCGGATATTTTTGTCACGCGGCCTATCACATAGATTTTGAACACATTATATGCAACTAACATAACATATGTGTGGACTTGTATGGACACTAGCTTTTCACAGAAAGAAACAACTATGCTCTAAGACGGCTAGAACAAATAATACAGTACCTTATGTGAGAGTCGTCAATGACGCGCGCGTTGCCGAAACAGTGTATTGCAGCATATTTATCAACGGTATTTGATGTCCGATTTCGACGTCTTAGATATAATATATGTCAAATATTATGGTATCAATGAACTTGCACAAACAATATCTATCCGCAGAAATAAACAGCAACGACCTTGCACGATTAGAAAGGGATATATAGTGGTTCTATTACAGTACGCTTCCCTCGTATCGGCAATGGGTAAAAATACCCACGCCGGCGCCAAACGGTTAAGAAGCGCATTTCATGGCAGCCCAAAAGTAATCAATTGAATTATTCTCCTGCTGAACACCTGCGACCCTAATTGTCCCATGAAGAAGTGTCAAGTTCGAATTATCGAGCGGCGCGCGCCATTCGTTTTTGATTTAATTTATGTTCATACCGGCATGTTTGAGCCCATCCCAAGTCAGGAAATAGAAGGGATTGGACATCAAAATCCCACAAATATGTACATGTTACATGCTACCATTATACATGAATTTTTTGACAATATATTCAACTGAAAGTTTTTTCACGCAGAGCGCCATTTAGTTCCAGCTCATAATTAGTAATCAGTGTATATTCCAAATTTCATGGCGTAAAGGCCTCTCAATTGTGGTAATCGTACATGTCATCAAACTATGTGATGGGATTGCAAACATTCTCGTTCCTCATTTTAATATTTTTTGATATGACAATAGAGACGCGCGGAATATTTCACCATCATAAAGGGAGCGTGTCTAAAAAAGTTTGAGAATCACTGTTATATAACATTGGTTGTTGTTGTTGATTATTATTTGATTGGCGATTATAACGCAAGTGGTTTTGTTCGCCATATCCAAAAAGTCATTTGTCATCTAGGGGTGGGTATTTCTTCACACAATATGAACTCAAATATATGGCTTTGTTGCGAGAACGAATTCCACAACGTATGGCAAAATATGCGTCTCAGTCAAAAAGTTTGTTACTGTGGGAGCGATATTCTTCGTCCGACACGTGTCCTCGAGAACTCTTCTCTGGTGTCTATAATTTCGACACGTCAATAAATAATGGGCGACACTCTCTTCTTGGCGGCAAGTTGAGCAATTGGCTGAATCTGCTATTCCTAATTTGAATAGATGTGCTTTTAGTCTACAATGTCCGGTTTGTAGTCGGAACATGATCGCTTGATACCTTTTCGGTAGTCCATTCACGTCTGCTCTGTGGTAGACGGTTGGAAAACATTCCCTATATTGTTGTGACTTATCCGATAGTGAATAGCGGTTATTCCAAAGTTCGATGCACGCCTTCCGACGCGAAGCAGCGATGTCTCGTACGGAAGGTTTGAATTCAGTTGTTTGCACACTGGCTTGACTCGCTCATCTGGCCAATTCATCTGCCTTTTCATTCCCGGGAATTTGATAATGACCAGGTATCCAAACAATAGCGATCTCGTATCCTGCCTCCGATATCCGATGGATCGTCTGTAAAATTGGTGCGACGAGGTGATGTGATCGCCCATAAATATTGTCAATCGCTTGAATTGCGCTCAAGCAGTCCACCAGTATTAGTACATTGGTATTGCTGTTTTCCACAGCCCATTGTAGAGCTAAGCTTATTCCCACCAATTCTGCAGTGAAGGAACTCGATTCCTTTATGATAGTGGTTGCGCCATTGATTATTCGCGATACATAAAACGCCGCCGCATTGCCCGTCGTAGTTTTTGATCCGTCAGTGAAAATATGCAAGTATCCCGGGAATCGTCTACAGATATGTTCATTGATTCGCGGTAACAAAGAGGAACATTGTTTGAACTGCAGACTCGTCAATGTTAAATCTATACGTGCTCGACGCAACGTCCAAGGTGGATGGGTTATTTTACTCAACTGCAACAGACCATCTCCATTTTCGTCGCAATTCGGTCGATATGTAATTTGATTGAAGCAAACGAATTGCTTTCTTTTCGGCCATTGTTCCTCCCACGATAACTGGAGAAGCTGCTCTCGCCACGGGTGCTGCAAATCAGCATTCACCTTGGATCTGAATTTCATACATAAATACCTGTGTCGTATGTCCAGTGGCATTTCCCCACACGCAGACAGTATGGAAATAATTGGGGTGCTCCTCATCCCTCCGCAACAAAGCCGCAGTGCGTTGTTTTGCAGAAGCTCGACTTTTTCTAGATATCGTCGGTGACCAAAATGAAATGCCTCAATTCCATATTCAATTATAGATCGAATAAGAGTACGATACAAGGTTAGCATAGTTTCTTTTGCAGCTCCCCAAGAGGTTCCTGAAATCATCCGCAGAAAGTTTATTCGAGCAGTGCATTTATGTAAAACAGATTCAACATGTAGATTTATATGATAACCTCTTGTCGAAGGTAATTCCGAGGTACTTTGCCGATTCTGCTGTCGCTATGTTCTGACCACATATAACATTGGTAAATAAATAGGTCTTTGTTATGAAAATTAAATAAATGATTTTATAGCATTTTTTTAAATGCCCCCTTTACATTTTGTACAATACTTAATGAAAGTTAGAATAAAAGTATGCAATTAAAATAGAAAATAGTTGCAATATAAAATTCCCACAAACAGGTAACACATCATACTACATAAATTCTGAGTATTCAGAAAGCTGCCGAAAGCTGTAAAAAGTCAACATAGACTTTGTCTGATCCCTTTTTCCAACTTTAGAATGACTTGGGATATAAGTGGAGAGACTTTTTGGGGTACAGAACTTTAATATGCATTTTAATAATATATTCATATTACAAATATATTAAAACCCGAAGCTTTTCGAGCCAACACTCTTCAGGGGTAATCGTCGGCATAAAGAGAATTTCAAAAACTTGCATATAACTACATTGCATACAGCCAATTGTGACGTCATAGAAACAAAACAACATCATTGCGGGCAAACCGCGAGCGTAGCTAGTGGCCAATTTTTAGCTGAAGCAAACGTTCCTTCTGCTGACATAAGCGTGGTTGATGGATCTTAATGAATATCGATTCCAGCGCGGACAACTGGAAAAGTGTGCGGCCTCTACCCGAAATTGAGAATCTGTCGTCACTATAGCTATTGGCGCAAGTAGCATGCTCAGCTAAATGCCTGCCAATGGCAGAGTTCATTGCCACGGCCTGATTGTGTTCCAACACCCTTTGGTCAGTTTCAGTTACAGCGGCCTGTTCCTGGGAATTTAATGTACGTAGTCTAATAACGCGCGGTACATGTTGTTTGATACGTTCCTGCAAACGCTGAGTTGTTCTTCCTACGTACCGACAATCACAGTGGCACTTAAATTCGTAAACTATATTGATTTGTTGAGAAGCGGGAAGAACATCTTTGCGCGTTGCAGGGAGTAGTTGTTTGGTGGTGAATACAACATTCGTTTTGACGTTGTCGTAACAACGATCTACCGCGGAGACCAAATGTTTATCAAAACGAGAAGAGATGGGACCCAACCACGGTAAATGTATGTATTGTATACATTATTCTCAGGGCGTTCGTTCGTGTTTTGGGAATTGCTGGCATTGAAATTGTTGAGTTGCCGACGATTACCCCTGAAGAGTGTTGGCTCGAAAAGCTTCGGGTTTTAATATATTTGTAATATGAATATATTATTAAAATGTAGATATAATTGGAGTAGGACATTGCCGCGAGAATTTCCTCGCAGAGGCCGTTTAATTTTGAATATCCGTTCACTTGTTTTGTATATCGTCACTCATTTCTCAATCGCATAATAATCTATGCGGCTTCAATTAATGAACTCTATATCAGAAAACGAAAACAAGTCAATTCTTTTGTATCACTTGATCTATTAGAGTCCTTTAGTGTCCAATTACCTGAGATCCGACAGCTTTTCCGGTCACCGAATGCTTTCTAGACAACCATCTACTGCAGCGTATATAGGCTGGTCATCAAATTCTTGAGCACTTGCAATAAACTCTTACTCTATGATTTTCATTCACGGCATCGTTTGTCATTTCCCGCTATAGACCGCATTACGCATTCAGTTGGTCACGTTTCAAATTATGCAATACTTTTAAATGACTAACCGGGGCATACGATACTTGAGTATCGTAGGCCCCGGACTAACTGTATTAACTACGATTTTTTACTTACAATAGGTAGTGCAACCAACGATCTGCCGGGAACGAGTACCACCGATCACTCAAACACTGTATCACAAGAGTCTGCCCCGCTGTTGGAACAGCCATAGTTCAAAAGTTGCAATACTATACTTGAGAGGACTGTGCTATCTTTGGGAAGACCTTGGTACTATTCTGAAGAGAAAATGAAAACATGCGTGATAACGTATCACTTTCAATATTCTTCGATCGTAGTATCCTATATTTTCTTGGTTATTCAAGACGTAAAATTTCTACCTATGATTTATTCGTGTTTTTATTATATATGTCTTGTAACTCGCGAAATGCTAATTTCATTATTTTCACCGATTAGTTGATCAATTGATTACCATATAGTAACTGGAGTTCGAACGAGCTGATGATTGTGACCGTGACACCACCAGTTCGGAGTGGGTTCCATATCCTGACCACTCGCAGCGAAAAAAAAAACAATCATTTGCGACCATAGTTAATTGCGCAAGTCAGTTATAATGAACAGCTCGCGAAATCCGTAATTTTATAGGTTGAATTTCAACGTGCCTTATCGAGAGATCATTCACATCAATTAAAAATACTTTATTTGAGTAATAGATGTGAAGCGTAATATGCTTGAGCATGACGATGCATATATTATTATTCATGCAAATCGTAAATATAAACTTTTACTTACCCCGTTACACAACGCCATGCCACAGCCCTTATGATCCAATAAATCTATAAACTAGGACTGGATCCCAATCAGAAATTCTCGTGTCATTTCCGATGCGTTGTCGTTAGATTGATCAGATCGTGATTCGTTGTTATTTGGATCTGAATTGGGTCGAAATATAAACAGCTTCAGGTTGGTACATACGGCACAGGGCCCATAGACGATGGCAACTGATCGATATTGTGAGCTCGATGTAACCCGTGAGCGCTTCGATTATATGATATTAGTTTGTAGTCCTCAGTTAGTGAGTGTTGTTAAACATTGCATTGTATTGTGTTGTTTTGTGTAGCATCAATGCAACTGGTTCGTTACTTAACCATTACGAAGCATTCAATAGCGAGTTCATTCATTGATTACATGCTTTACCCCTACATAGCTACGGTTTAAAATTATTCAACATCCTTCATTGAGTTTCTGCATATGCAAGCGTCTGCAAGATCGAACGGTGTAGCGCACTCACAAAGTTTTTGGACTATTTACCAGTGGCCGGATTCATGTTGTTCGCAGAGGTTGCAAAGAACTCTAGATCGACTCTAAAGAACCGATTCTTGACATTCTATGTGACCAACCAACCGGTTAGCATTACTGCTTACTGTCAATGATTTTTTGTAACGAAACCAGCGGAAAATATGACGATTGTGATAGAATCGGTTGACAAAATATTTGAATCCCACCACTTCTATAAATCATTTTTATATCGATATGCTTCGTGCATAGGTGCATATGGCTCAGAATTAGTATTCAAGGACTCTTGCTGAATTTCTCACACTGTTTGCTTGTGTTATTCATGGTGTTTGTCGACTACAAGTGTCATTCACACCAGACCGCTTGTCTATATTCTGATTCCGTATCCACAGGCCTGTAGCACGGCCCACGTCAAGGCTATTTATATGACACGCTGTATTCATATAACACCCGACGAATAAACCGCGCATTTTAATATTCATTCATTATCTACAGCACTATTATAATCCAATACAAATAGTTTCTATTTCGCATAATCTAGTTAGCGTAAATATCCCAATAAAGTGTATCGAACGAGTTGCGTTTTCCATCAGGGATTGGGTCTGAGGAATAAGTAAATTAAGCGGGCATTTGCAGCAGGTAACAGAAAAATATACGGCTACAGCAGTGGTTTTCAACCATTTATATTCACGAACCCCCAAGTTTAAGCTCGATTAGCATGTAACTGTCATCCGTATTGCGTTTTCCATCAGGGATTGGGTCCGAGGAATAAGTAAATTAGGCGGGTGCCTTTATTTTGTGCTAGGAAACTTATGCCACTTATGGAAATTTATGAAACTTATGGAAACTTATGAAGCTTATGGAAACTTATGAAACTTATGAAACTTATGGAAACTTATGGAAACATATGAAGCTTATGAAACTTATGGAAACTTATGAAACTTATGAAAACTTATGGAAACTTATGTAACTTATGAAAACTTATGAATCTTATGAAACTTATGAAACTTATGGAAACTTATGGAAACTTATGAAACTTATGAAACTTATGGAAACTTATGAAACTTATGGAAACTTATGGAAACATATGAAACTTATGAAACTTATGGAAACTTATGAAACTTATGAAAACTTATGGAAACTTATGTAACTTATGAAAACTTATGAAACTTATGGAAACTTAAGAAGATAAAGAGACTTTTGGAGGAAGAGCCGTTCAATATGCAATTTAGGAATATCTTCCTATTGAAATGAACCCGAATATTTTCGGCTGAAACACGTCAGGGGTAATCGTCAGCAGCTAGTAGCAACAATCGCAATGACATAATGAATACAAGCCAATAAATAACCAATCAATTTTAGTTGAAACCTTCCAGATATGTCGTACCTTATTGTCATCGCATATATGTGCTGTGTCGATGTTTGATATGAACGCATGGCATCGCGCATACCAATGCTACTTAGCCTCTTTCATAGCGCAATAGTGAGAGTTCAGTATGCATACACTGTAAACGAAAATGGTGTGTTTTCGCAATTCACACCCTAGCGTAGGGTGTGTTTTGAGTCATCACACTTATTGGGTACTAAATTTGTCATTTACACCTGAGCTATTGGTGTAAATAAGCCGAATACACCCCTATACACCAGAGATGAGCGGATTTGAAATTTCTATGTCCTAATCCAATCCAAATCCGGAGCTTCAAATCCTAATCCAAATCCTAATCCATAACTTATATATATGTAAGTCCATGTCCAATCCTTATCCGATTCCAAATTGAAATTCAGAAAAAATGCTAATTTATGTAAGGAAATTATTCTTCCACAACCAAAAATCCTCTTGATTAAAGATAACTTGGCATAGGGCTGTACCTCTTATGCTAATTGACAACGTGTATACTATAGTTTAGTTCATCATAAGTACATTATTAAATGATCTGAATAAAGTTTGTGGCTATTCGCCACACGACATATCGATCTCTCAGAAAATCGGTAAATCCAATCCAATCCTGATCCGTTCAGAAAAAAAATCTCTGATCCTAATCCAATCCAAATCCGAAAAAATTTCCCAAATCCTGTTTTTTCAAATCCTAATCCTAATCCATGCTCATCTCTGCTATACACACATACCATAAAATACACATCCCAAGCATTGGCATTTGGGGTGAATTGTTGGAGATTACACCTTTTGTCAGACAAAATGAAGTTTGGGATTCAATCCGCGCTAACCGCTTCCACAAGCTTCCACAAAACTGTTGAAGTTTTAAGTCTGTGTCGGTCAGAAGCCTGGTTAAGCCTGCTGTGTCTAACTGTAGGTCGTGTAGGACATATTCTCTTTGGGTTTGAATTATCCACCGAAAATGCGTGTTTCCGCTCACTTTATTGTTGTCCGTGTCTTTAAGGCTTCTTGGGTAGGATTAGGCAATGTTGCATTGTTCAGTTTTCATGGATTTAACCCGGTGCGATCAAGTAAATTTGCCTACGCATATAGCTTCAGCTCCAGTGACAAATAAGCATTCGTTGTATTAGTTCGTGTGCTACATCGACATGAATGAATAATAGCTAAGTCGGCAATATCATATTGTAATTCACATTTATCGTGCACTTCGGTACTCGTACTTTGGCTGAAATTTCACCCTGGCTACTATAGTGTGACCGATGTATCTCAAGTGTGTGGCTAAAATACGACACATTATGAAGTTTCCACGATATTGGTTTATAATTTCTTTCATGCCACGTCAAATGCACAATTGTACGAATGTACGTAGGCTATATCTATGTACAAAATATATCGGGCCTATGCCGCACGGCATTAGTGTATAACCA
This sequence comes from Botryllus schlosseri, assembly GCF_051294905.1. Taxonomy (NCBI): domain Eukaryota; kingdom Metazoa; phylum Chordata; class Ascidiacea; order Stolidobranchia; family Styelidae; genus Botryllus; species Botryllus schlosseri. Next base: position 12,663,783 of record NC_137238.1, on the reverse strand, counting down.
CAGTATAATGCAGGTTACGGGTATTTAAAGCTGGGAATAAGAAGGAGTTAAATTTCAGCCACAAACTTACGTGAGCAGTACCCAATATGGACGTAGCAAGAATTCAAATTAGAATGGGACACGAGGTTGCGTCACCGAACAATCATTGAAGTGGGCGAAAGAGGGACTATATAAATTGGGGCAAAGTTTCCTGGTTATTTTCATATCTGTATTGTTGTGTTATTCACTATTTGGTAGCTTTATGAATTGCACACTAAGCCTAACCGACAATTCGCATACAGCTTTCGGATCGTATCAATGGTTCGATCTATGAAGATAAATACAGTACTGCAAGACTTTTTTAGGCTTATTATGATGTAATCTGCAGCTTCACAGCTATCAAATCCATATTTCCGATAAATCAATTATAGCAGTGCTCTTCAACCGGGGTTGTCGTACACCCTAGGGTGTACAAGAATTTGCAAAGGGTGTACCACTCAGATGGGGTGTACAGGGGTGTACGAGATCCGAATTACAATGAGCCGATGGCTAGCTATCACAAAGGCAGGTTTATGGGTCAATAGGCTACAGGTTGACGCACAGGTTAATGAGCAATATGGTACGATGTTATCTCAAGTGTAATACTATAGAAATTAAACATGGAACGGCAACGACCGACTTTGCGGCTTCGTTCCGCTTCGCCGAGCCTGGAGTGCGGCTTCGTTCCGCTTCGCCGAGCCTGGAGTGGAGATTTGTTTTGCGTAAGCGACTGTAGGATTTCTGGCAATCCAGAAGCTAACTTCCCGAGCTCAGAAATTACTGAATCTGGTCTTGATCGAAAGCTACTGTTGCACCGATTCCGAAAATATAAATTGAAATATTGATCAGGCACTGATCCACTTACAATCTGTCCTCCAAGTCTGAAATGTCGGCATTGTTCAGAACAATCGGGTAACCACAACACAATGACCATAACAATGACCCGTTGCGACTCCCCGATTGTTCGAACAATGCCGATATTTCGGACTTTGAGGACGGATTCCAGGTGGATCAGACCCTGATCATTATTTTAATTTATATTCTCGGAATCGGTGCAACAGTAGCTTTCGATCAAGACCAGATTCAATAATTTCTGCGCTCGGGAAGATAGCTTTTGGATTGCCATAAATCCTACAGTCGCTTACGCAAAACAATTCTCCACTCCAACCTCGGCGAAGCGGAACAAAGCTGCAAAATCGGTCGTTGCCGTTCCATGTTTAATTTCTATAGTAATACTGTACACCGTTTGATTGTGATGTCATAAGCACAAATTTCTCGTAATCATTTAGCCGTCGGCAATAGACCAATGGTTCCGTTTGGTGTTGGAAAGTATGCAGTTAACAAACATGTGTTCAGCTAGTCATTTGTCTTTTAGTGATTTTTGAGGAAACCGCCGCGATAGCTCAGACTTCTTGAATAGGTACTTCATACCCGACGTTAATAAATACCGCAATGCACATAGTGAAGTAGCCAGCCAGGTTCGAAACAGCATCCATGATGAAATCGAAACCCTTTCGTTTTAAAATGCCGATTTTATGTCCAATATTTTGCCATACATTTGCAATTTAATATTTTGTTATTAGTGATGCAAATTAGCGACAATAGACTGTGTATAGCGACATACGATATGAGGTTACTGACATCTCATGCAGCCCATGTGCTTCTATTGACAGTGTGTGTTGTGGGGCAGGCCTGATACGCAGTAGGCTGGTGCGCCTGCTATCATCGCTGATCTGAATTACCGCTTCTGCAGCAGTAGCTTTACCTACTCTCTCCCCAATACTGTTACATTTAGGTTGATTATCGTTCGTAATGTCATGCTGTTTTTGGGCTGACGCGAAATAAATTCCAATTGGCGTGACAGGCGGCCTAACTAGCGGCGAATAGACTCTGTGACCAAATACTATTTTGGTCAAATCCAAATTTTTTGACGGCAATAACTCCGCTTCTACTGGTTGGAATCGTTTTTATAGACAACCTAATACTTTCATCAGGTGAACAGAAAAATTTCAAATTTTTCGTTATTTATTTTTCCCGTAGCGATGCGGCTACTGGTTGGAATCGAACCAAATTTGGTGTGTAGGCTTAAATTACGTAACCTAACGATTTTATCAAGTAGCCATTACGATTTGAGAAAATAAGTTATTTTTGAAGACCCCTAATGAACAGGGGTGTACGAGTTTTGAGAAAATGTTAAAAGGGTGTACCACTCCGAAAAAGGCTGAAGAGCACTGAATTATAGTATACATACAAATATTCCGGAGATCCTTAACTTCAATATAGTTATTGCATCAGTTAGTCAATTGTGACATCATAATAGAACATACAAACCGTCGTCACCAGAACAGCTGCTGCTATGTTTCGCTACAGCTATGTAAAATGCAGTGGCGGCTCGTCCTATAGGGCAACTGGGGCATTGCCCCACCTAAAATTCTGTTCAATAACAATTTAACCATTTACAGACGCACAGCGCTCAATATATATCGAGATCACAGCGAAACCCGCGTTCTTCTTGTGCTTTCGCTTGCAAATGCCCATACATAGCGAAGTCTCCGCGAAAATCGAATTCTCTTCTGTGTTTTCGCTTTGTGAATGCCTAGCCGGGGCTTGCCCCGGTAGCGCTCATAACAAGCTTTCACTATCTATTCTCTCAAAGCTGCGCACAATTAAGAAACGTTGCTTTACTCTCTCCTATTCGTAAAATGGCCGAGCAACCGGGGCAAATATGCTTGCTCGCCCCTAAGGTGTGATGTAACAATCGTATCTATATCTGAACTCGGATACCGTGATATGCGTTGAGTCGACCGTTGCTGGTACAGGTCGATTTTGATGGTGTATCACACCATGATAATTCTTGAAACTTGGTATGTCATGTCGTGATGGTGGTATTTAACACTGTCCTAAGTTTCAGGGTTTCTACTCAAAGTTTAGGGTTGTAATTCCGTTTCCAAAGTCGAGTGTGTGCTGATCGGTCATGTATCGCAAACATATTTCACGCAAAGCCGGTATTGGTCTCCATTGATTTTAACGATGCTCCTTAGCTAGATCCGTCATGAACTTTTACATGGTATGTCTTGATTTTAGTATCGAACGCTGTGCCAAGTCTCAAGGTTGACACTCAATGATTAGGGCAGCAATTTCGTTATTAAGTTCGAGTATGGTAGAGATGTGCGCTGATCTGACACTTAGCCTACCTAACGCATTGCGGATTTCACGCAAAAGCCGGTGTATCTGTGTTCCATACTGAGATAGGTGATGAGATGATGATATCATGAAACAGTTTACTAACATCCTCGGTTTGCATTCAAATATTCTCATAATTTAATGTTCGCCAATGTGCATTTCACTGTGAAATTGTGGCCTTCAAACCATTTGCTTGCAATCCCCTGTCAAATGCGATGGCTATTTCATTTTCGATGTCGGCTAACAGCTGATCATTCGATCAGCCTATTCCTCGATCTATTTTACTCAAAGTTCGGTGTTCGTCTGTTTGTATTGCTTTTGACAGTGTACCATGCCGGAATGGGTTATGAGATTGCGAATGCTACTTCTCGATGATTTCATGTAACAGTATGCTAAGTTTACGGCTTTCATTCATGTATTTATTGATTAATATATTTTCCAACGGCGATTTCGCAGCAGACTTATAGACAGTAAGCCGTATGTGTTGCGTCACAATCTCCAGTTTCAAGGCCAAAATGTACTACGTTGTTCCGAGACCGAAGTTCCGAGGCCGCTGTCCTTAGTTCTTCAAAGACCATTCAAATTGATGTTCTGGATTCAATATGACAGGCCCAATCTATGAGATAACAATTGCGTATGTGTCCGAAGTCGTTGACCTTTGCAGTTAGGCTTACGCAATCTCTCGAGTTCTAGTCATTGGAATTAGTCTGGTCAAGTCAAGTGCGAACATGAATCGTATTGAATCTTTGCTCCGTACGTAGGCTAGTTTACGAAGTTGCCTTAGCGTAAATTAGAGGTCTAGAAATTGTCCAGTCCATTGATCCAATCGTACGCCGGGTACCTCCGCTTTGGTTGCCTATCACCTGGTCGTAACTCGTAACCACCAGCTCAGTGGTCGTAGCACACCAGGATCGTGTACGCAACACTTTCGGACGGGCTTAGAAAAATTGGGGGCCTATCGATTTGCGTAATCTCTAACTATACCATGAAATCATAACGCATGCTACAAGGATGACCTGATAATTTATTCGTGGCATAGGGACGATTCTTAGTTCACGCACATTATGTAAAATAATCCTTTGATTAAAAAAATGAATAAAACATTTGTTACCACACTTGAAGTCACGGCTCACCGGCAAACCTCTCGCGGCACCTACGTTAAAATCACTGTTGTCGGGAAATTCATGTGACCATCATATTAAAGTTACTTTTTTACGTTGGAAAACGCCATTGTGACGTCATGTTAATAAAAGTCGCTCGCAGCCCTTGCCCCACCACCCGATATTGTCACGAGCCGCCACTGGTAAAATGTTTCGTTATGTGCCGTATTTCCGCGCTTCCGAGACCTGACTGGCTATCGACTGACCGTTAGTTGTCGTGAATCTGTGAAGAAAGCCTCTTTCGAGATTGAAAATATCTGAATGGTGAGTTACATTTCGTATCGGTACTATAGTAGTAAAGAACATTTGTTCCGTTGCGTTTCCGGTACAGATCCGATTCCTGTTACTCAGTGTCGCAGCTGTACTGAACAGAATTATGTGTAGCAAGCTGGAATTTTAAACGTATCGGTAGTGACGATACATTGAATTCACATTCATTGTTGTATCACCAGTACCGATACCAATATACAAGACACAGTAGCTCAATGGCTCTAATGGAGATACTGTTGACAGGTCCAGCATCAGCTATGATTATAAACTACGGTAATTTGGGTTTGAGCAACATCGTTTGTAAGTGCATTGAAAAAAAATCGATTCGATTGTCGTTATATAGGTAATAGTAAGGGAAACTTATGAAAATCTGTGAACTATATTGTTACCAAACAAGTTATTCACCAATATGTTTGTTAAGGTGTGTAATAACATGTGTTAAAATGTTGAAGTTCAACTCTTGTGGGAAACCCCCCAAAAAAGCTGTTAAATTTGACGAATTAAAAATAAATTTAAAAAAATAAAAAAGTCTTTATCGTCCATAAGTAACTTAGGACGTGTTTAATAATGGTTTTCTATGATTCTCAATTGATTGTTAACACTTATAATTCACTACAGGCTCTGCTTTGTGAAAATCGCCACACCCACTTTTATATTCATGCGCAAAATCGCCTTTATTTCGTATAGCTATGTTCACTGTAGAGGTAGCCTATTTCACTTGCACAATATCAGACATTTCAACAGGCATTGCCAATGCCTTCTTCTGACTCAACATCAACGTAACTGCAATTATTGCATTATAGGGTCTCTACACACTCCACAGGCTGAAATGCACGTGACCTCATTCTTCTTGCAGCTGTATATTCGGTTGTTGCAATCTTTATGACAACTATAGCTTCTGAACTGCAATAGCTCATCAGGCTCATATCTATGCACGCCTATTGTCCATCCGTAATCGCTGGGGTTCGGACACATGTTCTATGAGAGAATCATATCCCGGGTCTGCAGGTACTCGCGGAGTGAACGTTATGAAGCTGCATCCTTTGTTAGAGGTAGTGTGTCTCTGGTTTGATCACTCCTGTCGCTGTCTTCCTTGAGAACATGTTGTATGATTTGGTGAACTGCTGTAACCATCAAAGACCACAACGAAATTCTGAAAGCAACGGCCCAGATACTGCACGTAGCTTGGGTAATAGTTGACAGTTCCCTGTCATGTCTGACGTTGACCCCACTTCACCATGTAAAGAAGCCATCCACCATCAATTATGAGGGTCCAGCATGGTTGATTAGTCAACTCAAGTGGTACAGTTAAGGCCTACAAGGTTGTATTCGAAAATTTTGCCTTGGTAGCCTTGTTCATCTTCTGATCTTTGTTGCTGAACAGGGACAGCGGGAAAGATGTGAACTAATACTGTAAGCTTGTCGCAACATCCATATCCCGCTCGGTGAAAATGATCAGTCGGTTGAACAACTTCAATGAGTCAATGTGAATGTTTTACTCGTAAACCATAGGACATTTTCTTTGCGATGGCAGGGCTTTCACCCAGGGCTATAACCAACTCATAAGGCTCCGAGTCACAAGTCAATCTCAATTTTATAGTTTTGACTCAAGTCAAGTCAATTCATTCTCAATTCACCACCGAGTCAAGTCCGAGTCCAAGTCAGCGAGCAGATGGTCGAGTCCGAGTAACGGTATTATGGCTCGAGTCCGAGTCCAAGTCATTGTGTTGACTGCTCAGTTTCCAGTTGAAGCCATGTTAAATCTCCTTTTTATAACTCTGATTGGTGATATCGAATGGTTCGCATTTATAATATACTAGGTTTCCTCACTTTTAGCAGTTTTTGGTCGCATTTTCAAGTACAAGTACTATTTGACGAAATCCCAATAGTCTGGTTACTTTACTATTCTTCGAAATTACCATGAACTGTCGGTCGTGGCCGTCTGAGTCTCGAATCATATGCCTTGGATTGAGTCATGCGCAATAACTCGAGAAGTCGAGTCAATACACAGATCCGTATTTTTAGAAAATGACTCGAATCAAGTCGAGTCATAAAAAAATCTTGACTCGAGTCATTACAACCCTGCTATCACCTTTGACATGACAACCATGGTCGGCGTCACTGACTTTCCATCCAGGTTGATCTGCATGGCCAATGGCCATCCTAACTTCAGCTGCTCCCTCAGTATTTCGACTACGTCATCACCCGTACTTGTGAATCCAGTTGAGAAATACACGAGCAACCCCTTTTATCGATCGTTGACGAATGGCTTCATTTCCTTAAACTATTTATGACAAGTTCAATGGCCCCTGCATCTCGCTTCATCTGTGCCTTGGTAAGCTCTCTGTGAACGGGTACATGTCTACTGACGTCCTCCTCCATTCGCCGGTTGACATCTGACAGATGACTGAGAGTGAGTACCCAGCATCTGTGGCAAGAAAAGCTGTTGCTCATTCTTCCTCTGCGGGTCAACAACGTGGTTCCCGGAGCGGCAGCCGTTCTAATACAGTGGTTCTCAAACTGGGGGTGGGGGGTCGTGGAAGCATCTGAGGGGAGGCGCGAAGCCACCTGAGAAAAAATGATTTTCTTGAACTCAGAATGAGTCTAATTTGTGCTGAAACCTCCAAGCTTCAACAATGGAAATAATCCTAATAAGGCCTTTCGATTTGAAATGTCATAATTTCGCCGCACCATTCACACTGATGCTAGATTTTGAGTGATGCCGAAACTTGCACTAATCAGAAGATGTCCCTGAATGAAGTGTATCTGGCAAATGCCATTGGTTTTGGATTTAGGTTGTGGTCAGGTCCGTTCGAGCTAAGATCAAGTGGGGTAATAGAAGGGGTTAGGTAAGTGTCTCAACAGCCATAATTCCTCCCGTGCCACCAAACAATGCATTGGGGTTGCAAACATTATGGTTGCTTTTTTTAATACTTTTCGATATGACGATAAGAGGGAGAAGAAATTTTTTATCAAGGGGCGTGCCGAAAAGAGTTTGAGACCACTTATGATGATCTCCAGGTGTGAATCATCTTGGTAACAATGCAGGACAGATCCCCATTGTGGTCTGCGAGTCTCTCAGTTCTGATAAAGACCTTGGGCATATCTACCATGTATTGGTACTCCACCCAGAGTGCAGGTGTTCTCAATCAATCAGGTTTATTAATATTTCCATTGTTTCAAAACATCACAAGACTGCGATACAATGAAAAGATAGGAAGGTGTCGAAACAACTTGGAGTAGCCGTTAAGATCAGACACCCACCTTAGCCTAGGCGAAGTAAATAAGAGGCATGCACACTGAATGAAAAGTAATGCAGAGAATATAAGACGCAAGCAACAAAATGGGGTGGCATGTGGCAGAGGGCGAGGTCGATGTTAGGTCGTGGTCCGGTAATCCTGAAGACTGGCTAGTATTGATTTAGAAGAAATTGCTAGTATTTTGACATGAATGCGGACATGCTCGACGACTGTTGAAATTTGAGGGACATTGACCGCAATGAAACTGATACATAAACTTCCTCTTTTTGCGAATCGATTGAACGTTTCTGCAAACCTTCGCTCAAATACTCGCACTACTGGGTCACAGTGTTTGGCTCCCATTTCCCCACCAGTCTCCTTTTTCATGAAGGACTTCATGCGATCATGCTTATCCTCAGTTAGGGCAATTTCCATGGTTTGTTGTTAGATAGCTATATTGACGAGGAGGTGAGGAGGGATTGCCTTGTCAAAAAATCCTCCAGCCGTGATGTGGATGGTTGTTGTGCTTCCAGCATAGATCAACTGGATCACATCTAGTAGCCCAGAATATTCCATGTTGTCACCAATAGGTCCAAGATAAGATTTCAATAAATGAAAACCACTCAACCTTGGAATGACTGGTAAATTTGTGTGCGCTGTTTTGCATCATTACCATTTATTCTCTTCATCCAGCCATTCCAGTTGTAATGTTGAAACTCGGGATCGTTGCCTTTAATAACCCAAATCACTGCTCATAGTGTGTTACCTGGATAGATGAGCAGCTGATCCAAGCTGATCCATATGCCAAGGATCAAAAATTATGGTGAAACAGCGACGATCCATGCAGCAACAATTGACAATGAACTCACACAAGACCGTGCTGGGTTCATAGCCGCTTTTTTACTTCGGTACAATTGCGTCCATCTTATAGAACGGAATGATGCAGAAAATACCGTTGTTGACCTTACTGCATGGCTTAGTTCTGTATTTAAGGAATTACTGAATTGGTTTTAAGCCTATATATGTGTGTGTTACTCAGTATTACAGTATACAGAATTTGTTGAATCGTTCGGTATCGAATTACTGAACGGTGCACTTATTACGGTATAATTATGCCATCAGTGCCATTACTTTTACATATATTTCCACAAAACATCCTGTAGTAAAATGTAAATTTTAACAATCAATTGAGAAATATGAAAAACCATTATTAAACCCATCCTTAGTTACTTATAGCCGATAAAAATATTTTTTTCAATTTTTTAATTTTTTTTTAATTTTCGCAAAACTGTCAAATTTACTAGCTTTTTTTTCGGGTTTCCCACAAGAGTTGAACTTCAACATTTTAACACATGTTATAAGAGACCTTGACAGACATATTGGTGAAGAAATTGTTTGGTAACAATAATAGTTCACAGATTTGTGAAATATTTCATAAAATGCCCTTACTATAAGTATTATGATTACCAAAGCACATCACGATCTGTTTAAGTGTAAAGGGTAGCCTACCACTGACTATGCAGAGTTATGTTGTAAGCCTATCACCCTGTCATTATCACTGAGCTATCTACATATTATATGTTATGTTATGATATGGTAGGAAGGTAAACATATTATCTATTCTACTTCAGACTTTCATGGTCATAGATCGCAAATTTGGGGCTCTTGGAGAATGAAATTATCGATTTCTCCTCATGAGAAAACAAGTGTAACATACAAACAGCAAAGGGCTGAAGCATATGAAGCAATGGTATCTGAGGTGAGCAATGGACATTTGATGAAAGCTTTCGATCCCCGTAAATTGGGGGCAGTAAATGTTGATGATATTATGACATGGGTGAAAATATGACGATGCTCTATAGCTATCACTGTGAATATGAGAGACTTGACTAGGAACATGCAGGCTTGCCTTATTGAACATATTTTGCAGTGCCCCCCTCAGACTATCTGCTAAGAGTATGTGACCCATCAACTAGACTTCCTCCTTTAAAACTACTTCTCTGAGTTCTGTTCGTATATTTATTTTAATTTGAAGCAGCTTGACATGGATTTGACATAGCCACTTCTATATGCTTGTCATTGAGTAGGAATTTACATCTATTGCTTGAGTAGCAATGCGCACTACTGCGGTCAACTCGGTGTGCAACAATGCACGGATTAGCTGGGTCTTCAATGTTTTGACCAATATGAAGAGGCAAACATAGCCTTGCCAAAGTTGATCAAACTGTCCTTTTGATCAATATAAACAAATCATAATATATGCACTTCTTGACTCATGATATGACATACACAAATCTGCTTCTTGTTAGATTCAAGGACTGATTGCTATTAGTAGCAGAATCTTACTCTGTTAATGTGAAATCAAATATGTTGTTGGTGAGTAATATACTACGCGTAGGAGAGTTGCAAAATTGTATTTTAACTCGTTTATTTACAAGCATAAAGCAAGTCAAGGCTATAACATCAGTACACATTTCGGATGTCTTGGGCGTTTCGAATCCAATCCAAATTGTCAACTACCGTTTACCGTATGCCTCATGGTTATTCTTTCAATTTTTGGATGCTGCTATACAAGCTAATATCAGGGAATTTCAACCAAATCGACGTCGCATTTAACGGTAAAAGCGTATGCTGCGAAACAGTAAAGGATCGTTATCAAACAGCTCATATTACAAGGTAATCATTATCATCCAGCTAATTTGCTAATTTCGAAGTATAAGACAAGTCAACGTTTTCAAATCAAGACACACTCAGACATGTATCTGTGGCGGGGTTGTAACCAAGTCACGAGGCTCCGAGTCAGAAGTCAATCTCACTTATATAGTTTTGACTCGAGTCAGGTCGAGTCATTTTCCTTCGACCACCGAGTCAAGTCCGATTCCAAGTCAGCGAACAGGGGGTCGAGTCCGAGTCATGGTATTATGATTCGAGTCCGAGTCCAACTCATTGTGTTGACTGATCAGTTTCCAGTTGAAATCTTGTTAAATCCACTTTTAATAACTCTGTTTGGTGATATCGAATGGCTCGCATTCATAAATATAGTAATTTTCCTCAGGATCGAATTTTTAAGTACCAGTACCAATAAGCGTAATCCAAATAGTGTGGTTACTTTACTATTCTCCGAAATTTCAATGAAATGTAGGTCTTGGCCGTCTGAATCTTGAGTCATATGACTTGAGAGTCATGCGCAATGACTGGAGTCCAAGTCGAGTCAATACACTGATCGACACGAGTCGAGTCATTTCCATATTTTGAGAAAATGAGTCGGGTCAAGTCGAGTCATCAGAAAATCGTGACTCGAGTCGGACTCGAGTCTAGTCATGACTCGAGTCAGTACAACCCTGATCTGTGATCCCTTTAAATCCATTCTTAAAGTCAATATTGCCTAAAGAGGAAACGTTTCAAACGTTTTTTGAATCAATATTAAATTCATATCGAAGTCCATGCATCTCTTTCTCTGATTTTCTCTAAATGTTAGAGACCGCATGCAGCAAGATCAAGATTATATCACAGGAATTAACCAAGTTTACACTGCGAATTTTTTCATGTCATTGAAATCAGAAAAGACAACACTTTTTTCGTCAAAAAAGATCCCACGTAAAATGTCCTAGATGATGTCGATTGTGCTTTATATTTAGGTGTTTCCATATTTAGGTGTTTCCGATCTAGGTGATACCTCACTGCGGCCTGATATAGAATACTAAATAATCTGGCGTACATGTCGACCTCCGTTCTGTCCTCGCAATAACACTAAAATTACCTGGTGTACTCGACAATCAAACTGTTTGAATCCCGCATGGGACATTTTATTATAAACGGAAAAATGAACGTGTATGCAAATAAACATACTGCACTAAAATAAATTGAAGGCAAGAAATAGGACATGCAGCATAAATCGTAGCCGAAATTTTCCAATTAGAATATGGCAGCCCTACCCGCATGGAAATAAACCACATGCTAAGTCCAGCATATGACTGTCAACAACAGGGGTGACATCTCTACACCAGTAATTCACTAAGTTATCTAGACACACCAGAAAATGTGAAAAATTTCACGCCCTCTTACCGTAATGTCACAAAAGTTGATTGCATGGAACATGACTTGCATGGAACGTTATGACTGTTACTGAGAAAATTCTCAAGCATAATATTCGGACTCTATGGAATTGTAGGTAAATGGCGAGAAGAGAGAAAACTTTTTGTTATCGACCACTGCTTTCCACCCCCTTGGTATGCTTCCATGCCCCTCAGTCTAAGAACCACTGCTGCACAGTCAGCTGCATGTATCAGCGATTGACATCATTATATAAACTTAGTTATAATCAAGTACCTGTTCCACTGACAATGCAGATACTGTGGACTTCTTTCTAGAGTTCATACTGGCGTCGGTCTTCTTCAACTTGACTCTGCCATCGGCGAGTTGCGATTTTACTTTCAGCAGATTTTTCAGTTGATCATTCACACTGAACGTTTGAAGAATTTCACTTAGAGGGATCCCTCTCTTTGTTAGCTGAGCACGCCGGTATCCGTACAATTGCTTGAAAAGGGACTCGATTTTCTGCCATCTGCGGTCCTCGTTGTCGAATTCCTTTTGCAGCTGACGAGTCGCTTCTCCGACAGTCAACTTGAATCCACCTGAATATGTAAATATTAGTAGTGACACAATACTCAAGATGGCTTGGTGCTACCGAAAACAGGGTCTGGTCTAATTTCCTACCCACAACGCTGTAATGCCCATGAACAATGCCGGTCTATACCCACAGTACAAACTACGCTGTAATTAAACTGGCGCACATTACCGGACCACTTCTATATACGCACAGTACAAACTATGTTGTAATTAAACTGGCGCACACCACTTCTATATACGCACAGTACAAACTATGTTGTAATTAAACTGGCGCACACCACCAGACCACTTCTATATACGCACAGTACAAACTATGTTGTAATTAAAGTGGCGCACACCAACAGACCACTTCTATATACGCCAGTGTTGGGATCAAGTCACTACCTTCGAGTCACGAGTCATCTCGAGTCATTGCAGATTTTGACTCGAGTCAAGTCAAGTCAATCGATTTTCAAAGGTGACTCGAGTCAAGTCAAGTCACTCGTTTTTTGGAGGTGACTCGAGTCAAGTCGAGTCAAGTCAAGTCAAGTAACGAGTCAAGTCACAATTCCAGTCAAATTGAATTTTCGATGTATGAGTGATGATTCAAAGTCATTACACTTTGCTAGCTGTGTGAAAGACAGATTAATTAATCAATGATGATCATATATCTTGAATCAAATAACGAATATCTAGTTAAATATACATGCGAAAAGACGTTGTATCACTCACGCACACGTAGAACTGTTAATAAAATACGTGAGTAACTGTACAGTCACATGCTACAGTCAGTTATTATCAGCCAAATTATAGGACCTAATCTACATCTACATATCCGTGAGTAAATAAACGCACAAGTACTATTTGTTTGATTTAAATCATACATAAAGGTTGGTAAAGGTGAGCACTGCGCAACGTAAGCATTGATCCGTCTAAGAAACAGAGGCACATTGCTATTTAGAGTAATCTTCTACTACTACTACTACTACAACAACGCAAGCTATGGTTGTTTAGTTTACGGTCTATCTACTTGTGATCTAACAATCGAGGATCAGTGTATCGTACGATCAGTGAATGACTGGTTGCTCTCACAAGTGACACCGGCGTGTCTCGAACAATCCGAACATACACGAGATACAGTGATTTATTCGACACCGTTTACTTGATGACTTGAAATTGACTCGTAAATTTTGCTCCGAGTCACGAGTCAATGCGCATTTTTGAAGCTTCGAGTCAAGTCAAGTCAAGTCATTTTTCCAAAGTGACTCGAGTCAAGTCAAGTCAAAAGAAAAAGTTGACTCGAGTCTGACTCGAGTCAAGTCATGACTCGAGTCTTCCCAACACTGATATACGCACAGTACAAACTATGTTGTAATTAAACTGGCGCACACCACCAGACCACCTCTATATATGCACAGTACAAACTATGTTGTAATTAAACTGGCGCACACCACCAGACCACTTCTATATATACGCACAGTACAAACTATGTTGTAATTAAACTGGCGCACATTACCGGACTCCTTCTATATACGCACAGTACAAACTATGTTGTAATTAAACTGGCCTACATTAACGGACTCCTTCTATATACTCACAGTACAAACTATGTTGTAATTAAACTGGCCCACATAACCGGACTCCTTTTATATACTCGCAGTAATTTACCTGACACTGCTGACACAGAAGCGTTTTTAAGGGAAGCAGGACGTTGTCTGAGAAGTCTGAGCGCTCTCAATTTCTGAGACAGTTTCGTGTTGATATTTTTCTAGAAAAAAAATGAGATGATCAGTGCAAATGAATTTAGACCAATGAGACCAGTTTACTTTACCCAGGGGGGGTTCTGTAAGGTAGATCCTAAGCACGGATACTTTTCCACGAGTGCCTTTCCAAACTTTCGATACGATGACTTATTGGTTATGTCACCATTGTTCAGGATGTGATTTGCACACTGCTCCACTACGAGGTTGATAACTTCATAAGCTGTACGTTGCTTCAGCGCTAGTTCAACTTTCACACTGAATTCCGGCAAGGGCATCGGAGGATCGAGGTGCTTGATACTGCATGGTGGCTGTTAATTGATGAAAATATGAGTTAGTGTCCTACTAGAATAATGTGGATATTTACCATATCGTCCACAAGGAGATATGTCTAGTTGTCGTCTTCTCGAGGAAGTGTGTGGACTGCTGAGGCAGACAGGTTAGCTAAATTCATTGCAAAATTTTATCAAATACTTACTGGCGTAGCTGCTTCTGAAGAAGCTAAATCACAGCGGAATGACGGCTCTACGAATTGACGTCATTCTCTAAAAAACAATGTAACAATTTTGAACGTAACATCAATATGACGGATAATCCCCATTCTTACAAGCAGTACACATGTCCAACATGCCTCGTCATTACAAACTGCTGGTCATCAATAATATTACTGATTTGAGGCCACTGAAATTCATGACCAGAAATGCAGTACAACCCACAGATATTGCTATGTCTAATAACGAATGAATTCATTGTGAAATTAAAAGTACAAACATCCAGTTTATGGTAGCTGGAAAATATTTGACCATTTACATACAACAGTTTATCAATACAAATAAATTCTGGTAAGCCATCATCTTTGAGCCTTTCAACAAGGGCGCGACAGGACTTTCAACGACCTGTGATGATTGATCACACTCCATATAACCTCTAATGAGCTATTTCCACTAGTAGTTTCATCGAGCATATCACTCAAATCTAATTCTGTTCGACTCTTATGACGTCTCCGGCAATGATTTTTTAACTGATGATGATCGTGAAACACTATTCCACAGAGCTTGCATGTATAAATCAGACTCGGATGGTCCTTGCGACGTTTCAAGAAATGTTTTGTAATCCGATCTGAACTCCCAACGAACGGGCACAGCCAACATTTTCCATTTGACATTTACGACGCTCTAATATAATTACTTCTAGACAAAATGCAAAGAAAAACATTCTAGATCACTATTCGTAACACCATTTAACCCCCTACAAGATGCATCAATCACAACCGCTCACTCAATTGTTTAGATTACCAACGCTAGTAGGGCTGGGCAAAATCGAGTGCCATAGTGCTTCGATTCCAGATCACGGCTCATGCTTCAAGTTGAGTATTCTAGTACCACTCATTATGACACCAAAACAGAATGTAAATTGACAGGATTTAAAGCTTTTTACTATGGTTGGTACGCTGCAATACGGCCAATCAATGCTAACACAGTAGAAAAAAGTATTGCAACTTCAATTCCAGTTGAAAAATTGATACCGGTACTCATGGCGAAGAGCGTCTCATACTTGAAAATATCGTCTTTTACCACTACACTTAAATCAGTAAAATTGATACTCATTCAAAATTCGCGTACTTTAATCATTGTGCCCAGCCCTAATCGCTAGTTACTCAATGTTACAAGTTTAAAGCGGAGAGCTATATATAGCTATAGCTGCGTTATAACAGGGCATATTGCTTAAGCTATGCGTGAGCTAGATACAGATTAGGATCGTACTTTATATCAGATATCTATATAACAGGGTACATTAATGCTAAAGCTATTTATCTACCTTCCAATTTCTTGATATGGCGCGATGCAAAGCCGTTACTCGCCAAGAAAGTTTTGAAATCTGCAGCACAACCAGTTCATGTCATCTTCCCAGCACGTTGAATCGCAAAAGAGCGAGACGGGGACACAGAACTTTCGCAAAGCGGAAAAAAGAGAAATTTTCTCTATAGCGCCTAGCTTCGTTGGCGGCCATGCGCTGAAATCTCTCCTTTGTGATGCCTCAAGCGGATAATTTCGCGATTCTGGGATCTCATATCGGCAGGGTAGGAGTATGATGCGAAAACTGAAAGATTTGCTATCAAGCCAGCAGGTATTACAACTTTGTTAATGACACCTGATGTCAACTTTCGTAGTCGCATGTATGAGGTAAACCAAGGCAGTGATGGTCAAAGTTACCCGCGTTGCTACTCAAGTCGATGTAGAAATACCGCCGTCAATTTATACTCGATTACAAGTAGATGCAACAGTTCCCAATACAAGTCAAAACTACGTCAAGTGGAAGTATGATACAAAATGTCGGAAGAATAGTCAAGTATGGTAAGCAGTTTTTCGGAAGTTTCTACTTTGAGAATTACTATATGAATCTTCGCGACTAATATAAAATTACTAATGGCATATGACACTACTAACAGGAACAATCTTCAAAAATATAGTCAGTTATTCCTGATACAGGTGATACTGCTAGACTTGGACAACTAGATATTCCAGTTCTCTAAATATACTAATTGAATCTATTCTAATTTGTGAAATGTTTCTATGTTCTAATTCTAATCGAATTTATGAAATCTTTCTATGGTCTACGGTAATTTTAATTCTAATCTAATGTCTGGTTTTCCTGAAAAGGCTACAGGAGAACTGTATAGTGCAAAACGAGCCAAGCTTGCGGTGCATTAGGGGTGTTCAAAAATGTTATTTTATTCTCAAATTCTACTCGCTACTTGATAAAATTGTTAGGTTACCTAATTGAAGCTTGCACACTAAATTTGGTTTGATTCCAACCAGCAGCCGCATTGCTACAGAAGAAGAAAGTTTTTTTAATTTATTATATAAAAATGAGTCAAAATTTTCTGTTCACCCATGAAATTGTTAGGTTGTCTATAAACGATGCCTACCTAATTTGCCACAATTCAAACCAGCCGAAGCGGAGTTACTGATGTCGAAAAATTTGGATTTGAATAAAATAGTATTTACGGTTAGCACAACTGAAATAAATGATTAGGGAATCGGTCACCGTAAATCAGGGGCGGGCAACCTACGGCCCGCGAAGAGATTGTGACCGGCCCGTCGAGAGTTTTTACTCTGAAAGTGAAATTCTATTCTGAAAGTATTGACAAATTTTATGCGTCACATAATGAATCCAAGTTTGCCAACCTGAGAAAGATGGGCGTTAAACTACTTGCTCTGTTCGGGTCTACATACATTTTAGACCATGAACCAGTGTTGGGATCACTCGAGTCACCTTGGAAAAATGACTTGACTTGACTTGACTTGACTCAACGCTTCAGAAATGCAGACTGACTCGTGACTCGAAGCAAAATTTACGAGTCAATTTCAAGTCATCAAGTAATCGATGTCGACTGAATCGCTGATATCTTGTATAAGTTCGGTTTGCCAACCAATGAATTTTACGCTTTACCGAATCTCCACTGTTGTATCACAAATTGATCGCAAACGCAGTGATCGGAGCTTATACAACAGCTTACGTTCTCGTAAACTTGCTTACCTCAACCAATCCTCTTGTATATAACTTAAATCAAACAAATATCGCTCATACGTTTATAATTGTGTGTCAATGATATGTATATAGGTGGGTAGGGTATTGAACTAGCCTATATCATTTTTAAACTTTCTGAGGTTTCGTATGTTATCCTGTAATTTGGATGATATTTAAAGACTAAGGCTATACCGCTTGGCGGCTATACTGGCGTAGTTGAGCAGTTCTATGCGTGAGCGATACAGCGCCTTTTGCGCGCATAATCAACTCTTTATTCGTTCCTCGATTCAGAATAAATCGGTACTTCATCTGCATTTAAAACAGTTAACAAAATGTAATGACTTTGAATCATGTCTAGTAGCCTACTTTGAAACTTCAACTTGACTTGAATCGTGACGTGACTTGACTTGTCACGACTTGACTCGAGTCAAAATGTGCAATGACTCGAGAGGACTTGTGACTTGAATGTAATGACTTGAACCCAACACTGCCACGAACATTAACGAGGGAGGCTGTGTTCCAATATAACTGATGTTCTCGTGCAGTCTTTACTAAGGGTTTCGACATACGACATGCAACCAGATTTCAAAAAACTAGTTGACAATATTGAACGACCACAGATGTCTGATTGACTTCAATAGCTTTTGTAAATAAATTCATTACATACTGTTTTTGGTCTCTATGCTTTAAACTTAAAGTTTACATTAAATACAACTGATTACTTGTATATGTGGATAAATACGCGATTAAGGCATGATGTATATATTATCTGTAATCCGGCCCGCCAAGTGCTTCATTTTCCCTCATCCGGCCTGCCGACCGGAGAAGTTGCCCGCCCCAGCCGTAAATACTATTTTATTAAAATCCAATATTTTTCAACGGCAATAACTCCGCTTCAACTAGTTGTAATTGAGCCAAATCGGTTGAGCATTGTTTCTATGGACAACCAAACAATTTAATGGGGTGAACAGAAAATTTCAAATCTTTTGTTATTCATTTTCATATAATAAATAAAAAAACTTTCTTCTCCGGTAGCAATGCGGCTACTGGTTGGAATCGAACCAAATTTGGTGTGCACTGTGCAGGCTTCAATTAGGTAACCTAACAATTTTATCGAGTAGCCAGTACGATTTGAGAAAAAAATTCATTTTTGAAGACCCCTAGTGCACATATCAGATGAGTTTAGAATCCAATCCAAATTGTCAACTAAACGTTTATACCTCATGGTTATTATTTCAATTTTAGGATGCTACTATACAAGATCATGTCAGGGCATTTCAACCAAGTCGACGTCGCATTGAACCGTAAAACCGCATGCTGCGAAACAGTGATGGATCGTTATCAAACCGCACATATTGGAAGGTAATCATTAGCATCCAGCTAATTTGCTAATTTCCATGTATAAGGCAAGTCAAGGTTTGCTAATCAGACCTGTACCTGTATCTGCGGTCGCTTTGAATTCATTCTTATAGTGAATATTGCCCAACTAGGAAACGTTTCGGGTTTTGCATTAATACCAAGTAGTCAAATTTAAATCAAGTCCATGCATCTCTTTCTCTGAATTTCTTCAAATTTTAGGATGCTGCTTAAAGACTGCATGCTGCAAGAGCAAGATTATATCATAGGAACTAACCGAGTTTAAAAGTATGCTGCGAAAACTGAAAGACTCGTTATCAAGCCAGCAGGTATGACAACTTTGTTAATGACACCTGATGTCAACTTTCGTAGTCGCATGTATGAGGTAAACCAAAGCAGAGATGGTCAAAGTTACCAGCGTTGCTACTCAAGTCAATGTAGAAATACCGACGTCAATTTATACTTGATTACAAGTAGATGCAACAGTTCCCAATACAAGTCAAAGCTACGTCAAGTGGAAGTAGAATACGAAATGTCGGAACAATAGACAAGTATGGTACGCAGTTTTTCAGAGGTTTCTACTTTGAAATTTGCGATATGAATCTTCGCGACTAATATAAAATTACTAATGGCATATGACACTACTAACAGAAAGAATCTTCAAAAATATATTAAGTTATTCCTGATACAGGCGGTGTTGCCAGACTTGGACAACTATAGATATTCTAGTTGTCTGATTAACCTAATTGAAGCTATTCTAATTTGTGAAATGTTTCTATGCTCTAATTCCAATTCTAATCGAATGTATGAAATCTTTCTATGGTATAATTTTAAATATTATCTAATGTCAGGTTTTCCTGGAAATGCTACAGGAGAACTGTATAGTGCGAAACAAGCCAAGCTTGCTGTACAGTAGGGGTGTTAAAAATGAATTTATATTCTCAAATTCTACTGGCTACTTGATAAAATTGTTAGATTACCGAATTGAAGCCTACCTACACACCAAATTTGGTTCAATTCCAACCATTAGCCGCATTGCTACAGGAGAAGAAGGTTGTTTTATTTATTATTTAAAAATTAGTAAAAAAATTCAAAATTTTCTGTTCACCCATGAAATTGTAAGGTTGTCTATAGAAACGATGCCCACCAAATTTGGCTCAAATCAAACCAGCCGAAGCGGAGTTATTGATTTCGAAAAATTTGGATTTGAATAAAATAGTATTTACGGTGGGCACAACAGTCATAAATGATTAAAGAATCGTTCACCGTAAATACTATTTTATTCAAATCCAAAATTTTGCGACGGCAATAACTCCGCTTCCACTGGTTGGAATTGAGCCAAATCGGTTGAGCATTGTTGCTATAGACAACCTAACAATTTAATGGGGTGAACAGAAAATTTTAAATATTTTTTCATTCATTTTCATATAATAAATAAAAAACTTTCTTCTCTTGTAGCAATGCGGCTACTGATTGGAATCAAACCAAATTTGGTGTGCAGGCTTCAATTAGGTAACCTAACAATTTACAACCTAACAATCAAGTAGCCAGTAGATTTGAAAGAAAAGGTCATTTTTGAACACCCCTACTGTACAGTAGACATTTGCTATTCTCATGGTCATAAGATGAACTATGATTTGATAATAACGGAGTTTGATTCAACTTTTGGCGATTTCAGTAATTCTAATTCTAATCTAATTTGAAAAAAACTGTTAGCTAGAATTATAATTTTAATCTAATTTCCAACTGTGTAGCACAAATTTTAATTCTACTCTAATTCGAAAAAAAACTTGTAGTTGTAATTTAATTCCAATCCAATTCGGAAAAAGGGAACGTTTTCTAGTTGTTCAAGTCTGCCTGTTACATGCGGTTTTCATGAAAACTATCCATAAATTGCCATCTTGTCGATGCCTAATTGCCCACCCATACAGTGATCGTGTATGAACAACTGAACATGTTTTCTATAGCGGTCAGTTCACCCTATCGGACCACAGTCTGTGCTGCAATGCCTTAGCAAGTGTAACATCTGATTTTTTGTAAGTACTTTGTGAAAATATATATACTTTGTAATGGCTTCTATTTTGTGGTCTTTCATTGAGTTATGCATGTTAGCATATGTGCCTGTTATTTGGGTTGTGAATATGCATTTTGATTTCAGAATGATGCCACAAGTTCTTGCTGAAGATAGTGACTCAGCCTTCGCCGTACAAGAGTGTTTTGCGGAAACCTGGAGGAGGCGACTTCCCAATACTACATGGGCAATGTTCTTCGAGCAGTATTTTCGATGAATTTTTTTCTCCGTCGCTGGGATCTCTGTTTTTGTTATTTCACGAAATACGTTTCCATTTTATGTTATTATGGTTCAATCGATATCGAATATATGCAATCAAGAAAGTTTATTTGCAATAGCGTTCCATTTGGAGGAAGATGCAGGATTTCAAGTAGGGTGTATATATTGAAATTACGCCCCAATCAATTCTAATGGCTAGGGTGAAATATCCGACATACACCGCAAGGAATGGGGTGGATTCTGGTCATTCACACCTGCATGGTTACGTAAGTTCTTTTTCGTGTACCACCTTTTGGGGTGTGTATAACCACTCTTTTCGCTAAGAGTGTACACCCGCTATATATTATAAACCTAACTGGAAATAAAATTTATTACCGTGAATTATACTGGGCTCATTCACCTTTACTTTGCTTAAATTTATTTCGAATGCCAAGTGAAAACCGTGGGCGATGTCAATGTGAAGTTGGATATCTCGGAAAATTTTCGCGACCACTTGGAAATTGGGATAAGTTCAGTTCATGCCAAGTCAGAGCTCTTTGTTATAAGCACAAGAATGACAAATGTCTGTGCAGCAAGCTCGGTTCGTTTCGGACTATACAGTTCTGTAGTATTTTCCGGAAAACCAGAAGTAGATTAACTTAAAAATTGTAAAGCATTGAAAAATATGAGAAATAAATTAGAAGATTACCAGCATTTCGCTCTAAGTAGACAGTTATGTCGGAATCAGGGTATCTGGTATTCTCCTAAATTAACATTACAATTTACATAAACATTGTTCGTAATTGTGGAAGAATTAAAGCTTCGCTTCCGGACATAGTTAGCATTTTTATATAATCTGTTGTAAAGAATAGAGAGCACATCAAAACAATGTGACGTCTACCAGCTCATCTGAGATATTGTGCACATTGCACAATCTTGAACTTTCCCCGCGCGGCAATCACATCGGGTCACGCGTTGACATATGAAGATTGCGACACAGTCGCGTTTGCTGATTGACGCTGAATTGGTGTCTTTGAAATAATAGTCGACGCCAATGCCACCAAAGTATTTGGATAAACTTTGCCTCAAGTTACATCTTTAAGACAACCTTTTCGGTTCTTGATATTATTGAAAATACTCGTGAAGTCGTGATATACTAATATATGACGTATGAATATGTTGTCACTTATCGTTCCCAATGATTATGATTTTGAAAATTATATGTAGGTAGAATCACCACACATCGACCAATAATCGCTGATGCGCAATTGCCCATTGCCATCCATCGTTGCCATGGTTAAACCTCAAGTGAGTCTAGTCTCGTTGTCACCTGGCAGTCTAGTCACAGGCGTGCAACACCAGTACCAATATCGAGCCCTGGTAAACTGGTAGGGTAACGGCAGAAACGAAATCCGTCGTCAGTATCGATCACTACTCAATGAGTAGTACTCATTTAGCGGATCACCGATCCGTTGAGGCAATTTCAAATTCTGTTTAATAAGTTTACATGAGTTTCATAAGTTTCCATAAGTTTTCATAAGTTTCATAAGTTTCCATAAGTTTCATAAGCTCCCATAAGTTTCGATAAGTGTCATAAGTTTCCTAGCACAAAATAAAGGCACTCTTTTCAATGAACGTGTAATGTACAGCAGTGCTCTTCAACCTTCTTCGCCTTATAGTACACCCCTGACCACATAATACACCGATTCCGCAGCAATCCACATTTAGCTTGCATATATAGGATACACGGCCGCATTCCAGTGGAGAGTCGTCATGAACGAGAGATACTGATGCTACTGGAAACCTTGCGCCGCGGAGAGCCCTTGTGGTATTCTGTGCCATCACTGATTTTTTAAGACATATCTTGCATATACAAGTTTCTAATTGTAGAACTAGAACATCCCCAGAGCCTTACTATATATGCATCCAAATGTCAGGAAGTCATTCGTAAATAAGTGCATAGTCATGGCTAGCACAAAACTTTTTTAACCGCTCGAATGAACTTCGTTGATAATGTTGATAGTTTCACATATTACTGCCAAAACGTTATTTGATCTCAGCTCACGTGATCAGATTGACCGGTGGAGCTGATGGAGGACGTGCCGTCGAAAGATTTGAGAAAATATAATAATGGTGATGCATCTTCCGGTTTTTATGTTGGTATTTCTTGACCTCTCAACAGGATTGTTGGTTTATTCCAGTGTTTCCTAACCTGGTCACCAGCGCCCCCAAGGGGCGATTTATATTTTGAACGGCGCGGGAACTCTCTGACACGCTGAAGAAAAATTGTGTCGCAGTAGAGGGTGAAGTAGGGACATAGGATTACATGTATGATGAAGTCGACAATTATTCATAATTCAGATTTACGATGCGATTCACGAATGTTATGAACTCATGGAGAAAGTGTCATTGCGACGTGTGTGTTGAAAGAGTGTTATCCAGATATTTAGATATACTAATCTACAAAACGGCATAATTACTTCAGATATGGAATTGCTGGGATTGGTATTTGAGTTCCTAATTTCCTGTTTGCATTGTTTAAATCAATATTCAATACGATATTGTGAGGTCTAGGTGCCGGACCTCAGTCGGACCAGAGCTAGAATCGGAGTAGGACCAGACAATTTGTTGATCGGCCCAGCACTAATCCCCAGTGTTGGGATCCAGTCACTACCTTCGAGTCACGAGTCATCTTGAGTCATTGCACATTTTGACTCGAGTCTAGTCAAGTCAATCGATTTTCGAAGGTGACTCGAGTCAAGTCAAGTCACGAGTTTTTTGGAGGTGACTCGAGTCAAGTCGAGTCAAGTCAAATCAAGTCAAGTCACGAGTCAAGTCACAATTGAAGTCAAATTGAATTTTCGAAGTACGAGTGCATGATGATTCAAAGTCATTACATTTTGCTTGTTGTGTGAATGACAGATTGGTTGGTGATATCTCTTGAATCAAATAACGAGTATCAAGTTAAATATACGTGCAAAAGGGCATTGTATCACTCACCAACTCTTAGAGCTGCTAATAAAATACGTGAGCCAAAATGGAGTTCTTTATATCAATTGCATTGATTGGTTGAATAAGCATCATTCACTGACTACCTACATCTATTGTATTTCGCTCTTGATGTTGCGTGATTGCGGGTCAAGCTCGCAGCAGAAAGTAACTAAATATTCACTAACTGAAAGCTGGATATTTCGAGCAAACTTTTGTAACAAAGCAGGTAAAATATTTGAGATTGGCAAGTGCATACTCGTTTAGTGTTAATTTTTTTATGCTGCCAGCGCCATGCATATAGTGACCCGAAGAATTTCCACCAAAGATGTTATGACGTGCAAAATTGTAATATATGAAAAGGTTCACAGTGCAGAACCTACCAAGGTTCATTTGTGAACGTAAACCCCTAAATTTCCGAAGTTCACACCATCCCGAGTCAGTGTTGAGATGACTCGAGTCATGACTTGAATCGAGTCAGACTCGAGTCACCTTTTTCGTATGACTTGACTTGACTCGAGTCACTCTGCTAAAATGACTCGACTTGACTTGACTCGGCGTATCAGAAATGTGGATTGACTCGTGACTCGGAGCAAAATTCACGAGTCAATTTCAAGTCATCAAGTAATCGGTGTCGATAATAATTACTGTATCTTGATTGTTAACGAAACGGTGGTGTAGCCCGTGAGAGCGACCAATCATTCAATGATCGTGCGTTTTACTAAGCCTGCAATGTTCTCTCACAAATAAATTGACCAGAAACGAAGTAGTCGAAGCTTACAGCTTAACTTGTCGTAAACTAATAGTAAAGAAATATAATAACAAAATATCTATTTCTGTTCTCTGTTCTTCCGTTAACCAAACCTCTTGTTTTATTGAAATTGAATTCGAAAATAGTTTATGTACTCCTCAACCATTATATCATATAAATATGTAAATGGGTTGTGTATTGCATCTCATCAATTCATTTCTTTATTCTCCTTTTGGCGGGTAACTATAAACGGAGGCTATGCAAATGCTTACGTATTTTAACAGTTCTACGTATATGTGAGCGATACAGCGCCTTCATGGGTGCACTGTATATTCAACTCTATATTAGTTCATCGGTTCAGAATCAATGACCCCTCGATCTGTATTGCAGGCGGCAAGCAAATTGCAATGACGTAATCTTGCGTCATACTCCGATAAGACAACTTGACTTGAGTTGTGACTTGACTCGTGACTTGACTTGACTTGACTCGACTTGACTCGAGTCACCTCCAAAAATCGACTGACTTGACTTGACTCGAGTCACCTTCGAAAATCGAATGACTTGACTTGACTCGAGTCAGAATGTGCAATGACTCGAAATGACTCGTGACTCGAAGGTAGTGACTTGATCCCAACACTGTCCCGAGTAAGAATGACGTAACCCAATCTCGATGAGCCGTGCGATTTGATCGTGCCCGCCCCACTGTAGGACACCATGCACACATACACACACAAACACACACACACACACACTCAAACTCTCACCCACATACACATAGACATACATATATATAGATATAGGGTTGTATTTAAAACAAATGAAGTTTTAAAACCCTTTGTTTACAACATATTTTCAATAGTTTTTTTTTAATATCTTTAAAACAAAAAAATTTCTCAAACGTATATTTATGCCATAATTGAGTAAATACTTTCGACAAAACACGTACTATGAGCCCACTGATGATTTGTACCTTACATAGTCGACGTATACGATATAGAATGGCCGGAACCCTCGAAATCGTCGTCATTTCAACGGATATTGCAAGAAGAAATAGATCATTGGTACGTAAATGGTTGTTCTGATGATGATGACAGCCGACCGTAAAAATGCAGCATAACGATGTAGTCGCGGTTAAAGATATTTTTGGTCTGTTCATGACAGAGGTCAGAAGCCTTTTCCGTCGATTGAGTCATATTTACCATTTATTTTAGATTGTCAATAACAATCCACTCTGACGTCGCAATTAAGGATTCTTGACGTTATGGCTAAACAAACAAAATAAAAGAATAATAAAAATCATGTTTTAAACACGAGCCATGTTTTAAGCATGTTTGTTTTGAATTGATTTTTAAAAATGCTACTCTACATACATTAGGGTTGCCATACGTCCGGAATTTCCCGGACATGTCCGGAATTTCACCGAAAAATCTGCGTCCGGGAGGAATTTCTAAAATATGCCTAAATGTCCGGAATTTTGAAGGCTTGAAGCAGTCTCAAAAGTTTTTCGTAAATCAACATGAACAATATTATTTTCAAGCAGATTTATGCTTTCAAAATTGTTATTCGCGCCGCGCGCGAGTTAATGCAACGTATAATGATATTAGTATGGGCTCCAGGCACCACCCTCGCCAAAAAAGCAATCAAAATAAATATAAATAACCATCATTTACTGAAATAAGTCTGATTGTAATCGCAATTATAAGCTAACGGTATATTCCTAGAGTTGGTTAAGGCCAATTGGATGCTTCAATCACAGACATCGGTTCCAAATATTGGGGTCGTCCGCCTTTATCTGGAGATCGCGATGATGTTGGACGTAATCAGCTTCCTAGGCCGTGAGTAAGTTTGGGAAAGCTGAATTATTTTAGTAATCAGCTTATCAAGTTTTGAGCTTTGCCACGGAACATTTTCAAGAGGGAAATGAGGTCACGAGCATAAAAGGCTGGAAATCACCGGATGTCCAACCTGCCTGGTGCATTTTATAGTAGCCTAATATATCGAAGAATCAATATTATTGACAGAATTCATACATAAACTTCAACAGCCAAATGCATATATTAAGTGCTCGACAAGTTACATCGACTAACTAGCCTATGGTGGGCCCAAGATCAGTGCTTTTGAGGCGGAAGAAGGGGGGAAATGTTGTTTCCGACCTGATTAAAACACATAAACAGATAGCCGCACCGACCTAACTGTATATCAGGGATGTCAAACATAATCCTGACAGGCTAGATACGGCCCGCCAGATGATTTCATCCGGCCCGTGGAGGAATCTATTGCAAACCCTAGCAACTAGCAATCACCAGAGCTCACATTACAGATGGTCCAATTCATGACCTATGTTCCACTTCATTCCTGTATTGTGTATACCAGCGGTTCTCAACCGGGGGTCCGCGGACCCCTAGGGGTCCGCGAAGCAATTTCAGGGGGTCCGCGAGACCTCTAAATTTTTAAAATGGTTGATAACCTAATTTTTATTTTATTTTTTAATTTGTGAAAGCATGAGGCAGTTTCGCACCACAACTGCTAAAACCTCATGACTCATATCATCATAATAATCGTCTGAAATGGACTATCGTAGTGTGGAAACTCATTTTCATTGCCAATTTTCCAATAACCTGCTGATACAAACAAATTTCTGTTTGGAGACGTTTTGTTGGGGTTTGTGGAAAAAAATAAAAATATGAAGACAGTAACGTCAATCAGTGTGACTTCGTAATGCCTGCAAAACCTTCTCGATTTGAAGTTGTCAGTCTCATCAAATAAGTGAACAGTCGTTTGAAAATAAAAATTTTCGAAGTATTTCCATAATTTTTCTCAATGCAAGGAACAGCTTCTTGGAGGTACAGAACTTTAATATACAATTTAACAGTATATTTTCGGCTGACCCTCGTCATAAATCGGACAATGATATATACCTGCTCTTAAAGCTTGGCTATCAGATTTGGCGCATTCTTATGGAGGATGCCCTATCGACAAGGCTGATTTTTTTTATGAACAAGGAGTGTTTCGTTGCTATCAATGCATTACGCTCCAACCCTGAAATTCATATCACCAGTTACATTGGTATGCAGCCTCGTCTTGTTAATGTTCAATTGTTCATGATCGAAAATGTTTGCTCGTAAATATATATGTAAACCCGAACAGAACAAGTCGTTTCATGACAGTCTTTCTGTGGTTGGAAAACGTGGATCCATTCTTTGGAGCATAAAATTTGTCTATATACTTTTAGATTAGGATTTCACTTTGACGGTAGAAACTCTCTGCAGGCCGAAGCCGGCCCGCGGTCCGTATGTTTCCCATCCCTGCGCTAGATGCTGGACGTGATATGTTCATAAAATATGTGTTTCTTCATTTTTGTGCCATAAATGTTGCGTTCACACCAAAAGTATCGTCGGGAGCGTTATGCGTTATTATTGCATTAGCCTTCATCTATCTTTGCGGAAATGGTTTTCGGGACTCCTCGTTCATATCAAAACGAAGACGCGGATTTTCAAGACACGACCACGTACTTCAAGAAATACTGCAGAAAAAGTAGCTTTGAAATAATAGAAGTCCACCAATTTGTACATAAATAGTGTGATGTTATCTTCGGGAAAAATATTCTGCTGTTTATCACCAGTCTACAGTTCATATTTGCACAAGGCAGATGAAGGTTCATACCATAATAGAGCTAAAATTGAACTAAAACTTGAGGGGGTCCGCGAGTGTCCGTGACGGTCAAAAGGGGTCCGCGAAGCCAAAAAGGTTGAGAACCACTGGTGTATACAGTCGATGAGCAATTCTTTTCTAGTGTGACGTCATATTGACGGTCAATGTGGTACATCTCATTTTAAATTCGCTAGTGGGCGCTAAAGAGTGTCCGGAAATTGCTTCGCAAAAATATGGCAACCCTAACATACATACATACATACATACATACATACACACACACACACACACACACACGCACGCGCGCGCGCACACACGCTCACACGCACACACGCACACACGCACGCACACACGCACACACGCACACACGCACGCACGCACACACGCACACACGCACACACGTACATACGTACATACATAATGCTATATGACACATTTCAATAATATAATCGCAGAACTGAACAGAAAAGAGGTGGCCTACGTCTGCTTTTTCGAAGCATACTCAAGTGAATTTTGCCTAATTTCACCACTAACTTCCACTTGGCCGTGATCATGTTTTGGGAAAAACTGCTTGCCTACCTTTTAGAATTCGGATTATGAAATGATGAAAATAGTTTTAGGGTAACTTCGTACCAATTTTATGACTGGAATCATTTCAAGTACCGCGTGAGATGGCCGCTGTATCAAGGTCAAATAATATGTTTTCCAAGATTCTACCTGTTGTAGGGTCATTTTGCGTTAGTCGCTGAGATAGATCTTGTAATTTCCAAAGTGCCCATCCCCATTACTGCTAGAAGTATCGCACCCCTCGACCCAGTCTCCAAAATTATAACGGTGTTGTCCATTCCCGGAATGCATGGACTTCCGAAGCTGACATGGCTGTTTCCAGAAGGTAGCTACCGGTGACAGCAGAACTAAAACCGTGAAACCGGAGTGAGAAATAGGCCGTGTTGAAATGTCGCATGGAATCTGAAATCACAGACGATATGGCATACTTCATGTATTCGTAGTATTGCGACGCAAATAACAAATATGAAATCAGGATACGAAGTGAAATTGCAGGGTTGTAATGACTCGAGTCACGACTCGACTCGAATCAGACTCGAGTCACGATTTCCAGATGACTCGACTCGACTCGAGTCATTTTCTCAAAATACGGAAATGACTCGACTCGACTCGAGTAAATCTGTGTATTGACTCGACTTGGACTCGAGCCATTGCGCATGACTCGAAGCAAGTCATTGACTCGAGATTCAGACGGCCAAGACCGACATTTCATTGTAATTTCTAAGCCAACACACTATTGGGATTTCGTTTGTTGGTACTGGTGCTTGAAAATGCGACCAGAAACTGCTAAAAGTGAAGAAAACTGATATATTATAAATGGGAAACATTCAATATCACCAAACAGAGTTAAAAAAGTGGGTTTAGGAAGACTTTAACTGGAAACTGAGCAGTCAACAGAATGACTTGGACTAGGACTCGAGTCATAATACCATGACTTGGACTCGATCCTCTGTTCGCTGACTTGGACTCGGACTTGACTCGGTGGGAATTGAAAATAACTCGACTTGACTAGAGTCAAAAATATAAAAGTGAGATTGACTTGTGACTCGGAGCCTTGTGACTTGGTTACAACCCTGATTGCAGCACACTGTCTCAGATGCTCATGACCTTTGCCCGATTCCAATCCTTACAATACTGACCCACTTCATTTATATATGTGGTTCTAACCCCAACTTCATTTTAAAGAATGTATTTGATTATATTTAATATTACCTATAAATGTGGCGTTTGTCGTGATCGATCGCGATCAGCCTATATGTCTGCATTGAATTCTACATACATTCCGCATCAGGGGCTACCAACACCCGGCATATATTGGGGTCCCAGATCTGATCTCAGATGTCGGAGGAACGCTGAGTAAGGGCGAGTTTCCGACACAGTTACCGTAACTAACACTGTTCAGTGTTTACACTGCCTACAATTTTCCGAAATATTTAAGAAAACGATTTTGTTGATACTGAAGGCGATTTTCAAAGTACTTTCATTCACATTTGGGCTCTCTTACGGTGAATATTTTGTAAATTCGCTTCAGTATGAACGTGGCTTTCTAGTGTTACGAAACACTTTCGACTGGAGGTGTTACAGAGTGTTTCAGCTACGAGTGCGAGGTTGCAATTCGGAGTCGGTTCGTAGCGCAGAGTGGATATATTATACTGCCCTTTCGGATCAGATGGATAGAGATAGAATAAACTATTTGTTTAAGTCAATAATTGATCGATCGCCGCCGTAAACAACGACAAATGAAATTGAAAAGACGGGGCCAAATTATGGCAATTTTGGGTGAGTCCGTAGAAGATCATGATACGACGTTGGCAGTTGGATTTCAACACGGATTAACAAGGCGTATGCACTGTCTGCCTAAGCCCAACCAGTATTTTCGGGAACGGGTAATGGACACGTGGCGCGACAAAGATTACAAAAATAACCTTTCATTGAACAGTTAGGTTTTCTCTAGCCCAGTGGTTCTCAACCGGGAGTCCGCAAAGCCTCTAAATTTACAGCATGTTTGATTAAGCAATTTGTATTTTTTTCAATTACGAAAATCAAGAGGCAATTTCGCTTCTCTTCTAGTAAATCTCCAAAGCTCACATCAACAGACTGGCCGTCTAAGATGAATTATCTTTCTGTGCAGAATCATTTTATTTGCTAAATTGTCAAAAGTCTACTGATACAAATATTTTGTTGATTAGAGATGTTTTGCTGGGGATTGTGGAAAAAATAAAAAGTTGAATTAGCAAGGTCAATCACCGTGACTTCGAAATGTTTACGAAAATCCATTTTCTTCTGTGATATGCAAAACCTTTTTCCATAATAACTCCAGAGAACTTCAATACGAGTGTCTGTGAAAATGATCATTGACTAGGCTTGACGTTAAAAAATTGCCTGTCAAATTTGGTGCATAATTCGTTGCGATCATACCCAAATGTGTCGCCGGAAGCGTTACGCGTTATCATTACACTCGCCACCACCTATCTTTGTGAAAATAGATTTTCGGCACTCGGTCATATCAAATCGTAGGCGCGGATTTTCAAGACTCTACGACGCGTTTCATGAAATGCAGTTGCATAATTCGCTTCGAGATGATAAAAGTCAACCCAATTTCTGCATAAATAGTATGATAATATTTTCAAGAAAATTCATTGTGTTCCTGTTTATCATCAGCCTACAGTTATCATTTGAACAGGACAGATGATGGTTACACGATAATTATGCTAAATTTGAACTAAAACTTCAGGGGGTCCGCGGGAATCCGTGACGGTCCTAAAGCGGCCCGCAAAGACAAAAAGGTGGAGAACCACTGATCTAGCCTTATCACCGTATTATAACTAGAGGTGGTCAATACGAAGTAAGGTACTTACACTTTTCGAAGTAGCCAACTGTAAGTAGATTTTGCCTACTCGAACCACGTCCTCAAGTAGTTATGGTTTTAGACTACTTCTTCTGGACAGTTTTTAGGCAAAATAGGCCTAGAATACTCACTTAGATGTGACCCGCTATTTCTACTTCGACTTGAGTATAAATTCACCACGTTATTTCTACTTTTGTATAGTATGGTATATTTTACATCGTCATTGATAATATGAGCTTGTTATTATGTTAATGTTCAACTATTTTTCAGGAGAATCTTCGGAATTCTCAGTGTCGAAATGATGTCTCACCTCATTAAAAAAGAAACAAATTTTAGGTTTCCAATATCTCCGGAATGCAGAGTGGCCATTACCATGTGGAGATTGTCGTCTAGGACGACGTATCTTGAAATTGCAGTCACGTTTGGATTGGGGCAATTAAGCGTCTTCGAAGTGAGAACCATATATTCGATGTCTATTCTATTTAACAGCTCATCTCTTAAACAACAGATAACTATGGACGTCTGTCGGTACACCTCGGTTCTCATGATGTACAAGTACGCAAGGATGCCCGAGAATATTCACATAGCTGCCAAGCCTTTTCCCTCGCTTATCATCTCCCGAAATGCGTTGGCGCCATAGATGGGTGTCATATTCCAATTTTGAAGCCAGTTAATGACGGAGAAGATTACTGGTGCAGAAAAGGCTTTTACTCAATCTTCAGTTTCCGATTATTTTGATTTTTGCTGTCACACGGCACTGGCTTTATTTCATTTCCGGAGTACTTGATGCCTTTTCGACATTCACATAATTTCACGAAGATGTAGCCTACTATGCTTGCATAAAATTAGGAAATTGTTGTCGACTCCCAAGCGAAATAAGTCCCGCAATTCGAGGACAGTGCATATTGCGTGAAGAATAATTGCGTGAAGAATATAGCTGCGGTGTGCTCAATCAGAACGCAACAGCAACGCTGCCAGCAGCTGATCTCAAACAGACACAATGAACTCAGCTATATACGTAGACAGTAAACACCTTTTATGTCATACGCGTAGTTGGCTAGTCATCATGTCCGTCAATTTAATCGCTGTGTAAGGATTTTGACATCTTATTGATGTTGTAATTTCAATGGTAATGTACACCCGTACATGTTTTATTGTGTCGTTAACGAACTGAAGATTAAACTCGAGAATATGTTAACGTGATGCGTTAGCGTTTCATTGGATATGCCTTCGGCACAATGTTATGGATGGCGACTATTCACTGATTAACACGCAACGTCTAGTGTCTACATATGTCCATTTTGGAACATAGGTCGTGAATTAACTAGACTATTATCGCTAATTTGAGCTCTGGCGATTGCTAGGGTAGGTATTCTGATTTGGTCTGCAACAAACTTCACCGGCCGGATGATCGTCGGGCGTGCCGAATGTTTTTGTTGTTTGTGGTATTCATGGTACTTGACGACAACTATGGTCATTTACACCAGGTCAATTTTTCATTCTATTTCTGTAGATACCGACTTGTAGCACGGCCCACGTCTAGGCTTTTATAGGACACCGCTAACACGGATGATAGGGCGAGGAGGAGCCTAGATTAGCCTCCAACACTTATGTGGGAATTCGCATCCCATTGGTGTTGCAGCTGTGGACTATACCACTACGCTACCTCGCCACTGAGTGCCGAATGTGTCTGCTAGACTGTTAGTTCAGTGCAGCTACGTGGTTGTGTGCTGTAACCAGGACTGAAAGAACTACATTGCATCAACCTCCTGCCCATAAAAACACTGTTGTGGGGCACACCATAGAGTATATAGATAGACTGATCGATGTAACTTGTGAGTACGGCGGTTTGGCTGTCACTATATGCATCTGGTTGTTAAATTTTGTGAATGAACTCTGTCAATAATCTGGGTTCTTCCGTATATATTTATGAGCCGATATGCCGGTCCGCACTAGCACATCCGTGGATTTCCAGCCTGTTCCGAGGCTCACCTCAAAATATGATGAATTGATTACGTTCAACAGCTTCGCGATCCCTAGAAAAAAGGAAAGCAACCCCAGGTAGAGAACAACTGTCATTGACTAAAGCATCCAAACGGCCTTAACCGATACCCGGTTATACCAGGTACTCATTGTGGCGAGATAGCGCAGTGGTATAACCCGCGGCTGCAACACCAATGGGTGCGGGTTCGAGTCCGGCCGAGGTTGACTTCCGAATTACGATACCTAAGTGTTGGAGGTTTACCTAGGCTCCTCCTCGCCACCTCATCCGCGTCAGCGGTGTCTTACAAAAGCCTAGAGGTGAGCCGTGCTATAAGTCGGCAGTTACGGAAAATATGAAGAATATAGGCCTGGTGTAAATGACCATAGCAGTCGACAAACACCATGAATACCCCAAAAGCGAACAAACCAGGTACTCATATTAATATCAATGTATATAAGACAATAAACTGCGCGCATCGCGAAGAAGAATTTCAAGTATCATCAATCTGCCCAAAATAAAATATTGTTTAAGTTGATTTACGAAATATTTTGAGACCCCTTTAATCCTTCTAAATTCCGGACATTTACCATATTTTAGTATTTCCTTCAGGACGTAGTTTGAGCAATGAAATTCCGGGCATGTCCTGGAAAACCCTTACGAAACATGACATCGTCACCATACGGTGACCTGAACATAATTTTCGAGTTCGTTGCTTCGCAATGCTATAATACAGTAGGTACGTAGATAACGCAATAATGTAAATAACTAACAGGTCCAAAGTGTAGCTTGAAAATTCTGCGGCTCTGAGCAAGCGAAGCAAATTTACTACAGTTGACTGCCTAGCATCCATAGATAAAATCTGAACGTAACCACAGTTGAAGTTCTTCATTCCTTGAAAAGTTGCCGCGAGCTTGGCGTCTAATTTTATGTCAGGGCTGTTAATTTGTACCTGCTATCGGGCCGATATACTGGCCCTTCTGATGATTTGCGAGTTCAGTCAACATTGCCTTCAGTATAGGTTTGAATGAAAAGTTTGACCTTGTTCACAATGATTTTTATCGATAGATAATATGGTTTGACTGTGCGAAAAATAATTGCTTTTCAATTTGTAGTGTGATCTGATGGTCCCTTTATAAGCTGTAGTTGTCATTTCGAATAAATCTATTGGTGGGCAATAAATAGACGCATCCAAAATAAAAATGAGAAAGTGTGTCCTGTTGAAAGTTGTTAAGGGCGCAACTCGCCTCTTGGCTACTGTAATGACGCCAAGTTACCGATAGTTGATATGTAAGTAAACAATCCATCAGTCAAAAAAGAGTTGATGAAAATATAAGTCATCGATTTGCTTACCTGTCCCCAAAATATTTCCTGAGCGTCGTAGGTCTACTATGAAAGGATCCACATGCACCGCCCACTTTATATACGCAATTATTCGTTTGAGAAAAGAAGCTAGACCAGTGCTTCCTACCTTTTTTGGGCCGCGACTGATATTGATTGCAGGACCCAATCAAAGACGGAAAGGGTCAAAAAGAAGTAGAAGTGGCCCCCATTTTGAAGAGATGAAAAAATATAGTAAAGGATTATGGTTTTCGGCCCTTATTGGGTTATTAACAAAACTGTCACGGCATCTCGAAAGTCCGACTTCATTGTCATGACGGCATACCGTGTATATCAGTGGTTATGAACCTTCTCCCCTCACGGACCAGTAAAATTTCAAAAAATATTAGGCTAACCTGTGCACTTAAATAAAATTTAAATCGACCCAAAATTCAAAGTATTCTGCCGTTGCTTCGCAAGTATATGGTGCTGGAGAGTGAAATGTTGAGGGTTGTGTGCGTAATTAATTATGTTCATGGTGGCATCCATGTGATTTTACGGTAGTGAATCTGCTGAGTCGAAATAAAATGGCCTTGACCAAATAAACGTGCTACCGCCGAGAATCTTTTACAGTCTTTCGTGGACCGGCGGTTGAGAATCACAGTGTATACACCCTATACAGTGGCGCGAAGCGCGAAGAAATTTCCTAATTCATGCCAGAATTTGTCAATTAGTAATTGCATATCCTATAATTGCCCACGTGTTCAGATTCACTGGTAGAACTAAGGCAGGCGGTGTCTTCGAAAGTTCAGGGCACGTTATTGATTGGTGGGGGGTTAAGGTGCTACTCTCTTACGGTACTGCGTATACGTTATCAATAAAAGATTTACCGGCAGAGCTGATAGAAGCGGTGTTATTAATGATTTAAGAGGCACGCAATTATTCATCTTGAGCTTACGCTTATGCCACACGGTCAGACTATTCTGGAGCTTCTGAACGGTGAACGTCGGGCGGGCCACTGTACATTGTAATTACTTACTTAGTTGCCGAATTCTGTTATGTTTTGACCTCCGGAGAAAGGTGCCGTCACTTAAAATATCGCTAACACGTACCAAAATCGTATAAAAGAGAAAGGTTTTCTCTGCTCGTCGCATTCGTACCGCGCGACTCAGGTTGCAAGGACAGGGCCATCCAGCGCGATCGTCAGCCAAGGTTCTATCGCCGGCGATCTTTTTGCGCTGCACCTCGATTAGCCGCGTAATGTTTGGAAGCACGGGAGCCAGACACTTCGCGGTAATGTAATATTACCGTCAGTCAATGTAAATTTAACTTACATCCGTCCGGTAATCTCACTTTACACGCCAGACTGTAATGTTACAGTCACCTCCGGAGGCATGCTGTAGCACGAGTGGTCATACAAAAGGGGAATTAATTCCACCACCTGACAAACTCCCAATTCTTTCTTTTTCTCCTCCTCATTCATTTTGTTTAACTAGTACAGGGGTGGCCAACCTTTTCGGCCAAAGGGCCATATGAGATTTATGAACCATTGCGCGGGCCACTTGAATGTCGATTACATTTTATTAGTCGTCCGAGGCGGAGCGAACCGGATTAGGTAACGGTGAAAACAAGACTTGTCTTACGACGCATAAAAATCGATAACAATCATGTTATGAAAGTTACGCGTGCATTAGATTCCTAGCCGCGCGAAGCGCAAAAATTTCGCCAATATAATAAATGAATTCGTTCAATAATATTGTTTATTGCATATATTCCGGGCTGCCTCTGTATACCGCTGGGCTCATTTGGTAAGGACAGGATTGTGAGGCACTTGGACATATCAATATCGAAAATTTCGGCGAACATGCGTCTGTCATTTTGTGCCAAAGTTTCGTCGTCGACGATCTTTCTACGAATGCACACTGTACAGGCACGCGCGAAGTCGCATGTTGGACAACTCGTTTTTGCATAATCACGAATATAGGTATAGACTCAACTATGGAGAGGGTAGCTACAAACAATAAAGCAGCAAGAAATAGAGTGACAAATCACGTGAATTTCGAAGAAAAATTTCAAATCAAATAAATCTGCCACGAGATATTCTACTTCATGCTCATATACGAAGATCTGGGAAAATGTGACTGGCCCCAGGATAAGCTAATGCGTCGTAGTTGATATTTTAGCCATCAACATTCCAAATTTCACGGTCATGCTAATCAATTTTTTGTTTGACCTTGCGTGTTCACAATAAATTACCAGGGTAAGCTTCTTTTGATAATATAACTATAAATTTCGAAAATTTCTTCGCGGGCCACGGGTTGGCCACCCCTGAACTAATAGTCCCAATAAAATGAATTCATGCGTAAGTCACTATACTAAGCGAAGTTTTAACCTAGACATGACATTACAATTACTGTACTAAATCCAATAGGATTACAAAAATTCAACATGTTTGGAAGTACCGGTACTGGTACATTTTTGATGCCGGCTACGCATTTCACATATGTAGCACAGCGGTTCTCAACCGGGGGTCCGCGAAGCCTCAAAATAGTTGATAAGCTAATTTGTATATTTTTAATTCGAAAAATCACGAGGCAGTTTCGCTTCATTACTAGTAAAACTCCAGAGCTCACATCAACAGAATGGCACTCTGAGATGAAATTTTCTACTTTGCAGACACATTTTAATTGCTAAAATGCCAATAGCCTACGTCGGCTACGGATACAAACATTTTCCTGTTTAGAGATGTTGTTTCTGCGCGGCAGACGAAATGAGCGTAGGCGCGTAGGCGCAGAAGCTTGTCTAATCTCGACGGTATAATGTAATGCCGGTGTAAATCAAACAACCTTTTAATCCAAATTAATGCTCGATAGAACGTAAACAGCACAAATAGCAGCACGCAGTACGCAGGAATATAAGGTAAAAATAGGATTTACAACGATGCTTTATCCCAATAATCTTCCAACCGTCTGTTCAGCAAAGTAACCAACGAAAACTAATCTAGCAGTAAATATATAGAGAACGAAAACGAGACTAATAATGATGATGAAACAACGCGACAATTAAATTGGCATATACCAGGATCTCACAACACAATGCCGTACGCGCGCGCTAACTAAGAAAAGGAAAATCCAGTAGATGTCGCAGTGGTCGACCAATTGCTGAATGAGCCGGAGTGATTGCTTGTGGATTCCTCGGATCCGAACCGAGATACGTCAACGGCCGCTGGTTCATCGCACACTCGATATCTGTCAAAATCGTCTAGAATTCAGTGAAGTTCAATTTTGCCTTACCCAGGATCTTTCTGAGAGGTTCTTTAATGGATCTGTTCATCATCTCGTAGAAGGCACCGCGGTGTGGTACACGTTCGGTAATGTATTTCCACGTTATTCCGTTGTCGGTAAGGAATTTATGCAGAGCTTTATTGTCTGACCGCTTTTTGAAGAACGCGCGTGTCGAAATCTGAATTAAACATTCAGCCTTTTTGAAAGTCAGTTGGTTGTCGCATATAATTTCTCGACACCAGCCACGCCTGTTTATCATTCGTTGCAGAGCACCGATGAATTCCTCCGTGGACATATCGTTGGTCAATTCCAAATGAATCATTCTACTGTGGGGGCAAGTGAACAAACAAATATACGCTTTTTGCATTGTGTCGTCGCCTACTTTAATATAAATTGGCCCCGTGAACTCGAACCCGACCTCAGAAAATGCAGGAGAAGCGCAAATGCGTTACTTTGGATAAATACCCATCTTCTGTTGGAGTGGTTTCGTGTTCCAATGTCGACATACGATACAATTTAGGAAAACCATTCTTACCTCGCTCCGGATATGAATAATAAGGAAGCGCTCACGAAGAATAGCGATGGTTGTGTCTTGAGGAGAATGAGAGTTGCTATCGTGGACATGTATAGTATGAGTTTATCCACTAACGGCTCCTTGGCGGGAAGAATAATCGGAGAACTCGTGAACTCTGGCGAATCACACAAACTCAACCGATCACCGGCAACGATTAGCTCATTTTCGAGGTCTACTCTCGGATCCATGTCATTAATTTTTGATATATTCGACACGCTCTTACCTTTGTCGAGATTTTCGATTTCGCTGCTGAATCTTGAGCGTTTAATCTGACGTATAAGGAAGTATTCCCCATTCTGAACTCATTTGGTCTAACGAATCGATTGCTGCACTCTGGGTCCATGTTCATGTAATCACGATTCCGCCAACGCAGTATTCTCGCTGTAATACGAAGAATTTTGGAATAGTCACCGTAGCGGTCCACATAAAAAGGAACTGGTGGCTGCGTGATGTTCACTAGCACGCGAGGAGTTGCGGTTTCTGTGTCGACTTGCGGATGCGGTTGTTTCAGTTGCGATTTCACAGGCCAGTCTTGACTCTTCAGACCTCAGCCAATCCGGTCCGTGCCAATGGTTGAACAATTTTTCTATTCCTGAAGCGCCATGCCGCGGCTATGGTAGTCCGCTGGATTTCCGGTGCCTGGACAATGTCTCCAAGAGTGTAGGGATACGAGATCATGGATTTCCTGAACTCTGTTCCTCACGAACGTTTTCCAATGTGAACTTGGCTTGGCAATCCATGCCAGGGCAATCTCTGAGTCGAGTGACAAATAGACTTTGTCAATACAAATTTCAGAACTCAGCGCATCCAAAATCTATCTAGTTAATTTAGCGAGACAGTGGGCTGCCATCAGCTCGAGTCGCGCAACAGATATTGATTTCAGCGGGGCCACTCTCGTTTTAGCAATCAAATACTGGGTCTGAATATTTCCTACGTCATCTCGAGCTCTAATGTAGACTACGGCTCCGTAAGCACTTTTAGAGGCATCCGCGAAACCATGGAGCTGCATGGAATTTGGAGAGCGTATTCGACAAAAAAGGTACCTAGGAATTTTGATGGACTCCAGAAGTGACAGCTCTTGGTCCATTGTCGATACTTCTTGGCGAGTGCGTCGCCCACCGCATCGTTCCAATCGAGTTTTCGTTTCCACAGTTCTTGCATCAATATCTTGGCTGTGATAACGAATGCTGAAAAGAATTCAAATACGTCGTAGATTTGATTGAGCTTGCTTAGAATGGATCTTTTGGTGACAATTCTATCTTGCTCGAGCAGTTTGGGTTTCACATTACAATACATGACATCCTGCGTCGTGTGCCATTTCAAACCGAGAGACGAGGTCTCACCATTGTTAACATCATCAAGATCGAGAATGCAATTCGGTAACTGAGCTTCCTCGGGAATGCAATCCACGACTTCTCGATTATTGGACGCAAATTTGATCAAGGACCATCCACCGTCCTTGAAAAACTCAAACCAACTTCTGTTGCTTGCAGACAACCTCTTCAACGCTATTTCCACCTACATGAATGTCATCGACGTACATATTGCGAACGATTTCATTGTACAAAGTCGCGACTAAATTTATCAACAATCGGTGCAGTATTGGAATGATGTTGGATTGTATGAATTGCGAGGAAAGGGCTTGACGAGACCCCGTACATTATTCTTTCCATGATGTAGACGTCTGACGTTCTACGCGATTCGCAATGTCGCCAAAGGTATAATTGGAATCGCTGATGATCCGGATTAATAGCCGTCTCGCAGAACATTTTACGAATGTCACCGCTCAAAGCAATTTTGTGAGTGCGAAATCGTAGGTAGCACAGCTAATTTTAACGCTTGCGTCGAGAACAATTCGAAATTTGGTGGAGCAACTCGCTTCACGAAAAACCGGATGATGCGGGA
This sequence comes from Botryllus schlosseri, assembly GCF_051294905.1. Lineage (NCBI taxonomy): Eukaryota > Metazoa > Chordata > Ascidiacea > Stolidobranchia > Styelidae > Botryllus > Botryllus schlosseri. The sequence continues at coordinate 12,622,520 of NC_137238.1, read as the reverse complement.
CATAGTAATGGGGAATCATACTAATCTTATCCAATTCCTCTTTCGATAATTTTCGCGCGAAACCATTGTCCACAATCCACATAATCCATAATCGCCCGATCGTATTTCGCCAATTTATCAGGGTTTTTCCTTAAAACCTTTTCTGTTGTTAGCAAACGAGAATATGCTTGAGAGTGATATTAGGCTGCAACTCTATTGCATCGCGTTTAAATGTTAGCGACACGCAATACTTATCCCTATCGAACGACACTGAATCATTGAATTGTGCAATTGCGTCAACCTCGTCGGAAGTATGAACCAAATCCTGATCTGTGAGCCCAATGCAGTCTTGCTTCCAAAATCGTTCGAGTTTGTTGTCCAATAGTTGCCACGGATCGAAATTAATCCGCCGCACCTCTGACGAGCTTCTAGTAAGTAAACAATTAGAAGAAAGATCAACTGAGGAATTACGTCTACATGGTCTGGCCAATACCCAACCGAATATGGTTTCAATTGCAAACGGTCCAGATTCGGGGATTTCAGGACTAATAACCGATCCTTGCATCAGTGAGAAATAACAACGTCCCCGCAATAGTATGTCTACCGTACCGCCGTCTCTTGGGAGAGGATCAGCCAGCGACAATCCGTCGAGGTGTTCAAACTGATCGCAACTTAAAGTGATGTTTTCCAAGGGCGTGCAAATAACACCTTCCTTAACGAAAGCTTGGACTTCAATACAGCCTCTAGTTTCGGAATGCAATGGTTCGAGATTGAATGCAACTAGATCCATTGAACTAGTTACTAGACTCTAGTTACTAGAGGTTACTAGAGGTTGAGCTACCGCCAAATCCGCTAATGTTCATTTGTTGCGTTCGAATAGCCAGTAGCTGCAAGTAATCAGCGAAGTTGCGGGTGATAAAGGACTTCTCAGACAACGAATCGAAAGCTATGCGAACACGCCTAGTCTTACCCTCGTTCGTAATGTGCGCAAGCGCGGTGGGAAGCAAGGTATCAATCTCGGAGTCCGGCACTGCTGATCGCCTAGCGGTAGATGCCATTGCTTTCGCGTTCGAAGATTCCAAGACATGCAGCAGTTGGTGATGAGCTTTCCCGCAATCTTTGACCTCACAACGGGCTTTGCACTGATAGAAATGCTTAGGATGTGCAAATTCACCCTGCGGTGCGAGACACATAAAACTAGGCTTACCATATTTTGGAAATCTAAAAAGGGGGCACTTTTTCAGAAATTTGAGACTTCCAAAATCGGAGAAGAATTCTCAAAATCCGCTGAATTTATCTCACTTTGCGATCGGTTGACTAATAAAAAAAGGTCATCTTTCCGCTCAAAACTCAAAATAACGTTTTTCTCTTCGCATTGCTAAGTGGATGACTAATTTACGGCATATCACTCGCAATTTGCTCTAAATCTGACCTAAATTTTCAAAAAAGAGGACAAAATCTAAAAAAAGAGGACAAAATGGCGTCCTCCGAGGACACTTTCAAAAAAGTCAAAAAAGAGGACGTATGGTAACCCTACCTAAAACACACCTTCCCTGGATTTGCTAACAAATCATACATTCGTTGCACTGGAGTTAATTTCAGAAATTCTGTTGTAAATTGTTTCTGCGCGGCACACGAAATGAGCGTGTGGCGACTAAGGCGCAGAAGCCTGTCTAATCTCGACGGTATAATGTAAGGCCGGTGTAAATCAAACAACCTTTTAATCCAAATCAATGCTTGTAGAACGTAAACAGCACAAATGGCAGCACGCGCAGTACGCAGGAATATAAGGTCAAAGGTAGGATTTACAACGATGCTTTATCCCAAGTATCCAACCGTCTGCTCAGCAACGTAACCAACGTAAACTAATCTAGCACTGAATATATAGAGAATGAAAACGAGACTAATAAATATGATGAAACAACGCGACTATTAAATTGACATGTACCAGGATCTCACAACACAATGCCGTGCGCGCGCGCCAACAGATATTGTGGAATAAATAAAACTTGGATTAGTAAGGTTAATCACGAAATCCATTTCTCCTGTGATATAGCCTAGCCTACATAAGCATTTTCCATAATAATTTCAAGATGTACTGCTATATGCAAATGACCGGGCTTGACGTTATATGTTTATTACAAAACTTGTTTGTGAATTGTGGTGCATATATTTGTTGCGATCATACCAAAATGTGTCGTCGGAAGCGTGGCGTTATTATTACATTCGCCCCCACCTATATTTGTTTGAATGGATTTTCGGCACTACGTTCATAATAACTCAACGGCGCAGATTTTCAAGACACGACCCGGTATTTCAAGAAATGCAGTTGCGGAATTCGCTTCAAAATATAGTAAAAGTCAACTCAACTCAATTTGTACATAAATAGTACGGTGTTACTTTCAAGAAAAGTCACTTTGTTACTGTTTATCACTAATAGCCTACAGTTCTTATTTGCACACGACAGATGACGATTGTACGATGATTGAGCTAAATTTGAACTAAAACTTCGTGGGTCCGCGAAGCCAAAAAGGTTGAGAACCACTGCTATAGCCTGATAGATGACATTAACAAGGAAACAGATTCAACTCATCCGCGGCGGAGTATGTGGTGTCACAGGTCATAAGTCGACTAATATTCCAAAATAGAAGAGAGAATGCACCGAATGAAATATTTCAATCACCAAATCAAAGTCAGCCAGGGGGTGTGCACCAGTTACGTGCGGTCCAATGAGGCAAGTGAGGCAGTGCCTCACCTGTCGTCTGGGTGAGAAAGTGAAAATTGTGAAAACCCTCGATGTTTTACATCGATGTTCATAAATACCTAAATTTGAACATTTTTTTCACCCAACATCATCAATTTGCATAATTATTATTCAAAAATACAGCGCGAAAAAAGAGGTGAGACGCAGGTGAGGCACGGGGAGGGGGGTCGTGCCTCACCTGCGACAATGCAATTCATCATAAATAGCTCGGAGTTCATAATTACTGGTATCAATCAAATGCTATCGTCACACTGATTCCGAAAATCAAAATAGTAACAGTGTCAGAGCACCTGAACCCCCCAAAATCGCCAATGAAGGTGACATTCAGCTTTATTGCAGACAATGCCACCGCAGAGAAACAATAGCCAGGTGAGGCACAAACGAATCTGCCTCATGCACTATTCGCTAACAATTGGACAATCGAAGCGCAGTGAAACGCGCTATCGTATTCCGAATCCAACAGTATTTTAGGAACTATATAGTAGCGACGTTCAATACGTAATGCGGAGCCAATACGTTCCCTTACTTAGGTAGCTGTTATGTAGGCCTATTTCCCATCCATAGCTATACGTTAAATTATGGTATGTGATAGCTACTTGCATAGGCTGTATTGTCGTTGTTTGTGTCCTTTATGCTGTGTTCAACTGCAATATCTATTACTCTTAATTGTGGTATGTCATAGCTATACTTTCATAGCCTGCGTTGTCGTTGTTTGTAGTCAGTGGTGCCACTCCTAGTGTTTTTACACTATATTTAGTGTATTTTGACTTGACCTATGTACAAATTTCTTTCGAAATTCGGCAAATCTGTTTTTTTACTGAATAAAATTTGTAACTACGGATGCTATTTTCATGTGCTTCGAATAAGTTATACCGGGACTTGAAGAGATAGTAATTATTATCCGTCTGAACTTGCCCATTCAGCACAATAGCGAACAGTCCTACATGTATTGTAAAATATGGAATTGCAACGACTATCAGTGCGCGAAGAAAATGCTCTTTATACCCACGTGCTTGTGTGTGTGTGTATGTGTGTGTGTATGTACGGGGAGCGTGCCTCACCAGCCACGAACCTCACCGCACGTCACTGGTGTGCACAGTACTAAATATTCACGGCAACTAAATGTAGTACTGTACCTTTTACGATGCTTATCTCATCCATCATTCCTAGGAATCTTCAACGATCGTGTCCACTTTCTTCAATCACAACACGCTTCGCTGTTCGCACCACCCTTTGCTCAAATAATAATAATAATAATGTTTAAACAGTGTACCAACTTGATAGGGTGTACTGGGGTGCACCAGATGCCGCATTACCAAGGACCAAGGACTATCAGCTATCACAATAAAAAAGCAAGTTCATGCTTCACAACATTTTGACTCAGGGTGGCAGGTCACTTAGCAGTAATATAACGTTACATGCTAGAGTTTACACGCTAGACTGTAATGTTTCAGTCACCTCCGGTATATCCAATCTACATGTTCTTCTGTACATTTTACCCCCCTACCTACATTCTGTCCGTGTAAATCAAGCCATGCCACAATTGTTGTACTTGCCGTCACGCAACGTTAAATCAGCTTCTCTAAACCAGTAATAACTTCAGCGATGGAAAATATGGTAACTGATATCATTTGGTTCTATCTATTTTCAATTATCAAATGCTTCGGCGGTAACACACCGTCGCGCAACAGGCAAGCTACCTAATAAACTGAATAGTGAAGGCTACATGTTTGTAATGTGAATTTGTTATTAGAAATGTCAATTGTAAGGGAGTCTGTTCCAGCTAGTTTTGTTTTGTATTGTTTGTGGTATTCATGGTGTTTTTCGACTACTAAGGTCATTTTCATCAAGCTGATATTCTTCATGTTTATTCCGTAGCTGTCGACTAGTACGGCCCACTTCTGGGCTTTTATAAGACACCGGCTACGCGGATGAGATTGCGAGGAGGAGCCTAGATAAACCTCGAATTCTTAGGCAGGAATTCTGGAGTCGACCTCCGTCGGACTCGCACCCGTAAGTCATTGGGCTCATGCTGATGATCAGGAATATAACGAGGCGTTAAAAACAACTCCATTGCCATACAGGCGTCGCAATGTCCACTTTTCTATTGTCCACGAATTGTGTAATCCAATATTACAAGGTGTGCAAAATATTGGGTACAGGAAGTAATGAGATTCAATATGATATGGACCGCAACTTTATTGTTCCCATTAAGCAAACTTCAAATCGAACTCTAAAGGATTAGATTTATCCGAAGGCTGAGAAATAACTTGAAGGTATACCGTATTTGCGGTATCATCAGAAAATCTAGCATATTCGATTGTTAAATGTGCAATTATCTGCAGCCAATATTTGGAATAAAGTGAACATTTTGAGTTCCTGAGATCCTACCCCAGGATAAGTCACTGTTTGGACCTCTTAAAGCAGGGCGGGCAACTTCTCCAGTCGGTGGACTGGATATAGGAGAAATAAGTACTTGGCGGGGCGGATTGCTGAATCGATACATTATTCGCCCATTTATCCACATATACAAGGTATAAGTTGTATTTAATGATTGTATTTTAACGACAGCAATGTCACTTTAAAGCCATTTCTCGACGATAATGACGAAGACAGTGTGTTCTGTGTGTGAAACTCAGAAATAACGAACCTTGGTAGGTTTTGCACTGTAAACCGTGTCCATAGATTGCCATTTTTCACGTCATTATAACATATTTGGTTGGAATTCTTTGCATTTCAACTTCGCACCACTCTATGCATGGCGCTGGCAGCATAAAAAAAATCAACATCAAACGGACATGCTCGTGATGCACCTTACCAATCTCAAAAAGTTTACTTCCTTTGTTACAAAAGTTTGCTCGAAATATCCAGCTTTCCGTTTGTGAATATTTAGTGACTCTCTGCATCAAAAGCGAAATACACTACATGTAGGTAGTCAGCGAATGATGCTTATTCAACCAATTTGAAATTCATATCGTTGTCTGATGTAAAAAATTTAACAGGCGTGCGGTTTTAGTTGACGTCATATGTTTATTGTATCATAAAAACCAAATCTGTGCGATTAGCGTGTTTGCTACTGCTGTATAACTTGTTAATGCGGTATTATCGGTAGCAAATATAGAAACACGTTTTACACTCTATGCTCAATATCAGAGTAGCAATACTCGGACGACGAATGCGTTGTCCGGTCTGGCCTAGACCGTTAAGGCGTAAGTTTATAATCCTTGCCAGTCCTCGCCGAAATTGTTGGCAAAGCGACAGAAGATATTGATTTTATGGGATTATTATATCATTTGATTGCCCCAGTTGATACACTTCGCGACGTGTAAAACGTCAATGTGTACTTAGCATTGTGGCAATATTGACCCGAGTCGCCGCTAGGTATCGTGTACATTAATATAGATAGGCTCTCACTTCACTGAAATGTAGGGTTGGAATTAGCAATATGACGTCACGTGACGTCATGAGGCTCATGTCCGCGTTCACACAGAACCTTTAGAAAAGGTTCGCGTTCACGCGGACCTGGACCTTCCAGAGGTTCACACCATCCCTACCCGGTACCCTAAATTTACCAAGATATCAATTCATTAGGGTTGAGTAGGTGACAGAATAGCGTCGTTGGTGAACTGTGTGGCCTAATTAATCTCGATATTGAATTCATGCGGCCCGCGTCTACGAAATTTGAAAAGTGGCCGCGACCCGTTTTGAGTTGGCGACCCCTGGCATAAGCGGTGCCTTACAAAAGCATGGAAGTGTACCGAGCGTCGGTGTTTACGGAATCAAAAATAAGAACTATCAGGCTGGTGTAAATGACCATTGTCGTCGACAAACACCATGATTACCACAAACGACTTTAGGGTTGAGTACATCGTTAATGCCGATAACGCAAGTCTTCTCGCTTCGACGAACTTACGCGTAAGCTCCACTCTCGCACGCTGCGCTTACACGTCTATAATAACATACAGTCACTAACATTTGACGTAGTAAGCAAGTAGTGGGGAATCTCGAAAGACTGGGGCCGCGGGCCACATTATCATGTATGACGGAAAACTGTCCGCGGGCCGGATCCGCCATTTATTCTGAATCGATCGAGTAACGAATATTGTGTAAATTATGCATGAGAAGGATATTGTATTGCTCTCACATACCGTAGTAAACCAAATTTGAAACAAATTTCTGGTGCCCACCCGACATCTAGGCCACAACATAAAACATTCTTATTTTGCCACAAGGAGGACAGTTACAATGACTACGGTACTGACACTAAGCCTGACAGTATAAGATCACTCGAAAACAGTACTGTGGTCTTAGTTTATTCGAATTGCGAAACGGAAAGAGAGTACTTACAATTTAGAGTACACATATTAAATTTATAGAGACAAGCAGCGATAACGAAACGTGGAAATATTGACGTAGGCTATAGCCCGGAAATTCGATCCAGCTAAATATTCGCGTTACATTTCACGAATATCAGTCTGACAAAGTTGTATAATATAGCCGGGCTTTGTGGGGTCGCATTAGGATGCCACCCTGACTAAAAACTCTTTCCACAGGGGCACTCTACGCAGGTATAGCCAGTACTCGTTTCGCCAGGTTGTACAACAAATTCAGATTTTTTTATTCTCTCCCCAGTATGTAATTGGACAGATGTGTTCTAGTGACATGTGGCTAGCAATTCCATTAAAATCCAAATACTTGAGGAATCGCCGTGAGGAACGGTCCCAGAATTGACTCTAATTCAGAAAGCTGTCCCCACTCCCTTCCACTAAATATTAGCTCATAATGGCCGGCTTCTTTACACAATTCGGATAATCTTCCGTGGTCAAGCATAATTACTTTCTCAACTTGTATCAGAGTTGAGTTCCAACTAGTGAAATTTGAAGCTGGTATTAATTTGTTGCTACCAAACTTGGCTTCGAATAAATTCAGGTAATTTGTGCTGCTATGCAATATACTTGGCAGTTTGCTGAGTTTCGACAAAGCTGGTCGAATGCATTTTATGTGATCCAAAACGTCTTTGATGCAAAGCTGCATAGTGTGGGCAAAACATGCCAAGCGTCCTCTTTTGGCTGTGTCGCAAATTTCACGACTCAATACAGTAAATCCTACGGGGTCTTCCCAATCACTCATGTCATCACTGGGAGTCTCCGCCACATCATCTTCGGTATCGCTACACTCGGGAAAGCTCACTCGGTAGGCCTTTTTCATGTTGGACGCATTGTCAGTAATAACGAACTCAACTTTGCTTTTTATGCCATATTCCTCCATCATTTGTTCAAAATGGGCAATGATGTTGGCACTGGTGTGTTTTCCTACGAACCTTTCACATGCCAGTGTATATGACTGTATATTCAGTGAATTAGATTCTTCAATTAGCACATGACAGGTTATTGGGGATGGTGTGAACCTCTAAAAGGTTCAGGTTCGTGTGAACGCGAACCTTTTTGAAAGGTTCTGTGTGAACACGAACGTGAACCTCGTGACGTCACATTGCTAATTCCAACCCTATCTTCCGATGAAGTGATAGCCTATATTAACGTACACGATACCTATAGCGAAGACTCGGTCCACATAATGCCACAATGCTGAAGTACATATCGGCGTTTTAAGCGTCGCTAAATTTATCAACAGCGGTAATCAAAGGATATAATAATTGCGTAAAATCAATACATTCCGTCGCTTTGCCAACAATTTCGAAGAGGACTTACCAAGGAATATAAGCTTACGCCTTAACGGTCTTAGCCAGACCGGACAATGTATTGCTACATTGATATTGAGCAGAGTGTACAACGGGTGTCAATGCTCGCTACCGATACCACAAACAACAGGTTATGCAGCAATAGCAAGCACCTCAATCGCAGGGATTTGATTTTAATGATACAGTAAAGAAATGAAGTCAAGATTGACCCCGTACGCCCGTTCGATTTTTTACATCAGAAGATGATATCAATGTCATTCATTGGTTGAATAAGCATCATTCGCTGACTACGTATATCGCTCGTGATGTTGTGTGATTGCGGGCCAAGCTCACAGCAGATAGTCACTAAATATTCACAAACGGAAAGCTGGTTATTCCGAGAAAATTTTGGCAACAAAGCAACTAAAACTTTTAAAGTTGTCAAGGTGCATGGTGCATGTTCGTTAAGCGTTGATTTTTTTATGCTGCCAGCACCATGCATGGAGTGGCCCGCAGTTGAAATACAATAAATTTGAGCCAATGATCTTATAATGGAGTGAAAATTACAATTTACCAAAAGCTTCACAGTGCAGAACCCCACAAGGTTCTGTTGTGAACACGAACCTCTAAATTTCCGAGGTTCACACACAGAACACGAACGTGAACCTCACGTTCACACCATCCCTACAGGTCATACAAATGTAGGAACGCATTCCTCTATCAGACCATATGTCAACAGTAATGTTTACGGTTTCACATTGTGCCAGTTTTCTTTTTATATTTCCCTTGATTTCATTCCGTTTTTTGACAAGAAGGCCAACAAATGTCTTACCACGTGGGAACGGTATCTGGAAGTAATAGTGTCGAGAAATCGGTTGAAACCAACCGAATCCACTATTCTGAGGGGCATGCCCTCCTGAGCAATTAAATCCATTAAAATGGAATTAGTGATGGCCTGAGCTTGGGTACTGCCTGGAAGCATTTTTGAGGATCCCAAAAGGTAGGGCGCTATGCTTTGTACATTTTCCTTTCGCGCTTTTGAGTTGGTGTATTCTTGACACCTGTATAAAACACACTTCATTCAAGATATTGGAACGAACGGTGAATGTTCATTTCATTTTCGCTGAACAAAAAGCTTCCTAGGCTGTATTCAATGAAGCTCCTCAAACTGAAATCGTGCTCATAAGAGCAATTCGGATGGACTGGGAAGCGCTTTGTATTCTTTGAAAACATCGACTACTTCGTTTTAAATCAGCACCAGACAGATATGGCAATGGTCGAAGAGGCTGCTGTTGGTGATTGTGCCTGCGAACTGTTTGGATGCTGGATGGCGGGACAAATACATAACGTATTCTCCGCAGAATTTGAAGGAAAATATTTTTAATTTCAATTGGTAAATGTGAATTTGATTTAATTATTACTCTAACAAAACAAGCTTGCATCATTGAACCGTCGTACTGTAGCCGCGTGTACGTTCCATTATATTTCTCACGTTCAGACGCCACCGCCCCCAGGCCACAACACACGTCGAGACATACATTTTCGAAGCATAGCCATAGCCAGTGATCATCTAAATTGCGTGAAACCGCCAGCAACCTTAAAAAACATGCGCTGCCAGGTTCAGATATAGTTTGATCTTGTATTGTAAGACTCAATTGTAGGTATCGTAGATCGTACCGCTTCGAATGGGTAATTCTGTAGCGCTCCTTCTAGACAAGTCCAATTTAGACATGCATTCGTCGCCTACATTTCAAAGCCTATTGCTATGACTCGCCTCTGGCTCCATAACAATTTCGTGAGTTCAATCATGAAGTAGTCGGCCTGCACGCATCTTTAGGCCTAGGAGTGCATTCCGTTGCCGTATGAAATACTGATACTACTATACGTAAAACGTACTACATACTGATGTGCGAAAATATCTAAATGTGAAAATATGAACTGTACGTACTTACTCAGATAAATGCTTTCCCTTCAAATGACGAGTGAAATTCGAAATGGTACCGAACCGATCGGATACTTTTGATCCACATAATTTGCACTTTGGGACATGTCGATTATTTGGCCTATCTGACATGTAGTCTATATACATATGGTTTATAACCATGGGGACCGACATCTTGAATACTCAATCAAAATCATGTCGCATTAAGTGCGTAGAACCGCTACGCTACGTGGGTAATTGTATAGCCCAGTGGTCGGGAACCTATGGTTCGCGAGCCATAGATGGCTCTTTTGGATATAAGATATGGATCTTTGCCAAATATTTATTTGTTGTCTTGAATCGATCAATGTTGCAGCAACTTTTTAGTAGATTTTCATCACGGCCAGAATAATTATTCTCGTGACAGTATAAACATGTCTTTGAGAGGCAAAGGCAATGATGCCGCGTTCAGGTTTAAGGGTTCGGACCCCTCTCTCAAAATCTGCAAATTCAAGTTGCTGTCACGCCAGCAACCAATATCACTCGCCAATTTGATGTAACCGACTCGAAGTCTTGGATTCGACGAGACGTGGATTGATCAGAGAGAATAGCACATGGTGACGTTCATACGGCAACGCAGTTTTCAAATACGCATTCTCTTCCTGATCAACGGCGCGAAATGAGCTGCCGTATACGTTACATTGACACTTATAAAGTCGAATTACAAACAACGTCATAGCTATCCACGTTCTTGGTTGGTAAGTAGCTCTGTAGTACCGGCCGACAAAATGTAGGCGTGTAGCGCAACGTTATATGTTACCGCCGAATTCTTTGTGAATATAGAAGTCGATCAGTATTTAGATTTTCGGAATCTTTACAGTCACATTCGGTTAATATCAGTTACAATAAATTGAAAGCTATTTACGATGAATTGTTTACCAATGGCGAGGCTTTGGCCCGTCCATGCGGCTTTAGGCCTACCTCTCGTTTCTCGATTTATTTTTAAACAATAAATATGCAAATTGTGTGATTTTCGGAGAAAAATGATCATAATCTCTTCATTCATGAACTGAAAAGTGCTAAAAAATACCAATAGTAATTGAACGTTTCGCAATTTTCGTTTACTCATCCTGACGACAGGTGAGGTTCTGCCTCACTTTGTTCCGCTGACCCGACGTTACTTTCACTGATGTATCACAGCTAAGAGTGGATATGGATATATACCGTTGTAGTGAACATGATTGGCTTTACCTACGCATGTGTTCTCGCATTTAAAGGAGATAACGACGAACCTATACGTTCTCGCAACACAAGTTTAAAGATTAAGCTTAAATACGGCAACCAGCATGATTAATACGAGTTTTTACAGAGAAAATGTGGCGCGCACGACGAATCCCATATAGTTCCAATTAGTGCTACGATGACGTCACGGAATTTCGATTATGACGTAACAGTTGATGACAATATGGCTCTTTGGGAGTTGAAATCCTAAAAATAAGACCAATATGGCTCTTTAGACAAAAAAAGTTCCCGACCACAGGTATAGCCTGTAATAATCACCCACAGCACAGAGGGAAGAATAATGCAATGCACATTACACAGCCCCTCCCCTCTACACATACATAATACACAATTTGAGCCAAACCAATTGTTGGCAAATAACATATACGGATACGTTTAGACTATATCCGTTCGATTTAAATCATACATGATGTTCTTACGCACGAAGCAGTCTAGAAATGAGATACATTTGTCGTCGTCTTTCCCATCGGTTTGTTGGCCACAACTTCACGCCTTCACTTTTCCGAGGCAGAAGGGGCTGGTCTCGAAATGAATTTGTATCTTCAGCCCCACCCACTAATCGCACATCCCCACACCAAAGCATGCCAATGGCCCTCGACGGTGTTTTCGAGAGAAACCCGTCGGACAATTATTATCATGAATTCGAAACTAAGGTCGGCACATTTTCATGATAAATCCATATTTTATGAGCGTTTAGCTTATTAGCTATATAGTACTCAACACAGGGACCTTGGATATGAAAAACTATCCACAAGTAAATCGCACGAAGCCTTGGCGACCCAAATATAAACCTTTAGCGACCCATAGGGGAGATGTGGTACCGATGGATCACTGGGACCGAAAATACTTGAAGATTTCTCCATGATGATTCCATGATTACACTCCGTGAATTTGTCTACAGTTACATGCTGGCAGAATCTTTCCTCACATGCAAACAAATTCGACCTGCATGAGTTATGGGGTCTGTGACGAATGATTTACGTTTTAGGGGGTGTAAAGTAAATTTGGATCGACATTTGCATTTTTCTATATCCTCTTTCAGACTAACAAACCCGCCATAATTTTTGATGTGAATTATAGGGCTTGTATCAGGGTATAAAATGGCACATATTATTTGAATCAATACCACCCTCGAGTGGACTATTTTCAATTCAATTACAATATTTATGGGGTGGGGGACCTATGGTACCATAGCCAAATCAAACAAAATAGATGGACCAACTAATCACTTAACAACAGAAACTCGCCTACATATATATAGTAAAGCATAGTTACCTGTGGTGTTTTGTCGCTACTACGAGGTATTTGAAAGTCAAAATGTCGATTTGCGGGTAATTTGTATGTGGCATTAATTTTGTAAGTTTGGGGGCAAATCAAAACATGATTTCATGCCAACATTTGAGTTGATATAATCTATTTTATTCTTGAAGGTCGCGACGAAACATTCTTCATTGGCGTGCTGTAGCTTAGCTAATAGTACACAACAAAACAAGTTACCAAATTTGAGTTTTTGAGCGTATGTCTCATAGGTCCCATAGTCGTGTGCCTTTGGACCCACCGGGTGGGGACCGATGACACGTTCGAGCAACAAATTTTAAACGTTTATAAATATTTTTTGAAAAGGCTGATATTCATGTAAATGTCCGCGATAGGTAGAGCTTGTATCGAAGTGTTGAGACAGCAATAGATCCGCTATTCTTGGCCGAAGATTTGAGGGCCAGAGATCATTTTGCAATTTTTGATCCATCGGTACCACATCTCCCCTATACATTAAGAACCACAACTTGTAAATGTGTGCCATTGATGATGGTATTTAAATTACTTTCTTCGAGTCCCGTGCTAATCGAAGGGCCATTACGAGAATATGATGAATCTTTAGAGACAGAGAGCAGAAAGCCACTTCTACGTCATGTTTTCCTGCGTGTCGCGGGCTTAGACGGCCTCATGCACTGAATGCCTGCCACTACGCCTGCTTTCGAACCAGACTTTTGATTGCGTGATAAATATAGTGCGCAAATACTCGTCCGCGGCGGAGTATGCGATGTCGCAGGTCATTATATAAGTCGACTAATATCCCAAAATAGAACAGAGAATGCGGCGACTGAAATATTTAAATCATGAACCGGGTGGTGTGCGCAGTCGTAGATATTCACGGTAACTAATACTATGCAGCACTGTACCTTTTACGATACGTATCCCATTCATCAGTCTTAGGAATCTTCAACGAACGTCTCCGCTTTCCTCAATCACAGCACGCTTCGCATCACCCATTGCTCAAAGCTCAATAGCCAGACGGCTCGCAGACGACTGCGAAATAAGTGATATTCATCCGCACACATATGCCACCAATAATATTTACTGTCCACGTTATAATGTTCAATGTAGGTCGGTTTTTGATACAGAAACATCCATCAACACATATAGTCCCTTTCTTTCCCATCTAATTTCCTATAAATTAATTGTTATTCTTCCAATGTGGTTCACTACTTACTTACCTAACCGGACGCTGCTTGTGATGTCACAGTTGCGCGTTTGGTTGTTTACTACGAATATCAGAAAGAAAGATAAAAACGCGACGGGTAACAAGTAGGGCTGGGCAAAATCGAGTACCTGAGTGATTCGATTCTGAATCACGTATTATGCTTCGAGTCGAGTGGAGTATTCGAGTATCACTCATTATGACGTCACAGCAAAATGTAGTGTCATAGTTCAAATATGTAGGCTACCTTTTATGCCACCCCAAAGAATATAATGCCTGTTATCCACGACATTGAAGATACTTCTGTATTTCTCCGACCCTACCGCTTTCATTGCACTATGTGACATAGTCGTGGGAGGATCATGACTGCGGAAATGTCTTTTTCCAGTAACCTTAGTAGCTTTGTACTATATGTTTCGTATGCTGCGATACGGAAAATCAAGGTTTCAAGGCTTCCGCAGTGGAAAATAGTATAAAAACCATAATTCTTGTTGATAAAATAACTTTCAGTAGCGAGGCGCGTATGATTTCAGTACTCGAAAAAATCGTATTTTGCTACTCGACTCGAATCATGAAAATAATTACTCGATTCAGATTCGAGTACTCGAATCATTATGCCCAGCCCTAGTAACAAGTCACCGTGTCCGCCATTAACAAATGGTCAACTGTGCCTGCGGTGCTGATATTTCTAGATTCAGAAAAATAAGATGATATATTCTAAACTGATTTTTTAACTCATCAGCCCTATCTGTGACAACAAGTCTAACCGCCGAGACCGACCGTGTAGCCATAGCCTTATATTATAATGGCTATGGTGTAACCACATCAGCTACGATTTTCAGTTGTTTCTTGTACCCAACTGTGTACCCTACCGAAATTGGTACTTAGGTCAACTAGTTCCGTGTGATATACTCCTGTCTCGTGAACGAGTTTGAATCAGGTCACATCGGAACGAGAATGATATCACAATGACATTCAGTTGCACGTATACAATGGCTGCTTGGGTTCGGAAGCTAATCAATTTGCCAATGGCCTGGTAAAATGCAGTAGCGAGAAACTGTCAGTAATCTTGCGATAAAATTCTGGTAACTTGACTATGCAGCTAAAGTAATATTACATTACAAAATGTGAAATTACAACCTACACGCAGCTATTGGCTGCGACCGGTGATTCGTTGTAACATTTGCAGAAATATTTTCGCAAATCTACCAGATTTTTTTCAGTGTAGCTCTTGATAAGTGGTACACGGGGAGTTCTTCGAGTTTCGATAAACGGTCATCATGAACGTACTTATGAAAGCGGTTTTCAGAACCGGTGAAGTGTAAATGTGTAAAGTTTTCAAAAAACCGATCTGCTTGGTAATTGTATTGGCGCGGTCTCTGTGTCAGAAGTTGTGCAGTAATCTCTGCTTCACGATATCTAACAAGCAGGGCCGTAACAGCACTTCGTCAGCCCCCCCCCCCCAAAAAAAAAAAACTTTGGTGTTGGGCCCCCCATAGGGTTATAGACCGAACTTCTTGGGGTATTCGCCCCCCACACCCCCCTCCGGCGATACCCTCTTTACCGCTAATTATCATATTGGTTGGGAGTTTGTTTAGTGAATCAGCCTTTGTCGCCTATGCGCACGAAGCGCGGGAAATTTCTAGAATTCATGTTTGAATCGGTCAGTATGATGGCGAATTGCATATATACTGTTATCAATTTTTATCTTCTCTCTGCTCACGTAATCAGATTTGCCGGTAGAGCTGAGTGAGGTGTGTTTGAAAAGGTAGGACCACTCAATAATAATTAAACATTTTCGGGAGTATACCCGTTGGCAGAAACGAAACAGCATCTCGTCAGGCCCCCAAAAACGTGGATCTTGGGCTCCGATAGGGTGACGAAACGGCCCCTCCATCACATTGTTCGCGTTCGTCACGAAATAATCTGTACTGTATTGTGAGCCAGCGCGAAGCGCGAAAATTTTCGATAATTTATGATAAAATCGGTCAATCATATATATTATGCTATCAATTTATTCTTGTCTTGACACTTTGCATGACCGATAAAAAATACAAGAATATACAAGGCTACCAATTTAGACCAATACTAGTCATAAAGATCCGGTACGTCTGGAGTCATGGATTTGCTATATGCTTGAACTTTGAGTTTGAGATATTCTATAAGGTCATGCCATTGTATTGTTGAGACAAACCGGGTAAAGCGAAAAGCACAGGTTTTCCAGGGTTTTAAAATTCGACCTCGAATTGGAAACTATATATCAATAGAATCGAATGGAGCGATTGATGTTTGTCGGCAATGATGCATGAGAACTGAATCTAATAAGCTACCGTCGATATTTACGTCGTGACAGTCATATATATAGTTGGCTAATGGCTATACATAAGGTCGTATCACATACATCAGTATGACTGCAAGTACGGCAGGAGAATTCTTTACAAGCAATCTCCTTGACGAGTTGAGGTTGGAACCGAGCTGGGAAAAGATCAGGAGATATTTGCTTTATGGTTGTGTAACATTATCCTTATTCACTACGTACATCAACCATGACATCTCAGTCGAATGTCTTCCCGCCTTTTCAAATGGTACTGACGTCATGGACCTTACGTTTCAGTCTTCACATGTTAACATGTACTGCGGTAATAGCCCTCGCTTGCTACCAATACGATATGCTGGTCTTTCCCTTCAATTTGCAACTATTTGGATTTCAGTAGTGAGCTCATACTGGCTGTATCTCTATCCCGAGATAAAGGACTCATTCAGAACTTTCGCCTTGTTTTGTGAAGCTGTTCTAACTATCAACCTTCCCGCCGAGTTGATCCACACCATATTTGCTACACTTACAATAAAATCGCTATTGAATCGGAATTCCAGTTTACCTGCACCGATGAACGAACTAGCCCCGGAATTAGAGGATGGGAAACGTATACAAGTTCATGAAGCCTTTCAATTCTTCAGATTTCTCAATTCAAAAAGCAGTATCTCAAGACGGTATTTCTATCGCAATATTTGGACGATCCTTTTCCTTGTTTTTTTTATATGTAGTGCCGGGCTGTTTGCCGTAAAGTTGGGGTCTGAAGTCGGAGACGTCTTTGAGTGCGATTACAAAGTTGCAACCACCAGTCTGGTATTCGTATGTGTCTACGGAGAAAGGATTCCGACATTAATTTGCATAGTTCTGTACGGGATTGGTCTATTGTGTCAACTCTGTACTATCCAATGGGGCATGATTAAGGTTAAACCGGGACACCTCGGTGAATGTGTACTGGTAGAAGATTCACCTTTGGAATTCATGGTGACATTTTGGAATAACTCTAATCCCTCGCATTCGGGATTACTGGCAGCCTATGTAACTGCTTTCCACCACTATGATCTGAATGATATTGACGACTTGAAATCCGCTGGGCCAAACGGACATCATGATGTACCAACAAAAAGCGACGTGGATACAGCAAAACGAGGTTGATATATTTTAAACAATTTCTGCTTTAGTCTAGGAAAACTAAGTGATATATAAATTTCGTCATTTCAATGACTCAAGGACGTAGTTCTAATATATTTGCTTATATACCATCAGGCTGCTTGAGTTTATATCAGAACTAATTTTTGGTACTCGGCTGTGTATAACATGATACGACCGTTGACGATTCTTCTATTGTAGAAACGAATATGATGGGAAGGTCCCGAGTAACGTGTCGCTTTATTTTCCCTCATTCTCAATAATAACGCGACTGAAAAATGTTTGAAACAATTATATCCGAAATACTTGGTAACTAAATTGGAGTGATCGTACGATGCGGATTGCGTGATATCGATTCACGACACCCACCTGTAACTATTTTTCCGGTGTCAGATAGATATTGATTTTTAACACTCGAAGCTATATTAAAATGATGATTACAACCGTTACCAGATTCGTCCTTCGTCCTTCGTCCGAACCGTGGAAAGAGCAACTCCGATCCTTCCGAATCGTCACGAAAATACCATGGAGCACCGAATCAAGTCGAACTCAGACGTAGGGAACATTTCTACTACCCTAATGCAGTGGTTCAAAACATTTATCAATTTGCAGTCTCCTTACGCTAATGTGCTAGCCTTCGGAGAATGCCTAATTTTTGCTGACTTACAAAACAAAAATCCACTACATTACACATCAAACTACACGTCTAATAGATCAACATATAATACTGGTGCACAAAGGTGACTGTGCATCAACAAAGTGTAAAACTAACAATTCCGTTGAAATAAGATTTTGACACAAAATTAAAAATTGCATTTCAGCGGGACTTCTTCTGTTCCGTTACAAACCAGTTCAGAAATTCGGGTCTTTGCCTTAGAAAGTACCATGTGTTGTTTCGATCGAAACGCAATAGCGAGATATCAGTTGCTCAATTGTAAATGAGGTAATAAATACACTGTTCAACAGCCAATTTGCTTCTGAAACGATTCAAGTCAATCTTGGCTAATTTGATATCGCTGATAACGAATAGTAATCTGAAATTTGTTGCATCATGTCAAAATGTATCAAGTCATTTAAAATATAAATGAAACAAATTGAAATTGATTCAAAATTTCAGACTTCATATTGCGTCATTCTAAAGTCGTTTCAAAATGTTTGTAATCTTGGGACGAGCTTGAGGCACAGTTTTCTTCATTCATTCTGTGACATCGTTGAGATTCGGGCATAAGTTGTGTTGCCCATTAAAATCTTCATTTGACAAAACTTATCTCAACGTTGCGTTCCGAGAATTTCATAATTTATCCTGGCGCATGTGCAATGCTGACGAAATATGCTTTTCCTTTTGAAGCATAAGATCCAAAGCAGGTTAAACATTGTGACTTATTGCTCTCGTAAACCATATAAAACAACTTTTTCCCAGGAATATTCAGTTTTCGTCCGAACACTCGTCCTTAGTCTTCGAGTAATGTCACGTTTTCTGATTTCTCGTTTTGCTTATAATTGCTTGTAATACTCTGCATAATTCCTTATTGGAGGTGTAAGCAGCAGCAGCTCTTTTCGACGATAGCATTATAGCAGAAAAAAGCGCGGGAAACAGATAGACTCAGATCAGACAGGGCTTGGGCGTCGCCCACCTGTGGATTATATCTTGGATTTAACCATTGGGATATACGAAACGACAGCAGCTGAAAGACGAAGACAGAACAAAGCTGCTGCGACGCCGACGTCTGTCACCGATACAAAGTCCTTTCGCGAACCTCTGCTGAACGTCCAAGAAATACCTTGGATTTAAAAGAGACTCAGCAGGCTGAAGTGAGAGACTGCTCTCTGACCGCCTTAGTAGAGGGGACGTCGGAGAAAGTCTGACGATCGCCTGGGTCGCAAAGACAAACCAAGACCCGAGAAGAGGACTCATGACAAATAAAGTAGTAAGTCTATTCCCTAAAATAGACCCAGAGACTATACTTACTACTTTATATCACCCTATATATAGAAACAAAGAGGACAAGACCTCCTCTTTCACGCGCGTACTGTCTGCGGACTAACACTCCGCAGGACATCATATACTACTTACCTGCGGACTAAACACCCGCACGGTACCATGGCAGCCTATACGCAACGCCCAAGATCCTTGGATGTAACCATTCCTGAAGGAATGACAGTCTCTGAAATCTATTCCGCAATAATGGACTTCCCTCCTATTAGAAATCTGACGGACTACATTGAATCAATTTACCGAATAGGGGCGCGAACGTACAACATAACCATTCATGAAATTGAAAGTACACAAAACGTTAAAAAAGAACTTCTAAACACGACAAAAAATGGAATTCGGACTCAAAATGGACTCATCGAGATCAAAAATGCACAAGAACCATACCAAACAATAAATATCCGAGCCATCCCAACGGAGGCCAGAGGCAAAGAAATTGCTGACCTGGTAGAAAAAACAGGATGCAGCAAAGTAATCAAAATTATCCGTATAATGCACCGCGGGACAAAAGTGCACAATGGGTACAGACGTGTTCTGATCCAAAACTACCAACAAGGCAAACTTCCGCTCTTCTTTACAATCCGAAGAATATCATGCAAAGTTTTCTATCCGCCCGGGGAATACGAACCTGAATGCTTCCACTGTCTTCAGAAAGGCCACACAGCCCGTAATTGCTTGGGAGTAACAGCATGCCTCGAATGTAAACAACCGGGTCACCGTAGAGCCAACTGCCCGACACTCATAGACGAGTATCCCACCCCTCAAGAGATAAAACAAAACATGTCAATTGAAAGTAATGAAGAGAACAACCCACAAGAACCTAACGAACACCGACATCCTCAAAACGTAGAAGAGGATAACACAGAAGAAAACAACGAACATAACGAAACAACTAGGGAAGAAAACGAAAAAGAAGAAACACGTAATGACGAAGAAAACGAAAAATCCCCGATATTACCAACAGTATCCGAAAGCGTCTCTTCCTCTTCCTCCGACGACAAGAGTGATGCAAACACAGACCTTTTCGAAATTTCAACCGAAAAAAGACCCTCCTTATCAGACGATATAGAAAACCCCGAAGAGATGAAAACATCTACAATACTAGATGAAAAGGAACCAACCCCTACCCCGACTCCCTGGAACCCCCTCAAATACCCCCAGAAACAGAACCAAGGGCATATCTAATGCACCAACAGAAAATCGACAGCACATCCACATCAAGATTCTTAAACAGCTGTCATGTAGCCCTATAGCCTCAGAGAAAAGAAAGCAGAATAGCCCAAGTTCCAAAAGACCATTTCACACCAGCTCAGAGGAGGAAACAGTCGAAAAAAACAAAAAATACTGAGGAAATAAATGAGGGAAAATAATTCATTTATAATGTCTAAAAATTGAAGAAAGAAATGTCTCAACCCCTTTTATCTTTACAATGGATGACCAACCACCCTCTCACCCCCCATTGGTAACGAACCATAACACAGGGCTCTTCAATTGCAAGATCATCACAATTAATGTGAACGGAGCAAACCAACACTGGAAAGACCTCACCCACTTTGTCACCCAAACCAACGCCGACATCTACTGTATACAAGAAATGCACAGACTTGATGATCATAAAATAGCGTCATAGACAATCAAAAACGGGTACACGCACTACAAAAACTTCCTTTCCTATAAGTATCGACTACCAAAAAGAAAGATACTACAAAGGAACAACCACCCTACTGAAACAAGAAGTAGTGGAGAAACGAAGCATCGAATACGTAATCCTTATCCAAGATCGCGCCCAACTAGTTAAAATAAAAACGTGAGACAAAGAGAACCACTAAATATAGTGAACATCTGTGCTCCTCAGTCTGGACGCGAATCGCAGAACACTTTCTTCACGGAGCTTGTACTACATCTCAGAGAACTCAACGGCCCTACAATTATTGGTGGAGATTTCAATATGATAACAGATAGTCGAGACAGGGAAATACAGAAGAACATCTTCAGGCCAGAAAAAGCTGGTCAAACTTGGAAAGAATACGTGGATCAGTATAACCTAATAGATATCTTCAGATGGAGAAACCCCTCAAAGAAAATATTTACGAGCAACGCTCGACTTAACTCCCGAAGGATCGACAGGATATACGTCAGCAAAGAAATAGCACTACAAACAGCCTCGGTGACATACAAAATAAATGCGATCTCGGATCACATCTACTATGAAAAGCTTGATATAAAACCCATACTCAAACCTAAATGGGGAATGGGCTCCTGGAAGAATAATACCTCCCACTTTGGAGATAAAAACTTCCAAGCTGAACTCAAAAATATACACAACCAGTTCACCATAAGAAAATACGAATATCCCACCCATAGGCGCCGACTTGCGAGGTTACGAGGTGGCGCAGCCACCTCATGACCATATTTACGAGGTGGCGGCCACCTCGTACAAAATGCTCAAACGCCCAAGTGATTTGTGACCAGTAATTAGTAATAAGGCGAATCGATGCGTCCTCGTTAGAGACGTCTTCGATTTCGATACTCGCATGTGCCAGGCGCGTGGCCACGGGGGTTTCGGGGGTCGAACTTCCCTATTTGAAAAGCGAAACCCCGTCATGTTGAAATGATCATTCTAGCTCTAATATTCAGATGCAATTCAATAATCGTGTAATCAGTGTTCCGCGCGGCGGATTTGAGAGAAACGTGTTGTCAAGTAGCCAGGAGAATCTGTGGTGATCTCCCGCTGAGATGGTCGCGAAATTAGGTCATTCGTTCTCGTGCGCGTGGCAATCGTCGCTAGCCCGATTTATCGCGTCTCGATCAGGCCTGGTTCCGCATGCTTCAACAATCGCATCTGCCATAGGCCCAGTTCACGCTATATCATCGCTTAACTGCGCAATCGTATCTGCATCAGCGGTTTCGGCCTGGTGTGCACGATATCATCGCTGGCCTACACAATAGCATCTGCAATAGACCTGGAGTGAAAGATATCATTGCTGGCCTATGGCCTGTAGGGCTGGGCAAAATCGAGTACCTGAGTGATTCGATTCTGAATCACGCAATATGCTTCGAGTCGAGTCGAGTAATCGAGTATCATTCATTATGACGTCATAACATAATGTAATACGTCTAAGTTCGAATAGCTACCGTTTATGCCACCACAGAGAATAGAATGCCTGATACCCATCTCAGACATGACGCTTTGGTATTTTTCGACCACACCGATTTCATTCCACTTGGTGACATGTTGAGCGATAATCGTGACTTCAGAAATGCGCCACGTCCAGCAACGTTCGTAGCTTCGTACTTTATGTTGCGTATACTACGATACCGCCAATAAGGTTTCAATGCTTCCACAGTGAAAATTGGCAGAGAAACTATATTCTCGTTGATAAATTAACTTTCCCTGGCGATAAGCGTATAATTTCAGTACTCGAAAATATGGTATTTTACTACTCGACTCGAATCATTAAAATTAATACTCGATTCAGATTCGAGTACTCGAATCATTGTGCCCAGCCCTAATGGCCTAACTATCGCGTCTCGGGCCTAGCATGCTTTGGCTCCTATCTCTCGCTGGCTTCGAGACAATGCGGTCAAGTTTACGCTGATTAGTGATTGTTTTATGCCATATTGATTAAAAAGCGAAATCGCGAAACTGAATAACATCAAATCGCTGCAAACAGACTTTAACGTGCGAAATTGATTCCCGCTAATACTTGAACGTAACGACCAGAAGATGTGTATCATGTCCCGAGTTCTGAAATACGACAAAGGTTTGAAATAGGTGCAATCAAGTTCGGACATTTTGATTCGCGAAAACTGTTCACCAGAGATAGTGACTCGCTAATTGACAGCACTTCCGGACTCTTTAGCAAGCTTATCATACGCCTCAAATCGCCGATACGAAGAGATTATTGATGATCGTGTAGTTGGAATCGTTTGGTACCGTCCAATCAGAGAGCGCCACGTCATCCTAATTGCCACGCCCATTTTCATGCCCAAAGGGTACATTCATCTGCTACGTTATCTGTGCCACATCATCAAGCGCCACGCCTATAGTGCCACATCATCCATCCATTGCTATATCATCGCTGCATTGATTGCCGCATCTTGATACTTTTCTCAGATATTCCATTATGTATATTTAGGACTAATGTCATCCCTCCATATTTTTTAAACTTGATTTTATGTGTACAAGTTACGGTATCTCGGCGTCTTATAACGCAATAATGTAAGCTGCGTCGGGTGCTGCTATAATGTTAGGAGCGAATATAATAGAAAGTCCACGTCTGGACACCTGTAAGCAGCTGCGCATACTACCGTAGTAAAACGCATAACAGAATCATGATCGCCATTTACACATGTACTTGACCCTAATTGAATTGATGCTATATTGATAAATTTGAAAAAAAATCCAAATCCCCATAATTTTTCGACTGGCCACGCGCCTAGCGTGTGCTGAGAAGCACCATCCTAGAACTCCTCTGCCGACCAGGCGCCCAGATATACGTTCTGCTTTTCTGAAATCTAAATTATGTGCACCCATATTCGTTTTTACAAAACCATTCATGAGCTAGCTAGCTCCGTGATAGGTAATCGGAGCGCGAAATTGGAGGGTGTGTTGGTGTGCGCCTGCAAATTGGAATTCATTTTTGCGCAGATCCGTTTCTCTAACAAGGCTTTGCCTGTGACATTAATCGTGAAATGCAGCAATACAGCTTAAACACCGATATAATGAGAAAACAATTGTCGCGACGAAAGCTACTCAATATGGTGTCACACTCAAAACCGATTCGTGGCGATACTGATGAGATTACACGCTTTCTCATTTGCCATCATCCATATTTCTTGTTATACTTGATACATTCGTACTACGAAATTGTCGCACAAAGTCATTTTTCAGTCTTCCTTTCATTATTAACGTGATGCATCACAAGATTAAGTGTGGTACAGATTCTGATTTTATTCAATTCGTTTGAACAGGGAACCTTCTACATTCCGATAATAAACTTCATTGCTCGATGTACTCGTATCGAGAACAACATTATCGAATATTAAACTATCACTTATCAGGCATTAGATGGACAGTCGCGGCATGCGTCCGGAAGTGGAATTAATTCTAGCCCAGGGGTGGCCAACCGCGGCCGTTGAAAGAAATTTGTGCGGCCGTCAACACGTAATTCAATTAGTATGTGTTGGCGGCCGTCGACATGCAGATTGAATTTACGAATTGACCGATGTACTCCCGAAATGCTTTGCGAACTTAAATCGGGAAATGCACCAATGTTTTAATCATCAAGCAATTGCCGCGATGCGAGTTGGTCAACGCGAAGCAAGAGACAATAACTGATTGGCTGCGCGATTTCGCATTTGCAATCATTTCGAGAGTAGTCGTGTGTTACTTGCAAGGCCAGTGCGTAGTGTATTTCGTTAGTCACACTGGGCATTGCGCGTGAATAACATTGATGCAACTGCAGATTCCGTCGGACGAACTGGTAGCGCAGGCCGCAGTTACACTTCAAATGATCGTACCATTTTAAGATACCATTTAATAAACTCGACTGCATGGTTTGATATTAATGAGTGCAGGGCCGATAAAACGTCACGCGAATGGTTTAACTCTGCACGTACACCAGCGGCATGCAGTAAAGTGCGTTTTCGTGCGACAATGACGTCATCTATATGGAACAATAATGACGTCAAAAGACTTCGCCACCTCGTAAAAAAATAAAAGTCGGCGCCTATGATCCCACCCACGCTCTGTGGTGGGACGATTTTAAAAAGAAAGTGAAGAAAGCCTCTATCTCCTTCGGAATAGATGAAAGAAAGAAAAAACAAGAACAACAAACCAACCTAAACAAGAGACTAGAGAAAGAAAATATAACGCCTCAAGAAAGGAGAAACATAATAAAAACACTAAAAAAACATTGAAAAAGAAAAGTCAAACCTCCATATGAGACTTCTCTACGAAGAGGAAATGGAGGAAGGTGAAAAACCAACGCATCCATTCTTCGAAAAGCTGAAAACAAAAAAGCTCAGAAAAACAATTACTAGACTGAAAACCGATTCTGGTGTAGCAACTGAAAAAAAAGAGGAAATAATTGGAAACATACATCGCTTCTATAAAGATCTATGGTGACACCAGAATAATCTCGATGAAACCCTACAACACAATTTAATAGAAAAAATACCACGAACTCTGCACGATGAAGATAGGCAGCAACAAGATCTCGCCATCTCAGAGGAGGAAATAAAAAACGCTCTTCGGGACCAAAAGAACAACCGTACTCCTGGCCCCGACGGCCTCTCAGCTGAATTCTATGCATCCTTCTATTATCTATTGAAAGATGAACTCGTTCAACTCTTCAACAATGCTCTTCTATTCAACAGCATTGCAAAATCATGGAGTGACTCGGTAGTAAGCCAAATATTCAAGAAAGGAGATCCCGCTGAAATGAAAAACTGGAGACCGATCTCCCTGACTAACGTGGACTATAAACTCCTAATGAGAATAGTGGCAAACAGACTAAAGCTACACTTAGATCAGCTCATATCCCAACAGAAGAAATGTGCGATACCAGGGAGGCAGATGTCGGATATCCTTAGAAACATCAAATCAGCTACTGACTACCACAAGATGAAGGAGAGCCCTATTATTATCGCAAACTTCGATCAGGAGAAGGCCTTTGATCGGGTACCACACGCCTATATGTTTAAAATCCTCGAAAAATTCAACTTCGGTATACGTATAAGAAACCTCGTTAAAATGCTATACAACAACGCAAAAAGCCGCATTGAAGTTAACGGTCATCCAACCGAGGAAATCCCACTAGAAAGAGGATTACGACAAGGTTGCCCGCTATCAATGTGTCTATATACAATCACGGCAGAACCTCTGATGCTCAGTATCTTGGAAAACAAAAACATAAAAGGATGCAAAATTGGACCACATATCATGAAAATCCAACAATACGCGGATGATGTAACAATCATCACAACAGACCTCAAATCAATAGAAAAATCCTTAGATGAATTTACCCGCCTAGAAAAGGCCACTGGACAAAATCTCAATAAAGACAAAACGAAAATGATATGCATCGATAAAATGACAGATTGCAGTAGAGTAGACATTCAGAGACAATAATATAGAGAGCATCAAGGTTATAGGGCAACACTTCGGAAAAAACCATCCCGAAACCTCATGGAATGAGATAGCTAAGAAAATAAAGAAAAATCTATCCGGCAACAGACATCGAAACCTTACATGGCTCGGTAAAAAGAACATAATCAACACAAACATAACATTGATCATAACGTTCTTTGCCAGGACAAGTCTGCCAACCTCTCAAACCGCCGCGGTAATAACCAGAACCATCTTTGAATATCTTTGGGCACCTGAGAAAATCGAGATTATACGTAGAAGCAAACTGATAAGGAAAATCGAAGACGGAGGTCTGAATTTCCTTCACGTCCAGAGCAGACTAAAGGCCTGTGAGCTGGAAAAGATCGCAATACTATCACGACTTGACCATCCCACCGAATACTGGCACTTCCATGCTCTATATCAGGGGTCGCCAACTCAAAATAGGTCGCGGGCCACTTTTCCAAATTCCTGGAGGCCGCGGGCCGCATGACATCAATATCGATATAAAAGTAGGCAACGCAGTTCAACAACCACGTCTGATAACTCTACGTTATTACAACGCTGTGCTTTCTAACATAGGCGACGGTTATAGTCAACACAAAAGAACTAATATTTTATTGAACAAACACAAATACAACAAAAAGTATCATGATCATCAATGTCATTATATTTTGGACTATGAGCTGTACACGATACCTGACAATGACAACACTCTTTAGCCGCTAAAACAGGGGTGGCCAACATTTTTGTAATTCACGGCCGCATTTCGCGTACGCATGTAGCCTGCGGCCGCATACCTGTGGTTAGTCGTGATAAACTAGCTGGGGCCAAATACCCACGTTATCATGTCCATGTCCATTGCCGGTACACTCCGAACTAATCTATATGCACATATCGGCTTACTATGCGCACCAGATCGTTAGTAGTTATGTTGTAAAGAGCCACAGATAACCAATCTGTAGTCGCGCGAAGCGCGAAAAATTTTTCATGTTCATGAGTGAATTTCGTCAATAAATATTAGTATAGTTTCACATATTACTATAAAATATTTATCCTTTCTCGGCCAATGTGATCAGATTCCCAGATACAGCTGATGCAGGGGGTATCTGCGAAAACTTAGGGTTGTTATTACAAGTGTCGACAGCCGCATAATTTTCCTTCTACTGCTGCAGATTGGCCACCCATGGATTGAAGAATCAATATTGGGGTTAGCTATACACGGTAGGCCTACTTGCTAGACAACTATCTCCTCGTAAAGCATGGTCTTTTGGAGCGCCCGAAGTCGTTTTGCAGGCGTCTCGGTCTTGGCAGTGGTGGGCCATTGCACGTCAAGGCAATATGCCCATTCGTACCAGCAAATTCTTCATCCATGGAATGATATTACCATGCCGAAGTCGTATCAACTAGTGAGTAATAGTGATAGTGGGCACATGGAATGGCTCACTTTGTAAAACAACAACATTATGTTTCAACTGAAATCAATTTTAGCGTTTCAACATGATTTACTAAGCGTTTTTCTGAATTTTTTTCAAATCAGGTCGCGGGCCGCAAAATAGGACCTCGCGGGCCGCGTGTTGGAGACCCCTGCTCTATATGAACTAGGATCCTCCATCAAAAAGTGGAATGAAAAACTATACATAAGCAATACACCCCATCTACCTTTCCTCACAAATAAAACATGGAGGACTAACATTGAAAACGCCGAGAAACTGCAATGGGGAATCGGGGATTGGCACACTGCCAGCCCAAAGGACATACACTGAAATAAATAAAAAACACATGAAAATATGGACCAAGAGGACGATCAAAAAATAAAATGGATCTCTATTCAGATGAAGAATAAACACCTAGCTTCATGGGTGAAAAACAAAGAGAGAATAACAACATACCGTGTAGCGAGAGATGGCTATCTTTTCGGATGGAAACGAAAAGTGATGGGATTCCTTGGACACAGAGCAGGCAGGTGCGCCCTAACTGTATGCAGACAATGTAAACACCACAAAGATACAATAAATCACATCCTGTACACCTGCCCATCCTCACGCCGGATCCTGGACAAACTTTCAACAATCCTGACGAAATCGAGAAACGCAAACATGCGAGTAGATTGAAACTCTCTCCACGAAAAGAACTGGAACAAAATCGACCTAGCAACCCAATTCATCATAACCATATATAAAAAAAGTCATAAAACACAGAATCAAACTGGATATTGAAAACAAGATGGAAGAAGACAGAAAGGTATACGAAACCAGAATATACCAAAATACCTGTGCAACAGCGAAAGCCAGATTGGAAGACACGGGAAACCCTCTACCCATGGTGCTCTCCTCCCTGAAAGATCTGCTATGGATAGTCCTCTAAATATACACCCTATCTTGTCTACGTTTATATATCCTTGACTATGCTAAATAAATATCTATCCTGTCTATAACATGTGACACGAAACTGATGCGTTTTCACCACCCCAATCACTACTTACATCGTAACGTATTCAATTGATAGGATTAACAGGCTTTTATTTTATTTCATTTCATTGAATAAATAAATGCAACTAAGAAGCAATGACGAAACTTGCCAAACCTGGTTAAACAGGTGTGAACGGAAAGAGCAACATGCATGTCTCCTGAGTCGAGCATGACATATACATTGGCAACAACTGAGCTTGAAAAAAAAAAGATAAATGAGGTAAATCATCGAAGTTGGTGAGAACCGGGATTCGATACCACTTCAATTGGTGACGTGGCGATGGGGTTTAGCCGACTGCGCCACTCGCAACCCCTAATACATGTTGTCATTTCGACACCAGAAATGTGGTGAGTGAAGAAATCTCCTCCCATCGGGGAATCGAAGCGCTGTATCTCGCGTGACACGTGGGGATACTCACCACTATACTAACGAGGAGTCTTTTGTTGTATTAAGGTTCGCCTCTTGCTTCGATGGCAGTTGAGAGACTGTCCGAGCAAGAGCTGGGCCTTTCTGCGTTACACCGCTATTGCTCCAATCACAGGGATCTGTGATGCTCTTCGAGCACCAGTTATCCCAGGCAGAAGTATGGTGGTGAAGGGATCAGCGGCCGCAGACGCACCCTTCTAAGCCTGCTTGTGCCGACTCTCTGGAACCAACAGGGCAGGGTTTTTCGCCGGGCGCTCCGGGTTTTCCCGCAAAACCCCTGTTGGTTGCATCCAAATATGAGAGAAACTAATATTACGGAACAAGAAAACTGGTAGTAACCGTGGGTTCTATGAGTCCAATGACTCATAGTAATCATATTAGACCGGGGGTGGCTGCAGCTGGGAGAAAAAACTCAGCTGTAGTCACACCTACCCCACAGGAGAAGGTTGGCTATGGTCCCTCCAGACCAGGGGTTCTCAACCTGGGGGGCGCCCCCCCCCTTGGGGGGCGCGAGAAATTGACGAAGTCAGTATAGGGGGGGGGGCGCGAGAAATTGACAAAGTCAGTACAAATTGTACGTGTCTGAACATGTGTTTCACATCCATTATGAGAAGACGATTAATGAAGATGAAATTTATTCCATATCCAAGAAAGCTTGCAAAATACAAACTCTAGCAACCGCGCTCCACGGAGTATAGTCTGATTTCAACTTCATTTGAGCAAATTTTTGAAATTCTTTGGAGATATAGAGAGCAATTTCCACGTGTAAGTCATTTATTGCTTCTTAGCTTTGACAGTAGCCTAAAGCTTGTCGCGCTTGGCAGCTCTTGTTAGTAGCTTGCGAACTGCACTGCCTAAGACAGACTTAGATGCAACATAGGTTGCCCGGTTTCGCCCTCAATTAGGCTATAAATCAACACAATTTAATTAATTTCCAAAACTGATCAAATTTAGCCTGGCAGGACAGAACGACGCCTTGCTCTCTGTACTCACCACCAGCATCGGGATTAGTCTCAGGGTGACCTACCTTGAAAGTAATTAATGGATGTCTTGTTCAATGTTTTTTTGTAATTTTCAAACAAGATTGGAGAAATTTGTCAGCAATGTAAAAGACTCAACAACTGGAATGCAGATTCAAAATTGGCGTAAGATATACCTTATGTAGGGGAGATGTGGTACCGATGGATCACTGGGACCGAAAATACTTTGAAAATTCTCTATGATAACTCTATGATTACACTCCGTGAACTTGTCTACAATTGCGTGCTGGCAAAATCTTTCCTCACATACAAAAAAATTCGACGTGCGCGAGCTATGGGGTCTCTCACAGATGATTTTTGTTTTGGGGGGTCTAAACTAAATTTAGATCGACATATAAATTTTTCTTTGTAACCTTCAACACAAACAAACCAGCAATCATTTTTATTGTGAAGTGTAGGGCTTGTATCAGGCTATATAATGGAACCTATTATTTTTTTCAGTACTTACCTTGAGTGGACTTTATTTCGATTCATGTATAAAATTCGTAGGGTGGGGACCGATGATACAATAGCCAAATCAAGCAAAATAATCAAGCATACTAATCATGAAACAAATGAAACATGCCTACGTACAGAAAATCTTTATCTGATAATTGCATATGATGTTTTATCGCTATAACGAGGTATTTGGAAGTCACACTGTCGATTTTCGGGCAATATGTATGTACCCACAAATTTATAAATTCGAGCCTAAATCGAAACGTGATTTTATGACAACATTTGAGTTAATATTTATTCTATTTTTTGACAGTTGCGACCAAACATTCTTCTTTGGCTTGCTGCAGCTTAGATTATAATACTGAGCAAGGAAAGTAGTCACCTTTGAGTTTTTTAGGGTATATGTGTCATAGGTCCCCGGGTCGTGTGTCATTGGACCCACCGGGTGGGGACCGATGACACGTTCGAGCAACAAATTTTGAACGTCAATAAATATTTTTTGAAAAGACGGATATTCATGTATATGTGCGCGATAGGTAGAGCTTGTATCAAAGTGCTGAGCCAGCAAAAGATCTGCTGTTTTCGGCTGAACATTTCGGGGCCAGCGATCATTTTCCAATTTTTGATCCATCGGTACCACATCTCCCCTATACTATTAGATCAGGGGTGGGCAGCCTGCGGCCGTAGAAGGGAATTTGAGCGGCCGTCGACGCCTAATTCAATTAGTATGTGTTGGCGGCCGTAGACATGCAAATTGCAATTACGAATTCACTCCCGCATTTTCGAGAGATTTTAATTAATCTTGAAATTTTCTTCACCCTCCGCGCAATTCAACTAGACTTCATTTTTCGATTTTAATGCAGTAGCGCCCTTCTTAATCTGAGCCGGAATGGGAATTGGCAAGAAATAACAATTTGTTCGCGGCCCTGAAAAATTTTCGCGCTCGGCGCGACTAAATGCACCTCCCGGCAACTATTCATAACATGCCACTCGCGATTTCGGTGCGTACAATAGGTCATTGTGAAAAAGTAGAATAGTCCTGAGTTCACCGCGAATGGATATGGACACCGCACAGTTTACCATAGGAATTTTGCGTCCAGATCGTTCATTGCGGCTATGCCCTTGAATGAACCCTACATAAGCAATCGCAATGCGGCCATGAT
Organism: Botryllus schlosseri; assembly: GCF_051294905.1. Classification (NCBI taxonomy): domain Eukaryota; kingdom Metazoa; phylum Chordata; class Ascidiacea; order Stolidobranchia; family Styelidae; genus Botryllus; species Botryllus schlosseri. Next base: position 12,590,274 of record NC_137238.1, on the reverse strand, counting down.
TATCAAAAACACTGCCCACCTCTGTATTAGATGATGTGCTCTTTTTGACATGACGATAAATGCAAGGGGGAGGGGGGGGGTCAGGGAGGCGCGAATTTTTTGACCATCTCCAAGGGGGGCGTGTGTCAAAAAAGGTTGAGAACCACTGCTCCAGACCCTTTGGAAAAAATGCGGTAAATAAATAATTGATCAATAATTTTAGAACGTGCACACATTGCATATACTGATATACATGATATTGATCATGCGGTGTCTTAAAAATGTGGGGCACGAAATTATAAGTTTTGGGTAAGGTTCACGCAACACGCCATTAAGACTATTCATGAGGTTCCAGACAAGGTTGGCTTGGCCCGGGTTCCATTGTTAATAATTACATCCTTGAAGCACTTCGCTACTTCGAGACCGCTGGTAAAGAATGTTGCTACTCTGAAGATATTGGAATAGCACACATGCACCAGACCAAACGAAGAAAAATTTCTTTGGTCAAATTATGTACGACATACTGAACGCGCACACCACAACGCTACCCCACACAGTTATACGAAACATGTTTGGCGATTTCAAATGAGGGTTATTTAAATTCCTCTGCGTGTCGCATTCCCACAGCTCTACTCACATTGCAAGAACGGGACTATTCCGTACCGACTGGGACAACGAAGCATATCCAATATCCTTATCCAAAGGTTTGGCAATCCAGCTACGGTCATTTCTGACCGAGGTGTTGTCGCCGCTGATGTTTTTGGCACCGCATTTTATCAGCCGTATGTTGGCCAAAACTTCCCCGGAGCAGAATGGGTTGGCCTCGAAATTATTGAGTATCATATGCCGGAACTCGGTCGTTGCACACCCCTATAATACTAATTCATCCCAACGGTCTTCGACCATGTTTTCCAGAAAAACAGTCAGACAAATCTTATCATGAATTCAAACCAAAGGTCGGCAGATTTTCATAATCAAGCACTATTTTCTGCGTTTCTCGCCTCTTGTCTAGTACCCAATACAGGGAACTTGGATGTGTAGAAACTATCGCATGATTTTACGTCATTTTTAAAGCATGTCACCGGCTCAGACGTGTTGATGCATTGTATGTCTAAATCTACACCTGCTTTCAAACCAGGCTCTTGGTTACGTAATAATTGTAGTGCGAAAATATTAATTTACTACGGCTTGTGAGAGACAAAATTATTGTCAAAGCTATGATTAGTAGTATGTCCTAGGTCAAACACGTTTTTAGAATTGCGTCGCAACTGCTAAAGTTAGATAAATATTGTCCTTGAATTTCCTGTTAGATTTATTTGAATGATTCCACGTCAGTAAAATTACCAATTATTTACGATTTTCATCCGCAGTCATCCAGATTTCCATCCGCACTGCACATTTATTCATTCGCACAAGTGCGTACCATCTAACAGGTTGAAAAGCACTGCTGTGGCCCATGTATTTTGATACAGTTCCAGCCTTATGCGACATCAAAAGGTTGGAACCCCAGCTCCAAACATACGAGTGTTTACTGTGCAAATGATTCTTATTTCTTCTATGATACAAGCACAAAGGATTATAAATAGCATTGACATCGACGTGGATTTAAAAATTAGTAAAGACGATTAATTCCATTTTCTTAGTGAATATCACTATTTTGGGCTTTAACATTACACGCAGTAACCAAGCTGTCTTCCTGACGGGCTTTATGTCGCTGCCATACGAATTTTATGTCAAGTCATAATCGCAAAAAGTTATGCTATTTTTGTGAATACTGCCTTACTTGAACATGGAAAGAGATTCTCATGACGGGAAATTTCTATACCTTCACCCTGACATGACTCGCCTCAATTCTCAATGAATAGCCTATGACGCAAATTATATTCAACGTGCATTTTGCTGCGAAATCCTGTCAAACGAGGACTCGAGCTACAATTTGAGAGATGGGTCACAAAATGACATGAGAGCACAAAGATAATTGTTTTCTTGTTTTTTTTTAAATGAATCAAAATAATCACAGCCGTCAAGAATAAAGACAAATTATTGAACTGAGGATGGTCTGGCCCCCATGGTTATGAATTTTATATTGCGTTAGACATAAGGTAGGCATGTTGCATGTGGAATTCAAATACATTGGCTCTACATACCACATACATGTAAGTACTATATTTCCGACTTCATTCTTACAAAATATTGTAACCAGAGATATCGTTTTTATATCGTCAAAAGACACCGGAATGTATAAATCTAAATATCTATATTTATATATTGTAACTTTCAGAGGACACGGCAATTTACAGGCGTCGAGGAAAAAGCAGCTTTGATCCGTACGTTATCGATCTCCCGCCAAATCCAGGCAAGTTGAAATTCATAACATTTTTAAACCAATAAATTTCACCCAAACCAACATCCCTTACATTGCCCATGCATGTAGTTTTGCGACCCTTCAAGCTAGTAAAAATGAAAAAAAATATATTATTAATACTGTGCTGTAATGTCTCATTATATCGATTATTGAAAAAAATCCGAATGAGGCTGCAAAAAGGCCACAGAAGAGCCGTTGAGACTTCTGTGTGTAAAGCGTTGGAAAGTAGCAGCCGAGGAGTGTGCGTGCCAGCGATCATAGAATGTCGAGGAGACTAGCAATCACAAAATCATCATGGCTCTTATTTGCTGGACGGCTAGGCTTCAATGATCGCGACAGCAGAAGCTTGTTGATTAGATTAAATCTGAGTGATTCGGTTCTGAATCACGTCATGTGCTTCGAGTCGAGTCAAGTAATCGAGTATCACTCATCATGACGTCATAACAGAATGTAATATGTCAGGGTTCAAATATTTACGTATTATGCGATTACATAGAATATAATGCTTGTTATCCATCACGTTCAAGATACTTTGGTATTTTTTCGACAATACCGATTTCATTGTACTTGGTGACAATGTTGTAGGGTGATCATGACTTCGGAAATGTGTCATTTCCAGTAACGTTCGTAGCTTTGTACTCTATTTTTCGTATGGTGCGATACCGCCAATCAAGGTTTCAACTCTTCAACACTGATAATTAGTATCGAAACTATAATTCTGATTGATAAATTACCTTTCAGTTACGATGAGCGTATGATTTCCGTACTCGCAAAAATCGTCTTTTACTACTCGAATCGAATCAATAAAATTTATACTCGATTCAGATTCGAGAACTCGAATCATCGTGCCCAGCCCCACTGGTAAGACCACTGTTCGCGCAAATCTTCGCACGTGCGCAATTGCGCACTCTTGACACGGCCTGCGCGCACGGAAAACCTGTGCATCGAACAAGAAAAAACATCACCCGGTGGTTCCAAAATATAATGAGTAGTATGTGTTCAGCAGAACGTGCCGATGCTTTTCAGAGCAAATTGACGACCTATTTAGGTGAACAAATGTGCATCTCATTGTGAGTGGCGAGCTAGCGTAGTGGTATTATCCATAGCTGCAACAGCAATTGGTTGTGGGTCCGGGTCCGACCGAGGTCGACTTCAGAATTCCCACCTAATTGTTGGCTAGCCTAAGTCCAGGCTCCTCCTCGCCATATCGTCCGTGTAAGCGGTGTCTAATAAAAGCCTAGAAGTGGGCCGCCGTGATACAAGTGAGCAACTACGGAAGAAAAAGGAAGAAATTGGTCAGGTGTAAATGACCATGGTAGCCGACACAAAAACAAACAAACAAACAAACCTCAAACAGACAAACAAACATTATAATATGCATGCAGTAATTAGTAATCAGACGGAGCGACGCGATCTCGTAAAAGACAGTGATTTCGGCGCGAGTGCGCTGAGAAACATCATATCTTTACTCGATCAGACCACCAAATACATGTTCTTCTTCTCGAAACTTCTCGAAATTGAATTGTAGTTGCACTCATATGCATCGCATTCCCGTGATCAGAAAAATTCTTGAGCGTTTTTCATGTTAGTCCTTGTAATTGGAGCGCGACATTGGAAAATCGGCTATTGTTTATGGCTTCGAATTCCAATTCATTCCTGCACATAAGAGTTACTCCGTAGGGTTCATCAAACAAATGCTGCATTGCGAGTCAATCGACGCGATGGCATAATTCCATGATGATTGATGTACAGACAAATTACTAGTTGGATGCGCGCTTTCGCGTTTCTAATCTTCTGCGACCAATCATTCAATGATCGAGCGTTTTACTGAGCCTTCATTCTTCTTTCATAAATTAATAGATCGTAAACGAAGTGATCGGAGCTTACAGCTTACGTTGTCGTAAACTAGTATAGTAAAGTAATTCAATAGCAAAATGCCTATTTCTGTTCTCTGTCCTTAACTTAACCAAACCTCTTGTTTTATTGAAATTGAACCCCAATATAGTTAATATAGTCTTCAACCATCGCCGCAGGCTGGAATTGTATCATATCAATTTGTAAATGGGTAATATATTGCATCTTATCAATTCGTTTTTCTATTCTCTATTTTGGCTGGTAACTATAATTCAAGGACATGCAATTACTTACGTAGTTAAGCATTTCTATGTATATGTGAGCAAAAAATTGCCTTCTTGCGTTTATATTTAACTCTGTATTCGTTCATAGGTCCAGAATCAATAGCCAATCAATCTGTATTTTAGACAGCTAGCAAAATGCAATTACGTAAGCATGCCTCATACTTTGAAAAGGCTGCTTGACTTGAATCGTGACTTGACTCGTGACTTAAGTTGACTTGACTCGACTTGGCTCGAGTCACCTCTAAGATTCGAGTGACTTGACTTGACTCGTCTCCCCTTCGAAAATCGATTGACTTGACTTGACTCGAGTCAAAATGCGCAATGACTCGTGTCTCGAAGGTAGTGACTTGATTCCAACACTGCCTATATCCGGCATTAGACGATCGATTCATGCAAAAACCCTCAATCGCTAATATTAATGTTAGAAAAATAACAGAGCGAATCTAATTTGCAGTCGCGTACATAGCGAAACATTTTTGAGATAAACGAGGTAAATCATCGAAGTTGGTGAGAACCGGGATTCGATACCACTTCAATTGGTGACGTGGCGATGGGGTTTAACCGACTGCGCCAGTCGCAACCCCTAATACCTGTGGTCATTTCGACACCAGGAATGTGGTGAGTGAAGAAATCTCCTCCCATCGGGGAATCGAAGCGCTGTATCTCGCGTGACCGGTGGGGATACTCACCACTATACTAACGAGGAGTCTTTTGTTGTATTAAGTTTCGCCTCTTGCTTCGATGGCAGTTGAGAGACTGTCAGGGCAAGAGCTGGGCCTTTCTGCGTTGCACCGCTATTGCTCCAATCACAGGGATCTGTGATGCTCTTCGAGCACCAGTTATCCCAGGCAGAAGTATGGTGGTGAAGGGATCAGCGGCCGCAGACGCACCCTTCTAAGCCTGCTTGTGCCGACTCTCTGGAACCAACAGGACAGGGTTTTTCGCCGGGCGCTCCGGGTTTTCCCGCAAAACCCCTGTTGGTCGCATCCCAATATGAGAGAAACTAATATTACGGAACAAGAAAACTGGTAGTAACCGTGGGTTCTATGAGTCCAATGACTCATAGTAATAATATGAGACCGGGGGTGGCTGCAGCTGGGAGAAAAACCTCAGCTGTAGTCACACCTATACCCCACAGGAGGAGGTTGGTTGTGGTCCGTCCAGACCCTTTAGAAAAATGTGGTAAATAAATATTTGATCAATAATTTTAGAACGTGCACACATTGCATATACTGATATACATGATATTGATCATGCGGTGTCTTAAAAATGTGGGGCTCGAAATTATAAGTTTTGAGTAAGGTTCACGCAACACGCCATTAAGACTATTCATGAGGTTCCAGACAAGGTTGGCTCGGCCCGGGTTCCATTGTTATTAATTACATCCTTGAAGCACTTTGCTGCTTCGAGACCTCTGATAAAGAATGTTGCTACTCTGAAGATATTGGAATAGCACACATGCACCAGACCAAACGTGGAACAATTTCTTTGGTCAAATTCTGTACGACATACTGAACGCGCACACCACACAGTTATAAGAAATATGTTTGGCGATTTCAAATGAGGGTTATTTAAATTCCTCTGCGTGTCGCATTCGCACAACTCTACTCATATTGCAAGAACGGGACTATTCCGTGCCGACTGGGACAACGAAGCATATCCAATATTCATATCCAAAGGTTAGGCCATCCAGCGACGGTCATTTCTTACCGAGGTGTTGTCGCCGCTGATGTTTTTGGCACCGCATTTTATCAGCCGTATGTTGGCCAAAACTTTCCCGGCGCAGAATGGGTTGGCCTCGAAAATATTGAGTATCATATGCCGGAACTCGGTCGTTGCACACCCCTATAACACTAATTCATCCCAACGGTCTTCGACCATGTTTTCCAGAAAAAACAGTCAGACAAATCTTATCATGAATTCAAACCAAAGGTCGGCAGATTACCATAATCAAGCACTATTTTCTGCGTTTCTCGCTTCTTGTCTAGTACCCAATACAGGGAACTTGGATATGTAGAAACTATCGCATGATTTTACGTCATTTTTAAAGTCTGTCACCAGCTCAGACGTGTTGATGCATTGTATGTCTAACACTACACCTGCTTTCAAACCAGGCTCTTGGTTACGTAATAATTGTAGTGCGAAAATATTAATTTACTACGGCTTGTGAGAGACAAAATTATTGTCAAAGCTATGATTAGTGGTACGTCGTAGGTCAAACACGTTTTTGGAATTGCGTCGCAACTGCTAAAGTTAGATAGATGTTGTCCTTGAATTTCCTGTTAGATTTATTTGAATGATTCCACGTCAGTAAAATTACCAATTATTTACGATTTGCATCCGCAGTCATCCAGATTTCCATCCACAGTGCACATTTATTCATTCGCACACTTGCGTACCATCTAACAGGTTGAAAAGCACTGCTGTGGCCCATGTATTTTGATACAGTTCCAGCCTTACGCGACATCAAAAGGTTGGAACCCCTGCTCCAAACATACGAGTGTTTACTGTGCAAATGATTCTTATTTCATGTATGATACAAGCACAAAGGATTATAAATTTAAAGGATTATAAATAGCATTGACATCGACGTGGATTTAAAAATTAGTAAGGACGATTAATTCCAGTTTCTTAGTGAATATCACTATTTTGGGCTTTAACATTACACGCAGTAACCAAGCTGTCTTCCTGACGGGCTTTATGTCGCTATCTTCCATACGACTTTTATGTCAAGTCACAATCGCAAAAAGTTATGCTATTTTTGTGAATACTGCCTTACTTGAACATGGAAAGAGATTCTCATGACGGGAAATTTCTATACCTTCACTCTGACATGACTCGCCTCAATTCTCAATGAATAGCCTATGACGCAGATAATATTCAACGTGCACTTTGCTGCGAAATCCTGTCAAACGAGGACTCGAGCTACAATTTGAGAGATGGGTCACAAAATGACATGAGAGCACAAAGATAATTGTTTTCTTGTTTTTTTTAAATGAATCAAAATAATCACAGCGGTCAAGAATAAAGACAAATTATATAAATGAGGATGGTATGGCACCCATGGTTATGAATTTTATATTGCGTTAGACATAAGGTAGGCATGTTGCATGTGGAATTCAAATACATTGGCTCTACATACCATATACATGTAAGTACTATTTATCAGACTTCATTCTTGTAAAATATTGTAACCAGAGATATCGTTTTCATGTCGTCAAAAGACACAGGACTGTATAAATCCAAATATCTATATTTATATATTGTAACTTTCAGAGGACACGGCAATTTACAGGCGTCGAGCAAAAAGCAGCTTTGATCCGTGCGTTATCGATCTCCCGCCAAATCCAGGCAAGTTAAAATTCATAACATTTTTAAACCAATAAATTTCACCCAAACAAACATCTCTTACATTCCCCATGCATGTAGTTTTGCGACCCTTCAAGCTACTAAAAATGAAAAAAAATATATTAATAATACTGTGCTCTAATGTCTCATTATATCGATTATTGAAAAAAAATCCGAATGAGGCTGCAAAAAGGCCACAGAAGAGCCGTTGAGACTTCTGTGTGTAAAGCGTTGGAAAGTAGCAGCCGAGGAGTGGGCGTGCCTGCGACCATAAAATGGCGAGGAGACTAGCAATCACAAAATCATCATGGCTCTTATTTGCTGGACGGCTAGGCTTCAATGATCGCGATAGCAGAAGCTTGTTGATTAGATTAAATCTGAGTGATTCGGTTCTGAATCACGTCATGTGCTTCGAGTCGAGTCAAGTAATCGAGTATCACTCATCATGACGTCATAACAGAATGTAATATGTCAGGGTTCAAATATTTACGTATTATGCGATTACATAGAATATAAGGCTTGTTATCCATCACGTTCAAGATACTTTCCCAGTCAACAAAAGTGTGTACATTCAATGCCGAAACAGGCGAGGAAAGTGCAGGAGAGAAGTGAACGCAACTGTTTTGACACTACAGTGAGGCGGCACCTTTGATGTACAAAAACTGATCGCTCTCGAATTCAAAAGATCGATTGTTCTCCTTTCCATCGGTCGGCCAGCGAGATTGGTGTCAGCGTAATTAACCAATCAAATTGCGCTTGATTATCACGCGGCTTCACCGTGACGTTTCTTCTGCGTGGCTTTTCCAGGTTCGTGAGCACTTGAGCGTGGAATGATTGTGATGTCATAAGTCATCGGATGTTGTTTACCGCTACACACTTGAAGTTTGAATTATCGTCCGTACAGGCGAATTGTATTTCCGAGACTGTAGCGATGGAGGGGAAGTGAAGTTCTTTGTTGAGATAAGTGGAGCAAGGGATAGTTCGGGTTATTTTTGAGATTTTTTACATGCTTGCTTAGATGTGTATTGGTAGTCAAAAGGTGTTTCGAATAGCAGATCAGTCGTATTAATTGCTTGTTTGCGTTAGGCTTGTAAAATAGTACTTGATATAAATGCTGACTTTGATTTTTCCGTGGCCTGAAGTGTCAGGTTGGCGGCAGTGAACAGCGTGATACTTGTCAAGTGCTTTGACCGTTATGCGTACTACCGACTTGTTGATATATATTTCAATGCTAAACCGCGGAAAAGTGTCGTTACCGCGCGCCGAATCTTGACGTGTTGTGGTTATGGCTTTGACATCATTTGTTAGTGCATTCATTTATGTAGGCTAGGTATATTAACGAAACATGGGATATGCTCAACCATATACGTTCTCTGACTGCATTATCTGTGACTGAATTTACAATCGTTACAACGGTTGCCATTTCAACTGTTCAGCCAAATACTATATCTTGTAATAATTTCTGATTAAAATTTGTGACACTCATTTCAGTTAATCTGCGAGTTATTTTATTGCAATATTTAGCCTTTATTTCACGATGGAGACCGAAGCCATGAAGTGACTGCGATATGGCCAAATATCCGTATACGTCTGATGGTGAATTGAAAGAAATGCAGCGTTGGCGAAGGCAACAGTTCATAAAATATCGTTCTCCAAGCATTGGTTCAGCCTGCAGCGACTATGTCCTTGATCAGCCGATTATCACTACTAAGGATATCTCGCTTTCTGTACATCGATGAATATGAGGCCAGTGGAATTACCCAGATATCAGTGACCAAGCCAAGCCTAAACGTGGGTTTTATCATTCACAATTGGGTTCTGAATGAAGTTAGCGTCCCACACAGTGAGCTGGCTGCTGATGGTAGCTCGGCGTTGCGTTGACCCTATTCTTCCCGCCAGACTTGTTTGATAAACCAGATTTTGTCTGCATTTCAATTCAATAACAAGAATAGTTGTATCAAACTTGTCCCGGAAAGAACATCTCTCTGTATTTCGACTGAAATCAATGTGTCGTTTTAAGCATTTTATATGACTGTCTGTCTGTATTTGACCGGTATTTTGAATGTATGCTCGTGGTGGATTTTATTATAACTAACACGATAATGAAAATATATTAAATTGTCAATTGTGATGTCTTGCAACATACGGTTAATATATCTGCCAGAAAGCAACAATGATTCAGGTAGCCATAGGGTTACTAGCGGTCGTAAGCTGCAGTAGCGAGAGGGTTAATGAACGGCAACTGAAGGGTTAATGAGTGTGCAGCTGAAGTGCGAAAAGTGTATCTTTTGAAGCATCATTTTGACATCGAATGCGGAAAATACGCCTGGCGATCGCTTCCCATTTTGTTGACTGGGTTGGTATTTTTTCGACAATACCGATTTCATGATTTGATTGTACTTGGTGACAATGTTGTAGGGTGATCATGACTTCGGAAATGTGTCATTTCCAGTAACGTTCGTAGCTTTGTACTGTATGTTTCGTATGGTTCGATACCGCCAATCAAGGTTTCAACTCTTCAACACTGATAATTAGTATCGAAACTATAATTCTGATTGATAAATTACCTTTCAGTTACGACGAGCGTATGATTTCAGTACTCGCAAAAATCGTCTTTTACTACTCGAATCGAATCATTAAAATTAATCCTCGATTCAGATTCGAGAACTCGAATCATCGTGCCCAGCCCCACTGGTAAGACCACTGTTCACGCTAATCTTCGCACGTGCGCAATTGCGCACTCTTGACACGGCCTGCGCGCACGGAAAACCTGTGCGACGCACAAGAATTAAGATCACCCGGTGGTCCGAAAATAATAATGAATAGTATGTGTTCCGCAGAACGTGCCGATGCTTTTCAGAGCAAATTGACGACCTATTCAGGTGATCAAATGTGCATGTCATTATGAGTGGCGAGCTATAGCGTAGTGGTATTATCCACAGCTGCAACAGCAATGGGTTGTGGGTCCGGGTCCGACCGAGGTCGACTCCAAAATTCCCACCTAATTGTTGGCTAGCCTGAGTCTAGGCTCCTCCTCGCCATATCGTCCGTGTAAGCCAGAGGTATCAAACACGCAGCCCGCGGGCCGCATGCGGCATTTTTGAATTTCAAGTATTCAACAATATATTCAAGTGCCTTAAATTTTTTTAGATATAAGAGCTTAAAGTTCAATCTAAAACTACTATAAAAATGATTGGGATCTCAACAAACTTCACTATCACATCGCTTTTAAAAGCTACCATGAGGTAGAAGATCAGCTATTACGTCACATTTCTAGTTCACGACGAAAGAACATGACCCGTTGATGATTCGTGACTTAAAATTGCGATTTGGTTTGATGCGACCTTCTCGTAAAATGACTCGGTTTTGGATTCACTGAGTGATTAAATAAAAATGCCTCGAGTTGAGTCGGATCAAACGTTAAAATCAGACAAGGACTTGCGAATCGAAACGGTGACTTATAAATCCTACGGCCGCAAAGATCTATGAAACTGTCATGGAGAATAGCAATACATCAAAAGGTCGTAGCTTTTGCGGCTTAGGGTATATAACTATCTAATCAGGTCAGTATGGCAACCATTGGCATTCTATGACCACCGTGACGTATAGTCGGTTACATGCCGGGTGTTGTTTGTTCTCTTTGTCCATGTTATTATCGTAGGCGAGTAGGGTAGCACTACGCTCTACAGCTGTAACACCAATTAATTATTCGCCGATTGGACATTTCTATTCCAGGGGTTCTTAACCAGGGTCCGTAGACCCCATCGGGGTACGAAGCACCACATCAGAGTGTGCGAGATTCATTGTGGAATTAGGCCTATATGATGTGGAATATTTTCTTGGCCAATTTATTCAACTGGAAAATAGTCTTGTGTGAATGGGCTTTCTGATTTTTATATAGGTACCATCTGAAATTGTGTTGAAAATGGGCAGGCGCTACGAGAAATCTCCTTGGAAGCACAAGGGGTACAATCGCTAAAAAGACTAAGAATCAATGCTATTACTGTGGCTCAATAATTATCATATTCAAATTGTTATTGATATTTTCCAATAATAATCGAAGGCAAAATCTAACGCTGATTTAATTTGACTTTGGCAATGACAATAGCAATAGCCATATTTATCACGACTTTATCAAAACCAAGATTAGGCTACACCGCTCAAATGCTCTGATATCAGATCAATCTTCAGTATTTTAAAATATGCTACATAAAATTGGGGCAAGTCAAAGGTCTACTAGCTGCACTATTCTAACCCGACAGTTTTACGATGTCATGATCAATGTTCCCACTAAGCTTCGCACGTGCGCAAATGCGCAGTACTGACACGGTCTCTTGGCACAGAAAATCTAAGTTGCGCACAAAAAAATCCAAAGTGATGACCTTTTTTTCGTCGTTACGCACTGTTGTCGTAGGGTCTGCGCAGTGAGTTGGTGAATCTGCGCAGACTCGTCAAAAATTAGAGGGAACATTGGTCATGATGCATCCTCTCGTATTATGTCTATAACTTATTAATTGAAAAAATTATGCCCGGCACAAAAAAATTATTCAAATATTTTAAAATGTGATTTTATTTCGTGTCAGGTGTGAATAATGCAATAGCAAATCATATTTCCACGATGTTTTCGGAATGCCTGTCTGCAAGTACCCGTCAAATAAGGCCTAGTTGGAACCTATACATTGAATATCCCAATTATTGATGCTGCGGCCCGCGGCGTCATCAAAAACTAGGAAATGGCCCGCGAGCACATTTGAGTTTGAGACCTCTGGTGTAAGCGGTGTCTAATAAAAGCCTAGAAGTGGGCCGTGATACAAATAAGCGACTACGGAAGGAAAATGAAGAAATTGGTGAGGTGTAAAGGACCATGGTAGTCGACAAACAAACAAACAAACAAACCTCAAACAGACAAACAAACGTCATAATATGCATTCAGTAATCAGTAATCAGACGGAGCGACGCGATCTCGTATAAGACAGTGATTTCGCCGCGAGTGCGCTGAGAAACATCATCTCCTTACTCGATCAGACCACCAAATACACGTTCTTCTTCTCGAAACTTCTCGAAATTGAATTGTAGTTGCACTCATATGCATCGCATTCCCGTGATCAGAAAAATTATTGAGCGTTTTTCATGCTAGTCCTTGTAATTGGTGCGCGACATTGGAAAATCGGTTATTGTTTATGGCTGCGAATTCCAATTCATTCCTGCACATAAGAGTTACTCCATAGGGTTCAGCAAACAAATGCTGCATTGCGAGCCAATCCACGCGATGGCATAATTCCATGATGTTTGATGTACAGACAAATTACTGGTTGGATGCGCGCTTTCACGTTTCTAATCTCCTGCTTCGGTTAATAATTGTTATTGTCCGCTGCCGAATTGTCGCGCAATGTCACTTGAGAGTGCGCATATAGTCCGATTCGTATCTCACACGACGCATTGTTCGCAGTGCACGGCGTAAACTACAATGTCAAATGTTGATGCAACACAGGATTCCCAGTGTCACAAATTCCAATTTTCTTCGATTAGTCTCAACGGGGACCTTCTATATTCCGATAAAGTTGATCGCCGCAGGACAGACTGGTAGCAAAGTGCACCATCATCGAATTTCAACTATAGTTCCGTATTTGGCACAAAACGGATTTTTATTGATAAGGTCATGCACTCATATTTCTCTTGTTTCAGTTACACTTGAATTCCTTGAATTCCTACCTCATAATGGAGGAATTCCTCCATCATCTGGTGTCACTTAATAAAAAGATATATAGATGATGTAATTTGATTGTTGTGATTTGAATGACGGGAGTCAGTTAAATACTTGATCGAAAAATATTCGCTCTATAGTCATTAGCGGTGAAATGCAAAATTTTAAATCACAGATTATATAAAATCCTGACGTGATGAAACAAAGTGACTTTATATTCGTATTCAGCGTAGGCAAACTCTTTTAAAAGTCGCAATTTAATCCAAAAAATTAAAATCATATTGGCCAGTGTTATTCAAGTTACGATATGAATGAAATATTGCTATCAATTTCAACGTCCGGCATCGCTCCCAGACACATCTTTTTTGCGAGTAATTTGATCACTATCAATTATAAATACGATTACATACACCCATACAGTATTTCCGTGGCGAACCAAGTCCGATATTCCGCGATTCACGTACGCGCCACAATAGGTTGTGATTTTGGCTTTTTACTACATTAATGTGAATTTGATCCTCTCGGATCGGATTTATTCGTACAACTGACGAAGTTCCTTCACATAGCTCCCAGTTTGCTCCGAGTGGGCGTACTGGTAATAATTACTTTGTTGAAGCATGCCCTCATTTCGTAACCCCTAGAAAAGATTGTCGCTACTGACATGATATTGAAATCGCTCGCACGTACGTACCGTATCAAGCGAGAAGAAAAACTACCCTATCGAGACGCACGTGATTACCAATGAGTATTTGTCCTTGGTGTACATCATTTTACTCTGCGTTCGCATTTGTACCGTGGCCCGCAGATTGCAAAGAATAACTATTTCTCGCCAACTATTTCGGCGCCAGGACATGTTAACATCGGAGATTTCAGCCAACAAGCGTTTAAAGGTCAAGATTGAATTGCCGCCGATCGTTTTGGTAAGGCACTTCGCAGAGACGCATGTTGGTCAAAACCTCATCTATCTTGGTGAGTTCTGGGACAAAAAGGGCTGGAGCGGAAAAGTCTGTGCTTAATTGCGAGCAGTTTTTGAGGGGTAAGGGGTACCAATATCAAAATCAAGGAGACTAGAAATACTGAATCGCGCAAATATTGAAAGCAAAATTTCAGGTGGAAAAATCTGCCAATGAATATTGTACTTTATATTCAATTACGAACTACCTCTTTAGGAGGAGAGCCTCGGGGGCACTTACTACAGCGGTGATTACTGGCTGCGGTCTGCACACATCACAATGATATTTGTCATAAAAATTTCAAAGCGTTGCTGACGCTTTAGAGGCTCATAGCCTTAACTGTCTAACCAGTAGGTAGGGTTACCAAACGTCCTCTTTTAAGAGGATTTGTCCTCTTTTTTGAGAATTTTGGTCATATTTATAGCATAATTCGATTGAGATGCCGTAAATCAGCACCGAAGTGACGTTCCGGCGGGTATTTCGGGAGCTGAGTGAAAATTTGACCATTTTTTGTTAGTTAACCACCTGACAATGTGGAGGAAAAAACTGTATTTCGGGCGCTGAGCGAGAAAGTTGACCTTTTTTTGAGAATTCCTCCGGTTTTGCAAGTCTGAAAATTCTGAAAAAGTGTCCTCTTTTTGGATTTTCAAAATATGGTAACCCTACCATAAGGGGACTCGATTTGCGATATATCATGACCAAAAAACAAAACAAATAATCGTTAGGGTAAGGGAATAAATCTGTTAGAATCATGTTGGCGACAACGTAAAACTGCTTAGTTATTATTACCGATCCGCAGATTAGAGTTCTCCTTCACGGATTCGAAATTTCGCTGATTACTATCTACAATCGTGCTTTTAGGCAGTGCTATTTCACGGGTTCGCGAAGAATTTCAAAATGTTACAATTTTGCCAGATATGCAAAACTCCTCACAATCTTAACGAGTTAACGGGCAAATACCCGTTCTCCTACTGTAAATTATATCGTTTTTGCGGCCATAAGTACTGTGAGTCACGTTCCGGTGCTTGGAATAATCTTGAGTCAGATTTTCGCGACAGTCGTTTTGATCGGAGCGCGAAATTGGACAGTGTTTTATGTGTGCCTTAAAATTGGAAATCCTTCATTATAGGGATGGTGTGAACTTCAGGCTCACATTCGCGTTATGTGTGTGATCCTCGGTAATTTGGAGGTTTGCGATCGCAAACGATCCTTGTTGGGTTCTACACTGTGAACCTCTGTCACGTCATTATATTATTTTTGGCGGAAATTCTTTGCATCTCCACTTCGAACCACTATCCGCAGGAAGCTGGCGGCAGGAAAAGAAATTTAGCACTAGGCGAGCAAGCACCTTGTCTATATCAAAATGTATTTGTTAGAAAAGTTTCCTTGAAATATTCAGCATTCCGTTTGTGCTTATTTATTGGCTCTCTGCTGTGAACTTTGTCCGCAACCACACAACAGCAAGAACGAAATACACAAATACATGTAGGTCGTCAGCGAATTTTGCTGGGTTAAGCTAGCAAATTGACATCAACGAAACTGACGGAGAGAACGCGTCGTTGTCTAATGTAAAAAACCTTAGAAGGCGTACGGGATCTATATTGATCTAATATGTTAATTTATTGTGACATAAAATTCAAATCCGTCCGATTGTGATGTTGGCTACTGCATAGCTTGTTTTTAAGGTAATATTTGTCGCAACTTTAGAAACCCGTTTTTCACTCCGATCAATAGTCTTACCATGCCTTAAGAATACAATTGGCGGTCTTGCCTGGACCGTCACGGCGTAATCTAATATTCCCTAGCAAGTCATCGCCGAGATTGTTGGCAAAGCGACGGACGATGTTGATTTAATGGAATTATTATAGCATTTGATTGTTCCAGTATATACATTTGGTGACATGTAAAAAAGTCAGCTTTTACTTCAGCATTGTGCCCTGATTCGTCGGAAATGTAGTGTTGGAATTAGCACCATGAAGTCACGTGACGTCATAGGTTCTCGTTCGCGTTTACACAAAACCTTTCAAAAAATTTCGCGTTCGCCCGAACCAGAATCCCTCAAGGGTTCGCACCATCCCTAATTTCTTACTTCCTCCAAAGGCTTTGCGAACGTTGGTTGGAAAACGCAGTCAAGTCCTATTGTGATCAGAAAATAATATCCGTGACGCAGGCTACACTCGGAAACGCTTTGTGTTCGACGTAAAAGGCGAATTACTGCTTGATAACGCGCTTCCTCGTTTCTAATCATCCATAGGCCCATTCTTGTCTGCTTGATACACTCGTATTCTCGCATTGGGACGCAATTACATTTTACTCTCACGTTTGATTCAACTCGTTAATCACACCAAGGTCACATCTCATGGTGGGTTGCACAATTCAAAATTGCAATAAAAATGGGGCCCGAACGGAAAAAGGTTGGAAAACACTGATCCATCTCGTAATCTATGAATTGATTATTCAACAATTTAGCCGTAGATCCGTAATTTACTTACTCGGCTTTTCAGCCTATTTTCCAATGATTATGAGTATCCTTTCACGGCCCCCCTGAAACTAGTCCGCGAGGGGCTCCGCCGACCCCAGTTTAAAAACCCTTGCCCAATAAGACACATTACAACCGCGTCAAATGACTTGAGAGGTTTTGAACTTGGCATAGATTTCGTCTAATCCTATTCTACAAGTATCGAATGATTTGCATCATGAATAAAGCAGGACATTGCCACTGGCATTTACACGGAAACAGGTACTTAATTTTAAATATTCTTTCGCGTGTTTTGTACATCGTCTCTCATTTCTCAACTGCTTAAAGATTTATATCGACGACGACGTGATCTTTTATTGTCTGCGAGTGTAGAATTGCCTGAGGTAAAGTCAGACCTGACAGCTCTATCGTTTTTGGTTCACTTGATGTCTCTTCACGCAATGTACTGCAACGTACCGTACCGAATTCCTAATTCCAGAGCGTATGTGATTAACGACTACTCTGTTTAAACTTTGTGTTGTAACTTTCAATAGATGGGACAATCAACGACCTGCCAGGAACCACTACAACCGATTATTCAGCAACTTCATCACGAGAAAAGGATCCGTGGTTGAAAACACCATAGTTGAAAACTTGGAACAGTATTTCAATATTTATGACGTCGGTGCTGTCGTAGAGGATATGCATCGTTTTGCGGAAACGTCGTAATATTATGAGGACAAAATCAAAAATAGCGAAAAAAGCATTAAATTCAATATTCTTCAGTTGTAGTCGTTTATTTCTTCTCAATTTTGTTTTATATTTGCTTCCTGCTTTCAATTTTATTAGCTAAATCTGAATTTACTTTCTCGCTGTGATCAATCGATCATGTTTCATTTACTCTCACTTTTAATGCCATGATAGCTGTTCTTACTGAACTCTCCGTTGTAGGATGACCTAACGACTTCCGATAATCATTATTTACCAATCAGGAATTCACACGTAAATAAGATAAAACATCACCGTCGCATAAAGGAAATACTTGAACGAAAGGACGGTGCTGAACCATTTCCGGCTACTAACGATTTTTCTTACTAAATCGATGTATAACAAGATAACATAATCACTGTTCAATCGAGTCCACGTTTGGGACTGACGGGATAGTGTTGCATACCCTGACCACTTTCAGTGAGAACTCGTATTCGCGTCAGATATAGTGTGAATCTCCAGGAATTCGTACTGGTATAGACTGAAGTTGAGGGTGCCAAATCGAGTGGCAATTCACTTCTAATAGAAATACTTCATTGGAATATTTATATCGGAGCAAGTGAACAATAAGCATGCTGTTACTTATGAATACATAGGGAACAAATAAAATCTGGTGTAATCCAACTGTTGAACCCATTCGTACTGTTTCACCGTAAACGTCTGCTCGTTCCCAATGTGAGTTGTTAAATTTCAACAAGCAATTCAATCTTGTCTAACTACGCAGCATATTGTTGTTGTACATATATTGACTTCATTCATCATGTAGGTATATCATAAATATCGACTTTTACTTACTCGATTACCAGACCTGTACAAACTACCCATTTAGTTAGTCGACTGTGAACTAACTGACGGTTTTGTGAGTAAATCCAGTTCTAGTTGCGGATAGTCAAAATTGAGTGGTTCTAGTTCTAGTTCTAGTTGCAGATATTGAAAAGTGAGGAATTCTAGTTGTAGTTGCAGATTTGAAAAAAAAAACAGTCGTTGCGGAAGAATTAGAAAGCAGGTGTCGTCGTTTTAGAGAATTTAGATGTCGATGTTCTGTTGAATGATGTTCGTGCAGCTAATATTTGCCATCATTTTAGTAACAGTGCGTAGTAAACGGGCGGGTTGTTGGAGTCGAAATATTTCTAATTTCAGACTTGAAACCCCGTCATTTTAAAATACCGATTCCAGGTCTGATATTTCCGATCAAATAAAATATTATTGTGTAACCTAGGATAAGGAAATCCAGTTCAGAACGGTTCTTAGCATTCAATGACTTTGGAGCCCCTACGCAAGAGGTGGGCAATTCTTTTTCTGGGAATAAGAATCGGGAAATACGTTGGCGGTTTATAACTCAAAAGTATGTCTAAATAATCAGGAAATGTCGGCAAAGTACAACAAAAGTACCAGAAACGAATATCTTTCGTTAAGAGCGCACGAACACAAGTTGGTATTTTTATATGGAGCTCATCACTTTCCTCTTCTGTTCACATCTGTATCGTGGGGCCCAGATTGTAAAGGGCACTATTATGTTGAAATTTTTAAAAATGAAGACGTATTGTGTCTCGCGTGCAAAAATTCTCAAGATTAATTATCATATCTCTAAAATTCGGGAGTCAAATCATCAATTGAATATGCATGTCGACGGCCGCCAACACTTACTAATTGAATTACGTGTCGACGGCAGCACAGATTTCCTTCTACGGCCGCAGGTTGGCCCCGCTTGGTTTATGGTATCAATAGGCATGTGAATAGCAGATTATAAAATATAATATCCTTCAAGAATGCTGAAAATTATCGTTGTAACAACAATGATACCGTGGCACCCGAATATGCGGAATCGGGTTGAATGGTCCAGACGACTGTTCCCTCCAAGCTGCGCGCGTGCGAGGCTGCGCACTGCTTATAAAGTCACCGCGCACAGAAAAACGTGTGCCGTGCACAAGAACGCCGAAGGGATAATTTTTTTTTGTCTTTACGCGCTGTTGTCCAATGGACTGCGCAGTGAGTTGGTGAGTGCGCGGAGATTCGTGAAAAATTTGAGGGAACATTGGTCGAGACCAAAAATAGATGGGATTATCGCTACCCTCCTCAACGAATATCTGCATTTTTATTCATGCTAAACAAACGTAGAATCACTGCTCTTGAAAACAATTTGAATGATAAACTGTGATATCTATCGCATTCATTTACGAAGAGGTAGAAGTTACATGAAGTTCGGAATGAATAAAGCATCTAAATGGATTTTCTTACAGCCCTTACGCCGTTGAGCGATCGTGGAACCCATCAAGTCAGTCGACCTATCGACTCGCAACATTGACTACTGTCAGTCCTGGCTGAATTATATTCGCCGATACTTATGATTCACGAGATTTATTTCAAATAAGACACGGTGCGCAAACACATTATACACTTCGAAATGATTGATGAGACGTTGTAACTCGATTTCATAGCTTCATGCAGTAGTGAAATCATGAAATAACTGATGAGTAGCCGACCATGAAAGATAGGAGGCGGGAGTCTTTTTCGGATCCGTGAATGGATAGTTCTTCGATGGTACTTCGATCGATATTTAAAGTTTTGTTCGTATTTTCATTTCAGAAAATATCGTGTACATGTCCCGATTTCCGTTTCCCCGATCGTTCCACGCGACTCCAGAACTAGTACGATCGTTGTAAAGGCCATTCAAATTGCTATAATGACATTTATTATACCACCAGCCACCACTGAATCCTTGAGCGCAATGAAATGATTCATGCGAGTCATGATCTGCATTTTTGGCAGAGAATTGCTGGTTGTCATAAAAGGATGCGAAGCTGTCCGTCGCATTTCCAGAATATCTGCTGACGGAAATTCGGTAAAAGTCCGATGCAGGTCCAACGCTGAAATTTCTGCAGAAATACGTTTATTTTGACGGTAGGCGAAACTTCTATTTAGTCATTTAATATTTGGTCGATCACACAGACCAGGGGGCAACCTTTTCGGCGAAAGGGTCACTTGGGATATACGAATCATTGCGCGGGCCAGTTGAATGTTGATGACATTTTATTAGTTGTCCGATAGGAGCGAACCGGAATAGGTAACAGTGAAACATAAGACATATCTTACTACGCATCAAAACCGATAACAATTATGTCTTGAAAACTCAGCGGGCATTAATGTCACATTCGCGCGAAGCGCGAAAATCTCACAAAGATGATAAATGAATTCGGTCAATAATAATGTTGTTTGCGAATATTGCGGTTTGTCTCTCTTTACCGCTCGGCTGATTTGGCAAAGATAGGATTATTAGGCGCTCTGACATATCAATATCGAAGGTGTCGGCGAACATGCGTCTATCATTTTGTGCCAAGGCTTCATCGCCGACGATATTTCTACGAGTGCACACACGGAGTCGCATGTTTGACGACTCGTTCATCCATAACTCTGGAGAGGGTCCAATACTAAAAGCAATAAATCGAGTGACAATAAATCGCGTAAAATTCCAAGAAAAATTTCGAGTCAAATCAATCTTACCCGAATTATTTTACTTTATGGTAATATACGAAGATATACGAAAATGTGGCTGGGCCCTGGCTACACTAAGGCGTCGGAGCTGGTATTTCAGTCACCAACATCCCAAATTCACGGCCAGGCTAATCAAATTTTTATTTGGCCTCACAAGTTCACAATAAACTAACCGGGTAATTATTTTATAGATAATAAGATTATGTACGAAAGTTACCTCGCGGCCAACTCAAAACGATCTCGCGAGCCACGGGTTGGCCGCTCCTAACATAGACTAATCACAACTAGAAGTTCTACTCTCATAATCAAGTTTATCCAGTTAAGTAATACCAATAAAATGTCATTTATGTATAGTCAATATACAAATGAACTACTTTCGCCAACAAAATTTGCAATACGGGCTGTGCCTCCAAGACGAAATGTCTTCGCCGTGGCAAATGAGCATACCATATTAATCAAATTGTATTGTTTAAACTGATTATAGATTAGGGCTGCCATATTCGTGAATATAAAATCCCAGACAAATTTGTGATGCCGCATAAGTAGAACCATTTCCATTATTTTCAAGATAAGTAGTAGCAGTGGTGGCCCTACGATTGGGGGCCCTAGGCGAAACTTCCAGGAGAGCTCATCTATATTAACGCAACTTCCGTGGGGCTCCCCCCAGACCCCCCTCTGATAACGGTGAATTAAAGGTTAATAATTAAAATTTAAATGTTCTACACCTTGTAGACTGTTCCGTAATTATATTATGTGTACATCAGTATGTGACTGTTCACCAGAGTTAGCTCAATTGTAATTTGTAATTGAGCTGAATGTAATTAAATACATTTTTTCATGTAATTGTAATTGTAACTGTAATTGAAGCATTTTTATTTTGTGTAATTGTAATTTGATAAACATTTTGCTCAATTACAATTTCAATTACATTGTTATGGAAACCTGACAATCACAACATAAAATAATCAATCAATCATTTATTCTTCACACCAGTGAAAATCCGGTACGGATCAGGATGACGACGAGGGGCCGTAAGGCCTTAGTATATAGTCGCCACCTGTAATAATTAGTGTATTTACATCAGTGTTCTATGCGATTCGCGTTATAACTAGATAATTCAGCCGTGCTAAATTGTTTTTCATACTTCAGTAGCAACAGAAAACATTGTGAATCACAATATAGGCTAAACCAGTGGTTCTCAAACTGGGGGGCGTGCCCCCCTTGGGTGGCGTGAAAGCATCTGAAGGGGGGGGGGCGAAGCTCCGGTAAACTGAAATTCTTTCCGCGCATGGCGCGATTCACCTCGATTTCACAGTTGTTGCTCTGTGTATAGTCCGAATTTAATATTGGAGAATTCTCTCATCAACAGTCATAACCCTCCATACCATTAAGCTATCTGTAAGGATTGCTACCATTCTGGTTTCATTGCGTGATATGACGATGAAGTGGCACGAAATATTTCACTGTCATAAAAGGGGGCGTGTCTAAAAAAGTTAGAGAACCAGTGGGCTAAACTAAATCTTAATATTTCGAAAATGGATGAACAGCAAATAAACTCTTCTGAAACCTGTGCTGAACCATTTCCTACACCACGGTCAGAGTTTTATTTTTATATCTCTGACAAGTACCTAGGCTTGCTGCAACAATTGCAAAAAAAAATTCAAGTTTCCAACCAAAGCTTCTACAAACTTTGCCAAATTTACTGGGCCAGAAATTTTCGCACCCTAATGTTCATCAAATGCTATCGAACAGTTTCCGAGCAAGGGAAAATGAAAATGCGAACCAAAATATTGTAATTCGTAGTTATCAGGAGGTTCTTTCCTGTTGCATTTATTTTAATTTTAAACAGCTTATCGGTATCATCCTTATCGCTGACGCCTTACCAATTACATTTCATTATACCCACTCAGCTCCGAGTAGCCTAATCGTTTGATTACATTTCATTGAATGTCCTGTAGCCTATTCGCTGTTAGTCGCTCAAACTTTTGGTTGTTAACAGTTGCTTGAAACATTTTTCTGTGTTTGTAGTTTTCAGTACTCATGATTAGGAATAGCTCGAATACGTTCGAGTTTTTTTTTAATTAAAGGGTATTCTACGTATCATGAATGAAAAATGAATAGCTTGAGACTGTTGCTAATTACGTCGCTACGGTTGTTAAAGAACACCTCTATATCGAATTAATTACTTGTTTACGAGTTATTGTAATTGCAATTGTAATAATTACATGTTTAACAGTAATTGTAATGTAATTGAAACATGCAATGGAGTAATTGTAATTGTAATTGTAATTGAACTGAATTAATCTAATGGATCCAATTCTACTGTTCACTGCTCCTTTCAAAAAGATAAACTTGCAGCATACAAAATAATTATAACGCCATGCTAAAGTACAATAAACGACTTGTCATGTTTGAAAACTAGTGAACAAGTGAGCTATAGCGCGTGTCGAGACATACCTATTCAGAAGAAATATGGAATGTAGTATGATGTAATAGTTCACCAAGACAACTGCAGGCCAAATAGACCACATGAATTTAGAATGCTGTCGGCTGACATTAGTAATGAGCCAGCACACCGCGTCAAGGTTTCAGCCATGTGCTGGATAAGGCCTACCTTTTTTCCACAAAGAAGATTTTGTTGTATGATTAGGCATAAAGCAAAATGTGTGGCAATGTGGTCCAACACCAGTAATACCATAGGAACACATCATACTGGTATCACCTGTCAAGAGCTAGTTTCACGATCTGTAATAACCTGCCTGGTTAGATTAAACAATGAAAGCCGCAAATAGCATAGACAAAAGTTCACTACAAAATATACCATATACGAATTTGACAGCACTGTTACATCATTCAAGTCAATGAGGCAATATCATTGGTGGAAAAACAGCACCACCCTCAATTTGTACAGAACGTTCCTGAGCTGACATAGCTGGATTGAAATATTTGTGTAGCGGTCCAAAATTTGTATTGTCACTTTCTTTCTGAATTTGAACCAACTTCCTTTTCTGATATTCCGACTTACATTTAGCATGTAGTCACGGCATTGTAGCAGACACTTGACTGCGGTAATTAGGAGATGCTGATGCTACCAATTACAACATTACATATAAATGAGTGATAACTAGGGCGATTTTTTTTTGACCTAAAAAATGAAAGATTTTGACCTAAAAATTCTAAATTTTGACATTTTTTGACCTTAAAAAACTAAATTTTGACCAAATTTTGACCTAACGTATGCAAATTAGGTGTTTTCCCAAAAAATGTTAGAATTGCACTACTTATCCTCATTTCTGGTTTGAACTGTCTGTCCGTACAAAGTAGTTTTCCCTGAAAAAACATTTTTGACTCAAAAACTGACAAATTTTTACATGACAAAATATTGTTTTAACAAAATCTGGCCCTATGATGAATTACAGTACATGACGTACTATGGTGAAAATAATTAAAATTTGTTGTAGTACAACGAAAGATACTTTTCCACATTCTCGGCGGTATATCTACATATCTAGTTCCAGATATCCCTGATTCTCGGGTAAAAAGTGTCTGTCTTTACTAGGTAGCTTGTCAATAATGGAGATGTGGCGAGATAGCGCAGTGGGATAATTCACAGCTACAACACCAATGGGTAGTGGGTTCTAGTCCGACCGAGGTCGACTCCAGAATTCCTACCCAAGTGTTGAAGGTTTATCTATAGGTTCCTCCTCGCCATCTCATCCGCGTAAGCGGTGTTTTACAAAAAGCATAGAAGTGAGCCGTGCTACAGGTTGGCAGATACTCGGCGGATACGGAATCGAAAATAAGGAATATCGGCCTGGTGTAAATGACCATTGTAGTCGACAAACACCATGAATATACAAACAACAAGAAGAATGAAGAAATAACGTTCAATTGTTGCAGCTGTTGACTGACAACACTGAAGTTGTGCGAGCGTACACTGCTGGTGATACACCGTGTTGCTTCATTCTGACAATGGTGTACATCTAAATTTTCATAAAGATGTAAAGAGCCATGCAGCCTTGCTTCACTTAGGATATTGCGGTACGTTGAGCGTAACACCGTGTCAACCTATTTGTTTCATTTGTCAGTGTTTATGATTCAGACAATTCGCTGTCTGCAACGGTAGGCCTAAAGTAGGCTACAAGCTGTAAAATGTCAAACGATAAGTTCACCGATTGTGCAAAATCTACGATACAAATGAAATGCAGGTTTCAAAATATTTAGTATTTGTAAACAATTTTGACTTTTTTTGACCTAACGCTAAAATTTTGACCTTATTTTGACTTTTTTTGACATGTCAAAAAAAATCGCCCTAGTGATAACAAACTCATTGTAGCTAATGAAATATACGGTTGTCAACTGACGAGTGCTCCTCACTAAATATTCTGTTTACCGAGTCATCTTTATGTTCAACTGGTAGGCCCATTCAAGAATGTAATGGTAAAAATTTTCTAATGCAGCACCTGATCTTAGGGCAAGTTTTGGTTGCAGTCAAATCCGTGGAATGTTGCAGTAAAAAATTGTACTTATATTTCACAGAAGTTGCACTAAAAAAGGTGTATTTATGGAGAAGTTCCATAAATTATTAAGGTATGAGATACTCGAATCTATCCATTTCCAAGGCAGTGTAGCAAAACTCAGAGTCGACGACTTCAACAAAATCAATAGCTAAGAAATGACCCAGAGATAATATAATTTTAGGCGTTCTAGCCTGAATGTACGTCAAATCAGAAATGACCTCGAATTTAAACAACAGTGAAATAATCTAGCGATCAATTTACATATAGTACCAAATATTTCCAGTAAAAAGTTAGCTCCATGAAAAATCGAAAAGCTGCAAAAACTTGCTTGAAAAATGAAGAAAAGTTGCAATATAAGATTCTTCCAAACGGCTTAAAACACCACACTACATAGCCTCTGAGTATTTAGGAAGCTGCTGGAAGTTGTAAAACAAAGTTGCAAATGTTGCAAGAACTTGCCCTGTGATCATTCAATTCTTTCCTCTGCCCTGATGAAATTTAGCTAATTGTTTGGTCACATCTTTTTCGGTGACATCACTTTAAACTTCACAACAAATTGAATATATGTTGCCTTCTGTACACCTTTCTCAATGATATAGCCATTCAAACCTTTCTAGTATCGTCATATATTTTTAAGGCATCATATAGCAGGCATCAGGCTGCTAGAACCTTTCCTGCATGCAAGATCTATTGTATATCTAATTGTAGTACGCCACCATCACCAATTAAAATACATCCACCTCCGATAAAACAAATATTTTCTGCCAACAGTATAAACACTTTCTGACTGACTGTACCGGGTTCACGTTGATCATGGTAAATTCGAAAATACGCTGCCAATCCGGAGACAAGAAATGAACAAATTTACCATCACAACAACCCTGAGAATGGATTTCCATTCAGAACAGGCCTAGTCAATAACTAATATGTTGAGTCATGAGGATGGCCAAGTAAACAACATTATAAATATTAGCCTACAGCTTTCATTTGTTTTCAAATGATTATTCCCTTTGATATTGTGGATATTCAGGCTCAGTGTGGACTTGCTTCATTATATAACGGGCTCAGAAATTCAATTATCGAGCACCGTTTACAGTACCATACCATGTATTTCCGCGGTTATTCACAAAATGATAACTAAAATTCGTCTGAATGTGTGAGGGGGGCCCTCATGAAATCAAAGTCAGCTCTTTTAACGGGCTCAGAAATTCAATTATCGAACACCGTTTACGGTACCATATTCTACATTGATACATGTATTTACAAGATTATTCGCAGAATGATAACTAAAATTCGCATAAATGTAGGAGGAGTCCCTCATAAAATCAAAGTAATCTCTTTTCAAGGGTAGAGAAATTTAATGATCGACTACTGTTTACGGTACCATATTCTACATGTGTACATATATTTTCACGGTTATTCAAAAACTGATAACCAAAAATCGCGTAAATGGAGAAGGGGGCCCCTCATAAAATCAAAGTAAGCTCTCGTACCGGGTGCATAAATTTAATGATCAACCACTCTTTACTGTACCATATTCTAAATGAGTAGGCCTACATGCATTTGCACGGTTATTAGCAAAATGATAAGCAAAAATCGCCTAGATGTAGTAGGGAACCCTCATAAAATCTTTAGTAGTAAGCTCTTCAAACGTCTGCATTAATTTAATGATCAACCACTGTTTACGGTACTATAGTCGACTTGGGTACTGGTATTTTCATAG
This sequence comes from Botryllus schlosseri, assembly GCF_051294905.1. Classification (NCBI taxonomy): domain Eukaryota; kingdom Metazoa; phylum Chordata; class Ascidiacea; order Stolidobranchia; family Styelidae; genus Botryllus; species Botryllus schlosseri. Next base: position 12,562,826 of record NC_137238.1, on the reverse strand, counting down.
TTATTCGCATAAGGATAACTAACATTTGCGTAAATGTAGGAGGGGGCCTTTAGCTAATGACAAAATGGATAGAGATCACAAAATCAAAGTGATCGCTTTTATCGGGTGAAGAAATTTAATGTTCGGCTACTGCTTACGACATCTTATTCTACATTGGTGCATGGATTTTATTGGTTATTCGTAAAATGATAACTAAAAAATGAGAATTGATGATTGACCCTTATTTACGGTACAATACCATATTCTTTATGATTACAAGGATTTCCGCGGCTTTCAGAAAATGGTAATACTTGCAAAAAAAAGCGTTTTAAGAAAGCGCGTAAATCAACCAGGGGACCCCTAAGCAACCGCCCACCTCGCCTACCCCAAAAGTGACCACTCAGTAGAAGTATCCATATAAATGTCTGATATAAAGCACATATGAAGGAGACTTGAAATATAAATTATTTATTGAGTAAAAATATTCAAGTTAAGGTGAAACTGGTCAAGAAAATGAAATCACACAATAGTCTACACGATTTTTGCGCCAAGATTCCTTTGGATCATTTGGATTTCGCGGTATTTTTGTTCTATCATGTCACGTTCGGAAGATAATATCTATGTCGATTTTTGCTACTTTTTCGGGGTAGTCAAGTAGATTTCTTCTACTTGCAGTACTTACTGAAGTTGAAATTTTTTTCAAACTACTTACACTTCTACCTGAACAGCATTTTAGATAAACTATTTACTTTCGCAATCGGGATTTTGAAAAGTAGAAAGTGGAAAAGAATGCACCACTCTCACGAGTTACATGATCATTAGAACTGCGTGACACGGCCCCTAAAGCACGGTAACTTAATATATTTTCGAGCAATCTACCGATGGGTGATGTGATTATAGACATTTTGCGTTATCCAAAAAGAAACATCTTGCGATTTCGTATGTAGCCACCTCCGACTAACTGTTGAAAGTATGCGACCACCCTCCCCGCGACCAAATATACGTAGATATTTACTGGCTTTTAGTAATTCTGAGACCTTTCATTTCATATTCCATTTAAAGTAGTTTTCACATGTCTTAGAAATTACTACTTCTACTAGTAATTGAGTAGAACTGTAAGGCGTAACATGTGCTACTTGAGTAGCAATGCCGATCACTTCGACCAACTCTAGTTCTCAGTATGATATTACGGCAAATCAGAAACCAACAAAAGGGTAAAGCTTTCGGTATTTAGAACTGGCGTTTAATCACGCAAAACACTAACAAAAAGCATCGAAACCATTTTAAAACATGACTGGAAGTTAACAAATGCTCATCTTCGGCTTTGTTCCAGCGTAGAAACATAGTATTTGGTGTAGGCCACAGAATATCCTATGTCGAGACAAATCGACTGTCCTAGAATCGATGCATATTTATTTCTATTGTGAAGCAACACGCTCTTCGGGTTTCGTATTGAGCTGTTAGTAAGCAGTGTCCTTTCATCTGGTTGTCTATAACAGACATTGCAAAAGAAGCCGTTTATATCATGGCAATAAACTAAAAAAACAGTTCAGAAACAGCTTTCCTTGATTCCGATATAATGTGACAGTACATGGAAACTGGAGAAAAATTAGCATGATAAGCACAGGCGGAGATTAATGATGATAAATTCTTTCAAGTTCGCATAATAAGCACTTTTTTCTTTGTAAAAGCAGACATCCTATTTCTTTTATTATTGCAAAGCAAGCTTACAGGGCCACACATTATCGTCATGTTGCTTACGATTACCCCTGACAAGTCTCAGCCAAAAATATTCGGGTTCATTTCAAGATGAATGTACTATTCAATTGTATATTGAAGTTCTATACCTCCAAGAAGCTCTTCAACTATCTTCCACATAATATACCAACAATACAATGTATATTGTTCGCAAACTTTCACGTTTTACAAAAGAGCAGTGTGCTGTCACAAAATGCATTGACCGATTAAGTCTGCAGAACAGCACTATGAAGATAGATAACGTAGGGAACTCAATTAGGTACGGAGCTACTAATCACAGCGTTTAAAAAAGGAATGGTATATAAAGATGATAACTGCAACCGACTAAAAAAAGTGGCATCCACATATAAATTTATGGGTCGAAAAGAGGTCCTAATTGAAAGAAGATAGAGAATTACTGGATTCAAGTTCACTGAAAACTCAGTTATTCTGTTCTACAACAATCCTGGTTTCATCATTATAGATGTTTCCAATAATAATATTTGATTTGTTGTTGTAGTGCGTAATGTCACTAACGAAAGTCGAAATTTGAGTAATTTATGAAAATGAGAAAAATACATACCGAAAAAATCTGAAGTGATAGATATATTCTGAGCACAGAGTCGGATTCAGCAACCTAATATTAGCGTACATCAGTCATTAAAAATTTTCGGGCCATAATTTTTTGAAATTTGTAGACCACTGTCATAATTTGTGGGTCGAAAAGAGCTTCTGATTGAACGAAGATAGAGAATCACTGGATTTAGGTTCACCGGAAATTCACTGATTCTGTTCTACAGCAACCTAGGTTTCATGATAGATGATTTCAATACTGTTGCAGTTGTATGCAAATCGTGATGTCACCAATGAAAGCCGAAATTTGATTAATTTAAGAAAATGAGAAATATTCATACGGAATATATCGGACGTGATAGAGAAATTCTGAGCACAGAATTGGATTCAGCAACCTCAAATTAGCCAAAATCAATCACTGAAATTTTTAGCGCAAAAGTTTTTTCGAAACTCGTAGACCAGTGTAATTTATCTTCAAGTATACAAAACCTATGTGAGTACTGCAATATAGTATGAGTAGGCCTACTTGAGAGAAATCATCTCCGATTAAGTCTATGATCTGCTTATTAGGGATGGTGTGAACGTGAGGTTCACGTTCGCGTTCTGTGTGTGAACCTCGGAAAGTTAGAGGTTCGCGTTCACAACAGAACCTTGGTAGGTTCTGCACTGTGAACCTTTTTCATATATTACAATTTTCACTTCATTATAACATCTTTGGCTCAAATTTATTGCATTTCAACTGCGGGCCACTCTACGCACGGCGCTGGCAGCATAAAAAAATCAACAATAAACGAGCATGCATCTTCGCAATCTCAAAAATTTTACTTGCTTTGATAGGAAAGTTTGCTCGAAATATCTAGCTTTCTCTATTCTGTGAGCTTGACCAGCAATCCCACAACATCACGAGCGAAATATACTGCATGTAGTCAGCGAATGATGCTTATTCAACCAATCAATGAGATTGATATCGTTTTCTGATGTAGAAAATCAAGCAGGCGCACGGAGTCAATCTTGACTTCATATGGTAATGTGTCATTAAAACCAAATCCGTGCGATTCAGGTGTTGGCTACTGCCAATAAACTTGTTAATGGGGTAATATCGGGGGCAAGTATAGAAACCTATTTTACACTCTGCTCAATATCAATGTAACAATACTCAGACGCCGACTACATTGCACGGTCTGGCCTAGACCGTTAAGGCGTAAGCTTATATTGCCTGGCAAGTCCTCGTCGAAATTGTCGGCGAAGCGACGGAAGATATTGATTTTATGGAATTATTATATCATTTGATTGCATCAGTTTATACATTTGGCGACATTTAAAACGCCAATATGTACTTCAGCATTGTGGCATTATGTGGCCCGAGTCGTCGCTTATCGTGTACAATTGAACATTAATATAGGCTAATACTTCATTGAAAGATAAGGTTGGAATTAGCAAAATGACGTCACGTGACGTCATGAGGTTCACGTTCGCGTTCACACAGAACCTTTTAAAAAGGTTCGCGTTCACACGAACCTGAACCTTTCAGAGGTTCACACCATCCCTACTGCTTATGGCCTTATAATTTCTCAGGTGCGCATGGCTTTGGATTTGTAATAGTAGGTCAGGTTCGAATATGAGACCGGTTTAGGAATCCCACTCGGAACCAGATTTGGAATCAAACATCACACTAATGTTCGTGCGAATATGAATCGCTACTGGATTTGAATGTCAGGTCAGACACATAATGCAGGATTCACAGGTGAAAATACGAGATCTGCCTATTAGGCTCGGTGTGGCGGGAGATCTAAAACGAGTTCAAGAACCATTCGATGTTATGCAACCATCGTATAGCAGGAGTTCTGTTGCAGGACTATAAACGCCCATTTATGCATCATTGTTGGGATACCTATCTTCCTGTCAAATCCAATCAACAAAGTTACAACACTTCGGCGATACCTCTCTTCGATATCAAAGCAAAAGTGGACGCGCCTTTACTAGATAGATATCTGTCACACCTTCGCAGTCTATTCGCGCATTGCGCGGTAAAATGTGATAGGCGAGTTATCTACATCAGGGCCGGCCAACCCATGTCCCGCGAGAAGGTTTTGAGTGGCCCGCGAGGTAATTTCCGAAATTTCTAATGTTATCAAAAATGGATTGCAAAGATTGTGAACTTGTGAGGCCAACCAAAAATTTGATTAGTCTGGTCGCAACACTTGAGATGTGATGACTAAAATATCAGTTCCGACGCATTGGCAGATCCATGAGCCAGTCACATATTGGTAGATCTTCGTACACTACAATAAAGCAGAATGATTTGCGATAGATTTATGAAAAGTACAAAATTTTCTACACCTTTCGCGCAGCATGTTGTCACTCGATTTCTTGATTTTAATATTGTTGCCCCTTTGTGCAAATGAAAGAACGCTTAATGTATCAGATTGAATCTAACTATATTCGCAATTACGAGACAGAGTGTCGTTAAACATATGCGACTTTACGTTTGCACTGGCAGAAAGACCGTCGACTATGAAACCTAGGCATAAAATGATTGACGCATGTTGGTCGAAACTTTCGATATCGATATGTCCAGACGCCGATTGCCCAGTCCTTGCAAACTGAGCCCAGCGATATACAGCAGATAGTCAGACGACAATATTATTGACCTGTGAACTTCAAAAAAGTTTCTCGCTTCGCGCGGCTAGTGGCCCGCGCAACAGTTCGTCAATCGAATGTGGCCCTTTGGCTGAAAAGGTTGACCAGCCCTGATCTACATGCTGAGAATGGTCACGACGTCAAAAAAGCAGAGGTGGTCAGTAACGAAGTACTTCTACTTTTTCGAAGTACTCAAGTAGTTTTCCTCTACTTCTGGTACTTACTCAAGTAGATAGAATATTAGCTACTTTTACTTCTACTTCGTAATATTTAGTGATCTACTTACTTACTTTTCGCTATTTTCAGTTTGTCAAGTAGAAGTAGTGTAACCCCCAATTAGAAAGAGAAACTGTGGAATTGTCGGGCTGTTTTCACGGAGTTTTAACTTTCAATCTTAAGAAAATTTAAGTCAAACCCATAATTTCCGTCGCACTTCACATCAAGTATATATAGAGTTACAAATATGTTTTCACGAAAGTGAATATTATTTAGGTTGCACGTTGCATTGCACCGCATTGTCGCCCATATGACATATTTCGTCACAGTAAATATGGCCCATCATGACGATTGAAACTACCGTTTCGAAATCTACCATTTACCCATCATATCGTAATCGTAACCCATGGCGTGTCCTATTCTGGAAATGTGGGCTCTGACGTTTTCAGTGTTAAATGTGTTGTAGCAGACCAACGTTAAAACTGCCGTGAAAAAAGACATAAATACATTTTCCGCTTTTCTGTTGTAGTATTTGTAGTTCTCGTTCAATTCACAGTATCATTTACAGTTCTAATTGGTTTCAGTTCTTTTTTCTGGGGAACATACATGTTTAAGTTTAAAAGCAAGTGTAGCATCGACGTCTATTTTGCTAAACAATTACACTATGTGGCATTTTTGCGTTATGCCATATTTTGTTATCGTCGTATACGAATCGCGCAGAGTGTTAACAACGTATCCATACAACTTCTCCGTATGGCTCTTCTACTAAACTAAAGGCCGTAATATGCGTGAGGGAACATGTCATGACATTTTCTAAAACGCGGGATGTTCGAGTTAACAAAAGATCACTATCTCATTTCCATAGCAAAACTATCTTTGCATCTCATGATTAGGTGGAATGTTCATGCTGTCGGAAATTTATACCTCCTGGGATGCATCAATATGCGTTGTACATGAAACTCTCTTCACCTTCCGCATATCTCAATTTGCCGCTTTTGAGAGTCCATGCAAACGTATTATGACCGTTTTTAAAACTACTTACTTACTTGAGTAGATTTAAAGCCAGCAAATTCTACTTCTACTTCAAGTAGTTTTAGGTTGCTTATGGAAAAAGTACTTCTACTCGTACTTGAGTAGATTTTTGCGTCGCTACTTCTACTTCTACTTGAGTAGCTTTCTTGACTACTTTGACCACCTCTGCAAAAAAGTGGCAGCTTATATTCTGAAAATTCAACACAAGTCTGGTGAAATCCGGACGTATGGGAGCTTCAACATCGGATTGCATGAAACTGTATATTAGGGTTGTCCATAATTTGGAAAATCTTACAAATCCTCGGTTGTAATGTCTTATTCGATAGATTATTGATGAAAAACGACACTGAGCCTGAAAGAAGCTCACAGAAAGGCCGTTAAGATTTCGTGCAAAGCGTTTGAAAGTAGCTGCCGAAGAATGGGCGTGCCACCGACCATAGAACGGCGAGAAGACTAGTAATCAAGAAACCACGGCTCTTGATTGGATAATCGGATATGCTTCAATGACCACGTCAGCAGCAGCTTGCTGATTAGGTGAACAGGGAGTCTGCTACTGGCGGCGATTCTGAAAGCGCATTGTATGTAGGTTGACAGATAATGATTTAGGATTGATTAAGGGTATGTTGAGGTACGAAATACATGATGAACAAACAACAGCTGCTTCACAAAAACGTCTAAAGCATGACTGCTTTATTGTGAAAGAAACCGCCGTAGCCTATATGCCTTGTTTTCAACGAGGGAAAGCATAGGCGCTTATGCAAGTGGCGACGGATTCCTAGTTTCAAAAATAATATATCATTATTGAATACAAAGATAAAGCTTAACAATGACACTATAGTTTGTGTGATCTCATTGGGTTCAGGTTGTAGTACATAGTTGAAGTTTTGAAAGCTCTAAGGGTCGGCTGAATCAGCGGGTTATGCTTGGCAATTGTCAGATGCTTGCATCAAACTGTATTCACTTGCAAGTGTTGTCAGAGTCCTTGATGATGACGCAGAAAAGAGGCGTAAAAGTAAGCACATAATATGCCGGATATGATATGTCAAATTCCTTACTAATCGCGCAGAAAAGGGGTGTAAAGGTAAAAACAGACAATGCTGCATAGTGCATAGTATCCAGCGTAGTTTGCATATCATATCAAGCAGGGGCTGTGCATGCATTTAAACCTCGTTTCTGCGACATCATTAGGGACTTTGAAAACATTTACAAGTGAATTCAATTTGCTGCAAACATCTGATGAGTGCAAAGCCTAACCGTCTGATTCAGCCGATCGCTAGAGCATTCAAAAATTCAACTATGTACTGCAACCTGAGCCCAATAAGATCACCTAACTTATAGTGTCATTGTTAAGCTTTATCTTTGTATTCAATAATGATATATTATTTCTGAAACTAGGAATCCGTCGCCACTTGCATAAGCGCCTATGCTTTCCCTCGTTGAAAACAAGGCATATAGGCTACGGCGGTTTCTTTCACAATAAAGCAGTCATGCTTTAGACGTTTTTGTGAAGCAGCTGTTGTTTGTTCATCATGTATTTCGTACCTCAACATACCCTTGATCAATCCTAAATCATTATCTGTCAACCTACATACAATGCGCTTTCAGAATCGCCGCCAGTAGCAGACTCCTTGTTCACCTAATCAGCAAGCTGCTGCTGACGTGGTCATTGAAGCATAGCCGATTATCCAATCAAGAGCCGTGGTTTCTTGATTACTAGTCTTCTCGCCGTTCTATGGTCGGTGGCACGCCCATTCTTCGGCAGCTACTTTCAAACGCTTTGCACGAAATCTAAACGGCCTTTCTGTGAGCTTCTTTCAGGCTCAGTGTCGTTTTTTATCAATAATCTATCGAATAAGACATTACAACCGAGGATTTGTAAGATTTTCCAAATTATGGACAACCCTACTGTATATATATAACTTTACAGCGCTAAGTAAATTACGCCATCAGTCCTAGATTGACTACACATGTGTGGCGTCGTCAGAAGATAATCGATAATCATACAAAAATATTGCGGTTTCGTGATTCCACACCTCCTTTGCAATTTTACCTGTATTTTGCGTACAATCGTGTTCCATTGTTCGTAATCATATCGATTCTCAGTTCCTGTGTGCCATCGCTCGTTATGCGGTGGATTGTTTCGAGGCCTGAATTAACACAAATTTCATGGCATGAATGTTCATTATATTATTGTATGAAGAATCAACATGTTATCACAATTGTATGTTGACAGGTAGGCCTAGTGGAGATGAAGTCCTAGACACAATTTTGATGAATCATAACAGAGCCTACTTTGTACGGCCAATATGGTAAATTTCAGATAGGCAATCCTCGTCGATGTATTTTACCACTCTAGGCTATAGGAAGAGATTGCTAGTTGACGAAAAGTCACAGTGTGCCCGTAAATAAGACGATCTGACAATGCAGAGGACGATTAGCTTATTTTCAATTCATCAGTTACTGCAAAGAAACATTTCGCATGGTGAGATATAACGGCATAGTACATTTGGACAGGCGTACTTCGTTAATTACAATCAACCATGATCAAACCTATGACAAGATTCGAGACACCCAGGGTTGCAATGAGAAAATGAACTCCTTAGCAACTCAACTGATGATTCATTCATTCATTCTAAACACGCTGGGCATAACTGAGTACATGGTGATTCGAATCCGAGTCGAATATTCCGAGTACCACCTAGCACAGTGGTTCCCAAACGGCGGGGAATTCCCCACTGGTGGGGAATTCAATGGTTTCTGGTGGGGAATAGACACATTTGTTCAAAATTGTATGTAGAACAGTCTACCTATTCACGGAGACACACGCGGAATTACCGTTACCAGTTAACTGCTCTGGAATGTATATAACGAAAATTATATTGCGTGCTGTTCACAAAACCTCGTTTTAACTCTGGATGGCCAATCACGGCGTCACAAATGCATCCAGCACGACTAGTTTGACGTGAAATACCGCTTTCGCAAAATTTTCAGCGTTACGGGTAGCGGTACACAATACGTTTTATGTTGCAGTTATAGGCGATTGTCTAGCGTACTGGTGTGGTTGTGTGTCTTGTTTAGTAAAACCAGCAAAAAGCTGCTCTGTGATGACAAAATTGCTGGGTAGTGGGGAACAGGACCGTAACTGCCGCACCCCAAACCCCTCAATGGTGGGGGGGGGGGGCGAGCTCGAAGGGGCCCAAATTTATTTCGTGAATTGGCATAGATCAAAGTATCTTTTAAAATTTATGCCACTTTTTCAAACAAATTTCACGCTGAGTGCGCGATTTAATATTGCCAATTATCTAATTATTGAGTACCCTTCCCCACGAAAATACGTAGAATTTATAGAAATGGAGACTTTGGCTTTGGTATTACTGCGCCACGACGCACCAAGGCATGTGAAGTTATAGGCCAGGTAACATGCAACTCCGAGAAGTGTGACAGAACGATCAGCAGCGAGAAGACCTTAGCCCAGAAGGAATGCCCTTGTCGTGACCCACAACTTCGATATATCTAAAATATACATATATGTTTAATGGGCTAAATGGCTGGCTCCGAATGTTCCTGTCATGGCAATGTGAGCCCCACAGGACAAATACCATCCCGCAGGGAAAAATTATTTGACAGTAAAGCAATACCATGGGGATTTTCATATCTTTCCACATCGTAGATATAGGAGGTCACGGAATAGCATAATACAACGAAGTCAATATACCAACGGGTCCGCCCGAAGACGTTCAATTCTTATTTAGGGGTCGTGCCTTTTCCAACACACCTCACTCAGCTGTACCGGTAAATCTGATTACGTAAGCAGAGAGGGGATAAAAATTTGATTGCAAAATATATGCAATTTGCGATCATATTGGCCGATTCAAACACGAATTATATAGATTTTTCGCGCTTGGCGCGTTTAGTCGAAGTAGGGCGTCGCACTAAGCAGTAGACCCAATGTAGCTGATAAGTTGTGGGGGAAAAGCGTACAGGCTCAGAGGGGCTGAGGGGGTTCTGGGGCCCAATACCAACGTTTTTTTTGGCGGGGCTAACAAAGTGCTGTTACGGTCCTGGTGGGGAATGAAGGCTCGGAATAAATCTGAAGTGGGGAATGAAGAAAAAAAGGTTGGGAACCACTGACCTAGCATCACGTCATAACAGTAATAATGACTAGAACATTCCAATATTATATGTCTGTTTTGTGCGACGACAAGAAAATGGTGCCAGTTTCACGTCCAAAATAATTTCATATTTCTGAGCAATGACTATTTCGTAATGGATTGCGACCATTGGGAGGGTCGATGTCTAATTGTTTATTTACCATGATTCGCCGTTTCATCAGTATTCGCATCCTTGTGCATGTGCAATGTGCATCATGTTTTGCGATGCTGAGATACGGTGTTTATAGCCCCCAATGATGAAAATACAGTATCGAAATTATGGTTTTCTTTGATGAAATATCAGTCTTGGCGTGAAAGCGTACATTTTCGTTACTCGAAATGCTCGACTTTTACTACTCGAATAGTATCATTATAGTATCATTGAGAGTCAAATCGTTCTACCGAGCCCTCGTAACATCACACTACAATTTTGAATGAACATAAACCAGCCAATATACGCCGAGCACTGGTGGATAATCCTCATATGCAGTTCCTAAAGCTAAACCATGCTATAATGTAGGACTACGTGTGCATGGATCTTAATTGGGCAGAAAAACATGAATTTTAATGACTACATAGCAGTGTTGGGATCAAGTCACTACCTTCGAGTCACGAGTCATCTCGAGTCATTGCGGATTTTGACTCGAGTCAAGTCAAGTCAATCGATTTTCGGAGGTGACTCGAGTCAAGCCGAGTCAAGTCAAGTCAAGTCACGAGTCAAGTCACAATTCAAGTCAAATTGAATTTTCGAAGTATGAATGATGATTCCAAGTCAATACATTTTGCTAGCTGTGTGAAAAACAGATTGATTGGTCATTTATCTGGAATCAAATAACGAATATAAAGTAAATTATATATAAAAGTGGCTTTGTATCCCTCACGCACGCGTAGAACTACTAATAACATAGTCAGCGAAAATAGTGGAGCGAATACGAAGCATCGAGAAGTTAAGACAAATTTATATGGTTCAGTACACTACCCCCACACATCCACGGGAATATAAACGCATAAACTATATTCGTTCGGTTTAAATAATACAAGAGTGTTGTTTAAGGTGAGCACTGCGCAATGTATGGACTGAGCCGTCTAAGGAACGGAGATACGTTGCTATTAGATTAACTTATTGCTGGCACATTGACGCAAGCTGTGATCATTTCGTTTGCATTCAATTTCTTTGTGATGGAACAATGGAGTATTAGTGAAACGTACAATCCGTGAATGACTGGTTGCTCTTACAAGTCACACCGGCGTATCGCGAACAATTTGTACATAAAAAGAGATTTGTGGTACAGAACTTCAGAATAACGCGAAACAATAACTTCATATTGGTAATTTATTCGCTAAAAGCTTTTCGACTAACTCTCATCAGTAGCGAACGTTAGTGATGGGGTGAATCAAATTCGAAATGTAAGAACTATTTTGTCTGTATGACGTAGTAATAACAGAAACAAACAACTAGTAGACGGGCTAGATACGGTAGTAACGGTACAAAACAAACGAATATGTACTCGTTAACGTTTGTTTTGTACCGTTACTACCGTATCCAGCCCGTCTACTAGTTGTTTGTTTTTGTTATTATTACGTCATACAGACAAAATAGTTCTTACATTTCGAATTTGATTCACTCCATCACTAACGTTCGCTACTGATGAGAGTTAGTCGAAAAGCTTTTAGCGAATAAATTAACAATATGAAGTTATTGTTTCGCGTAATTTGTACATAACAAGATACAGTGATTTAATCGACACCGTTTATTTGATGACTTGAAATTGACTCGTAAATTTAGCTCCGAGTCACGAGTCAATCCACATTTCTCAAGCGCCGAGTCAAGTCAAGTCAAGTCATTTTTACAAAGTGACTCGAGTCAAGTCAAGTCATACGAAAAAGTTGACTCGAGTCATCCCAACACTGCTACATAGTAATACCCTACCTAGCCAAAATTCACGACGCTTTTCCCCGAAACCCTCGACATAATCGTTCCACGTTCGATAAAAGTCTTCTGAACCATCCATTCGGCGCTGGAAGACCTGAAAGACGTATACGAGCACTCTCAAATAATAACCTTTTATTTCGATAAGATGTCAACGATATTTTTGGATAGAGTATAAATCAGTGAAATGACAACGGTTAACCAGCGTACAAAACAAATCGTAACAACTGCGACGCAAAATCGAAAAAAAACGATACAACTTACATGCGCTCACACACTTACACATGTGCCACTTACTCAACTGTCAGTAAACAGCAATGCACTCCAAATTTGATCGTGATTTGTCATATTAGTAATGAGTCAGAGGAATTATCGTCTTGAAATCGATTCGGTTCACTACTAGTACTGAATGATCCGAATCTTAGACATGTAGATTAGAATCATCCCGCATAATCATCCGCTTGCTCTAGTTAGAGGAGGTGAGTGGCGCAGTGTATATAACGACTCCGCAAAGACACCAATGTTTGCAGGTTCGAACTCCAGTTCAGACTAGTTTCTATGTGTAGGAGGTTATCTGGGCTCGTCCTCGCCGATCCCTCTGTGCTGTACTGCATTGAAAAGTTTGAAAACACGATAAGCCACGCTGTACAATGTCGGCACAAAACAACCGAAGTTGGATGCATGCGACAGAGTCTGTGACTGAAGAGTGAAAGTGAAGGGAAGGATACAAAACATACAAAGTCATTGAAAACTGATATATACAATATCAATATCGTGATGCACAAGTCCTAAAATGCGTCACAGAAATGTATAGGATTAATAAAAAATGTGCTTTAATTATTCAGATATGGCACCATGCCAATATGTGCTGACCATGGACACACACTTTAGTATAGTGCCACAGCGTTGGTCGGATTCAATTCAGAATGCGACCACAGCCTAGGTTCAGCTGTAGGAGTAAGCCATGTGGCCGCGTATACGGCCAATTCCCTCTATTGGAGTTTGGAATAGGGCTATGCAAACACCTATGTCAGTGCTCTTCAGATGAGGTGCATGGTTCACTCGAGACTAACCAAAATATGTAGGCCTATGGGGTGCACCAGTGCGAAAAGGTATACAAGGGTGGATCACGAACTGGTCACATTAAACCGAAAATATTTACAGAAACAATTAGCGAGCACAACTGCAATAACCATATCAATGCTAACCAGAGTGGTGTCGGTTCTTGAGCATTCCAATTTTTAATTTATGGGTCCTACCACTGACACCACTGACATTAAAGATTTGATTATTCTCCAAAGGAATTTTGTTACGAAACTAATATGTAGTGAAACTCAAGCTGACTTTTAGGCGAACCTGGTAAATATGCCAAACACCCCAGTGATTATTCAAATGCCAATAATGTATTTACGCTAAAAGAGGTTTTCTTGTTTGTGTGAAATCAAACCTCGGAAGAGAGATTCAATCACAAACATCTATCTATTAATTAGAGGAGAATTCGAAAAAATATAATTAATATTGTACAACAACAAAAAACTATGATTAAGAAGTCTCATTGCTATTTTCTTAAGTTCGTTTGAATGCTGTTTTGAACACACGACAGGGGGTCTACTTGCAAGTAGCCTACAGCCATAATCAAACTCTCGAACCGACAGTGTGTAAACTTTTGGCATATTTAATTGGTATGGTGATATTCATTTTGATTTATCATAACAACTTTCATATCAGTTTACCTTTTGGGTAAACAGGGTGCTTTATGGATTCACCAAACCAAAAAAGGCTATGAAGAGCTCCGCACTATAATAAAGCATAGGGCTATACCCTGGGTCCATCCATGGCAGTTTAAAAAAATAGGACCGTAGGTATACCCAATACCGCTTCGAGCTCGATCTGACCGATTTTATAAATTTCCAAAGCACTTTTCTCAACTTGTTCTGAAGAGAACATCAGAAGTCAACTGATTTTCGAGAAATATCCGTTGTAATGTTTTGTTATGTGTGAAATTTATCTTTTATTGCTTTCGTTCTTTTAATAATCCGTTGATGCACACTGTGCATTGCACATTTCATTTTGTGCACAAGTATTCGATGTGTAGTTAGATTGGTATTATGGTTGATATTTGTTCTTATGTTTCAGCGTAGATTTGGGTTTCCACGATGCATGCAGATTATCATAAATGTTCCGCGGGTTGGTAAAGGTTAATAACTGCCGGTTTAGTTGTATCATGTCCCCGAGGCTGAATTCGTGATATAGTCTCGTAGAACCCTATAATGTTTTATCCGTATAGCCGAAGATGAATTTTATTTCAAAGTAACCTACAATGTAACGTAAATAGAGACCGTGACGCACCAGAACCTTACGGGAGATAAGCGCCACTACTACTTTTTACTGTTTTACTGTGAATAAAGAATATTATAATAATAGTTGTATCATGCTTTGGAAAGTGATAAACGCTTCAACTTGAGTATTTCCAGCGGTACTACTACTGAGTAGGAGTGACACATTAATTACATTTGAAAATAAAATGCATCAATTCATCAAGAACGATCTCCATCAACTCCTAATGGAAAACGTTATGTTCAACTGACTGTCCATCTTCCCCCGTCAGTCTTAAGGTCACAGTAACCCGTAAGCGTCTTCAACCCTTTCACGAAAATTGATACTATTCCATCTGAACTGTTAGGGTAATTCATTGGGTCGTTTTCGTTGTCGTCGCAGCTTGCAATGCTCGCAAAAGCTGTGAAATGAGGAAACTGAAATCAGGATAGCCACTTTGGCAGCATAACCCCCCAACACCCATATAACATGGAGAGTTTGGAGGGTGTTCGAAATTGTTTCGTAAAATCATCATAAATTATTTTCTATTTATATGGTATGAGAATTGAATTGGTCATTCGTCAGAATATCGCAGCATTGCAAACAGAATATCGCTATCAACACCACAGCCGCGTTGCAATTATTTAAAAGATCATTTTTTCTATTCCATCACCAAAGTTTCGAAGTATTTCGTGAAGCAAATGGCAATTAACGATGAAATATCGTTGATTCGGTCATACGCCTACCATGTTCAACTCATTATTATGGAATGAGAATGTACCTGTATTTTTGTAGATTCCGTATCTATCAAGGCATAGAAAATTAAACCATTATTTGGCGACATGACATAGCACGATTGCGGTCCTGATTGCACTCTTTCTACAGTGAGTAACAAGAAGGATGCCGCTAATCTAATTCAGCGCGATACTTGCTTCTTGTCGTCATTACAAATTTATGTTGAGAAAAATACCTTTCATAAATTCTCTTCCAATCACCTCCTCGATCGCTGTCATGTTTGTAGTACCCGGAGATCCGGAGGGTCCTACCGGACCGACTTGTCCACGCGGGCCAATGGTCCCCGGTCTACCCACTGGTCCCACAGGCCCGATAGGGCCCGGTAACCCTCTTGGCCCCGCCTTACCGATTCTGGCTCCTATCTCGACATTCCAATCATCGCGTTCGCCCAAGGAATTGCATTGCTGACAGACTAGATTGCGAAAATCGGTGCATTCAGTATGTGCTATCACGACAGTCATACATCGAAGAATGTTAAGTGTTGCTAATAATAGTACTGACGCCATCTGAATGTAATTACATTAAGGTTCAAAAATTGTACTGGGAAATGGGAGAAAATAAACTATGAGCCACACATGTTAAGCAGTTACGGCAACAACGTGATCAAGGTCTGCGAAACATATTCAAGGGCTCCTCGAACCCTCTATGTCTATACTTCATTAAAATGATTATTAAACCCAATTTGTAACTTTTTTCAAATTATGGAAATCACAAGGCAGTTTAGCTTCATAACTGCTAAAACTTCACGACTCACATTATCAGAATAACCGAATGAAATGAAATAACCTATTTGGCTAACTCATTACCTACCAAATTGCCAATAGCCCACAACAGTGCAGGTTTCTCAACCGGAGGTCCGCGGACGCCCAGGGGTCCGCGAAGCATTTTCAGGGGTCCGCGAGACCTCCAAATTTGCTAAATGATTGATAACCCATCTTTAATTGTTTCAATTAGGTAAACCATGAGACAGATTCGCTTCATAGCTGCTAAAACATCGCGATTTACATTACAAAAATGAAATATCCTACTCTGCAAACTCATTTATTGATAAATTGACAGTAGTCTAATGATACAAACATATTGCAACATGAAGATATTTTGTCGGTGTTTGTGAAAAAATTAAAGTTCTTCACAAGCTGTCAGTATCAGCGTATTAGTGAGCAGTCGCTAAAAACGGAAATTTTTGATCCATTTTCTTCTGTAATATACATAACCACCATTCAAGTATAACTTCAAGATGAGGCACTAGATAGAAATGGCTAGGCAAGGCGATCATCAAAAAATATGTTTCTCAATTTTTGCACCTTATGGTGTCTTCGGAACCGTTACCATCTATCTTTGTGGAAATGGATTTTCAGCACTCGCTCATATCAAATCGAAAGCGCGGATTTTCAAGACACAGCCACTTATTTCAATGAATGCATCTGCAAAATTCGATTTGAAATTATGAAAGCTATCATCCAATTTCTACACAATATGTGAAGTTATTTTTGAGAAAAGTCATTTTGTTGCTCTTTATTATTATCCTACACTACATTTCGCACCAGTCATATGACGGTTGCATAAAAATTCAGCTAAATTTGTACGGAAATTTTAGGGGGTCCGCGGGGGTCGGTTGCGGTCCAAAATGGGTCCACCAAGACAAAAAGGTTGAGAACCATTGGCCTATACTGATACATTGCTGGTTAAATATGTTTTGTCGGGTTTGTGGAATTTTTCGTAATGTCTCCCAAAAGTGATTGAAACTTCCTCACCGCATCCATTTCTCATGTGAATTACATAATGTGAGCTGTGATAGAAATAACTAGTTTGGTCGTTTTGACGTGATATGTTCACCAGAAAACATTTCCTTCAATTTTGATGCCATATATGTTGTGTTTACACCCAAAGGTGTCGTCGAAAGCGCTACGCATTATTATTACATTCGTCACCCTTATCTTTATGAAAATGGATTTTCGACACTCGTTCATATCATATATAAGGTGCATATTTTGAAGACACGACAAATCATTTTAAGAAACGCAGCTGTGGAATTCGCTTCAATTACAATCCACCAAATTTGTGCATAGTATGATGTTGTTTCCAGGAAAATACTTTTTTCTGCTGTTTAATACTATAGCATACAGTTGATATTTGCGAAAGACGGATGGCGGTTGTACGATAATTGTGCTAAATTTGACGTAAAACTTGTGGGGGTCTGCGGGGGTTTGTGACGGCCCAAAAGGAGTCCGTGAATATAAAAAAGTGTCGAAACCCACTGCTTTTTACTATTGTATTAGATGTTTAGTTATATGTGTGACGTGCTCTATACTATAGAGCACTGGTGCACAAAATTAACCGTGCTTCAATAGAGTGGTAGAAGAAGAACACAATAAAATATCATCATCGCACACAACGAAAACATTTGCATGAATATTCATTACAAGTCAGTGTGATTACTGATCTTCTCTGTCAGACACCAACTCAGAAATGCGAGCCTTCAACTTCACCTCATCGTATTGTTCAGCTGGAAATCAAAAGCGTGATACCAATGGCCTAATTGCAAATGAGTTAATATATCCTAGAGGGTTTAGATTTTGATCCCCAACATCCCTTACACTGCACACGATGTACCACCACAACAGTCACAATTCGACTATACTGATCGAGATTGCGCCTGTAGCCAATGACGGCCGATAAGAAGGGCGATTAATCTCGAATCATACGTAAATATTGTAATGTAATGCATACCCCTAGATATTAAAATAAATTTTGAATATGGAAAACAAAATCACTTGCGTTGCAATCGCCAATCAAAAATTAACCAACAACAAAATATATATAAAACTTGATAGTGTGTATCGAGCTCTTGACCTCCGGTGGAAACCAGGTTAAGGATCACTCACTTAGTAGTTTAAGATCCCGAAGATTCCACCTGAGGTTCCGGAAATCTCGGTTAAGATTCACCGACATAGAAGTTGAAAATCTCGTATTAATGAATTTTTGAAATTGGCAAGATAGAATTGATGCAGAAAAACTGATGCATGAACGAGACGAATAGCGACGGAAAGATCATTCGGTAGCGCCAACTCAGTGCTCGGTTCAAGGGACGAAGTTTTATTATGGCACAGTTCTGAAACTCTTTCAATGATTTCGCATTGCCTTCTATCCTTATGGAACTACGCATTGATTGTAAATACCAGAAACTAAATCTTCAAATACTCTCTGGCGGCGTATTGCGAATCACTGCAGTGTGTCTTCAGTGAGTTTGGTTTTAGTACCCTGTTTAAATATGCTTAAGAAATATCGATCAATAGTCTAATGTGTTTACATCAATTATTCCGGTTTCTTGCTTGACATTGACGCAATCGACTTTGTTCAGACGTCTCAAGCAATTCCGGCGTGGCGTTAAATCAAACGTGATTGAAACTAGGATTTCGCATAGTTCAATAGACGACGATGGCTTCCAACTAAACCTCTTACGATATCTCAATGACTCAAGAGATTTTATATAGTCAATAAGTTGCAAAATATTGTGATATTCGGTAAAATCCTTTTCCGTTCACATCAGTGTTAAATATCAATGACATTATATTTAGTTCGGATCTAACACTCGATATCAGTAATAGATCTTTTGCGAATAATGCCTACAATAAAAAATCAGGAGTTAAGGCACAATTGGGAAAAACGGGACCCTTTCCCATCAAATGTCTTATTTCTGTCACTATGAAATCTGTTAGATGTTAGGCCACGCTGGAAATCTTACATCTAAATTTTATATAGAAACAAATTTATGCACCGCCAATCTTATTTACTTTTCCTTCGGTTAAGATGGATATTTACTAACTTTAATGGTCATACATGTGAATTTGGCACTTATGTGGCATGAGAGGTCATTCTTACAAAGATTACTCGAAATGTATTCCAACGCAAAAGAAATCGCCGAATTTACTGTAATGCGAAAACCAGGTTATGACTGAACAGACGAAGACGTCCGTTGTCTACACACGTTCTGACTTGGCAGGTATCAGATGTAACCGAAACTGACATAGGTCACGATTTGTCACAGATAACTTATGCGGGTAGTCAATCGATATCAGCATTCACTTTTATATTCTCATGGATAAGAAGAGATATAAATTGAAAATTCAACTCAAAATCTCCGTTTTGCTTGTTATTGCTAAGGACGATCGATCACTACGTGCGCATGAAACAAATGACAGCATTTGCTGACGTAATATACATGTATTATTTATGGTAGTGACACCGCTAAGGACAATGTACCACAACGTCTATGTTTGAGAGTATCAAGTGTATTAACTACGGGCAATATACTAGTTCAGACGTTTTAACTTGGGTCCTGGGATCCTTTGGCGGTTGTAAAGGTCCATGAAAGATCGATAATGATAGTAAAACGTATAATGTGTTATTATTTCGACTCGCGTCCTTACCATGTCTTATTTTGTCTTATTGACAACCCTCTCCATGGGTCACAAGCAAAAGTGACGACCTTTTTTTAATTAATATGATAGCTGCTTAGGGTCACAACTAGACAACGAGTCCATAATTAGTAGGGATGGCGTGAACGGGTGAAATTCTTTCCACATAAACTTTTGAACACATTCGGCATGACGCTGGCAGCACGAAAATAGAGTCTACGTAGCTCACTGTCATGTTAGGCACCAGAGTTGGATCAATTGTAATTTGTAATTGTAATTGATTGTAATTAATTACATTTTTCAATGTAATTGTAATGTAATTTAATTGAAGCATTTTTATTTTGTGTAATTGTAATTGTAATTTGACAAAAATTTTGCTCAATTACAATTTCAATTACATTAAATTGAGACCTGACAAGCACAACATAAAATAATTGACTTATAATGCATTCTCTTTAAATGTCGACAAGGAATTTGATGGATCCATTCGCGGACGCCCTTGACTGCGCCCTTGCAGGCGAAGTTTTTTATTTTTACCGCTATGCTGGCCTCGGCTGCCATTGTATACAATTATTAGATTACTAACCAACGGATGGATTCGCAGCACGTGACTCACGATTGAATACGCCGAGAAGCGAACCGCTGAGCCGGCTAAAAGCAGCAGAATTGATAGTTCAATTGCTGGCGATCCAAGCGTCGAAATATGATATGCATGGTCCTAATCGCACTGATTCCGCAATAAAAGTATATTTCCAGGCAATGGTACCATCCCAAAATAGTCGTGAAAGTCTAGGAATCGGCATTGTTCTAAACAATCGCTGGGCGTAATTGGTCATTGTTGTGGTCATGCTGCTGCGGCGCTCCCACTTTTCAGAACAGTCGGCCTTAAACGGCTATTTTGGAGCAGTTACATTGCCCTGACGAGATTTTAATTTGTATTTTCGGAATTAGTGCATCGATAAAGACCAGATGCATCAAATTTAGACGCTTGGATCGCCAGCTCTAGGACTGCAAAGTTTGCTGCTTTTAGCCGGCTCTGCAGTACGTTTGTCGGTGCATTCATCCGTGACTCACATCTTGCGCATCTATTCGTGGGTTGACAATCTACAATACGATTTCAGATCACGATGCTGCACCGTTACTTCGTCTGGCTAACTAACCAGACCACTGGATATTATATAACGTCTTATCTGACAAAGCACGGTTTTGTTTTTTCTCCACATCCTAATTCCTACGTCCCTCGATAAAAATAATAATATTTCTTTATTTATATAATATATATACGCAAATCCAACACGTGCATACATTATAATACTTTTTTCAACGACTTACTGCATACTGGAATAGTTCGAAAACGTTTTTTCTTTTTAATAATTAACGGGTATTTGCGCATCATGAATGAAACATGAATACTTGAATTGTTGTTAATTACGACGCTACGGTTGTCAAGGAGCACGGTTGAATTTATGAATATTCAATTACATGTTCAACAGCAGCAATTGTAATTGTAATTGTAATGTAATTGAAGCATGCAAGGAGTAATTGTAATTATAATTGTAATTTGATATTTTTAGCATGGAGTAATTGTAATTGTAATGTAATTGAAACATGCATGAAAGTAATTGTAATTGTAATTGTAATTAAACTGAAATAATGTAATTGATCCAACTCTGTTAGGCACGAGGTATCTGAATACCCAGAATGAGAGTATTCACTCAAGCTTTTCCTACGGCACACGGACAGTAGGGCTGTTCAAAAATAACTTTTTTCCCCGTATTCCAACCATTCTTTGATTAAATTGTCAGGTTACCCTAAAAAACGCTGCCCACCAAATTTGGTTCAATTTAAACAAGTATAGGACTCCGCAGATCCAATTAAAAATTTTGTAAAAATTAAACAAAAATTCAGATTTGTCCGTCAACCCATGGAATTGTTGAGCTGTCTTCAAATACTATGCCAAACAAGTTTGACTCAATTCCAACTACAGTAGAAGAGGAGTTATTTGAGTTTTTCGTTGATAATTATAGGATTATCCGTCAATCGAGGTGGAATCGACCATAACCTGACAATTTAATCCGTGAATGGCTGGAATCCGAAAATAAGTTATTTTTGAACGGCCCTAACGCACAGCTTTTAATACTCGACTAGAACGCACTGGAGCATACCTGTTGGTCGGCTCACGAATAGGGTTAGGGAAATCCGAGTCCCCGAGTAATTCAATTCTAAATCAAGTATTATGCTTCAAGTTGACACGAATATGAGAGTGTCGCTCAATATAACCTTACAACAATATGAAAGATATGAAATGTAGGAATATGTACGATTTATGCTATACGGAGAATATAATGGCAGACGTAGGCTACATCACAATAAAGAGAAATTGATAATTTTTCGCTCGTTACCATTTTATTGCACTTGGCGACAATGATGTGGTTTGATCACGACTTCACAGATTTGACATCTCGGCTAACGTGCGTAGTTGTTTACTACGTGTTCAGATGCTGTGATAATGCCGATCGAAGTATCGACGCCTCCACAGTAGATAATACTATTGGAACTATAATTTTCGTTAGTAGATTTCCTCATTGGTTCCTAACGTGGGCGATATCGCCTCCAAGTGGGCGATTTTAAGAAACACGAGGCGAAAATAACAAAGTGGGAGATTGGAATGCGGAGACGCAGAAAGGGGTCTATAAGGGGCAGAAACGTTAGAATGTACAGTCCTTTATTTTAATCACCCGGCAAACCGGATAGGCACAAAATAAACGTGAAAAATGGGTTGTTGTAGAGCTGCCGCAAAAGTTGACGAAGCAGAAGGTCAATTTGCCACATAATAATTCGCAGATACCGGGATCACCGCATTAAGTTGACCTTTTTTAGTCAAGTTACCAGTAATCATAGTTAGCGCTATAAATTTCCCGTTTATATGTCCTCATTCTCGTATCCGAAAATATGTGCGGCTAATAGATATATGTCTAGCTTGATATAGGGGCGACGAGTTGAAAAAGGTTGGATTCAATCCCAATGGTCAAGTTTGCATAATTTCAGTTCTCGAGAAATTCATCTCTCACTGATCGACTCGAATCATTGTGCCCGTCCCACAAATGACGGTCACCAGTGCTACATCTAAATGACGTATCCGTGTTGGCGATATAAACGAATGTGCGAAATCAGTGCGGTAAAAATACCGCACCCTTCCTGCTATATCTTTTGAATATCGGCTGAATATAACGGGGTTATCAATGAAGGTGCTAGTCATCGATGGTATCGTTATCCATCGGGTTCTAGTCCCGTGGTTCTCGGCCGCTTTCACCCCGCGGGCGGATAAAGCTTGGAAACATATGTTGCGAACCGGTGGGCCTTAAAAAATCAAAATTAACTCCAATTTTCATTATGAGTGATGCATGTAATTCAAGTGCAATTTCGGAAACTTCATTGAATGCTGCCTGGGAGTATATTATTATACGTGGTTTTATTTAGGTTTCAGCAATTCGTATCTATCGAAGTCCACGTGCTTGCTTGTGCTTGTTTGGTATATTATTTGACATGAATGCGACTTTTCTGTTTGCTATAGTCTCTATTGCAGGGTCAAATGCTGCTCAACTGCAATCTCGGGATTTAACAAGGATGGTAAGGAAACATGCCCGCATAGCAGTGGTTCTTAACCGGTGTCCGCACACCCCTAGGGGTACGCGAAGCAACTTCAGGGGGTCCGCGAGACCTCTAAATTTACAAAATGATTTATAACGTAATTTTTATTTCATTTTTATTAGGGAAATCATGAGGCAGTTTTCCACTACGACTACTAAAACCTCATTACTCACACCATCATATTATTCGTCTGACATGAGATATCCTACTGAACAAATTAATTTTAATTGTCAAATAGCAAATAATCTACTGATACATACTGTTTAGATGCGTTTTTGGGGGGTTTGCGGAAAGAATTGAAATATGCATATAGTAAGTTTAATTGGGAAGATGTCGTAATGTTTGAGAAACCTTCTCAATTTGAAGTCGTCAGTGGCATCAAATTATTGACCAGTCGTTTGAAATAAAATTCTTGAAGTATTTCCCTAATTTTTCCATATGAAGAGATTGAAACCTCGCCACAAGGTCCATTTTATTCATCAAGTGATATACAAAACCACTATCGACTTGGCTGGACGTGATATGTTTATTATAAATATGTTTCTTCATTATGGCGTCATAAATGTTGCGATCATACCAAAAGTGTCGTAGGAAGCGTTACACGTTAATTAGCGACCATATATATTTTTAGAGATGGATTTTTGGCACTCGTTCATATCAACTCGAAGATGCGACATTTCCAGACCATGTAGTTCAAGAAATACCGCGGCTAAATTATATTTGAAATAATAAAAGTCTACCCAATTTCTATATAAATAGTATGATGTTATTTTCAAGAAAAGTAATTTAGTTGCTGTTTATCAAAAGCGTAAAGTTCATATTTGCATAAGACAGAAGACGTTTGCACCATAATTGAGCCAAATTTCAACAAAAACTTGAGGGTCAGCGAGGGTCCGTGACCGTCAAAAGGGGTACAGGAAGCCAAAATGGTTGAGAACCACGTTCGTTTAGCTTTAGATTACTTGTTCAAAACGAGTTGTAGGTTACTGTGAAACAGTTTCTGTGGTGGTATGATATGCTTGATTGAGCCCGGCGGTGTGTTCCTGTCATAGTTTTTGCTTCTTGGATTGCCCCCACACTTCCACACAATTCATCTGGAAGTTTTTCCCCATCGCACACAGGTTTCAAGATTTAGGGCAGAATAATACACTAACTGGTTGTCCACATCGGGGGTTGTCTACCTCCCCGGTGACTGTCTGTTAATTTTAAATGCCCTGCTCTTGCTAACCATACAAGTGTAGTGTCACTTGTATATATTGTTATTGCTATTGTAATGTCGATGCCTCGACAAGTTCCCCCCTAATTAAAAAGAGAGACGTGGTGTTTTGATATGCTTGTGGTGGGTTCATGGTATTGTTTATAGTAGCTGGTTTGCATGTGCGCTGCTGAAGTGATACACTTCGAGTACAACCTGTAAAGATGTCGGCCTATTTGTCAGTCTTGCAGTTAGAAGCTCGGTGATGATGCTATAGTTTCGCACTACACTTGCACGATTGTGACGCACCCCAAACGTACTATACTACGAAATTCAAAATAATTTGCACACGTAATCAGGACAGTGGTGGTTCTCAACCTTTTTTGCTTCGCGAATCCCTTGTTACCGTCACGGACCCTTGCGGAGCCCCTAAATATATAGCTCAAATTTATCGCAGCAATAGTGCAGCCATAATCTGTCTTGTGGTAATTTGAACTATAGGCTTGTTATAAACAGCAACAAAATGACTTT
Source organism: Botryllus schlosseri (assembly GCF_051294905.1). NCBI lineage: Eukaryota > Metazoa > Chordata > Ascidiacea > Stolidobranchia > Styelidae > Botryllus > Botryllus schlosseri. The sequence continues at coordinate 12,537,662 of NC_137238.1, read as the reverse complement.
TCTTGAAAATAACATCATGCAAATTATGTAGAAATTGGCTGGACTTTCATTATTTCAGAGCTAATTTTGCAGCTGTATTTCGTGATGTGCGTTGTCGTGTTTTGACAATATACGTCTTCGATTGAAATGAAACAGTTCCGAACATCGATTTCCACAAAGATATATGAAGCCTAATGTAATATTAACGCGTATTTCAGTGGTTCTCAACCTTTTTGTCTTCGCGGACCCCGTTTGAACCGTGACGGACCCCGCGGACCCCTTGAAGTTTTGATTCAAATTTAGCTCATTTATCGTGCAACCCTCAACTGTCTTGTGCAAATATCAACTCAAGGCTTGTGATGAACCGCAACAAAAAGACTGTCGCTGAAACCCATATCATACTATACGTAGAAATATGGATGGGCTTTTATTATTTCGAAGGGACTTCTGCAGCTGTATTTTTTTTCTCAAAATATGGGGTTGTGTCTTGAAAATCCACGCCTTTGATTTGATATGAAGAATGTGCACGTGCCTACAATCTATTTCCACTAAGGTATAACTTGCGGCGAATGTAACATCAACGCCTGACGCTTCCGACGACACCTTTGAGCCGGATCTCAACATATATGGCCCAAAAATTAGGAAACAGATTTTTCAATGAAGTTATTACTTCCAGACTATAGTCATTTCTATATAGCAGCTGATCTTCAAGATATTCTGGAATGATGGATATTTATATTGGAGGAGATAATGGATTCCGTGATGAGGTTTAAATCCCTTTTTATGAGACGGACTAGAAAAAACTATTATTAACAAACCTGAACAAAACATATTTAGACGGCAATATGTTTGTATCAGTATGCTGTTGGCAGTTTGGAAATTAGAATGAGTTTACATCAGGGGTGTCAAGCATACGGCCCAACAGATTATTTTATCCGGCTCGCGAAAGCATTGTAAGTAGATTGAAAAATGTTTGTATTATAAAGCACATTTGTCACAAATGTTGATTTGTTTGGAAGAAATTATTTCTGTTAAATATTCCCGCAAGACAACAAATGTCGATTAGCCTATGTTCGTGGGCAACATTTTAATCACCATACTATTACTGTGTTTTGTTTTCACACTTGTTACCACTATAGGAACAAATCAGTGACATTGACACCCAAAGGCAAAAAGTGCACACTGAGATGAGTTTTATAGAATGATTTGCCAAAAAGTAGTTATTCACTGAAGCGAAAACGACAACGCCATACCGTTATATGAAGTTTACATGGATAACACAAGAAATATAATTCAGATATCGGTTCATGGTCACGCTGCTGTATCATGTCCGACTCAAAAGGTCCCCGGAATCTAGAGAATCCCGATTCGTGATTCAATAGGAATACAACAAATTCCAAAGTCTGCGTTTACAGTTTAATATCTTGTATTCCCCACAACGCCTACACATGGCTAACGCCAGATTATGACTTAATCGGAGGGAGCATAGAGACAAGTGAACTTGTATCATCGTTACCGCCACTGTTATAGCAGCGGTTCATAGGTATTTTCAACCTGCCAATCATCATCGCCAATTCCATTGTTCGCGAATAAAGGTGCTGCTTCTTGCTAGAATAAAGCCCCTATGAACCGTGATGCGATTGTAATATACTATTATATATATATGCTTTGTAATGAGGTGTTTAGGTGAAATGCAAAGCGTGCAGCCCGTGACGGCCGCGAGCATTTGGAAGGTTTGAATCAAGCCCGCGACGTAATTTGAGACGCAGTAGGATATTTAATATCAATACGGCCATTCTGTTGCTGTGGTTACTGAATCATTAGCAGTTTGAAGCGAAACTGCTTCGTGATTTCGCTAATTTGAAAAAGTTACAAATTTGTTTTCAATAATTTTACAACTTTAGAGGTCTCGCGGACCCCTGAAAATGCTTTGCGGACCCCCGGTTGAGAACCACTAGCGCAGTGTTTCTCAACCTTTTTGGCTTCGCGGACCCCTTTTGACCGTCACGGACCCTCGCGGACCCCCTCAAGTTTTAGCTCTATTATGGAGCAACCTTGATCTGTCTCGTGCAAATATGAACTGTAGGCTTGTGATAAACAGCAAAATTATGATTTTTCTTTAAATAACATCATACTATTTATGTAGATTGGTAGACTTTTTATTATTTCAAAGCAAGTTTTGCTGCTGTATTTCTTGAAGTACGTGGTCGTGTCTTGAAAATCCGCGTCTTCGTTTTGATATGAACGAGTGACGAAAACCATTTCCGCAAAGATAGATGGAGGGTAATGCAATATTAACGCATAACGCTTCCGACGATACTTTTGGCGTGATGACAACATTTATGGCACCAAAATGAAGAAACATATATTTTATGAGCATATCACGTCCAGCATCTAGCGCAGGGACGGGCAACATATGGACCGCGGTCCGGACTCGGCTCGCGACGGCATTTTGATTGACCCGCAGAGAATTTCTAATAGGGATGGTGTGAACCTCTGAAAGGTTCAGGTTCGTGTGAACGCGAACCTTTTTGAAAGGTTCTGTGTGAACACGAACGTGAACCTCATGACGTCACGTGACGTCATATTGCTAATTCCAACCCTATCTTTCAATGAAGTGATAGCCTATATTAACGTACACGATACCTAGCGACGACTCGGGCCACATCATGTCACAATGCAGAAGTATATGTTGGCGTTTTAAACGTCACTAAATGTTTCAACTGAGGCAATCAAAGGATATAATACTCCTATAAAATCAATATCTTCCGTCGCTTTGCCAACAATTTCGACGAGGACTTACCAGGGAATATAAGCTTACGCCTTAACGGTCCAGGCCAGACCGGACAATGTATTCGGCGTCTGATTAGCCTATCGCCACATTGATATTGAGCAGAGTGTAAAACTGGTTTCTATACTTGCTACGATATTACCCCATTAACAAGTTTTACAGCAGTAGACAACACCTCAATCACAAGGATTTGGTTCTCGTGATGCAGTAAAGATATGAAGTCAAGATTGCCCCGTACCCCTGCTAACTTTTTTGCATCAAAAAACGATATCAATCTCATTGATTGGTTGAATATAAGCATCATTCGCTGACTACGTATTTCGCTCGTGATGTTGTGTGATCGCAAGTCAAACTCACAGCAGAGAGACACTAAATATTCACAAACGGAAAGCTGAATATTTCGAGCAAACATTTGTTACAAAGCAAGTAAAACTTTTGAGATTGTCAAGGTGCATGCTCGTTTATAGTGTTAATTTTTAATGCTGCCAGCGCCATGCATAGAGTGGCCCGCAGTTGAAATGCAATTAATATGAACCAAAGATGTTATAATGAAGTGAAAATTGTAATATATGAAAAAGGTTCACAGTGCAAAACCTACCAAGGTTCTGTTGAGAACGCGAACCTCTAAATTTCCGAGGTTCACACACAGAACGCGAACGTGAACCTCACGTTCACACCATCCCTAGTTTCTACCATCAAAGTGAAATCCTATTAAAAAAATATAGGCAAATTTTCTGCGCCAAAGAATGGATCCAAGTTTTCCAACCTGAGAAAGACTGTCACGAAACGACTTTTTCTGTTCGGTATTACATATATATTTACGAGCAAGCATTTTCGACCATGAACAATTGGACAACCATGAACAATTGGACATTAACAAGACGAAGCTGCATACCAATATAACTGGTGATATGAATTTCAGGGTTGGGGCGTAATGCTTTGATAGCAACAAAACACTGCTTGTTCATCAAAAAATGAGCATTGTCGATAGGGCATCCGCAATAAATATGCGCCAAATCTGATAGCCGAGCTTTAAGAGCAGGTATATCATTGTCCGATTTATGACGAGTGTCAGCCAAAAATATTCGGGTTCATTTTAATATGAATATACTATTCAATTGTATATTGAAGTTCTGTACCTCCAAGAAGCTGCTTAAATAGTGGTTATGTATATCACAGGATAAAATGGATTTCATGGCGACGCTTCAATCCCTGCATTGGGACAAATTAGGGAAATACTTCGAAATATTTTATTTCAAACGACTGTTCTCTAATTTTACGAGACTGTCAACTTCAAATCGAGAAGGCTTCGCAGACATTACGAAGTCACCCTGATTGACGTTACTATCTCCACATTTTTATTTTATTTTTTCCACAAACATCAACAAAACGTCTCTAAACAGCAATATGTTTGTATCAGCAGGTTATTGGAGAATTGGCAATGAAAATGAATTTCCACACTAGGATAGTTCATGTCAGACGATTATGATGATGATATGAGTCATGAGTTTTTAGCAGTTGTGGTGCGAAACTGCCTCATGCATTCTCAGATTAAAAAATAAAATAAAAATTACGTTATCAACCATTTTAAAAATTTAAAGGTCTCGCGGACCCCCTGAAATTGCTTCGCGGACCCCTAGGGGTCCGCGGACCCCCGGTTGAGAACCACTGCACTAGCGTATTGCTTCCGATGACACTTTAGGGGTGAGTGCAACATTTACGGCACCACAATGAAGAAAAGTTTAGGATGACTACATCACATACAGCTCAGTCATTTTATCAAGCATCTCATCTTGAAGTTATTCTGGAATAGTGGTTATGCATGTCACGAGATAAAATGGATATTGTTGCGAAGTTTCTAATATTTTCACTGTGACAAATTAGGGAAAATATATCAGGGATTTTTATTTCAAACGACTGTTCACTGATTTGACCACGTCGGATCGAAAAAGTTTCGCAAACATTACGAAGTCGTCCTGATTGACTTTACGGTCGCCATATTATTTTTTGCCACAAACCACAATGAAACGTCTCTATACAGCAATGTGCTTGTATCCGTAAGTTAGGAACGATTAGTCTGCTGATGTGAGTCGTGAGGCTTTAGCGGATGTGAAGGGAAACTGCCCCGTGCTTTTCCTAATTAAAATAATACATATTAGCTTATCAATCATGTTATAAATTTAGAAGTCTCGCGAATTCTCTGAAATTGCTTCACGTACCCCTTATTGAAAGCCACTGTACTGAACAGCTGGTATAAACCGTGAGTATGCATCATTCTTTAGTTATGTCATAAAACATGGCGACAAAAGTCCAAATAATTGATAGCTGATAATACCGTCCAGGAGACCGTGGGTCGCATACCAAGTTATAGAGGCATGTTCGTGGTTATACCAGGCTATAAAATACCCTGGTTAAATTTTATGGGGTTGTATAAGTCGATTTTGTTTTAATATCCAAGACTTCAAACAATCCAAGATCAACATGAGCTACGGACACGCCTATGCATACGCATAAATCGCAATGCTTAGAGTAATGGAATAGATATAAACGAATAGAATGTTAATATTTACCATATTTCCGCCTCCATATATTCCATCGTTGACGTTCAGGTAAACAATAATCGGATGACTATGCATAATTTCATGACAATAATAGTAACATGCTTGATGGACGAGTCGACATGCATGTCCTAGGATGGTAAAGGTTACAGAATTTGACTACCATAAAACATTTATGTGAAAAATCAAACGGCACTACGAGATGATGGATATTAGTTGTAGTCGTGGTGAAAGAAATATATTGGCCCAATGTAAATAAAATCTCAAGCCATTGTTCGCAAATATTAAATTTGCTTACGAAATGTGATCAATCATCTGAATATAGCGAAAAACCCGAATTGTATTGGCGTCGCGTTGTTTGCTTACCCCAGCGCAAACACTAACTCTGCGCGACGCAAAACTCTTCACAAGCCCCAGTGGCATTTATGTGTGTTCAGTCTTGCATTCAGGGTTAACGAGCTTATTTATGAATACTATTATCATTATGGAAAATGTGGTGCTTTCAAGCGATCATGGGTATTTGGGCCACGCTCAGTATATATTCAATGAAACGATCGGAAACCGCAATCGATATTATATCCAGAGAAACAATTCGCGGAGAAACAAATCCACTGACTGGTACAGTTAGGCGATTAGGCAGTTCTTCGTTATCCCCCACGCATAAAGAAGTGATCCCCATGAAATCAATGGATGTTTCCCCATGGACATGCTAAAATTTTTAAACGCCCGAATAAATTGTTTTTCGAGTTGGGGTGGGGTAGAAGGATATTAGGGATGGGCGAGGGGGATATTAGGGTCGCGTAGAAGACATTAGGGTGGGTTAGGGTCAAGGTTGGGGTTAGTATATCCTAAGATTAGGCTTGGACGTATCGTTAGATCAGGGTTGGGGGAAGGAGGTACTAGTGTGTGTTAGGGGAGGGGGGATATTAGGGTTTGAAGTGGTGGATATTACTGAGGGATAATAGGGTTGGGGTATCCAAAGATTAGTTTAGCAGGGGGGGGATATTAGGGTTGGGGGCGATGGATATTTGGATTTAGAGTATCGTGTCCCTCCCCCAACTCTAATCTTTGGAGACTCTAACCCACTCCAACCGTATTATCCCCCACATCCAACCCTAATATTCCCCTATGTCCGAACCCTGATATCCACCTTCCCGAACCCTAATATCTCCTCTCCCCCAACCCTAACATCCCCCTCACCCCAACCCTAATGTCTCCAATCCCCAAGCCTAATATCCCCCTGCCCCAACCCTTATATCCCCCTCCCCTGACCCTAATGTCCGTCTCTCCAAAGGCAAAACAAATTATATTTTGACGTTTATAAATTTCAACGTATTCATGGGAAACATTTATTGGTTTCATGGGGATCACTTCTCGATGTGTACAGAATACCGAAGAAGTGCCGGCGATTGAGGGTTAACAGATATCGAGTTTAAGACCCCCTGTAATGTGGTGAGATAACACAGTGGTATGATCCGCGGATGCAACACCAATGAGCTGTGGGTTCGAGTCCAACCGAGGTCGACCCCAGGATTCCTACCTAAGTGTTGGAGGTTTAGGCTCCTCCTTGCCATCTCAACAGTGAAAGCGGTGTGTTATGAGGGCCCGTAAGTGGGACGTGCTTCCAGTCAGCAGTTACGGAATAAAAATGTTGTACAACGGCCTGGTGTAGATGGCCATAATAGTCGACAAACACCCTTAATACCACAAACCACACAATCAAACATGGCTGTAATATCAACGGCCAACGTGATAGACACTACATGGATGGACCGGAGCCGGATTAGATATCCGACCTACTTGTCTGAATTCTGCTTGGAGCCGATTCAGACCCGAATCCATTACTTTTTCATGAGAATATGGCAGCCCTGCTCTCTTCCATCCTCAATCCAAATCAATACTTGAAGTGAAACGTTCAGGGAAATAAACCACATGCTACGTCCAAGTTGGCATAATTACTTCAGACAAGGGTCGGGGTTGGGTTTGATCTTTGAGCTTTTAATTTCCTGCTAGCATTGTTTCAATAAATATTCGATACCATTCTGAGAGTAGATAATTATTATCAAAGTTTTTCAGACCGGATCCCGGTCATTTCTTAAATCCTGTTTAGAAGTTGGAACAGAGCTTTGCATAAAAGGATCATAGTGGGTCCAGAGAATTTGTCGATCCGCTCCGCCATACTGCCTATACTTATGCCTTTCGATAAGACATCGATATTCGTTCGGTCGAATCTATGTGTGCATTTTGCGGTACTTGTCATTCTCTAACTCAAATAGGGTTAAGAATATATTCAGTGGCTTGAACGATGAGTTAAGCTGCATCATGTATAATGGAGCTCAATGTTTTATCACGAAGGTCCAATATGAACGGAATTAATGTGGCATAATTGAACGTGTTTCCTGCTGACCTTGCAATTTATAATTTCACGCGGATCAGTTAAATATGCATTATTTACTATCGTGGCGAATAGCGCGCAGCGCGCAAAAAATTCACTCTTATCGAACTCGACTTAGAACAATTACTGTACTTGGGATAGACAGAGTAAAAAACATTTGTGGCTATTGAGAAGATAGACAAGATGAGAGAAGGACAATCGGTTATTATAATCATAAAATTTTCGTGACTTATAAATCTGCAGCTGCCGCTGCCACCACCCTGCAAGTCGGCGTTTGAAAGCCATTCAGTCAGATTTATTTCATCAATAAAGCCAGGACATTGAAAAGCAAATCACTAAATGGTTAAAATATTTACATACCAATGGGTAAGGCTATAACGAAGGGAATGGTCAATGATTAGTCATCAAATCAGGCCCAGCCTCAACATGCCACAACTATAAGTAGAAAGTCTATTTCGTATCACAGCATTTGAGTAATACGGGTATAAGCCACTCCTGACTTGTAGGCTTCTGACCGCGCATTTCTTCGGGGTGTACGTTCGCATCGAGATTATGCCATCACTGGAGCCAGAGCAGGGAATACAGATATTTGGCAGTCAACATTACGAATGAAGATTGTACAATAAACCACCGTGAGTTAGTTGGTAGGAATAAATAACTAATTGGAGGAATAGAACTTGAACACGGCGTTTAACGTACATTCATATTTTATCGACTTGAAAATCTTTTCGCGGGCGTCTTATCAAGAGCAACCGGCATTATAAAAGATACAGAACAGAGTTAGATTCAAAACCATATGGCGAATTGTGACGCAATCATGAAAATTCATAAATAACACGAATGAAAATACGACCATACCAACAATGCAGCGTATTATAGCAACAACCCACATTCCTAATGTAGTGCGCGACGTACGAAAGACAGCGGAGCAGCGAAAGCTAGTGGGAGATTTTAAGATTATATAGAAATTTTTCTGGCGACGAAGGATTGGGTTGTTTAGCTTGATGAAAGTGGATTCTAAAAGTGTCAAATTAGGTATAGATCTACCCTTGTATCGTACTGTAAAATGTCGTCAGTACAATTCAAGGCGCAAACGAGGTTGTAGATCAAATGCTGGCTGATGAAGAATGGCGTGCACTTGGATGCACGATGTAGATTTTGAGACAAGTTTACATTGTCGGGTGAAATTTTCCGAATCTATACATTGCAATGCCGATCTTATCCGATTACGTTGATACATTCTAGCAAACGTTAAGATGTGCGTTAAACGGTAACGGTATTCATATATGACCATACTTTGATGAAAAGCAGGATAGGTCACGTGTTAGGGAAAATTAGTTTCTCTGTATACACAATCCTGGCATTAACTGTGTTGAAACGACATTCGACGCATGATCGGATTGATTTGGTGAATCCATTTGAAATAGAGTAGAGTTAAGGAAGGTGTATGAACACCGGACATCTGCCAGGGCCGAAAGCTGTAGGTTGTCTGAATTTGCGCATTTTCTCTGCAATGACAGAATCGGTGAATATAACGGGGTTATCAATGAAGGTGCTAGTCATCGATGGTATCGTTATCCACCGGGCTCTAGGGCCGCGGTTCTCGGCCGCTTTCACCCCGCGGGTGGATAAAACTTGGAAACATAATTGCGAACCGGTGGTCCTTAAAAAATCAAAATTAACTCCAAATTTCATTATGAGTGATGTGTGCAATTCAAGTGCAATTTCGGAACCTTCATTGAATGCTGCCTGGGAGTATATTATTATACGTGGTTTTATTTAGGTTTCAGAAATTCGAATCTATCGAAGTCCACGTGCTTGCTTGTGCTTGTTGGGTATATTATTTGACATGAATGCGAACTTTCTGTTTGCTATAGTCTCTATTGCAGGGTCAAATGCTGCTTAACTGCAATCTCGGGATTTAACAAGGCTTGTAAAGAAACATGCCCGCATAGCAGTGGTTCTTAACCGGTGTCCGCACACCCCTAGGGGTACGCGAAGCAGCTTCAGGGGGTCCGCGAGACCTCTAAATTTGCAAAATGATTTATAACCTAATTTTTATTTCATTTTTATTAGGGAAATCATGAGGCAGTTTTCTACTACGACTACTAAAACCTCATCACTCACACCATCATATTATTCGTCTGACATGAGATATCCTACTGAACAAATTAATTTTAATTGTTAAATAGCCAATAATCTAGTGATACATACTGTTTAGAGGCGTTTTTGGGGGGTTTGCGGAAAAAATTGAAATATGCAGATAGTAAGTTTATTTGGGATGATGTCGTAATGTTTGAGAAACCTTCGCAATTGGAAGTCGTCAGTGGCATCAAATTATTGACCAGTCGTTTGAAATAAAATTCTTGAAGTATTTCCCTAATTTTTCCCTATGAAAGGATTGAAACCTCGCCACAAGGTCCATTTTATTCCTCAGGCAATATACAAAACCACTATCGACTTGGCTGGACGTAATATTTTTATTAGAAATATGTTTCTTGATTATGGTGTCATAAATGTTACGATCATACCAAAATTGTCGTCGGAAGCGTTACACGTTAATTAGCGACCATATATATTTTTGGAGATGGATTTTTGGCACTAGTTCATATCAACTCGAAGATGCGACATTTCCAGACCATGTAGTTCAAGAAATACAGCGGCAAAATTATCTTTGAAATAATAAAAGTCTACCCAATTTGTATATAAATAGTATGATGTTATTTTCAAGAAAAGTAATTTAGTTGCTTTTTATCAAATGCGTAAAGTTCATATTTGCATAATACAGAAGACGTTTGCACCATAATTGAGCCAAATTTGAACAAAAACTGGAGGGTCTGCGAGGGTCCGTGACCGTCAAAAGGGGTACAGGAAGCCAAAATGGTTGAGAACAGCGGTCGTTTAGCTTTAGATTACTTGTTCAAAACGAGTTGTAGGTTACTGTGGAACAGTTTCTGTGGTGTTTTGATATGCTTGATTGAGCCCGGCGGTGTGTTCCTGTCATTATTTTTGCTTCTTGGATTGCCCCCACACCTTCACACAATGTATCAGGCAGAGGTGGTCAAAGTAGTCAAGAAAGCTACTCAAGTAGAAGTAGAAGTACTTCTTTCGTAAGCAACCTAAAACTACTTGAAGTAGAAGTAGAATTGACTGATTTTAAATCAACTAAGGTAAGTAAGTAGTTTTGAAAACGGTCGTAATTCGTTCTCATGGACTGTCAGAAGCTGCAAATTGAGGTATGCGGAGGTGTAGAGAGCTTGATCCATATTGATGCATCCCAGAAGGTGACAATTTTTTACAGAATAAGCAGTCTTCCATATCATTGGATGTAAATGATAGTATTGATATGGAATGCGATACTAATTCTTTGTTTACTCGAACTTGTTTTAGAGAATATCATGGCATGGCGCCCTTCCCCATATTATAAGGCCTCTAGTTCAGTCGAAGATCAATACGGAGACGTTGCGTCGGATACGAGGCTTTAACACTTTGCGCAATTAGTATACGTTAATTAGAAATATGGCAGATCGTGAAATTGCCATATAGTGTATAGCTTTATTTTCAGAAAATATAAGGCATGACTACACTTGCTTTTATTCTTCAACATGTATGTTTTCCAGAGAAAAGAACTGAAACTATGATTAGAACTCAACGTATAATACTCGTAATTGAAAGAAAAATACAAATTATATTTCTAAAAAGCGAAAAATATACTTCTTGTCTTTTGTCCAGAAAGTTTCAACGGTGGTCTACGAAAATAGGTCTAACGGTTAAAAAGTCGAAGTCCACTTTTCCAGATTAGGACACGTCATGGGCTGCTAGGTATAATAGGTTATGGCTAGATTACGAAACGATAGTTTCAAACGTTATGGGGGCCACACTTACTGTGATGAAATATTTGATATAGGCAACAATGCGGTGTGAACGGAACCACGCAACCCGGTATCTAAATTATATTCAGCGATACTTCCGTTAAAACATATATGTCAGACCATATCTACTGTGCGCGAAGCGCAACGAAAATTTTGGGTATTACATGACTTTTATGAAAATTAAATGTTGGTACTACGTGAAAACAGCTCCGAAATTCCTCAGGCTATCTTTCTTATTGGGGGATTAAACTACTTCTACTTGACAAACTGAAAATAGCGAAGAGTAAGTAAGTAGATCACAAAATATTACGAAGTAGAAGTAGAAGTTGCGAAAATCAGATCTACTTGAGTAAGTACCAGAAGTAGAGGAAAACTACTTGAGTACTTCGAAAAAGTAGAAGTACTTCGTTACTGACCACCTCTGGTATCTGGAAGTTTTTCCCGATCGCACACAGGTTTCAAGATTTAGGGCAGAATAATACACTAACTTGTTGTCCACATCGAGAGTTGTCTACCTCCCCAGTGACTGTCTGTTAACTTTAAATGCCCTGCTCTTGCTAACCATACAAGTGTAGTGTCACTTGTATATATTGGTATTGCTATTGTAATGTCGATGCCTCGACAAGTTCCCCCCGAATTAAAAAGGGAGACGTGGTGTTCTGATATGCTTGTGGTGGGTTCATGGTATTGTTTATGGTAGTAGGTTTGCATGTGCGCTGCTGAAGTGATACTCTTCGAGTACAACCTGTAAAGATGTCGGCCTATTTGTCAGTCTTGCAGCTAGAAGCTCGCTGATGATGCTATAGTTTCGCACTACATTTGCACGATTGTGACGTACCCCCAACGTACTATACTACGAAATTCAAAATAATTTGCACATGTAATCAGGACAGTGATGGTTCTCAACCTATTTTGGTTCGCGAATCTCTTGTTACTGACACGGACTCTTGCGGAGCCCCTAAATTTATAGCTCAAATTTATCGCAACCATAGTGCAGCCATAATCTGTCTTGTGGTAATTGGATACATGGGCTTGTTATAAACAGCAACAAAATGACTTTTCTTGAAAATAACATCATACAAATTATGTAAAAATTGGCTGGACTTTCCTTATTTCAGAGCTAATTTTGCAGCTGTATTTCGTGAAGTACGTTGTCGTGTTTTGACAATATACGTCTTCGATTGCAATGAAACAGTTCCGAACAACGATTTCCACAAAGATAGATGAAGCCTAATGTAATGTTAACGCGCATTGCAGAGGTTCTCAACCTTTTTGTCTTCGCGGACCCATTTTGTACCGTGACGGACCCCGCGGACCCCTTGAAGTTTCGGTTCAAATTTAGCTCATTTATCGTGCAACCCTCAACTGTCTTGTGAAAATATCAGCTCAAGGCTTGTGATGAACAGCAACAAAAATACTGTCGTTGAAACCCATATCATACTATACGTAGAAATATGGATGGGCTTTTATTATTTCGAAGGGACTTCTGCAGCTGTATTTTTTCTCAAAATATGGGGTTGTGTCTTGAAAATCCACGCCTTTGATTTGATATGAAGAATGTGCACGTGCCTAAAATCTATTTCCACAAAGGTATAACTGGCGGCGAATGTAATATCAACACCTGACGCTTCCGACGACACCTGAGCCGGATCACAACATAATATATGGCAAAAAAATTGGGAAACAGGTTTTTCAATGAAGGTATCACTTCCAGACTCGAGTCATTTCTATATAGCAGCTCATCTTCAAGATATTCGGGAATGATGGATATTTATATCGGAGGAGAAAATGGATTCCGTGATTAGGTTTTAATCCCTTTTTATGAGACGGAATAGAAAAAAACTATTATTAAAAAACTTGAACAAAACATATTTAGACGTCAATATGTTTGTATAAGTATGCTGTTGGCAATTTCGAAATTAGAATGAGTTTACATCAGGGGTGTCAAGCATACGACCCGCCAGACCATTTTATCCGGCTCGCGAAAGCATTGTAAATAGATTGAAAAATGTTTGTATTATAAAGCACATTTGTCACAAATGTTGATTTGTTTGGAAGAAATTATTTCTGTTAAATATTCCCGCAAGACAACAAATTTCGATTAGCCTATGTTCTTGGGCAACATTTTAATCACCATACTATTATTGTGTTTTGGTTTCACACTTGTTACCACTATAGAAACAAATCAGTGACATTGACACCCAAAGGCAAAAAGTGCACACTGAGTTGAGTTTTATAGAATGATGTGCCAAAAAGTAGTTATTCACTGAAGCGAAAACGACAACGCCAGACCGTTATATGAAGTTTACATGGATAACACAAGAAATATATTTCAGATATGGGTTCATGGTCACGCTGCTGTATCATGTCCGACTTAAAAGGTCCCCGGAATCTAGAGAATCCCGATTCGTGATTCAATGAGAATACAACAAATTCCAAAGTCTGCGTTTACAGTTTAATATCTTGTATTTCCCACAACGCCTACACATGGCTAACGCCAGATTATGACTTAATCAGAGGGAGCATAGAGACAAGTGAACTTGTATCATCGTTACCGCCACTGTTTTAGCAGCGGTTCATAAGTGTTTTCAACCTGCCAATCATCATCGCCAATTCCATTGTTCGCGAATAAATGTGCTGCTACTTGCTAGAATAAAGCCCATATGATCTGTGATGCAATTGTAATATACTATTATATACCTATGCTTTGTAATGAGGTGTTTAGGTGAAATGCAAAGCGTGCAGCCCGTGACGGCCGCGAGCATTTGGAAGGTTTGAATCAAGCCCGCGACGTAAAAAGACGCAGTAGGATATTTAATAACAATACGGCCATTCTGTTGCTGTGGTTACTGAATCATTAGCAGTTTGAAGCGAAACTGCTTCGTGATTTCGCCAATTTGAAAAAGTTACAAATTGGTTTTCAATAATTTTACAACTTTAGAGGTCTCGCGGACCCCCGTAAATGCTTTGCGGACCCCCGGTCGAGAACCACTAGCGTATTGCTTCCGGTGACACTTTAGGGGTGAGCGCAACATTTACGGCACCACAATGAAGAAAAGTTTAGAATGACTACATCACATACAGCTCAGTCATTTTATCAAGCATCTCATCTTGAAGTTATTCTGGACTAGTGGTTATGCATGTCACGTGATAAAATGGATATTGTTGCGAAGTTTCTAATCTTTTCACTGTGACAAATTAGGGAAAATATATCAGGGATTTTTATTTCAAACGACTGTTCACTGAATTGATGACGCTGACCACGTCGGATCGAAAAAGTTTCGCAAACATTACGAAGTCATCCTGATTGACTTTACGGTCGCCATATTATTATTTTTTGCCACAAACCACAATGAAACGTCTCTAAACAGCAATGTGCTTCTATCCGTAAGTTAGGAACGATTAGTCTGCTGATGTGAGTCGTGAGGCTTTAGCGGATGTGAAGGGAAACTGCCCCGTGCTTTCCCTAATTGAAAAAAAAAATACATATTAGCTTATCAATCATCTTATAAATTTAGAAGTCTCGCGAATTCTCTGAAATTGCTTCACGTACCCCCTATTGAAAGCCACTGTACTGAACAGCTGGTATAAACCGTGAGTATGCATCATACTTTAGTTATGTCATAAAACATGGCGACAAAAGTCCAAATAATTGATAGCTGATAATACCGTCCAGGAGACCGTGGGTCGCATACCAAGTTATAGGGGCATGTTCGTTGTTATACCAGGCTATAAAATACCCTGGTTAAATTTTATGGGGTTGTATAAGTCGATTTTGTTTTAATATCCAAGACTTCAAACAATCCAAGATCAACATGAGCTACGGACACGCCTATGCATACGCATAAATCGCAATGCTTAGAGTAATGGAATAGATATAAACGAATAGAATGTTAATATTTACCATATTTCCGCCTCCATATATTCCATCGTTGACGTTCAGGTAAACAATAATCGGATGACTATGCATAATTTCATGACAATAATAGTAACATGCTTGATGGACGAGTCGACATGCATGTCCTAGGATGGTAAAGGTTACAGAATTTGACTACCATAAAACATTTATGTGAAAAATCGAACGGCACTACGAGATGATGGATATTAGTTGTAGTCGTGGTGAAAGAAATATATTGGCCCAATGTAATTAAAATCTTTCCCATTGTTCACAAATATTTAATTTGCTTAAGAAATGTGGTCAATCATCTGAATATAGCGAAAAACCCGAATTGTATTGGCGTCGCGTTGTTCGCTTGCCCCAGCGCAAACACTAACTCTGCGCGACGCAAAACTCTTCACAAGCCCCAGTGGCATTTATGTGTGTTCAGTCTTGCATTCAGGGTTAACGAGCTTATTTATGAATACTATTATCATTATGGAAAATGTGGTGCTTTCAAGCGATCATGGGTATTTGGGCCACGCTCAGAATATATTCAATGAAACGATCGGAAACCGCAATCGATATTATATCCAGAGAAACAATTCGGGGAGAAACAAATCTGCTGACTGGTACAGTTAGGCGATTAGGCACTTCTTCGTTATCCCCCACGCATAAAGAAGTGATCCCCATGAAATCAATGGATGTTTCCCCATGGACATGCGAAAATTTATAAACGCCCGAATAAATTGTTTTTCGAGTTGGGGTGGGGTAGAAGGATATTAGGGATGGGCGAGGGGGATATTAGAGTCGCGTAGGAGACATTAGGGTGGGTTAGGGTCAAGGTTGGGGTTAGTATATCCTAAGATTAGGGTTGGACGTATCGTTAGATCAAGGTTGGGGGAAGGAGGTACTAGTGTGTGTTAGGCTCAAGGTTGGGTTTGGAATATCCTAGGATTAGTGTTAGGGGAGGGGGGATATTAGGGTTTGAAGTGGTGGATATTACTGAGGGATAATAGGGTTGGGGTATCCCAAGATTAGTTTAGCAGGGGGGGGATATTAGGGTTGGGGGCGATGGATATTTGGATTCAGAGTATCGTGTCCCTCCCCCAACTCTAATCTTTGGAGACCCTAACCCACTCCAACCGTATTATCCCCCACATCCAACCCTAATATTCCCCTATGTCCGAACCCTGATATCCACCTTCCCGAACCCTAATATCTCCTCTCCCCCAACCCTAACATCCCCCTCACCCCAACCCTAATGTCTCCAATCAGCAAACCTAATATCCCCCTGCCCCAACCCTTATATCCCCCTCCCCTGACCCTAATGTCCGTCTCTCCAAAGGCAAAACAAATTATATTTTGACGTTTATAAATTTCGACGTATTCATGGGAAACATTTATTGGTTTCATGGGGATCACTTCTCGATGTGTACAGAATACCGAAGAAGTGCCGGCGATTGAGGGTTAACAGATATCGAGTTTAAGACCCCCTGTAATGTGGTGAGATAACACAGTGGTATGATCCGCGGATGCAACACCAATGAGCTGTGGGTTCGAGTCCAACCGAGGTCGACCCCAGGATTCCTACCTAAGTGTTGGAGGTTTAGGCTCCTCCTTGCCATCTCAACAGTGAAAGCGGTGTGTTATGAGGGCCCGTAAGTGGGACGTGCTTCCAGTCAGCAGTTACGGAATAAAAATGTTGTACAACGGCCTGGTGTAGATGGCCATAATAGTCGACAAACACCCTTAATACCACAAACCACACAATCAAACATGGCTGTAATATCAACGGCCAACGTGATAGACACTACATGGATGGACCGGAGCCGGATTAGATATCCGACCTACTTGTCTGATTTCTGCTTGGAGCCGATTCAGACCCGAATCCATTACTATTTCATGAGAATATGGCAGCCCTGCTCTCTTCCATCCTCAATCCAAATCAATACTTGAAGTGAAACGTTCAGGGAAATAAACCACATGCTACGTCCAAGTTGGCATAATTACTTCAGACAAGGGTCGGGGTTGGGTTTGATCTTTGAGCTTTTAATTTCCTGCTAGCATTGTTTCAATAAATATTCGATACCATTCTGAGAGTAGATAATTATTATCAAAGTTTTTCAGACCGGATCCCGGTCATTTCTTAAATCCTGTTTAGAAGTTGGAACAGAGCTTTGCATAAAAGGATCATAGTGGGTCCAGAGAATTTGTCGATCCGCTCCGCCATACTGCCTATACTTATGCCTTTCGATAAGACATCGATATTCGTTCGGTCGAATCTATGTGTGCATTTTGCGGTACTTGTCATTCTCTAACTCAAATAGGGTTAAGAATATATTCAGTGGCTTGAACGATGAGTTAAGCTGCATCATGTATAATGGAGCTCAATGTTTTATCACGAAGGTCCAATATGAACGGAATTAATGTGGCATATTTGAACGTGTTTCCTGCTGACCTTGCAATTTATAATTTCACGCGGATCAGTTAAATATGCATTATTTACTATCGTGGCGAATAGCGCGCAGCGCGCAAAAAATTCACTCTTATCGAACTCGACTTAGAACAATTACTGTACTTGGGATAGACAGAGTAAAAAACATTTGTGGCTATTGAGAAGATAGACAAGATGAGAGAAGGACAATCGGTTATTATAATCATAAAATTTTCGTGACTTATAAATCTGCAGCTGCCGCTGCCACCACCCTGCAAGTCGGCGTTTGAAAGCCATTCAGTCAGATTTATTTCATCAATAAAGCCAGGACATTGAAAAGCAAATCACTAAATGGTTAAAATATTTACATACCAATGGGTAAGGCTATAACGAAGGGAATGGTCAATGATTAGTCATCAAATCAGGCCCAGCCTCAACATGCCACAACTATAAGTAGAAAGTCTATTTCGTATCACAGCATTTGAGTAATACGGGTATAAGCCACTCCTGACTTGTAGGCTTCTGACCGCGCATTTCTTCGGGGTGTACGTTCGCATCGAGATTATGCCATCACTGGAGCCAGAGCAGGAAATACAGATATTTGGCAGTCAACATTACGAATGAAGATTGTACAATAAACCACCGTGAGTTAGTTGGTAGGAATAAATAACTAATTGGAGGAATAGAACTTGGACACGGCGTTTAACGTACATTCATATTTTATCGACTTGAAAAACTTTTCGCGGGCGTCTTATCAAGAGCAACCGGCATTATAAAAGATACAGAACAGAGTTAGATTCAAAACCATATGGCGAATTGTGACGCAATCATGAAAATTCATAAATAACACGAATGAAAATACGACCATACCAACAATGCAGCGTATCATAGCAACAACCCACATTCCAAATGTAGTGCGCGACGTACGAAAGACAGCGGAGCAGCGAAAGCTAGTGGGAGATTTTAAGATTATATAGAAATTTTTCTGGCGACAAAGGATTGGGTTGTTTAGCTTGATAAAAGTGGATTCTAAAAGTGTCAAATTAGGTATAGATCTACCCTTGTATCGTACTGTAAAATGTCCTCAGTACAATTCAAGGCGCAAACGAGGTTGTAGATCAAATGCTGGCTGATGGAAGAATGGCGTGCACTTGGCTGCACGATGTAGATTTTGAGACAAGTTTACATTGTCGGGTGAAATTTTCCGAATCTATAGATTGCAATGCCGATCTTATCCGATTACGTTGATGCATTCTAGCAAACGTTAAGATGTGCGTTAAACGGTAACGGTATTCATATATGACCATACTTTGATGAAAAGCAGGATAGGTCACGTGTTAGGGAAAATTAGTTTCTCGGTATACACAATCCTGGCATTAACTGTGTTGAAACGACATTCGACGCATGATCGGATTGATTTGGTGAATCCATTTGAAATAGAGTAGAGTTAAGGAAGGTGTATGAACACCGGACATCTGCCAGGACCGAAAGCTGTAGGCTGTCTGAATTTGCGCATTTTCTCTGCAATGACAGAATCGGTGGGGCTATCGGGGTATCCATTTTTGGAGAGAATTGATCTACACCAATCTTATTCTACGGGCAATTTTTCACTAGAGCAAATCATAAGTGGTCGATGAACAAGGGCAGACATCAAATTTGATTCATTTATCTTTGGGTAAAAAGATGTCTACCTAACATAATGACCGCTGAATGTTGGCGTCCGATAAACTGATGTGGTGAATTGATGAGCCGTTTTTTTTTCTGCCAATACATCGAAAGATGGTGGAGGAACTATTTTACTCCATATCTACAGTGAATTTAAGGGATTGATGAATTGAATATAAAGTAGATTTATGGAAAATAGCACAACACTCTTGCTCAATTTCAAATTCCACAAACGTATCATCAACATATCCATAATACAGTAGAGGTTTATCAGAGTCCGCAATATCTTTTTCTCATGGAACCCGATAAAATATTCCCGAGGGTAGGTCCCAATGGCGGACTCTCGGCTAGGCTCAGATTGCTGAGCAGTAAAAACCTCTGGGCAAGCAAGCGGGACGACGCGAGTTGCGTATCCATCCGTAGGTTGTATATCTATAATCTAACTCGGTTCTGTTTCATTTATCCAGTCAATAAAACATGAATGGACTGTTGAAAGCTAGGTAGGATTACGGTAACGAGCGAAGACACCTTCGGGTTACACAGCACAGCCACATGTGTTGTATTGTATTTACGTGAGATCCATGAGATTATTTACCGGACTTGCTACAATCGAAAGGATCATCCTCACGTGAAATCAAGCAAATTTAGACAATGACACCTTAAAAATTGTCTAGGTAATGAAATACCTAATAATCTATTAAATTCAACTGAAGCACTTAAACATAGCCTGACCAATTTGGCCATTCTCAGTAAAGCCATTGCGCTATTTGGTAAGTATAAAGTTCGCTAACAGTTTATAGTTGTGCTTGTTGTTACTACAGCAAAACATACTGAAGAGACAGCGTAGTTGTAAAATCGGCAGCTGCAACAGCAATGGGTTGTGGGTTCGAGTCCGACTGAGGTCGACTCCAGAATTCCTACCCAAGTGTTGGAGGTTTGTCTAGTCTGATCCTCGCCATCTCATCGATGAAAGCGGTGTCTTATAAAGCCTTGAAGTGAGTCATGCTATAAGTCGGCAGTTACGGAATGGAAATGAAGAAATCGGCTTGGTGTAAATGACCATAGTACTCGACAAACACCCTGAATAACTAAACCAAGCAAACACCAGAACATGCGAACAAAATACAAATTTATTCCGCTCCAAGTTTTCCGACTGACTCGGGCGCGAACACAAATGGACCAAATCAAAAATGCTGAATTGTCTAGTATTGACGAAGAATAAATGGCCGTCTTTTGACATAATGTAACCCACCGATAATGACGATTTAGGCCTACCTCAATACCCGCGACTTATTGAGACACAGTCAACTACGACTATGGACAAGTCAATTTCGCGATACCCTGATATTAATAAAGTTGAAAAACTGAATGAGTTTTACAGGGTTACCATACGTCCTCTTTTAAAAGGTTAAAGTGTCCTCGGAGGACGCCCAAATGTCCTCTTTCTTGAGAATTTTTGAGAATATAGGGTAAAATTGGAGTGAAATACAGTAAATCAGCACTGAAGTAACGCTCCGACGGCTATTTAGAGAGCTGAGCCAAAAAGCTGATTAGTAAACCAGCGGATACCGTGAAAGAAACACTGTATTTCGAGAGTTGAGCCGGAAAGTAGTTCTTTTTTTAGTCCACCGACCACGAAATGGGAAAAAGTTACCATTTTTCCGCGATTTTCGTCCGGAAATGCAGAAAGTTTTTGAAAAAGTGTCCTCTTCTCAGCTGACCAAAATATTATAACAATAATATAATATATATACAAATAAACTTCTTATCAAATATATATTATACGAACCATGGATTCAATCACTTCGAAAGAATTCACTGCAAGAAACTACCTTGAAGAATTGAAGTTGGATCCAATTTGGGAAAAGCTCAGAAGATACATGTACTATCTCTGTGTAGCGATGTCCCTGTTCACTCTATACCACAATTATGGCATGTCAGTGGATTGCGTTACTATGTATCCCAATAAGACTGTTATTGACCCAACATTCACATCTTGTCATATTAACAGCTACTGCGGAAATAGCCATAAATTAATCCCCATTCGTTATCATGGATTTTTACTTCAAATTTGTAACATTTTCATTTTGGCTGCGACATCGTGGTATTATTCAAATCCCGACATAATCGATTCATTCAGTACGTTTGCCAGATTCCGCGATACTCTTCTAGATATCAACTTACCCTTGACGAAATTGAAGAAACTCTTGTTCACCTCTCTGAATAATAACAATGCTCCACCTGAGAATGTATCACGATATGCCGGACAATTTCGTCCAGCGCCTTCATATGGCGAAACGCCTACCTCGGATTTTGAGAAGTTTGAGCTTGAGAAGAGAACCAAGCTCATTGAAGCTTGCCGATTACTCTGCTTCATTGGTGAAGGAAATGGAGCCTCCGCCAAATATTGGTGGCGCCATACTTTGACGATCCCTTTACTTGGTCTGCTTTCGTTCGGATCCTGGGCAATTGCATATTTCGCTTTCCGAGTACCCAAAGTATTCGAGTGTCTCTACGATAAATCACCTAACAATGTAACATATTTGTGTGCACTGGGTGAATCAAGTTCAACCTATATTTTTGTATTTGCGTACGGGATCGGGCTCGTAATACAGGCAATAATCATTGGATGCGGTATGAGGGAGGTCAAATCTGCTTCTGAGTGCAAATATAATTTTGGAAGCGCGTCGCAGGTGCATGTTATGGTACAGTTCTGTATCGGTTCGAATCCTTCGCATTCGCGTTTATTGGAAGAGTTCCTGAATTACATAGGATCGGAAGCATTCATAAGAGACATAATGACTCATAGACCGGACATGGGCATTCAACCTGACGATGCTGGTTTCGAGCCCCTGGTATCATTGTCACGGCTTGTTAATACTCGTCTATGCCCGTTGTACGACTTTCTACTACGCAGGGAAAAATTTGACAAATTAAAGTTTATCAAAAAGATGGAGGATACCAATTATACAATAGAGGAGTCTATTGCTATCGCCGGACTTCTAGCGAAGCATCGACTATGGCAAATATTCGTAATGTTATTGCAGAACGCAAATTCCAGTTTATTAGCATGTAGAAAGGCCACTAAGGAAGCTTTCAAGAACATGCTAGTGGACTTCGATTCAATCGATTTTTCCGACATGGTGCAGGTCGAGGATTTAGAAGGTGACCTGCATAAGTGGCACGGGGAGCAACACTCCACGTCACTGTTGGAAGGATACAGCATCCTGTATCATGCCGTTCGCCTGAATAAGTCTGATGGCAAACAAGGACCGTTTGCTGTTATTATGTTTTTATTAGATCATTGCGACCCGCCGATACCTCTCTATGTCCATTCATATAACAACGGAAAGTACCAATCGGACAAGCTGGATGATTGGATAACACAAAATGAATATGACCGGTATTTAAATACTGGCGAAAGGAGAAGGCTCAAATGCAAGCTTGTCTCGCTGCTGTTTCACCGCAAAGTTTATACACCACGGGAAGAATATGAGAAACTGCTAGAAAGGTACAGACAAAGCATCGACGAGGGCGACAACCAATACGTAGAGGCACTTCCGTCGGTTTTGAAGTCAAGGCGCTTTAGGGAATCGGATGAATACGCATCAAAACTAATCGAATTATCCGAAAATAATGGACACATTTCGATTGCAACAACCCTACGCGAGTCACAAATTCCTGGTGAGCGTTGAACAGGGTTGGCCAAGACGTGGTTATTTATTGGAGTCCTCGGACTAGTTTCCTATTTCTATCTATGCATGCTTATGTATTCCTAAACATCAGAAATAATATCAGTATTTAAATTATGAATGAGATTACAATGATTTCATTCGCCATGCTCGGTACCACAAGAGTTCCATTGGAAACAAATGCTGTCTTAAAACAATTGGTTAGAAACATGTCCTAAACAGTGTTTTAGAATAATTCCATATAATGAAAACAAAAGCTGCGTAAATACTGATGGAGACAGGTTGCTACTCTGACTTACGACTCTCCGCGATTGAAAACTCCACTCAGAATCTACTTGATTACTTAAAAATGCGCTTCTAATAAGTGTGGTCTGGCCTACGCACGTGAAAGAGCATCACTAAATGATTTCGACAATATCAATCAAACCAACGATTTTCCAAGAAGCTGCCAAGTCTCGGGTGCTTGTTATCATATTCAACACAACAGTATATCGATTTGGTGCCTTTTCATCTTTGCTAAATGCCAACAACGTATTTAATCGTAGGTGCCATTCCTTCAATAAAATCAATATCATCAGGCTCGGAATTCGCCTGGTTTGAATCGCACGGTCCTGGCGTGGATTCTTCATTAACAGGCTATGTCTCGGCTATCTAGTTAATCAGGTATCACGAGAAACAGCTGCATTGTGTGGAAAATACCCGCTTAACAAAACACCTTTAAACCACGTTCTTCCTCAAAAACAAGTGCCGTGTTAGGTCCATTACGCTTTCAAATACCAATCTGAAGTTGTTGGTGCAACGACAATATATTCGTCAGGGGGTAATGTCATAGCACCTACAATTATATATGCACATTACAGCTAGTTAGATACGAAATATTATTGCAAGAGACCTTACGTTCGTACAAATGGAAGATTTCGACCTCTAACAAGTCGACATTTTGACATTTTGCGGCCCTAAAAAACTTGAATGTGACAAAAATTTCGACCTAACGTATGCAAATTCTTTGTTTTCTCAAATAATGCTACAATTGTACTATTTATATCAATTTCTGGTAGGAACTGTCTGCCCTCACGAAGTAGTTTGGTCTGCAAAAACTATTATGACTGAAAAACTGACAGAACTTTACACGAGAAAAAACTTATTTCAGCCAAGTCTGGCTCTATGAAGAATTCCAGTAGTTAGGCCTACATCACCTATTACAGTAGAAACAATTGGAATTTGTTGTAGTACAGCAAAGGATACTGTCCTACATTTTTGGTGGAAAGTGTCTGTCCTTGCTAAGTAGCTTGCCAAGAATGAAGAAAGAACGCTAAACAGCAGCAGTTGTTGGCTGACTGCACTGAAGATATGCGTTCACTGCTCGAGACACATCGTGTTGCTTCATTCTAACAATGGTGTCTACATCAAAATTTTCGATCATGAACTTCTTGAAATAACAATCACGCAATGCCCAAGCAGTCTTGTCTCAGTTGAGATATTGCATAACATCACGTTATCCTATTTGTTTCAATTGAATGTTTATGATTTACAATGAACAGACAATGGGCCGTCTACAACGGTAGGCGTATAAAGTAGGCTACAAGCCGTGTAATGTCAAATGATAACGTCACCGACCGTTCAAAATCTACATTAAAAACGAAATGCAGGTTACACAAAAATTGACATTGAAAACAATTTTGAAATTTTTTGACATGACGCCACAATTTTGACTAAATTTTCACTATTTTTAAGTCAAAAATCACCCTACTGGTACCTTCTCATAAAATTCACCTATATGCATTTGCAATAAGTAGGGATGGTGTGAACGTGAGGTCTACTTTGGCAATCTGTATGTGAAGGTCAGAAATTAGACGGTTCAAGTTCACAACCGAACCTCGGTAGGTTCTGCATTATGCTCGTTTCTCCTGTTTTACAATTTTTTGTCATTACGACGTCTTTGGTTGAAATTCTTTGCATATCAACTTCTGACTACTCTCCAAATGACACTGGCAGCAGTAAAAGAAATCCCGCACTAAACGTGCATGCACCTTGCTAATTTCAGAATTTACTTCCTCGGGTTCTTCAGCTACCCGTTTGTGACTTTGTATGACTCTCTACAGTCAGCTTTGCCCGGAATCACGCCATAAAAAGAACTTGAAATTGATATTGATGTCTAGTATTAAAAATTCGTAGAGCATACGGGATCTATATCAGGGGTCACATACTTAAAACGGACCGTGGGGAACTTCATAAAATTCATACGAGGACGAATTACCAAAAAGGAACACAGTTGGTGAAGGGAAGACATTTCTTGAGAAACGACGACAAATCATCCTAAAAGAGATCGCATAGTAATCTTTATCAACGCCAGCTATAGTATACTTTCGAAGTCAGTTGATGAATACCATATATGCACCGCTAGCCAATAATAGGTGTGTGTAAATTGTACCCTGTGCAGCTTCCTCATCGATATTAGAGATTATAAATCCTGATAACGGATGTTTCAAATTAACAGGAACTGACTGTTTGATTGTTTCTTCCTGTTGAAATTAGCTATCAATTAATTTGTTGTGTTAACTTCATAATTTTCAGAAAACGGCGCCACCAGCATATCTGTAGATGGCCGGCGAGCAACTGAACTAGCAGAAAACTTCAGATTCCAAGGTAAGATTTCAAGATGTTGTCGTCGCGTTCAATTATACTCTTAATGATACATTTTAGTTCTAGCGCTTAACCCAGGGGCGGGCAAACTTTTGAGCTCGTGGGCTCGCATTCAACATCTGAATCCATTCGCGGGCCGCACTATATATAATTTGGATTATAAACCAAAACATAATATTGGTATTTGATTATATATTGAGTACATTGAGAACATATGCATTTAAAACAAAACGAACACACGTGTCAGGAACAGTGGCGAGATTACATAGGCTGGTTGATCTCAATAAACAATTTGTCAAAATGATGGAGATGAAAGTAGTCGCTTTTCCCGATTCTTGGAAAATGATTGCAATTTGAATCTTTGAAAAGCGACCCGTTCACAGATTTACTAATTCCACTTTTGGTTCAGTTCCAGGACACACAATGCTGACAGCATCATAACGATGATAGCTTCAAACACGCTTCTACTATGTGCAGATATCGTACCCTAATGCTGGGCATACAGAAAACGAATCCACCCAAAACACGCGCATATCGTTTTTAATAAGTAGATAACTGAAATAATTAAAACTGGTGAACAATCGTGATCCGAATTATGCGAATCTTGTTTAGAAATTCTTGGATGTTAAGTAATTGAAACCTTCAGAATTGTGTGGGCCTTGAGATCGGGCTGTCGCGCCAGCTATTAAACCTAAAAACGAATACAGGGAGTATTTACCTTGGTACAGTTGTTCTCACACTTTTTAAGACAAGCTCCTTATGATTATGAAAGATGTCACCCCCCTTATCGTCATATCAAAAAACGCAACCAGGATGCTAGCAAACCTAACGAATAGTTTAACGGCATTGAAGGTAAAGTCTGTGGCTGAGAGATTTTTAAATATGATATTTAGACAAAATTACACGCGAAATAAAAAATTAGTCGAGCTCAGCTTCGTGCCACCCTCCAGATGCTTTCACGACCCAATAAGGGGCGCGCCCCCAGTTTGAGAGCCACTGCCTCAGAATTGTCATAGTGAAATATACTAACAAAACAGTTCCATCAAGTACGCATTTTATCACTATTTGTTTCTTTAGACTCTCGCGGGCCGCACAGAACAGTGTTACGGGACGCATGCGGCCCGCGGGCCGTAGTTTGCCCAACGCTGGCTTAACCTTTCAATACAATTCATAGATGTCAATAAACTATGGGAATCAGAACACCAAAACAGAGTGGAACGTAAAGTAGGTGATTATGACGTCGAGACATTATCTATATGTACCTTGAAGGAACAATCATGGCTTGATGACGTGGTATGGATTACTTTGCGGTAGCCTAATTATATTTCGATCAATATCAATATTTGTTGATACAGATCATGGATAGTGTTTTGCACATTATGCTTCCGAAAGAAGTGAGTCGCTTTCCTGTTCTGCAGGATTCCCTTTCCTTAATTCCTTGTCATTATGCAACTGAATGGTTTATATACGGGAGGCACGATGTGATGTTTAAGTCACAGGTACGATAGATTCAATAAATGCCTCATACATGTTGCTTATGATAACCTCTGTTTCTTCGAAGGAGTGGACAAATTCTATCAAGGATTTGGAGCGTCATGTGGTGACCACACTACATGTAAAGGGCAACCACTGGATCTTCCTGGTATGTCCGTAGCCTTTCTTCACTTCCGTGACTTGACTGTACGTACAATGTACATGTGTTTAAGGCTATCCGCAAAAGCGTCTCTCAGGATGAGCCGACGATAACAATTTACGATCCAATGGCCCGTCGTTCAGAATTCGTGGAAAAAATTAAAACAAACTGCGCGTGAGATTACCTTATTGAATTTTTGTTTAATAATTGGTTATTGAATCACGAACCCCCTTCAGTTGCCATGACAACGGATGCGTGTGATACCCATTTGCGGCCCGCGGGTCGCATCCGACCCGCCACACGATTTGATCCGGCCCACGAAGCAATCCTGAGTGGATTAAAAAATCTCATATCATACGGCACATTTGTAATAAATGTTGATATTTATTGCAGAAACTATATCCATTAAATGTTCCCTCAAGACAGCAAATCTTGAGCATGCTCATGGACCACATCATAACGACCCGATCACGGTGTTGTGGTTTCACTTACTTTAATTCAAGAAGACAAAAAGTGATCACTACGTTCAGAGTTTTATGGAAAGATGAACCGAAAAGTAGCTATTCATTGAAGCGAAAACGCCAATGCAGAATCGTGAATGATAGCACGAGAACGATATCTATTTCATGCAATTCGTTATCCATTCCCTATACTATATCATGTAGTGATGTTTAGATGGATTGCAGATTTGCTAACGTCGCCCTGAACGCCAATGCAGAATCGTTATATGCAGTTCACATGGGAAATATATTAGTTACACAAATATGTAATATTATAATATAATAATTGATGACACTGATGTGTCACTTCCAACTTCAAAACCAATAGCTAAGCTACGCACACTTAAGAAGAACCCGACCAGCGATTCAATAATATTTATCGAAATTCCTACGTCCGCGTTTACAGCTAATGTCTTGTATTCCTCACAGAGCATACGCAGGGCTAAAGCTAGGCTACGACTAAAGCAAAGAGAGCACAGAACTATGCCAAATTGTATCATCGTAAGCGCCGCTGTTTTATCAGTTTTTAACTGTAGGCCTATTCAACCGGACAATCATCGCATTTTTGCCGATTCCATTGTTCGTCAATACGAGCAAACGCGACTTGCTAAAATAAAACCCCTATATGTTTCGTGTACTATCTATGCTTCATGATAAATTAAGTATTCAATTGAAAAGCAAGGGTATGTGCTGTGGTAATATTTTGGAAAAGGTTGACTAGTCCGGCCCGCGACGCAATTTGAGTTTGACACCCGAGTAATCTATTCATCTTATTTCAAAATTGGTATAAATATGCCTCAATTGTGTAAATACTTGCAAAACATGTACTGTGAGCCTACCTACGATGTTACCCAATATAGTCGACGTATACGATGTGGGGTGGCTGCAACCAATCGAATTAGTCGTTGATTTAACAGTTATAACATAAAGTTATTGATAAAAATGCTCCATAGCGATGTGGCCCAATAATAATAGAGTCAAGTTGCAGGTGTCCCTACCAGTGCAGTCTGGGAAATTAGTTTGAAATTATCACAGGGCCTGTAATCCATCTTAACACCCCTGCAGAATGGAGAACGGATTGCGTGAAAATGATATCGTTCTCGTGGTATCATTAATGCTAGACTGGACAAGAGACAGCAACATATAAGGTGTCGCATGTACCGCTCTTCAAAATTGATATGAAGCATCCATATTACCGAACCTCATTTTTTTACTATAGTCTGGCCTAGTGAGAGTCACATTGTAGTCAATGTTATTCGGTAGGCGACATATCGGAATACCAGCGATATTTGTTGGAGTAGTTTTTACTGGACACCGATAGCTCATATATGTTACTTTATTCAAGCGGTTTTTATAATTTATCAGTAATACCAAATTTGCGCAGAGTCATATAGCATAAAATAAGAATCTAAGACAATACACATCCAACTACATATCTGCTACATCACTGTAAATTACTGTTGCACGAAACCAACCGTCCATCAACTGAATGTTCAAACAACAAAATCTTTAGACTATGGTTTTCAAACGAAACGAGACCAATACAATAACATTTTTTGGAAATCAAAGTGCCTTCTGTCGTTTCCTTCAGGTACCAGTTCAGACATGCGAGACTTCACCTTTGAGAATGCCATCGCGTTGCTCGGACAAAACGCAAAGGCGTAGTACT
This sequence comes from Botryllus schlosseri, assembly GCF_051294905.1. Taxonomy (NCBI): domain Eukaryota; kingdom Metazoa; phylum Chordata; class Ascidiacea; order Stolidobranchia; family Styelidae; genus Botryllus; species Botryllus schlosseri. The sequence goes on along the minus strand of NC_137238.1, from coordinate 12,507,951 downwards.
CATTATCTGATTGCAAATGAGCTTCTAAATATTGGAGATCAAATTTCCATTCCAGAATGACAGGGTTTATATTTCAAACCCCTTCCTTTACTGTGTCCTACACTGTCCACCACGTACCGCCACTACACAACAACAACTACTGGTCAATCGTAATTCCCTGCTGCCAATAACAGATATAAAACGGACGGGTCACCGCAAATGATATCATCAGATGAGTTGAGTGTGTGCGTTGGCCTCCGCGGAGCCCTCGAGACTGACTCAAGGTCACCTCTTGCGTTCCCAGGAACATCGGTGTATAGGTACAGCGTTTATTATGACTAAAAACTACATAAAGTTGATTATTTGCCGGCGTCGCGACACCAATGGCAGTGGATCGAATCCCGGTTCAAACTAACCGCTATGTGTTGGAGATTATATGGGCTCCACATCGCCAACCTCACTACTAAGCAGTGACTGGAAAAGTAGGGATGGCGTGAACGTGAGGCTCACGCTCGCGTTCAGTGTGTTAATCTCCGGAATTTAAAGGTTCAGGTTCACAAACCAACCTTGGTAGATTCTGCGCGGTGGACCTTTTTCATATATTACAATTTTCAGTACATTGCAACATTTTTGGTTGAAATTTATTGCATTTCAACTGCGGGCCACTCTATGCATGGTGCTGAAAGCATAAAATATCAACACTAAACGAGCATGCACCTTGACAATCTCAAATTTTTTACTTGCTTTGTTACAAAAGTTTGCTCGTAATATCCAGCTTTCCGTTTGTGAATATTTAGTGTCTCTCTGCTGTGAGGTAGACCCGTAAATCACAAAACACCAAGAGTGAAATACACTACATGTATGTAGTAGGTAGTCATTAGTCAACGAATGATGCATATTCAACCAATCAATGAAATTGATACCGTTGTCTGATGTAAAAAATCTAGCAGGCGTAGGCCTAGGGGGTCAATTTTGATTTTAGATATTTATTGTATCATGAAGACCAAATCCGTGCGATTGGAGTGTTGGCTACTGCTGTATAATTTGTTAATGGGGTAATAATATCGGTAGAAGGTACAGAAACCAGTTTGCAATCTGCTCAATATCAGTGTAGCAATACTCAGAGGCCGAATGCACTGTCCGGTCTGGCCTGGACCGTTACGGCGTAAGCTTATTCTCTTGCATGTACCCGTTGAAATTGAAGATATTGATATCATGGGAATTTTTTAAATCATTTGATTGTCCCAATCGATACATTTGGCGACGTAAAATGTCAATATGTACTTTAGCATTATAGAAGCATTCGGCCAAGTCGTTGCTAGGTATCGTATACTGTACATAGGCCATCACGTCCCAGAAAGGTAGGGTTGGAATTAGCAATATTATGTCACGAGAAAGGGTTCGCATTCACACGAATCTGAATCTTCTAGAGCAGTGGTTCTCAACCTTTTCGTGTTCGCGGACCCCTTTTGGACCGTCACAGACCCCGCGGACCCCCTCAAGTTTTCGTTCAAAATTAGCTCAATTATCGTGCAACCGTCATCTGTCTTGTGCAAATATTAATTGTAGGCTAGTGAGAAATAGCCACAAAATGACTTTTCTTGAAAATAACTCCATACTATATGTGAAAATTGGCTAGACTTTTATTATTTCGAAAGGAATTTTCCAGCTGTATTTATTGTATTGGAAATCCGCGTCTTCGATTTGATATGAATGAGTGTGAAAATCCATTCCCACCAAGATTTATTGGTGGCGAATGTAATATTACCGCGTAACGCCTCCGACGGCAGATTTTGTTGTGAGTTTTTAATGAACATATCACGTCCAGCCTAGTCATTTCTATCTAGCATCTTATGTTGAAGTTATTTAGTGGTTATATCACAGGAGAAAATGGATTTCGTGGCGAGGTTTCAATTCCTTCATTGGGGCAGATTAGGAAAAAAATTCAGGAATTTATATTTCAGACGACTGGTTACCAATTTGCTGAGACTGATAACTTCAAATCCAAAATGTTTTGCAAACATTTAGAAGTCACCCTGTTTGACCTTGCTATCTCCAACATTTTATTTTTCCACAAAACCCAACAAAAATCTCTAAACAGCATATGTTTGCATCAGCAGGCTATTGGCAATTTGACAATTAAAATGAATTTGCACATTCGGATATTTTATCTCAGACGACCATTTCGATGATGCGAGTCCTAAAGTCTGAGCAATTATGAAGCGAAACTGGCTCATGCTTTTCCTAATTAAAATAAATAAAAAGTAGGTTGTCGATCATTTTAAAAATTTAGAGGCTTCGCGGACCCCCTGAAAATGCTTCACGGACCCCCAGGGGTCCGCGGACCCCCGGTTGAGAACCACTGTTCTAGAGGTTCACACCATCTCTATCAAAAATCCCAACTACAGTGAGCCGCGCTATAATTCGGCAGCAACAGAACCGAGTACCTGATGATTTGATGGAACGATACTGAGAGAATGCAAGAAAATGGAAAAAAAATCCAGAAGAGATGCATTGAACCGTTGAATTATCGTGTCGTATCAAACAGGCTTGAGGCACCGCTGTTGTTGTTCTAATAATAATAATAATAATAACAAGACCAATCCCTCCTACAAAATACGATCGCAAAAGAATTCTGAAGCAAAACACGGACGGCAAATGCAGAATGTGCCACAACCAAAATGAAACTGTAGCACATCTCATGTCCGGCTGTGGTGTGGTGCACTTGCAGCTGGCGAATACACATGGAGACACAATAGCATTGGTCACTACATTCATCTTGAATTATGCAAACATTTCAACATCACCACTTCGACAAAAGATTGGTACGATTACAGCCCAGCACCAGTGACAGAAAACGAACAAGTAACAATTCTGTGGGATGTACCAGTTATAACTGACCGCGAAATCAGGAGCAACCGCCCGGATATAATCGTCAAACCAAGAAAGTAGAGAATGCTTATTCATTGAACTGGCTGTCCCAGCTGATCACAACATATTGCAAAAAGAATCAGAAAAACACTCTAAATACGCATACCTCAAAATGGAATGTAAGAAAATGTGGCGATGCAAAATAAACATTGTACCGATAGTCATTGGCGCTACAGGGGTCGTAAGCAAAAAACTCATGAGACATATCCAACAAATTCCGGGTAACGTTCGATTCAACATGATCCAGAAGATCGCATTATTGGGCACTGTGCACATTCTTCGGAAGGCCTTGAATGCACCACTGGACTAAAATTACATTGTTAATCACAGCATAGTTTCTGTAATTTCGATTCTTCATCTTCAATCATCTCTACCTCTGCTCTGTAACCCTTGCCAATTCTTCATCTGTTGAAATTCTGTAATCTGGCTTCTTCATGTATTGCATAGGAATAACAATTTGAATGTATTACTGAAATTTTAAAAATTTACTTCAAACTCGCCATTTTCCTTTCGGGCAGGTTGCTTCCCGGATTATGTGTGTATTTACCAGTTTTACCGTGAATAAAGAATATAATAATAATAACACCCCGAGTACAATAGCGCTAACCAGAACATTACAGTAAATGTGCAGTTACAAACATAGCCCCTGATTTGGACGGATATTTTCTCAAGTTCATTCACAAGGATCTAGGTATGAGATTTGTTGAGCAACTGCGTCGAATAACTGCATACCCGTTACGACTATGTTATGGTCTGTCATATATATGCTGATGGATAAACATTCTGCTGTGTCAAAACCACTAAGACATTCCGTATCCACTAAAACACATAGATGTTTTTATTTCTTTCATCAGACGATTCTTCAATCCCGATAAAATTCGTAAATGGAAGACCGACAGCGATATCCCGGGTCGGCGGATCGGTTATGATAGCGGAGTTATCGTATTAAAAGTAAGATCTAGTTGTTGGTAAATGCATGTTTGTTTCGCATAATTCTACTGACTATATAAATGACATGCAGTTGGCAGAAAGATATTTGAAAAAAGAGGAAATCGTTCTTCCTTACGATAAGCAGGACTCTGCAAGCTACAGAGTATATTTCGGGAATATGATTTTGAAAGATGGGTAAGGACGTGAAGTCGGAATATTCCACATCGTCATATTCAACAAAGGCGCCAATTATAATTTCCTAAGGTTGGATGAAGAATCAAAACCCACGGAAGTGAAACCAAAGCGAAAACACGAGAAAAGATGGAATGGAGGGATCCGCTATCATAAGTTCGACAACATGACATGCTAAAATATCCAAGTCGTAAAATCATTATTCGACCCAACCAGCATATTGTTGCCGGGTATAGACCATGCACAGAACATATTGAATCGTATTCATGTAATCTCGCGTAAACATAGACCCAGTAGGTCTTTTAGTATATCATTGCAATGTTTGATTTCTTACTACCCAAGTTACCTCATCCAAAGGTATAGCATCACAACCGCGACTGTAAGTACAACCACATTGCTTCAATTTCTGCGCCGCTCGATGAGTGTGGACTGTGTACCCGCATTAACCGATATTAATAGAGTGAATATAAAACAGTGTGCGATTATTTGCAATTTTCCGACTTCAATGTCGATTGGTTGCGATTTGTAAATAATGTTGGACTAAAAGAATGCCATTCCTGCATAATCGTGATACGTTTACTCGCACTCCAGAGGCATTTGTTTTACAAAGTCATGCATCCTTGATATCGTTGCAATTCACGTTGAATGACCGGTAAATTGGTGACTTGTCCCACAACGAAAGGGCTGGGCAAAATCGAGTACCTGAGTTATTCGATACTGAATCACGTCTTACGCTTCGACTCAAGTCGAGAATTCGAGTGTGACTCATTATGACGTCACAGCAGAATGTGCTATGTCAAAGTTCAAATATATACATTTTATGCCAGCAAAAAGAACATAACGCCCGTGATCCATCACGCTAAAGATAACAGGGTATTTTTTTACCATACCGATAGCATTGCGTTTCTTGTAACTTTGTAGATGATCATGACTTTGGAAATCTATTATTTCCTGTAAAGTTCGTAGCTTTGTACTATATGTCCTATGTCGCGACAAGGCCGATCAAGGTTACAAGGCTTTAACAGTGGAAAAAAGTATCGAAACAGTAATTGTTTTTCGCAAATTAACTTCAGATATGAGGACTCGAAAAAATCGTCTTTTGCTGTTCGAATCCAATCCTTGAACATAATTCTCGTTCCTAATTCGAGTACTCGAATCATTGTGCCGAGCCCTACCTACAGCTAAACGAATGTAATACCGTTTCGAGGTTAAAAAGAGTATGACATGCTGAATTCACGGCGAGATAGTCTGCCAGAGCTGCAACATCAATGGGTTGCGATTTCGAGTTCAACCGGGGCCGACCCAAGAATTCCTACTATCTACGTATTGGTGGTTTATTTCAGCTCCTCCGCGCCTTATGATCTGCATAATTGCTTTATTGCAAATGCCTAGAATGAAAGTGGGGCATGTTATAAGTCGGCAGATCAGGAATCATGATAAGAAATCTCAGCCTTGTTGGAAATGACCCCTTCTTTGACAGTCGCAACAATGGATGGGTTAGGGTTTTAAATAACATAACATAATGCTGCGCAACGCCAACATATGCGTACACGTTTATACTCTTCACCTGCGCAATGATATGACGCATATATATATATATCATTTTAATGTCGTGTGATAACTGTATTGAAGACGAATCTGTCCTGGAACTTAGCTGTGTAGAGATAATAAAGTGTAACGAACAATTCGACTTTCGTGTTCTTTGTGCACTGCACTGGGTAGATTGACACCATATTGTAATAGGCATACATACGCGCTGTTCACACTAGTTCACGTCGCCTAATCAAAGGACGATGCTTGACAAATGACAACGGTACACATGTACGTGTGAAGAATTCCGCATAATGAATGCCGGAACTGGGTCGCCTTCCGTTTTATTCGTAAGCGCTGTATAGTGTCATTTTCCGAGGGGGTTGCATGTGAGCTGTGGATTGTCAGGACGAGACCATCAGGTGCCGACCGTTCAGTTAACCGCAGCTTCGCCCACTTAAGATGCTTCCACGCCCACCTCGTATCCTAATTTGAGAACCACTGTCCAAGGGAGGTCATTTCTCGCTGTGGATTGCAGAAAAGATCAGAATTAGAAAACTGCAATGTCATACAGGCCTTGCGATATCTGCTTTTATCTGTGATAACACTAGTGTGTCGCGGCACTCCGATTGAGAGCCACTGCCCCATATGATCAATGAACAATTGGAAAACATGGAAATTATACATTGAAAATCTCGACGAATACGTGACAGTCATTATCGGTTCGTACGTTGGTGCCAAATGGAAACTGTATATCTCTTGGTGTTTCGTTCCACGATAATGACTGTTCGCATTCATAAGAGTTTTGCTGAAGTCACATCATTTCGTGAATGAGATTGTAGGCCAAGTGTGGTGCATAAGTATAACACCCTAAAGGTGGGCTTCAGAAAGTTGTCTTAATTTAGAGCTGGCTTAAAATCAGTGAATGACTTTCCGAAGAGGTTAGGCTTCAGCGGTCTCGAATCCGTTTCAAATGTCAATTGGGCCAAGTCCGTTAGTTGCGAGTAATTTCTCTATACTTTGTCGCTGTAGTGAGGTCGAAGCGGAACCAAGGCCAGATTGTTATTATTTTGAGTTGCTCGTGGATGATTGAAAGGAGGCGCGGTGCAGGGATTATGGAATTGCTCGAGTTGTTGGAATTTACTGACGATGATGATGAACAGTAAAGACTGCCGAGGAAGTATCTCGCAGATGTTCATAACCCCTTCGAAAGGTATTCGAACAGCGAGTTCAGACTGCCATTCCGGTTTTCAATCGACACAACTCGCTATCTTTTTGGGCTGGTGAAAGATGGTGAAGAATTGACCTGCAGACATCGTGCTCTTCCACCGATACTACAATTCACCTGCGCCTTACGTTTTTTACGGATGGTCATTTTCAGCAGACTGATGGTATAGGCAAATTAACTGCTCACAGAAGCATTCACAAAATTACCCGTGTCATATGCCGCAAGAAGGCCCTATTTATGAATTTTCCTACTGACCTAGCCATAGTAAAACATTAATTTTATGACATTGCAGGTTTCCCAAACGTTATTGAAGCAATTGATTGCACTCATCTCCCCATAATATCCACTGGCGGTGATAATGCAGAGGTGTTCCAGAACAGAAAAGGTTATTCTTCATTCAACGTTCAAATGATATATGATGCACAGCGAGTCATAACAAACATTGTGACACGATCGTATGGATCAGTGGTTCCCAACCTTTTTCAGTGGCAGGACCAAATTTAGAATTTCAGAGTACGGTCAGGCCGCACGAATACCAGGGCAAAGAAAGGTACCCAAGTAGTCACCAAAATATAAAAATTGGCATTGTTCGGATCATTTGCTTGACGCCATTGGCCATTGTGTTGCCGCGATCCCATTGTTCAGAACAATCAACCTTTGCTGGCCATTTCGGAGTAGTAATGCCATGGCGAGATTTCAATTCGTATTCTTGGAATTAGTGCGACAATTGCTCTCGATAAACACCGACATATCAAATTCTTCGGACGCTTGGGTCGCGAGCTATAGGACTACCAATTATGCTGCTTTTTGCCGGCTAAGCAGTACGCATCTCGGCGTGTTCAATCGGGAGTCACTTGCTGTACATCTATCCGTATATTAGTTATCAATACCCAGGGCCGTAACAGCATTCCGGCAGCCACCCCAAAAACGTTTCTCTTGCCCCCCCCCCCCCCCATAGGGTGATAACCCGAGCTTCGAAGCCCCCAGACCCCCTCCGGCTAGATGGCTGTTTACGGCTATTTATCATCTGAATCGGGTGTCCGTTTTAGTCAGCTTCTCTCGAGTAATCGCGCAAGGCGCGCAAGATTTCTATAATTCATGATATAATCGGGTATTGCATATATATTGGTATCAATTTTTATCCTCTCTCTGCTCACGTAATCAGATTGACCGGTTGAGCCGAGTGAGTTGTGTTTGAAAAGGTAGGACCCCTCAATAAAAATTAAACATCTTCGGGCGTATACCCGTTGGCAGGAACAAAACAGCACTTCGTCTGGACCCCCAAATCACTTAGGTCCCGAGCTCCCATAGGGTGATAAAGCGACCCCCGTCCCGTTGTTCGCTTCTGCCACGAAATCAGGATCCCCGTTTAGTTAGCCAGCATGGAGCGCGAAAATTTTGATAATTCAAAATAAAATAGGTCAATAAGATCGGGAATTGCATATATATTGCTATCAATTACTTGTCCCCTCTGCTCACGTAATCAGATTTACCGGTAGAGCTGAGTGAGGTGTCTTGGAAACTGTAGGGCCCGTAAATATTAATTAAACATATTCGGATGAGCGGACCCGTTGGTACGACTTCGTTACATGATGTTATTTCGTGGCCTCCAGTCTGTTATATCAAAAAATATAGAATCGCCCAAACGTACTAAACTAAAAGATGCACACGATTTGAAATTGGCAGTTCTTGACTGGCCTATAATTCTTGCCTGCGGGATGGTAGCCTATTTGTCCAGTGAGGTTTAGATTGCCAAGGCAGTAACATTTGGCGCCAGTCATTTAGGCGCCTATGGTCAATTATACCTATATGTATTTTGTATTTACATAACGAAGTTTTCGGTCAGCGTAAGGGCACTTTTTTTCGGCCAAGGTTTTCTCGCTGCCGATCATTCTGGCACACTTCTACTTCTATAAATCTTGCGTATTTTATCTTGGTGAAAGAGTGCCCAATAATTAGGTTACTTGGAAACCTGAAATCGCGAAATTTTTTTAAAAAAGCTGCATAAAATTTAATAAAATACTCTATAATTTAGACTAATTCACTAAATAAGTTGACACCCCCTTCGATCTTGCTCCCTCCCAATTGGGGGCTTGGGGTGCGGCAGTTACGGTCTGTCAATACCTATATCCATACCTATATCTATAGGTACTGCTCGTTCAACTGGAAAGTTAGGGCACATTGCATTGAAACAGCAGTGACGTAATTTTAGCAGTCTACTCATAACTTTCCTGCAATCCCAATCGAAAACTCCAGACTCCAAGCCAAGCAAGAGTATTTTATAAATATATTTTATTTTCATAAATCGATTTCTCAATATTTTTGTGGGAGCCGCAAGAAGGATAGCTGGGGGCCGCATGCGGCATGTGATCCTTTTCAAACTAATCCGTGAATATTCTTCTATACATTCCATTTCAATTACAAAGAAACAAACATGAGCTTTATTGCGTGTGTCATGTAAAAATAAAAATTTGCATAGTGGCTGATAGTAAGTTTAACACAGTAAAGCAGGATAGCATAAGCCAGTGGTTCTCAACCTTTTTGACCTGCAGACTATTCTCAAGCTTGCCTATATATCCGCGGACTCAAGCTTTACATTAAGTAAAAGTCGGTTTTTTGATTTCTATCCAAGAGAGTGTAATACGGTATCCACAAAAAATGCAAGCACTGTTTTTCACTCAACCCACACTTAATTGGACCCTTGTCTTTGATCTTGCATGACAAGTTTATCGCATTCCGGAATTATGGTTGTCAATGTAGGCCTACATCTCCGGTTAGAGTCTATTGCTATACTTCTTTTGTTCACCGTCAGAGTTGCAAAGCCAGATTCACAAAGGTAGGCTATGCGCCCAGAAATAGAAAAAGAGCTGTTGCAGCTTGCTAGCAACGATCAGAAAGACTATGCTCCGTGTCTCCGTCGACTGTAAATTTGGCAAAAATTGAGTCAAGGAAGCTTTTTTTTAACTTGTCTTTTCACATCTATCGGCTTACAATTCAAGCAACTGTTCAGTAATGCAGTCCATATCTCGAGCTCTACTTATAATAGACAACTATAGATTGGTTGTGTGATTAGCACATGTCCCACCGCTACTTCTCAGCGAAACTTTTGTACTGTTCAGTTAGCCGGCTTGTTTCGAATAAACCGCACGAAGCGCGAAAATATTTAATATTTCATGATTGAATCAGTAAACATGATTGGGAATTGCATATATATATTGCTGTAAATTTTTTATCATGTCTCTGCTCATGTCATCAGATTTACTGGTCGAGCTGGGTGAGGCGTTTCGAAACATGATATAAGTCATGAGTTTTTTTCTTGGGGAAGGGTATCCATTATCCAATAACCAAGAAATTTGACACCATTAAATGGCGCGCAGCGCGATTTTTTTTTTCAAGTTGCATAAATTTCCAAAAAATGCTTTACAATTGATGTTAATTCACGAAATAGTTCTGGCCCCCCTTCGAGCCCCCACCAATTATGGGTGTTTGAGATGCGGCAGTTACGGTCCTGCATACGTGTGTTTGAAGAGCTGTCCTAGGGGTTTATACCTGGCATATTCGGTATGTGAATTTTAAATAGTGAATACTCAGCATTAGATTCAAGCCCATTCGTACTAAATTCAAGTTAATCCGACCCGAATTGCAGAGTTTATGACCATGATAGAATTGCTTATGACAATTTTAACAATAGGCTACCTCGGACATAAATGTAGGGTATTTTGAAAAATACGATAATAGGGGTTTATACCTGGCATGTTTGGTATCAGACCAGGAAGATGCTACAGATGTCCAAAGCATACCCGATTTGCCTGTGATACTTGAAATCAACTAGTTTGCCCAAGACACAGAAAATCTCAGAAGAATGAATATTGCTTGGAATGCTGATCAATTCGTTGTAGTGCTATTTCGTTGTTCTCGCGTTTGAAATATACGTGGCGAAACATCGCTTATTGAGGCATCTCTAATATTGCTTTCAAAATTATATTCACTGCGGTATAATTTATTAACTTGGAGGCAATTTGTATGCCCCTTATCAACAATAGTTAACGGCACAATAAGAAGCATATAGAAAGAGATTCCAAAGAGATCCACATTTGCAAAATTTGACGTAACAATGCAATAATAAAAAAACGGTTGCTGGCCAAAGTCAGCTGTACCGATACTCCGGTAGTCATAATGAGGGGATAAGAGAGAATCAAATTATAAAATACACAGAAGACGTTACACAGACAATCAGCGGTATATATTAATGGAATATATAAAGATTGAATACAAACTCTTTCTCCTTCTTGTGGTGCCCTTAATTCTTGATAAGGGAAACCCGAAAAGCCACCGTGGTAATAAATTTTACTGCAATGAATGTAGTTCTGGAAGCATTATTCAAGTGGAGTACCGCCAGTCACATATTTGATGTATCTATGCATTTTTTTATGACAGCGATTAAGGGTACTAACATTTCAAAATAGGTATTTTGGGAATCACGCTGCCTAATTCTAAAATCGGAATTTGACGAAACCGGACCTGGACGGAGCTCATGCACTTTGGGGCCAAAAAGCTATTTTCTCCGTAAGGCTGCAATGACTTTGTTCCGAAAGTGACCGAGCCCCGTACCTCTGTTAATTACATGTTCAGAAATCATATCGGAAGGGGAAGACAAAATTGAAAATTTTGACATTTTCGTGGATTTTCGACTTCTCAATCTAAAAGTCCGTAGACCCCTAAATTAGGAACAATGGTCGTTTCTTAAGGTTTTATCGATATAAAATTATCTTAAATAATAAATTCACTATGATACTGGCGTCTTTCCGTGGAAAACACGAGGAAAAACCAGGTTGACAATCTGTCAACGTGTGTGCCGACCAAGTTACATAAATTTCCTGTGCTCGCGGACTCACCCAGGACCTTCCGCGGGCTCGGGATCGAGAAACACTGGCATAAGCGCCTAAGCGGTGTAGAAAAACAGTACAAGCAAATTCATAAAATGACAATACAGGATATAGAGAGAGAGATCAGATTTATTTTCGCCAGCACCATCGAGATGCTTTGACGATGGAGATGCGATACGACCGTTAAGCAAGGTCATCTAGTCTGCACCACCGTATTTTTCTCCTCCACGCTATCCATGGATGCTGAGCGTCTAGCTGGATAGCCGCGGATACCAGTTTTACGGTGTTTGGTCTGACCCGGCCGGGGATTGAACCCACGACCTACCGATCGAGAAGCTGGACGCATAACCATTACACTATCTCGCTCGGTAGATAGTGATAGAATGATAGATAGAATGAGCGGGTTGGAAAACCTCAGCAATATAAGATTAGCGGGTCAAAGAAATTGAACGAAGTATACAGAAAATTGGTTCAGACACTGGATTCAGTAAGCAAAATTTCACTGATACTTTTTGTCCAGCATCTCAGACTACTTCTTATAATGATTCGCTGTGAGATCATGCTTAATTTGTCTCATCCTTGTCTCCTTAACTCTCATTTCCAATCATTTTCCGGGCGTCTTTTTTGCCTTGCTCTCCTCCAATTTAGCGTTTGATACATCAACCCTCATTTCTTCGTAGGTGGCCTTAGGCTTGAACCGACCTGGTTGGAAAATTAAAATGATAAATCCCATGCAAGTAAAGCGGCTTTTCATAATTATCGTCAAGATTCCTGATAGTTATTTGGAAAAATTCAAGTGAATCAAAATATAATTGTACCTGGTTGCACAAGCATGAGGATGTTTACGCAGTTTCGTACGTCCGAAACATGGATATCCAGAGTTCTGAATATTCCTGGTACGCAGATCGAATACCCTTCATTTTCTAATCCAAGATATACGCTGATCAGGGTGACGTTACATGAAAGTTACTTTTCATAGAACGACTTCACCAACAATTTGGATGAAAGAAATCTGCATTTTCAAATCAGTCTGCAAAACCTAACGGGTGCCAATCATCGGTTTATTAGACTGCATAGCATCAGAAAATGGTATAAATGCCCCTGAAGTAACATAATTAACTTGCTAAGCTAATTCTGCGGTGGTATTCATTGAGGTACGTTATCGTGGTTTGAAAATCTGAATCTACGTCATCGATTTCATATGAAACAGTTAGAAATATCCATGTTCACAAATGTAGATGAAGGCTAATGTAAAACCAAAAGGTAACGCTTCCTGCGACACTTTGGGAGTAATCGCAACATTTACGGCACCATAATGAAGAAACAAGTTTTTAATGATTACATCACATACAGCTCAGTCATTTTATCAAGCATATTATCTTAAAGTTATTCTGGGATAGTGTTTATGTATGTCACACGATAAAATAGATATCGTTATGAGGTTTTTTATCCCTTCAGGGGGACACATTAGGAAAAGTACATCAGGAATTTTTATTTCAAACGACTGTTCACTGATTTGATGACACTGACCACTTGGTATCGAAAAAGTTTCGCAAACATCACGAAGTCGTCTTGATTCACTTTACGGTCGCCTTATTATTTTTTGCCTCAAACCCCAATGAAACATCTCTAAACATCAGTGTGCTTGTATCCGCAGGTTAGGAACCATTATTCTGCTGATGTGAGTCGTGAGGTTTTAGCAGATGAGAAGGGAAACTGCCCGGTGTTTCCCAAATTAAAAAAGAAAACACGAATTAGCTTATCAATCATTTTACAAATTTAGAGGTCTCGCGGGTCCTCTGAAATTGCTTCTCGGACCCCCGATTGAAAGCCACTCCACTAGACAGCTGAGATAAATCGTGAGATTGATGCATCATTCTTTAGTTATATCATAAAAAACATGATAACAATTCCTTCAAGTCCAGATAATTAAAGCTGATAATACCGTCAAGGAGGCCGGGGGTCGCATACAAAGTTATAGGGGCACGTACGTTGTTATGCCAGGCTATAAAATACGCTGTTCACATATTATAGGGCTGTATAAGTCGATTTTGTTTTATTATCCAAGACTTCAAACAATGCAAGATCAACATAAGCTACGGACACGCCTATGCATACACAAAAAACGCAATACTTGAAGTAATCGAATAGATATAAACATATGGAATTTGAATAATTACCATATTTTCGCCTCCATATATTCCATTGTTGGCGTTCAGGTAAACAGTAATCGGATGATAGTAGTGAGGGGATCCTTTTTATAGACCGGCCAATCAGAGAGCGCCACGTCATCCTAATTGCCACGCCCCTTTTCATGCCCAACCCTAATCACCACGCCTATATGACGCCCATTGCCACGCTTAGATATTCTAATGTTTTGTGAATTTCAATACCGATTTTCCATGTGTATTTAGCAATATGTATTGAATAACTTGCTTCCGAGAAATAAATATCATTCATTATACGTTAGAATTCAGCGCTTTTCATATCTTCTAACACTTTACTCAGTCTCCTTGAAATAGCATTGTATAGTGTACGAGTTCATTTTATTTCGTAAAAAGAGCATATCAATGATATCGTTGATCGTTATTGCGTCGATTCACTAGCTGAAATCCTCCAGATCGGTTGATGTTTCGAGGTACACCGCTTTGCTGCCGTCCGACACTGCGATCCGAGTTCCTGCGTTCGATCTGACCGTTTTGTTTGATGTAGCGATCACTGGCTTGTAGTATATACGATACGAGCGGAAGGTCGGGATTAGAAACAACTACGCTGGGCGAATAGATGACGAATTCATCAGCTCGCAGTATAACCGCTACCTGTATAATGTTTGCATGTCGAGTATAAGGGTTTTTAACTCAGCACTAAAATGCCAACGGCTAGCCGCAGGGGTCCGGTTCTCGTTGCTATAATTAAACGAACACCTTCGCCGCAGGTACGCGATCACCGACGTTATAATGATAAGGACAAATTAGCCGCATGAAAGCGAGTCTAATGAATATAACGACAGACAACAAGTTAGTTGAAAAGTAAAACTAATCGTGACCGATGCAAGACGACGTGAAGCAGCTTTTTACAGGCAGTCTCACCCACTTTGCTGCGTCTGAAGTAGAATTTCAGCGTCGTTGTTTGCTATAAGCCGGGAAATTAGAGTCGCTGCTTCGTGCCATTTTACAGCCAGTCTCACACACTTTGCTGCATCTGAGCTTCATACTAATACATGCATAATTTTTGCATGACGAGAATACGGGTAATACGGTCAATAAACGCCGGGGGCGAGTCATTTAAACCTTGTTGCTAGATAATACCGCTTTCGGCTACAACAAAGTTGCCCTGCAACAAAAAATAGAAGCCCTAATGATCATGCAGAGGAAAGTTCAATTATACATCGAATTATTCTAATAGACTATCTACATTGTATAGGTATGAAGTGAAATAGAACGGATTTTACGCTAAAGTTGCTATTGATCATAGACCAAGCTTGCTTTCAGAGCTGGAAACTAAATGCACATGAAAATTTAACTAGGTTTTCCCCACACGGATCAAATGTAGGCCTACTCAAGTGTTTATGAGGTGGCGAATAGTTCGAAGGTTGTTGGCATGCAAGGACGTCACATAGAATTGTGGAGTTTTCTGTAAACTATAATCCAGTGATCTATTTTCAATCACTATACTTTTAATAATCTAAAGTAAGTATGGACACCTGTATGCAGATGCGCATACTACCGTAGTAAAACACATAACAGAATGCAGGCAAAATTCGATATTGCTTTGTGATGATTATGATGTTGTTCCATACCGATTGGGAAGATAGGACTCCTAATTTCCTAACTAACTACAAAATCCCTAGTAACATAGTCGGACGCATAACGGAATTTACGCAAAATCGGTATTGCTCTGCGATAATTTTGACCACTATGTTTTGATAATAACTTGCTTCCGAGAAATAAATAACATTCATTATACGTTAGATGATACCTTTCCTTGATATTCTATTATGTGTATTTAGGGCTTATGCGACATCACTATGTTGGCGACAGGTCTGATTTGAACACACTAATTTTGCGAATTAAACTTATCGCTCAACACGGACACTCAATGAAGAGCACCCTGGAGACCCACATAAATGCTCCACAATTCTTGACATATAATATACTGAGCATATAATAAGATGACAAAACCTATACTTGAGTACTCCGAAATGTACAAGTACTTTACCTTTTCACGACGTTTTTGTAAGATGAATACTAATTTTATTGAAAAAATGAAATTTATGTTCTCAAGTAGGTTTTTTGTCTACACGCACCAACAACTCAAGTATTTATGACACAGGAGTGATTCATTAAGTATAGCACAAGCAGGCCAAACCTATAATTGAGTGCTCCAAAATGTACAAGTACTTTGCTATGTACTCCCTCCACGTAAAAAGTGACAGATTTAGGCAAAAGTTGCTATAGAACTGCGTTAGTTTTAAAGTTGTTCCATCATGCAATGTGTGATGAAATTTGGTATGCTGCATAATCACAATGCCCTGGAGCTCATTTAGATACGTTTTTTTTTTTTTAATGTAGTTACACATTCTAGTTGTTTCGATGTAAGGAAAAAATCATTCGATAACTCGATAGTTAACACGCGTTGATGTAACTTTCCTCATTTGTATGCATAGCCTACGCGAAATTATTATTAGCATCTTCGAAACTTTTGGTCTAGTTCATCCGCTTGCATTTCGAAACGGACCATCACGACAAGACTCTAACCCACCACATCCGAGGTTTCAGTTGATCATTTCGAAGAATATCATGTCCATTCGTGTTACCACCCACAGATTTCGCCATCCTCACACGGTAGTGCTAAGACACAGACAAGATGCGGTGCTGGAAATATTGAAAATGAGAAAGCAGACCTTGGTGTCATTTGATTTGGATTTTACACCCGATGAACCCACCATTCGTACTGCGCATTGGGATGAGGATTCTATCATTGATGTCGAGGGAAAGGAGATATACAGATTTGTTGGTGTCGTGAATATTCAACGAAAGTCGGGGTATATGCTTGTGCATGGTTCGCGTATTTGACTGTGAAGATATCGCTATACATAACGTGCTGTTCACCGTATCGATAGCACCAACGAATATCCGTGAAAGGGTTGTAATCTCGGTGAAATAGTGTGCGACACATTTTTCATGATTATTCGCTGCGCACTATAGATCGAATATGTCCAAGATTACTGCTAGTGATATATACGTCATAATGGATCGGATTAACCCGATGAACTGGTATAGGTTTGCACGAGAAAAACTTGAGCTATCTGACAATGAAATTGCCGAATGCCAATACATGGATTGCTATAACTTAACTGAGCAACGATATCAAATGATACAGTTATGGATTCGTAAAAATGGTCGTTACGCTACGATGAACAAACTTAAAGAATTAGTTTACAGTTGTCTGTATCAGATACCTTCGAATGGATTGAGAGACATAACGTACTAAGAGGAAAATAATATTGTGTAGACTGGAGAATAATGAAGATGCTCTCAGAAGACTTCAATATCGGTTTATACGCAATCATATGCTCATGTATGCGAAGCTGGTATTGCTTTTACATCGCAAATCAAAAAAAGGATTCTGATATCAAGAAAGTATGCCAAGATCTGAAAGAAGCTCTACACCTTGTTCTGGACGAATAGTTAATGTGCTTGCCCGTTATTACCTCAAATAAACTGAACATGTGTATTTAATTGTGTAAAATGTGTTATAAAAGTCGGTCTACGGAAGTGAATAGACAAGTCTGGACCTGTCTATATTACAGCATATTGGAGATAGATTGTGAATGCGTGAGCTGGACTAACTTTTTACGTAGTTCGAAATCGCCACTTCTATACATTAATTCAAAGTATTTGTCAGTCATCGCAGCACCGCTCATATTGCGCACCATCTATTTATTTCACGGATAACAAATTACTCTTGCTTTTATCAGAGGATACTTTCCTAGGGTTTGCTTACTAACAGTACTTAGTTTTGATTAATGAAAAAATATAGTGATTGAAAATAGATCACTGGATTATAGTTTACAGAAAACTCCACAATTCTATGTGACGTCCTTGCATCCCAACAACCTTCGAACTATTCGCCACCTCATAAACACGCAATTTTTACAGGCTCACACACTTTGCTGCGTCTGAAGTAGAATTTCAGCGTCGTTGTTTGCTATAAGCCGGGAAATTAGAGTCGCTGCTTCGCGCAATTTTTACAGGCAGTCTCACACACTTTGCTGCATCTGAGCTTCATACTAATACATGCATAATTTTTTGCATGACGAGAAAACGGGTAATTGGTAGTTCGAAATCGCCACTTCTATACATTAATTCAAAGTATTTGTCAGTCATCGCAGCACCGCTCATATTGCGCACCATCTATTTATTTCACGGATAACAAATTACTCTTGCTTTTATCAGAGGATACTTTCCTAGGGTTTGCTTACTAACAGTACTTAGTTTTGATTAATGAAAAAATATAGTGATTGAAAATAGATCACTGGATTATAGTTTACAGAAAACTCCACAATTCTATGTGACGTCCTTGCATCCCAACAACCTTCGAACTATTCGCCACCTCATAAACACGCAATTTTTACAGGCTCACACACTTTGCTGCGTCTGAAGTAGAATTTCAGCGTCGTTGTTTGCTATAAGCCGGGAAATTAGAGTCGCTGCTTCGCGCAATTTTTACAGGCAGTCTCACACACTTTGCTGCATCTGAGCTTCATACTAATACATGCATAATTTTTTGCATGACGAGAAAACGGGTAATTAAATCATCAATAAACGCCTCACCACAATTCTTGACATATAATATACTGAGCATATAATAAGCTGACAAAACCTATACTTGAGTACTCCGAAATGTACAAGTACTTTACCTTCACACGTCGTTTTTGTAAAATGAATACTAATTTTAATGAAAAAAGTAAAAATTATGTATATATAATTTATGAGCTATTCTAAAATTCGCTACGCCTGATCGTATCAAAGTCGCTCAACTATAGCATAGATTGTGCCAGCAAAATGCAAATTCGTATTAAGGGTAGCCTGCCTGGTCCCGCTTATTACTCGTAGATAGAATCGAAAAAACTAATCGAAAATATTTACGGAGTTTGGATGCGGCATATTCGGGCTTTTAAAACTTATTCATACTCATGATTCGAAATACTTTACCTAACTTATGTTTTCGACATAAGATAAGCGCGAAGTGTACAAATTTCGAAGTTGCGCAAATACCACAAACTTTGCTTGCTTTCAGAGCCGGCACTAAATGCAAGACAGACTTTACGCAAAACTTGCTATTCTGAAAATTTTGTCAAGGTAATGCTTTAAAAACTTATACTTGGAGCTTTACTTGAGTTTTATAAATTAACGTAAAAGTAGTCATTTCCGAGTAAGTAAAACGTTCGTATTGTAGGTTCATTTCTGCTTAATACTATAATTATCATGGAGTTGGAGCAGTCCAATATCAAAAACACCCGAAAGTATTTGTTGCATATAGCTAAAAACCTAATTGAGTACTCTGAAGAAGTGCAAGTAGCACAGTTTGTGGTATTTCTATGACATCGAAATTTAGCTAACCAGAACTTATACTTGAGTACTCCGAAATGTACAAGTACTTTACCTTTACACGACGTTTCTGTAAAATGAATACTGATTTTATTAAAAAATAAAAAAGCACGAAAAATTACATTTTATCCCAAACCATCAGAATACTAAAGTAGCTTATTGCGTATATGGACCTAATACTAAAGTGCGTGACACAGGAGTGATTCATTAAGTATAGCACAAGCAGGCCAAACCTATAATTGAGTGCTCCAAAATGTACAAGTACTTCGCTATGTACTCCCTCCACGTAAAAAGTGACAGATTTAGGCAAAAGTTGCTATAGAACTGCGTTAGTTTTAAAGTTGTTCCATCATGCAATGTGTGATGAAATTTGGTATGCCGCATAATCACAATGCCCTGGAGCTCATTTAGACACGTTTTTTAATGTAGTTACACATTCTAGTTGTTTTGATGTAAGGAAAAAATCATTCGATAACTCGATAGTTAACACGCGTTGATGTAACTTTCCTCATTTGTATGCATAGCCTACGCGAAATTATTATTAGCATCTTCGAAACTTTTGGTCTAGTTCATCCGCTTGCATTTCGAAACGGACCATCACGACAAGACTCTAACCCGCCACATCCGAGGTTTCAGTTGATCATATCGAAGAATATCATGTCCATTCGTGTTACCACCCACAGATTGCGCCACTGCCTCATCAATAATTGTTACGTCATCATCATCACTAGCTTCCGGCTCTTTACTATACATAACGTGCTGTTCACCGTATCGATAGCACCAACGAATATCCGTGAAAGGGTTGTAATCTCGGTGAAATAGTGTGCGACACATTTTTCCACAATTCGAATGCATGTCGGTTCATACTAAGACCATGTTACGGTCAAATATGTGTGTTTTTCTGTCTCCAAGTCAGCTACCCCCACATTGAATGTACAGAGTCGGTGTCAAATTTCTACAGCTACGTAAGGGAATTTTTAGGGTTACCCAGAATGACGATTTTTTCAATATATTTGAGAAATGACATAACGCACCTTTAGGGCTGTGCAATCTGTTCCATCATTATACGCTTGTAAGTCGCCCCGAGCATTCGTGTGTCAACGAGTATGCAGTAATCATTTTCTTCGCTACCTGAAATGGAACGATTTAGCTTCAAACTCAACGCATTAGCATAGCGAATTTAAGTATAGATGATAAATAATATACAGTATAGCTCTACCTTATTAATTCATAATATTGTAACCACAGCGAGATTCGAGTAATAAGCGGGGCTATATAGTCTACCCTAAACAGAGAACTTGCATATACATTCGAATTTATGCGACTTCGGCTATATTGCCGGTTAACATTATAGCCGCGCACAGGACTGATTATTACGTTATAGCTATTTAAATGGTACGATATAGGAGAAATCTCGGTACGCTGGCGATTTTTTCATAATAGTTGAGAAATGATATAACGCACCTTTAGGGCTGTGCAATTTGCTCCATCATCATACGCTTGTAACTCGTCCCGGGCTTGAATGTGTCCGCGAATATATGCCGTGATCATTTTCTTCGCTACATGAAATGAGACGATATAGCTTCAAACTCAACGCATTAGCATGCTAAATTTAAAAAAATAGGTCGTAAATAATATAGCGAAGCTCTACTTAATTAAATCTTAATATTGTAATAGCACAAATTATGACGTAGCGTGATCTAGGTATTACTATAGATGTAATATATGATTATTCAGCATTCGAAATGATAAGCTTCAGCCATGAAACTCTGGTGATTTTTTCAATATAATTGAGAAATGATATAACGCACCCTTAGGACTGTGCCATCTGCTCCATCATTATACGCTTGTAAGTCGTCCTGGGCTTGCGTGTGTCAACGAGTATGCTTATGATAATGCACCATGTCAAATTTTGTTACGCATTTCATGATTGAACAACTTTAAAACTAATCCAGTTCCATGCCGACTTTTGCGGGGGAGTAGCACGTACCTATGCATACTCAACTTTAATAACGGAATTACCGAGCTTAACATTGAATGCGCAACTTGAAGATCGGTTCATAGGTGTAGGACATTATGACAATGGAACATACCACTGCGCTAACTTTCAGAATTGTTAAGTATAGTACTCGCACTTTGTGAGAATACCCAAGTAGGTTTTTTTTTTGCCTACATGCACCAAATACTCTCAAGTCCTTATGATATTGGAGTACATCAACTTCATGATAGCTAGAGTATTGAACAGAAATGAACCTAGAGTACTAACGTTTTACTTACTCGGAAATGACTACTTCTACCTTATTTTAAAGGATACCTCGTTCGAAGCGAAATTTATGTGGTTTTGGATAATATCCAATATGTAGGCTCACTTTGAAGGGTACTTCCTAAAACTCAAATATTGCGCAAAAGTACAATTAGGGATCTAAAAGTAACTAATATAGATGGTTATTTCCGTAGATAACTTACCCTCTACTCAAGAGGTTTTTCAGGTGGAACTACCTACTTTTAGGACTGTGTATGTCAAAGTAGTTTGGGCTTACGTTTATATCACCTTGACAAGTGGCATTATCAGACATGAAAATGATATTATCACGTAATACCAGAAGTTAACACACGTCAATGTGTTTCGGAATTCACGAGAAATTGGTTATTAAGAGAAGTATATTCTTGTGTACACAATAGCGGAGAGAATATTTAAAATGTAGTAAGCAGGCCGATGGGTATTCATTGAGTTGTATAAGCATAAAAAACATTCCCGCGCGCGTCTTAGGATTAGGTGGTAGGGTTAGGCAGGGTTTAGGAGCGCGCGGGAATGTTTTTTATGCTTATACAACTCAATGAATACCCATCGGCCTGCTTACTACATTTTAAATATTCTCTCCGCTATTGTGTACACAAGAATATACTTCTCTTAATAACCAATTTCTCGTGAATTCCGAAACACATTGACGTGTGTTAACTTCTGGTATTACGTGATAATATCATTTTCATGTCTGATAATGCCACTTGTCAAGGTGATATAAACGTAAGCCCAAACTACTTTGACATACACAGTCCTAAAAGTAGGTAGTTCCACCTGAAAAACCTCTTGAGTAGAGGGTAAGTTATCTACGGAAATAACCATCTATATTAGTTACTTTTAGATCCCTAATTGTACTTTTGCGCAATATTTGAGTTTTAGGAAGTACCCTTCAAAGTGAGCCTACATATTGGATATTATCCAAAACCACATAAATTTCGCTTCGAACGAGGTATCCTTTAAAATAAGGTAGAAGTAGTCATTTCCGAGTAAGTAAAACGTTAGTACTCTAGGTTCATTTCTGTTCAATACTCTAGCTATCATGAAGTTGATGTACTCCAATATCATAAGGACTTGAGAGTATTTGGTGCATGTAGGCAAAAAAAAAACCTACTTGGGTATTCTCACAAAGTGCGAGTACTATACTTAACAATTCTGAAAGTTAGCGCAGTGGTATGTTCCATTGTCATAATGTCCTACACCTATGAACCGATCTTCAAGTTGCGCATTCAATGTTAAGCTCGGTAATTCCGTTATTAAAGTTGAGTATGCATAGGTACGTGCTACGCCCCCGCAAAAGTCGGCATGGAACTGGATTAGTTTTAAAGTTGTTCAATCATGAAATGCGTAACAAAATTTGACATGGTGCATTATCATAAGCATACTCGTTGACACACGCAAGCCCAGGACGACTTACAAGCGTATAATGATGGAGCAGATGGCACAGTCCTAAGGGTGCGTTATATCATTTCTCAATTATATTGAAAAAATCACCAGAGTTTCATGGCTGAAGCTTATCATTTCGAATGCTGAATAATCATATATTACATCTATAGTAATACCTAGATCACGCTACGTCATAATTTGTGCTATTACAATATTAAGATTTAATTAAGTAGAGCTTCGCTATATTATTTACGACCTATTTTTTTAAATTTAGCATGCTAATGCGTTGAGTTTGAAGCTATATCGTCTCATTTCATGTAGCGAAGAAAATGATCACGGCATATATTCGCGGACACATTCAAGCCCGGGACGAGTTACAAGCGTATGATGATGGAGCAAATTGCACAGCCCTAAAGGTGCGTTATATCATTTCTCAACTATTATGAAAAAATCGCCAGCGTACCGAGATTTCTCCTATATCGTACCATTTAAATAGCTATAACGTAATAATCAGTCCTGTGCGCGGCTATAATGTTAACCGGCAATATAGCCGAAGTCGCATAAATTCGAATGTATATGCAAGTTCTCTGTTTAGGGTAGACTATCTAGCCCCGCTTATTACTCGAATCTCGCTGTGGTTACAATATTATGAATTAATAAGGTAGAGCTATACTGTATATTATTTATCATCTATACTTAAATTCGCTATGCTAATGCGTTGAGTTTGAAGCTAAATCGTTCCATTTCAGGTAGCGAAGAAAATGATTACTGCATACTCGTTGACACACGAATGCTCGGGGCGACTTACAAGCGTATAATGATGGAACAGATTGCACAGCCCTAAAGGTGCGTTATGTCATTTCTCAAATATATTGAAAAAATCGTCATTCTGGGTAACCCTAAAAATTCCCTTACGTAGCTGTAGAAATTTGACACCGACTCTGTACATTCAATGTGGGGGTAGCTGACTTGGAGACAGAAAAACACACATATTTGACCGTAACATGGTCTTAGTATGAACCGACATGCATTCGAATTGTGGAAAAATGTGTCGCACACTATTTCACCGAGATTACAACCCTTTCACGGATATTCGTTGGTGCTATCGATACGGTGAACAGCACGTTATGTATAGTAAAGAGCCGGAAGCTAGTGATGATGATGACGTAACAATTATTGATGAGGCAGTGGCGCAATCTGTGGGTGGTAACACGAATGGACATGATATTCTTCGATATGATCAACTGAAACCTCGGATGTGGCGGGTTAGAGTCTTGTCGTGATGGTCCGTTTCGAAATGCAAGCGGATGAACTAGACCAAAAGTTTCGAAGATGCTAATAATAATTTCGCGTAGGCTATGCATACAAATGAGGAAAGTTACATCAACGCGTGTTAACTATCGAGTTATCGAATGATTTTTTCCTTACATCAAAACAACTAGAATGTGTAACTACATTAAAAAACGTGTCTAAATGAGCTCCAGGGCATTGTGATTATGCGGCATACCAAATTTCATCACACATTGCATGATGGAACAACTTTAAAACTAACGCAGTTCTATAGCAACTTTTGCCTAAATCTGTCACTTTTTACGTGGAGGGAGTACATAGCGAAGTACTTGTACATTTTGGAGCACTCAATTATAGGTTTGGCCTGCTTGCGCTATACTTAATGAATCACTCCTGTGTCACGCACTTTAGTATTAGGTCCATATACGCAATAAGCTACTTTAGTATTCTGATGGTTTGGGATAAAATGTAATTTTTCGTGCTTTTTTATTTTTTAATAAAATCAGTATTCATTTTACAGAAACGTCGTGTAAAGGTAAAGTACTTGTACATTTCGGAGTACTCAAGTATAAGTTCTGGTTAGCTAAATTTCGATGTCATAGAAATACCACAAACTGTGCTACTTGCACTTCTTCAGAGTACTCAATTAGGTTTTTAGCTATATGCAACAAATACTTTCGGGTGTTTTTGATATTGGACTGCTCCAACTCCATGATAATTATAGTATTAAGCAGAAATGAACCTACAATACGAACGTTTTACTTACTCGGAAATGACTACTTTTACGTTAATTTATAAAACTCAAGTAAAGCTCCAAGTATAAGTTTTTAAAGCATTACCTTGACAAAATTTTCAGAA
This sequence comes from Botryllus schlosseri, assembly GCF_051294905.1. Taxonomy (NCBI): domain Eukaryota; kingdom Metazoa; phylum Chordata; class Ascidiacea; order Stolidobranchia; family Styelidae; genus Botryllus; species Botryllus schlosseri. Next base: position 12,482,829 of record NC_137238.1, on the reverse strand, counting down.
TAGCAAGTTTTGCGTAAAGTCTGTCTTGCATTTAGTGCCGGCTCTGAAAGCAAGCAAAGTTTGTGGTATTTGCGCAACTTCGAAATTTGTACACTTCGCGCTTATCTTATGTCGAAAACATAAGTTAGGTAAAGTATTTCGAATCATGAGTATGAATAAGTTTTAAAAGCCCGAATATGCCGCATCCAAACTCCGTAAATATTTTCGATTAGTTTTTTCGATTCTATCTACGAGTAATAAGCGGGACCAGGCAGGCTACCCTTAATACGAATTTGCATTTTGCTGGCACAATCTATGCTATAGTTGAGCGACTTTGATACGATCAGGCGTAGCGAATTTTAGAATAGCTCATAAATTATATATACATAATTTTTACTTTTTTCATTAAAATTAGTATTCATTTTACAAAAACGACGTGTGAAGGTAAAGTACTTGTACATTTCGGAGTACTCAAGTATAGGTTTTGTCAGCTTATTATATGCTCAGTATATTATATGTCAAGAATTGTGGTGAGGCGTTTATTGATGATTTAATTACCCGTTTTCTCGTCATGCAAAAAATTATGCATGTATTAGTATGAAGCTCAGATGCAGCAAAGTGTGTGAGACTGCCTGTAAAAATTGCGCGAAGCAGCGACTCTAATTTCCCGGCTTATAGCAAACAACGACGCTGAAATTCTACTTCAGACGCAGCAAAGTGTGTGAGCCTGTAAAAATTGCGTGTTTATGAGGTGGCGAATAGTTCGAAGGTTGTTGGGATGCAAGGACGTCACATAGAATTGTGGAGTTTTCTGTAAACTATAATCCAGTGATCTATTTTCAATCACTATATTTTTTCATTAATCAAAACTAAGTACTGTTAGTAAGCAAACCCTAGGAAAGTATCCTCTGATAAAAGCAAGAGTAATTTGTTATCCGTGAAATAAATAGATGGTGCGCAATATGAGCGGTGCTGCGATGACTGACAAATACTTTGAATTAATGTATAGAAGTGGCGATTTCGAACTACCAATTACCCGTTTTCTCGTCATGCAAAAAATTATGCATGTATTAGTATGAAGCTCAGATGCAGCAAAGTGTGTGAGACTGCCTGTAAAAATTGCGCGAAGCAGCGACTCTAATTTCCCGGCTTATAGCAAACAACGACGCTGAAATTCTACTTCAGACGCAGCAAAGTGTGTGAGCCTGTAAAAATTGCGTGTTTATGAGGTGGCGAATAGTTCGAAGGTTGTTGGGATGCAAGGACGTCACATAGAATTGTGGAGTTTTCTGTAAACTATAATCCAGTGATCTATTTTCAATCACTATATTTTTTCATTAATCAAAACTAAGTACTGTTAGTAAGCAAACCCTAGGAAAGTATCCTCTGATAAAAGCAAGAGTAATTTGTTATCCGTGAAATAAATAGATGGTGCGCAATATGAGCGGTGCTGCGATGACTGACAAATACTTTGAATTAATGTATAGAAGTGGCGATTTCGAACTACGTAAAAAGTTAGTCCAGCTCACGCATTCACAATCTATCTCCAATATGCTGTAATATAGACAGGTCCAGACTTGTCTATTCACTTCCGTAGACCGACTTTTATAACACATTTTACACAATTAAATACACATGTTCAGTTTATTTGAGGTAATAACGGGCAAGCACATTAACTATTCGTCCAGAACAAGGTGTAGAGCTTCTTTCAGATCTTGGCATACTTTCTTGATATCAGAATCCTTTTTTTCATTTGCGATGTAAAAGCAATACCAGCTTCGCATACATGAGCATATGATTGCGTATAAACCGATATTGAAGTCTTCTGAGAGCATCTTCATTATTCTCCAGTCTACACAATATTATTTTCCTCTTAGTACGTTATGTCTCTCAATCCATTCGAAGGTATCTGATACAGACAACTGTAAACTAATTCTTTAAGTTTGTTCATCGTAGCGTAACGACCATTTTTACGAATCCATAACTGTATCATTTGATATCGTTGCTCAGTTAAGTTATAGCAATCCATGTATTGGCATTCGGCAATTTCATTGTCAGATAGCTCAAGTTTTTCTCGTGCAAACCTATACCAGTTCATCGGGTTAATCCGATCCATTATGACGTATATATCACTAGCAGTAATCTTGGACATATTCGATCTATAGTGCGCAGCGAATAATCATGAAAAATGTGTCGCACACTATTTCACCGAGATTACAACCCTTTCACGGATATTCGTTGGTGCTATCGATACGGTGAACAGCACGTTATGTATAGCGATATCTTCACAGTCAAATACGCGAACCATGCACAAGCATATACCCCGACTTTCGTTGAATATTCACGACACCAACAAATCTGTATATCTCCTTTCCCTCGACATCAATGATAGAATCCTCATCCCAATGCGCAGTACGAATGGTGGGTTCATCGGGTGTAAAATCCAAATCAAATGACACCAAGGTCTGCTTTCTCATTTTCAATATTTCCAGCACCGCATCTTGTCTGTGTCTTAGCACTACCGTGTGAGGATGGCGAAATCTGTGGGTGGTAACACGAATGGACATGATATTCTTCGAAATGATCAACTGAAACCTCGGATGTGGTGGGTTAGAGTCTTGTCGTGATGGTCCGTTTCGAAATGCAAGCGGATGAACTAGACCAGTGGTTCCCAACCTTTTTTGACTCATCGCCCCCTTTTCAAACTGCAGACCGATCATCGCCCCCCAAATATTGGGAACCGAAAAATGGGCATACAGAATGAAATAAACGGCGAGTTGACTAAGAAAAAGGGTCAACTTTTCGGCTCGACCTCGGAATTACACTTTTCCAGCTAAATTTTGGTGAGTTGACTAACAAAAAAGGTGATTTCTCCGACTTGATTCCAAAAGGACCGTAACAGCACTTCGTCATTCCCCACCCCAATACGTTGGTCTTGACCCTCCTCCATAGGGCGATAAAGCAAACTTCTGCACCCCTCAGACCCAACTCCCCCGATACCTCTTTACCGCTACTTCTCAGCACAAAGTTTTGGACTCATTAGTTAGTCAGCTTAATTCGCGCGAAGCGCGAAAAATTTCTATCATTCATGATTGAATAGGTCAATATGATCGGGAATTGCATATATATTGCTGTCAATTTTTATCCTCTCTTAGCTCGTGTATTCAGATTTACCGGTAAAGCTGAGTGAGGTGTCTTGGAAAATGTAGGGCCCGTGGGTATAATGACTTCGTTACGTAATGACATTTCGTGGCCTGTCTGCTATGTCAAAAGATATTCAAATAGCCCATACGTACTAAACTAAAAGACACACTCGATTTCAAATTGGTATTTCTGCACTGGCAATTAATTTTTCTCTGCGAGATGGCATTTTTTGTGGGGTTTTGATTGCCAAGACAGAAACATTTGGCGCCAGCCGTTTAGGCGCCCATGGACAAATAAATCTATATATGTATATAGTATATATATCAAAGTCGGTCAGCATAAAGGCAGTCCTTTTCCGCCAAGGTTTTCTCATTCTGGCACACATCTCAGAGTCGCATGTTACATGGCCTGAAACTTTATATGTCTTGGTGCGATAATGGCTGACGCCGAGATGCCCATTTCTATAACTCATGCGTATTATTTCTTGGAGGAAGGGTAACCAATAAGCAATAAATATGCGACGACGAAATGGCGCGCAGCGCGAATTTTTTTGGAAAAAGTTGCCTTAATTTCCAAAATAATACTTCATAATTTAATTAATGTTAATTCGCGAAAAAACTGCGGGCCCCCATCCCAATTGAGGGTTTGGGTGTGGCAGTTATGGTCATGAGCGCCAATATAGCCATCTCAACGCGCAATCGCCCCCCTATCGCCCCCTTCGTCCATTTTCGCCCCCCTATCGCCCCCTTGGCTATTTTCGCCCCCCTGGACCGACAAATCGCCCCCTGGGGGGCGATATCGCCCACGTTGGGAACCACTGAACTAGACCAAAAGTTTCGAAGATGCTAATAATAATTTCGCGTAGGCTATGCATACAAATGAGGAAAGTTACATCAACGCGTGTTAACTATCGAGTTATCGAATGATTTTTTCCTTACATCGAAACAACTAGAATGTGTAACTACATTTAAAAAAAAAACGTATCTAAATGAGCTCCAGGGCATTGTGATTATGCAGCATACCAAATTTCATCACACATTGCATGATGGAACAACTTTAAAACTAACGCAGTTCTATAGCAACTTTTGCCTAAATCTGTCACTTTTTACGTGGAGGGAGTACATAGCAAAGTACTTGTACATTTTGGAGCACTCAATTATAGGTTTGGCCTGCTTGTGCTATACTTAATGAATCACTCCTGTGTCATAAATACTTGAGTTGTTGGTGCGTGTAGACAAAAAACCTACTTGAGAACATAAATTTCATTTTTTCAATAAAATTAGTATTCATCTTACAAAAACGTCGTGAAAAGGTAAAGTACTTGTACATTTCGGAGTACTCAAGTATAGGTTTTGTCATCTTATTATATGCTCAGTATATTATATGTCAAGAATTGTGGAGCATTTATGTGGGTCTCCAGGGTGCTCTTCATTGAGTGTCCGTGTTGAGCGATAAGTTTAATTCGCAAAATTAGTGTGTTCAAATCAGACCTGTCGCCAACATAGTGATGTCGCATAAGCCCTAAATACACATAATAGAATATCAAGGAAAGGTATCATCTAACGTATAATGAATGTTATTTATTTCTCGGAAGCAAGTTATTATCAAAACATAGTGGTCAAAATTATCGCAGAGCAATACCGATTTTGCGTAAATTCCGTTATGCGTCCGACTATGTTACTAGGGATTTTGTAGTTAGTTAGGAAATTAGGAGTCCTATCTTCCCAATCGGTATGGAACAACATCATAATCATCACAAAGCAATATCGAATTTTGCCTGCATTCTGTTATGTGTTTTACTACGGTAGTATGCGCATCTGCATACAGGTGTCCATACTTACTTTAGATTATTAAAAGTATAGTGATTGAAAATAGATCACTGGATTATAGTTTACAGAAAACTCCACAATTCTATGTGACGTCCTTGCATGCCAACAACCTTCGAACTATTCGCCACCTCATAAACACTTGAGTAGGCCTACATTTGATCCGTGTGGGGAAAACCTAGTTAAATTTTCATGTGCATTTAGTTTCCAGCTCTGAAAGCAAGCTTGGTCTATGATCAATAGCAACTTTAGCGTAAAATCCGTTCTATTTCACTTCATACCTATACAATGTAGATAGTCTATTAGAATAATTCGATGTATAATTGAACTTTCCTCTGCATGATCATTAGGGCTTCTATTTTTTGTTGCAGGGCAACTTTGTTGTAGCCGAAAGCGGTATTATCTAGCAACAAGGTTTAAATGACTCGCCCCCGGCGTTTATTGACCGTATTACCCGTATTCTCGTCATGCAAAAATTATGCATGTATTAGTATGAAGCTCAGATGCAGCAAAGTGTGTGAGACTGGCTGTAAAATGGCACGAAGCAGCGACTCTAATTTCCCGGCTTATAGCAAACAACGACGCTGAAATTCTACTTCAGACGCAGCAAAGTGGGTGAGACTGCCTGTAAAAAGCTGCTTCACGTCGTCTTGCATCGGTCACGATTAGTTTTACTTTTCAACTAACTTGTTGTCTGTCGTTATATTCATTAGACTCGCTTTCATGCGGCTAATTTGTCCTTATCATTATAACGTCGGTGATCGCGTACCTGCGGCGAAGGTGTTCGTTTAATTATAGCAACGAGAACCGGACCCCTGCGGCTAGCCGTTGGCATTTTAGTGCTGAGTTAAAAACCCTTATACTCGACATGCAAACATTATACAGGTAGCGGTTATACTGCGAGCTGATGAATTCGTCATCTATTCGCCCAGCGTAGTTGTTTCTAATCCCGACCTTCCGCTCGTATCGTATATACTACAAGCCAGTGATCGCTACATCAAACAAAACGGTCAGATCGAACGCAGGAACTCGGATCGCAGTGTCGGACGGCAGCAAAGCGGTGTACCTCGAAACATCAACCGATCTGGAGGATTTCAGCTAGTGAATCGACGCAATAACGATCAACGATATCATTGATATGCTCTTTTTACGAAATAAAATGAACTCGTACACTATACAATGCTATTTCAAGGAGACTGAGTAAAGTGTTAGAAGATATGAAAAGCGCTGAATTCTAACGTATAATGAATGATATTTATTTCTCGGAAGCAAGTTATTCAATACATATTGCTAAATACACATGGAAAATCGGTATTGAAATTCACAAAACATTAGAATATCTAAGCGTGGCAATGGGCGTCATATAGGCGTGGTGATTAGGGTTGGGCATGAAAAGGGGCGTGGCAATTAGGATGACGTGGCGCTCTCTGATTGGCCGGTCTATAAAAAGGATCCCCTCACTACTGATGATATGCATAATTTCATGACAATAATACTAACATGCTTGATGATGAGTCGACATGCCTGTCCTAGTAGGGTAAAGCTTTCACAATTTTACTGCCATAAAACGTTTATGTGAAAAATCAAACGGCACTACGAGATGATGGATATTAGTTGTAGTCCTGGGGACAGAAAAATATTTACCCACTGTTAACAAAATCTTGAGCCATTGCTCGCAAATTTTGAATTTGCTTAAGAAATGTGATCAATCATATGAATATAGCGTAAAACCTGAATTGTAATGGCGTGGCGTTGTTTGCTTACCCGCAACGCAAACACTAACTCTGCGCTACGTAAAACTCTTCACAAGCCCCAGTGAAATTTATGTGTGTGTTCATGTTCAGTCTTGCATTCAGGTTTAACGAGCTTATTTATGAATACTATTATCATACGGAATATGTGGGGCATTCAAGCGATCATGGGTATTTGGGTCACGCTCAATATATATTCAATGAAGCGATCAGAAACAGCAATAGATATCATACACTCTAAAAACTGGGCCCACCTTTTAAGGTGTTTCAAAAAAAACCTTCAAAAGAGGATGGAAATTTTCTACCTTATTTCACCTGGTGGTTATTTTCCCACCTCATCACAAGGTGGGCAACTTTCCACCTTGCCCTAGCCGGATTCAGCTTCATCCTACCCGGATATCCTCGAGGTACAGCATATAACCACACTTTAAGCCTTCACAAAACACTAAATCACCTTCATTCCAATGCCTTTATTTGCCTTTATTTGTCAGCAATACCTTCAACAACTACAAAATTCCTCCACTCACAATTGACAATTACAATCGCCACTTTGAAAAATTTATTGAGGAACTGCGGGCAGCCCTTGACACATCTTTCCCAATTAGGAAAGTCAACCGCAATGCAAGGCGCTTGAAATCGAAACCCTGGATTGGTCATGACATACTAGTTGCGATCAAGACAAGGGATTGGATGCATAAGCACTACTATCTGCAAGGCACAAGCGAAGGCAAAAAAGTGTACAAAAAATATGCAAACCAAGTGACGCATATGAAAGAAAATGCCAAAAAAGCATACTTCCAAAAAAGATTCGAGGAGTGCTCCAAGGATCCCAAGAACACATGGAAAACCATTGGAGAAATTATCAACCTAACTGAAGGTAATGCTCCCAAGAGTGCTGCTGACATCGAGCTACTCGAGAATGGCAGCATGATCAAAGACCAGCTTGCAGTAGCAGAAAAGTTCAATCAGTATTTTTGCAACATTGGTCCGGATCTTGCAGCTTCAATACCAAACTCCTCCGATGACTTTCTCTCGTACTTGAGTCCTGGCCCTCAGAAATCCATTTTTCTTGAGCCGACAAGTGAAGGAGAAGTTGCCATCATACTATCTGAAATGAAAAGTAGCAAAGCAGTAGGACCCGATCTCATCCCAACGCACTTTCTGAAGCTAGTCTTTAATATTATTGGTGATGTTATATGCATTTTCTTTAATGAGTCGATACGTCTGGGCATTTTCCCAGATGCACTGAAAACTGCCAGAGTAATGCCAGTGTTTAAGAAAGGCTGTAAAAAGCTAATTTCTAACTACCGACCAATATCTGTTCTGCCAAATCTTGCCACGGTTTTTGAAAAACTGATTGACTGCCGACTCAAAAAATTTTTTGAATTGAATGCAGTACTGTCTCCGACCCAGCATGGATTCAGATCAAACCACAACACCAACCATGCAATACTATCAATTGTAACGGACTATTACAAAACCATCAAGCAAAAAAAAAGTGGCTGCAGCATTTTTATCGACCTCCGCAAAGCTTTCGACACAGTTAACCACAGAATCTTAAGATACAAGCTAGAACACTATGGAATCAGGGGTATTGCAGCAACTCTACTTGAAAGCTACCTGGCAAATCGCAAACAATTTGTTAAACTGGGGACATTAAGATCGACTACCAGAGATATAACTTGTGGAGTCCCACAAGGCTCAGTCCTTGGACCGACTTTTTTCCTCGTTTATATTAACGACATTGTTAATGCATCTTTATTCCGCACAACCCTATTTGCTGATGATACTCACCTCTTCATAACCTCTAACACTGGCAATGATTTGCATGCATCCGTGAATAGGGAACTCCCAAAAGTGTCGAGATGGCTCCAAGCAAACAAACTAAGCTTGAATGCAGATAAGACCGAGATGCTCCTTTCAAATAATGCCAATCATAGTTTCACTGTGAACATCAATCATAAACAAATCTCCATATGTGACTCAGCAAAATATCTCGGTGTCACTATTGATGCTAAAATGTCTTGGAAGCAGCATATTGAATGCACAATATCAAAACTAGCTCGGTGTGTGGGAATAATGACCCGTCTGCAATCTTTGGTTTCCAGATCAATACTACGAACCATATATTTTTCTCTTTTCCACTCTCACCTGCAATATGGAATCGTAGTATGGGGAAGTGCATGCAAAACATTTCTGTGCAGAATTCGAACCCTGCAAAACCGTGCGATACGGCTGATCTCATCTGTACCTTTACGTACCAATTTATCGCCTTACTACCGTAAGCATCGAATTTTGCGAGTTGATGAGCTATATCGCTTCGAAGTATCAAAAGTTGTTCACAAATATTTTTCCAATACTCTGCCTCCTGTGTTTGATGACTTTTTCATACCTGCTAAAAATGTCCATTCCCATTACACGAGATCCTCGTCAAAGGGAAATATCTACTTACCCCCACCCAATAGCAACCTAACTAAGAGATCTATCGACTACTCGGAACCTATCATCTGGAATGCATTACCACCACATATCCGTGAATTGCCTTATGATAGATTCAAAAAAGCCCTACTTGATCACCTCTTATCGTTACACTAACACTGTTGCCCTACCTCGCCCAGACATTGCTTCATTGATCATTTGCTACCATCGTTTAATTTTTCTTCTATTTTATTTTTTTAACTACTGTAACTTTTTTTACAGCCAGACTGTTTAGAGTCAAGTGTACCTGTTTGATGCTGGTGTGATCAGACTAGATGACCCTCACGGTCTTATCGATCATTCCTATCTAATACCGAATACTGTGCATGCATATTTTCTGTACCATCACCACTGCCGAGTGTTATGTATTTTGGTTTGATGAAAAATAAAGACTCTCTCTCTCTCTCTCTCTCTCAAATTAGTCACGAATGTGATCCAGTTTGGCATACTCTGCAGTACTGATGTCTTTTACACCTGGCAAACGCGCCAGAAAAACTGACATGACAGTCACAAACTGCATTTCGAAGATCCAATGAATTTCTAGCATCACTGCAAATGCCTCATGGAAGCTCTCGATATTCTTCACCTTTTCAACATCAAACCAGACGGTCCACTCTTTCTTCGTTGTATCGTAGCAAATTGTAGGGCACGCGGATGTGGGTGTCTTGAAGAAATATATTATTATGTGAAAGAAGCATCAGGTCAAACATACACTTAACACACACACACATTGATGTTATTTCAGTATTCAGCTTATGAAATATACCGGCAGCAGGGCACTGCGGATCCTATTTTCAGTCAACATATGATATCAAATAGCAAATAGGCCAATGTATACGCGGACTTGGCCAGGTGGAAGTGATGACCATTTTGAGTCATCAGCTAATGTGAACAGTAACCTTTAGTAGAGTGGCTCTCAATTTTTTGTCGGTGTGGACCCCTTTTCTTATACATCAGGGCAAGGCATCCGTGCAGACACCCCTAAAGTTTTAGTTCAAATCATGCTCAATAATAGTGCAACCGCCAACCACCTCTTGTCAATAGTCCTTTTTTTGCAAGTTGCAAATATACATCTTGGCGAGTTTAAAGTAGCAACCTCGGATAACTGCTGATATCTACTTTTCGAAACTACTTGAGTACTTTGCAGCCCTTCATTTCCTACTTCCACTTGAAGTAGCTTTGACATGGATTTGAAATCACTACTTCTACACTGTAATAACCTAGAAATATCCGAAGTAATGCTTTACCCGAGCTAAGAAAATCACAAATTATATTACCATTCAGATAAAAAATTTAGAGGTCTGCAAACACCATAAAGATGTGCTTCACGGACCCAGAGTTAGAGCTGCGGGTTGTGGGACCGAGCTGAAAAGGGAGCATGGGCTTGTAACACCGGTTTTAGGTTTGCTCCTCACTAAAAAAGGTTGAATACACCACATTAACAGAAATGTATTGATACTATAATTCAATAATTGATAATATAAAACGTAATTTTCAGTATTTAAAATCGTCTCCGAATCTCCACGACTCGACTACAGTTGAAGCTCGATTTTGTGCCAGTAGTGGAATAGTTTTTCCCATCCCAAATTTTAAGCAAACAGGTACTTATAATATTTATAAAAATCCGTACCTGTTGAACCTGGAAGAAATTGCCACATCCTTCATGAAAAATTGTAGGTATAGAAACAATCCGGTCTAGATTTTGAGATGCTGTAAAACAAAATATATTATAAGTCCAAGTTGATCACTGCATACATACAGGTCAACATCAACTCATTACAATACAGCAAAGTGGAGTGCGTCAACGCGTCGCGTCGTAATGACAGATTAGTATAGATTAAAAACAGTGCGAAAATTGATGCCGTGCAATTGCAACATGACTGAAGAACGCTTTATAGGCCTATATCCTGAGAGGCAATTTATAGATGGAAATTACCTACTCAATACAAATATTTGAAGAGATCAATGCTTATGTCAAAATCAACAGCTTTATTACAACAAAAGTAATAGATATAATATCAGAAAGAGAAAAACATACCAATCACAATCCATCATTTTGTCTTCGGGACATCGATGTCAGCTTCTGCGCTTCATCCTATCAATCATATTTTCAACCAATTTCGCGTTGAGGGGAAATCATGCTCATCTCGTCTTCAGGGACAGAAGACGAAACCCTTTTCTGCAAAGCAGTCGAAATTTGAAATATGCAGTAAAACAGAATAAATATTTCATTAGGAGAAAAATTCGTCAAACCGAACCTCAAATCATTTTTTTAACAGGTGAAGCAGCAAAAATGAGCAGATTTAAATTTATAGGCTTTACTTTGCCTTGATGAGCCAGTCGAGCTTTTCATGCTACTAGTAGGGCTGGGCAAAATCGAGTACCTGAGTGATTCAATTCTGAATCACGTAATATGCTTCGAGTCGGGTCAAGTAATCAAGTATCACTCATTATGGCGTCATAACAGAATGTAAGATGTCAAAGTTGAAATATGTACCGTTTATGCCACCACCAAGAATTTAATGACTTTTATCCATCACATATAAAATGCTTTGGTATTTTTCGACTTGATCAATTTCATTCGACTTGGTGACGATGCTGTTGGATGATCATGACTTCGGAAATATGCTACGTCCAGTAACCTTGGTAGCTTTGGTACTATAGGTTTCGTATGCTACGATACCGCCAATCAAGGTTTAAGGCTTCAACTGTGAAAATTAGTATCGAAACTATAATTCTAGGGTATAAAGTAACTTTCAGTGGAGAGAAGCGTAATATCAGTACCGGTACTCGAAAATATCGTATTTTACTACTCGACTCGAATCATAAGAATTAATACTAAATTCAAGATTCAGGTTTGGGTACTCGAATCATTGTGCCCAGCCCCAGCTACAAGTGATAGTCAGCCTGCCAGTCGCCTAATTGTGCTGCGTACACCAATTCCCTACTGGATCTACTATATAGCATGGTTTCATATCATAGGCTTACCATACGTCCTCTTTTAAGAGGATTTGTCCTCTTTTTTGACTTTTTTGAAAGTGTCCTCGAAGGACGCCCTTTTGTCCTCTTTTTTGAGATTTTGTCCTCTTTTTTGAAACTTTAGGCAGATTTAGAGCAAATTGCGAGTGATATGCCGCATATTAGCACAGAAGTGAAGCTCCGGCGGGTATTTCGGGGTGAAAAACGGTGAATTTAGCTCTGAGCGAAAAGATGACCTTTTTTTTTATTTTATTTTTTAGTCATCCACCTAGCAATGTGGAGTAAAAACGTTATTCTGAGTTCTGAGCAGACGTGATGACCTTTTTTTTTTTAGTCAACCGATCACAAAGTGGGAAAAATTAACCGGTTTTTCAGAATTTTACTCCGGTTTTGCAAGTTGCAAATTTCTGAAAAAGTGTCCTCTTTTTTGATTTCCAAAATATGGTAAGCCTAACATATCAGAAAATGACCATAAATTGCAGTTACTTTTAAAATTTTTGAACAATTATTTCAACTGAACTGAAACAAAGCTCACTCTGACTTAAGCATGTAGATTTGAAAAGGCAAGTTTGAAGCATGAAAATTCATTCATTAGTCCATTATCGTCTCACCTTCCATTTCTTCACGTGGCGTAATGTAATCTCCATTCTCCAATATGGCGGCCGATCGTCAGACAGCCGACAACCAGGGCATGGTATGGTATGGTATGGAACGAGAATTTTCCATACTCCATACTCGCCTTACTCTCTCCATACCATACTTGCAATTTTCCATACCATACCAACATTGTTCCATACCATACTTGATACATATTCCATACTTTCAAATACTTCAATATCATAAGTATAGTACCTTTACTAGCACCTATATTATTGATATATCGGATGTCGTTATTGCTTAAACTAGCCATGATGCGAATCTAACTCCTGGTAATAGTTTTACAGAGTCTGTTTTGGTGAGGTTTAGTTCACAGTGGTGAGGTGCCGTGTACCTCTGCTCGACAGCTTCCGCGAGCAAAATGAGATAGTCAGCAGATTGTTATCTAGGAATGTCCACAAAAGGGACTGGCAACATACGGCCCGCAACGAGATTTTGTCCGGCCCGCGACCAGTTTCCCGTCTTACATGATCATGTGGCCCACGGCCCCAATCTGCCGAGATTCCACACTAGTTGCCTAAAATCGAATTTTAGTGACTACATGCTATTATATAGATCTGCGCACTCCGCGAGAGTGGAGCTTACGGGTAAGTTCTTCGAAGCGAGAAGACTTGCATTATCGGCATTTACGATGTACTCAACCCTAATGAATTAATATATTGGTAAGTTTTAGGTGAAGGGGCTTATCAAATGCTTTGAAATCTTAATAGAGGATTGCACTGCAAGTTAGTTGATCAGAGAGAAGCAGACATGGCGGCGCCTGTAAGACAATACTGTTCTCTAATCCACATTGTATTTTCATTATTGGCGAGAAATGGCTTTGAAGTGACATTGCTGTCGATAAAATACATTCAATAAATACGATTTATTCCTTGTATATATGGGCGGAATAATTTATCCATTCAGCAATCCAGCCTGCCAAGTACTTAATTTTCCTATATCCGGCCCGCCGACTAAAGAAGTTGCACGCCCCTGCTCCATAAGAATATCATCGCATTTCCGGTACATTGGCATGAGGCACATGCAAGTTTGAAGTATACTCGCAAAATAATTTATAATATATAGGCGCACCCATAAAATATCCCAGCAGCAGGCGATCAATACTGCAGCGATCTGCGTGATTATTAGTACCGTATTTGGTTGGGGTTAGTGTGACGAGAATTTAAAACTAGATCTACCCCACTACCTGATCTATAATCCTAATGCCAGAGCGTTTGAAATATGACCAATAAGATATCTCGGTATGTAAAAAGTATAAATGTGCGGATATTGTTTCAGAAGAAATGTAATTATCAATCACATTCAGCATCAAGTGCGTTGCATCATGATTGCTTGTAAGCTCTCGTCGCTCAAGGAATGAGGTAGTTGGAGTAGCCAAAATTGCCAGTTACTGCGTCACATGATAGACTATGCTCGGAGATGTGTCTAGAGTCTAGAGTCTAGACTCAATAGAATATCGGATCAACATTACTGTTGTCATTATTACATCACAAAATCATGTCATTCCAAGTGCTCGTAAAACCGTTGCACAGGCGTGTATTTGATCCTACACAGTGTTCAATAGTTCACGTTGACACATAACAAAAGCGATCGTATTCCGTGAACAGCGAACAACGTACGCTTCTTGAAGCTTGCACAGATCACGATAAAATGTATATAAAACACCAAAGTATGGAGGTATGGAAATGTCGTTCCATGCCATAGATTAAAATCTTCCATTCCATACCATACTTGCATTGTTCCATATTCCATACCAAAATATCGATCCATACCATACCATACTTCCATACCATACCATACCATACCATGCCCTGCCGACAACGACAGGAACAGTTGAGCAACTATATACGGGTTTATGCTAGCGAGAAAAGAATGCGTTCATACCGCATTCCTTAACAGGAAGAAGCGGTTCATATTTAAAAACGTACAACTATTGTCTGTGTAGTAAGAAAAAGCACAAGTCATAAGAATAATCTTCATAATGAAATTCAAGAGGAGAAGACATGCGTCGCCAACGCGGTCTCTTCGATCAGTCTGCTTCGAGGTTCGGACGCTGATTAATTAAAGCGTAACCGACATGGCTGATCAGTCAGCATGAGATATTAGAATCTTCGCTTTTTGTATTCGAATTACTACTTAGTACACTAAATAAATATTATAACTATCATTATTGAGTACAGACTAGAAATTGACTGAAAAGGATAGTAAGATGCAAGTCGAACCATAAGTAAATCGGTGTTTATGAAACTCCATGGTTGAACGGGGTCCGTTGAGAATGTGGTTCCCGCGGAAACTCAGCTGACTTCACGGAATCGCCGCGCAAGTAACTGATGCGTTGCATTAATTTAGTATATATTATTCGATATTATTTTCGTAGTTAAATGCATTCATTGCTATGGATCAAGCCCAGGCTGGTTTCGGGAATATATGACAACGTTGAAACCGCTGATACCAGTCACGTCTTTGAAATGCGTAAGCAACATAATTAAGTTTCTGTGCAGTGATGTGATGATGAATGCTGAACGAGGACGACGGCAGGTTCCTGCAAGCGAGCTGCAGAAGTGTTTGTTTTCGAATTCAGTTGTTCATCAGACATTGATTCTTATACTGCATGTTCATCAGCCATTAGGTTACTTGATATCAGTTGTCAGGATGACAGAAGAGCGAGGTGTCCGTGTTGTTGCAGAGGTACCGTAACTGGTGGTTCTGATTTCTGCTGTCATTTGGAATGATTGTGTGGTGAGGTAATGTATGAATATATGCTGGCATGGTCAATTGGTCATGTTTATGATTTCGGAAACACACTGGAACTGAAGAACTACCGGTACTCTCTGATTGATTGCGCACATCATCATGCTGGTTATATAATAATATTTATATTTCCTATTCATTGCTGTGCTGCTTTATCAAGTGATAATTTTGATTGATTCATCCATTTTGTTTGATACATGGCTGTTCTGTGACTGCTTACTTCTTGTGAAAATTTAGTATCATTCTTCAGGAGTATTATGGTAGGAGGCCTAGTGGTCTTGGCCAAGTCACAGTAACACAATATTTAATTTTGTTGTTGGCATCAGCAATGCATCATGGCATGCCTGGTTTACTTATGTTAACTCTCTCCATTAAGCAACTAATATTGCTTTCTCTGTTCTCGCAGTCTTTTTATCTTAGTTTCTCTGCCTAGTTCCTACCACTTGCATTTATATTCAAAATATATACCGTACCTAAGATTATTGATTTGAAATGTAATATATATAAACCCTTGTAAGGCATTTGTTGATACTAATTTTTTGATTATAATGTTCATATCTGTTTTGCAGGCTATATTTATGTGAAATAGCACTAAAGCAATAGCAGGATTTTTTTAGGATCCTAATTTTGTTACTCAGCTGTCGGACTCCGAAATCCTATTTGACTGTCGGATCAGGACGGATACAGATTCCCCAAATCCGCCCATCTCTGAAATCATCTCATCAAATCATCTCATTTGGCTGCAATTCTCAAGATTCCTGGACAGTAACGGTATGCTGAAAGATTGGTGGAAATTCGATTACGGCATTGGCTATCTGAACCGATTGAAGAAGCAGTTTTGCATCAATATGAGAAATTTGAAGACTTGACTGGCTGCTTCACTTCATAATAACTGTTTCACTGGCGGATCTGATGTAAGCGCGCGTGGAAGGGATGGAGCTTGTGTCTCTCCCGGTGCGGTAATTCTCCCCATGATATGGCACGGCGTTGTTATGGTTTTAGTTTGGGGAATTTGTTCATTGATGTTAGTTTAGGGCTAGTGTTCTGCTAATGTAGTGCGGTCATGCCCGTGTTTGCGGTTTTGTTGATGATTTTTAACTTTTTTATGGTATTTTGTGAGACTGCTGCTATAGGCACTTCTCAAGTTCGATCGGAATAGTGTAGCAGCTGTGTTCTATACTGCTCCTTACGTCAGTTGTAGTATCATCGCATCGTGCTTTCACTTCCGCTTTTGCTACTGACCGCTTCGGCGGACGGACGTGTAATAAAGTCTCTTCAGCATTGTTGAATCGTGCGTGATCATAATAAACTACAGATGGAGGTCTTTTACAATTATGCATTCGCATTCAGATTCATTATCAGGTGATGCATTATATGATCTCGCGCGAAAATACATCTTCCACCTCCCAAAACCCTCCTTATAAAGTGATGTATCGTATATCACTTTATAGGAGAGTTTTTGGAGGTGGATGATCTATTGTCGGAGGTGGGAAGACGTACTTCACCTTCTTCAGAGGTGTATACCATGTTCCTACCTCTTGTGAAAGGAGGAATTATCGTTTCCACCTCAATTTTAGCCAAAAACCCACCTTTTTTTTTACAGTGTATCCAGAGAAACAATTCCCGTGGAAAATATATCTTTTAACTGGTACAGTTAGGCGATGGGGCACTTCTTCGTTATCCCCCACACATCGAGAAGTATTCGTCATGAAACCAATAAATTATTGCGGGGGTATTAGTGTGGGTTAGGGTCAAGGATGGCTTTAGAATATCCTAGGATTAGGGTTTGGGGAGGGGGGATATTAGTGTTGGACGTGGCGGATATTAGTGTTGACGGTGGATGGATATAATAGGTTGGGGTATCCCAAGATTAGTTTTTGGGGAGAGGGATGTTAAGGTTGGGGGCGGGTTTAGACTATTTTGTCCCGCCCCCAACCCTAATCTTAGGATACCCTAACCCACTTCAACCGTAATATCCCCCACATCCAACTTTAATATCCCCTTGCCCCAACCCTAATATCCCCCTCTGCGAACCCTAATATCTTCTCTGCGCCAGCCCCAACAATCCCTTGCCCCGACCCTAATATCTCCACCCAACCGTAATATCTCTCTGCCCCAACCTTAATATCGCCCTCCTCTAACCCTAATACGCGTCTCTTCAAAGTCTAAAATAATTTATTTTGACGTTCAAAAAGTTCGACGTGTTCATGGGAAACATTAATTGGTTTCATTGGCTTCACTTCTCGATGTGTGGAGAATACCGAAGATATGCCGGCGGTTGAGGGTCAATAGATATCGAGTTTAGGACATCGCTGTAATGTGGCGAGATAGTGCAGTTATATAATCCGCGGATGCAACACCAATGAGCTGCGGGCTCGGGTCTAACCGAGGTCAACCCCAGAATAACTACCAAAGTGTTGGAGATTTTTCTAGGCTCCTCCGCGCCATCTCAACCGTGCATGCGGTGTGTTATGAAAGCCATAAGTGGGATGTGCTTCAAGTCGGCCGTTTAGGAATAAAATGATGTACACCGGCCTGGTGTAGATGGGCATAGTAGTCTACAAACACCATGGATAGGCCTACCACAAAACAAACAATCAAACCCGGCTGTAATATTGACGGCCAGGCCAGTTTGATAGACACTACATGGATAGACCGGAGCCGGATAAGATGTCCGACCGGCTTTTCTGATTTCTGGCTGGAGCCGGCTCGGAACCGAAGCCGGTACTTTTTTTAAAGAATATTGCAGCGTTACCATCTTCTATCCTCAATCCAAATCAATACTTGAAGCGAAACGTTCAGGGAAATAAACCACATACAACGGCCAAGTTGGCATAATTACTTCAGATAAGGGTCGGGTTTGATCTTTGTGCTTTTAATTTCCTACTAGTATTGTTTCAATCCGTATTATATATACTATTCTGTGAGTAGATAATTATTATCAAATTTTTGCGGACCGGATCCCGATCATTTCTAAAATCTGGTTTATAAGTTCGAACAGAGCTTTTTATAACAGGATCAGAGTAGGTCCAGAGAACTTGTCGATGCGCACCGCCCTACTGCCTATACTTCTGTCTTTCGATAAGACATCAACATTCCGTCGGTCGCATCTATGTGTGCATTTTGCAGTAACTGTCATTCTCTAACTGTGCCGTATTGAACGTGTTTCATGCTGACCTTCCAGTTCACAATTCCGCACGCATCAGGGAAATATGCTTTATTTATTATCGTAGCGAGTCGTGCGCAGCACGGAAAAAAATCACACTTATCGAATTCGGCAATTACTGTACTTGAGAGAGAGAGAGAGAGAGAGAGAGAGAGAGAGAGAGAGAGAGAGAGAGAGAGAGAGAGAGAGAGAGAGAGAGAGAGAGAGAGAGAGAGAGAGAGAGAGAGAGAGAGAGAGAGAGAGAGAGAGAGAGAGAGAGAGAGAGAGAGA
Organism: Botryllus schlosseri; assembly: GCF_051294905.1. Classification (NCBI taxonomy): domain Eukaryota; kingdom Metazoa; phylum Chordata; class Ascidiacea; order Stolidobranchia; family Styelidae; genus Botryllus; species Botryllus schlosseri. The sequence continues at coordinate 12,463,828 of NC_137238.1, read as the reverse complement.
GAGAGAGAGAGAGAGAGAGAGAGAGAGAGTAAAAAAACATTGGTGGCTATTGAGAAGATAAGGAAGATGAGAGAAGGACAATTGGTCATTATAACCATGAACCTTTGCTGACTTAAAATTCTCCAGCTGCTGCTGCCGCCACCCTGCAAGTCGGCGTTTGACAGCCAGTCAGTCAGATTTATTTCCTCAATAAAGCCACGATATTGAAGAGCAAATAATGAAATGGGTAAAATATTTGCATGGCAATAGGTAAGTCTGCAACGAAGGGAATGGTCAATGGTTAGTCATAAAGTCTGGCGAAGCCTTGATATTCCACAGCTATAAGTAGAAAGTATATTCCGTATCACAGCATTTGAGTAATACGGGTATAGACCACTTCTGGCAATTAGGCTTCTGACCATGCATTTCTTCGGTGTGGTACGTTCGCATCGCGATTATGCCACCAGTGGAGCCAGAGCAAGAAATACAGATATTTGGCAGTCGGCATTATGAATGAAGACTGTACAATGAACCATCGCAATTTAGTTGGTGGGAATGAATAACTGATTGGAGGAACAGAGCTTGAACACGGCGTTTAACTTACATTCATATTTTATCGACTCGAAGAACTTTTCGCGGGCCTTTTATCAAGAGCAACCGGCATGAAAAAGAATACGGAACAGAGTTAGATTCAAAACCATGTGGCAAATTGCGACGCAATCACGAAAATTCATAAATAACATGAATGGAAATACGACCATTATAACAATGTAGCGTATTACTGTATAGAAACAACCAAAATTCAAAATGTAGTGCGCGACGGACCGACGACAGCTGAGTAGCGACAGCTAGTGGGAGATTTAAATAATATACAAAATTTATTTCTGGCGACAAGGATTGGATTGTTCAGGTTTTCAACCTTTTCGACCTCGCGGCACACTTTGAAAATGAAAAATAGTTCGCGGCACAGGTAAACTACCAGAACACGCATATCAGCACCCTACAGAGGTGGTCACTGACGAAGTACTTCTACTTTTTCGGAGCACTCAAGTAGGCTTTCATCTGCTTCAAATAAGAAATTACCTTCTCCTTTATCTCAGCGGATATGTCACAAATACGTCCAGGAATGGTATCATTTGACATGGGAATCGTTTTCAATTCTTCCCAAACTTTTTTTCACAATTCTAGTGCAGGCCGGAAGAAGAACTGTCTCCGCTTCCGTGTGTGGTTTTGAATTATCAGATATTACCTCAGGTACCACAAAACTGCTCTGCTTCGATCTTGTTTAAACTTCTGGCTGATATTAGTTTCATAAGATTGACTTTTGAGAATGAAGTCCACCCACTATCGGATTGTCAATATAACTAACCGTCGCATCGAAGAGTCCAATCACGATCGTCACTAATAAAAATGGAGGCGTATAGGCGTATACATGAATGTTAAACTCATCTCCACGCATATCGTGTAACTGTAATAGAACCTGTGAGGATAGCAATACCTCAATAGTGTTACTGAAAGTCACCCGCAGTTCAATTTATAGTTCCAACAAACCGGGATAATAAATATCAACGTCGGGAAAATTTGTTAACTAATATAATTTGATCAACTTTGCTGCTCAATTCACAAATACGTCGCCTGCAGCATAACGTTGCACCACGAGCCTACATTTTACCTGCAGTGTCGACACGCTACCTAACAATAATCACAATGTGAATGTCTATGTAGGCAATTTTAATTTGTAAACGTGAGCATCACTTTCAAATGAGTTCATTTCTCGATAGCGGGAATGCTTTCCTGGGTGTTTGAGGTTAATATAGGCTCGTACTTGTCCTCCGATCTGCGACAGCAGTGTCTAACAAAAAGTGGGTCTTGCTATAAGTTGGCATCTCAATAATCAAAATAAGCAATATCGGTATGGTATAAAATGATTATCGATGACGAAGACTTGGCAAGAATATGACTACGAATAAAAACAGAAAAAGGTCATCAACCTGCGTCATGTCACTGTTCAGCCTCCGGTTCTGAGGGAAATGACTAGCAAAAGATGAAGACCTCCGGCCATACCTCAACATCACAGTCCAATTGCCCGGGTTTAGTTATCACCGTCATACATGCTACAATATGTGAGCAAACTTGCGTGTCACACCCATTGACGGTGGAGGCCCCAGTTTGATTCATGGCAGCGCAGTAAAAAGTTACGAAGCGTCACAGATTTATGACATTCTCCGCACCTGCGTTGCTGTGCTCAGAGCGTCTGCAATAAAAAGTCTAGATAAAGACCCAATCCCTCACCTAATGGGATGCCAGATTGTGATACTGGATTGAGACACCGTAACTATTGTCGTCTCGACATCCTTGTACCTGTTCACTACTTCGCATTGTACATTGCGTATTTTGAACGGGGCAAATTCAATAGAACCACCGACAATGACACATTCATAAATTTGGATTTGTTAAACTTCGACCTTATTTAACACATTTCCTCGCGGCACACCTGAGCAGCCCAATTGGCACACTAGTGTGCGGCGGCATCACACCGGTTGAGAGCCACTGAGCTAGATAAAAGTGGATTCCTAAGGTGTCAAATTATGTATCTACCCTTGTATAGTACTGTAAAAATGTCCTCAGAACAGTTTAAGGCGCAAACCAGGTTGTCGATCGAAGAATGGCGTGCCAACACTTGGCTGCACGATGCGAATTTGAGACAAGTTTACATTGCCGAGTGAAATTTTCCGAATCTATAGATTGCAATGCCGATCTTATCCGTTTACGTTTCATACATTCTAGCAAACGTTGGGATGTGCGTCAAACGACTGTTGCATAGTCATATTCATATATGACCATACTTTGATGAAAAGCAGGTTAGATCGCGTGTTAGGGGAAATTTTTTTCGTTGTATACAGAATCCTCGCAATAACAGTGTTGTAACGAGATTCGACGCATATTCTGATTGATTTGGTGAATCTATTTGAAATAGAGTGGAGTTAAGGAAGGTGATGACCACCGGACATCTGCAAGGGCCGAAAATTGTAGGTTGTCTGAATTTGCGTCTTTTATCCGCAATGACAAAATCGTCGATGCCATCGGAATATCCATTTTTGAAGAGAATTGATCTACTCTAACCTTATTTTACGGGAAATTTGTCATTAAAGCAGATCATAAGTGCTCGATGCACAAGGGTAGAAATCAAATTTAATTTACGTTACTTCGGGCAAAATGAGTTCCACCTAACCTAATGACCGGTCAATGTTGGCTTCCGAAAAACAGATATGGTGATTTGATGACCCGTCTTTTTTCTGACAATGCATCGGGAAACGGTAGAGGAACTATTCTACTCCTTATCTGCAGTGAATTTGAGGAACTGATGAATTGAATGTAAAGTAGATATATGGAAAAAGTCATTACACTCTCGCTCAATTTCAAATACCACAAACACATCATGAACATATCGACAATAGGCTACATAAGAGGATTATTTGAGTCCGTAAATATCATTTTCTCACGGGACCCGACAAAAATATTCCCGTGGGTAGGTCCCAATGGCGGACTCTTAGCTCGACTCAGATTGCTGAGCAGTAAAAAACTCTGGGCAAGCAAGCGTGACGACGCGAGTTGCGTATTTATCCTTAGGTTAGATATCTATAATCTAACTCTGTTATGTATCCTTTATCCAGTCAATAAAACATGAATGGACTGTTGAAAGCTAGGTAGGATGAAATTACCCAGCGATGACACCTTCGTGTTACTGAGAAACAACTCAACCACCCTCAAAATTGTTTCGTTTACGAAATACCAATTAATCTATTAAATTCAATTGAAGCACATAAACATATCATGACCAATTTGACCATTCTCAGTAAAGCCATTGCGATATTTGGTAAGTATAATGTTCGCTAGCAGTGTATAGTTGTGCTTGTTGTTACTACAGTGGAGAGACAGCGTAGTTGCAAACTCGGCAGCTGCAACACCATTGGTTGCGGGTTCGAGTCCTACCAAGGTCGACTCCAGAATTCCTGCCCTAGTGTTGGAGGTTTATCTAGTCTCATCCTCGCCATCTCATCGATGAAAGCAGTGTCTTATAAAAGCCTAGAAGTGGGTCATGCTACAAGTCGGCGGTTACGGAATGGAAATGACAAATCGGCTTGGTGTAAATGACTATAGTAGTCGACAAACACCATGAATAACTAAAACAAGCAATCATCAGAACATGCGAACAAAATACAAATTTATTCCGCTCCAAGTTTTTCAACTGACTCGGGCGCGATCACCAATGGACCAAATTAAAAATGATAAATTGTCTAGTACTGACGAAGAATAAATGACCGTTTTATGACATAATGTAACCCACCGATGATGACGATTTAGGCCTTCTTCAATACCCACGCCTTATTGAGACACAGTCAACAACGACTTGGACAAGTCAATTTCGCGATACCCTGATATTAATAAAGTTGAAAACTGAAAGAGCTATATACATTTACAGGGTTACCTTACGTCCTCTTTCAAGTATTGCTTTCACAACTACATTCATTGCAGTAAAGAATTTATTAACTCGAAGACTTTTCGTGTGCCCCTTATCGAGGGTTATCGGCACAATAATAAGCATACAGAGAGAGATTCAAACGAAAACCAAAATGGCAAAGTATGACGTAATAATCAAATCCATGTTGATGGACAATGGATATCCAGACTACGTAATTGAATCTGCCATCACAAAGAAAATGTCGCAATTCAAACAGCCGCGAATTCATGGACCAGACAAATGCCCTGTATACATATATCTCGATTGGCTTGGGTCAGTGTCAGTCGGCTTTTCTAATCAAATCCGGTCATCAGTGCAATCGTGCTATTTTATGCTAAATACCCGAGTGGTGTTCATGACTAGGCCGCTCATGCCTCAAACTCGCAAGGATGTGCTCCCTGCTTTACAAACAAGTAATATTGTATATAAATTCCAATGCCACTGTGATAGTCGGTATGTGGGTCGCACATCTTTGCGGTTGGCTGAACGAGTGAACCAACATGTGCCTAAATCGATTAGGTCAGTAAACAAGCCTATCGATCGATCTGCACTTGTTCGTCGGTGTAAGGAAGCGGTTGACTCTGCTTCCTATAACCAGGTCTCAGCGTTCAACTCTGCAATTGGTCAACATTTAATGAACTACCCGGTGTGTGCCAGTCATTACAATGACAGTATGTTCACTGTGATTGCTAAATGCAGATCTGCCTTCCATCTGTCTGTCTTGGAGTCAACCATAATAAAATTGACCAATCCGGATTTATGTCGGCAGAAAGAGTTTTTATATAATCTCAAAATTTCCCATTAATATATAACGCTATTTGTCTGTGTGTTGTCTTCCGTGTATTATAGTATAATTTGATTTTCTCTCGTCTCTTGTTATGACTACCGGTACAGCTGACTTTGCCTAGCGTTAATTTTTTATTATTCTATTATTACGTCATACTTTGCCATTTTGGTTTTCGTTTGAATCTCTCTCTGTATGCTTATTATTATGCCGTTAACTCTCGATAACGGGCACACGAAAAGTCTTCGAGTTAATAAATTCTTTACTGCAATGAATGTAGTTGTGAAAGCAATACTCAAGTTTAGTACCGCCAACCATATTTTCAAGTATTTGAAGAAAAGGTACAATGCATCTCAGATTAAGAAACTTAATCTGTTACTTAAATGCCGTGGAAGAATAAGAGCATCCCGTACATCAACGGAATTTTTGAAGAAGTGCAACAATTTGCGAACCTTGCCTCGATTCCTCCGAGATAGAATTGACAAATCTCGTGCTCGACACAGTTCTAACATTCAAAGAGCGTTTCTATTTGATGAAATTGAGAAACTTCGTCTATCAATTGTACGACTGAAGAAGAAACGCAGTGTTTTCAATCGAGAGGTTTGTAGAATTTTGTCACTCTTCGACCTCATTCGCTTCTGCCGTTACATGGCAATAATTGATGCTAAGAAAGATAAAGAAAACCAGGCGAAGTATGACCGCAATCAAAAGTTTTTATTTCGACATCGATTCGGCAAATCGGACGTACACAAGAAAATTATTTTCAATCTATCCGATTATAAATTGTCTAGCACCGAGGAATTCGTCCTGTCCATGGCTTGGATTTTTGTTTGCCACCCAAAAATATTAAACGAGAAGAGATTTTTGCGGAGTTTGAAGTCCTTATTGGCCAACTACGCCAGTGGTTCTCAACCGGGGGTCCGCGGACCCCTAGGGGTCCGCGAAGCAATTTCAGGGGGTCCGCGAGAACTCTAAATTTTCAAAATGATTGGTAACCTAATTTTAACTTTTTATAGCTTGAGAAAGTATGAGGTAGTTTCGCACCACAACTGCTAAAACTTCATGACTCACATCATCATAATAATCGCCTCACATGAAATATCCTACTGTGCAAATTTATTTTAATTGCCAAATTGCCAATAACCTACTGATACAAACATATTGCTGTTTACGGGCGTTTTGGTGGGGTTTGTGAAAAAAAAAATGAAAATATGGAGATAGTGGAGATAGTAAGGTCAAATAGGGTGACTTCGTTAATGTTTGCAAACCCTTTTCGATTTGAAGTTGTCAGTCTCATCTAATTAGTGAACAGTCGTTTGAAATAAAAATTTCTGAAGTATTTCCTCTTATTTGTCCTGATGAAGGGATTGGAACCTCGCCACGAAATTGATTTTTATCCTGTGATTTACATAACCACTATTCCAGAATAACTTCAAGATGAGATGCCACATAACAATGACTAGGCTGGACGTAATATCATTAATAATATTTTTTGTTCATTTTGGTGCCATAAATGTTGCGATCACACCAAAAGTAGCCTATCGTCGGAAGCGTTCCGCGTTAGTATTGCAGTAGCCTCCATCCAACGTCCCCTCTAATTTTTGACGAGTCATGCGCACATTCACCAAGTCACTGCGCACATTCACCAAGTCACTGCGCAGACCCTTGCACAACAGTGTGTAACAACTAAAGAAAGGGTCATCTTTTCGGATTTTTTTGTGCGCAAGTTAGATTTTCTGTGCACAGAGACCAGGTCAACACTGCGCACGTGCGCAGCTTAGAGGGAATATTGCCTCTATCGTTTTTGAAATGGATTTTTGGCACTCATCGCTCATATCAAATCGAAGACGCGGATCTTCAAGACACGACCACGTACTTCAAGAAATACAGCTGTAAAATTAGCTTTTAAATAATAAAAGTCGACCCAATTTCTACATAAATAGTATGTTAATTTCAAAATAAGTCATTTTGTTGCAGTATATCACAAGCCTACAGTTCATAATTGCACAAGAGAGATGACGGTTGCACCATAATCGAGCTAAATTTGAACTAATACTTGAGGGGGTCCGCGAGGGTTCGTGACGGCCAAAAGGGGTCCGCGAAGCCAAAAAGGTTGAGAACCACTGAACTACGCCATCATAATGCGCAGGATGCCGACAAGTACTCAGCGTTGCGAGCTAAATTGAGTGACCTAGCTCATGCATATTGTGGAACACCAGTGGATGTTGGAGACTTTTTCATGTCCAATGAATGTTGGCGTGCAATTAAGTCTCTACGCTCCAACTCCAGTATCCACATCACGAAACCTGAAAAAGGATCGGGAGTCGTTATTCTCAATAAGTGTGATTACATTTCAAAAATGAACCACTTGTAACAAGATGAGGACAAATTTAAATTTCTTGGCTCCGCCGAATCACATGACCAAACCGGTAAATCGGAGAAAAAGTTACAGAGAAGATTACTCGATATAAAGAAAGAAGGTGCGTTACCGAAAGAAGTGTACGAGATGGTGAGGCCATCTGGCTCACAAAGACCTCGCATGTATGGACTGCCGAAAGTTCATAAGAGCAACGCACCGCTTTGCCCGATATTATCGATGGTCGGCTCTGCGCAACATTGTTTGGCCAAATGGCTGAATACGGTAATCGAACCTGTGCGTAAACTCTACTCTTCAAATTGCGTTATTGATTCATTCACCTTCGTTGACAACATCAGAAACTTTGATATAAATACCTCGAGCTCATTCCTTAGCTCCTTTGATATCACCAGTCTCTTTACTAATGTCCCCTTGAGTGAAACATTCAATATCTGTGCCGATGCGCTGTATAATAATAGTTTATTACATCCACCTCCTTTTCCGCGTAATGTCTTCATTGAGCTACTTGAAACTGCCACCCGTTCGGTTGAATTTAGCTTCAACAACAACATGTATCTCCAAATAGATGGTTTGGCAATGGGGTTACCCCTTGGGCCTAGCTTAGCAAATATATTTGTTGGTTTCCAAGAAAGCAAACTTTTCTTAAATGCAATCAAACCGCGCATGTATGTTAGATATGTTGATGACACATTCGCAATTTTCGACAGTGAAGACGATTGCAATGTTTTCTTAGCTTCTCTAAACAACTTGCACGGGTCGCTAAACTTCACCATCGAAAAAGAGTCTGACGGCTCACTCGCCTTTCTCGACGTATTGGTGGAAAAGAGCAACCTCGATTTCATTACTTCAGTATATTGGAAACCAACGTCTAACGGTCACTATATTCGCTGGGACTCATTTTGCCCCAAACAACGGAAATTAAATTTGATTTCGTCTTTAGTTCACCGTGCGCTAATGATATGCTCTGATGTTCGGCTCGTGGCGGAAATTGATGAAATCAAATCCATGTTGATTGACAATGAATATCCAGACTACGTAATTGAATCTGCCATCACAAAGAAAATGTCGCAATTCAAACAGCCGCGAATTCATGGACCAGACAAATGCCCTGTATACATACATCTCCCTTGGCTTGGGTCAGTGTCAGTCGGCTTTTCTAATCAAATCTGGTCATCAGTGCAATCGTGCTATTTTATGCTAAATACCCGAGTGGTGTTCATGACTAGGCCGCTCATGCCTCAAACTCGCAAGGATGTGCTCCCTGCTTTACAAACAAGTAATATTGTATATAAATTCCAATGCCACTGTGATAGTCGGTATGTGGGTCGCACATCATTGCGGTTGGCTGAACGAGTGAACCAACATGTGCCTAAATCGATTAGGTCAGTAAACAAGCCTATCGATCGATCTGCACTTTTTCGTCGGTGTAAGGAAGCGGTGTACTCTGCTCCCTATAACCAGGTCTCAGCGTTCAACTCTGCAATTGGTCAACATTTAATGAACTACCCGGTGTGTGCCAGTCATTACAATGACAGTATGTTCACTGTGATTGCTAAATGCAGATCTGCCTTCCATCTGTCTGTCTTGGAGTCAACCATAATAAAATTGACCAATCCGGATTTATGTCTGCAGAAAGAGTTTCTATATAATATCAAAATTTCCCATTAATATATAACGCTATTTGTCTGTGTGTTGTCTTCCGTGTATTATAGTATAATTTGATTTTCTCTCGTCTCTTGTTATGACTAGGGCTGGGCAAAATCGAGTACCTGAGTGATTCGATTCTGAATCACGTAATATGCTTCGAGTCGAGTCGAGTAATCGAGTATCACTCATTATGACGTCACAACAGGATGTACTATGTCGAAGTCCAAATATGAACCTTTTATGCCACCACAAAGAACGTAATGCCTGTTATCCATCACATTAAAGATACTTTGGTATTTTTTTCGACCATACCGATTTCATTGCACTTCTTAACAATTTTGGTGGATGATAATGACTTCGGAAATGTGTTATTTCCAGTAACGTTCGTAGCTTTAAACTGTGCCCGATGTGCTGTAACACGGCCAATCAAGATTTCACGGCTTCCTCAGTGGAAAATAATATCAAAACTATAATTCTCGTTGGTAAATTAACTTTCAGTTGCGAGGACCGTATAATTTCAGTACTCGAAAAAATCGTCTTTTACTACTCGACTCGAATCATTAAAATTACTACTCGATTCAGATTCGAGTACTCGAATCATTTTGCCCAGCCCTAGTTATGACTACCGGTACAGCTGACTCGGCCTAGCGTTAATTTTTTTATTATTGTATTATTACGTCATACTTTGCCATTTTGGTTTTCGTTCAAATCTCTCTCTGTATGCTTATTATTGTGCCGTTAACTCTCGATAAGGGGCACACGAAAAGTCTTCGAGTTAATAAATTCTTTACTGCAATGAATGTAGTTGTGAAAGCAATACTCAAGTTTAGTACCGCCAACCATATTTTCAAGTATTCGAAGAAAAGGTACAATGCATCTCAGGTCCTCTTTTGAGAAGATAAAGTGTGCTCGGAGTACGCCCAAATGTCCTCTTTTTGAGAATTTTGTTTAAATATAGGGTAAAATTGGAGTGAAATACAGTAAATCAGCACTGAAGTAACACTCCGACGACTGTTTTGAGACCTGAGCCAAAAAGCTGATTAATGAACCGACGGATAATGTGAAAGAAACAATTTATTTCGAGAGTTGACCGGAAAGTAGTTTTTTTTTTAGTCAACCGACCACGAAATGGGAAAAATTTACCATTTTTTCGCGATTTTCCTCCGGTAATGCAAGACTGAAAGTTTTTGTAAAAGTGTCCTCTTCTCAGCTTTCCAAAATATCGTAACCCTAACATAATATATATGCAAATAAACTTCTTATCAGAAATATATTATACGCACCATGGATTCAATCACTTCGAAAGAATTCACTGCAAGAAACTACCTTGAAGAATTAAAATTGGATCCAAGTTGGGAAAAGATCAGAAGATACCTGTACTATCTCTGCGTGTCAGTGGATTGTGTTCCTGTTTATCCCAATAAGACTGTTATTGACCGAACATTCACATCTTGTCATATCAACAGCTACTGCGGAAATAGCAACAAATTAATCCCCATTCGTTATCATGGATTTTTACTTCAAATTTGTAACATTTTCATTTTAGCTGCGACATCGTGGTATTATTCAAATCCCGACATAATCGATTCACTACTTTTGTCAAATTCCACATTACTCTTCTAGATATCAACTTATCCTTGACGAAATTGAAGAAACTCTTGCTCAACTCTTTGACGAGTAACAGTGCTCCACCTGAGAATCAATCTCTTACGACATGCAGGATAATTTCGTCCAGCGCCTTCATATGGTTAAACGCCTACCTCGGATTTTGAGAAGTTTGAGCTTGAGAAGAGAACCAAGCTCCTTGAAGCTTGCCGGTTACTCGGCTTCATTGGTGAAGGAAACGGAGCCGCCGCCAAATATTGGCTTTGCCATGCTTTAACGATCGCTTTACTCGGTCTGCTTTTGTTCGGATCCTGAACAATTGCATATTTCGCTTTCCGAGTCCCCAAAGCATTCGAGTGTCTCTGCGATTCGTGTACACTGGGTGAATCAAGTTCAACTTAGATTTTCGTTTCTGCGTACGGGATCGGGCTCGTAATACAGGCAATAATCATTGTATGGGGTATGAGTAAGGTCAAATCTGCTTCTGAGTGCGATTATGAATTTGAGAGTGGATCGCAGGTCCATGTCATGGTACAGTTCTGTATCGGTTCGAATCCTTCGCATTCGCATTCATTGGAAGAGTTCTTGAACTACATAAGATCCTCAGCATTGAAAAGAGACATATTGACTCATAGACCGGACATTGGCATTCGACATGACGATTGTTTCGAGCCCCTGGTATCATTGGCGCGGCTTTTTAAACTCGTCTATGCCCATTGTACGACTTTCTGCTAAGAAGGGAAAAACTTGACGAATTAAAATTCATCAAAAAGATGGAGGTTACCACTTATACTTGAGAGGAGTGTATTTATATAGCCAGACTGCTTCCGAAGCATCGCCTATGGCAGATATTCGTAATGTTGTTGCAGAACTCAGTTTCTAGTTTAGTAGCGTGTAGCACGACAACTAAGCAAGCTTTCAAGGACATGCTAGTGGACTTTAATTCAATCGATTTTCGGACATGGTGCAGGTCGAGGATTTAGAAGGCAACCCGCATAAGTGGCACGGGGAGCAACACTCCAATTGCTCGCCTCTGTTGGAAGGATACAGCATCTTATATCATGCCGTTCGCCAGAATTAGTCTGATGGCAAACAAGTACCGTTTGCTGTTATTATGTTTTTATTAGATTATTGCAACCCGCAGATGCCTCTCTATGTCCATTCATATAACAAGTGAAAGTACAAATCAAACAAGCTGTAAGTTTCGATAGCACAAAATGAATGTGACCGATATTTGAATACTGGCGAAATGAGAAAGATCAAGTGCAAGCTTGACTCGCTGCTATTTTACCGCGATGTTTATAGACCGCGTGGAGAATATGAGCAACTGCTAGAAAGGTACAGACAAAGCATCGACGAGGGCGACATGATATATGTAGAGGCACTTCCGTCGGTCTTGAAGTCAAGGCGATTTCGGGAATCGGATGATGACGCATCAAAATTAATCTAATTATCCAAAGAGAATGGACACATTTCGATTGCAACAGCCCTACGCGAGTCACAAATTCCCGGTGAGCGTTGATCAGGGTTGACCAAGACGTGGTGGTCTGCCAGGTTATTTATTGTGATCCATGGAATGGTTTCAAGATTTAATCTATGCATGCTTTATGCATTCCTAAATATCAGAAATAACATCAGTATTTAAATTTTGAATGAGATCACAATGATTGTATTCGCCATGCTCGGTACCACCAGGGTTGCATTGGAAATAAATGGTGTAATAAAAAAATTGGTTTAAAACATGTTTTAAACAGTGTTTTAGAAGAATTCCATATGATGAAAACAGAAGCCGCGTAAATACTTTCAAAAAAACATGCAGAGTGAGTCTACGGACGATTTGAACCCAACAGTCGACGTATACGATATGGAATGGTTCAAAGATATATTTGGTTCGTTTAGGACAAGAGTCGAAAGACTTTTTCGTCAACGAAGTCATATTTACCCTATAAAACTCTCACTCTTTTCTGACGTTACAATTTACAGATTGGCGACGTCATGGTTGAAAAGTGAGTTAAAATCCGGCGATGTCGTTAACAGAAGCGTGCTCTCGCATGGGGACCGGTTGCTGCTCTGACTTACGACTTTCCCAGGATAAAAACTCCACTCAGAATCTACTCGATTACTTAAAAATGCGCCTTTAATAAGTGCGGTCTGGCCAACGCTCGTGACAGAGCATCTCTAAATGATTTCGACACTATCACTCAAACCAACGATTTTCCAGATCCAGTCGCCGCAAGATGCTGTCAAGTCTCGGGTGCTGTTTATCATATTCAACATAACAGTATATCGATTTAGTGCTTTTCCATTATTGCTAACATGCTAACAACGTATTTAATCGTAGGTGCCAATACTTTATTAAAATCAATATAATCAGGCTCGGAATTCACCCGTTTTGTATTGCACGGTCCTGGCGGGGATTCTTCATTAACAGGTCATTTCTCGGCTATGTAGAGAATCAAGTATCACGAGAAACAACAGCTGCATGGTGTGAAAAATAACCGGTTAACAATAGACCTCGAAACCCCGTTATTCCTCAAAAACAAGTGCCTCATTAGGTCCATTACGCTTTAAAATACCAACTTGAAGTTGCTGGTGCAACGACACGATATTCGTCAGGCGGTAATGTCATATACATATATTCATGTCATACAGTCTACATTAACCGGACTCGGCCGACAACAAAGGTGTTAATGATAAAACAAATACCTGACCGGGGATCACGATAATGATAACTAAGTATCAATCATTCATGTGCGAATACTAACATATCCTATCAGAATATTCACACATAATCTTTCATATTGTACACAATACCTTGCACGTTGTCACAAATCAGTTGATCACCGTTATTCCGAGGGTTATTTTTGTAGCAGGGTTGTAACCAAGTGACAAGGTTACGATTCACAAGTCGATCTCACTTCTGTAGTTTTGACTCGAGTCAAGTCGAGTCATTTTAAATTGAGCACCGAGTGAGTCCGAGTCCAAGTCAGTGAGTAGAGGGCCAAGTCCGAGTCACAGTGTTGTGAGTCGAGCTCGAGTCCAAGTCATTGCTTTCACTGTTCAGTATTGAATTCAATCTGGTTCAATCCACATTTTTCAACTCTGCCTTAGTGACATAGAATGGCTCGCATTCGTAATATGGTAGTTTTACGCAGTCCTAACAGTTTCTAGACCTATTTCCCAAGTATTTTCGAGGACTGAGAGACAAATGCCAATAATGTGGTGACTTTACTATTCTGCGAAGGTACAATAGTAGTCTGTCTCTACTCGAGTCATTACAGCCCTGTTGTGTTGGACTTTTATAGTACCTATAGTATTTAGTACGAAATACACTGGCACAATAGGGAGCGCAAACCTTATACGAGAGTGGACAAAGTTTTAGTATTGGATGAAACCTACATGAGGAAGACCCCATGAATTGATAGTATCATGGCCAATGCATAATGGAATCCGCTGATATCTGTCACTTTTTCCCATCCAAACACACATCGACCCTTCGTTCTTTACAGTGTCGACGAAAAATGTAAGTATTTCATTATATGAAAGATTTTGTCAAACATACGTACATGCTAGAGATGGTGTGAACGTCTGATAGGTTCAGGTTCGCGTGAACGCGAACCTCTTTGAAAGGTTCTGTGTGAACGCGAACGTGAGCCTCATGACGTCACATAACGTCATATTGCTAATTCCAATCGTACATTTCAGTGAAGTGATGTACTAATTTACACGATACCAAGCGACGACTCGGGCCACATAATGCCGCAATGCTGAAGTACACACTGCCCTTTTCAACGTCGTCAAATGTATCAACTGGAGCAATCAAATGATATAATAATCCCATAAAAGCAATAAATTCCGTCGCTTTGCTAACAATTTCGACGGGGACTTGCAAGTGAATATAAGCTTACGCCTTAACGGTCCAGGGCAGACCGGGCAATCTATTCGGCGTCAGAGAGTTGCTACGTTGATATTGAGCGGAGTGTAACACGGATTTTAGCCCATTAACAAGTTATACAGAAGTAGCCAATACCCAAATCGCACAAATCTGGTTTTATGATACGATAAACGTATGAAATCGTCATGGACCCAGTACGGGTAAAGCTCACAGCGAAGAGTCACTACTTATTCACTAACAGAAAGCTGGATATTTCGAGTAAACTTTTGGAACAAAGCAGGTAAGATTTTTGAGATTGTCAAGGTGCATGCTCATTTAGTGTTGAAATTATATGCATAGAGTGGCCCGCAGTTGAACTGAAATACATTTCAACCACAGATGTTCTAATGACATGAAAATTGTATTGTGTGGGAAAGGTTCACAGTGGAGATCGTACCAAGGTTCGTTTGTGAACGTGAACCTCTAAATTTGCGAACCTCACGTTCACACCATCCCTAATACATACACATACACACACTTGAATGTAGGCTAGCCTAGTGACCGAATTGCGAGCAGAGTATCGAGTACCAACATATATGTCCTATATATTAACTATATTATTAACTTTGAAATTTCAATTGCGTACCTCTTAGCAGATTCGCGAACATACGTGGTCTTGTGCCACATTACTACACTGTGCTATGTAGCCATGTTTCGGAATATTGTATGAATAATTACTTGTTATATATCTAGAAGGGGTTGATTCTGTCAATGATACAGAGTATCCGCTGATGTAGTTTCAAGTGCATTCTTACCTGTGCCACCCCAGATAACTAAGCCGTAGCGAAACTTTGATTGGGTATTTACCAGAATTTTCGTGTCTACTTCCACTTAATAATGTTTCACGCGTCTTGAAAATCGCTAATTCGACTTGAACTTGAATATAAATCTACCGCGTTAATTCTGCGTCTACTTGAGTGGGAAAGCTGACCACTATGACCAATGACCATCATCTGCGTACATTGCTGGTGTAATAATTGTTTTTCATCAGTGGATCCGTTTTTGGCCGTTCGCCCATTCGCATTTTGAATGGAAAGTTACACAGATACATATGTTCTTTAATTTGGATGTCCCTGTGCTATACATAGATCCGTAAAAACCAGAATATAGTGAGATATTATATTCGGGTTTCACGGCACAGTTTTTACCCAAAGACCGGAATTTTCAATCATATTAGATACTGGCGTCGATTAGACGTGCATTATATACATCATGTTATAACTAGGGCGATTTTTTTACCTAAAAAACGAAAGATACTGACCTAAAAAAATCAAAATTTTAACTTTTTTACCTCAAAAAACTTACTTTTGACCAAATTTTGTCCTCACGTATGTAAATTGGGTGTTTCCCACAAAATCTCAGAATTGTACTACTTTCTGGTTGGAAATGTCTGTCATTACGCAGTATTTAGGCCTGAGAAAACTTTTTTGACTTTAACGAAATCTGACCCTATGAAAAATCTCAGTAGTTACATCACGCATTATGGAAGAACTAATTAAAATTCGTTGTAGTACAACGGAAGATACTTTACTGTATTCTCGGGTAGAAAGTGTCTGTCCTTACTAAGTAGCTTTCCAAGAATGGAGAAAGAACGTTCAACAGTAGCAGTTGCTGGCTGACCACACTGAAGTTGTGTACAGTACACGGCTGGTGACACACGTGTTGCTTCATTGTGACAATTTTGTCTACATCATGCGCTTGTTCGTATGAAAACCAATGCTCATTGCCCACACAGACTTGCTTCAGTTAGGATATTACGGTACGTTGAGCATAACACCATGCCAGCCTATTTGTTTCATTTCACCGTTTATGATTCAGAATAAGCAGACAATGGGACGTCTACAATGGTAGGCCGTTAAATTTGGCTACAAGCGGTAAAATATCAATGATAAGTTCACCCATAGTGCAAACATCCACGATACAAACGAGTGCAGATTGTAAACAAATTTTGATTGTGTAAACAATTTTGACATTTTTTGACCTGACGCTACAATTTTGACAAAATTTAGATTTTTTTTTGACAAGTCAAAAAAATCGCACTAGTTATAACGCACTGAGACAGTCGTATGAGGAGGGCTTTTAATGGCTATGAAGTAAACCTTCTACATTTCTATACATGGAATGCTTGCGACTCCGCGTTTGCTCTGGACTCCATCTCTACTTATTTCCAAACAAACCGCTAGGCATAATCCTTGACCTTTTAAACAAGCACAGTCTCAGATTTCCATGAAGCCCAGCCTGCTTCAGTAACACATATGTTACAGCAAAAAGGTTCATTCGCGTAAACAAGACGTTGCCTGGCAGGTTCGAAATTACGCGCGTCGTCGGAAGTATATTTTATTCCAGACCTATTTCACAGAATCTGCAATATTTTCACGCTAATCGAGATCGTTTCCAGATATGTATACAAACGCTTCCTACATTTCCCAGGTTTTTCGTCTGCTCTCTGTCGAGTGTTAACCTAAACAATTGGATATTTGAAGATATATAAAATGTTCGCGAGGGCATCAAAGATATTTTCGTCGCTGAATCCTACGTATTCAGCGCTGCTTTAGCGAATGATATTGTGGAACTGAAGCGGAGTTTGAATATCAAATTTAATAAGAGACCGCGTATCGGTCATTTGACGAGGAAATGTCGAATGTCGCGGCATTGACGTTGCTGGTCATTGCAGTCCTTGTCTTCAATTGCGCGAATACGCAATCAAGCACAGCGAGCGGTAAGTTTATTGTACTATTACGTGGATGAATGTATTATAGGATGAGCATTGTGAAATGAGTATTCCCAGTGCGTAGTTGTGAAAATGTATCATTACGTGTCTTGGCCGTTTGAAAATATCACACAGAATGTTCAGGAAGAGGTATGAAACTTCATATCACGCTGGGTATACGCGAGAATCTGCTGAGATCCATAATTCTTTAAGTTGATATTGAAAGTACATCTTAGGTGCTGTATTATGTCTCAATAAACGTCATAACACAAATAGATTTCAGGGCTTTTCAACCGCCCAGTTAAAAACTTCCCGCATTTTACCAACAACAGATGTAACGGGCAACAGAACAATATTACCATGTAGTTGTATTGCCTAATTCAATTTATTTATCAGAACAATATTGATGTGTAATTCTTTTTATGCATTCTAAAACATTAATGGATAGCGTTCGTAAGCTTGCAATTGTAAATTTGCCAAATGTCAGTTATACGGGATGGGTCGCGCTCTTTTGATTTCGTTATTGCCATGGCAGATGAGGTTTGATATAAATAGGTAGATCTGAATCAGGGAAGAATTTTAGGAGTGTAAAAAGTATATGGTATCATCAAGTATCAAAACTAAAAATGTTTCGACACTGTCGTATCGAGAAACCAGAACATGTCAAAGAATGAGTAATCAACAAAACATCAAGCATGCACTAAGTATCAGCCGTACAATATATCAAACAGCTTTGGAGTGGTCACTATAGTAATAGGAAAATCACCATTTTCGATAGAGAGACGGGCGATGGGCGAACTAATTAACTCAATGATCACGTAGCAATACCATACCGTTCTGTACCGTAACAATGCGTTCATAAAATCAGTGAAGTTGGGAGCAGCAAAATATGCGGCGCCCTGTCGATTGGCTGCTCATTGAGAACCCTTAGACAGTGGTTCTCAACCTTTTTGTCTTCGCAGACCCCCTCTGAGCAGTCACGGATTCCCGCGGACCCCCAAACTTTAGTCCAAATTTAGCTCTATTACCGTGCAACCATTAGCTGTCCTGTGCAAATATTAGCGGTATGCTAGAGATAAATAGCAACAATGACATTTTTTCGAATTAACATCATGCTATTTATGTATATGCATTGGGAACACGCTCATTATTTCAAAGCAAATTCTGTGGCTGCATTTCTTGAAATACATTGTCATGTCTCGAAAATCCGCACAGTCGAGCTCACATTAACGAGTGCCGAAAATGCATTAATTTCAACAAATATAGGTGGTGGCGAATGTAATAATAACGCGTAACGCTTCCGACGACATCTTCGGGTGTGATCGCAACATACGTGGCACCAATAAAATGTTCAGCCTAGTACATTTCTATGTAGCAGCTCATCTTGAAGTTATTCTGGAATAGATGGTTATGTATATCACAGGAGAAAACGTATTGTTTTTGCGAGTGAATTTATTACGAAACCCTAACAAAGCATCTCTAAAAAGCAATATGTTTGTATCACTAGGCTATCAGCCAATTGGCGATTAAAATGGGTTTGCGCAGTAGAATATTACATCTCAGACGCCAGACGGCCATACTCTTTACGCGAGTCCTTAAGTCTTAGCAGTTAAGAAGCGAAACTGCTTCGTGATTTCTCTAATTGCAAGAAAATAGAAATTAGGTTATCACACATTTTGAAAATTTAGAGGTCTCGCGGACCCGCGGAAATTGGTTCGCGTACCCCCGGTTGAGAACCACTGCCATAGTATATTGCGTCGAATTATTTTCTGTGTATTTGGTAGTGAGTCAGCCCTGCGTATATTAGCTATAATTGAACTATATTGTATTAATAGGCACAACACAATGGAGCTTATTGCCATCGATTCCCAACCGCAGCTCCTAGAGCCGCATGCGGCTCCCAGCTAGCCTTCTTGTGGCTCTCATTGACGTTTGAAAATCGAATAAAAATGTTAAAAAATCGATTTATGACGATAAAAAAAGCATATACAAAAATGACCCTTGCTTGACTTGGAGTCTGGAGTTTATAATTAGGATTAGAGCAAAGTGGTGAATAGACTGCTATTGTTACGTCTCTGTTGGTTCAAATTAATGCGCCATAACTTTTCAATTGAACGAGCAGCGGCTATAGTTGAGGCAATAACCAGCAGTATAGCTGTCCGGTTTTTCTCGACCTTACGCTTTTTTCGTACTCTTCTTTATTGAACTTTATCTAAAGTATTTATGGCGAGGAGCAGCTTAGATAAACCTCCAACACTTAAGTAGAATTCTGTAGTCGCCCTCGGTCGGACTCGATCCCAGAGCTCTTTGGTATTGTCGCTGTGGATTATACCACTACGATATCTCGCCAGTCCATTATGGTCGTTGGTGTCACCATGGTATCTTACAATGATGTGGACACAAGCAAATCTCACGGCTCACTACGGTTGGTTTACGTCACACTTTCCATTTGGCGAAAGGCAATTTTACGGTGATTTTTGACTGGCTTTCCGTGCGCGAAATTTGATAAAATTGGTATCAATCGAATGCTACCGCGGTACTGATTGCGAAAATATAAATTTCATTTTGTGCGTGGTCCAGGAACATCCCAAAATCAGTCTCGAATGTGGCATTGAAACGGAGTTTGGTAGTTTGATGCAAAAATGCCGTCTGGAATAATACAGCGCAGCTCGGAGTTACTATGCACGAGAGTGAAAATGTGAATGCTTAATCGCTTGCGCAACAATGGCCAATATGCTAGTGGTTCGCGATGCTTCTCAACTGCTCCCAGACGGCATGGCTGCGTCACAATACCAAACTCTGTTACAATGCAACATTCGAGGCTGATGTTGGTGGGTTGGCGGATCTTGACCAAGTCGCTGTCGTTGTCGTCTGGCGAAGGGTTTCTATTTTTGGTAATTTCAGTATTCCAGGTATTTCCAGTACGTTAGTGATTTCACACCAAGCCGATATTCTTTATTCCTATTCCTGAGCTTACAACACTAGCTTGACCCACTTGCTTTTTTATGCTAGGGGTCGGCGCCAGATTCATCCCTTTTGATCTTTCATGCCGTACCAGTCACATAATACAAAATTCTACTGCCAAAATCTATACGTTTTAAGTGTGGTGCTTTATTATCAAACGAATGCATATTATGTGATATTACAGATGGATCGCATATAGGGACTGTAGTCCAGAAATACCTTTATCCAAATGCCAGAGAATAGCCGGAAGGATTTGGTAAATTGATTTCATAAACGGCTACCATTCTGGCTCCATCTAGCGGCCCACATCGAAATAAGTAGGCATATACTTCATTGATATATTTGTTTTTTTCGTGATTCTGTGCTGGCCCTGCGTATGTGTTGCGAAGACTACAGCCGATTTGACCGTACACGCGATTCATACGTGTTCCAAATACCAATCTAGGTAGCTGACAGTTAACTAACTGCCAGTATTTTGAGTAGGCCGAGTTCTAGTTCTAGTTGCGGATTTTAGAAAGTACTGCTGTTCGTTCTAGTTTTTGTTCTTGTTGCGAACTTGGAAAACCCAGTAGTTTGTATAAGTCTGAAGCGAACTCTTCGAATTTGTTAAAATAGTCTTAAATCGATTTTTGCGTATCCATGGTACGATGTTGAGTCATGACATATAAAGGTAATTGAATCAATTTATTATAATTCTTTATTCACAGTAAAACTGGTAAATACACAGTACACACACAATCCGAGGAGCAACCTGCCCCCAAAGGAAAATGGCGAGATTGGAGTAAATTTTTAAAATTTCAGTAATACATTCAAATTGTTATTCCTATGCAATACATGGAGAAGTCAGATTACAGAATTGGAGCAGATGAAGATTTGGCAAGGGTTACGGAGCAGAGGTAGAGATGATTGAAGTTGAAGAATCGAATTTACAGAAATTATGCTGTGTTTCACAAGTGTAATTTTAGTCCAGTGGTACATTCAAGGCCTTCCAAAGAATGTGCACAGTGCCTGATAATGTGATCTTTTGGATCATGTCGAATCGCACGTTACCCGGAATTTGTTGGATATGTCTCATGAGTTTTTTGCTTACGACCCCTGTGGCGCCAATGACTATCGGTACAATGTTTATTTTGCATCGCCACATTTTCTGACATTTATACAGTGGTAGGGTTACCATACGTCCTCTTTTAAGAGGATTTGTCCTTTTTTTGACTTTTTTGAAAGTGTCCTCGGAGGACGCCCTTTTGTCCTCTTTTTTGAAAATTTAGGTAACATTTAGAGCAAAATGCGAGTGATGTGCCGTAAATTAGCACAAAACTGACGCCCCGGAGGGTATTTCGGAGCGAAAAACGGTGATTTGAGCTCTGAGCGTAAAGTTGACCTTTTTGTTTTAGTCAACCGGTCACAAAGTGGGAAAAATTTACCGGTTTTTGAGAATTCTTTTTCGGTTTTGCAAGTTTCTGAAAAAGTGTCATCTTTTTAGATTTCCAAAATATGGTATGCCTATACAGTGGTGCCTCTCGCCTTTTCCAGGCTATGTGCACCACGACACTAATTTTTGTAATGTTCATATTTCTTTGTCTTTTGGTAATCTTGGGGACGACTTCTTCACTCGTTCCCTCTGTCAATCATCATACTCTCTCGCACCCATGCGTCCCCGTCGTGGTCTTTGCTGCCGACTTGTAGCACAGCTCACTTTCAGTCTGGGCTTTTCAATGCACTGCAATTGCAGTGAGGTCGGCAATGAGGAGCCCAGAGCAACCTCCGACACATAGAAGTTGGTCCGAACCGGGATTCGAATCACTGCCACTGCAGTCGTGACGCTGGTGCTTAACCAACTGCGCCACTCGCTTCCCAATTGTATTAACTTAATTAACTCCGCTAAGTAACGAAATTGCCAACTGTGAAGAATTATTTCTACTGCAACGGACATGCTTTGAAAGTGCACATCTTATGGACAGGATAGACTGAATCACTTGATAAAGCCGGAGACCTTTAGAGTCAGAGAGGGAAATTTTATACAGCACTGCGACCATAGATATTTGCATTAATTTCTTTGAGTAATATATAACATGCATACCAAGGTTTAGCGTTGCTGTATTCGTCATGCCTTCTCCAGGGCTATTGTAAGACACCTCGTACGCGTAGCGGTTGGCGAGGAGCAGTCTAGATCAGGGGCGGCCAAGCTTTTCAGCCAAAGGGCCATATTTGATTAGCAAACTATTGCTTGGGTCACTAGTCGCGCCAAGCGCGAAATTTTGTCGAAGTTCATAGGTCAATAATATTGTCACTTGATTATATTGCGGGCCTGCTGTATCTCGCTTGGCTCAGTTTGCAAGGAATGGACTATTCGACACCGGGACATATCGATATCGAAAGGTTCGACCAACAATCCAACATGCGTCAATCATTTTGTGCCTTGGTTTCATAGTCGATGCGGTGTTGAACGACACTTTGTCTCGTAATCGCGAATATAGGTAGATCCAATCTGATACATTAGGCGTTCTTTCATTTTCACAAAGGGGGGACAATATTAAAAGCAAGAAATTGAGTGACAACATGTTGCGCGAAGCGTGTAGAAACTTTTGACTTTTGATAAAGCTGTCGCAAATTATTCTACTTTATTGTAGTGTACGAAGATCTACCAAAATGCGACTGGCTCATGGATCTGCCAAAGCGTCGGAACTAATATTTTAGTCATCACGTCTCAAGTGTTGCGACCAGCCTAATCAAATTTTCGGTTGGCCTTGCAAGTTCACAATCTGTGCAATCCATTTTTGATATATTACTAATTTCGGAAGTTACCTCACGGGTCACTCAAAACCTTCTGGGGGGCCACGGGTTGGCCGGCCCTGGTCTTGATAAACCCTCAACACTTAGGCATGAATTCTGGTATGTATTTCAACTTGTGCAATCTAATACAGCCACAAGGCGGAGAAACAGAATGGCGTCAGCTCGACGAGGGTCTTCCATTCCTCACTTGGCGAAAGCTAAACCAAAAGCCCCAAGCGCGGGGCGTCGCAGAACGATCTCAAAACACGTAACCAAGGACAGAGTGACGGAGGAGAAAATCAACAAAGCGGTAAGGCAATAATCTAGTTTATACACAACGCACATAGTGACCATCCGAAAGTGAACCGCCTCCGCCTAATTCTCTCCAACCCTGTTTTTTCAAATCATTCTTATTTTACAGACAGAACTTTTGAAAGGTAATGTCGAACGACTCTCCGGACACCACGCTTTGGACTTACTTTTCGTCATTGACGAATCTACCAGCGTTGGTCAGGGGAATTTTTCAGATGAAGTGAGTATGGAACATATATGTATAATACAGAAGTCACTGTTTTCTGGTACCGCAAAAGAAGCAGTATAGGTATTCCGTGGGCAACGAGGCAAGGTCAGGGGTCACCAACACGCGGCCCGAGAGGTCATATTTTGCGGCCCGCGAGCTGATTTCAGATTTCTGGGGAACGCGAAGTAAAGCACTTTGAAATTGATAGTTTTAAAATATCGGTGTTGTCGTTCTTTCAAAATACGCTTTTCCCTTATGCCCAACATCACTATATGCCTCACTATAGCTAAAGCAACTTCGGTGATGGTAATATCATCCCATCGAGTGAGAATAAGCTAGTATGAATGAACAATTGACATATTGCGTTGTCGTGAAATGGCCAGGACAATTCGAAGAGTGAAACGCTTGGGAAGCGGCTTGCAGCAGTTCCACAATACCAAGCTTTACGCGGAGTTACTCTTCATACTAGTAATGTGCCTCGCTAGCCCCATTATCGATTTCTTATAGTCGCTGAAATGCGTTGCCAGGTATCTTGCGCAGCTCATAGTTTAATATCAAATGGAATTGATGATCATGATATTTTCTGTTGTATTTGTATTACAACAATGAAATACTACTTTTTTGTGGTGACTGTGACTACGCCCGTGGCCCATGTTACAGAGCACAGCGTTGTACTGACGCAAAGATTTAAAAACGTGGTTGCTAAAAGTGTGGCCTATTTCGTCTCGATATTGCATTCTTGCGGTCCTCGGCCTCTACGAAAATTGAAAAGTGGCCCGTTTTGAGTTGGTGACCCCTACTCTAGGTCATGATGAATCAGGCTGTTTTATATCACAACAGCCTCCATAGCTCGGTAGCCTCGCATAGGCGACTGTCACTCTCACGACAGGTACTTGTACAGTGTACACTGTACAGCTGTACATCAGTGGTCGGGAACCTATGGCTGGCGAGCCATATGGCTCTTTTGGGTATAAGATATGGCTCTTTGCCAATTATTCATTTTTATACTGAATTGGTCAATATTGCAGCAACTTGTTAGTAAATTTTCATCACGATCAGAATAATTATTCTCCTGGCAGTATAGACGCTTGAATACGTCCTTGAGAGGCAACGAAAACGTCGTATTCAGGTTTAAGGGCTCGGAACTTCTCTTTCGCAAATCCTCAAATTTAAGTTACCGCCCCGCCGGCGACCAATATCACTTACAAATTCGATATACCCGACTCAAAATCTTGGATTGTGCGATATGTTGAATATTCAAAGAGCATAGCAGCCATGGCGACTAGGGTTAGATTATCCGGATAACGGTTAACTGGTTAACCAGTTAACTGGCTAACCGCCTAACCGCGGGTATTTTCAATATCTGATACACGGATATAATTCGGCCGGTTAACCGCATAAAAGAGTATCGTTGCTAATGCGTTTTAGACTTTTTAGTAAGCTTCAATAAATCGTATTCAGTGTTGCGCGCGGCCGATTAGCGAGTAGTGTGTTGCCAGTTAGCGAGATGCATCTGCACAATGTAACGCGACACGATCTCATGCTGAGAAGATCATTAAACTAGGTCATTGATTGGCGCGCGCTCGGCAATCGTCTCTGGCCTGATTTACCGCGTCGAGAACGAGCCTATAGTTCTGCTGGATTGAAGAATCGCATCTGCAATAGACCCTGTGCAGTGCACTGTGCCGCGTGTACAATATTCCATTGTTGGCCTGCACAATCGCATCTGCATTTGCTTGGTTCTCACGATATTATCGCTGACCTACACAATCGCATCTGCAATAGGCCTACGAAAGATATCATCCCTGGACTAACCATCGCATCTCGGGCCGAGTATGCGTTGGCTCCTATATCTCGATGGCTTGGTGACGATGTGCCGTTAAGTGTATTCTGATTAGCGATTGTGAGAGTGACATCGCGAAATTGAATGACATTGAATGTTCGCAAACATGTGCGATTGTGCGTGCGTGCAAGCGTAATTGATTTTCGCTGATACTTAATTCGAAAAAAATCGAAACCCCCTCATTTCACCTCAAACACCCCTCCTTAGTTTTCGGCTGTCTGCGTGCCTGATTACGTGAATTCTCACGGAGGAATTAGAGCCAGATATCATGTCGGCATCAATTCCAGTATCAGCTATACTCGTCCTTCTAGTACTCCAAACCTAAACAGAAGAATGGTTAAAAGGAATGTAAAGTCGTTGAAGTTTCCGGGAAGCGACCTGCCAGCATTTAGACTCTCTATGGAGCGCTGCTTACTATTCAGCCCACTTCCGTGGAAGCTAAAAGAGCATTCAATGCATGTGGACTCTTTGTTAGAAAATTCCGGTCCCGGCTACAGGATGCCACAATAGATGCATTGTGCTTTATAAGGAGGGCGTTGCAGAAGCAGTGAACATTAAATTTGCGCGGTTTCTCTCGTATTCGCTCGTACTGAGTGTGTACGTATAGGTCTACTCTACTCTACAATAACACTGTGAAATGATTTTGCGATCCGTTTTTCATACTGACCTCGTGAAATCGATTGTCTCACTTAGCAGTTATTGTCCGGTTAACCGGTTAGATAAATTCCAAATATCCGGATATATCCGATATCCGGATAATGAAAATTATTGATATCCGAACTAACCCTAATGGCGACGCCCATATCACAACGCAGTTTTCAAAAAACACATAGTGTTCCCGATGTACGGCGTGAAATGAACTGCCGTGAACATGACATTCACAATTACAAACTCGAGTTACAACCAATGCCATAGCTATCCACGTTCTTGATTGCTAAGTAGCTCTTTAGTACCGGCGAGAAAATGTAAGCTCGCGGAGCAACGTTATACGTTACTCCCGAGTACTTTGAGAATTGAGAAGTCGATAAGTATTTAGATTTTCGGAATAAGTGCGACAGTTACATTACATTAATATTAGTTATAATAAATTCCAAACTATTTGCGATGAATTGCGTCATCAATAGCGAGGCTTGGCCCGTCTATGCCTTACCTCTCGTTTCGAGCATTATTTTCGAACAGTGAGAATACCAGTTTTTTTAAGAAAATGTGGCGCACTCAATGAATCCTAGGTGGTGAGTTCGAATTATTGCTACCATGACGTCATAAATTTTCAATTGTGACGTCACAGCTGATTCGCGTGTATGGCTCTTTGGGAGTTGAAATGAAAAAAATTGGTCGAATATGGCTCTTCGGACAAAAAAGGTTCCCGACCACTGGTGTACACAGAAGTTAAATAAATAGGCCTAAAAGTAAACGCATTTCCGGTTCAGTTTATGCAAACTTTGGTTTTAGTTCCCAAATTAGTATTCAAAAGTAGATTTTATGTTTTAAATTCCAGGGTACTTTTCGCGGATCGGTCAGAATGGCGTCACAGACCGCATTAGGCCCTCGGGCCGCATTTTGACCATGCCTGCTGGGTTGAATCGAACATGCTTCCAGGCCTAATGTTACCTCACGAAGTTCTGAACATGCTTAAATTTGATGTTTTATTTATTTTATTCATTAAAAAACCCTCAACATTTTGCAACTTGAAATGAAAGTGTAAAATTTTAAAATACCTGGCGGACCGGCGGTTGAGAACCACTGACCTATATACGTGATCGGAGGTATTCTGTAGTGACAGATCTATCGTGAATATACGTTACCCTTCTTGTCGCTACCGTACCGATTATAAGGTACTGGAATAAGTTTCGCTAACTAGTGGGTCGCAAATATAGCAAAGCATACTGTAACAATTAAAGTCAAAACTAACTTTTTGTTGCTAGGTATTTTCGTGCAGCGTATTGCATTCATAGTACGTCTGGTGGGAGTGGGAAATGAGCAAGGTAGCACGACAAAGTGCTTGGGTGTATTCCCGTACTCGGTTGATCCACGGCCTTCGACGCGAAAGACTGTAATCGACTATCGGCGCTGGCACGTTTATCTGGGAAAAAGAATTTTACATCGACTCAGTATACTAACTATTGTAAACTCATATGAAGATATTTAAATACGAACAAATCTCGCGAAACGTCACTCTCAAGCACCATACGTGCAATTATCGGTTTCATGCCCGAAATTTGGGGTTGATTGCAATTTTTTATAGTCCACCGGTCCGCCAAATATTTTTTTAATGTTACCGGTCCGCGAGGTATATAGGTTAAGAACCACTGAAGCTCGTGCAATACTCGAGCTTATTCTATCCGTTGACTGTTCCAGATCAAATTCGTGTCACGTCTGGTCAGCGGCATCGAGGTGGATATGAATCACACTCGCGTTGCCGTGGTGACGTACTCCGATAACGTCACATCCTGGGTCAATCAAGTTTCGATGAGTGAAATGCATGCGCACAAGTGCTCTCTCCTGGGCCAGGATTTGCCAAACATCAAATACGCGTAAGTGTTGGATACCCTATTTCGGACAGAGTCTCTGACAAATTGATTTTACGGTTGCGAATAGTGTCTTTTCAACGAATATTTTTGTGGAATACATTGATATTGCTAAAGGCCCGTAGAACAATTGGAAACTGGCCGTTTGGGGTCTTTGCCTCCTGGTTTTGATCTCACGACGCTGTGTCTGTCTATACTAGGGATGGTGTGAACCTCTAAAAGGTTCAGGTTCGTGTGAACGCGAACCTTTTTGAAAGGTTCTGTGTGAACGCGAACGTGAACCTCATGACGTCACGTGACGTCATATCAGTGTTGTGATGACTCGAGTCATGACTTGACTCGAGTCAGACTCGAGTCACCTTTTTCATATGACTTGACTTGACTCGAGTCACTTTGCAAAAATGACTTGACTTGACTTGACTCGATGCTTCAGAAATGCGGATTGACTCGTGACTCGGAGCAAAATTTTTCGAGTCAATTTCAAGTCATCAAGCAATCGCTGTCGATAAAAATCGCTGTATCTTGCTTATGGTCGGATTTTTCGCGAAACGCTGGTGTAAACCGTGCGTTTTATTCAGCCTCCATTGTTTTCTCACAAATAAATTGACCGCAAACGAAGTGATCGAAGCTTACAGCCTACGCTGTCGTAAACTAGTATAGTAATGTAATTGTACAGCAAAAATTCTATTTCTGTTCCCTGTTCATACCTCAACCAAACCTCTTGTCTTTGGGAAATTGAATTCGAATATAGTTTATATAGTCATCAACCATTAGCGCAGGCTCGAATTGTATCATATCAATTTGTAAATGGGTAATGTATTGCATCTTATCAATTCGTTTCTCTATTCTCTATATTAGCTGGTAACTATAAACTGATGCTATGTATAATTACTTACGTAGATTAGCATTTCTACGTATATGTGAGCGATACAACGCTTTCTTGCGTATATTTCACTCTATTTTCGTTCATCGGTTCAGAATCTATGACAGCTAGCAAAATGCCATGACGTAAGTATTGCCTCATACTTTCAAAAGACAACTTGACTTGAATTGTGACTTGACTCGTGACTTGACTTGACTTGACTCGACTTGACTCGAGTCACCTCCAAAAAACGAGTGACTTGACTTGACTCGAGTCACTTTCGAAAATCGATTGACTTGACTTGACTCGAGTCAAAATGTGCATTGACTCGAAATGACTCGTGACTCGAAGGTAGTGACTTGATCCCAACACTGCGTCATATTGCTAATTCCAGCCCTATATTTGAATGAAGTGATAGCCTTTATTAATGTACACGATACATAGCGACGGCTCGGGTCACATAATGGCACAATGCTGAAGTACATATTGACGTAAATGTATCAACTGAGGCAATCAAATGATATAATAATCCCATAAATAAATATCTTCCGTCGCTTTGCCGATAATTTCGACGAGGACTGCTCAGGGAATATAAGCTCACGGCTTAACGGTCCAGGCCAAACCGTAAAATGTATTTGGCGTCTGAGTATTGCTACACGGATATTGAGCAGAGTGTAAAACGGGTTTCTATACTTTGTTGCGGTATTACCCCACTAACAAGTTATACAACAATAGCCAACACCACAATCGCACGGATTTCGTTTTTATGATACAGTAAGCATATGAAGACAAGATTGACCACGTAAGCTTGCTAAATTTTTACATTAGGAAACGATATCAATTGAATAAGCATCATTCGCTATCTACATGTAGTGTATTTCGCTCTTGATGTTGTCTGATTGCCGGTCAAGCTCACAGCAGAGAGTCACTAAATGTTCACAAACGGAAAGCTGGATATTTCGAGCAAACTTTTGTTAGAAAGCAAGTAAAATTTTTGAAATTGTCAAGGTGTTGATTGTTTGTGCTGCCAGTGCCATGCATAGAGTGGTCCGCAGTTGAAATGCAATAAATTTGAACCAAATAAGTTATAATGAAGTGAAAATTGTAATATATATGAAAAAGGTTCACAGTGCAGAACCTACCAAGGTTCTGTTGTGAACGCGAACCTCAAAATTTCCGAGGTTCACACACAGAACGCGAACGTGAACCTCACGTTCACACCATCCCTAGTCTATACTACGATACAATAAAGTCTAGCGATATTCAGAGGTTGTCAGAGTGGTCAGCTACTCAAATAAAAGTGGATATAATGCTGTGAAAATCCTTCGAAAATTGTAAATTGAGAAAATAGTGTATGGTTGAAGCATTATCGACCTATTATTGAGTGCGAATGCATCCGGTAAAAATAATATGACTTTGACATTTAATTCGGTATGCATTTGTTTTCAGAGGAGGAGGGACCTTTACAAAAGGAGCGTTGACTGAAATTCAGGTGTGTGAATTTGCGACATTTTGTAGAGACACGGGTTAGTATTTTATGCAAACGCGTGCGTTACTGAAAGGCAACACAAGTTACGTGAAAACGGTAGGTTTCGAAATCACGAAATATATACCGTTTTTGTGATGTTTATTCAAGTATGTACATAAAATAGCAATAAATGCAAATCTTTCAGTTTGGTTCGTCTCCATCATCGGGTCATCTCATCGGAGTCGTTGTCGAAGTTGAATTTGTAGTCATGGTATAAGCCGGCGCTAGCTGGCGCTCGTATGCGTGTATTGTTCATATTTATTTTTTGTAGTCGTTATTTATATCGGTTATGATACTCCCAACCCTTCCCCAACCCATTTCCCTCCCCCACAAATACCCTTCCCTGAAAATCCCACACCTAACCTAATATACCCCCAACCCTTGAACATAGAGTCATTAAAAGCAATGCAGGTTCATTGCGCAGCGCCCAACGACACCCACTCTTTTCAATCTGACGCGGGGATAAGCGTCGTGACAACAACTGACGGATTCTGATGGAGTTTCTTTACAGCAATTGGCTAAATGAAGGAATTCTGTTACGTGAGGGGTTACACATAGCAACGACCGAATAGTACCCTAAATTAAACACGAGAACGTTCCCATATGCTTCAAGTCGGGTCGGGTATTCGAGAAACACTCATTATGACGTCATACCACGACGTACAACTTTTAATGTTGTAATATATTTCCCTTTATTTAACTATAAAGAAATAATGCTAATTACACCGTATCGAAAATTGTTTTGTGTTCATTAACCATACCAATTTCATAGTGCTTTGTGGGCGGGTCGGCAACAAAATTTCACTGATATATCGCTACAAAATGTGCATTTCGTACTACAAGTCTTGAACGTTGTGGTAAAACCCACGAGGTTTCATGGCTTCTGCGGTAGGAAGAAAGTGTCAGAACGATAATTTTTATTGACAAAATATATTTTAGGGACAAGAAGAATATGTTTTCGATACTCGAAAATGTCGTCACTATTCGGCTCGAATCAATACAATTGATACTCCATTCAGATTCTAGTACTCCAATCGCAATGCCCAGCCCTGTACTCGTGTTACACCATTGCTATTTGATACCCATTCATCTTGTGATGCGGATACGGGAGGTTGTATTGTTTTAAATTCCTAAACCGTATTTTGCGTTTGCATCCCAAAAGAGCATGAAATTCCAGGATTACTAGGAATTCAGTGTTCAAATTAAAATCCAGGCCAGAAAAATCGTTTCTCAAAATCCGGCTGATAAATCAAATTTGATACTTCTCAATCCAAATTGAAATCGGAGCAGCCAACCTTAAATTGAGAATCCCATCCCAATTCGAAAAGGAGTCAGTGCGAGGCGAACATGCGTAACAAAAAGTTCAATTAAAATCCCCCAAATACTGATATTATGCATATCTTGATTGATTAATAAAGACGAGGAGTACGCTACCGGCCATGCGTGTTAATTGATCTTATTTTTTTGCTTTAGCACATTCTGCAGAACGCACGGGAGGACTCCAAGAAAGCGGTTTTTCTCATCACGGATGGATATTCCAACGGAGGCAACCCTATCCCGATAGCCACTACCTTGAAACGGCACAGTGAGTAATAAAAATCCGTTCGTGTTTTAGAATACAACCTTTTAGGGCAGTGGTCGGGAACCTATGGCTCGCGAGCCATATGGCTCTTTTGGGTATAGGATATGGCTCTTTGAGAAATTTTAATTTTGCACCCAATTTATCAATATTCCAGCAACTTGTTAGTAAATTTTCACAGCGGCGAGAATAATTATTCTCGTGGTCTTTGAGAATTCAAGGCTGTAGGGTATCTAGGTCGTGAGATAGGGGTAGGACCACCATCTTTTAAAAATCCCCACATTTAAGTTGTTGTCGCACCGGCGGCTAACACCAAACGCAGAATAGACCTACCCACCATCGCGCCTAGATATCGTGGAAGCGCTATCCATTTTCTTGATTAGTTAGTAGCTTTCTAGCACTGCCATCAAAATGTACACTGTTAAAAATATTCTATGCCAAATTACTGGTCTGGTCCTGGCAGCAGTTTTACGACTCTGAGACCGGTAAATTTGGAAAATATTTTCCCGTAAATAATATTGACTGTAATTTATTTTTACAAAGACTGACTGTTAAAATTTCTACGGAAAATTCCCGTTACCTGACGTTACGGAAAACGGCTGTAGTACCAAGTTACTGGTCTGGTCCAGTGCAGCAGTTTTACGCTGATGAGAACAGTAAATTCGATATAGCTCTCCTAGTAATATGATTTTACATATGCTGACCGTAGAAAATTTTACGGAAAATTTCCGTAACGAAAGGTAACAGAAATCTGCTGTAATATCAATATACTCGTCTGGTCCCTTGCAGCAGTTTTACGTTCCTGAGACCAGTAAATTTGAATCAGGTTTATTTGTTGCGGGAACACGTTAAAAAAAGTAAGTGTGGATAGTGACAAAAATCCAGTCATTCTTGTGGAGATCATCAGTCATCAAAACTTCAGCAGCAGTTGAAGGACTGTACTTTGGGCCATGCTCTTTTGTAGGTTCTTCTATAATCTAAACAAAAATTATGCAGTCATCAACACAGTTACAATTTGGAAACTTTGAGACGCTGTAGTATGACATACTGCGACTTTTCATATTCTTGTCAATTTCTCGAATAATGATGGCCTAGGATAGGGGTGTCGAACATACGGACCACAGGCCGCATGCGGCTTGCGAAGCAATTCTGAGTAGTTTGAAAAATCCCTGTATTACCCAGCACATTTTCTAACAAATGTTGAGATATTATTGTAAGAAATACTTCCCGCAAGGCCACAAATGTCAAGATCATAGGCCGTAATATAATTATCCGACAGTGGTGTTATGGTTTTACTCTAGTCATCATCAGGAACAAGTTGGTGATACTGACATCCAATTCCCAAAACTCCAAAAAGTGCACACTGAGTTCAGATTTTTATGAAAAACGAGACAAAAAGTAGTTATTCGTGAAGTGAAAAAGAAACTGTTATATGCAGGTCGCATGGAGAATATAATAGTTACAAAAAATACAATTCAAATATATTTGGTCGCACATCGCACTGCTGTATCACTTCTACTCAAAGGCCCCAGACAGACAGAGAAACCCGAATGAGCCCAATTCTAACGTCTGCGTTTACAATTAAATCACTTGCGTTCCTAAGCTCATACGTCGAGTTAACGGCAGATTACGAATAAAACAAATGGAGCATACAAATATGTCAGCTTATTCCGTCGTTGGAGTCAGTGTTTTAGCGGTTGAATTCAAGCGATCAATCTTTCAATTTTTGCCAAAACTCCGTTGTTTGCGAGTAAAGGTACCGCTAGAATATATCCATGTGATATGATCATGAACCAACATGTATACAGGATTGATAATAAACTATTCAAGAGAAAAGTAAGGGCGGGCGTTTTGAGGTACCGTAACATTTTGGAAAGATTTGACTGATCCGGCCCGCGAGCGGTTTGAAAGATTGAATCCGGCCAGCGACGCAAGTTGAGTTTGATGCCCCTGGCCTAGGACTTCGTACCTGAATCATCTTTTCCAGCGTGATTGCAAACTTTTCTGGCAATATTCCTTTGCATCGCACGTCCGATGTATTTCGCACGCCACCGTGCTAGAAGCGAGAGGCGAAATGATCCCTTCCTATCACATAATCATTCGACGTCATGATTCATAATACCATAACGCTTCCATTTCCGTGTAGTTCAATGTCAGAAAATGTAATACATTCTTATAAGCCATAGCTTCTGTTCACCATTAAACTGTAACGAAAATAGATACGTCTTCAGAAACAGGACTGAAAATAACTTGTCAGGTTTGAGCTCGGATACTGCTATACCTACAATATCTGCTATCAAAACCTGCGATATTCTAAAGCTAAAGTTAAGCTGTGGCTTCGAAACCGTCAATATCTTACAGCAACGCATCGCGTCGATATTATACCTCTCTCAGAACATTCAGCTGCACGTGCTCACTGCTCAGGCTCTGATATGTCTGACGAGTGACGCCGCTATGTCTGGAATATGTATGACGTCATAGTGTACTGTTCGCTCGAGCAGCTACGAATTCATGATCAAACAATTCATAAGGCCATTCGCAGGAAAAAGGTAAAGGACGTTAGGACGTATACTACTCTCGTCGCAATGGCAAAGGAGCATGGCGGCTATACGCCAGCTCCACTGTTTCGATATATAGTTTGCATCATACATGCGTTAAGGAGTCGACAATGGTGGCAGAACTGGTCCAGCAGATAATTACACAAAAGTTCATACCTGCAGTAAAACTACATAACATACCAAATTCGCTTGGCATGCTACTATTGCTAGACCTTGATGTCGCAAAGGATACTATTTATAAATCGATATAAACGATGGTATCTGCAATGCCCAAATGTTCGGATACCATTCACCGATTAGCATTCAGCACGGCCATCTATGTCGTAATTTGCTTGACAATTGAAACATGATGTAATGACGAAAATCACATATATATGTCCATAATAAAACCGTAAGCGTGTAAAATGATCCAATTGTAAGTGCAATAGCAATGTTGCAAATAAAGATTATCCAGTAAATCGCTTTTACGAATGCAAAAGTAAATCCGGAATACTGATTATCCAGTAAATTGCTTTTACAAATCAAAAAGTAAATCTGAAATACTGGCTATCCCGTAAATTGCTTCTACTAACTTAATCTGTAATTTTTTTTCCTTTAAAAACAAGTAAATTTACTTTTGACATGCCCGTATATTAATTTAACGGGCATTTACCGTTAATATAACTGACGGGACAAATTTACCGGTATAATTTGGGTAAATCTACGAATATTTCTAAGAGTGTAGGTGTGTAACGCTAACGCATAACCATATATTTTAAAAGGTCATCAATACTTGGATTTTCAAAATCAGCGCGACAATTACATCTGATTAATATCAGTGATTATAAATTCTAAGCTATACGATGGGTTGCGCTGTCACAGGTGAGGCTTGGCCAGTCTGCGCCCCGTCTAAGCCTTACATCTCCTGTCGCGCTTTATTTTCGAACAATAAATTTGAAAATTCTGTGAATAAAAATGTTTAAGATCTAGTCATTCATAAACATCAATAGACGATAACAATAACCATTGAAGGGTTCACAATTTTCCTTCACTCATCCCTGACGACATCTGAGGCAGTGCCTCATTTGTCTCCCCTAACCCCACGCCGCTGACGTATCACATGGTGGGAATATAATGATGTAGTGACTAATGCTCCCTCTAGTTCAGTGGTTCTCAACCTTTTTTAGACACGCCCCCCTTTATGATAGTGAAAAATTTCGCGCCCCCCTTATCGTCATATCACAAAATCCAACAGGGATGCTAGCAACCCCAATATGATTGTTTGATGGCGCGGAAGGTTATGGCTGTTGATGAGAGAATTCAAAAATATGAAATTCGGTCTGTATATAGAGAAACACGCTTGAATTGGAGGTAAATCGCGCAGAGCGCGAAAACTTTATCAGTTCCCCGCTTCTTCGTGCCCTCTTCAGGTGCTTTCACGCCCCCCATGGGACATAAGCTCATTTACACGCATAGACGCAACCACAGAGCTAGTTTATCGGTATCAAATGTAAAATATGGTATTTCGTAAACTCAGATCAGGTACCGATTGGGTTACTGCATGCGTGCCATGCATCGGCGTATCTATACTACAGGTTGAGAACCACTGTTCTAGTTTTTTACGAGTCTGCGCGCACTAACCAGCTCACTACGCGGTCCTTTTGACAACAGTGCGCAACGACTAAATATGGTCATTACCTCGTTTTTTGTGTGTGCAGCTTCGATTTTCTGTGCGCGGAGACCGTGTCAGCACTGCGCAATTGCGAATTGGTAGTGATCATGTTTGGCTCCGCCTACCCACGCAGGCAGAAAAATATAGCGCACACTACGAATCCCATATATTAGTCAATTAGTGCTACGAATACGTCATGGATGGTCAATTGTGACGTAACAGTTGATTGACATGTATGGCTCTTTTGAAGTTACAATTGAAAATTTTGGACCAATATGGCTCTTTGGTCAAAAAAGGTTCCCGACATCGGTTCTCAACTTCCCTTGTATAACGGGCCGCATTTTATCAGCAAAAGACACTGCGTGCCGCAGAACATTATTATCATGTATTTCTGGGCTACTATTAAATTTAGGCTAACTGTAGCCTAGTTATCAGTCGTTTACGGGCATTGTTATGCATCCTAAAGAATGAATGGACAGCGTTTGTAAGTTTGCAGTTGCTGTATTTTGTGAGAATATGAATCTTCCAGCGGCGCAAGCAAAATAATGAAGCTTTGTACTTCCAAGAAGCTCATCGAATACAAAAGTGATAAGTTTCTTCATTTTCTTTTCGTGTACTAAATTTCGGCTGACTGGTGCGAATGAAATTATTTTTCAAAAAAAAAAGTACGAATGGAGCTCAAAAAGCACTGTGATATGCCCTTGAAAAGCCGCCATGCCTTTTCGCTATTACGTCACACAGACATGAATGTTTTCTATATTTCGATCAGGGCAGGAGATGGGACGCGGAATATTTTTATACCGGAAATCGGGCTACGATTATAAAAGGGTTAGGAATCATTGGTTCATGCTGTGACATGAGGTTGAAATGGCAGTGAACTAGATTGTCATCTTAATCACCTACCTGACCGCAGAATGTCAAAGATCAACGACGTTCAATTGACTCCGGTGTTCAAATATTTACTCTTCAATCCAAGTCTATTCAAATCACAAAATATAACATCGTAACTTATTGTTTCAGATGTCGAATTATTCACGTTTGGAATCATAAACGGAGACAAGAGAGAACTAAACTCTATCGCCTCGGATCCGGCTGAGAACCATACCTTCATATTGAATTCGTTCAACGAATTCGAGATGGTTGCCAGAAGGGCCCTGCATTCAGGTAGGATAACTAAATGGAATTAACAAAACGCGTGATCGCTTTTTCGAAAACTACCCAGCGAGGTGTTGGGGCGCGATTGGATTACGCATGTGGATGTTGTGGGTGATGTCATATTTCGAATAATACCAGCATTATTACCTGACGGTTCAAAAGTAGTGAATATAATCGCCGTTTTCTAAAGGTTGTTTTTAATGTGCAGGGTGGTAAAATCGTGTTTCGGCACTTCGACTATTTAGCACCAGGTCAGTTCTTGGACTCGTATCACCACGTTTCATTAGTATCTGCCGGTTACACAACGAAGTCCGAGTTGGGCAGCATTAGTTCCGGATATGTCACACTTAGTACTAAATCGGTCGGCATTGGCGAATGCTAAACAGCACCAAGTGTGGACGTCTCCCTGTGCAGTATTTCCGTCACATTGTTGTACAATGTACACATAGTCCGGCATCGTGATACCCTTATACATTTGAGTTGTTGAATGACCGCTCCGCGGGCCCATGTTCTGTCTACAGCCGGAATAGAACTGTTGATTGTCATTCGTCAGATAGCTCGTAAGTTAGCAGTAACGTCGCAAGATCGAAGCAGAGAAACGTGTGAAGCATTCCAGCAAACCTCTGGATTGCGTTGCCTGCTAATTAATATCTGTATCTAACGACGTCACGTTTCTCGTGACCCTAATATGCGAGGAATAGCTTCGCGGCATATACATTGGACAATATTTGGCAGATACAATCACTAATCTGTCTGCCATGCCATGCACTTGCTAGCTTGATACTTCAGCGGTTCATTTTATAGTTCACTGTAACGCATTCCGTGATCGAAGGGATTCATAGTTGAATAAACGGTCCATCTGACTGCCGTTTGATAGTAATTTCAGAAATTAAAAACACAGATAATCCCGTGGAAACAAGAACCGATTACACCCTCCAAATTACTGGAATATACATGATGTGCCGATAGCACTAAAGATTCATATCACATGTATTTGCTGCTACGTATCGCAAACAGAAGTATGTCGCCTCAAGATCTCGTGGAGGACGTGTAAAAATAATTTATTATTGAATTATTGCATGTCAACAACATCAAAATAACAAAGGGGATATACAAATAAAATCGTAGGAGAGGTATAAAAAGAGAAATGCTAAAGTGCATTGAACGCATGACAGTAACACAAGATGCGTTGCCGTGTTTTATGGGTGTCAAGGAAATTTCCAAAAATGAAAACTTTCTGTCGATACCCGAAACCTTACGCAAAAATTGCATGATATATATTTGTGTATTAATCTACGCATAAAAATTGATCGATGGTACAAACAGTCGCCGATATAGCAAGATTGATCGTAAGCAAGATAGGAATCGCCAAAGGTGCATTATGTTCAATACCCAGGTGACGCACAGTATCTAATGCAAAATGAACCTGATGGCTAGCGTGCGCTGAGTGACATATGATTGAATTCGGATTGGAAATTTAACAGCCCTGTATTCTTGGATTACTGTGTATGGCGAGAGGCTTCGTATTAGGCCACTTTTGTCTATATTGCCGGCCACGGAATAATAAACAAATAGACGTGCCTGACATGAAAATATGTCATCATGAAACGTACTCCTAGTTTATGGATTGTGCTGACACCGCTGAGATTACTACAAAAGGTATCAGAGAGGGCTATAGCGATAAATTGGAAGCGTTTCTTTAAAGCTGTGCACTGCGCAGTGTGCATTACATTGAGCTCTGAGGTGTACTGGAGGTGCGGCTTCTGAAAACGGCCACATGACGCGGACACAGTAGGCCAGTAGCATATACAGAGAACGGTATGCTCAA
The DNA here is from genome assembly GCF_051294905.1 of Botryllus schlosseri. Classification (NCBI taxonomy): domain Eukaryota; kingdom Metazoa; phylum Chordata; class Ascidiacea; order Stolidobranchia; family Styelidae; genus Botryllus; species Botryllus schlosseri. Next base: position 12,424,482 of record NC_137238.1, on the reverse strand, counting down.
TATTTTGATTTGGTTTCTTTTCCTCTTTTCCAGTCAGTGTTTGTTCGGTGGTTGTTACGAGCTTTACGATCAAACCTTACCATAATAAAATTTGATGACGATGTGAAATACATGATAATGATACCTTCATACGGATGAGCTGTTGTTATTAAACGATTTTCTCACCACCTTTTTCAAGGTCTGAGTCTTAATATCGACGGTGGTGCTCATGCATAGTGGAAATAGTATACACCGCCACGAGTTGTAAGTCATCACCAAACAGATGATGTTCGCGAAAACGTCAATGTCCTGCGCGAGTGACATCAGAATGAGCGGGGTGCCTTTGCCTAACGACGCGAAAATAGAGAATAACGTTAAGTCAGTCACCACACATACGGAGGAGCATATAATGGCCCGTTTAATGGGGCGCATAGCTTCTTTGGACGGCGTGAACATTTTAGCCGCGTATAAATCATGAGCCGAGCTCGTGTCGGTGTCATGCCTCGACGACGATGACGAATTTTCATTCATGTCGTCACAATGCGAATCAGTTTTGGTTGTACGTTCTGGATCACGTAACATCGAGCCTTGCGTTCCTGATGTCATTTTCCTGGACGCTCTTCTTCGCCTGTTTGACAGTTTCCTCAAGTCCATTTTCTGGCGTAAAAACGGGTATAGAAACAATATCACCAGCGTGATTTGGAATATGGCTGTTATTACTACGTACGACATCAAGGCGAACACTTGATCATCGTCGAAATAGGTGTAAGTAGACACGCATCCGATGTAAGTATCATCGTTTATAAGGGATTGTATATCGTTAGGCTCGGCGTACGAATAACCGGCTTTGAACCGCGTCGGAACTAAGTTCATTATCGTATTCGCCACGCCAATTAGTAGCACCACCGGTCCGAATATGTTACTAAATAAAACGAGTCTTTTATCGTACAAAATGCCTATCACGGCCGGGTCTCGGTACAAAACCCACTGTTTCATCCATAAGAACGAGAAAACCGACAAAAAAGCTACAGAAAACAGTGCGTTATTCGTGACATCGTAAACTATTTCGCAAACAGCGTCATTGCGTGCTTTCCACGCGTAAAAGAAAGCAAATTGATCCAAGAGAAATTTGATGAGGGTCGCTACCGACGCCAAGAGACATATATAGACCATGATCCGCCGGTGTTTGTTCCTCGACTTGAGTGAGAAGTTCGCGTTGCTGTTTATATCGTCGCAAGTATTCGTTATTCTTTCGATGGAAGCCTGAGCAGCGTATTTTCTCGTGTTGCTCGTGGCTCTGTACAATCTTTCCGCGTACCGCGCTAGGCAGCATATGATGTAAGAAAGGGACATTGTCATAACGCAGAGCGCAGTTTGACAGCCGATCCACAGGATCCTGCCGTTGTATAATGTGCCGAAGTTTGAAGTCGCGAAGGTACGCCTGAGATCCGTCTCTGCGAACCGGATCGATGTGACATTTTCCATGAGAGTTTCACCGTCATACGGTCCATGCAAGCGAAAACATTGACAGAAAGCTAGAGTGATTTATTATTCTGCTAAAACAAAAGTAGCTCAATCGTAAATTTCTACAACATATACCACTCACACCTAACGGCGTAAATGCCTACTCAAGTACTCAATGACAAGCATCGATTTTCCTGAAACGCTCAAACTATACTTCAAGCGCAAATAGAAAACGAAAGGTATGAAGTAGTCAAGCAACCAGTTTTAACAACCAAATTTGGTCGATGGGTCGAAACCTGCAATCAGTTAATCTGAGGTAGCAAGTTGCAAAATGCAACATGGAATTTTTGCCGCAACTCTGCAGGCATTGCACTAAATGTACAGGAGTGACTTCAAAAACAAACTAATAAACCATTTCTAGTAGGGTCCTATTCTCTTTAATTTGCTAGGAGTTCAACAACCCCATCCAAGTAGTATTTGATCTTGGAATCTTAGCCTTATGAAATACACCAGTCAGCATTTCAGGGGCGCAATAATAGAATAGTATGGGAGCTGTTGCGTTATACACCGACACTTTTCGAGTATACATAACCTAATAATTTTAAAAAATGTGCATGAATACAACTTCCTAATGATACTTTTGTTAACAATAAATGCAACTTTCTCACAATTTTAATGCAACAAAAACTTGCCCTACTAATGAGTAATGACACTTTAAATTGGTGGCATCTTCCCAACAGTATCTTATACATCTTAAAATCTAAAGTGTAAGAATTTATATTCCAAATAGGCCTAACACTTAAGCAACCCGTAAAACTAGAAATAGTTCGTCAGCCTACTGACCATTGCCTATACCCAGGGTTGCCAAACCGTCCTTATTTCTAAGATTTGTCCTTATTTTTGAGGGTCACGTCTTAGAAAACTCAGCTGTCCTTATTTCTAAGATATGTCCTTATTTTAGACTTGCGTCCTTAGTTTGTCTTATTTTCAACCACTACAGAACTTCGATCGTTTTCGTCTGGTATCTCTGCTGCATAATAATCTCCAATTATGCTTTTGCGTCGAGATTTTATGACATCATTAATGAAAGGAACTCTCGTGACGTATACTCTACAGCAGCCAGCAGGGGCGGGCAACTTCTCCAGTAGGCGGGCCGGATTGCTGACTTGATACATTATTCACCCATTTATTCATATATATACAAAGAATAAATCGTATTTAATGAATGTATTTTAGCGACAGCAATGTAACTTTGAAGCCAAACTGTCCGCGGGCCGGACAAAATCCCTTCGCGGGCCGTATGTTGCCCGCCCGGCTCTACAGGATTTGACTTTTAAGTGGTGACATAGCTAGGGCAGTGAGTGGTGGTATATCAGTTTCGGCTGTACCAAGCTACCGAAGCGGACGTCATTTTAGCAGTACACAGCCAGCCATTAATTTGAGCCAGTCGATGAATAATTTTTCCACCAGTCGATCAGCACCAACGACCACAGAGTACAAGGAAGCTGCTGAATAGGGTACCTGGGCATTCCATACTGTAAAACACCAGCAGTCCTTCCTCACCAACGATTGCACATCGCAAGTATGTTGCAATTTGTTCAAAGAAATATTCCCTGATTCCAATATCGCAAATAAGTTTTCTTCGGCCAGGACCAAGACTACAAGCATTGTTACTGGAGTCTAGCTCCATACTTTCAAAAAATAATTTTGTCTAAACTTGGTGTACGGCCTTATTCCATCATGTTTGACGCCTCTAATCACATTAGGCGAAAAAGTGTGGTTTATCACCCTATGAGGGGGGCAAGACCAACGTTTTTTTGTGGGGGGGGGGGGGCTGACGACGTGCTGTTTCGGCCTGAGTAAAGGTACACTTAGACCTGAGCTGTCGTCAGATCCATGAAGCACTGTCTAATTACAAGGATTTTTGGAGCAGATTGTTTCTGGCGAAAATTATGGAATGTGATATGCCACGGCTGGTATAAATACGGGGTATGTACAAAAACGCTTTTTCATGCTCATCTAATTTTTCTACTGTCCTTATTTTTTGGTCCATGTCGATGGCAACCCTGTCTATACCACCTACGGCACAAAGATGACCATTGACCAATGACCGTGTATTGCATTGTATTTAAGCTATGACGTGTCAAAAGCGAGTTCTGAAACATTGATATGACACTGTGTAATGCTAACATGTTCTACCTTGCTCACATTACTATTATTGCAAATATGTATACGAAGCACGGCCATCTACGTCTGGATGCGCGATGAAGTTGTAGCTTTTGATGTTTCAGCATCAAATATTAGTGAACTATCAGGCCACTATTGTCGTTATGTTGACTATAGCTTGATGGATTCATCGCAAGTAATGTAGAGTCTAAATAACCAAAATGGCGCGAGAATATAACTGGTTCTGTTCGTACAGTAACTGACAGTAGTGGTCCGTTATGTCAAATACAAATCTTGAATAGATTAGACCTTACTGCCTGAAGCTTGGATGTATTTCCTGCATGGTTGAATCCGCATCTACGACCGCACTTCGTCATTAATAACAGCAGAAGTTTTGTTACATGTTTTGTAACAAAACAAGTGGATTTCGTGTCAAGTCTCATTTTGGAGTCTTGATTTGCAAAGATTTTAGAGCCAAAATTAGGCAACGTCTTAAAAAATAGGTTTCCAACGTAAAATCAGAATCCATGCTCATTGGTTATTTTTCTTCTGAAAAAGGTAACAGCGCTACAAGAGGGCTGTATAATGCGATACGAGCCAAGATCGATGTTCAGACTGTTTCGATCCTCGTGATTATGAGATGGAACTCTGATATAGATATGATGTTTGTTGCTATTCTTTCTATTTTAGAATGTAATTCAATCCCCAAGTTTCTGCAAATTTAGTAGTTCTAATTCCAATCTGATTTGAAAAAAGGTGTAGCTATAATTCTGAGTATAATATAATTTAGAAGAGCTGAAAAAGTTTCTAGTTGACAATCTCTATACACTACAAGCATATGCAATACAACTCAACTGTGGCTAGTGTGCCTGTTGTAGAACATTACCAATCATCTTGCGGCTGAGTGTTGATGAGGAAATGCCAATGACAGAGCGCAAAGAGTCTGATGTCCATAAATGAGAATGAAAATTCGACTGGTTTAAAATTACCGTAATGATAATATTGCTAATCTACTGCGCACTTGCACAGATACTCGCATAAACACCAACTTCTTTCTGACTTCATTGCTGTAAAGCTCGTGCAGCACTCAAATATATAGTATTCGCTGCACCCTCTACGGCTAAGCACACAGTTTCCAATGATATGTACCCGTTTTATCGCATGAAATTAAAGCAAACCCGCTACGCTTAAATCGTAGGCCATCGCGCTGGCAGTTTAGCCTGTGTAATTCAATTAGACTACTTCACACTAACGAGCGGTGTCACGCGAGGTCAACAATTGCTCGCGTCAGACGCTGATGTTATGGATTTGTGCGCTAGGCTACGACATGCTGGAATGTTTGTGTAGGTCGGTAGAAATCCACTAAACCAAGAGCATTGTTCCTTACGTTGACCGACCGATCTAGTTGGTCAAGGTGTTATCTTTAACAGCCATCCAAGTTAGAAGATTTAATAGATATATCGTTTGATAAACAATTTTCATATGTATGTTGCCTACTACGGGAGAGATTGTCGTGAATCCTATGTGATGACCAGGAAATGCATAGATAATCACGAAATCGTGATAAACAGTAGCAGTTTGTGAAGTATGCATGATTCGCTTCGTGCACGGACCAAGCAAACATAAATCTGTTGCTAACCGTATGTTCTTTAGCCATTTATATGAAAGCCGAATCGATACCCTGACTTCCACTACAAAGCGAGGTAAGAGACAAGGTCGTAATGCAGAATTGCATCAAGTAATTCAACTAAAGCTATAAATCCCACTCAGTTAGTAGTCTAACCGAATTATAGTTCAAATAAAGCAGTATAAGACCGAATATATTCAGCTAACTTCTGCAAAACATCCTGGTAACAGTACTTGACCTGTGTTAATGATAGGTATAGTACATGATGAACATGAACTGGGTTGTGTCCTCTCCTAACCTACGCCACATTAGATTCACATATTCCATGTGGCGCAACATAAGGAATGACCATTAGAAAATTATTTTAAAGATAGACGCAGTTTCAGAGCTATGAATTATCACAAACCACTAATTAATGGATTATCGGTTAGTTAGAATACTACATTAAACTTCCACGAGAACTCATGTCTTGCATTCATTTAGTTAACGATTCAGTTTTGGATACAGGTACTACGTACTGATACATGTATCGGTACCCAAATGAATGCAATGATTGTATCTCCTTACAAGAAGTTGATACCCTCGCCCTGAATCCGTAAACCTGACTAGATATGTTTCAGGTTTCACTGGTGATACTTCTGATACAGTGCGACGTAGAAGCAAACTATACTCCGCCAAAAAAGCAAGCGACGCCGATGTGAATTGTACTAACGCATAGCGGGTTAATGACGCTAAATTCCGTGACCTAACAACATTACTATACATACCCTCGCACTACAAATAGTCTTGAGAATATGACCGCTATCAATCATCTATCATCGTTCGTAGGGATCATGATCCTTTTGTTGAATGTTACTACTTACAAGGCAACCGGCATTCACCGGTATAATGAGAAAATGGCCTCAGAGTATTATATCGCGAAGCCAGGTCTCGGGTTACCGTCAGGCTTCCGAGCGTTCAAATGATAAAACTAGGTCAATTTGAGGGAAATAGCAAACGTATCCATTTAAGGACATAGTGAATTACAGGGAAGTATTGTACGAATGTACGTTAACAAATCATGATATAGTTTTGCGCCGATACAAAATCATTCTGACCAGTCCATAACGAGCTACCTGCCTTTGAACCGTTACAATTTCGACTGTGTACCGTATGATTGCTATACCTTGAATATTCCATTCAAGAATCCAATCAAGCATGTGGCGAATATAATCCCGAAGTCATACAGTAGAATAGTGCGCCAAAATCGGCAGGAGCTACAGACGCCCTTCATGTTTTGCCTTACGAAACCAAATAGTCAGTAATCGGATCCATAATCGGGCTGCAATTTCCCTGAAAGCGATGTTTTCTTCCTATATCTGTCGATCGGGTATGTGCTGGCGCTGCTACCCATCCGCCACCATGCAACTACCTAACCTACTTTATGTTGTATAATATCGCATAAACGACTAGTGCTTTTTAGAATTCGTTACTATCGATTCTGAAATCACAATATTAGTCCGCTCACCCACAAACTTCTCATCGACACACTGTAGCAACTCTACATCCATTGATATCCGACATAGTACCAACAATACCAGCTAAGAAAATAGATGGAGGCGGAGTACACTGCGTCGGCGTATCTATTGTCGAAAACTTGGCAACTGAGACGAAGTGTTCTGTTTCGCATGCAAACAGATCACGTACACCACGTCACGTTCAACTAAGTTCCAATGTAACCAACACGGTGGCCGAATCACAGCCCAAGCTAACGATACCTCATCGGTTCTTAGACTTTCAGCATTGATTGCGTGTTCCCATTGTTTGTTGAGCTATGCCTTCCGCTTTACGGCAAGCAACTTGATCATCCATTGCTCACGGCAAAGTCAGCCCAAGAATGAAACGTAGCGTCAGTACCCGAAGATTGGATTTTCCACTCAGGTGTCTGGTGTGACGAATTATAATTCATGATATGAGTGTGGCAGTTACCACCTTTCACTGGAATTATGCATTTCTTTACGAGTTTTCCACTCGAATAATTGATTAAGCTGCAACGTAGGAATGATATGCCTAACCCCACCACCTTCAACTCATAGCGAGTTCAAAAATTAGATACCACGGTCTCTGACAGCATGGACCTTAGTCATGCGTGACGACATGAGCCATTACCACATCTCATCCAGAGTAATTGGGATTAGTCTGTCCACACTCCACAGTAACCGCAAATGCACGGGACAATACGCATACACTAGTACATGGGGTGCCAAACTCAACTTGCGTCGCGGGCCGGATTCAAACCTTCGGATCATTCGCTCTTACGATTATATGACTAGTCGTATTTCTATGCACCCTTTGTTTCAATCGTATGCTGACGGCGCGTGCATTTTGAGGAATACAAGAGCTGACCACAGATATTTTAATTATATTTCCGTTAACTAATATATTCTCCATGTAACATACATATAACCGTTTCGCATTGGCGTTTTCACTTCTGTGAATAACCATAGCGTTGGTTCCGTTTTCTACATATAACACTGAACTCTGTATCCACTATTTTCTTTCTTTAAATTAGGTGTCAACGTCAACGACTTGATCCCAATGGTGACTGAAGTCAAATCACATGTCCGATGGTCATGGCCTATAACCATACTCTACATTTGCTGTCGTGATGGATTATTTAATGGAAGTATTTCGTGCCTTCACGCATTTTTCAATCGACTCAAAATTGCTTCGCGGGCCGGATGAAACCGTTTGGCGGGCCGGATGCGGGCAGTATGTTTGACACCCCTGCACTATAATACATAATCAGAAATATAGTTGAAATCAACATTGGGTGACAAATATCGCTGTCCATACTTTGAATTCTTGATATTAATAATATTCCGGTCATTGCATGTACATTATTTCACTACGTAGCCGTCACTTGACTTTATTTCTGAATCATCTATCTTCCAACACACGAAATGTTTGTCGAATCGAGTCCCGGTGCATAAGGACGTTTACTGACAAACTGATAAGATGATATTTGACCACATATTTAACGCAGCCTGCACTTTGACGCCCCTGTGACGACGTTGTTGCTCTGACTGCAATACAAACTATCGGGTATCGGACTTCAGCTGCTGTGGCCACTTGTTGCGTCGCGCACCGTGTGACTGGCCGCATTCAGACATGGCTGGTTTACTGCAGTAATGTCAGCTGAATTCCAACGAACGCACAATGAATTAGTTGTTTCCGACCACAAATGAGACCTCAACGCGTTACGTTAATATATGCAGCTCAATACACATCTCGCAAATCACCAGAGAAAAATACAGAATGGTCGATTGCTTACTCGTTCACTTGAAAAATGAGTACCGTTGATTGCAATTCGATGTAAAAATATTTCCGACGCAAGGGGACTTCAGCCAATTGACAGCGCGGTTGGTAATATATTCAAAACACTGATTGCTATTGAGGATTATAGTATAAGTAAAATAATTTATTCGTAATCAATATTAATACACAAAGCGCAATTAATCCTGGATGTGGTTAAGACCATTGAATCGAATATCAGCTTCGAACGCTGCTGGACGAAGGCGTATGCACCAATCCAAAGAGTATTTCACGAAGCGTTCACGCATATGACTAAAGATGATTGATTAGTCACCGGGCCGAATATATAATATTGTTCGACGAAATGTCGTTCCAAACATGCTTAAGGGTGGTATAACTTGGTGTCTATATAGTATATACTCTTGGTGCTCGGCGAGTGCGGAAGACATTTGGATACGTTGCTTTGAACGGCAAATTCTTTTTTTTCTGAGTACATTACATGCACTGAGTATACCGCATGCATGCACTGGCGGTGCGTACTCAATTCCATTTTAACACTGCGGAAGTCATGAGCTTTCGGTTCGCTGGAACTTTCTATGAATATATGATCACTGATCAGCTACATTGCTGATGATAAATATTTGACATTACGGGTGCATAGTAGGAAATAATCGGCTATGTTCTGTTTTTGATTTGGAATCGGCCGACTTGAAGTATGCCACGACACACACGAAAGTCGCAGTAGTAAGTACTGACGACACAGCCTTTTTGCACATATTTTGATTCGTGAACTTTCTGAGAGTTGCTCATTCGTTAAGTGACGAGGTCAAACACTGTTAAATCGTAACCTCAAGTAATGAATACGTCATATTATGACCATACCATACCATATACATATTATAAATGCATGCTTAGGATGTATGATGACCGAAAGCTATCACACAGGCACCAAGTAAACTCCTAAATAAAATGAAGATTTCCTTCAAACGTTGACCCAAAAGACACGAAATGATATCATGAAGTGTTACTGTGCTATACAGCCTCGGTAGATAGATATAACGGGTCTGACTTTCATAGCTTTCCGACGGAAACGTTCCATGCACTAGCTAGAAACTGACAAAGATTGTGGGTTAAAAATTATAGTCATATGGTTGCGGTAAATTTGAGATCACCGCAGGGGTGTAGTCTAGTGCTATTCACTCGAAAAGGGGAGCTTTAAAACAACATTGCAACGTACTTCTAGATTGAAATCAGGCAAAAAGAATGCAAATTGGGAAAGAACCCGATTCATACGCTGCAATTCTACCGTGTAATATAGAAATGTGGTAAGTCCACGACTACCATGCCCACTTAAAACATGGGATTGAGCAGCCATTCAATAATTTCCTAGCGAATGTGTCATATAGTCGGAATTCTAGATCGAAAGCAACTTATAATTGCGGCTGCGAATCGTTGTCTATTGCACAAAAAATGTACGTGAGCGGCATTTTGTTAAACCGAAAAAAAACGTGACATTTCATTTAGTTCCAGCACTACTATATTCCCTAATTCTGTATACGAAACTCTCCACTGACTAAATGGGTTTTTCTAGATTTTAGATTATAGATTTTTCTAGAGTGATCGAAAAGAGTGTAAAGAATTATACTTGTCGGCAGAAAGAATTTCCTGGCATAGTACGATTAGACAGCCATGTTACAGTAATGGTGATGGGCATAGTATAGGCACGGCAACACAGAGATGTGAAAATTGATTTAGTGAAAATCAAGAGTCGCTTTTGGACTGGGTATTGATCTAGTCTATTTTGGAATATATAGTATAGTGAATGAATAATATCGAAAGGTTAATGACATTATGGTATTGTCCATAAGGCAACCAAGCATTCACACAATGTTACTGCACTTGATCAGACACACTCCACGACCTTGTCATATATGGAGAAAATACCGTGATCAGTTTTTGATTTGGGTAAAACATCGAATTCCATAATGTCGCAATTACGACCTAGATGAAGTAAATAACGGAGTGGCGGTCTCTATATCATTCGCAGCCCATATACCTCAACAAGAAAATAGTCCTGCGATACGCCAGAGCCATGCGGTAACTTACTATATTAGATAACAGGCGCAATATGGTTTCCGTAAACGCGGGCATGGATGAAATAGCGAGACGAGGATATACGTAATATGTGCCACAAATATTATATTTATTTCTATAGTCCATGAAATGCCTTCTACACCATGTTTCTAAATATGACTTTGAAATACGCGTTTCACTGTTGATCAATAACGGAAAAATAATTCTAGAAATGCGAAAACTATATTCATCTTATATTGATGATGCTTAGTTAAATCGTGTTGATGTCTTGTGAGGTTTGACCCGAAACAAAGCCTATATTTAAAGTTTTCACTCATTTGAGAAACGATATCAATACACCAGTATCGCAGTATCATGCCGCTTCGGCGTTTATTACTAAACAAACCTGAACTGGACATCTCAATGTGACTGTACTATCATTGAGTAACGATGGCAAAGGGGTAATGAGAACATTATCCCACCGTATCCAACTACTATATTAGAAATTCGATGGGGGGTGGGGGGGGGGCGTGTGGTAGGCCTACGTCAACGACATTAGACTGACCGACGCTAGGCTAATGGTGACGTAATTGCTGTGATATTTCTCTCGCGACATTCGCTTTGTTTTGATTATTACTGTGGAATACTGAGAAATATAAGGCTATCGATGTGCGTTCAACCGGAAGCTGATCTAAACAAAGATCGATGCCAATGGTCACTGAAATTGATCCTTAATCCGACTATTGAATATTTTTACGTCTAGTTGCAGACCATGATGGCGACATTATGTGTAGAATGATAAAATTTCTTACTCTTTGCGGGTGTGCAAACTGGCACTAAGCATGATTTGAATGTTGACGTTGCCTTTTCCGCATGAATTTGGTTATTGACGTATTTTGTCACGCGTATGATTCGTTGAATTCGGATTGCGAATATAAAACGAAATATGCATGTGTCCCGACAAGGCGCCACGCAAAAACGAAGTCACTATAAAGCAGGGGTCCTAAAACCTTTTTTAAACCGCGTAACCTCTCGGATTATCTGCATGTATGGCATACCCTTAGAAATATTATTGGAGTAAATGTACTCAATTAAAAGCGAGAACACGAGAAACTACGAAGTTACACTTTCAAATATCAATTCATTGAGATGCACGAGCGTGACGCTACTCCATGCGTAAATCTTTTCTTGGCAATTTTTTGCAAAGGCACGCGCAAAAATTATCTTTAACGGAAATTCCTTGCTCACCATAGTCTCAACTGTAAGTGAAAAGTAAAAGATTCTCTACTGACTTTCCGACAGGGCTGGATACAAATTTAACATAAACAATATTCTGCTTGTAGATGAGCTAACACTGAGGACTGCTATAACGAAAATCACAGCGGTAACCAAGCGCCTTCATGATAAGCATAGGCCAGGGTTCTTTTGAATTGAATACACAAATTATGACGGTTCAGTTCAGTATAATATAGTGAGCTACAAAACAGCATCTGTCATATTAGCGAAGCAATAAATATAGCGATACATTCAAAATAGTGAGTGTCAACATCTCTCGATACATTCAAAATAACCTAAGCCAACTCTAACCTTGCAGCAAACTGGTAGCTGCTAGCTCATTATTCTGGAAAGTCTTTGCAAACGTTAGTAATAATCCATTATCCGTAATCCAGTAAGGTAGCATGAGGTCGCTGACAGATGTGATTTAATCTCCGCGATGTTGTCGCGATGCAGATTCAGAGCAATTTTGAACCTAATCCGTGCAATTTATTACACCAACTCTGATAATATTGGTGTTTATCAATGTTCTGGGGCCGAGTGCTGGAAGTTATACGATTTCGTTCCTTTTGAGTGTCAAATCTGTCTGGACTAAGAGCAATGAAGCGGAACACTGCGCATAGCTAGGATTTTTGACGTAAGTCACGCAACCATCATTACTACTTTTATTTCAGCCAGTATACTATTACCCCGAAAGTACTTTGAAACGCGTTTGAATCAATAGAACCTGGTTTTCCGTTTAGATGTTAACAAGAAATTATACGCAATGGCTTGTGAATCGTAAACGAAGTCATTAGGATGTAACGATACAAAATCTCCATGCACTAGATTCCATGTCCACTCTGGTACTTATTTGGAATTCTATTTTTATTTCAAAGAAATCGAGTTTTCATTAATGAAATTATGTGACGCCATGTAAATTGTAAACGAAACGAAGTCATTAGGATACATCGATCCACATTCTCCGCGCATACAAATCCATGTAAAAATGTAACGATGCAAAATCTCCATGCACTATGATCCATGTCCACTCTGGTACTAATTTGGAATTCAATTTTATTTCAAAGAAATCGACTTTTCTATTATCAAATTATGTGACGCCATGTTAATTGTAAACGAATCGAAGTCATTAGGACACATAGATCCACATTCCACGCGCATAAAAATCACTGGCATTAATCTGGAATCCGATTTTATTTCAAAGAAATCGAGTTTTGGTCATCAACCGTACACGAAAGCTGACATTGTAACGCGTTTTATTAAGTAGCTGCCTAACTGTGTTCACAGTCGCGGAAATGCGCAATAGTCGACATCACAATGCCTATACAAACAATAAATCAGTAATACACTACTGAAACAAGGTTTCTACGTATAATCGCAATGAACCACACTGGCTGTCAAGAGTACTAGACGTAAACTAAATAACTCCTGCAGAAATGCATGAGTGTTGGCCTAACTGAAGTGGCCGAATTCACAAAGGGGCACTCTGCCTTCATTGTGAATAAGGATGTTATTTTATGCTGTTCAAAGGTAGTAACCCGGTAGCAACTTCATGAGACCGAATACAGTAGCAGAATAGGGGTGGCGTAGGATTTGAAGTCGGAGGTAGCGTAGGATTCTAATATCCAACGCTAACAAAATATACGCTGTTACATTGTACAGGATGACATTGCTCAGTTGGTCAAATCGGTTAAAAGCCACTACCCGCGATCACGCAGTCGACTCTTCGTCAACAAAACTTTTAGAAGCGTCGAACCTTGCAAGTCAGTAACTCTAACACAAGTTCGAAACCTACTAGTTTAATCATAATCAATAAACTCTAATCCATAACTCAACCCTTCAGACGAGGTTTTAGTGCTGACAATATCGCGAATAATAATAAAGCACTTCGCACCAGACGATTTATGCCCATATGACCAATGCAAGTGACTGTGCAAAACTCACAGTCGAAGTAGCCTAAAAATCCTGTCTGGCTCTCTGCGGCATTGAGGATATTTTGAAGCAATATGAATGCTGGAATACGATCAAACTGAAAACAAGACCGATGTAGTAGAATAAAACCTGACCCGTCAACACGGCGAAACGGCAATAAACTCTTTCTTTTGTAATACTTATATGTAGGGTATGACGTTTTTGTTGGAGAAGACAACTTATATCCGCCCGATGCTTGCATTGGATAGTTACATGTCAGATGTCACGCGTTAAAGGCGCCACTAATAGCCATAGAAATGGCTGCGACGATGATACTATTTACGCCAAGTATGGCAACTGGTAGGATTACCAAGCGTCAGCGTCTTGCCATGGTGATTTCCTTCAGGATTTGAGTTTCACGAGAAGTTCGCCACGACCGCAAACACAGTTATATCCAGCTGAAGTCTCACGTTCGCGTACCGTTTTTTCCCACACATATACGACGATTAACTATACGCAGGCGCATAATTAAAGTGACGGATGAAACAGAGTTCGGTGATTACTTTATCTATTCTGGATACTATTCTCTAACTTTTTGCAGCTTCTCGCAGAGGGAATAATACCTTGGCATTGGCTGTCAACGAATGCATCATATCCGATACAACTCTTTGCACTTAACCCCAACGGTAATCCCTAATCTCCCCAGGCGTTCTCCGTTCATGCACGTAATGCAGGCTACATATCAATTTAAACGCCATTACGCGATGCCGATATTGATTACAAGCTTCCAACAGTTTAGCCCGGCTTCAGAGCGTTAGATGACAATAACTACACTGCAACTAACTACTATATCATTTTTACTTGCGCGACATAGCATGATTAATGATTATGTAAACTCCCGACGCCCACATGTTTCTGACAGTTCGACTCATCGCAACTGCAATACATATGCTGACAAGATTCATAAGTACCATCCTATTTCAAGTAGCCCACGTGACGACTCCATTTACTAATCAAAACACCTCCGTAAGTTTCACGTCGTTTATCATAACAATCGCGTGAGGTGCGAGGTTGCATTAGATCAGTTCGCCGGAGGCATATGAAATTAGTCATCCTCGTCAAGAGGTGTCAGAAAAAGAATGTGCCTAACAGGAAATTAATTTGTGCATGACGTTGTTATGATATTTTGACCCCGGGTAATGCGGTCTGCGTTTGCGATATGCAAATTTTACGTTCAACTTGTGTTACTTGAGAGGTGGTCTAATATTAAGCGTGGCTACTCGAGTGAAAGTGAAATTATCATTCTATTTCATATGCACGTAGCGACTTCGAAGACATGGCATAACCACTTCAAGTAGAAGAATAAAATGAAGACATGAAAATACTCAAAAAATAACTTTCAAAAGGTAGTGTGGTCGAGCAGTTGACTGTTCTGGATTGTATGTATCGAAACTGCTTGTTGTTCAGAAAAACTCGTTTTTAACACTAGATAACCAATGCTGGCGTCACAACCGCCTCCCTCACGACCAGTATGACGTGAAATAACGCTTTCGCTAAATTTTGAGGGCTACCGGTATCGGTTTACAATACGTTTTATGTTGCAGTTATAGGCGATTGTCTTGCGTACTCAAACCAGCAAATATCGGTTCCATAATGACAAAAGTTTTGGGTAGTGGGGAATGGAGACTCGGGATAAATCTGAAGCGGGAAATGAAGACAAAAAGGTTGGGAACCACCGGTCTAGTGGTAGGGAACCACTTTGCAAAATCCAAAGCGTAAAAAATAAGTAGTTATACGTAGAACAACTACAAATCAGAAATGGAAGTAGTATATAACAGTGGCTCTCAACTTTTTGATCTCGCGAACCGGTGAAACATCAAAGCGAAAGTTGCGGAACGACGAACTTTCAAACAGCCGAATTCACTCTAAATTTAATTACGACAAATAATGGCGAGATAGCGTAGTGGTGCAACATCAGCTGCAACATCAATGCGTTGTGTGTTCGAGTCCGACCGAGGTCAACCAGAAAATTTTCATCATGCGCTTCAGGATATAAAGACCATGCAATGCCCACGCAGTTTTGCTTCAGTTAGGATATTGCCGTATGTTGAGCATAACACAATGCCAACCTATTTGTTTCATTTGAATGTTTATGATTCAGAATGAGCAGACAATGGCCGTCTACAAATGTAGGCCTACAAATTAGCCTATAAGCTGTAAAATTTCAAATGATAAGTTCGCCGACAGTGAAAAATCTACGATACAAACGACATGCAGGTTCCAAAAAAATTGAACTTTGTAAACAATTTTGACATTTTTTGACCTAACGCTACAATTTTGACCTAATTTTGACTTTTCTGACATGTCAAAAAATCGCTCCACTTATCACAGTCCTAGAAGTGGGCCGTGCTATAAGTCGGCAGCTACTGTATAAAATAAAGAAAATCGGCCTAGTGTACATCACCAAAATAGTCGACAAACACGATGAATACCGCTAACAAACAAACACATTGCGACAAGAGCATGAAACTTAAATGTAATATTGTAAACTTTATTTAATGCTGTTTTTTTATACTAAATATTTATATGTGGTTCTATTGGAGTCCTTTTACAGACCACTAACCTGATTGTGATTGTTAAGCATCCTCGAAAGAAATGCGAGTTGGCTACTTATTATATCTACTATCTATTGTACCGCCAAGTGTCGCTTAATTGCACTGTCGGAATGTAACGAAGTATTGTATAAAAGGCTCCGTAGCCTTCGCATAAAATTTGTCCGACACGAGTTGCAGGCTACTTTTAAACAATTTCTTATAGCATATGCACCAACGTGACGCACCCCCAAAGTGGACTATATCAACTCTCAATTGCGACAGCATACAAAATACATTCCAAACTTCTAAATACGTTTAAATTTTGATGTTTTATTTCTATAATCAACCAACTTCTTGCATTTTGAAATTGAGGTATAAAATTCTAATATATCTGGCGGACAGACAGGAAACTTGCCACGGACCGGTGGTCGAGAACCGACGGTCTATAACACGACCATTTGAGTGAGTAGTACAGGTTGACACAAGCTTATTTGATTGTTTGAATAAGTAAAAATACTTCGTTACTGAACAAATCGAAGATATAGAGTTCACGACTGTATGGACTATTCGATATTTTATGCGTCAAATACCCGCTACAATGAATTGATTTATCTATTTGATATTCCTCAACTGTAGTTTAAAGATAATGCACTATTTGTCGGAGGTAATACTGCTTGATTTCATTAATCGGATATTGGAATGAACACCGCTTCATACCTAGTTTAGCCTATAAACACGAACTTCTATGATAAGGCCCTACGTTGATGAGTTCACTGGATTTGGAGCGGATATGAGTCACAACTGGATAATGTGGACAAAAATGCGTAAGTTTGGAAATACTCCGTCTGGTCATGCTTGACCCTAAATACCCTTTCGATTAAGTGGCAGCTAGTTTCTACAGACCCACACTGGCTAGACATTGCGTCTCAAATATCAATTCCAGGCAGTTTCAATATAGAATCATAGATATTCATCTCCGGAGATTACATGAAGAGCGGAAATCTAATTGGTAGCAAGAGGTTGTAGCCAATGCTCCCTCTAAGCTGGGAACGTGCGCAAATGCGCAGTGCTGATACGGTCTCTGCACACAGAAAATCTAAGTTGCGCACAAAAAATCCGAAGTGATGACTTTGTTTAGTCGTTACGCACTCTTTTCCAAGGGTATGCGCAGTGAGTTCGTGAGTGTGCGCAGACTCGTCAAAAATTAGAAGGAACATTGGTTGTAGCTCTGGCATTTGACCATTGTATTGATCTTGGTACATTGTCACGATATCACAAGTTAATTAGAGATGTATTTATAGCGGGGGTTCTCTCTCAAAGCTTTTTCACGAACAGAGCCTCATTGGGGGCCGCCAGCTTCATGGGAACCGCCCCTTCCTAGAATACGTAACTATTAGAATATTCATTGAAAATGGATTCAACAAAAAATGTGTTGAGTGCCTTCATCCTCGTCCAAGCGATAAAGGTAATAACAACGCTAGAAAATTCATGCTTGCGGCTCAGTATACACGCCGTATCGAGTTACAGTTAATGCGTTGGTTACTGCGGTAAACATGTTAAAAATGATTCCATTACTGCGCTGCCGCTATATACTATGGGAGCATGAATTAACAGAAGCTAACATAAGGCCTGTCACACTCTGAATACGATTACTATTGACTGTTACAAAAATGGATATTACAAAGATTTATTATCATCCCATTCCAACCAAGAACGCACGCTTCGAATCTCAACACAATGCGTTTGTAGCACTTAAAAAGACTACCTCTAATAACTAGGTTAGATAGTTGGTGACAGCTGCAAAGCATATACTACATTAGATGCTTTGAATCACCTCAACACATGCTCAGTAATATCTAACATCTGTTCTAAATATTATACAAGCAAACTTAGTGAAAATTAGGCACCAATGCTATGTTTGCTGGTGAGAATACTTTACCGCATCTGATAAATATCGGACTTATATGACTGTACGATCGATAGCCATTTTAAATGCATCGGTAGGTTCATAACGAGGATATTAGATCATAATATTGATTTTCGATCTTAGACAGTGTATATTTATGACGTTTGGCGCGGTTCCCAATGTTGTGAATCAGACACCAACGAAAACAGAGTACTGTGGTCATAGCTAATAGTGAGCACATATAATCTACAGATCAGTATTATAGTACACTGTTTTCATTTTGTAATCCTTGTAGCAATATCTACCTGAACCCCTATCGCCTCCACATGCTAAAGACTAAAGAGATTACTATGCTACTAGAACAACGACAGGTCATGCAAGATTGTTTTAGCAGATCAAAGAATTATTATGAATAGTTTCTGACCCCTGACGAGTGCCAGCCGAAAATATTCGGGTTTATTTCAATATGAATATACTATTCATTTGTATATTGAAGTTCTGTACCTTCAAGAAGCTCTTTGAATACATTTCTTTGTATACGAGAACATTCGAACATATACTGTGCACTGTGCAGTGTGCATGGTACGCAACAGCTTTGCCGAACGGGATAAACATTCGATCCGCTCATCAAACTACAAAATGATACTTTTTTCGTCGCTATATTTGAACTCAATAAACCAATTAAGCTTTATCGGAAAGCAGTGATGACCGAGAAAATACGTTATGATTAGGGCAAGTTTTTGCAACTTTTGCAACTTTATTTTACAGCTTCCTGCAGCTTCCTAAATACTCGTAATATATGTAGAATGCTGTTTTAAGCTGTTCGAAGGAATCTTAAAGTGCAACTTTTTGCAACTTTTGTCCATATTTTTCATGCAACTTTTTCGATTTTTCATGAAAGTATTTTCGATGTTGGTGAAATACACGTCCAAATTCGACTGAAACACCGTAAATCAGCACCGAAGTAACGCTTTTACGGGTATTTTGGGAGCTCAGCCGAAAAATTGACCTATTTTTTAGTCAACCGAGCAAAATGTGGTCAAAATGCAACTTCTGCAACTTTTTTCGAAAATAAATGAATAAATGCAACTTTCCACGGATTTAACTGCAACAAAAACTTGCCCTAGTTATGATTTAAAACAACGCATCTGAAGACTTTGGTCGATCTTGGTCGGACTCGAACCCGCAACCCTTTGGGGTTGCAGCCGCGGATTATACCACTGCGCTATTTCGCCACAACGAATCGATTGTATTCGCAAAACCAGTTTCCTATTCGGACGTGGGAAAGTAATTTCCGTGAAATTCCAAGTTCCGTACGACCTTCGAATAACTGTCGGATCAACAACGGCTTTGGATTTGGGTTTGCTACGAAATGAAGTCATGATTCGCACTTAACTGCTAGAAGTCCTGTTGACAGATGAGCGCAATCAAATTTGCAGTCTGTTAGTCTATCCATCGGACTCGCATCCATCGTACTCGGATGCAGACCTTAGCTTTCTGTTGACTGCATGGATATCGATAAAGAGCGAGTCAGGGAAGCCCACTTGTTAAATTGTTTCTTGGGAAATATCCGAAAATCGATGATCTTATTGATCTAATATCCGTGTGTATACAAATATCGGTATTCGCATGTCAATACCCAACCAACCGCTATCTGACATTAGTTTTGAAATTACTCCTGATCTCCCAAGAACCTGTCAGCCAAAGTCAATTTGATAAGCTACGACTAAATTCGTCCATTAACAAGGTCATCGTATTTTTATGTCAACGATATTCAATTATGCAAATCCCTCATTAGTTTTGTCAGCACTTTTATTCGTCTAGCTGCGAGTTTCATTGCTTCTAATACAGTAATCAGCTAGGGTAGAAACAGTGCAAACCTCGCCTTATAGCTCTCAATTGGTCGCGCCAATGTTGATCTATTCATGCAAACAGATTCTCTCCGCACATAAAACCATCTCATCGAAATAAAAGTTTATCTCGCACTACCTCAATGCATTCGGCTGTCGTACTTAACTGCGCTATTATATGGCTCGGAGGTGATTGCCTACAAAACTGATACGATTAACGGATAACCCATGCATGTGAACTGCGTGCGCACTATCGACCCTCGTTTAGCAGGAGGTATCCGAATATCATTCATCATCGTAAGTACACAAGTCATTGCACACCAGAATCACGCCATCGGTCAATCGCTGCCGCAGTGTTGCTATTCGTGTTAACTATACATACGAGGCTGTGAATGCAGTCACATGCGAGCGTGTGGTCATTGTAACTGATGAGATCTCATCATTCACTGTCTTTAATAGGTTGTGCGCGGTTGGTTGGAAGAATGGAAGAATAATTCTTTACTTTGATAATAATCTTGCAACTGCATTGGACGCTTCTGTTGGCACAATACGCCCGAGAAGACTGTTAACTATATGCTTGCATGAGTGCATAGTGCATAGCCTACTCAAGGATATCTAATGGAGATATCCCTGGTTCATACTACATAGCTACGCGCATAATCATTGAATGTATATTGCTCTGGTCTGAAGCCTCGCAAGCGAATATAGGGAACTCCGACTGCGTTATCTCCATGCCGGTATCCATTTGAAATATTACATGTTCATACCGCCACTTAAATTATATATACTTGAACTTTCAAAAATGGTAGATTGACGCCAGAGTTTCGAAACTTGGACACAAGTCGATTTAATATGAGATAAGGATAAATTCATCTCTGCAGTAGCGAAATAGTACAATGTGTAATGCTAAATACAGGGTCGACAGGATTTGGCCAAACATAGTATTATTTATGTAGCTCTGTTAGTTTCCAGTTTTGATTTTCAAATCTCACCGGATTCTGTGTCCACATCATTAAGGTTCTCCTAACCGGATTTCAACACACCTAATAAAACGCTGTGACATTTCAGGGACTATGATTGCGACTCTAACCAACTAGATATGGATAGGGCTGCAGCTAAAACAAACAGTGTTTGAAAACACTTTGTTTAAAACATGTTTTAAACAGTGTTTTATACGAAGGCTTTTTAAAAAAAATGTTTTTTTTAGTTGTAAAATTATGCCATAATTGTGTAAAAACTTTCCAAAAAACATGATGCATGAGCCTACGGGCAATAAACACCACATATAGCCAACGTATATCGTTGTGGGAGGATTGGAACCCTCAAAATAGTCGGTTCAACAGCTATGGTACATATATTTCGTCAGAGGCGGTATATTTACCCAATATTTTCAATTGTCAATGTCAATCCACTATAATGACACAATCTAATATTCGTGACGTCATGGCTTAAAAAAAACATGTTTTGAACAAGGGCCTTGTTTTAAACATGTTTGTTTTAAATTGATTTTTGTTTTAAATGCAACCCTAGTTATGGAAGAGTGTTGTTTGAGATGTTCGATATGTTTCTCATAACTCACATCCGGAAAACTACGATTTTGAGAAGTGTCACTTGCTTCGAATCAGGGTATTCCATTTGATATCAACACACACACGAACAGCGGTTGAAACGCAATTACATCGTCTTCATTCCGTGACGGTACACACACTCCGCTAAAATTCATCATTTGTTAGGCTTAAGACCACCTTAAGCTCTGAGAGCATTGCAAATCTGCTATGCATGGTTTTCGGCCCACCGCAATGTAGCGTTAAAATGAATGTTATAGGTTAGGTTTCACGTAGACTGGCATATGTGTCAGTTCATGATCGTTCCACCTAGCGCAGGGGTGATGTGCAAACTACGGTCCCGCAACACCGTTTTGTGCGGCCCGTGAAACATCAAGAGACTAATTAAAAATATTGATAAAATGTGTACTACAAATTTAATTATTGCAGGGACTTGATTAAACATTTTCCTAATCTATTTCACAATGTTAGTCATAAGTTATATTCCTATATAGCAGGGGTCGGGAATCTTTTTTGTCGGAAGAGCCAGATTGGCCCTATTTTTTCCATTATAACTCTCAAAGAGCCATACATGCCGATCAACTGTTACGTCACAATTGAAAATTCGTGACATCGTGGTCGTAATAATTTGAACTCACTGCACGGGATTCATCGTAGGCGCCTCATTTTCTCTGTAAAAACTGGTAATTATTGTTCGAAAATAAAGCTCGAAGCGAGAGATAAGGCACAGACAGTCCAAGTCTTACCATTGATAACGCATATTCATCGTGAATAGCCTAAAATTTATTATAACTGATATTAATCGAATGTAACTGTCACACTAATTCCGAAAATCTAAACAATTCGCTGAAATATTGATCAATTCAGTACAAAAATAAATATTTGGCAAAGAGCCATATCTTATACCCAAAAGAGCCATATATGCCTCGCGAGCCACAGGTTCCCGACCATTGCTGTATAGTCTTTTTTGTATTTCATTGGTGGCGCGATAGCCCGACCTCAAGGTCCAGCCATTTTAAAAGGTTTCAATCGCTACTCATCAGAGATAGACGAAAGGAAATGACTTTTTTCGGGTATTGTAGATTACCCACTCCAGCAAGTTTATTACTTTTCGTGTGTACTAGGAAAACCGGATTCAATCCTGTTGTAAAAATCGGGACAACCGACTTTCAGCCCTAGTTTTGACAGATAGAATCCCATCAATGTTTCTGATGCGTGTACGATACCATCAAATCGATTTTTGGTTGGTTTAAAATATCTCCATTTCCTTACTGTAACCAAATACTAATATCTCGTTTTGGCTCATAAGCGGAATTTTATATAGTACGTCCGGTAAATAGATTCGGATGTTCAATGCGACCTCCAGCTAAAAGGTTTGCCCACCCTTGATCTAGCGGAAGCCAGTCGGATGACTATAATTCACTATTTTACTAGTTTCCAGAGAACTACGAGCCAACTTCGTTTGATAGATGATGCAGTGTCGGTAAAGCATGTTATTGCGTAAAGATTTCCAACTATACATCGTGATCGATACACCTATACTTTCGACCTCACAAGCAACGACGCGGTGATACATCTTCCTAAACATTATCGCACTGACGGATAATTTCTATCGTTACTTCGCGCCTTGGTCGACATGCCGTGTAGTGACGATATGCAACATACTATGCGATGTATAGATTGATCAAATAATAGCGACTTATTCCAACAAATCGCCTGCACACACTGAATACAAAAGCATATATCGTGCTGTCTTTTCGCGAAATTGCCTGTTGAAGTCGGAAGGCATTATTTGATTATGGGGCACGGAAGTCATGGTTCATTGTTTCAGTATAGGTCACGTACGTCCTCTGATCTATACAATATACATCTTATAATTAACATACCCCACTAGATTTACAGTACCTACTTCACTAAAGTATAAACGAGAGCCCTAGTTTAATGAAATAGTCATGTCGTCGTAAGAACGCATTCAATTATTCTGCACTGAGACGTTAGATTTCGTATGCCTTGTTGTCTAAATATCAGCATGCCAGCCATAGCGCACTGTGTTCCTTTTTCAGTATTTCGCCAAGCGGAATCCCCACTCAATCTGTACTGACCTCCGTTATCGCAATGTCCCACTCTTTGAGCCCATAAATCTACATTTATCACCAATCAGCCCCCGTATAAAATACAAAGATAATACAACAGAAAAACGTGTTTTAATGGAACTTGAACTGTGGATAGCAGACCACTACTCAAAAAGATGATTGATATTGATCACCATAATAACATGCACGTGGACTCGTGGCGACGACAATGATGCTTTCAACGATGGCAAATAAAATACTCATCGTGCTTCCTACGTCCTGTGTGTGCTACACACTGAGCATATTCGTACAACATCACTTCACAAAAGCACTGAGCAAAATCCAACTTGAGTTGTTCAAAAGCAATTTCCTAGCAGTAACATAATAAAAACACTGGTCAGGCAATGGTTCGCCAGAAATCAACCTCCATCCAATGTGGACGAGATCCGCAACACATGGCTTTCACGTGTGTTATACATACTGAATGTACGGCATAATTGGATGGATTTGATGTTCTTTATTTTAAGACTAGATTCGTTATGACTTTAAGATTTAGTATCAGCCACGACGTGTGACTCCGACTTCACGACAATCTTCGTCGTAAGTACATTTTTGCTTTGTTTCGACCGTAGCGAGATGTGTGAAGTGGACACCAATTTTTTGTCTTTGGCATCGCTAGCTTTTCCGTTGGCAGCGCTCGATTTACGGCGTCCGCTTCTACTCCTGAAGCTAGGGTAGTTGAAAAAGAACGACGTAAAGTTGTTACTAAATCTCTCGTTTCCTGAACTCTCGTCTGATGGGAGGGTATCTCTCGCTTCGCTTTCTTTACCGTTATCTCGCGTGTTGTTGTTTTGAGTGGCTTGCTTCTCTCTGTCGTCAGAATTGTCACCATCACTGATAGCGAGGACATCAACTATTGGAGGTTTCATCTCTATCTCTTTACGGGACGGATAACTCTTTATTCGTATACTGCCTACGTTGCTTCCGGTAATGCCCGCGTTGGAATGTCTGTGCAGTGCCACCTCTGTTTTAGAATTGGAGTGCAATATGCCTTTACCGCAACAGTCGTACATCCAAGGGAAAAGCATACGACGCCACCGTCTGAACGTGGTTATGATGCACAGGATGTTAATGATCAGGTTGACGTCGTACATCACGACGAGGGCGAAGACTGCATTAGGGAATAAACTGTACACTCCCTTCACCCCGAACGCGATGCCGAGGTCTGTCACAATGCAGACTCCTGATAGCACGAACGATCTTCTGATCAGGCGTAAGAGGGAATTGTGGCATCTGACGTTGAGGTTTCTTGCGGAACGAAGCTTGCTGTCCATGATAGGGTAGAGGAAGAGTGCCAGAAAGGAACTCTGAAACAAAATAACACATTGTTTGATATCTGTCGTTTGATATTCCGTCGTGCTGATACTGTCAGGTCGAGCTAGTAAGATCTACATTCCAGAAAGTCCTATCAACCCGTGTTGAAGATGTGTGAGTCAAAGTCCTGATATTGATAGTGTCAGTTGCTTTTAAATCTATTTGGCGTAATTTCAATATGGTTTGAACCTGGACTGCTACAGAATGTATGGATGTATTAAAATGATACTTAGACTGATAATGGTATGAATGAGCTATATAGATGATTGACGCACCGCACACCACGCACTTGGTAATATCATGCTAAAACATGCAAATGTGACTTTTGTTGTTGTTTGTTGTTCATGGAGCTACTATATCAATGACTATTTTACATCTGAGAGATACTATTTATGTTCACGATTCCAGAGCTCCCGATATAGATCACGACAAGACGGCACTTACGCCAATCAGATGCCGATGTGACGGCGGTGTGAGTGAATTTGAAATGTAAATATGTGTCTAAATTTCAGTTAATATAGATATTTAAATCCCAAATCCATCTTACATCCCCCCAAAACCAGATAAAATGCCACATTGTGGCGTTGGATAACCAAATACATATCACTAAAACACATAATCGGGCTCATTCCAATTAAAATCAAACCGAATCGAATCCCACATTGTTTGCTTTATCATACTGTGATCACACGTCACTTGTCGCGTTTAATTGCTACGGAACGATCACGTTTCCATCTAGGGATTAGTGATATCTGATTTGAATGTAGCCAAATTTGGTGTGCTGCCTTATTTTCGGCTACCTAACAATTTAATCAGTCAATCCCCGTATAATCCGCGAAAGAATGATTTTAACCACCCCAGTGGTCAGCTCTGGCTTTAATTGAAGCTTGATCTCACGAAGTTCTGAAGATCGACAAAGCATATATACATGAGGCAGCCAATGTTGTGATCAAAGCTATCTCGCACCACGATGAAATCGAAATTCACAAACATATGTACCTGGATAGCGCTCGCTAGCAATCCAGCGATGGTGTTAACTTTGAGTCCCTGCGACGGCACAATGTCTGGATCATCGGTGACGTTCACCGCCACAATGTCCTCAGGCGTACCCTCCTTCGCGAATCTGGTATTGCACACTCTCCCGGACGCGCTGTTATGCGGTTCCACCACGAACAGCACCATCGACACGATAGTCACAATGATAAAGCAAAATATGGTCGCCCAACTGACGAACCGCACCGTGCGGTCGTAGAGGTGCTTCAACGCTTTGTTGGAGTAAAATATTCTCTGAAAAGCAGTAATATATCTCAATTATCTCTTGGCAAATTTTAGGATCATGGTGATTGCAAGTTGCACAGTTGTACTATCCTAATCAGGTTGTTTTGGATTTAGACTGATACTTCCACTTCTGCGCCAACGTTTTTAAGACAAAAACACCTACTCTTTAGACCAGCGGTTCCCAACCTTTTTCGGCGCATATTTACGGATTCGAAAAAGAGGACATGTAAAACTCTGGTCGTTGGTGAATTGACTAAAAAAGGATCATTTTTCAGAGAAGGTGCTCTAAACATTCGGTTTTCGCTTCTACATTTTGATAAGTTGACTTTTATGGCTGGTTCACTTTCGCGTTATATGCAGAATAGGCCGTCTTCACGTGCACTTTATGGTCGTGATAATTAAATATATATCACTGGACGTTCTATCATTTTCGCCCCCTTTGGTGTTTTCACGCCCTTGTTTCTCAAAGTCGCCCACTGGTGGTCGATATCGCCCTCGTTGGGATTTGGGAACCACTGCTTCTGCTTCAGACTTTGTATTTTGTAAATGGAAACTAGTTTTGTCGTAAGTTTTCATGAAATAGTCATACCGATACCGACTGCGTAATATAGCCCGTGCACCTCCGTAACTGAAATTGTTTACTACAATTTCAACTTTACTTGTTGTGTCATCAATAATTTTAATTTAGTCGTGAAGATTCGCCCTGCTATTCCTAAGCAGTATCCTCCAATTGAGTGCAAAATGTATGCGATCCTTCAACCAAATATAATCACTATTGCTTGAGTACTTTTCCGATCATGATTTTATGCTTTTACTTGAAGCAATTTCGGCGTATCTCAGAAATCGTTACTTCTACCTTTACTTGAATAGCAAGGACGGCTACTTTGACCATCTCCGGGTATGTGTTGTGTGCGATTGCGCTTCTAAATACATATTCGCGTGGCTAGTTTTGAAGTCTCTATTTCCTTGTAGGTACATCGCTAATATATCCGCCGCCTGGTGTTGTAGGAGTCGGTATGAGGTAGATTTATGGCTCGTATTATGAGCAATTGTGCATTGACTGGAGGGTCAACCGCTGCGGTTAATTTGAAAGAAATCTAGTCATCATTTGAAAGAAAAAAGTTTCATTCATGCTTCGTGAGTTAAGTCTGCGCTCTTAGCTAAAAGACTGTGTATTCGCCCCATAAAGGGTACTACACGAAAACAGAGAACCTAACTAATAATTATATCGCGATTATAAATGCTACCTTCCTACGTTTGATAAGTCTGAGGTATGTTCTGGATTCGTGTATCACGGGTGTTTATTCACACCCGTATATCACACACATTCACGCACATTTTCGCTAAGATTGTGGTGGCATTCGAACAATTGGTACCATTTCTGTGGTTAAATTCAGGCAGAATACGAGCTTAAAAATGCATCTTTTCTCCTGAAGCCCATGTAGCCGAATATAGGTCATATTACTCACCTGCCTTAACCAGAGGAATAGGTAGATGGGAAATAGCGATACGAGATACAGCGCGATGCTTATGTTCAAAAGGATAGCGCACTGAGTCTGCGATTGCCATCCAGTAAACAACAGCACTTGGTTGTTCGTGAATCGTATAATTGTGCATATCACGGAGAAAATGCACATTTTCTCCAGCCATCTGCTTCCTACAGATTGCCCTGAAAAATATAACACAAAGTATTAAATGTGGGGAATGAGTATTCGCATTGACTTCAAATGGCATCTAATTAGCACAGGAAATGCGTTTTAATGTATGGCAGGTTAGATGCGCATCAGCTGTTTACCATCACATTCGCGTTGGCGTAATAAGATTTGTCGATGTAGCGGTTAAAATTGGCATGATGGAGCATATGACGCATGCTATTAGGTATCGTATAACAGTACATATAAGGACAAATACATAGGAATGTACCATATCAATCACTGTTTCAAACTCTATTTGAACCAATTTCTAGAAGTAGACTAAAATATGACCGAATAATCGCATCGTGGCATTGCGATTACTTTGCATTTATCATTGGGCAAATATGTGCTGATTGACATCTCCAAACAACCGCCCAATAACCATTCCTATTTGGTAATTTGAAGTACTACGGGTAATATATTTCAGTTATTAAGAAGATTTAAACACGATGATTCGGTTCGACCGCACTAATATCGTGATTGTTTCGAATCGGCATTTATTTGACTTTACACGTCATACAAAAAGGGGTTTCTCTTGGAAATAGTATCCATGTGTAATATACTACATCACAACTGCAGTTCCAATTTGAATCTGGGTATGATATGAGTAATATGCTAGGCGTCGCGATGCAAAATACGGACGCGCAACCAGCGTCAGGACACGACTTGCAGTGATAAATTTCGCTGCGTAAAACTATGCACACTTGCACAAATGTATGCTACTGAGATGACGAAAGCAACATAGAACCGTTGCAGTGGCATTCAGCAATTCTTACTAGCAATGTGAATCGCTCTATGGCGAAAACAGCTTTCTTGACTACAAATAGTCACTCTAAAGATTCTGGCGGTGGTTCTCAACCTTTCTGACCACGAGGCACCGTCTCAAAGGAGAACAAAACAGTTCGCAGCACCCTAGCACTTCAAGCATCATGAGCCTTGTATCCTAAATGCTATCATATGTGGGCAAATTGGCGTCTCAACGCCATACACGATTCAGGCCTCCCCCTTACCTCGCTGTGCTCACCATGTCGTAACAAAAAATGCCCAGAAAAATCCAATAGGCACCTGTGAGACCATTAAAATACGGACTTATCTCTGTTGATGAGTAAACTTGAAATTGTCAAGTGACCTTAGACCTGTGGTTCTCAACGTGGGCGATATCGCACCCCGTTGGGTGATTTTGAGAAACATGGGGGCGAAAATGCCAAAGAAGGCGACTGGGGGGCGAAAATGTTAGAACGTCCTGTGAGATATATTTAATTACCACGGCCAAAAAATACACAAGAAGACGGCTTATTCTGCATATGACACGAAAGTTGACTAAAAAAAGATCATAACTAGGGCGATATTTTTACATGTCAAAATAAGTCAAATATTTGTCAGAAATATAGCGATAAGCCAAAAAATTGTTTACAAAGTCAAAAACTGGAATTCTTCCTATGTCCAGATTTCGTTAAAATGAAGTTTTTTTCATGTGAAAATTTGTCAGTTTCCAAGTCGAATAAGTTTTTTTTCCGGCCAAACTACTTCGTAAGGTCAGACAGATTGAACCAGAAATGAAGATTAGTAGTACAATTCTAACATTATGTGGGAAAACATCTAATTTACATACATGAGGTCAAAATATGGTCAAAATTAAGTGTCTTTAAGGCGATATGAAAATTGTGATTGTTTAGGTCAAAATCTTCAGTTTTTAGGTTAAAAGAATCGCCCCGGTAATAACTAAATGTAAAATGGGCGCGCAAACCAGTTTTCAGAGCACCTACTCGAAAAAAATGCCCTTTTTTTGAGTCAATCACCAGCGATCAGAGTTCGACGAATAAATTTCCCGTATATATCTTCTATTTTTTGGATCCGTGAATATTGGGAGCGAAAATTTGAGTCGAGCTTGAGAAGTGGGCGATTATTCAAAAAAAGGTTGGCAATCACTCTCTTATACCGTGATGATAACGTGATGGTGTCACATGACGTAACTTAAATACTATCCACTGCATCAATAAACGAATGGGGTAGATGTCGCAGCCTTTGCCTTTCGACTGAAATCACGTGATCTCGATCATCCTATATTTAAATTATTGACAGATCATCATAGGCATTTCCAATTCCATGTCGGCGCCTTTGTTTTCGTTATTTTACAACTATATCTAATTCGATTGAAGCAGGTCTCGATAAGTGAGGTTAGTACATAATCAGCAATGATGTGCTAATTTGTGGATGTTGTTGGTTTGAGAATTTGTTTTTCATAATTAGTCAGCCACTGATTGAGAAAGACTTTGCGTCAGTTGGTTGTGCTAACATAGCAATACCCACCACAACGGTATTCCTACCTGAGTATATTCTCCGACTGCGTTGTACCGTGTAGAAGTGACTCAGGGCGTATAATATGTACAGAGCTACGATGAAGCATGTGGCTTGGATAATTTCGCAAACGATCCATTCCGATGTTGAAAAGGGATTGTCGTATGATGGTTGTATTATTTCTGGTTGGGTTGCCGGATTGTATCCACCGCTGCCCTCCGTGTTGTGAACAGTCTCGCTAGTTTCTGTTATCTCCCGCATAGTTCTTAGTTACGTTCTGTTGGGATAACACACGCCTTGGCGTGGTTTAAAAGAGAAAATAACCTGTTGAAATGAAGCATGTTAATTGTACGTGAGTGTCGGATGGAGACAGGAACGCAATTGGCTTGACATTGGTACACTGGATGCCAAATATTTGTCAGCAATAGAGAGAGAGAGAGAGAGAGAGAGAGAGAGAGAGAGGGAGAGGGAGAGAGAGTGGGAGAGAGAGAGAGGGAGAGCGATAGAAGGATAACGATAGAGAGACAGACAGACAGACAGACAGACAGAGAAACATTTATTGTTTTGTTAAACATAAAATACGAAAGAAGGTGGCGATATGACCTATGAAGGTCATGTTACTCGTCACCTCCGTGACAGTGAAGTAATCGAGTGTAATAATTGAAAAAATATAACAGTGGGCAGTCTGCAAGATAGAAGAAAATAAGAAAAACAAATATATAAAACAAAGACGGTAGCCATGGTGAACTACTAGTTAAAGCATTATGAAATCAATAAATACCTAGGCATTATATATCCGTCAACGGGTATAGACTCTCGGATAATATTTTAGTTAGAAAGATTGCAAGAAGGTAATCCAGGTATTGGGTTTTAAATTCATGCTGAGACAATTCTTCGATACATTCTTGTACGCTATTTCAAACGCTTGGGCCCACATATTCAATAGACCAGTGCTTTTCAACCTTTTTAAGCTCCATTCGCCCTTTTTTTTAAATAATTTCATTCGCACCAGTCACCGAAATTTCGTACACGAAAAGAAAATGAAGAAATTTATCACTTTTGTATTCGAAGTGCTTCTTGGAGGTACAGAGCTTCATTATTTTGCATTCAGCGTATTGTATTATTGATTAATCAAGCACTAAAGTCACTGCAGTAGAAATATCACAGATATCGCACTCCCGTTGTTTTCAAGAAGTTCGTTGCATTTTCCGGGGGTATCGTGCAGTGATTTCCTTCGAAGCTTAAAGAGCAAACCCAAGAGCAATATTCACTCGCTACAATATCACTTTGCCACTAAATGTGAATGTGTTCGCATTTAGAACGCACAAAATAGTAAAACTCCACTTGAATCGTAGCATCAATGTTGAGACTAGCACCTTTGATTCATTTTCTGACAACATTCGAAAAGATGCTTCGCGTAGCTTACTAAGGTATGTTAGCCGATTGGATGGTACGGTGGGCGTTGAAATCAGAAATGTATTGCTATACAAACCCACACAATCCAAGTAATTGATGACAGTTATTTATGGATAAGCTTAGGCTTCATTCACTTCTTATCTATGCAGCACACAAATCAACATATCTTTCAATAACAGCGTTCGGCATCCTTGTGTTGTCAAAGCCAACACTTGCACCTTCTTGAATATTTATTACTTACATAAGATTCATGATTAACACACAGTTATATCGGCCCGGGTAGCCAACTTAGGGATGGCTCTTAGGTCAATCGTACAATATTGGAAAACTGACTGAAATAATGCCAAATTATCGTTACTATCCCGCATATCCTTATACATAAAGAGTAATACGGTTCAGCAGTCTAATTAAGCTTAACTTGGGCTGCAGAACGAATATCGTTAGACATACGGCTTGGTGGATTTGATTTTGCTCTGCAGAGGGTGCTCACTGCTCAGAGTGCTTACTGCTCAAGTGCTCATCTGCTCAAGCTAAATCGGTAAAGTTCGGAATATTACAAAATTTGTAGTACAAAGGCAGTACGAACACGAACTAGGCAAACTTTCCCCACGGATCAGCAAGCTTAGTGGCATCACCAATATGTTAGATATAGGCCTATGCCTTTACGATATAGACTTGGCTTGAGATCATCAGTCCAAGAACAGGAAAGCGTGTCTAAGCCTAAATGGTGGAGTTCGCATTATAAACAGGCCATTGCACTGGTCAGTGGATAAACTGCCCAGTGACCTGATAATTCGATATGATGCAAGATAAATATTCATTGGACTTAAGACACTAATGTGCTTACACCAATTTTATTTTCAACAGCCTCTAATCCTTGGTTAGGTAGGCTACACGAGTAAACAACACTTGTTATAGATCTAATGTGCTAATTGTTATAGTTGAAGAAACGCTAAATTCTGCTGTTAACCAATATGAATGTGTGCCAAAATTCCAATATTTTGCATTCAAGTATGCCAAATGTCAACACTGCGGCACCGGCCACTATTACCTACATTCCTGCAAGGTCCGTATAAAACAGGGGCGGGCACCTTCTCCGTCCGGCGGGCCGATAGGGGAACATGAAGATAAGGCGGGCAGGATTTCTGAAATTTTTATGAGTTCAGGGGAGCTCCCACGTGGGAACTCGCCACAGATCCATCCATCCTACCCGGCACTACCCTTCGTACATACAATTCAAAGACGAACACATTCTTGCAGTTGCGAACTATACCTGGTATTGGGAAACCGATTCACGGGCGAGCCCAAATCGGTGATATGAAATCATTGTGTATGTCGCTTCTAGTCACGCCAGACGCGATAATTTGTTGATTAAATGAATGAATTTGATTAATGATATTAGTGTGGGTATAAGCAAGTGCGTTCTTCGAAAATTTACGACACGTTCTCATAATTTTGAACATTGGTCATGACGTAAGAATATATATTAATGCTCTTGTCGCACATTATTCACTTCTGGTGGGTTCATTCTTATTAATTACGCCGTTGGAAACTCTTTCAACCCCACAGACTCGGGCTATTTTAGTGTATCTATGATACTTTATTTTCACAATGAAGATATGCACGTAGAGACACTAAATCGCGCGAAGCGCGCGAATTTTTTTAGTCTGAATCCATCTGCCCAAAAATATTGTACTGTTTATAGATATTACGAATATTCTGCAAAAATTTGGGAATGGCATGGCCCCATTTACCCCTGGCTACGCCTAAGCGGTGAACATCAGTTTTATTGGAACGTCACTTTGTTTTGCTAATGATGTTCATCGTCCAAAATGTTTGCGCCTAAATGCCTGTAGACGGCGACGCGGGCCACTTCATCACTTATGACCACGATCTGTCGGCAGGCCGGATAAAATACCGTCGCGGGCCGGATCCGGCCCCCCGGGCCGTATATTGCCCGGCCCTGGTATACAATATCCATACACGGTGGATGTTTCCGAGCAACTTATACCGATTCCACTCCTTCTTTTTTCCATGCGGTGACGTAATCCTCTCGCGCGGAAATAGTCTCTCAAACTTTGCAATATACTATACAGATACACGCATCGTGAGCGTTCCTCACTTGTGAACTGGAAAAGCCTAGCTACCAACAACTCTTTAGAATTTCTTCCAAACGACAAAATTTACGGTCTCACTGTACTTAATATCGTGTTAAGTTTATTTGAATTATTCCACGTCGGAAAAAGTGGGAAACATGGACAATTTTCATTCGCACTCATCCGGATTTTTCAATCGCGCTATTCGCACCACGCTTGTCATTCGCACTGAAATATTTTTCATTAGCACTAGTGCGAACCGTCACACAGGTTGAAAAGCACTGCGATAGACTGTTGGATCAGTCTAGAGTTCATGCGGAGAAAGGGAAACTTATTTTCATGAAGCCTAAATGCATAACGTACAAACATCAAAATTAAGAATAACAAAAAACAAACACAGTACTCGGTACGATCGATACGACCTTTCGCGGACAACTATAGTCAACATAACGACAGGTATGGCTACATAACATTAATGAATGTTGTAGCTACAGAACGAAATTTTATGCTTACTAGTAATCTAGTTATTGCTTATCGAATAAAAAAGGTACACAATTCGTTCATATCTAATATCTATGTTACCGGTTTCGTTACGTCAGGGTTTTACTAACGCGTTAAAGGTAAAGTTGCCGGTCACGTGACGATGACGGTACCTGTATTACATCAACAATGCCATTTTATGCTATAAGCAATTTCGTGTTTATCCCCATAGGCAGGGCTTAATCACTCGGAATACGACCTTAGCTATAGATTTCGGTAACGCAAATGCAGCTCACATGACCATCTAATCAGCAGTCAAAACTAATCATTATTTACCAATCGAATCTAATTCTAACCCAAGTCTACATTACTAGGCTGATCAATCTTAAGTACAAAAGAAATTTCATCATATGCATAGCCATATGCAATCGTACCTGTGGCAATATTATTGTGGGATCTCGTTGTGGATCGCTATCGCTACGTTAATTGCTTCCGCACTGACACTGACAGATCTAGATGCGTAAAAGAATGCCGCACACCCTGTTACTCTACCTGACATTATATGAGAAAGCTTCTGCACCAAGTTTACTCAAAAGATGCCATAATACTGGCTCTGGCAGTAAAGTAAAACCTCGAATGAGCCTGTATGCTGACAACTTTCCTGCAGAAAGCCGTGTTGTAGCAGCATGTCAGCATTTATGTATCCAAATCTGCACAGTCAGACAGTCCGATTATCTGGTCGAGAAATACTGACTTCTCTACGCGCCATTGTCGATATTTATCCCATTACGAATTATTACATATCCATGCGAAAAAAGAGACGATTTATTACAGTATATTCATTGAAGTGATTTATTTCGTGCTCGTGGATGGCCCATTGACCTACCGCTTTTCTCACCAATAGCGATTACGTTGATTTATGCATCCCTGCGAAAGTATCTCCAAGCGAAATATCGTTCTGTGTTTTACGAGGTACTTACTGCTGCACCCAACTATATCAGTAACCGACTTTGCAAGTTTGAATCAGTTCGCTGCCTGTTTTGAACTGCTAACCACTAAAACACAGCTATCAATAGTCATCTTTTTTGTCTTGGGATATAGGCCTATATACAGCATTGATAAACGGTTTTGATTGGTAGAAAATCTAAGTTTGAACATGAAAGTAGGGGATTCTCCATGGACATAGGAAAACATTTTAAAACCATTTAGGATTACATAATATCTTTTATGCCCATGGGTAAATAAGCTTTTCTGAGCCATGTTCACGTTCACGTACTCAGAATATGATAGATAGATACCTGAAACTTCTATCATCTATGCAGTGCATGGTATTGTAGGAATGGCTAGTAGGCTTATCACTCGCAATATAACGATACGATTTCACACAAGTCGTATAAGCCGCCAAACTCTTAACTGCCAATCAATGACACATTCAATGGTCCACACATGGACTTTGGAAAATTGTACACTTCCAATCACCGAATTGAAATGCCGCAACTGATGGGAGCTCCTCCATCCAGAAAACCGATTTTAATGCGAAATGATCGTCACAATGTCACAAACCTTCAAGATCAGATGTTAACATTTCAGGGTAATAACCGCCTGACTGCACCTGAATGTCGCGATATGTATGCGCTGCTGTTATCATGTTTGAGATAACATATCCTCCATCGGGCAATGGTATTAAGAAGTCGGAAATATAAATGATATATGAAGAGTAGATGTAGATGTACTCATATTTAGTCTAGCTGCGCTTGAACTCGCTGATGCCTCACCAGTTTACTAAGAGTATAACGCATTATCAATTTCGGACGGAAAATTCGCTTAACCACGAGACACCATATTTATCAATTCGCCGGTTCTGGTGAAGTCAAAGTTCAAGATTCCGATTTCGACATGTACTATTCCGAAGAATAACAAAACAGATAAAACCTGATGAATTGCGAATACAAGTCACGCGTTTCACCTTAACTCTGTTGACATCAGTATGCATTTCCATGGTACCTTGTTTCTAAAGATATATCTGTTGTAGAAATAACAACCTGGATATACAGAGTTATTCTGAAATGCTGCTACAGAAATCCACCGATTCAAAGTTTGAGGTCAAGTATTGTCAACATGGAAGCGATCAGTCTTGAAATAGGATTGATAGCAATAAAATAAGAAATATTACTATTTACAAAATTATGCAGATATATGACATTGGTAAGGCGCTGTAGTGTTTCGATGTTATTGAAATTCGTTACTTTTACGTTAATTTTGCGTGCGAACTAGTTAGCTGAATTGACCATCAAAGCATCTCTGTCCGCATATATAGTATAGCCATATTGATGGGGAAAACCATTAACGTCAGGACTTAAAGTTAACCAATTACAGGCAGACTTTTGTTTTATAAGCGTATCGGGTCATATTTCGTGGCTTGAAATTAAAAACAACAACAGTCCAACACTAATTAAACCGTACCGACACAGTGAAATTGAGATGGTCGCAATTTTATGATCATATTAGGGCGAAACATTTTCGCTCTCTTGATAGCGCACAGTAAACTAGAAACGTGGGTTTTTCAGATTGGCATCATGACGCGGGGTGCGCATCAATTCATACCAGTCGGTGGAAATGATCCAGATATATCCAAAATTAAGAGACTCATGCATATATCAGTAGGACAGGGAACAGTGATTCGAGTATACTCGAATTAATTAATAGTAATAATTCCAGCCGGGTGATCTGAGAATATTCTTACGAGCACTGAAATTATACAGAACTGTCAGTAACAGTTATATGACTGACGAGAATTATGGATGCAAAACTTTCTTCCGCGTAAGCCTTGAAATCTAGATCGACGCAATACAGCATCCAAAACATGTAACACAAAGCAGAATACTCACAAAACGTAATGAAACATGCATGATCGAAAAATACCAAATTAACTTATTTTAGTTATGATTGGTAAAAGGTATATATGTGAACTTTCCAAGTCATTCTTACTGTTATGGCATCATAATGAAGGATACATGGTTACTGGACTCGACTCGGAGCATATAATACTCGAATAATTATTTATTATCGAATATCTCAGCTGCTCGATTTTGCTCAGCCCATGCATAAGTTGCATGAGTGAGTTCTTTTCAGATGTACCGCCTCTAAATCTCGAAAAGGTGATGTTTTTGGCGCTGTTGTTTGTTGTATTCATGGTGTTTGTCCACTAAAATGGTCATTTACACCAGGCCGCTTTTCTTTATTCTGATTCCGAAGCTGCCGACTTGTAACACGGCCCATTTCTAGGCTTTTCTAGGACACCGCTTGCGCGGATGAGATCGCGAGGAGGAGCGTAGATAAACCTCCAACGGTTAGTTGGGAATTCTGGAGTCGACCTCGGTCGGACTCGAACCCGCGACGCATTCATTGGTGATACAGCTGTAGGTTACACCCCTACGGTATCTTGCGATCCGTTTGGTGTTAGTGTAGAGACTGAATTTGGTACCAGAAAGAGCAATTGGAATCATTTGCACCCACGCCATGATGAAAATCTGATAAATCCGCCTATTATCCATCAATTGACTTTGTTTCAAAGCTGTCCGTCTTTCTATGATGGCAAATCCTTTCCGAAAGCGTCAGCTCTATCACGTGTATAACATTATTACTTCAGCAGAACCCACATAGCAGCTAAAGCTCAAGCTAATAAAGTGTAGACCACAAAGGCCGTATGTACTCTTGAACTTGAACTTCGAGTTTAAACGAACTGGAGGTGCTGCTTACATCCGAGATTAAACGAACTGGAGGTGCTGCTTACATCCGAGATTACTAACCTCATGACTATGATGCGTAGATTATGTATCAGGAATATCTGGTTAAACTCACAGTTCGTCTTGTTCGTCTCGTTAGAGTCGCGCACACACTGCTGTAAACGTTTAGTACAAAGGTATTCTATCGCCATTGATCTTGATGATCTGAATTATATTTGCTAGGAGCTATACCCGTGAACGCCGAATTTTGATTGTGCAGAAGGTAGCATACCAAACTCCCGTATTCTACGACACATTTTCAGCATGATGCCATTCTATTGCTTGATGAAAATTACTAAATATAGAGACGGCTCTATTTGGGTGCATACGCGTAATGATTCGATGCGGAGGCAATGAGAATTAGGAGTAATTCAAACAGTAATAGCGCATGAAAATATTTGCAGGTCACTTACTGGGAAATGCAAACAGATCGAAAGAATGTAGCCTAGTATGTTCCATAGAATCAACCAACTTCCATTCCATGAAGGGATCACCCTACCCTGCTAAGTTTGCATGTCGTATGTCACAGTTTGTTTAAAAATACGTTTGTCATCGTGATCTGGTTTGACTTCTGCACAGCATCGAGATGCTCTCGCAAACCAACAGACGCTAGCAAACGTGATACCATCTACTCTTCAGGCTACACATCGATGAAACCTTCGATTAGTAATACCCGTATACAGACGGGCAAGACACTTGAGTCAAATCAACCCTGCTTTCTGGTGACCGCATAACGATTATCCTACGTTGAAAATGAGGCAGATAATAATAATATTAAATTGCGCGGATAATTTGCAACGTGCACAGTAGGAAGAATTTTTACAACTCTCATGTATCTCGTCTAGAGACAGCTCCCTATAGCGAAAATACTACCTTTGCCCTTGCGCTCCATAGCTCTGATGTCAATCCGACAGCAGTCATCGTCTACCTACGCAAATCAAATTTGTCCTCGCGATGGGAATCATTCAATCCTACGTCATAGCAGTTTTTATTCGACAAGAATGACACTTGCATTGTAAAGTTGGGCAATGCTCTCTCATTTTTTGTTCGCCAGGATAGGTCAGCGTAATGGGCAGACTTGAATAAAAAGAAAAATTGCAGATTTTACAAATTAGGTTAGAATTAAATAAACACATCTATTTCCAAATTAGGATAAAATTAGAATTATAGCTACGGAGTGTTTTTCAAATGAGATTAGCATTAAATTTGCTGAATTCGCGAAAAATGGGAATAGCAAATGTCTGCAATCTGCACAATGCGCAGCAAGCTTGACTCGATTCGCTCTATACAGTTCTCCTGTAGCATTTACAGGGATATAAGAAATTAGATTCGAATCAAAATCAGGGAGAGAAACATTTCAAACATTAGAATAAAATTATAATTAGACCGAAGAAGGATTTCACAAATTAAATAAGAATTAGATTAACGTCAATTTGCTATGATTAGTCAAATTATAAAACTAGAAATATATAGTTCTTCAGATATGACACTGGGGCTGAAATAAAATGCATTTGGCGAAATGCTGCGAAACGCTTGTGGCATCGTAAAAATGTTTACTAGTGTGCTGCCTGGTATTTTTAATATTATCCAATGGTGTAAATTCAGGTAAACGTGAGTCGCATTTCAACAACAGACTACATACAATGCTATATGGTAATAAATGGTTGCAATGTATCCACAATGTACTTCAAATGTTGTAGCACATCACGTTCTTGCGAATGATGCAATCAAACTGGGACATATCTGTTCAACTTTAGAACAATTGTAGCTGCTTGAAGGTTTCAGTAATCTATTTCTTTATGTTGTTAGGCGTTCTTCCAAGTAAGCCTGTTTCAGAGGTGGCCAGTAAGTACTTCTTCTTTTTGGAGCATACGCAATTAGGTTTTGTCTAATTGCAGTACTTAATCAAGCTGCTCTGCAATGCTACGTTCTACGTTTTCAGGCAAAACTACTTGATGCCTAATAGACTTTCGATTTTGTGAATTAAAATTCGTTTTAGAATATATTTACATCGCGTTTACGAGTGACATTGACATAAAGAGTGTGTGAAATAGCCACTGCATCGCAGTGAATATACATCCGTAAATTGTATGGTTTTTAGTGAGATTTGTAATCTCGCGTGAATTGGTCCGGGAGATGGACCATGTCATTGCGAAGATCCCGGTATAGTTAGTAACACTAAATATACTGCAACATTTGCTGCAACAATTTGTTCAGCTAAATCACTAAAATGTAAAATATTAGGACATCATCAGGTTATAGATTCGCAGCGCTTTCATCGAATGGCTCACCAAAGCGCAGAGAAATACTGTGTCTCGCCAAGGGCGCGTCTGTGCGAAAGTAGACATGTCGGCTGTCATCATGCTGTAGCTTCGCCCAGATACAAGCGGCCAGAAATAAACCAACAGTTTCAATAGAATAATAACATTTGTTTTGAATTTGTTGTAATCAGGCGGAATTGTTGAAGACATATACGTGTGAATAGTAACGCACTAAGCCTCGAGCTGGTACTTGTAAACAGTGATCCAAGGACATTCTTACAGGCTATATTTAAAGTGGTGCATTTCAGTTCGCGTAGCGGAACGACAGTCACCGTGCAACATTAAGTCGCAGAAAATAACGATTTCGATTGCTCAACGAATTGAAAGCCGCCTGCGTTATGTCGAGCCGATGAAGGAAGTCATTGATCGCAATGCGCTGCTAAAAATACCCCACATCAGAGCATAATTAACCAAACATGACATTTTACACGCATTTCATGTCATTCAATACGCCGAATGATATATCGCTCGCGACACCACGCCACAGATCGCAGCGATATCTCATAGCTGCGTTGGAAAACAATGCGTCGCCTCAGTCCTGGCAATGAAATTCTGGAGATTATCACTTCATCTTTCATTGGTTGATTCCTACCTCTCATAAATGGAGTGGGCAACTGTACATTTTTCAATGCTAAATTAATGTACGCAATCTTTCTAAATTTCAGATCTGATAAAACAAGCAGATTACGAAGGTGAGCCACTAGTGCCCCGTGTAACCATGATGAATAAATTATACCCAGTGAGTGTCCATCTGTCCATCGGGGTAGGCAAGTTAAATGTATAATTCTAATAAGACGTTGTTAGCAATCATCCACCTCTACAACAAACGTCACGACTCAGTATGTGGTGTTACTGAATTCGCAATAAAATTCACAAGCAATGTTCCCTCTTATTTTTCACGAGTCTGCGCGCACTCACCAACTCACTGCCCACTGCCCAGTCCCTTGGACAACAGTGCGTAACATTTTGTGGTCCGAAAGAGAGGACAATGTGTTGACTAAAAAAAAGGTCATAACGTTGACTAGACTCCATAATTTCACGTTTTTTTTACAAAATGTTGACGTTCGTCGCGTCGGAGTCGAGTTTTTCATCTCATTTTACTAAATTTTCTATATTTGTACATCGAAAATGGTCGTGAGTTTGATCTGATGATAATCAGTGCCTTCTGCGAAAGATAAAGTGATATTTTGTTTGTGCACGGCGCATATTTTTCTGTGTGCGCATACTTTGTCAGCAGTGCGCGGCCGCGCATGCGCGCGGCTTAGAGGGAGCAATGTTCACAACGATCAAGTATATTTATTATCAAGTTAGCGTGTCCCAAAAACATAATTTAGGTATCCAGCGACTACGTTCCAGTTCACATAGATTCGACAGATTGTCGACCGGTTAAAGAAGCTGCAATCAGACAGCTTCAGCACATCTGATGAAGAATTTCTTAAAAAGCTCACTCACTTGGTTGCTATGGTATGTGGAGTGTCTTCATTAAAGGCGACCGCAGTATCGCGAAAACACTGTACTCAAGACTCAAATCCTGTGGTATGAGATGGAAAGGAGAAATGGAAATTCACGCATGCCTCACGATGCACACAACTCGTGACATTTTTTCTCTCAATTCTAAGGAGGCCTCTCCGGCCATCTAGCTATAATTCTAATAAATCACCATAATCACGCGGCTCGTCCATAGTTGGTCTTTATTATATAAGCCTTGCGTTCACCTCTTACCCTCACCACCGACACTATCCAGATTCGTAACACATTTTTAGCTTTATCTGTTGACGGACTCAGCAGGATCAATCAAACGGCCCGTGTTATCGGATTTGCAACAGGTCTGTTAAATCAAGTGGCATTCTTAGAAGGTCGATAGTGACAGATGTGTGTGTGCCCTGCACGAGAAATAGCTCAGATTCACGAAAATTCCCCTTGCTATCATTGATAGACAGCGAATGCTGCAGGACAGCGTGACACACCTTGTGTTTTTAGTGTCGTTGGTACACCCCGGAACAAGATACGTGTTTTCTGAAAGCATATTCATTATCCTTTCCTGTGATTTTAAACGAGACAGTTTTTTCTGTTGGAAGCATTCTAAAACCTACACATTCACCTTCATTCACTTATACTCTGATACTGCACACTGTAGCATATTGTTGCGTTGACACTGACAATTGGCTGCTTGCTGTTGCCCTTCAGGCCTCCACACATAAAACAGCGCAGTAATACGGTGGCTGGTTAGTTGTTAGAACTTAGAAGTCAGAACTGAATCATAGGACTCAATCAAGGAATGCAAAATGATGAAGTTGTCACTGATATTATTGAAGTACAACTGCAGTGATTTACAGCTGCACTGACGTACATACAGAATTGCACATCCAGCGAGCTAATCGAAGTGGCTTACCAGCTCTGGAGTTTTACAATCGATTATTTTCGTAAGCATCGTAACACATGAGATACACTCCCCTGCAATTGTAACGGTTCACGATAGACCAAATGCAAAGCTCTGCGGCGATAACTTCTTCCTTTGAGATATTCAGAGAAGAATACGCCAAATGATGCAAATGCCAGACATTCGACAATAGATGTTTGGTTTGTTTCAGAATATTAGTTCGCTGCATGAACGGGTTTTACATACCACGTTCAGTTCATTTTCACATTGATCAATGAGTCATCGGTAAGCCAGATGCAGCTTGAACACTATACGCCCTATAAATTTAGAAATGTGGTGCAAAATGTGGCTCATGCATCGCCGCCTGAGAATAGGAATCGTGTGTCGCAACATTTGTCCCGTACGGAGCTTGCCAAGCACGGTGTTTTGGAATACAATGTCAGCCTGGGCGGCGTACCTCTGTCCAAGGGTAGGATTGAATCCAAGTATATTGAGTGATTCACACCTGGCTTGATATGGCTTTGTATCCATAAATTCGCTTTTTAATTTATGCATATGAACTGTACGTAATCGTACTCGAATATATGCCTTTTATTTCGGTCACAACGTTATACCGGTTTTATAGTAACTTAGAGACAGTCATTTTCAAACAGTTCCATAAAAAGGCACATATACTTTATGACTAGCAGTCTTGATCACCAGTGTCTAAATTAGATCAACAAATAGCAATCAAGTTGTTGAGATGAGCCTAAAACCAAGGTGTGACAGCCCGCAGAACGACGCGCCAGCTAAAGACCAACTCTTTTCAGATCTGGAAACTGGCCGTTACATAGTTGAAGACTCGTCGCGCTGCGATAAATTCTGTACATCAACGCATTGCTGCCATGGAACGGCAGACTGCCGATGCGGTACAACAACAGGGAAATATGAGTGTGTCTGCAGGCCTGGTTATTACGGTACCGGATTAGAGAACGACGGAGAGGGGTGTAGCCGTAAGTAACGAGTTTTTATTTTGCTTTTATAGTACCACCGCGAACAGATATGAGTGGCTTATCTTTACCCAGACATGTGTTGTGTGTCAGTATATGCGTTCAATGTACATTGTACAATCGTACATTATACTGACTGACATGGTAAATGGTGGGTGCAAAATGTTGGTTGCATCATCGAGCCAGCATTGACATGGTTGACCAGCTTTAATCAGGCTTGCACACATAGAGATAACACATATATTCGTTTTTAGTAGACGCGATTTAACTATCTCGCAGTCTGGCGATGGGATGAATCTCATATATTGGTTAAGTCATTTGGAATTAGCAACAGATCGGAATGTTTGGGGCTTTGTACCTTGGATCGCAATACCTGTTTCAGTGTGGCATAGGCCTACATCTCCAGTCGAGTTATATGGGGTGGAATTTGGGAATAACTGAACAATTGAACATGGTGTTTCCTGCAGATGTAGATAAGTGAATGCACGTACTGACAACTGACGTAGTGCAAGTACAGGATACCATATGTGCAGAAACACTATCGAGCACCAACTAGTGGCTTAGTATTACGTCGCTTTTTCAATCGATTTAAGTGTTACAAGCTTCTGCATCGTATTCATAATCCATCCAGTTTTCAACACAGCAATGCTTCACTGATTCGCTTTTAGTACGGCAACCATAAGTTTCGTGTTCGTCCGAAATGAGTTGGTGACACATGTCCAATGTCCATCTTCCAAGGTGTATCAATCGTCCACAGTCGCGCGAGCCCCATGAATGTAGTAAAATAGCAATTTGAACGACTTGAATTTGGCTTGAAGTAGTGCCGTCAATGCATCACTTGATTATACCT
The DNA here is from genome assembly GCF_051294905.1 of Botryllus schlosseri. NCBI lineage: Eukaryota > Metazoa > Chordata > Ascidiacea > Stolidobranchia > Styelidae > Botryllus > Botryllus schlosseri. The sequence goes on along the minus strand of NC_137238.1, from coordinate 12,379,745 downwards.
ACGCTATGACAGCACCATTATAAACTGCCGCGTAGTGGCATTACTGAAATATATCGTGTAGAGCTCGTGTGTACAGTACATCCGGTGATATCGTGGCTAGGGTACCACATAAGAGCTAAGGAATGGCGCAACGATTATGCGAAATTACATGTTTCTAACATTCCAGCTTGCCCGAGTGGTACCTACAAGAACGAAGCACTGCCCGGGAATGAAAAATCCTGTATTCCTTGTCCTGATCCAAAAATGAATTCTCCCTCTGCGTCGGTCTCGTTGGATCAGTGTCTATGTGAAGAAGGCTTTAAAAAGGTGAAAACAGCGTGTCTAGTCAAGCATAAATGCGTCAGAAGTATGCCCCAGGAGTCGATCAACCTTACCAAAAGAAGCAGGGCCGTTACTATGGCTTTTACCTGTATGTGAATGTGTGCTGTATAATGTGCAGTACTTTTATACATACTGTTATAGTAAGAAGAATGTGTATCACGCCGAAAACACACCTCTAAAATGGCTGAAGTAGACATTTTGGCATTAAAAAATACGCATCAGTTGGATTATTGGCACTTGGTGACGAATTTAATTGACTATCTAACGAAAAAATACTTCTTAGTTTCTGACCCACAGTGTGCACTGCATTGCATTCAACGCACAACTCAATCGCAAATCGTATTATCTACGAATTTTCACCATAGCGTATAAGGTCCAAATCACGTCATCGAAAATTTCAGCTACAAAATGTATAGTTCCCACACCTTTCCAGTTGGTGTCTATTGCACCAATTCATGTGGACAAATACCTCAGATGCGAAGTGGTTTCTCTTTATATGTAGGCCTTTCACCCTTTTGACTTGAGGGTGGTAATACACATTTTCGTAGGTGACGTCAATATAACAGATGTTTTGTCATGGAATTGCTAAAGGCTTGTTTTTGTCCACAAAGTATAGGCCTATACAGCGCGTTCATTGAATGCGAGACGTTTCTAGGTTTGATTTGAGACCCGATACAGTCACGTGCCACTAGCTTTTGTGCTTTGAAGAACGTGGTACACGCATTTCATCGAGAATCCTCGGTTTTAGGTGAATGTTAGCTGCCAAGCTCTTATGTGCGAAGATATATCGCCTCCCGAGAACGGGTACTTCCTAGATTGCGACAGGGGATACAAATCCCATTGTACGTCAGCGTGCAATGTCGGTTACGATCTACAAGGCACAGCTACGGTCAAGTGCGGCAAAGATGAGAGGTGGAGATCGGATAATAGAACGGACTTCATACCAGCGACTTGCCAAGGTGCGTGGATTAACGGCATGATGCGCTCGAAGTATAGTTAGTCAAAGCAGGCTGAATTGTTACTTCGATGGCATTAATTACTGACAAAATATTAGCAAGTGGTTACGTGATAGAAACGATGTACTTTCCCTTTTCTAGGCTAACCCAAATATATTTGCTTACTCTCACTAAATATTCAAGTGTTTATGTTTTAAGACTATTTCGATCTCTTTCGATCTCCCTGTGTTTGATGACTTTTTCATACCTGCCAAAAATGTCCACTCCCACTACACGAGATCCTCGTCTAAAGAAAATATCTACTTACCCCCACCCAATAGCAACCTAACTAAGAGATCTATCGACTACTCGGGACCTATCATCTGGAATGCATTACCACCACACATCCGTGATTGCCTTATAATAGATTCAAAAAAGCCCTACTTGATCACCTCTTGTCGTTACACTAACACTGTTGCCCTACCTCGCCCAGACATTGCTTCATTGATCATTTGCTACCATCGTTTAATTTTTCTTCTATTTTATTTTTTTAACTACTGTAACCTTTTTTACAGCCAGACTGCTTAGAGTCAAGTGTACCTGTTTGATGCTGGTGTGATCAGACTAGATGACCTTCACGGTCTTATCGATCATTCCTATCTAATACCGAATACTGTGCAAGCATATTTTCTGTACCACCATCACTGCCGTGTGTTATGTATTTTGGTTGGATGAAAATAAAGACTCTCTCTCTCTCTCTCTCTACTGAAACAGTTTTGATAAATACCTTTTTATAATACGATTTTTAGCAACCTTGTTTCCAATTCTCCGCTAGGAGCTTCTTGGAGGTGTAGAACTTCAATATACAATTGAATAGTATATTCATATTGAAATGGACTTGAATATTTTCGGGTGACGCTCGTCAGGGGTAATCGTCAGTAACTAGTAGAGAAATGGAAAGAACGAGTGTCAGCCGGAAATGTTCGGGTTCTTTTCAATATGAATTAATTATTTAATTACTTACTTTTTTCACTTGGGAGTTTTGTAAAGTATAAATTAGTATTTGAATTGAATTTTCAGACTATATTTCCATTGCTACTTAACAGTTTGTTGTTGCATAGCTACTTTCTTTTTACACTTGGGACTTTTTGTGGCCGGTTTGTATCACTTTTGCGAGTGAACTTACCATATTCACTGGGCGACATGCCTCCTGTATCATGGTTACACAATATACTTTCGAAAACTGCTCTATTTGGGAGTCAACAGTCATTCCGCGTCGTCCACTTACAAATTCAAATGTAACTCATCTCATGTATGCTTCTAAATATATCTGACAGGTCGACTAAATCTTACTCTGGAATAACATTCACTCTGACTACTATGACATTCTCAGGCTAGATATAATTGGAATACAAGTAGTTGGGATATGTCTCAGAAATCGCTGCTTGTACTGGTCGTTGTTGTGTGGTATTCATTGTGGTCATTTACACCAGGCCAATTTTCTTCATGGTTATTCCATAGCTGCCGACTTGTAGCACGGCCCAGTTCGCGGCTTTTATAAGAAACCGCTTACACGGATGCGATGGCGAGATGGAGCCTAGATAAACCTCCAACACTTAGGCAGGAGCCCATTGGGGTTGCAGCTCATTGGGGTTGCAGCTCATTGGGGTTGCAGCTGTAGATTATGCCACTACGCTATCTCGTCACCGCTGCTTGTATTTGTAATTGATGCATGTAGCTGGAAGGGAGTAGATATTTACTATATTGCTGCTACATCTACTTGTGTAGCAAAGCTGGCTACTTTGATAGAACTCAATACGATCGCTTCCCATGCTTTTATAAACATAAAAGTAAGCTATGTGTATCTGAATACATTACGACACGAGTTAACGGAGGTACAACGAACAGAAACGATGCCACACCCGATAAGTACGGAATGAATGAAAACTGAATATTCACGATGTACAACGTAAAGGTCTTCAGAAAGCAATCAGCATAAACATCTTGTAGCGGCCAAAAGGAACCTAATCACCACACAACTCTCGCTATACAGTGCAACACTGACTAATTTCACCTTGTATGTTGATTTCACAGTGCGGTACTGCGAAGCATTACAAGCTCCCGAGAGCGGACACATGCTATGTTCCAAGTCCGACAATTCATACGGGACAGCGTGCAACTTTCACTGCGATGAAGGTTACCGGCTCCACGGCTCAGGCAGAAGAACTTGCGAATCTCAAAGGAAGTGGACAGGAGCAGATGCCGAGTGTTGGCGTAATGATTTTCTTTTCCTACTCGTTCCAAGGGCTGGAAGATATTGAGTGAATATGCACCCCTTGTACACGAAATCGGGACTTCTCAGACTTACAATACGGTATAAATGAAACACAAGATTTCAATCAACATGATGCTTGCACGTAGGAACATAGGATGATATGCATGTATGCACGTGGGTTGTATAACTCCGATATAATTCCGAGCTAGTTTCTGTTTTGCAGGGTTGTAACCCAGTCACAAGGTTCCGAGTCACAATTCAATACCACTGTTGCAGTTTTGACTCGAGTCAAGTCAAGTCATCGCCGAGTCAAGTCCGAGTCCAAAGTCAGCCAGTAGAGGGTCGAGTCCGAGTCATAGTGTTTTGACTCGAGTCCGAGTCCAAATCATTATGTTCACTGTTCAATATTCAGTTCAATACAGTTCAACAAACCTTTTCAACTCTGCTCGGGTGATGTAAAATGGCTCGCATTCATAATACATAGTAACTTTCCGAACTCTTAACAGTTTCTGGCCCTATTTATCAAGTATCAGGACTGATAGACGAAATACCAATCATGTGGTAGCTTCATTATTCGTCGAAGTTGCGAGGAAATGTCCTTCTTAGCCCTCCTAGTCTTTAGTCATATGACTCGGTCCGAGTCATGCACAATGAGTCGAGTACAAGTATAGTCAATGCACAAATTGAGTCGAGTCTAGTTAAGTCATTTTAGTCGAGTCACAAAAAAAATTGCGACTCGAGTCATTACGACCCTGCAGTTTTGTGTACCAACTTTTGGGTCCGAACTTTGAATTTGCACACTCTTTTATCGCCAGGACTGTAGCATAAAAACATGTCCGCTTGAGTAAGTAATGCAAGTGACCCAAACTTACTTGAGTATAGTCGAAAAATTGCTAAGTGCTCCGTCACTGATTGCCCTTCAAATACGACATCGAAATAATATCAACCATCGAAATATTCAATCCGACAATGTCTTGTTTTAGAAATCACCTGCCCCTCGCTGCCCGTGCTCAGTCACGGCAACTTCAGCGGCGAATGCCCCACCACCTCGAAAGCGAAGTTCGGCGACTCGTGCTCGTTTACATGTCCGGCGTCCGGCTACGAATTGCTGGTGGCGGAGACTGTCACTTGCGGTGAGGACGGAGACTGGTTTCCGGCGATTCCACGGGAAAATTTCAATATATGCAACGGTACGGATTTCGTTATCTCTGTTATCTCCAGGCATGCTGTTATGCTATTGAATTCGCCATTTGAATTCGCTGCGTACGGACTACGTGCTGTGCAATTACTATTTTGCTTCTGGCCGGAGCCCGGCATTCGACTGCTGCTGATAAATTTGTCGACTGGGGAAGAAGTTGGCCAACCAAATAACTAGTTTTTCTACGATTGCCTAGAGGTTGTAAGAGGTATCGGAAGAATGCTTAGTGAAGCGATTTAAAATACTGAAACTGATTTCAGTTTAAACATACTGTCGGTGTTGTTGAAAATAAGCTATTCATGACTATTCCTCACCAGCTGAGAGGGCTTCGACGATGATCTTTTGACATAGCAGACAAGTCACGAAATGACATCATGTAACGATGACGTTATACCAACAGGCACGCCCGAATATGTTTAAATATTATTTACGGGCGCTACATTTTCCAAGACATCACCTCACCCAGCTCTACCAAGAACTAATAAAAAGCTAAAGCAATATCTATCAGGGTTGTAATGACTCGAGTCATGACTCGACTCGAGTCCGACTCGAGTCACGATTTTCGGATGACTCGACTCGACTCGAGTCATTTTCTCAAAATACGAAAATGACTCGTCTCGACTCGAGTCAATCTGTGTATTGACTCGACTTGGACTCGAGTCATTGCGCAAGACTCGAAGCAAGTCATTGACTCGAGATTCAGACGGCCAAGACCGACATTTCATTGTAATTTCGAAGCCAACACACTATTGGGATTTCGTTTGTTGGTACTGGTGCTTGAAAATGCGACCAGAAACTGCCAAAAGTGAAGAAAATTGATATGTTATAAATTCGAACCATTCAATATCACCAAACAGAGTTAAAAAAGTGGGTTTAAGAAGACTTTAACTGGAAACTGAGCAGTCAACACAATGACTTGGACTCGGACTCGAGTCATAATACCATGACTCGGACTCGATCCTCTGTTTGCTGACTTGGACTCGGACTTGACTCGGTGGGAATTGAAAATGACTCGACTTGACTCGAGTCAAAAATATAAAAGGGAGATTTACTTGTGACTCGGAGCCTTGTGACTTGGTTACAACCCTGATATATATTCAATCGTTCGATATTACTGACCGATTCAATCATGATTATGGAAACTTTTCGCGCTTCGCGCTATTAGATGATGCAAACGGACTCGGTAATGAGTATATTAAATCCAGCTCACTAGTATAGCGGTAAAACATATACCCCTCTGGGGGTCCGGGAGGCGAATACCCAGAAGTTTGGTTTAGCACTCTATGGAAGACACAAGACCGACGTTGCGGGTGCGTGACGATGTGCTGTTTCGATCCTGCTTGCACGTGCAATGGCCCAGACACGGCCAAGACCAACACGCTTAGTTAACGACTTCAGGACTTCCCCACAATACCAAGCTGTAGGAAAAGTTAGTTTCCTGCAAATATCGTGTATAGCTAACCCCGATATCGATATGTCAGTCGTCAGGTTAATGTCAGGTGCGCAGCTCATAGTTCAAACATGATCAAAGTGATGATCATGATATTTTTTCTCTTTTTTTAAAAAAAAATTATTTCTTTTGAGGTAACTATGCCAGTCGTCCACATTAGAGAGCAAAATATTGTGTACTGACGTAAAGTTTAAAAACGTGGTTGGTAAACTGTGTGTCTTATTTTATCGCGAGATTTAATTCATGCGGCTGCGGCGTCCACGAAATTTGAAAAGTGGCCAGCGACCCGTTTTGAGTTGGCGACACCTGCACTAAACTCTGTACACTCTTTTCAAATTTGATGACAGTCACAAGACGGTTTTGGAGATTACTGCACCTCAGTCACCTGTACATGTCGTTTCCATGAACCCTGGCAGCCTTCAAGTGATAAATCACATGCTACCGCGTGTCAAGCTTTGAATGCTATCAGACTCACAGGAAACTAAAATTATATGATGTGGATGGTATAATATCGGTACTCGAAAATATTCGGTCCCACTTCTATGAACTCAAATCATTAAAGATGACACTCTATTCGATTTCGAGTGCTTCAGTCGCTATGCCTAGTCTTGAATTCTTCTCGTGAGCACAGCAGATGTCATCCAATAACATGCGACAATTCTTTTCCAGATACGGTACCACCGGTTATTGCATGCCCCGAGAATTTCGTCATCTCTACTAGTCCGCGATCGCCATTCGGGAGGGCGAGATGGGAACCACCATTTACTTCCGATAACTCCGATACCGTGAGTGCGCTCTAGTCAAACAGTATTGAGGCACTTTGGATATTTTGAAGTAGAAAGTGGTTTGCCAAATGTGTCAGTCTCGTTAACGAGTTTAATTGTCATAACGACAGGGCGAAATACCTCCTGTATCGGTAACTCAATATATTCTCGAAATTCGCAGCAATTTGTAGAGACATTACTAAGGCAAGTTTTTAGTGCAGTCAAATCTGTGGAAAGTTGCATTTATTTTTCACAAGGGTAGCACTAAAGAGTTGCATTTATGTTCGAGTTCCTAGAAACGATTAGGTATGAGATATTCGAATCGATCCGTATGCAAGGCACTGTAGCCAAACTAAGTTTTGGCGATGTCTACAAAATCGTTAGCCTGAAAAATTTGATCCATTGAAAATATAATTTTCGGCAGTCTAGATAGTAGGTCGAATAAGAAAGGACATCAAATCAAATCGACAGTGAAATAAACTAGCAACCCATTTACATGTAGTTGCACGAAATATCGAAGAAACTTGCAAAAAGTTTCATGAAAAATCGAAAAAGTTTAAAAAAGTTGCATGTACAAATTTGAGTTACTACGTTATTTCTGAGTATTTAGGAAACTGCCGGAAGCTGTAAAAAAAGTTTCAAGAGTTGCACAACTTTCCCTAGTTATGACGCGATAACGAGTTATACTCGAATATCGATTCAAAATCAGATCAACCAGGTAGTCGATTTTGTCTAATCCTACTAATAACTTGACCAGAGATTGAGGTTATCTTAAAATCCGAAAATCAAAGCATGTACATATTACGAGTATAGGGCTAAAACAACTAGAGTACTCCGGATAAGTCAACGAGCTATGTTACTGACCACTTTTGCGCGGATCATACTTTGAATTTCACCGTGAATTGTGATAATATAGTCAACGACAAACATGATCCCAGGTCAACGTATCGCCGGAGTTCGAATTACCTGTTTCTCTGCGAATCGGAGCGCACACGATATCGTACGTCGCTACTGACGACTCGGGCTTATCGGCACGATGCAATTTCACGATCACCGTCGAAGGTACGGACTTAGATAATATGATTAAGGGAGAGATAATACAGTTATCTTATCCGGCAGAATGCTAATCCTGTGATTAGAAACTTTTGATCGTGAAAACCGATTCGCCTAATTTAAAGATCCAACAGACGACTCGCAATAATCCTCGCGCGAGATCTTATCCAGCTTTTTGTGCCACGATTAACAGTTTTAATCAGACGATGAGCATTCTCCTGAATAAGCTAAGTGCACCATCTCCGCCCTCACAGTTACTTGGAATAGCGTTTCACGATAACTAACGCGACAACCGCGGGTGAAAAGAGATTGCGTTGATGTTGAATCCTGCATTGTGTGAACGGAAAGTCTGGAATCGTATTTTAGGGAGACCAGAAAATTAAACCATCCCTTTAGTTAAGGGGAGTCGGTGAATTGACATTCATTGACGCACAGTGTGGCTAGATAGCGTGGTTGTCCTTTCCACAACTGCAGCACCAATGGGTTGCGATTTCAAGTCAGACCGTGGTCTAGTCCGTAATTTTGAATTAGGTGTTGAGGCTTATCTAGGCACCACCTTACCTCAAGATCTCCGTATGCCGTGTCTTATTGAAGCTACAGATCATGTATCATAGTACGAAATATCGGCCTGTAGTGTAAATGACCGTAGTTGTCAAAATATCATGACCACTATTACAACAACATGGGACAGGGGCGGCCAACCCGTGGCCCGTGGGCCAAATGCGGCCCGCGAGAAGGTTTTGTGCGACCCGCAAGGTAATTCTCAAAACGCTTTAAAACATCAAAAAGTTTTTGAGTAACCAGGTAAGATTGCAGTGCCAACCAAAATTTGATCAGCCAGACCACGAAATTTGGGATATTGATGACTAAAATAGGCGACCCTTAATATATGCAACTACCATTAATATTGCTCGAATTCATTCATTACCCTCGAAAACATTTAGCGCTTCGCGCCCAGAACTTCGTTGCGCACGGAGTTTTCATGACATAACTGTTGTCAATTTCAATACGTAGTAATAAAAGTCTTGTTTTCAATGTTACCTACTTCGGTTCGCTCCTATCGGACGACTAAAAAAGTCAGAAACACTCAAGTTGCCAGCACAGTGGTTCGTAAATACCATGTGGCCCGTCGGTAGAGAATTCAGTATAGGACTTCACAAATTGACTGGCAGAGATGGTCATTAACGAGCTGCATCACTTTTACGACGTCATAATAACCCCCTCATCACAGTAACTGAATATATCTTCGAAAAGTGTGTTTGATCGTCTTTGTGGTTAGGTCATGCAACATGTCTTCTGAGTAGCCATACTGATTTGTTATCAATATAGCGATTTTTTGATCTGAAAAAAGGGAGATTTTGACCGAAAAATTAAAATTTTGACATTTTTTTACTTTGGAAAACTTTATTTTGACCAAATTTTGACCTAACGTATGCAAATTAGTTGTTTTCACACATAGTGTTGGAATTGCACTACTTATTTTCATTTCTCGTTGGAACTGTCTGTCCATACGAACTAGTTTGACCTGAAAAAACTCAACAACTGACAAATTTTTACATTAATAAACTTTATTTTAACGAAATCTGGCCCTATGAACAATTCCAGTAGTCACATCACGTATTATGGTAGAAATAATTAAAATTTGTGGGAGTAATACCAAAGATACTTTCCTAAATTCTTGGGTATAGAAAGTGTCTGTCCATACTAAGTAGCTTGTCAAGAATGAAGAAAGAACTTTCAACAGCAGTATTTGTGTGCTGACGACACTGAAGTTGTGCGTACACTGCAGGTGACACACCGTGTTGCTTTATTCTGACAATGGTGTCTACATCACTATTTTAATTCATGCGCTTCTTGATATAAGAATCATACAATGCCCACGCAGTCTTACGTCAATTAGGATATTGCGGTACGATGAGCATAACACCATGTCTATTTATTTGTTTCATTTGTATGCTTATGATTCACAATGAGCAGAACATGGACCTTCTACAACGGTAGGGCAATAAAGTGGGCCACAAGTTGTACATGTACAATGTCAAATGATAAGTTCACCAACCCTGCAAAATCTGCGATACAAACAAAATGCAGGTTACAAAAAATATTTTGACTTCGCAAACAATTTTTACACTTTTGACCTTATGCTACAATTTTGACAACATTTTATCTTTTTTTGACATGTCAAAGAAAAATCGCCCTAGTTATCAACAATAATCAGATCATCACATTTTGTTCGTCTATATTAAATTGAGATTGCTTTTCTATCAAAACGTAAAACATATTTGACGAAAATTCCAGATGATGAGCCGCCAATGATCGATTCCTGCGTCGGGCCTAAAGCTTTTGCTATAGAAAGAGGAGAATTGAATAGCGGTCTCATAGAATGGACAGAGCCTACGTTTTCTGACAATTCCGGTGAGAGGTTTTGGATATGCGCGATAGCGCCGTGATATTTTCGTGCCGACATCGCGGGCGCCCGAAAATGAGAAGTGTGATGCGAAAATTTGGAGATCTGATACTTCAATTTTGAATACGAATGAAAACTACCAGGTCTTTATAGAATATAGAATCTTAACGTAGGTATACTATAACTATTAGCTAGACTGATTTACGTTGATATACTTCTTGATCCTAGAGCAGTAACATCGACCCACTTTGATCTCATATTGATCTCGAATTATGTGGGAATACCAACAAATTGACACATAGACAACAGTTAAATGAAATTCGACATATTGGTCAACAAGCATTTAATTAAATACAGTATTCGCGCCACTACCGAATGGTAAATTGATCACAGTATTGGAATATGAATGCGCAATTCGCCAAAATATATATGTATTTACATTATGAAGGAGGTATCTGTTTCTATGTACGTACTTAGGACAATCACGTACAGATTCCGTGATCGTAGCACTGAAGATAACTGTATTATTGCAACTTTGTTGTACAGGTTCCGTTGAAGTGAAAAGCAACAGAAGTTTCGGCATCTTCCCGCGCGGCAAAACGGTGGTCGCGTACACAGCGACTGATGCAGCTGACAACGAACGAACTTGCTATATTGAAATCCATGTTCGAGGTACTGTGGTTTGCTAAATGAGTCAGAAGCTGGCCAATCTGAGTTCAGCAGACTGAATGTATATTGGGTCAAATTAACCGATGCTAAAAGTGTTGTTTACAGAGGAAAAGGTCCCAATGCATGCTTCTAAATATCCCCAGCAAGCATCAATGTGTATCAATATATATGCGAGCTGATATTTAAAACTCAACCGTTGCTGTTTTATTGAAGAACCGTTGTCTTACGGCGCAAGCATTCGGTAGCTGCCATAATTTATGGCAACAAAACAAAGACGAATAATATCCGCAATATCGTTGTGGATGGGCCTACAAGGGAATATTGATATTACCACAATTGCCATGACTACTGTATGGAAGGTTACATAAAGTAAGGGTGTTCCACATCAACATTTTAATGTTGTTCACTACCACCCTCCCCTCTAGATCACTCTCGAAGCATTTGAAACTTAAATTCAACAAACCTATAGCGCCTATATCAAAAGCGGCAGTATTGCATGCCTATGAAAACATTCACATTTCGACATATTGTATAACGGAAGCAAGCGGTGGAAAACCGAACAACGTTTAATCCACAGTGGTTCTTAACCTTAGCCCACCCCCGAACCCTACCACTCAACTGCAAGTCTGCGGTGAATTACAAATTTTCGCTGACCAACGAAAGCAAAAATACGCCACATTACACATCCAACTACACACCTGATACATTACTACTGATAGCTGGTGCACAGTATCAACTGTGCATCAACAACAGTATTAAGAGAACGAAGCCATAAAACATGATTCTCACACAAAGGAAAATATTTTGAGGAATATTTACTGCAAATCAATTTCTGCTGTTTTGTTAAAGGAATTATTGATTCAAAAGTGAGAGGCTTCGCCTCGTGAAGTGCCGCCATATTGTTAGATTTAATGCAGCATCGTGATACCTATTGCCTAATTATAAATTAACCAATAAATATTGTAGATCGAATTGGCGATTCAAAAAGACGGGGTTTTGATCCCGAACGACGCAATCTTGCCTACGTATACGCCACTGCACACGACACACCAACAGTCCATCACATCTGGAAAATTCGACTACCGTAATTTTCCAAGTATAATACGCCCCCATGTATAATACGCACCCCTAAAATAGCATATAAATTCTGGGAAAAAGCCTGTACCCATGTATAGTACGCTACCTTCATTTCAGCACATGAATAGTTCCGAGATGTCACTCTTGAGCAGTCATTACACAATGATCGCTAATCATTATACAATTAGCGGGATTGTCTTTAAACGATAGTAGATAGCAGCCAAAACCTGCGAGGCGGGTGGCGCGATACATCTTGAGCACGAGGAGACCTTTTACAGATGCGATTGCTAATGATTATACAATTAACGGTATTGTCTCTAAACCAGTGATTCCCAAGTGCGGCCCTCAGATAGCCTTCTTGCGGCCCCCAAAATATATTAAGAAATGGATTTATGACAAAAAATAAAAGAGGACAAATCATCCTAAAAAAGGACGTATGGTAACCCTGTGATAACTAGATGTGCAGCACGTGGCTCACGGTTGAATACGCCGAGATGCATACTGCTTAGCCGGCAAAAAGCAGCATAATTGGTAGTCCTATAGTCAGGGCCGTAACTGCCGCACCCAAACCCCCCAAATGAGGGGGCTGAGCTCGAAGGGGGGCCAAAATTATTTCGTGAATTAGCATAAATTATAGAGTATTTTTTGAAAATTTATGCAACTTTTTCAAAAAATTTTCGCGCTGTGTGCGATTTCAATTCGCCACATATCTTGATTATTGGGTACTCTTCCCCAAGAAAAAATACCCAAGATTTATAGTAATGGGCATATCCGCGTGTGCCATGACCGCACCACAACGCACCAAGACATATAAAGTTTTAGGCCATGTCACATGTGACTCCAAGGGGTGTGTCAGAACGATCGGCAGCGAGAACGCCTTGGCCGTAAAGGACTGCTTTTATGCTGACCAAAAACTTCGAAATACCAAAACATTCGTTATATATACAAAATACACATAGGTTTAATTGTCCATATAGGCGCCTAAATGACTGGCACCGAATGTTCTTGTCTTGGCAATCAGAACCTCACAAAACAAATACCATCCCGCAGATATGAAATTATATGCCAGTGAAGAAATACCAATCTGAAATCGTGTGATGTTTCAGTTTTTTGATATAGCACACAGGAGGTGACGAAATAACATCATGTAAAGAAGTCATACCTAGGGATCCACCGGCCCGAAGATGTTTAATTTTAGGGGGTCTACAGTTTCAAAGACACCTTTCACTCAGCTCTACCGGTAAATCTGATTGCGTGGGCAAAGAGGACAACCATGCTATTCCCGATCTTATTCACACATTTTATCATGAATTATCGACATATTCGCGCGTCGCGCTGTCTCACTAAACAGTACAACTTTAATTTCGTGGCAAAAGCGAACAACGTGATGCGGGGTCAGTTTATCACCCTATGGGAGCCCGGGGTCCTGACGAATAAGTGCTGTTACGTTCCTGCCAACGAGTATATCCCCGGAGATGTTTAATTACTATTGAGGGGGCCTATACCTTTTCAAACACACCTCACTCAGCTCTACCGGTAAATAAGATGACGTGAACAGAGACAGGATGAAAATTGATAGCAATACATGCAATTCTCGATTATATTGACCAATTCAGTCATGAAACCAAATAAATTTCTAGCGCTTCGCGCGTTTAGGCGAGAACAGCTGATTCACTCAACGGACACCCAATGCAGCACATAAGTAGCGGTGAACAGTGGACACCTGGACAGTTTTGAAATCTCGCCAGGGCAATAAAACTATTCCGAAATCGCCATGACTGTTTGGGTCCGTTTCCAAGCCGTAGTATGCGTGCGGCCCCGACCGTACTCTGAAATTCTAAATTTGGCCCTCACACCGAAAAAGTTTGGGAACCACTGCTCTAAACGATAGTAGATAGCAGCCAAAGCCTGCGAGGCCGGCGGCGAGTTAGTTTAGGCCAACGAACCGACATCTTGATCATGATGCCTATTACAGATGCGATTGCGCCTAGGCTAACGGTTATGTCATGCGCAACAGGTCTGTAGGAGATGCGACTGATTACGCAAGCGATTATATCTTGCGCACATGGCCTCTTGTTTATGCGATTGTTCGGGCCTGTCGTTGACGCGATGAATTGGCGAGAATTGCCGCGTGCGAGTGTCTATTACTAACTTCATTTCGCTCGCGTACAAACGGCAAACCAACTCAGCAGGAGATCGCGTGATTGTGCACACGGCTCTCGTTAATTAGCAACGCGCTTCACTCAATTGGCAGCGCGTCACACTCTATCATACGAATTACTACCCGCGATGGCTGAAAGTGATGCGCGATTGGAAACAAACATGAAGAAAGGTCTGATTTCAAGTTTTTTATCGAGGGAGATTTTTTCAAGCGTGTTGTTCCCATGTATAATACGCACCCCCCGATTTTAGGGCAAAAAATCGTGTAAATTTTGCGGATTATACATGGAAAATTACGGTACTATAATCGCGCCTAATTTCCTAAAGCCAATGATGGCCATGGTGGGGTGTCACCACGAATTATATGAGTCGTGTGTGTGTGCTGGGATTGAGGCGAGATAGCGTAGTGGTATGATCCACAGATGCAACACCAATGGGTTGTGGGTCCGAGTCCGACTTCAGAATTCCTTCCAAAATGTTGGAGGTTTATCTTGGCTCTTCCTCGCCATATCATCCGTGTAAAAGCGCTGTCTTATAAAAGCCTAGAAATAAGTCTCGCTACTAGTCGGCAGCTACGGAATAAAAGTGAATAAAATTGGCCTGGTGTAAATTACCATGGTAATTTGCCTTGTGTAAATGACCATAGCAGTCGATAGACACCATGAATACCACAAACAAACAAAGAAATCCGCTGTGATTGCCTCGGTGAACTCTGAATTTCGCTGGCATTGGGACCCCAGTTAGGAGTCACCGGCTTGATTAATTCTTGCTGATGAATATTCACCACGTCTTTCTTTCATTGCGTCTATTTCTTCGGGCCACGTTGGTCACTAATCCATATTCACTTTCCTATTTCTCAGATAACACGTGTCCGTATTTCGAGGAACCGCGTCGCGGCAAGATGCATTGCTATTTCCCAAGTGATGATGAAATGTCGTGTGATCTGTCATGCCTCAGTGAACGGTAATTCTTTTTATTTCTGGTCGACTCAATTTAAGAATTTATTATATCTGAATAAGTTTGGCATTGAATATAGTATATTCTTGTTGAGACTTACACCATACTTACGACGAGCTTTTCCCATCATCCATAGTCTTATGGTGTCACAAGAGAGAGAGAGAGAGAGAGAGAGAGAGAGAGAGAGAGAGAGAGAGAGAGAGAGAGAGAGAGAGAGAGAGAGAGAGAGAGAGAGAGAGAGAGAGAGAGAGAGAGAGAGAGAGAGAGAGAGAGAGAGAGAGAGAGAGAAGGAGAGAGAGAGAGAGAGAGAGGAGAGAGAGAGATAGAGAGAGAGAGAGAGAGAGAGAGAGAGAGAGAGAGAGAGAGAGAGATAGAGAGAGAGAGAGAGAGAGATAGAGAGAGAGAGAGAGAGATAGAGAGAGATAGAGCGAGAGAGCGAGAGAATTTATTCATCTTCCAAAAATTCAAATATGAATTAATTAAAGTTTACATGACACAAAAATATGTTTTGATACCGTAAGCGAAATGCAGCTCATGAAAGGATAGTGTTATAAAACGAATATTGACGGATATATATGATTATAATTACAATAATATCGAAATAATTCTGCAGCGAAGTTTTCTGATGATGTTCCGGTCTAGTGCAGACGTTAGGAGTATTTGGATGTTATGGTTGTTCCAAAATTGCTTTTTTTTCTGGATTCCGGGATTCATTGATTAAGTTGTTGGGTTGCCTAAAAGTGCTGTACATCAAATTTGACTTTATTCCAACCAGTATAAGCTGACGCAAAGTCGATTGAAATTTATTATTTATTATAAAAAATGCGTTTTTTTAAAAATTTACTGTAAATCTAATGGAATTGTTGAGTTGTCGACGAAAACGATGCGAAACAAATTTGACGTAATTCCAACACGTAGAAGCGATATTATTTGAGTTTTTCATTAAGAATTCTGGGTTTTCCCCACCGTCAATGCTATTTTTGTAAATTTAAAATTTCAACCGCAACTTCGCTTCTACCGGTTGGAATTGAGCAAAAGTTGTTTTGCGTGGTTATTTAAGGCAACCTAACAATCGCTCTCGTAGAAA
Source organism: Botryllus schlosseri (assembly GCF_051294905.1). Lineage (NCBI taxonomy): Eukaryota > Metazoa > Chordata > Ascidiacea > Stolidobranchia > Styelidae > Botryllus > Botryllus schlosseri. Next base: position 12,363,392 of record NC_137238.1, on the reverse strand, counting down.
ACTCGACAATTTAATGAGGTTGACGGTAAATTTGATAAAAAAACCATTGGATATATATTTTGCACTTTGAAGATATAACAGGGAATATAGTGAATGTAACATAATATGCAGTGAATACTGCGAAGTACGAGTGAAATTTTGTAATAATATTCATGACTAAAAAATGCTAGATCAAAACACAAATATATCATAGGTATGAGTTAGTAATGCGTAGTGCAATTTTTTTGACATGTCAAAAAACTCAAAATTAGGTCAATATTGTAGCGTTAGGTCCAAAAATGTCAAAATTCTGATCAAAGTCAAAATCTTTCTAAAACCTGCATTTCGTTTGTATCGTAGATTTTGCACTGTCGGGTAGCTTATCATTAGGGTTGGGCACAATGATTCGAGTACTCGAATCTGAATCGAGTATCAATTTTTAATGTTTCGAGGCGAGTAGTAAAATACGATTTTTTCGAGCACTGAAATTAAACGCTCCTCGCCTCTGAAAGTTAACGAGAGTTATAGTTTTGGTTCTAGTTTCCACTGAGGAAGTCTTGAAACCTTGAATGGCCACGTCGCAGCATACAAGACATATAGTACAAAGATACGAACGTTACTGGGCATAACACATTTCAGAAGTCATGATCATCCCACTGAAATCGGAGTGGTCGAAAAATACCAAAGTATATTTTTTTATGTGACGGACAACAGGAAGTATATTCTTTGTGGTGGCATAAAAGGTACATATTTGAACTTTCACATAGTACATTCTGTTGTGGCGTCATAATGAGTGATACTCGAATACTCGACTCGACTCGAAGAGTATTACGTGATTCAGAATCGAATCCCTCAGGTACTTGAGTTTGCCCAGCCCTACTTATCATTTGACATTTTAGAGCTTGTAGCCTTCTTTATAGGCCTACCGTTGTAGACGGCCCATTGCTTGCTCATTGTGAATTATAAACATTCAAATGAAACAAATGGGTTGACATGGTGTTATGCTCAACGTACCGCAAAATCCTAATTGAACTCATGAACACAACAAACAAGCTATATGCAAGATATGATCCGGCACAAAACATGCTTTAATCGGTTCGTGTAGGATAATTTTGTACTGCGGCTGACAGCGTGTAATCCCGGTTATACGGAAAATCTTATATTCAGCGTCTCTTAACATTCCTAACTATTCTACTAGGGACGGTTTTGCGATGACAAAAGACGGCAACCTTCACTTTACTTGTGATAGATTTGGTTGGAGGCCGCAACCGGAATTCCCGTTGGACTGCTCAAGTGAGTGTGTGCCTCTAACCTGCTTAGTGTTTATGTTTAAGGTGGTGAGTTGTGGAGTGTCAAGTATGCATACTCCATACATTCGCGTCTTGACATATTAAGATTCGAAATGCAAGTGCGTTTTGATGAAGAGGCAGCGATAGAAACGTATCTGTGTATCTGGACGCTCCAAAACTATGGACTAAGTAAAATTTTCGCCGATTTCAAAATTCAAGAAACATGCTTTCTATTATTTAATCGACAAATGTAGTCAATACCTAAGTATACTTATCTGTTTTAAACAAAGTGTTTCAAATGCAACCCTAGTCCCAGTGACTATTGCAAAATAACTAACGAGAATACAAATAGACATAACCTCCGAAAATGTATTCCTCATGATGTCCTCATGACATTTCACTCATAAGTAACGGAAAGGTGATCCCAACATTAATTCCTACTTTTCAAAATCCAAATTGTCAAAAGTATATTTCTTTGTCTAAAACTCTAAACCTATTCCAGTAGAAGTGGAAGTAGTTTCAGAACATGAATACTTCAGTAACTACTTCACCTCACAAGTGGAGTTACTCGCGTAGCTAGCAAAAACTTACTGGAATACTCCGAACAAAGTAATAGTACATATTTGCTGACTACATCTGTATGGAAGGATATTAAACATGGAAATGAATCAGGAATATGCAGTCTCGGTTTTCGGAATGGAACAACTCAAACAGCTTCCCGTAACGTGCTATGACCGATTCCTTGATATTGCCTCGCCTCCGCCCTTTCAGAGCAAAAATATTCAAACGAGGTACTGAAAGACTTCCAAGTCGCCTACAGCATCGGCTCCGCCTCCTGCAACGACACCAGCTTACTCGACGCTGTGCAGCAATACTTTTTCGAAGTGTTCTCTAGAGAGGTTAGTAGCGGAACCGATGAATCTGTTACAAAATTAAACGCAATGTTACAAGATTCAGAGATGAGCAGCTCTAGTCGAAATCTGACTCAACATCCGTGATTATCAACCGCCGGTCCAAGGATCTGTGCCGGTCCGCCAAATATGTTGGAATTTAGTATCTCAATTCAACAATGACAAAGGTTGCACGCTTGACCATTAATTGCAGGGGTTCTAAATCTTTTTGTCTTCGCGGGCCCCCTTTTCGACCGCAAAGGATCCACGCGGACCCCCAAGTTTCAGTTAACATTTAGGTTATTTATCGTGCAACCGTCGTCTGTGTTTTGCGAATATATCTGTAGGCTAATGACAAACAGCAACAAAATGACTATTCTTGAAAATACCATCACGCTATTTATGTGGAAATTTGGTAGACGGTAGCGAATATTGCAGCTGTACTTCTTACAATACGTGGCCGTGACTTGGAAATCCGCGCCTTCGATTTGATATGAGTGACTTACTTGTTCCACAAACCCTTACAAAACATCTCTAAACAGCACTATGTTTGTATCAGTAGGCTATTGGCAATTCGGCAATTAAAATGAGTTTGCACAGTACGATATGTCATCTCAGACGGTCATTCCGTTGATGTGAGCCATGAAATTGTAGCAGTAATGAAGCGAAACTGCCTCGTAATTTCTTTATTTCGAAATTAAATGGAAATAACGGGTATAAATCATTTTGTAAATTAAGTAGATTCGCGGACCCCCGGTTGAGAACGACTGAATTAGAGAATTGAAGCATCAAGTTTTATTTTAGGTTATAAATTTGGAATGTATTTTCTGCATAATATAGAGTTCATGTTTTACTTTAGACTTGGCCCAAAACAATGCTGCAACTGCTGTAATACGAAAGTGCTAGAAAGCAGCCTAGATCTCGTTTAAGACCGGTTATATGTGAAAACCAAGAACACCTATAAAGAAAATGGGTTGATTTTCAGCAGTACAAATAAGCGACATTTGGCAGCGCAATGGAGACTATCCAACAACAAAGTCGCATTAGTTTCAAAAGAAATCGAACAATCAAAATCAAGTTGGCTGTTTTTAACATTACTTCGCCTTTTATAAACTTCAATACATCCGTGTATAACGACGTCTAATGTCAAAATCGCAGCATCAAATGGCGTCTAGCATATTAAGTTTTGAGTTGCTTACATTTGTCGTAATTAGATTTGGGGTTAATTTTGATATTTGAAGATTCCCTGGCCCGCAACATTTGTTTGGAAGCTTTTCAGGTCCACAGTTTCAAAAAGGTTGAGAATAACTGCTGTAGATATCTCCCTAGCTCAGAGATGAACAACGTTTTTCCTAATCACGGCCCATTTCGATTACGTATGTAGCCTACGGTCGCATTCCAGGGCATAGCCGTCATGGACTAACTGCACGCAAAATATGTTAAACTGTCCAGTGGCCATGTCCATTTCCGGTGAATTCCGGACCATTCTACGTTTCACAGTGACCTATTATACGCACCGAAATCGCGAGTGGTACTGTTATGAACAGTTACTGGGATTGATTATGGTCGTGCTAAGCGCAAAATTTTTTCAGGCTCATGAATGGATTCTGTCATTAATATTAGCAGTATCGCATATTACAATCAAACATTTATTCTCTCTCAGCTCATGTGATCAGATTCACAGAGTTGATGGAGGACAAGCTTTCGAAAATTTAGGGCAAGTTATTAATGATAATGCTTCTTCGGGTGAGCCAATTGTTATTAGTCACTTTGTTGCATGCTGTTAATTCTTGACCCTCATCAGGATTGTCGGTATGTAGTGGAAATATATTTGAATTGCTCAATGTCTTGAGGAGCACATTCCTGCTCAGATTTCAAAGGCGTTGCTATATTAAAATAAAAAAGGAACTCGCATTGAATCGCGCAAAGCGCGAAGAAAATTTCAAGAATAATTAAGCTCTCTCAAGAATTCGGGAGTGAATTTGTAATTTTAATTTGCATGTCGACGGCCACCAACAGATACTAATTAAGTTATCTGTCGACGGCCGCAGAAATTCCCTTCTACAGCCGCAGGTTGCCCACCCCTGCCCTAGCTCAACATGTTGAGAACTTTCCGCATAACCGATCTGGACACTCTCCCGTCTCCGCAGATCCCAAGAATATGCGAAGGGCGTGTGGACGGGCTTCTCACGTGCAAGTTGATTTCGGTGGAAGTGAAATGCATAACCACGGAAGTCGCAGTTCCAGAGGCCGAAAATCCTCCGGACGATGATCTTGGTGTAGCTGACGGTTACAGTTACGGTTACGGTTACGATTATCAGGAGTATGGTAATGTTTCCAGATTTCTTTTTAAATTGAAACCACTTTGTGTTCGCATATTGAATCGGGGAATGAACGCAATCACATGACGGAAAATGTAGTTTCGATCCTTTAATGGCATGGATGTAGCCTAGAAACCACGTTTAGATGTGTATCACAATCGAAAAACATGTTGCTTAAGGTTGTGAATTGAACGTCATTTTTGCTGAGTACTAATGACCCTCGCAATGGTCACAAAGCGCTAGCGGATAGTTTTAGTCGAGAGATACGAAATTATATCGGCGGGCTTCACTTTCCATGTGAGATACATATTTGAAGCATTCAAGACATTATTACTGTTATGACGTCGTGACAGAGATAGATGATCCTCGAACACTAAACTTTTCTCGAAGCTTACTATACTTGACTGAAATCGAATCACTAACGTACTATATTTTGCTAAACCTTTAGTTTTTATTCATCTTCAAACTATATTCTCAACCGATGTATTTTTGAATTTGATTCATAAGCAAGTGTATATATCAAAGCCGGATCGAAAGTCATCGGCTGGCTGAGAATATCGAGTCGATAGCATGCTTTGATTGAAATATCGGTATCGGTCATTTTATCTTAAAATGTCGGCAATTTTCGTGACGTCACAACATGGTAGGGTATTGTATAATTATAATATCGATTAGACTGGGCATTGGGGTTGTTCACAAATAACTATTATTTTCAAATTTTCGCGGTCATCTGATAAAATGGTTAGGTTCGCTAAAGAAAAACGTTGCACACTAAATTTGGCTCAATTCCAACTAGTTGAAGTGAAGCTATTAGAGTTGGGAAATTTTATATTCGTTAAAAAAAATCGAATTTTGCTGAATAATCCACGGAATTGTTAAGTTGTCGAAAATTACTGTGCAAACGAATTTGACTCAATCCCAAGTCATAGCAGGAGAGTTATCTGAGTTTTTCATTAATAATTTTTAGATTATCTGCCGTAGATACTATTTACTCAACTCCAAGATCCGCTTCCACCGGTTGGACAACTTGACAATTTCATGCGGGAGACAGGAAAATTTTAATTTTTTTTGATTTTTTTTTTATACTACATTCAAAAATTTCAAACTATACTATAGCTTCACATCTACTCAGTACTCACTGAACTTGGTGTAAACGTTTTTTTCCGCCAACTTAACAATTTTAACAAATATCCGCGAGAATTTGAAAAAAATAAATTTTTGAACAGCCACACTGGGCATATATTGATATATTTCTTCTTGTTGGCAGGTGTACATATGCAGCGTTCTAGTTTATTTCAATTGAAGTCATATAGCAATGACTGTAAAGCATTTAAAATATATGCTCTAAAGTTTTGGAAATTTATCTTAAGGTAGATGTCATATTTTTTAGTAACGGCCGAATGTATCGGGGTTATCGGTGAAGGTACTTGTATTCAGTTTTATCGGTATTGGACTCGAATCTACATACTCGCTTCCGTAGCCTTATTCCCTAATTGAAATCATTTCGATCCGACAGTGACACGATCATACAGTAATATTTAGGGTTTGGACTGTAGCGTGACTGTTAACGTGGTGTGGGTTGTGTTTCCATAGCTAATTTTTACGCGTAGTAGCCTATAGTGTCCGTTTCTCGACAGAGCGCAAAAGAAGGAAAAGGTCACTGCGGTTGGTAAAAGGAAAACGGATAAAAAGGTAACTTGGACTCTTAGCGCTATACGCAAACAATCTGGTTAAACACTGTACCTTTAGGTCCGAAGAACCAGCTTACTACGACGCCGACGCTTCTTATGCGGAGTAAGTCAGCCGCGTACGTCAGTTCCTCAGTTGTTTTAGCGCACAATCTGATCAGCAGCTTCATTTCTTTATGTAGTACGCGGAAGCATAGGATGTGTCACTCACTTTACTCCACAATCCATATGATAGGCTACAACAGCACGGACTCTCAATGCCACTTGCAACATATTTATATATTTGTATAATCACCATACTGGTCGAGGCTCCGTTGTACGCTACTGTTACTGTGTTGTGCTATGCTAATGTCTTATGATCTGACGCTGGCCAAGATTTAACAATGAACATCTTCAAGGACACATTCAAATTCCCTATAAATATTAGAAACAGCTGGGCTCTACAGGGAATTATCCGAATGAAGTCACAGCCACCGAATACGCCCTTGGCCAATGGATATTGTCGCAGTACTTCACCGTATGCATCACAAAAATGCTATCATTTTACATCAATAATAATGAGGCTCAATCGGCACCACTTTTGTTTTATAATTTTTGTGAATTGTGCATTCGTAATATCCAAATTATACATCTATACTAATTCCACATCCGATCAGACGGCATTGGCACAGCAGAATACCGGTAGTGTACAACAGCGCCTCGACAGTATGGTTATTATGCATATGTTTCAAGTCCCATTGAGAGTCCGTGCTGTTACATCATTTGGGAGCAAACTGAGTGTCGCAGCTAATGTTTACCATATACTACATTGAGCTACAATATGGAGGTCGCGTCGAGCAAATGCGACGGTGAAGATATCGCGCCAGAAATTTCGCGCCAGATCAAGAAACGATGACGCGCAGCCGCCTCAGTTGGGCTCATACAAAATTTCTTTAACTACAGTTCCATTACGGTGCCTTTCTGAAGAAAATGGCTGCGGTCAAAATTTTTTTCTGATCTGCGTTTCACTTTTAGACTACATCATTGTTACAGCGCAGTGCCCCTTTAAATACAAATGAGCTGATGAGTGTTGGAGACGGTGTTGTGCTGACCCGAGTCAACATTTACGTATGACTTGACTTTACTCGAGTCACCTAGCCAAAATGACTCGACTTGGCTTGACTCGGCCTTTGAGAAATGTGAATTGACTAGTGACTCGGACCAAAATTTACGGGTCAATTTCAAGTCATCAAGTAATCAGGGCCGACTTGATCGCTGTATCTTATGTTCCGATTGCTCGCGAAACGCCAGTGTGACGTGCCAATCATCAAATTATTGTACGTTTTACTGATCCTCCATTGTTACATCACCAGTGAATTACTCGCAAACTAAACGATCATAGCTTTCATCTAACGCTTTCGTTCTAGTTGAGTGGTTCTCAACCTGGGGGCGCGCCCCCCTTGGGGGGTGGGGGGTGGCGGGGTGAAAGCATCTAAAGGGGGGCGCGAAGAAGAGGTCAACTGAAATTTTTTTCGCACTCTGCGCGATTTATCTCCAATTCACGCGTGTTTCTCTATATATTGACCGAATTTCATATTTTGTAATTCTCTCATCAACAGTCATAACCAGGCCGTGTTATTTTTGGCATTTCAGGAGCCAGATGCCAAAACTGCCAGAAATAAAAATTTGAAAATGCCAAAAATAGGCAATTTTTGGCATATGCCAAAAATAACACGGCCTGCCAAATAGTGTATTTCGTTCATGGTGTTGTGTTAACAGGACCGCGTTACAAGCGAGAAGAGCGTTTTTGAAAGGCAGGTTTCTTAATCTGGGTCCAGCCCACCCATTAGGGGTGAATGTGGGCACAGCGAGATTGGACGGCTGACTGCATTTGGTTTACGTCATACTTTCCATTTGTCCAGAGGCAATTTTACGACCATTTTTGACCGGCTTGTCGAGCGCTAAATTTGATAAAACGGGTAGCAATGAGAAGCTGCCGCAGTACTGATTATTAAAATATAAATTATATTCTGCTCATGGAACTGGAACCCCCAAAATCAACCACGATTTTTGCATTGTGATCGAGTTGAACATTGTGACGCAACAAACTGTCTCGCTATTTATGAACTGCATAGTCTCGTTTTGCCAGACAGTCTTGTTGCGTCAATGTTCTTAAACAAGCTAACCTTCCCAGGACTCTTCCATGCGAGTTGGTAATATTAAAGCCACCTGAAGTGACAAAAGTCCTCTCAAAATATATCGGTAGACTGAAGGAGAGATGATAGCCGGGTCGGGTCGGAAGCCGGATCGGCCCTCCAAAGATTTTGAAGCTATGAAAACCTTTTGTGGATGACTGGCAACATTCTTTCCCTCAACGACTACTGTTGAAGCCGATATTTCCCAGATTCGCTGGGCGAGAAATGAATTTAGGAGAAACTTAGCTGACCTGAGTCTGGAAGCACTGTAACAGTGCAAACGATTTAAGTCTATTCAACAGTTGTAACAATCAGCTGCTGAGCGTGTTTGTTTGGCTTTTCTTTCCTTTTTTTTGCTTATTGGCACCGATTCCGATGGATACTGCACATTTTGTGGTTTCGTTTTATCTTATTAACCTATGAAATCGATAGGTTTTTTCTTCTTCTTACTGTTTGTTGGCACTGATTATACGTGGATGCTGCACATGTTGTGGTGTCTTTTGACAAACTAGCCCAAATAAAGCGTTTTTGTGACTAATTCGAGGCTGAAACTATCTATTTAGAGGACGATGCCAAAACTGCCAAAAATAAAAATCGAAAAATGCCAAAAATAAGTTATTTTTGGCAGTTTTGGCATATGCCAAAAATAACACGGCCTGGTCATAACCCTCCATGCCATCAAACAATCTGTTGGGGTTGCTAGCATCCCGGTTGGATTCTGTGATATGACGATAAGGGGGGCGCGAAATTTTTCACTATCGTAGAGAAGGCGTGTCTAAAAAAAGGTTGAGAACCGCTCCAACCGAGCGAGATAGTGTAATGGTTATGCGTCCGGCTTCTCGAGCGGTAGGTCGTGGGTTCGATCCCCGGCCGGGTCATACCAAAGACTCGAAAAATGGTATCCGCAGCTATCCTGCTAGGCGCTCAGCAATCACGGATAGCATGGAGGAGAAAAAAAAACGGGGGCGCAGACTAGATGACCTCATGGGGCCGTATCGCAACTCCGTCGCCAAAGCATCTCGATGGTGCAGGCGAGAAAGAATATCATATATCTCTCTCTCTCTCTCTCTCTAGTTGTATACTAAATTATTAATCTAATGGCAATGTATCTCTTCTCTGTAGACTGCTCAGTTATCACCTGAACGAACCCTCTTGTATGATTTAAATCTAACGAAGATAGTTAATGCGTTTATATTACTCTTCAACAGGAGCAGGCTGAAGTAGTTAATTGTATATCACGGGCGTGTAGATGGGTAGTGCATTCATTGTATTACATCATATCATATCATTTTTTTCAACTACTCGAGCATACGTATTCGATCCTTTATTTTGTCTGATGATAACAGACTGCAACATGACCGATACAACGCCTTTTTGCGTGTATTTTAAAGTTTATCTTCATTATTTGATGTCGAATCAATCTGTATTTCGAACAGCTGACAACATGTAATGACTTTGAATCAGCCTCGTGCTTCAAAAATTCAATTTGACTTGAATTGTGACCTGACTCGTGACTTGACTTGATTTAGGCTAACTCGGGTCACCTCCAAATATCGAGTGACTTGACACGACTCGAGTCAAAACGTGGAATGACCCGAGATGACTTGTGATTCGAAGGTAGTGACTTGAACCCAACACTGGTTGAGAATAGAATCAGCATTGCAGAACCACAGTAGTAACAATTCGATTACTGATCGAGACAAATAGCTTGTAGCTAATGATGGGCAAGATAGACGTGGCATCACGAATCATATGCATGAGATAAGTGTGTCTCTTGACCTTCGGCGATCCCCCGAGACTTGGCTAAGTGAATTCATGGGTTTGGAACCACAGTTGTAAAATCAGATGATATGGGATCAAAGGGACAAATAATCACATCAATCGGCGTAACTTGTACTTCTATTGAGTATCTTCCTTGGATACTTTAACCTCGTCTGTTTTAGTGTCGATATAATGTTTCATTCCAATGGGATAGGTTTCAGACTGGCCCATCTCAACCCGTGATGGTATACGTATTTCGCTCCATTTCAGTGCCAATCCGGTCGGGGATGAGCCCATTCCCCCACTCCCAGACACGTTAGATGCGGACGTGGGTTACACCTTCGATGGGGCGGAAAGAGTCCCAGATTACCCGGGCGTCGCCAATGCGATACAGGAAGTTGCGCAGGACATAATTGGTGACATCATTCCCGACGAAATACTCGATTTCGAGGGCGGAAACACAGCTACGCAGGATAAAGTACAAGTTCATTTGACAATTGGAGGTACGAAATACTACTACCTCTCTCTTTTGACCAACAAGAAGCTATTTGCTGTTTTGTCTTGCGCCAAAAATGTCCAAAACTGCTTGATTTTTGCATTTTCGGATTTTCATCTACGAATTTTCGGCATCGTCATAAATCAGTACTTGCAGACTATAATTAATCATTTAAAACGTTTCATTTTGATCCTTCTAATCAAACAGAAACCACTGAACGCGCAATATCCATTCAGTGCCACAAATAAACACGAACAAAATGTGTGCTAATTCCACTTACTAGAGCTGTCGTTTAAGTACTCCAAAATCTGCTGATTACTACCGCAAATCCTATACTATTTTGCACAAGGATAATCTGCATCGTAATCGTTGGATTGAGCAAGTCACAGATTAGCTTTAAATACACGATTCAATTACTCGTGCTCTCGGGCTTGGGCTCAGGATTTTTTTTGGTTTTTCATGGACCCCTTATGACTCGTCCTCGTACCCTACACTATTTCTTTACGCTCCTTGTAATTCCTTATGACGTTTTTTAGTAAAGAATCTCATAGAAACTAACTTTGACATTTAAATTTTTTTAATTTGGGCATGTTTGGCATCTGATTCCCCAAATGCCAAACATACCTAATCAATTGGCTCATTCGTTGAAACATATTTCTTGCTACACGATTTGCATGCTACGCGTTGAAATTTTAGTTTTCATGGAGTATATGATACAGCTAACTTTGAACTGTCGCTGAAAGACATGCCTATAAGCACTATCATGTTTTTTCTCGCAAATTTACGCCACCAGGCGTATGACATCATGTCATGTTGTGTTTGTGTATTTCGCCGACTAATTTCCATTGACTAATATGGGCACGAAAAAAGTCAATTTTGTACCACTAAGTCCCGCCAACTTGCTTTGCGCCAATGCGCGATATCACCAAGGCCTCTACAATATTCAAGTTTGTCTGTCCACAATGTAAGCGTGAAAAGGTGGACAGGACATAGATACATTTTCAATCTTTTTCACCACTTCATCGGGTGTACGTAATTGTAGCTTTACATCCAAGCAGATGTGGACATATGAATGGCTGCGGTATGCTGTCCAATTCCCATACATACTTCCTGCGGCTTTGAGGGATCGTACAAGCAAACATAACCCAATTGCATGGGTATTCGTCTAGTTGCTTCATTTAATCTCATTTTTCCTTGATTGTCGTACCAGGATGTGCTTCAGTTTACACGCGACTCCATTGTTATTATTTTGAAATTTGACGTTTCGTTTACAGTGCAGTGTATGTAGTATGTCAAATGTCGTGAACCGAAGTGAACATAAAACGATTTGATTCGGAACATTCCATTTATGTAGCTGAAGTTCCACTGGAAGGCACAAACGACGCTCGGGATAGAAGTCGACACACGAGAATGGTGGAATTCATTCGGAATGTCGAAATAGAAGAGTTGTTTGTCAGGAGTCACAGGTGTGTACTGGGCACAAATTATGGCGTTAGTCGGTGGAAAGACGTGACTGGTCATCCTATTGGTACAGTGTACGTACATTAGTCCGAATAGAGCACCATTGCACCTGCCAATGCTGATTTGTAGTATGTATTCACAGTTACAACAGCCCAGGTGCAAAATAAGTGATTTTATAGGTTGCCATGCCTGTGAATTAGGAATGTTGAATTCGATACTGGATGAAATTGGTATAACAAATATAACAATTTTTATTATTAGGAATGCGATACATTATATCAATGTACATTAATATCAATCAATTCATTAGTATCAATGAATGTTTTGCTGATTATTTCCGGTATTTTTTAGCGTGAATTGGGATAGGACACTTGGTGAATTCGGCATTTGGTATATGTATTACGTATAATGTATTATGGTTATGAGTTTACTCTTCTACTATTTTTACCATGTACTGTTTGTAATGTCATTAGTCATTTTGTGTTTGTCCTGAACATACATCTTGTATTTTAGAAACTGATAATCACCTTAGATCGGCTGCAAACAGTATGAAAATGATATACCAAATCTACCTTTTGAACTGGTTACTGTAGTACTTTGAGACCGGTGTCCTAAACATAAAAGATATGCGGGGATTAGAAATTGTCAAGTTTATGTACCAGTTCCACTGTGGCCACTACTCCGAAATTTTCAATGACTTCTGTACATCTGTATCAGAAGTGCATAAGTACAACACACGCGCGTCCACGTCGTCCAACTACCACATGATCGATGTAAAAGATAATCGCTCCATCAAAGATGCCGGACCTGCGGCGTGGAACAGTATCTCGCCTGCTATCCGACAGCAGTCGAGCATGTCCACAAACAAGTCGAAATACAAACAATTTGTACTGGATCAATACTAGTTAGCCCGTAAGTTTACCGGACCACGACCTGACATATTGATCTCGCCTTCGGACACATGCCATCTCTTTTTGCCGACTGCCATTTTTTATTGGCATCTTTTCATTCAGCGTGCAACTGAGCATGCCTACTTTTTACATCGCTTTGGCCAGGTGGGTGTCCGATTTCAAAGACTACTCCAAGTTGTTTCGACACCTTCCTATCTTGTCATTAAGTCGCAATTTTGTGGTGTATTGAAATGCTGAAATTGTTGATCATAAATTGGAAATGAAATCATTTTGTGCTTTGACCTGAGGTACTTTTGACATGTCTTGGAAATTGACCCGTCTACGTGTAATTGAGTAGAAATTTAGCGCGGTACTTGTACTCATTTGAGTGGTAACGCTGATTACTGTGACCAGCTCTGTGAACCACGGCACCCATGTGTATAAGAGTAGACAGAATGAAAATTAAAGAGGGGCGCAGCAAAAAATTCGGCTAAGGTGTAATATTTAGATATACTGACATGTCGACAAAGCACCACCCAGTCTGTGACGCAGTTACCACATATGATCTCGGACATATCCCCAATTCGGAGAAAGCAACGGCGTTTCTCTCGGTCCCTGGATACACCAGTTCTCATGTCAGCCATTTGGAATTCGGTAGAAGGGCATCGAGTACTGGCAACTAATTTCATTCAGAGACTCTAAGGAGAACAGAACCTCATATTACATTTGAACAATATATTCATAATATATTACCTGAAGCTTTTAGAGGTGGCACTCACAATCGTTGCTTAAAAAATCGGTATCGCCAATGAGGTTTAATAGCTATTCTTTTTCAACTCTATTTCAGTTTCGTAGATGGCGAGTGGGTCAATGCTACGGACGCGCCTGATCTAACACTTGATGGCGACTCGTACTCTAGTAGCGAAGATGAGCTTATTTGTCCGGTAGGAACGATGTACAAGGATCGCGCCTTCTGTGGTGAGTCTTATTGTTTTGATCTCCGCAATTGCCATATTGCATTTGAGTTATATTTTGAATCTTTGCAAACAGATGCCCTAAATTTTGAAGTGAAATGATTCGTTTTTAATTTGGTCTCCCATAGTGTAGGAATATCCTATATTCCGGTGCAAATGAGGTAAACGGCAAGATATGGTACATACTTCTGCTTTCACACCGATTCTAATCGTTAAAAGCGTGAATTCTTATGGAGATTTATCCCACTAGAGATGTATTATTTTCGGGTATCATGTCAAGGGGATGTGACATGGTGGTTCACGTAAACCTTGGGTATATAACAATATTAATTGTTGTATTCAACTAGGATTCGCCAATTGGACTGAGTGTGAAAGTAAATTTGGTACTGGAAAGTGCCAATGTCATGATTTCCACCCTACCCTATGAGGTGGAAATTTGGTAAATACACTTATTTGCGACCTATGCATTTACTGTGCTGAGCTAATAGAGCCGCTGTTGTCAGTACAATGTTTATACTCGACAAAAAATTTGAATGATTCTATTTTCATGTGGTTATGTATATTCTTTGTTGAATTGAAATGTTTCGATATAAATATTTGTGCGGGATTCACACTACAACTATGGTACTGCAAACTATGTTGCAAACAGAGTTGCATCCAGTTTGAATGGGACCTTCAATGGTAAATCAATTGCAATACTTCGTTGTGCCTTTATGTCTAAGAATCTATGCGCTATTCATACCTATTCATGGGAATAATGTATATGCATTTATACAGTTAACTGTCCTGTCGGTACATTCTACAACGTGCTATCTGGGAAATGCGAGAGCTGTCCCGTTGGCTATTATCAAGATTTGGAAGCGCAACTCAGCTGCCAGCCCTGTCCATCTGGCACTTCCAACGTTGACCCTCACGCCAGAGGTGTGGAAGAATGTCTAGGTATGTCGGGTGCTTGTATGATAGGTTTGGAATTTTATAATATTGTAAATAGTTATTATTAGGGCAAGTTTTTGTTGCAGTCAAATCCGTGGAAAGTTGCATTTATTTTTTTACCAGAATTGAGGTAAAAAGTTCCATTTATTTTACGCAAAAGTGGCAAGAAACATTTGCATTTTGGACAAGTTCTTTGATATCATTAGGGCGTGAGATACTCGAGTCGATCTGTATCCAAGGCACTATAGCAAAACTCAACTCATACCATGACAAAATTGACCCATAGAAAATACAATTTTCGGCGGTCTAGCCCCAAGGTACGTCAAATCAGATAGAACCTCAAATTTGAACGACAGTGAAATTATCAAGTGATCTATTTGCATATAGTGCCAAATATTTCCAATAAAAAGTTGGTTGCATGATAAATCGAACAAACATGCAAAAAATGGCTTGAAAAAACGAAAAAAGTTGCAAAAAGTTCTGTGAAAAATCGAAAAATCTGTAAAAGTTGCATGATAAAATGGAGATAATTTGCAAAAAGTTTCAACACAAGATTCTTTCAATTAGCTTGAAACACTATGTGTACTACATAACTTCTGAGTATTTTGGAAGCTGTAAAAAAAGTTGCAAAAGTGGCAAAAGTTGCAAAAACGTGCCCTAGTTATTATTGATGCAATTTCGGTTACAATCAACACTGTGATGGATGGGGAGATGACCAGAGATGGTGAAAGTAGTCGTTGAACCTACTGAGGTTGAGTTAGATGTAATACGGAAAATTTACACTCGATCATGAGTTGTGGTTCCGGGCAATTCAAAAGAAAAGCCTATAGCTATGAGAGAACTTCAAATTAGTTCTGTTACCCGAATCTGCATTGATCGTTAATTTCATTTTTACCGACCAAATTAATTTTATGATATTGGATTCGTATATGCCGTACATTCGAATACCTCGTGGGGCCTCCACGTTTGTAGACTCGTGTTATATTGTATCCCGGTAGGCTACATGCACCGAGAGCACTCTCAACCAGAGTAAGATGACTATATAATTTTTAGCATTTCAAAATTAGATTATAGTTAGAATTACTTGACTCACAAAAAAAACATTACGACTTGGAAGGTAAAACAACAAAAAAAAAGGTTCAGTTGATATCAAATCAAAGTTCATTGTCATAAGTAGGACAACTTTTTTACCTTAAAAACGGAATATTTTGATCTCAAAAATCAAAATTTTGACATTTTTTGACCTTAAAAACTTACCAGTGTGTGGCGGGCGCGAGTCGGTCGACTCCCAAACTCATACCTAAGGGTTGGAGGTTTACCTAGGCTCATACGTGCCATCTCATCCATGTAAGCGGTGTTTTATAAAATGCCTAAAAATGGGCCGTGCCACAAGTCGGCAGCTACGGAATAAAAATAAAGAAAATTGGCCCGGTGTAAAGGACCATTGTAGTCGACAAACACCATGAATACCCCAAAACAAACAAACTTGACGTAAGAAAGCTAAATTACGATGCTTTGAATTGATACGATGTTGTAAACAAATGCGACTGGTAAGAATCGACTGCCATACTCTTTTGTCAGTCCGATTTAACTGGTATATTCATGGTGTGATCTTATTCATAATATTAACCTTTGAATTTTGCCTACAGCATTGTGTGCTCCCGGGTACACGTCTGAAACCGGCCTGGCGGATTGCAGGGCGTGTCCAGTCGGCAGTTTCGCAGACATACAGGGGGCTAAAGATTGTACTTATTGCCCTCCTGGAAATGGCACGATCGGAATAGCAGCTGACTCGCTTGATGATTGCGGAGGTTCGTGTGCGAGGGTTGTGATATCCATAATACATAACTGTCTCGCTATACTTGAAAGGATATTTTGTATTTCCAATCAGAGCTATGTAAGTCAGGATATGTCTCGTTGACTGGATTCGCACCGTGTCAGCCCTGTCCACTAGGAACCTACCAGGACAGCGACGGGAAGACGTACTGTCATGTCTGCCCTGGAAACGAAGGACGGGTAGTCGGAGAGTATTTGATATGCGTAGGTAAGTGGCAGCATTGATTTGATTTTGTAATAGGTATATGGCTTGGTAACAAGCGACACCAGCTCTTCTCGGGAGTTCAAATATCTGCATCTTCTTAGTAGGACTATACAAATTATCAACTCTCTATGTTGTGAGATGGCGTAGTGGTAGTTGAACAGCTGCCTCAACTGTATGGATTTCCAATCTGACTCTAGAATTCAGACCAATGTGTGGAAGTTTATCGAGGCTCTTCTACGCCATTTGATTCGCGTTAGTACTGTCTAAAAGCCTTCAACGAAGGTGGGCTAGTAGATCAGCGATCGAACTAAAGAATATTGGTCTGGTGTAAAATGAACAGTCGACCATTGCAGTTGAAACACCATCAATATCAAAACAACGATAATAATTATGTTGCGAAAAACAGGCTATCATTACCCGGGATAGCATTTCCCTGCATCCTAGATTCTGAGTTCTATCCACGCCGTCCGCGCTTTAACCACATAAATGACATCGTTCCAAAGAGATAAACTATATATACGCAGGATTATTAAGGAGCATTGACGATACGCCAAGCAGTACGAATAAAATTAGGAAAAATTATTTCATATGACATGGAATTCGGTGAGCGCACCGGCATAGCGAAGTAATAAATAGAAAGTGTTCACGATAATGCAGCGTGTCTTTTCGTGCCGTCATCATCCACATCACACGTTGTGACAGCGCTTGCAATTCTTCGAACGGTCGAGACTGCTGAAAAACTGGGACTTGTTTCTCCTCGGCTTCTTGTCGGGCCGCACCTTCGCTACTTCCTGGTAATAATTTTCTCGAGGTACGCGTTTCGCCTTGGATGGCTGCTTCACGCGAGTTTGAAGTTGGTCGTCAATCGAGTTCTGTCGGGACATAATCTCTTCGTAGCAATTCTCCTCGTCGCTTATGCGCGCATTGATGTAAACTTCTCTTTCTCGAGTATGGAATGCGGCTTCTGGTCTATCACTTCCGGGATTCTTGGTATTCGTCTTGCTGGTTTTTCGCTTCTTTTTACAGTCATCTTCAATCGGCGTATCGTCCGTGTCGATTATTGACATGTAGATCGTTGACTCGTCATCGTTCGTAGATTTCTGGCGTCTGCGTTGAGGCTTTCTCGGTACTCTCGGAATTGAATCGTATCTCTCGTCCGATTCGGAAGACGCGTAGCAATCTCGGTAGTCGTTCTCTGCGTCTGAGAATTTGCTAGACGATGACTTTGTGCCACGTCTCGTGCGCGAAGATAGTCGTTTACTTCTAGTGTCAGTCGATTCATGATTTCGTATTTGAAACTCTCCGAATATATCTTCTTCTTCTTGCGCTTTTTCTTTGTTTCGATTTCTAAGTGTTGACAGCGGGCTTAGATATCCCGCGTCATCAGATTCTGTCATGTCCACCTCCGAGGCTACGTTCAGAAATGACTTGTTAATCCACGTAGACTGATTGTCCGAATGAGGCCATCGTAGGGTGAAAGGTTGGTCGTCCGCGCCTGAGTGATTTTCAGAATCAGTCACCTGAATTTTGGTGGAGTTGGAACGCGACACCGGGTTGCTATCTCCGTGTTCAGACCTGAGAATCGATTGCACCAGACTTCTGAGCTCTTCCACTTCTTCCTTGTCGGATGCTTGCGTGTGTTCCGACAGGTAACTGTACCTTTTATTTTGTGATATCGAATTATCGCTGACTGCATCGCAGATTGGGTCCAAAGGGTGAGTTTGTTTGATTTGATCTAATCGACGATTAGAAGAGTTGCAGTCGGGATCGCATTTCACATCTGGTTTCTCGGAATGCGTCAAGTGTAAATGATGATATTCGTGAGGATCTACTAGCGGATCATTGGTATCTTCAACGCTGCATATTGCTATGGTCGGCGTTTGATTATGAGACGTGGCAACGTCACGCGGTGCGTATGAAAAACTTTGCGCGCGATTGTAAACCTGAATATCGCCGAGGGGAGACTTTACCGCAGCCTTGTTCCCTTTTGCGTTCGCTTGATCCTCTCTCTGCTTTCGTAAAGCGAATAACCTACCAGTCGACGACCTGCGCAGCTTTTCCTCTTCCGTAGGGCGCGTGAACACAAAATCCTGGTTTGCTCGATTGAAGCAAGATCCGTGCCTGCTGGTACCTTCGTTTCTCCGCTCTGGCGTGTTGTACGATAACATGTCGTAATGTTCTCCGTGTTCAAGACCAGGGGTACTTTGGAGGCCTGGTGATGCAAGGTGTTGTTTAGTGTAAGCTTCGGGACCTATCACTCTTTGCAGGTATTTCTTGTATAAAAGATCCCCGCGCAAGTCACCGCTTTGGTTCGATTCCTTGTCTGTAATTTCGCAGTACTCCGACTGCCTCTGCGTTTCGAGTAGCTTCTTCTTTTCGATGAGCTGGCGACAACGCGACTTAGACGACTCGTTTCGTCGCGGGGGTGGCGGCGGATCAGTCTCGCTCTGACTTACTGAAGTAAACGGATATAGTTCTTGTACTTTCGTGACCGTGTGCGCGTGATTATCAGATGAAGGTGGTATATTTCGGTTCGTTCCGGTTCGCCTCATGTCACTGAAAGGTTTCTCTGAACGGCTGCGTTTGATTTCGATATCTTTACACGGCAGAGGAGTTAACTTACACCGACTCGGGTCGGTGTTGGTAGCCTTGAGATCACGTGTTTCGAAATTGCCGCGCTGTCCGCTCAGCAGATTCGCGCGATTGTTTGGCTTGACATTAGTGACATCGCTGTATGTGCGCAGTGAAATAAAGCTGGATCTGTGATTTGTAAGCCTGCAGCTGCCTCCATCCGTCCATCGCACTTCTTCCGGAGTATTACGGCTTGACGGCTTTCCGGACGTAGACGGAGCTCGAGGCAATGGTCGCTGCGAAAACTGGTAGTCGTAGAACCGGGAGTTGGAGGATGATTTTCTGTGATGAAGGATAGGGCTTAGTTTCCGTATAGGAATACAGGAAAAGTTTATGTGCGATCCATGAAAACAGACGAAGAGATAATTTACTACCTTCGAAATGGCTTTTCTTCTGTCCCGGACCCCTTCCTGGAGGTTCTGAAATCACAATTTCATTATTCTCATGGTGTATTTCTAATATTGCCATTCCGGAAAACTGCATATGCAATGCATGCCCAAAATTATGCTTGCACGCCCATGGCGTCACATGTACCACCGTTTTGTGCCTTCGTAGGGTGGTATACCAAAACATAACCCTCCACGTGTCTGGACCCTTGTATATATTTTCATAAATGTAAGTGTATTTCATTCGTTTTACCAATTGAAATGGCTCTAAAAAAAATTCGACTCCGTGAAGTGCAGGTGGCCTGATGTGCATCGTACTACGTTATGGCAGAATTTTCGTAATATTTAAAGTGTAGCCGGATAACGTGACCTGCTGCACCGCCACTATTAAAATAATATTGTCTTATTACGACAAATGACAATCCAGTGGTTCGTAGTGCAGTACCATCTAACTCTAACATCAGCTGTCGATTGTGTAATCATTACGTATCAGTCGAATTGGGCAACAATACTCACGGTTCAGTTTTCTGGCTGTTTAAAAGTTTGTTGATTCCAAACACCGCAAGGCATATAACGATAAATATCCCCGCGGAGATGGCAGCTACGATCCACCACCGGTCTGGTCTGTCAGCCTTGCCGGTGTCGGTGGTGTTTCGATTCTTTGTCCTGGAATATCGACTGTTCCTTTACTGCGACTTCGTTACTAATCGTGACGTATTTTATCAAAGGGTGTATCAATTTGTATGGCACGTCTACTGCCGACACCGAACTTACAGTTCTAATAAGTGTATTTATGCGTATCTTATCCGCACTAGAACTGTATTTATATTTGTCCACATTTCATCCATTCATAGCTCTACATATTTACATTATATCAGGGGTTGCATTTAAAACAAACGGTGTTTCAAAAACACTTTGTTTAAAACATGTTTTTAAAAAGCCTTTAGAAAAATTGTGTTTTTTTTAAGTTGTAAAATTATGCCATGATTGTCTCAATACTTTCCAGAAAACATGTTGTATGAGCCTACGGACAATTACCACACAATGTAGCAGACGTATATCGATATGGGATGGTTGTAACCCCCTAAAATAGGCGGTGCAACAGTTATAGTTCAGATATTTCGTCAAAGGAACTATATTTACCCTATATTTTCAATTGTCAATGTCAATCCGTTATGACGTCACAATTGAATATTCGTGGCGTCATGACTAAAACAAAGCTATAAGAACATGTTTTAAATTATCGCCTTGTTTCAAACATGTTTGTTTTTAATTGATTTTCGTTGTAAATGCAACCCTGATTATATCTAAGTTAACATCACGTCAATTAGACTACAATACTCTGCTATATTTAAGGCAGTACGGCGCGGAGCTTCACCCACCAGACAATACTATAATTTACTCTAGACAATTATTATGTCACAGCTTCTAGGCAATGTTCCCTCTAAGCTGCGCCCGTGCCCGGCCGCGCACTGCGGACAAAGTCGCCACGCACAGAACTCTGTGCCGCGCACGAGAAATCCGAAGTGGTGGCCTTTTTTCAGTCGTTACGCACTGCTGTCCAAGGGACCGCGCAGTGAGTTGGTGAGTGCGCGCAGACTCGTGAGAAATGATAGGGGACATTGCTCCTAGGTATATGGGGATATTATCATTACCTTGGACTGGAGTTTTTCATGATTCGGGTACGAATGCTTTCTGTTGTCACCGACGAAATTGCATCATTGCTCACGGCGGTGCGAATTGTACTGTCACGTTTTCTTCCGGTACTTGACATGACTTCGCCTTTCAAGGAAGTTGTTGCCCTTGTAGTCTCGATTGTGTTTACGGTCGTCGAAGTCATGCGTATTCCAACCGGGTCTGCTGACCAATACGGTGATTGGAGTGACTTTTGTAAGGCTTCCAGAAATTGTAACGCCTCACCTTCTGAACGTACTGATACATCTGTTGCGGGCACTTGTGTGGAAAATGAACTGTGGGATGTATCTTTGACTAGGAGTACGTCGAGGACTGTTGATCCTTGAACGTTGGGTGGTTGGCGACAAGCTACCCGATCCCAAAATCTCCTTTGCATTACCACCGGGAACGATTGTAGGCCAGCACGCAGAGCGCAGTCGCATCTGACAAGGGAATATGTTTTCTGCGTATGATGACGTGTCGAAATCGTGGTCGGCACCATAGATCACAGCCAGTTTAAAGTAAACCTCTATGTAGGATATATGAAGTGTAGGTCCCGGCAAAATCGAGTATCTGGGTGATTCGATTCGGAGTGTAACATTTGGCTTCGACTCGAACCGAGTATTCGACTATTAATTATTATGACGCAATAAGAGGAATGATGATTTGTAAACTACACTTAAGCAGCGTCTTTTGCGGTCACATAGAATATGATGCCAGCTACACGACATGCATAGTAATTTGGTAACTATGTGGAGCGCGGCTATTTCGCGGAGTATTGTGACCATTGTGAGGGTAGATGTGTGCTTTGACAGAATGTCGTTGCACGAATATTTGTAGCGTTGTGCGCGACTCCTAACTGAGATTTCAATCAAACAGCAGCAAAAATAATTGTGAATCATGGAGTGAAGACGTATATTTTCGTTACTACAATAACGAGACTCTCCTAGATTCGAATCATTTCATTTGATAATCGAATCGGGATGTGACAAGCCCATCTGAATTCGCATCCAACAGTTACATTAATCTGTCAGCGCCTAAATGGCGACGAAGCGCTGTAGATGTCGTGAATCACAGGTATGGGTGATCCTAGCCTAGTAAATACGCTCACGGTAATGATAACATCTCGTTTGTATCCTATACGTAAATCTTGATATCACTTTGTAGGAGGTTCAAGAGACCAAATATCCTATTGCAATCGTTAAGTTAGTTTATATACAAGTCAAGCCTTCTTGGGATTCCTAAGTATGTCGACCTTATCATACGGATATCGTGGAGATGACAAATGCAGCTTGCATGCTATGCACAATGCACCATGAACTCGTCATTTAGGGACATAATGTCATGCAATATTGCGATTATACGAATGCACACAGACCAACACAGACCAACTGCAAGACACTAGCTTAATGTCTCCTATTTCGAATTGCCGCTAATGGGTCATTGTTATGCAAGAAAGGTATTTGATATCTCTATTTTATATTGAAATTGGTCTGTGAGACATATATGCATGTAAAGGGATTTCAACAATTCGGAATTAACAGTATGTCCTGTAACGGACCTCAGTATTTTCTAGTGAAGGAATTACGTTACATTATACAGACAAACCTACGCCGTACATGCTACGCCTTATGACAAAACAACTAACCGCCAACTATTCCCCTCCAATAACAGAGATGTCATATTTGATATATTTTGGAACGATCGATAGGATATTGTGGTTAAGTTGTTGTTCCTTAGGTCCAATAGGCTCAATTCTGTCATCGCTGCAAATAACCCGTCCCGCACGACCTTGCTCGTGAGTAGAGTTGAAGGTTTCAACTGAAAAGCAGTATAGAGATCTTGGATTAACGCATACTCATCATTTCAGAACCAATACACCTGATGAAATTATAAATATGTGCAATTTTCGAAAATATATTCCGTGAGCATTAATAGATGTGCCCGATGACGTTCGCAGGTATCCATTTCTATCCTGCTTAGCTCTTAGAACTAAGTTGAAGTCGAATGGTGATGAGGATCACTAAATTCCATAGCCCCAACCATCTATATTAGAAACGAGCTGCAGTCTTTTGCAATCTTTGAACTTCAATTCCACTGTATTTCTAATCTGCCATTGAAAGTATACCTTATTCGAACACCTCTTCAGTTTTTCGGTCCAGCCTCTGTCCACGTCACGCAGGTAGTTATTTCGCAATCGGAGCTCTTGCAATAAGTATACTTTCCTGAACGCGTTTGGCGATATCTTCTGTATTCTAATGGTAGATATGAGAGCTATAAATCTTTTACGTTATCACTGCGTTCCTAAAAAACGAAGTTTTCCGAGATTACCGCTATTTCTAACCTTCTGATATGAGCAAAGTACCTTGACATCTGTACCCTATTCGAGGTCACATATATGAAGGATGACGATGTCAGATAGAGATTTATATCTTTATACCAGCGATACCAGCAATGAGATGATGAGACCAAAACACGCAGAGTGACCACATAAAATTTGAAATCGTAACTGCAGAACTTAACAAATATACCAGTGGTTCTCAACCTTTTTCACCTCGCGGACCGGTAAAATTTAGAAAAATATTTGGCGGACCAGTGAACTTTCAAAAATTGAAATCAACCCAAAATGTAAATTATGCAACCTCGTCTTCTGTATGTATATGGTGCTTGAGAGTGACATTTACGGGGTTTTGCACGTACGTAATTACGTTCATGATGGCATCCATGTGATTGTATGGTAGTGAGTCTGACGAGTCGAGGTAAAAGTGCCTTTTCAGCTACCGCAGGGAGTCGTTTACAGTCTTTCCCGCTGAAAGTCGTGGGTTTAACCAACCACGCCCACTCGAACAATATCGAGAGAGGAAGCATTTCGGAGTCGAACCAAGCACCTTGTCGTACTACCTTGCTCATTGCCCACTACCACCAGGCATAGGCTACTCTGACGACTATGAATTCAATGCGCCGCACGAAAACACCTAGCAGCAGCTATACGTGCCCGTCGCAAAATACGGACCCAAAAAGCACTTCGTCCGCCCACCTTTAAAATCGTTGGTCTTGGGCCCCAACACAATGCGATAAGCCACCAGGGTCTTCGCCCACAGGACTGAGAAATGCGTAAGGATGACCTTACCTGTTACAACTAAGATCCAGAATTCGTAACGACGACTGGCTTTTGAGCACATCGCTTCCGAGCGATGTGATTCTGTTGTTGGCCAACTGTAATATTTCCAAACTAGGCTGCTTCTCGAGCAATTTGCTCGATAGAGAATCCAGCTTGTTGTTACGCAGATTCAGCTGTCGCAAAGACTCGACGGATTCGAAAGCTTTTGGTGATAGATCTGGAAATGATCAGCTTGATATTCGATCCAGCGCAACGCGCTCACTTTAAAGCGTTCGTGGCCAGTTGTGGGTTACCAATTAGAGCCGAATAGCTGCCGCATTTTTTACTGCGTTACCGTAAAGAGTGGCATAAGTTATGTGGTCATAGGTGCATCACCAAAACACCACCCCTCGATTGACAGTCTGCACCTACGTCCTACAGTCACCTCTCTGGTTATCCAGATTTATTGACTATGTCACTACATATGAATCGATAGAATAAAATTTGGTTAGTTTTAGGGATGGTGTGAACCACTGAAAGGATCAGGTTCGTGTGAACGCGAACCTTTTAAAAAAGTTCTGTGTGAACGCGAACGTGAACCTCATGAGGTCACGTGACGTCATATTGCTATTGCTAATTGCAAATAATATTGATGAGGTTGCATGGCTTTTATAAAATCAGGTTATGGTACAAAATGTGTCAGATTACGAAAGGATTTCTGATAGATCCCGGCCATGCATGATTGGAAAGCGAATTTTCGGTAATATGGTGGCCAAAGTCTTGCCGCCAAATATGTGAAGGATTCCAGAACCGCACAGCGTAGACACACCGTCTATTATGAGTAGACGGCGGAATAGTTATCATAGCGATCCAATTTGATACGCTCGTAGTATTGTACTCTGACGACGATGATTGAAATTTGGGAATCACCTTGGTGCAAATGTATATAAACAACAACATTTAAGTAGCCTACATATTTTTATTTCATTTATCATCATGGTTCTTATGCGTAGTTGCATTCCAGTACATGAGTTATGTTAAGACTAAGTACCTTTACCGAAGAAAAATATGTCGTTGAATTGTGATTGTTTATTCGCTGTAATTGAAATCAAATGAAGATTCAGTCGGAAAGGAAGCATATCCATCTCTACCATAGTGTAATTTGTAATCCATTTAAGGAACATCGAATTTTGGTGTTTATACATATGTAACTTGATCCGTAATTTCATTGCTCGCATGGCAGTTAACAACATGCTGTGAAGAATTAATCATATGACTGTGTTATGAAAGGCACACGTTAGTTGTTTAAGTTGAGGTTTTGGTTTTATCTTGGTTGAGGGATGGCAAAATGTTTCAGCGAACATTTGATAATAGCATCATCTCACTTGTGATAGCATTGCCTTCAAGATTTAGAGTCCGCAGTCTTTTCAGTCCGATGAAAGTTTTGGCGCGCACCTTGCGAATATTATTGAATGACAAATCCAGATCAGTCAAGAAGTCCGTGTTTTCGAAATAAGTCATTCGTAGACTTTCGATCCTATTGCTTGAGAGGCTCAGCTGTAGCAGAGATTGCGCGTTGACCAGCATGTCATTGGTCAGCTGTTATAGAAAGAATGGTTTGGTAGATTACGCCCAAATCACCACGACTTCTGGTGTAGTTCTAAGTCAATTGGGGATCTCACCTTCTCGATGTCATTGTTGTCTGCTATAAATTTTATAACGTGCTGTGATATACGCGTAGGCATGGATTGCAAACCAACTTCAAAGCAATCCACCACCATCGGGTTAGTGCAATTACATTCCTCTGGACAGCATGTCGCTTCGGTATTACATCCACAAACCACGATCACTACCATATATATCCACCTCATATCTTGTGTACTATGATAATATACTTTGCTCGTTATGAGATAATAAGTATAAACATTGGAACAGTTCGACGCTGAAAAAACAACGTTTCATATTATTAAATATATGATTTATGTCCTTTACTCAAGTACACTGGCTTCTGAAGGTGACCTTCCCGAATAAACCAATACGTCATAATACAAAAGTTCGCAATTCCTACGTCACAGGCATCCTTTTATCAGTTAATTCAACACGTGGTCTTGCAATAGATGTAGATTCATTTCGCTGAAGTCGATTAATTTTGAAGCGTCAGGCTCATTAACACTGTATCGACGTACCGTACATAGACATATATTCACCAAGTCACGGAGTCTTATCCTAACTTCCTCAATTTGTTTCGTAAATATAATAGGCTACCGGCGGTGTAGCACATCCGTAATCCACATGGTATTGCCGCCTACGCGCTTTGTTTACAACGGAATGGTATGTGAATCTCTAATCAGTCCCGCCAAGTCGCACTACAGCAGAAGTGTGCTGGTGTCACGTTGTCGACACGATTACATTCACCAGAACATTATCGCACGAATGCCACGTTACTGGAAAATTATGCGACATACGGATGAATTGAATATCTTTAGTTCGTAATATTGTTTTATCTCGTCGAACCCATATACACGTTTCTTTGTTACAGCTATTGTACTACCCTATCACTATAACTGCAAACGTCAGTCACGAAAGTTTGTCGATCAACATATTACGTAAGATCAAGCATAGTAGAAAAGTTGGTCCTGCCTCTTACTCGTAAAATGGCAAACGGCAACGTTGCTCTATGTAACTTTAAAGACAAACTATCTGTTTTTAAAGCACATTGAATGCATTGTTCGGATAGAGTACAGTGGATATTCTAGTGACCTTTCTACCACACAAGAATTGCACTTAGATCATCCAACATGATATCGCAGTAAATGTTAGATTAGGTTTGGTTTATGTCAGGGTTGTATTGACTCGAGTCACGATTTTCAGATGACTCGACTCGATTCGAGCCTTGTGACTTGGTTACAACCCTGGTTCATGTTATAGTTATTACTCCAAGTCGTTTCGACCTTCCTATCTTATCATTGTATTGCAACCTTGTGGTATTTTGAAGTGATAAATTTAATAATAAACCGAACTGAACTGAATCATGGGGCAGGCGGAAGCGGAATTTTGACGATAATTTGGGATGTCGTTATAAGTAGGCCTACTGTCCGATTTATGTCTAGTCGTAGGCATATAATCAAGACGCTAGCAGTCACGATAAATACGGCGACACGTAGTCAACAAAATCCTAGAGGTTGTTCAATGCACATCATAGCACCAACTACACATAGCTAGTTCACTGCCCAGATTTGTTTATTCAATTAGATATTCAAATGAAAATCCACATTCCTTGTTCTGGTGTTACGCTAATCGCAAGAGACTTCGTAAGTTTATCGATAAAGGATAGTGCAGAATGTATTCATAGTCTCGAAATGCTCAATTCTCTGTGAATGTAAAACATGCGCAAGAGATTGATGATAGAACACATCTTCGTGCCTTGATACCACTCATCATAATATATGATTGTGATCATTGTGCTCATCTTGAACAATGACTTACATAGTGCAAATCTATCTCGCATTACAATGTACATCAGATTAGCTGGGACTCAAATTCTGTCAGTCCACCGATTCCTGAACACCATGTTCTTTGTTCAAGCACTATCCGACATCTTTGAAGGAGATCTTGGCTATTTGGCAATTCATTTTACCAAGGTCTGGACTTGCAATGTAAATGGTCTCGCTTGTTAAACTGCTTGCTTCACTAAGTCAATTTCCGTTCTTCCAATCACTTATATAACAGGATGTACCTTTCATAAAACGACGCCATACGGCACGTCACTTTGCCTTGCTATCAAAGATCAGTTCCTAGCCCTTACTTGAACAAGAATTCCCGGGTTTGGTGCAACGGTGTTGAAATGGATGGAATTGTTGAAATACTTCCGCACAGGGACCACTATTGGACCCTCGACAACTTCCTGAATCCAATTGAACGACGGGAGATCGTAACGTTTTCGGGAGAATGGTCGAGTGACGAATGCAATTTTCGAGCTCTTTTGAAATGACGTCATTCGATAACCTCAACCGTATTGCGGCCTAATGATGTGCGGAGGATGCGTGTGTCCTTGTGTTCCCGGACAGGATGCAATCGAATCATAATTCAAAGCAGCTGAATTACCTTCAATGTACATTGTTAATAAGGATTAGTGAACATGGACGTGCATACTAGCGTAGTCAATTATCGGAGCATAATTTCATGATGCAAATACGACCTTCATGCAAATGTGCATAAAATAGCCTGTACTTTACGATCTGTTTTGTCGTGATCATTGCTGTTAACGATCTTATTCCGAGTGGGTTGGTCCTCCGATGTTTATTTATTCCATAAAATGTACCATTGAAATAAGATCGCGAGAAGACATTTGTTGTAAAAATTGTATACTATACTTAATTTTGCAGAACGAATTCCTGGTCTAGAGCACGAACTTGGGAAGCTATATTACGACGAATGTTTTTCTAGTAAGTGATTTCAACATCTCTTTCAATGCCTTGTCTAATGATACATAATTAGATAACGCCATTGTCATCATTTGTTTATCCTACAATTGAACTGTTGTTGCTCGTAACTGACCTTATTTTAATGAAGTAAATCAAACCAACAAAAAGATAAAGCATGCTGTAATCTGCATTTACTTGCTATAAAAAATAATTCTATATCATATCACCTATATGTGCTTATATAGGTCTTGCAATATTTTGTATTCCTATCTGCGACATTTATACTACCGTTATTTTGTATTTGCGTATAGAACCATGCAAGAACAACGCTTCGTGTACTGCACAGCAGAATACTTTTCACTGCGAATGCCTTCCCGGATATACAGGTAGTGACATTGATCTGCTACAGAATAATCAAATATGTTTCGTTAAATTGCTGGCACTAGTTGAGTGTGATTGTAATATACACAGGAGCAATAACCAGCAATCAGACGAATTCGTTCCACCTCTAGTAGAATGTTAGATCAATAACTTATCAAGTATATGGACATAAAGAACCCTTCACAAAATGTTAGCTTTCCCGATATGCTTTATTAAAATGATATATCATGATTGCCTGATAAAACGGTCCTAGAAAAATATGTGATTCGTAATGCATATTGAATATTTTATTCAAGGTAAATCCTGTGAGATTGAGATCGACGAATGTTTATCGAGTCCCTGTGCCGAAACGTCGAATTGCACAGATTTACTTAACGGATTCAGGTTGGTTATGCTTGATAACAACTATAGCGAAATTAAGGTATCTGATAGGCGTCGTCAAACATGTGAGATTACTTATCCCGGAATGAAATGTATGTTTTATTTCGCCGTGAGAGTACTGCGCACGAGTATTGTTCAACTGTAATATCAGTGCTTCCCCGCCGGTGGATCGCTAAGCTATTTCAGGTGATTCATTTTCGTGTTCCCGCGATTAAACAAGCCAATATACGTTCTCTTGCTTTAAATTCAATCCTTTTGCGATCATAATCGATGCAGGCCGCGTTCCCGTGCTCAAAATAATTTGCGAGTCGGATTGTCGTGAGAGTCAGTTGGATTGGAACGCGAAATTTGAGAGCGAGTCAGTGTGTTTGCCTGGGAATAGGAATTAATTCCGTCTCCTAAGGCTTTGCCAACGTTTTCTTTAGGTATTCATGGTGTTTGTCGACTACTATAATCATTCACACCAGGCCGATATTCTTCATTTTTATTCCGTAACTGCCGACTTATAGCACGACCCAATTTTAGGCTTTTTGTAAGACACCGCTTACGCGAGTAGGCTAGATAAACCTCCAATATTAGGTATAGGATTTCTGAACACGACCTCGGTCGGACTCGAACTCGCATCCCATTGGTGTCGCAGCCGCGGATTATACTACTACGCTATCTCGCCACTTTTGCAAACGTTGACAGGACATGGATATTAGGGCTGTTCAAAAATAACTTTTTTTCGGATTCCAACCATTCACTGATTAAATTGTCAGGTTACCCTAAAAAACGCTGCACACCAAATTTGGTTCAATTTTTACAAGTATAGGACTTATTATAGGACCAATTAAAATTTTTTAATAATTAAAAATTTTAATTTATTATGGAAACTAAAAAAAAAAATTCAAATTTTTCTGCCAACCCCATGAAATTGTTGAGCTGTCTTCAAAGACTTTGCAAAACAAATTTGAGTCAATTCCGACCAGTAGAAGCGGAGTTATGTTGATAAATCGCGGATTTACCACTGATCAAGGATAATTCGAGGATTATCATCGAAAAACTCGAAATTGACTCAAATTTGATTTGCAACGTCTTTGAAGTCAGCTTATCAGTTTCATGGGGTTGGCAGAAAAATTTGAATTTTTTTTTTTTCAATTTTCCATAGTAAATTAAAAATTTTAATTGGATCTGCGGAGTCCTACACTTGTTAGAATTGAACCAAATTTGGTGTGCAGCGTTTTTTAGGGTAACCTGACTATTTAATCAGTGAATGGCTGGAATCCGGGAAAAAAAGTTATTTTTGAACAGCCCTAATGGACATGGACAGGGGCAATTCTGACTGATTTGTCGCTATATCAGCAAATAGTTGCCTCGACAAAATATACTCTGAACCCCTTTGTGTTCGTAAAAGTCGAATTACTGATTGGATACGCGCCTCTCGTTTGTAATCATTTGCTATGTATTGTAGGCTTGAAACTGAAACTGAAAGCGAATGTGCCTCACGTGCCTAGTGTGTCCTATATTGATAACATATAACAGCTTATTGGTATAATCGGCTTCCCTTCTCGTGAGTCGTGACGGAACAAAGCCATTCTCCTGCAATTATTACTATATTTACCTGGGTTTACGTAGTCTTAACATCAACCCCTGCCTTCAGTTAAGAGTTGCTGGTTTAGTGTATTCGAGAAAACGTCACAATGCAACATTGAAATAAACAGACACGGAATTGGCCCAAATCTGTTGTTGTGTTGTAAGGAATCGGCATATACCTAATCACAACCAAATACCGCAATTGAGATTATAAATACGTAGCCTAATTATTACGTTTTTTTCTCTAAGATGCGATTGTGATGCTGGTTATGCAGGACTACTTTGCAATGAAGAGATTGACGAATGCTCTAGCACGCCTTGTCAAAACGGTGCAACTTGTGTGGACCGTGTCGACGCCTTCTCCTGTGACTGCGAAAACGGATTTTCGGGTAATCTCTTCGCGAACTCTCTTTTAGTACTAGGATTATACAAAGTAGTCAACGGGTCGTAAATATTTTCACCTAAATTTGCCCGCCAAAGTAACACCTATACCATACCTAATTTCGTGTCGGTGTTCAAAGTGGGCGATTAAAAGGTGTTCGAAGTCGTCAATGATACTTCAGTACATGTATGCATGTAGAATTAATAAACTACGGTACTTTCCTACCCAATTACACAACGTAACGATGTAAGAGCTTTGCTAATACAATCGACTGTTTTACATATTATCATCGTAGCGTCTGGTGCAGATCAGTTTATCGGAACTATCTGGCACAATATTCAAATTTCGTACCTTTCTAGTTGATAATTGTTATCCAAATGCACCCTCTAATTCCTATGGCGAGATATCAAAGAGCTGAAATTGTTTTTCGTGGGCTGGTAATGCGTACTTTTCCCTATATCAGTGTATGCTCTATGTCAGGATTGTTGTGTGAAATCAACGTGGACGAATGCGACTCGGATCCATGCTTGAACAACGGAATCTGCGTTGATGAAATTGCTGCCTTCCGCTGTGAGTGCGAAGTGGGATATAGCGGCGCTGTGTGTCAAACTGACATCGATGACTGCGCTGATAACCCCTGCCTGAATGCGGCAACATGCGTTGACGGAATCAATGAGTTCAGGTTAGGATCAAAACAAGTGTGTACTGTAGGGTTGTGTTTAGTCTGAGTGAAGCAATGTTGGTCAAGGTATAGTCATCTTTGGTACTCTAGTCGAAATAGTGTAATGTTGTAAATTTCTGTTCTACTCAATGTCGATGAAGTCTCTATACTCGAATTAGTAAGTACCGTTATGTATGGAAGTGAATTTACTAATTAGCACTTGCCCTTGAACTGTGATCTGACTCTTCAAAATGTGTAATCGCGAATTCAATGTTTATCAATTCATCCCTCTCCACGTCCCATTTGTAGCTATACCTAGAAGTCATCTGAATCATCCATCAGTTTCAAAATTGTCTCAGTCGCAAAGGAAACTGACGCAGAAATTACATCGCAGCTGATTAAGCAGTCGCGACATATGGCTCAGTTACTTTTTGCATCTTTCTTCATGCATTCAATTTAGGATATTTGATCAGTGATTTGAAACTAGTAACACAATTATTATTAAATACTTGTGAATTAAATAATAGATATCACTAATTATGCCATAATGGTTTCATCACTATACTGCAATCATAGAACTTCTCGAAAGATTGGGACGTGTTATATGCCGACAACTGACTTGGACAATTGCATTTTTATGATATATTGCATTCTTGTAGATGTGTCTGTGCAGCCGGGTTTAGAGGTGACTTTTGCGGCGAAAACATCGACGAATGTGCCAGCGATCCTTGCGTTCATGGAGAGTGTTTGGACTTGGTGGACTCCTACAAATGTGCTTGTCCGCCGACGTATTTAGGAGTTCATTGTGACGAAGGTAATAGGAGTCGTTTCAACTATCAACAGTAACATTTAACCGTTTATACCTACAGTGTTTGCCGCCATCCAATATCCATCTGCTTATAGAAATTAGTACATTTGACCGGGTTTCTGCACAAAGTTGTGGCCATGGCGCTATTAATTCAGTGGGCCTTAACTGTCGGGTGATAAAAACGTTTTGATGTGACCGAGAGAGAAAAACGTAGATTGGTATTCCAACTTTATATCACTCCAAGCTTGTTGGCTTTTGTTAATCAGGAGCCATGATGTCATCCCGAGCAAATTTTGAAGAAGTAGACCGGGACTATTAAAACGTCAAGGACAGCTGCTTTAGTATATTTAGAAGTACGCGGTCTGATGTATGTGCAATTTGTTCAATCGTCAGGCATAAAATTCAATATGCAATTGATATCATCTCAATAAGCGATCATACAATTACAGTTGGAGATGCATACTTCGATCTGGGCTTCAACAGGCCGAATACCTATCACCATTCGAGGATCGACTACGCATTACCGAACATGACTGAGGTTACGATATCGCTTTATCTCAAATCGAACTCGACTGAGACCTATGGAACGCCCTTTTCCTATGCTGTTGGAGATGGCCTGGAAGCAGATACACTCGCTTTGACCGACTTGGCTGCGCTAACTTTGTGAGTGGATTTGATACCGTATGTAGTTGAAGTGTGGTAATGTTAATCATACGATCACACTTTAATTCATTCCCGGCAGAAATGTGTCTAACCGTTCTTCGCATGATTCTAGCGATACTTTGATTAGACAACTGTGTCGTCGTGTCTTGTGGTGACAGTGCTGATACTACCTTTGAGTCAAAAGTCATTTGGACCAAATTCAGTGCTATGACGACCTACCTAACAGAATATATATATGTAGACGTAGCGTATATGTTTTAATACAAGCAGTTGCTATTGAATAAATACTAGTCAGCCCTCAAGTTTACCGGACCGCGACATGACATATCGATTGCGCCTTCCGACACATGCCACTTCATTTTATCGTTTGTTTTTCGTATCATATTCTGTTTATCTTCATTCAGTGTGCATGCCTCCTCTTTACATCGCCTAGACCCGGGTGGCTGTCTGATTTTAAAGACTACTCCATGTCGTTTCGACAGTCTCCTATCTTTTCATTATATCTTTTCATTATATCTCTGTGTTGTGGTGTTTTGAAATGACGAAAATTCTTCATACTTATACTGATACTGCTACCACTCGAGTCCATTGTAACGGCAGTTGAAGGCTTGCTCATGCTTTTATGTCTATGATGTTGGTGCTGACGGAGTTAATCATATCAAAGATCGATTATTAATGAGTAATCTGATTCACAGCTATGTCAACGGAGAATTCAGAGTCACCGACTTGAAGCGTATCAACGACGGCAAATGGTATTTTCTCACCGTCACTTGGACTAGCGAGGGCGGGGAGTGGTCCGTTTATCTGGACGGTACCTTGGAGGATTCGGGGAAAGGACTTGCGACCGGTCAGACCATCCCGGGTGGCGGCGTGTTAGTGATCGGCCAGGAACAAGATACTCTGGCGGGGGGATTTTCTGCGTCGCAAGAGTTTTTGGGTAAGGTCCAATATTTCAACACGTGTCGTCTTTATTAAAGCTGGGCACGACGATCTTAGTACTTGAATCAGAGTCAAGTATCAATTATGTTGATTCAAGTTGAGTATAGTATGGGTCGTTTTTTCGAACAACTAATATATGCGCTCTTGCTCCTAGTAGTTTTTGTCAACGAGAAATATGGTGTCGATAGTCGATACTGTCTTTCAACCAGAAGTCTCGAAACGTTCGATAGATAGTATTTTAGCATCAAATTTTCTAAATTTGACAGATTTTGTCGACTGT
This sequence comes from Botryllus schlosseri, assembly GCF_051294905.1. Taxonomy (NCBI): domain Eukaryota; kingdom Metazoa; phylum Chordata; class Ascidiacea; order Stolidobranchia; family Styelidae; genus Botryllus; species Botryllus schlosseri. The sequence goes on along the minus strand of NC_137238.1, from coordinate 12,328,210 downwards.
TAATTTGCAATGAGAACTCGGGGCTATATAGAACTATTGTTCTACTATATAATCATTGATCATATGTCCCGACTACGCCAACTATTGCGGCGCCATTGTTCTTTAGCGCCCCCATACCTTCCCATGAGCCCATTGCCCCCTATGTCGCCCCGAGCGTTTTCTCCTTCTTCAACATTAAAACGTAGGGGCGCTGGAGCCCACGTTGAGAACCCCTGGATTTGAGGGGGGTCCAAAATCGAGTATTAAGCTTTGCCTACCATTTAAATTGACACACATATAGTCAGAATTTGGAACAAAGTGAAAATTTGTACCTTTAACACGATCAGAATGAAAATAACAGCAGCAATAAGTATTCATGGACACAATATTTGTGCAATCAAATTCGCAGCATAGTACGAAGCCGGATGTGCAAGATTAGAAAATTATGTGTAACATGTAACTGGTGATATTTTTTCTTGTGGCCGCACATGACGACATATTTGAACATTCGTAGTCACCTGTTACTATTATGGTACTGAAATAAGTGGTAGTGTACTCGCGTACTCGACTTGAAGCCTAATACTCGTCGGAATCGAAACAACCCATGTAGGCTACTCGATTTTTCTGAGCATTCCTTAAGTTCAGTTTATTAATAATAATTCGGTTCTACCTTGTCATATTGTTCAAATAGGTTTCGTTCACATGTGCTGCTTATTGGAGTAGCTTACATTTATGAATACTTATGGCCCAACCGTTACCGGCTAAAATGCAGGTTACCTACTATTAAGGTCATGAAACTATTTTTTGAATCAATTTGCATTATTGCACTTGATCATATCACGATAGTAGCTGGTGTGTATAAAGCACTAGATATAACATTCATTAATATCAAGTTTGTCGTCACCATGACATACATAGGAAAATATCCTTATTGTATCTCGAAGACTTTTCGCGTACCGCTAATCAACAATTGACTAAACTAAAGGGATTTAAACAGATTTAAAGTTGAATCGCATTCTGCAAGCTACTACATTACAATTACAATGATCGACAAGATAAGGTAATGTAGGAGCGTTCGACTTCTTCATCGGTAGGTTGTGGTTTAGTCAGCGGCCGGGTCAGACCAAAGACCTGATCAGTAACAGTGTGGTATTCATGGCTTCCCCGCTTGGCGCTCAGCGTCATCGGGATAGCATAGATGGGTGGTGCAAGACTTAGAAAACCTTACAAGGCTATATCCGTACCTTCGTTGTCCAATGGCATATGCACGTCACACACGTATGATATGCATACGTGCAGATCTTGTGCATGTATATCAGGAGTCCGTGTCCACAAAACATCACAAGGACAAAATATATTACGTCTACGTCCTTTTCCTATTCCTATTCCAATTAGAATTGAAACCGATGTTTAACAAAAGCCTAGAACGAAAGTGGGCCATGCTGTAAGTCAGCAGCTAAGGAATCTTTTAGAAAATATTGACCTGGTGTGGAATGACGATCGATGTCGAAACCCAATAATTACTGAAACATCAACATCAATAAAAATTTACCAAACAAACTAACTTACACCTAACGCCATGAGACGTTTTTCACTGGATTTGGTGGTGCATTTTCAAACGCTTTATCGTTAAAAAATAACGATTATGATTATGATTTTTCTGTACACCAGGTACTATTTCACAAGTCAACGTTTACGATTACGCGATGCCCCCCGGGAAAGTGTTGCTGCTCTGGAGAAACTGTGCGGATAACACGGGCAATGTACGGGCGTGGCCGGAGTTTGCCGGCGGTATTGTGGGGCGGTTGGAGAAAACTTCGACGCGATTCTGCCTGCCGTGTGCGGAGATCAGTTCGGATGAAGGAACTGTTGTTGAGAAAAACGTGGGTTGCGGTTTTGTGTTAGCTGTATTTGATGTTTACTTGCTTGCTTGTGTGATATCTGATTCTGCTTATACCGATCTATCATAATTAGGGCTGGGCACAATGATTTCAGTATTCGCATCTGAATCGTGTATTAATTCTAATGATTCGAGTGGATTAATAAGAGTTGATGTTTTCGAGCAGCGGCTTATATATAATGGGCCGTGAACCGACGCGCGTGGCTGTTTTTTTTACTTTGCAAATTGAAATAACGTAGTAAGCAAAACCATATTTGGCAGTCAGGTGGTTGTGATGACCTTCTCTTTAGTCGGAAAATGCCTCCTAAGTAGTAATCATATCTGCTGACATCGACGGTAGTGCCAAAAGGGTGCACCACTACAAATAACTCTGGTCTACATCACTGAATTCATGAAATCATCATTGAGTATCTTGGAATATATGTTTTCATCCATTTCATTACAGGCAGATCATCTTATGACGGTATCCTGCGCGACAGGATATAAACCACTGTTCCACGCTAGCAATCGCCCGCGTTACGTTTTCTGGTGCGGCAACGATGCAAATTGGCGGCTATACACCGAGGTCGTAAAGCCTGAGAAAATGAAATGTGAAAAGATAACGTGTGGCGACATTGGAAGTGTAAGTGCCTGCAATACATTTGTAGGTTCCCAACAAGATAACGTAATGATGGAGCGTCCTACTTCTTGATCGGTAGGTCATGGTTTGAATCCCCGGCCGGGTTGGACCAAAGTCCTAATCAGTAAAACCGGTATCCATGACTTCCCCGCCTAGCGTTTCAGCATATCACGGACGGGTGGTGCAAGATGTAGAAAGCCTTACAAGGCTATTTCTTCACCTTCCTTGCCCAGTGACACATCATCATCGTCATTCCCTCATGCTATGCATATGCAAAGATCGTGTATGGGTATCGTGAGTCGGTGAATATGCGGCAAAAACATCAAGGTCACAATGTACAGCGTCCTATTCCTATTCCCGTTATCTTCAAACAGAGGTAGCCAAAGTATCCAAAGTTGGTATTTTTAGTATACATGGAGGTAACACTATTACTATTGACTTCGATACAAGCGGATGTAACTATGTACAAGGTATGTCCAAACTATTTCAAGTGGGAATATAAATGGAGCTCTGACTACCACAAAAGTGAGCAGATTAAAAAAAAAAAAATTTGGTAAATGGACACATACCTTTTGCAGTTCATCGAAGGATTCTTCTGCCGAAATTACAGAGTACATCATGGCCACTAACGCAAAATGTAGCAAAAATATGATAGTCAGTACGAATACCATTTAGTGGGCACATTGCAGCTTGATATACTGCATACCTGTCACGAGGCACGGAGATTTCATTAAAATTATGAACCCAAAACTGAGTATTTGGTCAACTAAGGGACATAAATACGATTTTGTTACATTGTTATTTGTTAGCTGTCTTCTGGGTTGTCAGTCAAATAAACTGCCATTGAAAGGCAATTGAATCTGAATAAGATTTGCTATTCAATAAAACTGTAGCCATTGCAAACTATCACTTAAATGAGTTGACGCTTAGTTCTGCGTTTTCCGCAAAACCCAATTTGTGGATTCGTAGCTGAGACCATTATTTGCGTGAACTGATTTACAACATGCATGCTCAAACACTACGGATTCATTGTATAATTTGTTTCTCATTTAAATTCATTTCCTTGGTCTTGCATATATGTTGGCGTTATAATGATTGCTAGCAAAACATCGTTATTGTGATCAATATTTTTATACCGGTATGAATGTTTTAAAATTGCCACTGCCCACGATTTTAGATTTTGTTGGGATCAGTGATATTCACGGATGGTAAATACGGAGATGTTGCTAACTACCGCTGCCAAAGTGGATACGAACCGATCGGTGATGTACAGCGGACTTGCCAAGCAAATACGGTTTGATAATTGAATGGTTGTTGTATTTTGTTAAGAACTTCGTTAAATAACAGTTTTAATTGTGCGCAAGGATGTACCTTGTGAAAACCACAATTTCATAAACCTGTTGGTCCATTTCCAAATTCCTTGGCTTAGACAGCTGGTCCAAAATCGAGTATTAGGCTTTGAGTAAAATTTAGATTGACATAACGCATAGTCAGAATTAATTGAGAAGTTAAAACTAGTACCTTTCACACGATTAGAATGAAAATAACGAAATTCGCCTTAACCATAACTGTAATGGTGATTGGTCACATGAAAATCATACTCCGTCACAGTGGCATACGAACTTCTAACTAAATTTGTAGAACTGTTCGAGTTAGATTTCAGTGACGAAAATAGTGGGAGTCGTAGTCTGTGTGTTTATAATGTCAGGATATCGTAGTAGGAGTCGGTTTGTTGCAAATGTCTGGAGTCAACTGTGGAGTCGTCAGTTTCGACTTCACAGCTCTGGGCGCTATTTCATGCGTTCGTGACAAGCCTACGTGCCTCTAGCGCTGTAAATGTTTGATGGTTGAATTCTGAGCATACGCCTTTTAGGAATGGTCGGAAGCCAGGAAATACATATATATAAAGAGGTTTTATTTATGTCATAAGCCATGCAATGCAGAAGGCAATTTTAGTAATCATTCAAGTATTCAAATGAGATAATTTCCACTGTCCAACTGAGATCAGATCTTATCGACAGGGAGACACGATATGACTGAAGTCACACTTTCTTCCCTCACATAAGTAGGGTAATGAAACGCGAAAACAAGTGCATACCAAAATATATGAGACAGCGATCTAACATGACGGAAGTTGCTTGCATTGTTGAATGTTTGAGCCTCTATGCGACAATAACAATAACAATAACAATTGAACTAACAAAGTGCTGCTCTTATTATAACATTTAAACATAAAAAAGCAACTGCTGCATTTAGTCGAATACATCTAGTGACATCACTATCCATGATGATATGATACATTTTTAGTAATTGAATGAAATACTTGTGCTCCCTCAATTTCGTCTCATAGTCACCTCTTGTTCAAGCAACGATTGGATACCAGCGGAACAGGCTTGTACCTTCGTTGCATTTCTTCGAGGCTGTGATGGCACTTACCATGTTTTTATCACGTATAACCCAATGAAATAGTCTCAAGATTCCATGCAATCCTCTCTTTGAATAGCGCTGGTCGGGAACCCCTCCAACCTGCGAAGACATTGATGAATGCAACATCGAAGGTTCTTGCCATAGAAAGGCCAACTGCACCAACACTGTGGGAAATTACTCTTGCGAGTGCGTTTACGGATGGAAAGGTAAGCCAAGTACTATCCTCCAAATGCTATAAATTATATAACACAACTGTTGCATTTCCGCTTGCATGGATTTTCGATTGTGTGTTGACGTCATAATATATTGGTTCAGAGCTTAGTGTTGTGCTTAAAATTTTCTGAAATGATATCAATAGACTAGATTGAGAGATATTTTCTGGTAATATCGAGAATGAATATCAGTTAGCTTGTAGCAAAACAGATATTATAATACATGGTATAACTTATCTCCCCTCTTCTGAATGAATGTTGCATTTCTGCATCATAAGACACATAGTATTCTCCACTCAGGCCTGTCCACTGCTTTGTACAATGCACATTGATTCCATGATTATCATAAGAACTTATTGCATATATAACGTTTGGTGATAGCTTCTTGATCGGTAGGTCGGGGGTTCGATCCTCGGCCGGGTCAGACCAAAGACCTGATTAGTAACAATGGTATCCGTGACTTCCCTGCCTGACGCTCATGCATTACTGGGATAGCATGGAGGGATGGTGCATGACATAGAAAGTCGTACAAGGCTATATCTGCACCTCCCTTGTCTAGCGGTATATGCACATCATGCACTCATGGTATGCATATGCACAGATCGTGTGTATGTCTATCATGAGTCGGTGTATATGCCGCAAAAACATCGAGGACAAAAATAAACCACGTCCTTTCCTTTGATAGCTTGAGCTTTAAACGTAGATGTCGAAATTCATCTAGGGCCTGGGGCATATTTGAAAATTAGTTCTTTTGATATTTCTCTAAACAGAGAAAGTATAAGCTTCAGCGAAATAGGGAGGCTGATTTGGACTGAACTATAAAACTATATTACAGTTAGGAATGGGGTTAATTGGTCATACTGCTAACTATGTCAGTTAAACCATCTTCTATATTGGTATTCAAGTCAATTCTCATATTGTCCGTCTCCCTGAAGATGTTGAAATGGCTGCTTCCACAGAATTATTAAGTTGAATATTGCCAAGCAATTGTTAGCTTGAATATTGCTCACAACTTGAGCAATGGTGGAGGCTATCACCATGATCTTCTTACCCATCTCCATTCATAGGTAGACTGTTTATGATATATGCGAGTTCTACATCTGACCAAACCATCTGCCTATACTAAAATTTGACATGCATTCATTGAATGAGTCAGTTCTCACAATATGACCATTATATATTGAAGGTGATGGTTACACCTGTCGCGAAATCGATTGTGGTAGCGCCGGTAGCCTGATATTCGGATCAATTCAAGGAAATAACTTCAAGCTTGGGGGTGTCGTGCAATACTCCTGTGACTATGGATATAGATTGGAAGGACCAAGTGAACGCGTTTGCTTGTATAATGGTGAGTACATACCTAAAATGGAGAATATACTTACTTAAATATTTTCTAACATCCGGAACTATTTAACTGTCAATAAAACAGGTCAATTTCAAAATTTACTGATCACGTTTCTGTAATTCACCATGTGCTATTTACTGGTGTGTCGTATCTGGGTTATTACAACAAAATCTTTTTCAAAAGCTTTCCTCCAATGAACTATCTAAAATAGATGAGAAAATACACAGACGCTTTCATCAATTGTTGATTTTGCATTGAAATCTGCATTGAAATTGCGACAATGCAAGCATGTATAACATGTCACTTTTTGTAACTGACGCAAACCCCATGACTTTATTTCTCTCACTGATAATTCAGTTCAAAACTGAGGGAATTATCTGCGCTAATGAAATAAATTTTGTCTTCTCCTCGTCTTTGTTTTCACGATTTTTGGTATTTATCTTCGGTAAATATGAATACCATGTACCATATGTAGTATGCACCATATTATAATGAAAGTACAGATTAAAGTTTTGAACCGTGGTGTAATTAAACTACATATTCCAATTTCTAGATTCATGGTCGGAACACATGCCTGAATGCGTGAAAGTGGAATGCGAGGAGCCGGAAGACATCAGATACGGATATAAGAGGCCAAGAGCCTCTATCTGGGATTACAAAAGCCAGATTACTTATTTTTGCCAGCCTGGATATTATGTGATAGGAGAAGCTACTAGAGGTATGAATTGTTGCTTCATCGCTGTTACATCACTGTATATATTCTATCTGGGATTAGAAAAGCCAGATAACTTATTTTTCCCTGCCTGGATATTATTTGATAGGAGAAGCTATGAGATGTATGAATTGTTGCCTCATTGCTGTTACATCACTGTATATATATATATATATGGACCCATAAATGATATGACCTAATTTAAACGCCCAAGCTATCTCACATGCAGCTCTTCTCCTAAACTCAGGTGTACCACTCTCTTCAATGTTCCAATATCATTGCCGGCGTGCATATGTTTATGTGAACTGGCTAGGTGTCCAGAGCGAGAGAGGCAGTTGAAATACTTGTTTCGTAACCCCATCAATGCAATAAATTAATTTCAATCCATCGTTCAGGACATCAACTATTCGTGCCCATAATAATTCGTCAAAAAGTAGAAAATGAAGAATGCGAAGAGAAAAAGTATTAGTGGAAAAATGAAGTCCACAAGACACATTGATTGGTGTTTTATTATCCTAACATGTGTTGTTCACTGAGATATATGAGCATTGGACATAGACATGGAGGATTATACCACAATTCATAGAACATAAATTACAAAATGTATAAATACAGCCATGCTGATTTATAATTGTTGTCACAAATGGCAACGAATGCTAACAGTCACTTTCTAAATGATGAATACCAAATAATATACTCTACAATCCCAGCTATTTTAGGAGCATTTCCGAATTTCGTAATGCCAATATACGAAAATCTGCTTTCATCTTTATATAATTCAAAATATTAAACGAAACGTAATTTACGGGGTAGTAGCATTGCGCTTAAAGTAGTAATTTCATAGCAAAGCGACTTACTGTCTCGCTCGACCTTACCATACGTCACTGATTGGAATAATAATATACCGCTACCTCTGTTACCAGTCCTGTAGGATTGCTATCTGATCTTGGATAACCGAACACGAGATGAAATGATTTTTTTTTCACAGAATGTGGTCCGGACAGTCAATGGACAGGCACGCCACCAACTTGCGACAGAGTGTCATGTGGCGAACCTCCTGTTGTTGCAAATTCGGTGAGGATTCAAAACGGCGGGGTCAAGTACGGCGATATCGTAAACTACATCTGTGAACAAGGATACGGGTAAGCGAAGGCTTGTATATCAAATCTTCTATATAGGGTGCTTTAAATCGGTGACTGATTCCATGCAGATCACATGCAGTTTGTGGAATTAAGGCAAACGTATGGGCGTGCAAACTGCACATCCAAGGGCTAAAGTAGGTTCTCTTGCTTGTATCACCTGCTCGGGTGGTAAAAAACAACTGCTTCAAGAAATGGCACGAACATTTCGTGCTGAACAATCACCAAGTATTGACATGTCCTCATCACAAGCTGAAATCACTCAGAATTTCCCTGATTATGTGAAGGGGTGATGCAAGACTTAAAAAGTCTTACAATACTATATCTTTACCTCCCTTTTTTAGCGGCATATGCACTTCATATACTCATTCTATACATATTCACTAATCGTGTGTACGTATATAAGTCGGTGTATATACCAACAAAAACCATCGAGGACAAACAATATATAACATCCTATTCTATTATCCATATTATACTCGTGTTTGTATCCATTATCAGTAGAATCTGCATTTACATTATATTGACTTCAAATTTGAGTACATAAAACTAATCTTAGAATGGAATATTCTGCACTCACTTATTTGAAACGTAATATTACATAGAGATAACACTCACCAATTTTATGAGTTTAATACATCATATCGAAGTCAAGCTCACCATTTACGTCAATTAATTAATTTGAAAATACCCATGCAGTGGGTGACATTTCTATAATTGACTTCAAGCTCAAATTCAAACTAGTCTAATCTTCACATGGAATTTTGTTACAGCTCTCTGGGCCCCACTAAGCTCACTTGCAATGCATCGAAAACATGGGAAGGGGAAGATGGCGGGATGCCCGTTTGCGAGCATCCCACTTGCGACTCTCCTCTTTCAATCATTCATGGCGAATTTACAATCGAGGAAATTGGAGAGGCAACGGGTAATTCTTCTTGAAAGTGGTAGACTATAGCCCTCTTGACGAGAACAGTAATCTAAGAACTTGGCCAGAGTGTACATGTAAAGTTCTTTATATAAGGATTTTTTGTGAGCAGTATATAATACCTCTGAAAAGACCAATCAAAAATATCTATGCTGTTTAGCAAAGGAGGTATTAGAAAATTTGACTGTATTGAAGTATCTTTTAAAGGAGACGACAGAATATACTGCACTTTTCCAATAGTTGAGAATATATGAGAATATAAATAAATCACTGAATTTAGCTTCCTCAAAATAACTTGAAGTCATAAAACATCTGGTAGTAGAGACGCAGGTATTACCACATAAACACCAATCTGTATTATCACCAAAATTATCACTACATAGGTTATTTCGTTTTAGTAATACGATTTAGCTGGATTCTATGTTACCAAATCAATAGTACAAACTGACTTCTTTTGAACAATTCCGAATTGACCTCAACACACTCTAACTCTTGTTTTCAGTAACTGGCGCAACATACACCTATGATACTGCGGTCCGATACACGTGTAATGTTGGGTACAATTTGGTTGGTGCCGAGACTATCGTCTGTAAAGAGAAGGGTATCTGGGATCGACCAGCTCCTGTTTGCCAAATTGTTTCATGTGGACCACCGCCCGATGTGGAAAATTCTGTGCAAGACCGTAAGTAGATTATTACTGACAGTATTGTAACTGTAACACAAATCGACTATAAAAATCGTTACTGTAAAAGGTCTACCTATGTTTGGTGATGTAAGGCAGTAGTGTTTATGATATAGGAACAGTTTTAGATTGAAACATAATCGATATCACATAGGATGACTGAATGACGTAGCTTGCAAAACCATACTATAACTAATTGTTGATATTGATATATACCGAAGTATACACAGTAATGGTGAACTTTTAATTAGTTTCAGAGACTAAACGTTGCCTTTCATCAAAAACTGTATATATTATGTTCGATTTTCAGATAATGGACAGTTGTATGGTGATTTGGCCAATTATTTCTGCAAACCAGGGTACTTCCTGAAGGGAGATACAGCCCTCTCTTGTCTGGCTTCTGGGAAATGGACTGACGAGAAACAAGGTCATTCAAGAATGAAAGGATGTTTAACAATATGAGAGATATAGGAATTATTGAAATGCTCTTTGCAAGTCCTTTTTATGGCATGGAATTCCTATCATATATTTATTGGACGATCAAGACTTGTACATTACCATATTTTTCGTGTGACTTCCAACACAAGTATATATGGTGTTCATAAATTGCTTGTGTTCAAGTTGGTTTCAAATATTTCTATATATTGACCATAAGTTCACATACTCATCATCGTTTTGCAGACACTCCATCATGTAACCCAAAGCCATGCCCGATCCCGAGACATGTTCCACATTCCCAGCAGAGATTGTCAAACGCTGATGGCTATGTCTACAAAGCTATTGTCAGGTAAGTTCTGATTTCTAATATTGCATTTGATGCCGTGCTTCTTTGTATATTGTTTCGTCCAATCAATAATAATTCCTTCATGAAGTAGTTTAAATTCTGTGTCTGTAAAGCGTATGCCAATCCATGTTATCTTAAATCGATACCATATCAGAGCCAAGGATAAACAGTAACAAAGACAATTAAGAGATTCTTGGAACTTCAATATTCAATTGAATAGTTTATTAATATTGAATGAATCCGAATATTTTCGGCCGACACTCTTCAGGGCTAGTCGTCAGCAATTAGTATAGAATGGAAAATAACATTGTATGTCAACAATCGTATCACAAATTATGACGTCACCAGCATCAAATATCGAATACGAGAGCGTTCAATGTACTATTTTTAAATGGTACACGAACTCTTTCATGACACAGCCTCGGCTTTGATAAAATATTTTGATGAATATTCGGGTTCATTTCAATATGATTATACTATTTAATTGTATATTAAAGACAATTTAGTCCGGTGTTTCACAAATGATTTTAGAGAATGTTCTTTTGACAAATCATACAGATATCAAACGCCCCCTACCCCCTAACATAAAAAAATTGTTTTGTTTAGTAGCCACATACACGATGTTGTCGTTCATGGCCTTTAGGTTCATCTATTCATAGCAGCACACTACGTTACATACGATGCGATACGTACGACACTATCAAGGAATAAAATATAAAATATATTGTTGGATGTTTATTAAGAAATTCTTTTCAACGCCGACGTCTGACTAGTAATATTACCTGCTATCATCGGAACATTTTCTAATTGGCCCAATTTATCTGAAATCAAGACTATTTATAATAATGAATAATATTCCACTTATTCAATACAAGATGTGTCTTTGTTTCCAGTTACCAATGTGATCTTGGATACTGGTCGTCAGGCACGGATACCATTGACTGCGACACGGAAAATCACTGGCAGCCAGCACAAGATTTCGAATGTGATATTGAAATTTGCCCCGAACCTACACAACCCCAATATGGCAGCGTAAACCGATTACTGGTAATATATATGAGCTTGTGTTGATCACTATCATTTTAGATATATTCTTATTTTGAGATACCTTTGCTTTACGTCAACGTTTTTTCAATTTCTGGATTGTGGTCATTCAACTTGTAAAGGTCAGTTGAGCACATTTAGGCTCACTGATCAACTGACTTATAAAATATTTTCGGCCTGACTATTTGGGCCATAATTTTGTTTAATCACATTCTCGTCAGGTACCATTCTCTTACATGTGTTTCTATTTAGTCTAAGTACATCCTAGCAGATGGAGTATGTTGGACACGAACTATGTTTATTTCGACAGAATTGAACCCAATGATGAGGATGTTGAATTACGAGACTGTACTTGGTCGTTTCAGCATCCTCCTGTGTCCTATCTATTCGTTACATTGAATTGTGCCCTAATTATTGCATGGTACATTGTATGTCTTGACCGGACAAAAATAATTAGGATAATTCAAATAGTATACCAAAGGGGGTGAACGATGAATAGCTTAGGTGGATTCTAAATAGCATATGTAATAAATAAACTTATTGTAGTTCAACCACATTCTTCTCCTTTGCTTCTCATTGACACGCCTGTTTTTAGAATGATCTTAATCGCTAGATGCTTTCAATTGATCCATTAAAGACATCGTCCGAATGTGCATCATTCCTGTGCCCCCTTAATGTCGTTCATATATGAAATATGAATATGTCATCAACTTTCATCACTCTCTATGTAAGGTCATCCAGTAAGTGTGGATATTCCTATCAATGAGGATGCCGGTATACAGACTTGTTGTCACCGGAATTTGCAAATCAAACATCCCACTTTCCAAAGTTTAAATGTAAATGTTGGTATGTATCTATGAAACCGGCACCAAGGTCCATCCAATGTTTGTATTTCTTTTCTTTTTTTTTAAATTTTGATTCATTTCAGCCTGAACTAGGAGAATCGTACGAATACAACAATACCATCTCCTATTCTTGTGATGCTGGATTTTATTCCACTGACGATATGGAGGCCCGATGTACAGAGCATGGTACTTGGTCGACTCCAACTCCTAGATGTCTTCCAATCGAATGTCCCATGCCCGCTACTGTCAGCAATTCCGAACTGAGGTATATTTTCTTCTGAACATATGTGGAATCAGTAAAATTCTGGGATTCCTTTAATATTTTAGTTTTAATTACTAAAATGTTTTAGCACGAAGATTACTGAAATATGTTGAGGCACATGGTCCCTAATTCACAGTACTAATGAATAAATATATTTCCATCAGTTTACAGAATTTCGGTATTCGATGTGCCGATGTTCGTAATATGATTGCAATTTCAGTATATTGGACGGTCCATATGGAACGGGGGCTCTCTATCAGAGTGATTTGTCTTACACATGCAACTTGGGTTACGAGCAAACTGAAGGCGACGCAGTGAGAAAATGTGATTCCGAACGTTCGTGGACAGGTGCGTAGCAAAATGATATATTTTGACATCAACTGGAAGAATATATTCTGTATAGGTGTCATGTCATTTTATGTTTGTTATATGGTTGTGATTAATATATCTTATTGAAATTGTGAGGGTAGAGAAGATTTCACTGCAATTTAGGTCAATTGGAAACAGCTCCGATCTATTAATTCTAATCACCTAATCATTGATTATATTGTACCATTGCACATTTCTGCAGTCTGCAGAAATGAAGTAAATAGTGCCCTGTGAATAAGAACCAAATTTAAAAGATGTTAGGTCCACAAATTTAGTTTCAAATAGAACGTAGTCCGGTACATTTTGGTCTCTTCTCGGGTGGTCTATGAGTAGGGGAAGCATTAAAATCATAAAATGTGCATATGTTAACTATGCACATGAATATTTATGATTAGAGTTAATCCTTAACCTTCAAAATGTTCATAGAATATACAGTATCTTGCTATCACCATAACCAATTTCTAGTGAGAGGATGAGCCTTGTAAGTTTTAAGTGTGAGACCCAAGATCTCACCGCACTTTTCATATCTGGCCAGCTTTCCATTAGCGTTCCACACTCCTGAATTGCACCACTTGGTCAACACTATCTGTTTGTTAGAAATGTCAGCATTTTTCAAAATGAACTGTTTATTTGCAATTAAATGGTGGTGGCTGAACACTCGTGAAAGCCATGCTCGACTGAATGACATTTATTTTTTGTTGAAGCATTGGTATATTGCAGTGGTTCCCCACCTTTTTGGTCTCGTGCCCCCCTTGGCCAATATTTGAGCTAAATTCCCCCCCCCCTATAAAAAAAGTTGCCTGTGACTGAAAAATGTGCTTTTTAACGCTCAACCATTTGTTGACTGTGCAATAGGGTTGTTCAAAATTTGGAAAATGTTTGGAATTCTGCGTGTCCATCGCTTATTCTTTAGATTATTGTTAAAAAACAATAATGGGCTTGAAAGAAGCTCCCAGGAAAGCCGCTAACATTTGTCTAAATGCGTTTGAAAGTCGTTGTTGAAGAGTGGGCGGGCAACCGACAGCAGAGGCGGGCAATCACGAAACCACGGTTCTTGATTGGGTAATCGGCTAAGCTTCACTGATTACTGCAACAGCTGACTCGGATTCGGGAGCTTCGCTTTACTAAATTGCAAGTCTGTTTTGCTGAGGTAGAGTCTGTTAGTAGCGGTTGTGGTTCTGTACAACCGCGTTGTGTGTTGATGAGTCATTAGTAGTACTGTAACACGTGTTCTTTGAATGCTTCACAGTCGATGGCAGTAGTTTATGCTTTGGAGCAACAATAGTGCAGTCATGGCAGAGGCAAAACGACGAAAGATTGCACACATGCTGCAGCGAAGAACAAGATCCAAATCTGAGCAGTACTTGGTCGGATATACTTGCGATTACGTCTGTGGCTCGAGATTACCTACTATACGAGAAGGAATGAGTTACTTGCTGCATCTGAAAGAGCATTGTCCTCAATCAACTCCTACTCATGAACTATGTACTGTGGTGGTGGATGATGTAATGACAGTGTGGAAAATGGCGAGAATTGCGACAATGCAGAAATCACATGTGGTGCGATCACTTCAAAACCTGCACGAAAGATGGCGTGATCTGAAGAAGAATCCGAAACAGGAAAGTGATCCCAAGGGTAAGAGGAGAAAATTCACTGATGATTTGGACAAGCTGTGGGATATTGGAAGTAGAGATGCCATAACAACAATAAAAAATGACATTTATCTATCACATCAAAGAAAGCTTGAAGACATTGCATTTTATGAAGATCAACGGCAATCTCGCCAGTCAATAATGTTGGGAAGAGACAAAATTCTGGCTAAAGACCTCAAAAAGAAAACAGCAGCCCTTGCAGATCAAACTGTTGAAAACGTTTCACACGACGCAAGTTGTGACTATATGTTGTTTTAGCATCATCGTCATCTTCAAAAGAGGGTGACAGTTTGAGTTCAAGTTCTGACTATGATGCTGATGTTGGACTTGGCACCTCGACCCAATCCATTAAACTGATGGCACCTAAAAATATTATGAAAAATACGCATGTTTCCCAAGCTCTGGATCGATTGCAAGTAACTGACAACGATGCAACGATGCAACGATGCTGATGGGAGCATTTATTAAGGCTTGTGGAGGAGATATAGCCATGTTCTCCCTGTCAAGATCTTAAACGAAGAGAACCAGGGAAACAAATCGCCTGGAAATATCTCAGGACATTTTGGAAAAATTTGCCGAAAATAGACCACAGCATGTTGCCATTCATTGGGATGGAAAGCTCACAGAGGATAGATTAGGAAATCGATATGAAGCTTTGTCAATTGTTCTATCTTGTCAACCTCAATACTCGGAAGGAAAACTACTTGGAATTCAGAACATACAAAATGCGGCAGGTCAGACACAAGCTGAAACTACTTTCGACATAATTAAAAAGCGGGATATACAAGATGCTGTAACAGCTTTGGTTTTTGACACCACAGCAAGCAACAGCGGCTGGAAGAAGGGTGCAGCGAAGATCCTTGAGGACCTTCTAGGAAAGAAGGTTTTTTACCATGCGTGTCGGCACCATGTGTATGAGCTAGTAGTCAAAGACGTCTGGAAATGTTTATTTGGAAAAGCAGCAACCGGACCAGAGAACACATGGTTTGCCCACCTTAAGGCGAGCTGGAGCAGTCTTGACAGAAAACAGCAATTCAAGACTCTGACTATTCCTATATGCTTTAAAGAACTAACAGCAATGACAGTTGAGAACTTCAAGCTACTACTCGCCAGAAAAGATTTCTTCACACGGGATGACTACAAACAATGTGTGACTAATGATCTTGCTCTTCTAGGTGCAGATGGAAATATACATCATCACAAACCTGGTGCAACACACCATGCAAGGTGGATGGGCACAATTCCAAAGCTGCTTCACAAAAGCTTTTAAAGCATGACTCGTATATCGTGGAGGAAACCGCTGTATATGCCTTGTTTTCGCCGAGTGAAAGCAATGAAACCCGAGAAAATATGGCAAAGACGCTCCTACAGGTAGAGCGAACTTCAAGTTTCAGGAGAGGCCCGCTCTCGTTGAATGCAACTGTACGCATCAACAAGGACACTACTTTGTCTGATTTTATTGGGCCACAGTCGTGGTACATATTTGATGTTTTTGAATGCTCTGGGGCGTGGCTAGCTCAACCGGTTGATGTTTGGCACTTATCAGATTCCTACACCAGAATGAGCTCCTACATCAGTTCTGTCAAAGTCTTTAATGATGCCGCAGAACGAGGTGTAAAGCTAAGCACAGACTATGCTGCAATCTTGACTGACAATGAACAACAAAGAGACAGGCTGCTTCAAGCTGTGGAACAGCATAGGAAGACAGTTGGAGACAGCAGGAAGTCAACTCTAATCAAAAGCCTGTAATCTGCAACTTGTGCCTGACAATGCAACACAGATCTGCAACGTACTTTTTTAATGTCTTTTGTAAATAGTGCTTTTCGCCTTCATTCAATTGTGAATAAAAAGTGTAATATGCGTTTGTTTATGGGTGAGACGTCGACCAGTCATAACAAGTACTACTGAGATGTTGACTCCTGGTGGTAAATTTTTGAGTTTCACTCACTGTCAGTAACTTTTGGAGAGGTAGCAATATGCATGCATCTAGTTTATTCGTATCTCAACTAGCGAGAGCACCTGTGCAATACATAGCACTTTCTGCAGGTAGATATTAACTTAGGCGGTTGCGATGTTGTACTATGGACTCTTGGTGACAACATTAACAAAGGCATTATATCATGTCTGTAATGCCACCAACAGAAACGACTGCACAACAGCACGCAAAAATCGTTACCAGCAGTGTTCACAAAGTCTGTCTTTCAGCCAATCATTAGCTTATTATTACCGGCTTCAACCAATCAGGATTAATGGCTTCTCTTTGCCCGCCCACTTCATCGATTCCCCGCCCACTCGCCGACGGCTACTTTCAAACGCATTTAGACAAATGTTAGCGGCTTTCCTGCGAGCTTCTTTCAAGCCCATTATTGTTTTTTAACAATAATCTAGAGAATAAGCGATGGACACGCAGAATTCCAAACATTTTCCAAATTTTGAACAACCCTACTGTGCAATTATTGGCCAGACATATTCGGATATGTCCGAGCCATGTCGAATGGGGACCGCACTACACTTTGGTGAAGTACAGCTAAATTTTACTTGCTCATTTTTACCGGTCGGGTAGCCGCTGACGAAAAACAAATCAAAGTCCGCCTGCTATGACCTTCAGTCGTATCGATGAGTTTCATGCTAGTTCATATGTTGGCTTGAAAAGGTAGCGGCCTTGTGCTGAATTCGGGTTGCCTTTTTCCTGCTTAGTAGCGATTTGGTCGAGAGGCTGTCGCGGACCAAACGAAATCGTCTCGCGGGCCTCACTTTACCAGGGGGTGTAATATCTACGGAAGGCATTGGAACAAACACCCAGCTTAAAATCTGCCAATGAAGCATGCAATTGTAAAGAACTAGTTTCTACTTAACAGCTCTACCATAAAAATCTAAAAACCTTGTGAACCCAGTATGTTTGTCTTGAGGTGTTCATGGTGTGTGTCGACTACTATGGTCATTTACACCATTGCAATTTCCTTCATATTTTTTACCGTAGCTGCCGACTTATAGCACGGCCCACTTCTAGGCTTTTATGAGACACCGCTTACACGGATGAGATGGCGAGGAGGAGCCTAGATAAACCCCAAACACGACTTCGGTCGGACTCGAACCCACAATTAATTGGTGTTGCAGCAGTGGATTAAACCACTGCGCTATCTCAACACACATTGTGAACCCAGAGTATATTCCCATACAACGCCGAAGCCAAATTCCCCCCTAAAAATTTCAAAATTCCCCCCAAGGAAGGAATTCTCCCCCGGTTGGGAACCACTGGTATATTGTATGCAAATCAATTCCAAACCCAATCAATTCAAATCAATCAATTAATATGACACAAACTTGAATTCGATGACACAAAACTCTGTTATATTACTCTCAATCACAGTTAAAGTATGCTCAATTCAGGTATCCCTCCGGAATGTTCTCGTGTTTCGTGTGGCAAAGCTCCAGTCGTGGAGCATGCCTTTTCCGTTCTGCAGCCGTACGGACCAGGCGCAAGTGGCGGCAATCTACTATACCGGGACCAAGTGATGTATTACTGTGATACAGGCTTCAGCGAGATTGGAAATATTATGGTTGAGGTGCGAATCCTACGATAGCATATTCCGAGTCACCGTCACATATAAATTTTCATAATTTGAGTTGACTAGTTTCAGTCGATGTTTTTGTTACCCGATGTCAACATTCCTTGTCACCGAAATTCATTTGATGATTTAGTATTATCGTTTTGATAGTTTCTTCTCCTTACACCCACCTAATAGTAACCAAATCAAGATATCTGTTGCCCACTCAGAACCTATCACTTGTAATGCAGTGCCACAACATGTCATTGAATGGCCGTATGATAGATTTAATCAAAATTTCCTTCATTGCCTCTTTCCGTGATTGTAACAGTGTTAGCCTACATAGCTAGACTTGGACAGCTAGAGAATTTTCAGCTTTTCCCAATCAGATCAGAATTAGAATTAGAGCATAAGAACACTTCACAAATTAAATTAAAATTTGAATTAGAAAATATAGACATTTCACGAATTAGATTAAAATTGGATTTCTGGTAGTTTGCTCTAATTTAGTGAAATTAGATAACTAGAATTATCTAGTTGCTCAAGTCAGTACATGGCCCCTTGATTCCATGCATTGGATGTTACCAGGTGCTAACTTGGCTAAGCAGTAAGCAATTGATCATCAGGTACCATGGATACGCTACAGTTCCCGCCAGTAAGATCAATAGTCAATAAAAACAGGCAATATCTCCGTCGCATCACCGTAACCTAATCCAGTTTGAGAATTAAGCCCGTATGGTTAACTACAATAGTAATTCCCAGCTTGATATTAATCTATGACATCTCGGTGTGGTTTGCTCCATCAAACTTTGTACTTCAGTAATTTCCAAACCTATCGAATTCTCGAAATATTGAGCTAGGTTGCATCAAGCCATATACTGTGCTCTTTTTCTTCTATTTTTAAATCATCATAATTAATTGGTACAAGAGTGCTTACAATCTCTTCATTCCCGGTTGGAAGTTCGCAACGATCATCGCTGGTATCCGTCTGTACTGTATACAGTTAGACGCAAATTAACATTACTGTGTATGTGTTTTCGTTTTTTTTACATACTCAATTTGTTTGTTAATTTTCGGATTGACAAATCAATTAAATCCCTCATTCTCTCTCTTCGTGTACTGCTGATATTTCTGGCATGTTCTGAAATTTTGTTCTTAATTGCCTAATTTTGATGAAATTGATAGCATTACGTGTATTCCATTATCAATATGTAGCTCAGAGGTTGTAGTACCTTACCCAGCCATTGACAAGCAAAATTTATTCTAATGCCGGTCCCTAATCCGTCAAAATGACAAGAAAGGAGTCGGGTGCAAAAACTGTAATCAGGATCACTGATCTGCTGTGACTTCCTCAAAAGAATGACAAATATGAAGACTTTAAGTTGAGTATCATCTATGAGTATTATCTACAATCTCTGCTTTTGAATTTACAGTGTACCGCCTCAGAAGAGTTCACAACCGCCCCAGTCTGCGAGCCAAACTCTTGCGGTTCTCCGCCGCAAGTCGCGTACGCAACTTACGAAACGCACAATGTCTACGGAGAAAACGTGTACCAGAGCAGATTGACTTATACGTGCGAAAGGGATTTCAGAATGACCGGGAATCCTGTGCGAGTATGTGACGAATACGGATATTGGACCACAGAAGACCCGCCCGTGTGTGAGCCGATCACTTGTGCAGAACCAGGTTCGAAGGCAATACTTTTCAGTTTTTTGATTCTCAGACAAAGTATTATTTTGAGCGATATTTATCTCTTTATCTTCATTCCTATTATTATTATATGGCTCCAATTCTCATATTACTCTACTTATACACAGATACATGCACATATTCGCACCAATATTTACTCATTTATGCACTAGTATTTTGTAGTGGTATTTTCTCTTTATCTCTTCTTCCCTTCAATATTCCTTACCAAACATGTTTCCTTGGCCCACATTTTGATATTACTCTATTAATAAATCGATAACGTACAGTTTCATTTGTTGCCACAATATTTATTTATTCATTTACTAGCATACCACCATGGAATTGAACTTACTTCATGTCTCTACACTTCTAATTAAAATAATTTGAACTGGTGATTCCAAAAACTTTTAGCAGGCACCGCCGATACAAAGACGTTGTCTAAATTGGGTGGCCTAATCTCTCTCTCTGTATATATAGAGAGATCAGATAGTATTTTTCGCCTGCACCATCGGGATACTTTGACGACGGATATGCCGTACGACCGTAAGGTCACCTAGTCTGCAGCCCTGCTTTTTCTCCTCCATTCTATCCGTGGATGCTGAGCGCCTAGCAGGATAGCTACGGTTGCCAGTTTTCGAGTCTTCGGTCCGAGGATCGAACCCACGACCTAGCGATCAAGACGCCATACGCATCACCGCTACACTTTCTGGCCCATTTATAAGTCGTTTCATTCTATATCTATTTATATTTGCTGTAATTCGTAATTGATTCTCGACAAACAAACTTATCGTTCACTGTCTCTCACATAAAATAACAGCATTGGAATGACTAAAGGCAAAGGAATGGAAATAGGATGCATGTATCTCACAAAAGTTGGAAGTAATTAACGAATATAGTAGTCTAGCCAAGTGGTTTCTAAACTATTTTCTGTAGTAATCAACTAGCTTTTACCGATATGATTTACTCAAATAGTATGGTGTGTATACTTTCTACTTTGAAACCCTAATATTGTCAAGTGAAGTGTCGTTTTGGTATGCACTTTACCTTGATGTAGCTACGAAGTTTAAAGTATTCACAAATAACAATTGGTGTAATGTTAAGATAATTTCCCAGATTGGATCTTTACGCTTCTCATAGGCTAAGATGAGTCGAACATTCTATCGCTTTTACATCAACATCCAAGAATTTATAATGAACTTATGAGAAACCAAACATACCATATTTAAATATTATACATAAGTATAATCCTTTGTACGCTTTCACCCCCGATTGCCCCCCCCCCCCGTGTTTTTTTCAGCAACCATGATATGATCTGACCGACATTGGAGATTCACTGTTCTATTCCAATAGCAAAACCCTAAACTGTTCTATAATATTCACCAAACCTCTATTTGATCTCAATGGTGAATGTTTGACTTTGCAGTATTTTCACCTTATTTCTAGCTCCGTCTGTACATGATTATAGTAAATATATCCATCTTTATACTAGGTATCGGAAAATGTGATATGACTTTTTGACAATCTAACGTCAGCTTCGTGAATTGTGTTTCGGTCATAAAAATTGCATAATCGATATGATTGTTATGGTAATATTTCCTATATTTAAAGTTGAAACCAATCCACTCTCTCTGCCTCTTTTTATCGTAATCCTTAAATCCAATTCGCAGAGTATGTCAAAAACTCGTTTCAATTTGTGTCTTCCACCGCAAGTGATGTGCAACATCCTGAACTCTACAAATCTGGCAAATACCAGCCAAGAGCAGCCGCCGTCACTGCCTGCGATAAAGGATATCAGGTGTGCGATTCATCGATTGGTTTTACTTGTAGTGAACATCATGAATTTGCTTTGTTGGTATAAAGAAAAAAAAGTAAGTGAAGACTTGTGCGGCTAGGATTTTCCCCTTGCTATATTCAGTGAAGCTTGTGCCGAATGGGAATTGCTAGAATTGTTCTTAGTATATTCGTGGCGTCACATTTTGGAAAATGTATTCAATCAATTGCCCAGCTTGACCGACAAGATGACACAAGCAATACGTCATATTCCGACCAAGTCCTGGAAAATTGACACCAACGCACTATTTTCACGACTGCCTTTAAAGAGTAGGATTTTGCTATGGCTGTTAAGAGTGCGCGGTAACATAAAATCATAGAGCTGGCGAGATAGCGTAGTGGTATAGCCCACTACTGCAACACCAATGGGTTGTGGGATCGAGTCCGACCGAGGTCGCCTCCTGAATTCCTACGTAAGTGTTTGAGGTTTACCTAGGCTCCTCGTCGCCATCTCATCCGTGTAAGCGGTGTCTTATAAAAAGCCAAGAAGGGGACCGTGCCTAAAGTTGGCCGATACGGAATCCATAAAAAATATCGGCCTGGTGTCTATGCCCAATTATCATAGTAGTCGACAAGCACCATGATTACCACAAACAACGTCAGCATGAAATCTTTAATTACTCACAAATACAGTAATTGAAATGGATTAGCGTACTATCGACTCATAACCTCACCGACAAAACCACTATGATTACGAACGTGTCAATTTATCAACATTTTTCATACAATGTTCTTTCCCATTTTGTACTAGTTGCTGATCAATCCAACACATTTTGGTCTGGTTCAATATGGATATACAATTCAATTATATAATGAAGTTATTTACCGCCAAGAGTCTCGTTGAACTATTATTGTCTAGCAAGTCGAATCGAAGTCCATGGGACTTGCCTGCAATGACCGGAGCTGGTCAAATAATTAAACAATGTTAATGAGGAAGAAATTTGAAATAATGCCATGAATTTCTACCGAATACAAAGTAGAGAGTGGAAGTCCGAAAGTATTCAAGCAATTAGTTTCAAAACGTAGATTTGGCTTGAAGTTCGAAGACAGTTGCAGCCAAATCTCCAAGTTGCATCTTTGCAATCAACGCAAAATGGCTAATGGCAATACAAATTGGCTCATCAAGAGGAAAGATATTCAGTTACAGTGATACAGGGGCTATTTGTCTCCATTGCTATCACAGTTTCACTCATAAAAGAGATGTACACTTGCCAAAACTATGTTATACTTTTACAAAATTGGAAATTAAAAAAGTGAGCAGTTTTACCTAAACAATGGAAGCAGTATGTAAACAAGTACTGTGAAAAAGTATGCATTGTACATTCATTAACGATTTTTGGCCTATTTCCTTCCCTTTGCAGATTTTCAGTGCTCCGCAAACCAAGTCTGCCGCAAGTTTAACTGACGGAACGAACACTGCTGTTGCATCTGATGAAGAGATGGCGAGAAATGTCAGCGCAGTATTAGTTGGTGAGCAATTCTCATCCAATTCATTCTTGTTTTTCACCCATTTGACGTCACAACTAATTCATTCATTCATTCTCACACATCAAAGGAATAATGAGCTCATTCAAACTTCCATTTACCCACAAATCTGAAATGGTGTATTTCAATGTCCCACATATAATGATATTGCACACCTCAGAGCTATATTTTTTCTTGGTATAATGCAATGTCCTAAATACTGATAACATTGCGTACCTTTGAGATATACATAATCCTTCCAACTGAATGCCACTTGGCTGGTTCGATTACGGTCGGTTTTCTTCAAGATAAGGTCAGCCGGTTGTTCACAATAAGGTTAGTCATGTTTACAACAGGGTTGGTCTGGTGTTTAAAATAAGGTCTGTCATTATATTCACAATAATGTCAGTCTCATTACCAACATGCCCTAGACACGATGTCCGAGTTACGACAGAAGTCGAATACACCACAGACATGATATCGAACACCACAGACTCGATTTCTGAGATGCAAGCACTCCGAGAACACCCCAGACATAATGTTTGAACACGTTTCAGACACGATTTCTCTTAGACTAAACTCTTAGACGTATTAATTTAAAAAAAAACGTCTCGCACCACATGACACGAATTATTACAATTAATGCTCATTTCGGATTCAATCACTCCATTGATTGTGCTCAACCGTAGTTACCAGCCTTCTTGACACAAGTATAGTTCTGTGATATACCAGTTCCAAATCCACACCCTAATTTCAGCTTCCATGGATTCCGAAAAGCAGGACAGAATCAGGAAAGTCCTTTCCAAATATCTGCAGCATTCTCCAGAAGCGTCAGCGTTGGTGTTCAAAAGTGACGGGGTGGTGGAACCTGCTCCTGACACCCTCCATTTAAGACAGTGTTCGGAAACTGTGGGGTGGCTCAAGTCGGCTCCAAAATGCGTGCCAATGGTTTGTCCTACACCGTTCGAAATCGAGAATGGACATTTGGTGAACGGTAAGATATCAGCTGTACGTGCAACTGCATGTTTGTCTTTTATATCTTGAAATACCCAATCCTTGTTACTACATGGCAACCAAGTATAAATAAAAACAGTCGTCAATTATACGATTGCAAATACATTATTGGTTCGTATCAATTTTAAGTTTCGATATTTCAGTATTTCACACAGAACTCGCATAAAGTGCGTTTACTTTTAAGAGGTCCTCGCGTCGGTTTTGGGACGGTTTTTTGGTACTAGTATAATAATAGTGCGACATCATTGAGTCCACAATATTTACTTTTGATTTTTTCACTTAGAAAGTAGCATTTGGTAAGATTTGTGTCTCCTTCGTAGGTTAAATTGTACTAATGACCATTGAATGAAGCCCTTGGAAGCCAATACAGAGAATAATTCCGAAAATTGCATTGATTTGAAGTGTCCTTTGTTATTCATCTTCTTTTGCTAAGAACAATTTTGACGTTGTAAATGCTTTTGCCACCTAATAATGCTCAAGATATTGCTCTTCAAACCAATACTCCCTCTAATTTTTCACGAGTCTGCGGGGACTCACAAACTCAGTGTGCGGTTCCTTGGACAACAGTGCGTAACGACTAAAAAATTACCAACTTTTCTCGTTTTGTGTTGTTAAAAAAAAGTCATCACTCCGGGTTCGACTTTCTTGTGCTCAGCTTAGATTTAAGGTGCGCAGAGACCGTGTCAGCACTGCGCAATTGCGCACGCGCGCAGCTTAGAGGGAAAAGTACTTCAAACCCTTCATGTCCTAATTCTTATTGGAGTAGTTTTTCCATGTTTTTTTAAAATCACCACTTAAAAATCGCCACTCCTACTATCAACTGAGTAGAAATGGGATTCTGAATTGAGCAAGTGTCAAATTTTGTTGAACAGTGACCGCAACGAAACTGGTGCTAAAATTTGGCAATTTCTGGAGTCCTTATATCTTGTATGATGTGAGCACCAATTTTTGAGTATCGATTTTTTGGTCTGGTCCACTAACAATAGTTATGGTCAGTAACGAAGTAGGCCTACTTCCTCATTTTAAGAGTGTTGCAGTGAGATCTACTACTATTATTTTAGACCACTTCTAGTTCTAGTTATCAGTTTTCAATTTTTGGCAATAATAGCGGAATGGTGGAGCATCAGGCTTTTTGATCGGTAGATCGTGTGGGTTCGATCCCCGGCCGGGCCAGACCAGAGACCTGATTAGTAGCACTGGTATCCATGAATTCCCCGCTTGGCAATCAACACTATCGGGATAGCATGGACAGGTGGTGCAAGAATTAGAAATCCTTACAACGCTATATCTGCACATATGTTGTCCAGCGGCATATGCCCATCGTTAACTCAACGTATGCATATGCACAGATCGTGTGTATGTATATCATGAGTCGAAGTAAAGGCCACAAAATTATGAAGTACAAAAATCCACTACGTCATATTCCTATTAAAAAGGATACTCGCTACTTCTGCTTGAATTCGACTTGACATTGATACAGAATTTCTATTTGTTCACGAGCACTAACGATGTTCAGTATGATCGCCTCTGACTAACGGATTGACAGGATACAGTATCGTATCCTTTCAGCCGCCATGAAAACTCATCGTTCAACCTTTCAAAGTGGAGTCGATTATACATGTGACGGAGGATACAGATTCGCAGACGCAAGCACATCTGCTGAGACCAGGCTATCCACCTGCGGATGGAGTGATGATCTGTGGAACGTGTACCTAACTCCCGTACCTAAGTGTGTGCCGCTGCCTTGTCCCGCCCCGGCCAATATTGATCATGGATCGCACTCAATACCGAGTGGGGACTCATTCGTTTTTAAAGACACTGTGTCATATACTTGCGATAACGGGTAAGTCTATTTCAATGTTGTCGTTATGTGGTCTTTGATAAGGATCACTTTCAATCTTCAGGAATACTCTAGTAGGTTTTGACAACCAGTACTTGGAGGTGGTTAGTAATGAAGTTCTGAAGTAGAGTTTGCATACTTGCACTAATTACAGGATTGGGTAGGTCTCTGGATTACATCTACTTCCACTTAAAATATTGTAAAAAATCACACAAATCCAACGTATAACATTACTTATTTATCAATACACAAAAATCTACTATATATATACCCTTTGGTACTTTTATGTTCTTCTGAATTTTGCCTACTTGCACTACTTATACTCAAGGGGTTATGTTTTTTATATATTTCTAATTCTGCTGAACATTTCCAAGGTAAAACTACATACTCTTTATACGGATACGTCTACTTTGTGCATGTCGGTTATGTAGGCTATGTCGGCTACGCCGCAGCTACGTGGGTAAGAAATCACCTCTTCGGAGCATACCAATGTGCAGAGCGCACGACTGCTATATCTCTGTAATAAGACTTTATAGCAATTTGCGAACTGATATGATGGACGTCATAAAAATGACACGAAAATCTCGAAAATCCGCCAACTAAAAAATATGATCCAATATGATCTGAAGATGTATGCGAAGGTAGGATTTTGTAGCTTGCGGCAATAAATATGTTTTGTTAGTCTTTATGGCATTGCATTATTCTTGTAGTGGTTAATACGAACGGTCTGGGGCAATTTGAAGGCTATCGTGTATTTTGTGGATCTTTCATTGTAACACCACTAATATACTGAACTAAACTTTGTTCGTCATAATGAGAGTGTTTCTAAGTGGAATTCAAAATCAGGTTCTTATCTTGAGCCCGCCTAGTAAATACTTAGTAGTAACTGTACATGTACACAGCACATAGTCGACAAAGCTGCGACGTGACCCCTGTAGTCGACAGAGCCAGCATGCACAAAGTAGGCAAACTAGAAGCTAGGTTTTGGATATGATTGCCTTACTTTTAGAATTGATATTCTCATGAAAACCGGGCGAAAAAGCCCCTGTATCACGGTATTGTAATATATATTTCAACATCACCTATTTGTAAGGTTATGGGTCAATTTGAGTTAGTCATGAAGATGCGTCCTGTAGTTCCGAAAGAGGCCACCTAAGATAAATTGAAATATGATACCAATGAACCGAATCACTTGGGTAATTTTAAAAACTTCACTTTTTACTTTCAATTGAAGTAGTTTTGACATATCTTGGGAATTTATACTTCCATTTGTAATTTGCGGAAATTCGTATCGTTATTTGTAATTCTAAAATGGCTCACTACTTTGACAACCTCTGGTGATATTTAATGGTTTTTGATCATATGCTGTGTGTTTTGCGTGTTTTCTACGTTTATTTCTATCTACCTGATATCAGACTACAGAAATAAAGCAGCAGATCTTACTTTTCCTCTTATTGTCAGATACGAAATGACGTCGGGAAGTTCTACTTTGTCTTGCGAGTCATCGCAAACTTGGAGTGTGGATCCACCAGTTTGTTCGCCAGTACAATGTCCGGAACCGGTAGCTCCTGAAAATGGAAGAGTGGAAGGATCGAAATGGTTTTACGAGTCTACGGTCGTGTTCAAGTATGTTTGATTTCATTCATTGCGTATGACAATCAGAGATGGTCATAAACTAGGCCCTAGGATTACCGTATTTTGGAAATCTGAAAAGAGAACACTTTTTCAAAATTTGCAGACTTGTAATACTGGAGTAAAAGAAATGGGTAATTTTTCCCGACTTTGTGGTTGGTTGACTTAAAAAAAAAGGCCAACCTTCAGGCTTAACTCCGAAAATACCCACTAGAACGTTACTTTAGTACTGATTTCCTATGTCTCAGTCGAATCTGAATCGATATTTGACCAAACGTCTCAAAAAAAAAAACGGCAAATTCTCAGAAGAGAGGACATTAGGGTCCTCCAAGGGCACTCTCAAAAAAGACAAAAATGAGGACCAATCTTCTTAAAAGAGGAAGTATGGTAACGCTATCATAAACAAAGTACTTCTACTTTTTCCAGAGTACACAGGCAGGTTTTACCTTCTTAGAGCTTTTACTTAATTGGTTGCGTTTGTTTCTAATCGGCAGTTTTTAAGGCCGATTACTTTAATACTATCACTTTTAACTTACAAGCAATTCTACTAATCCCGTCCACTCTCAATTTTCTATGGCACAAAGCGGTTTTAGGGCATGTTTGCATCAACTTTACGTGTGAAATTGTCACGCAGCCAGGCGAAGTAGACCTTGTATCACAGTAAATGAATTTGTTTTCGAAAATTTAACTTATTCGAATTGTCATTTGTCACTTCACGTCAATTGCGAAGAATATAGCTATAAGAATGAGACTTCTTGAGACTCTTGACCGGAGAACTTCGGATACCTTGATTTTGCACTTCCACTTGAAGACATTTTGGCATGAATTGTAAATTTCCGCTCATACTTGAGTAGAAATTAATGACATTACTTTTACGCTAGTACTGTTGATGACTGCTTTTAACCACCTTCAATAAGAATACGGCAGGCAAGGATTGAAAACGACCAGTAAAATCCATGCTAGATGCGCCAAAATTGCACTTTCTCAAACTATTGGCGTACTTGCGCAGGTGCAACAAAGGATACGACTTAATCGGGGCGGAAAACGTCACGTGTCAAGCAGATCGCACCTGGTCAGCACCGAACCCGTCATGCGATCCAGTGCCATGCGGACCGCCACCTGTAGTGGATAATGCGCAAGTGTCCGTCACGTCGCAGGTGTACTCTGGATGTGCCCGTTACACGTTAGTATACTATAGTTGCATGTTTTTGCTGATAGCTACAACAACCTGTTGTTGTTCAACGTTTCACTCGAGTAGGTTACACCCAGACATGGGGTAATCGTGATTAGTAATCGTAATCGATTACATTCGAAAGAATTATGGAGTAATCGTAATCGATTGTTTACATATCTAATCGATTTCTTTCTGAAAGAACAATCACTTTTCATTTCTACTAGGACTATGGCATAAACCCAACATTCGTGAACACATAAGAGTTCGATATTATCACGTTATTCGTAGCAGACAGATTCCGTGCTGACGGGAGAGACCGATCACACTTTCATTTGGGTGCCTCGTAGTCGACTTTTACCAAAATTCGCCCACCAAACATGTGCGATTGTGCGTACAGAAGAAGTTTGCGTACCATCTAAAAATGGTACATTGAGCTTAAGCGCTCTCTCCGCCCCGATTATTCGACATTTTATGCCGTTGACGTGATATTTTGTGATACGATTGTTGATATACTGTAATGTGTAATGTTCTTTCCAATTCTCTACTAGTTGCTGATAATTACCCCTGACGAGTGTCAGCCGAGAATATTCGGCTCATTCCTAAATGAATATACTATTCAATAATATATCGATTCAATTCTAAATGAATATACTATTCAATTCTATACAGAAGTTTTGTACCTCCAGGAAGCTCTTCGATTTTTTGCGAAAAATTACTGTGTGACGTCAGTTTAGAAATAATTGCCCACCCGCACCAATTCATTTTATTCATGATATTGCCAGTAACATAACATAAAAAAACAGTCGATCTGTGTCTGCACTGGGGTTTTTCAAAAATCTTTTTTTTTAAATTTTCGTGGCTATTTGATAAAATAGTTAAATTTACTAAACAATCGTTGCACACCAAATTGGGCTTAGTTCCCACTAATAGATGTGAAGCAATAGGAGTTTGAAAATTTTGAATTAATGATGAAAAATGTAGAATTTTTTTTTCTTTTAGTTTTACTTGTTTACCCCCATGAAATTGTTTTGTTGTCTACAAAAACAATGCAAAGCAAATTTGACGCAATTCCTGCCTGTAGAAGCAAAGTTATTTGAATTTTTTAATTATAAATCTGAATACCCACCGTCAATGCTATATTTTCAAATTTGAAATTTTCAACTGCAATAACTTCGCTTCTACTAATAGGAATTGAGCCAAAATTGTTATGCATCGTTCTTTTAGTCAACTTAACAATTTCCATGAATTGACAGTGAAATTTATTTAAAAAAATCATATGTTTATATAAATTCCCAATATTCAAATTCCTATGGCTTCACATCAAGTAGTTGGAATTGAACCCAATTTAGTGCGTTACATTTTTTCGAGCCAACCTAACATAATTATCAAATAACCGAAAAGGATTTAAAAATTATTTTTGAAGAACACTATTCTAGACATAATGTTGAAGACAACAATGATAAATGCAAATATTGCATTGACTCTAGCAGTGTTTCAATATCCCACACCGCTTCGTGTATCGTTCAGATGTGACTACGGATATCACCTGAGCGGATACTCAGAGTTGAGATGTACGGCGTCAAGAAAATGGAAGAAAAAGCCGCCGATATGTGAATTGACTAAATGCGCAACGCCTTCACTCGGAGAACATGTCGTCTACAGTGATACCTCGGTCACAAGTCCGTTTCTTGCGAATGGCAGGTAGATTTTGAGATATATTTTGACAGACTGACTTTGCCGTTACTATGTGATCCAACGTGCGTTTTCGACATCATCACTTTCCTATCCTTTTTGATACTCAAGTTTACGCTAGGCCAATCACATCGATCACAATGATTCTAATGAATATGTTCTCCATTTCATTACTATATATGTAGTACAAGGTGAAGGTCTGATCATGGACTTCCCCAAGTGCTACGACTTTCTCTTTTGATTTGAAACGGTATTTCCCCGTTATTTTCGAATCAAAACAAATCTATAATGAACTACTATAACGATTGTGATATTTCGTCAGTACCAGCGTAATCCTGTCGAAACCTGTTTGGCAATGTTTCGTCATCTTTGTAACGAACCAAACATTGAAATTCCTCATTCTAAACTGAAGCAAAGTAACATGTTGCTCGTCATGAAACTC
Organism: Botryllus schlosseri; assembly: GCF_051294905.1. Classification (NCBI taxonomy): domain Eukaryota; kingdom Metazoa; phylum Chordata; class Ascidiacea; order Stolidobranchia; family Styelidae; genus Botryllus; species Botryllus schlosseri. The sequence goes on along the minus strand of NC_137238.1, from coordinate 12,296,989 downwards.
GTATAAATATCCGCATAATCTGGCTGCTATTCATATAGAATTACGTAGCTTTCGTGTTCTATTTACCCACAGTCAAATCTCTACATGACATCTGTAATTGTTGAATGCAGGGTGTGATCAGACCAGTTGGACCTACCTATCATCATATTGATGACTCCCTGTCCTACACCTACAGATTTTTTGTTTTTTTATTTTCATACAATAACGTGATTTTCTTAGCAGTTGGACAAATCAATAAATCGCTCTCTCTTGGTAAATGATCTTTCAGATTGGCTTACGGAATATTCATACCTTTATATTTCATTTCATCATAAACTAAATACAATTTAAAAGCTTTAAAAGCTCATTATGTATTCGTATAGCATTTTCGAGTTGACAGGGGAAACCTGAACAATGTTGTACTTCCCGCTATTATGAAAGGTTTAAATTATTTCACAAGTTTACTTTCAAGTGTTTGAGGTGGCCGCAATGGTTAGTGGTACTGGTCTACTCTAATTAAAAGCCCATATTTGCCTGCTAATTTCATTCATAACTTGATCTGTTACTTTGTTTCAGTTACATATATTATGACATAATAACGTACGGATGCGAGGAAGGCTATGAAACTAACGACGCTGCCTCATTATCTGCCGAATGCTACACCGAAGGCAACTCTCTGCAAGACCCATCTTGCGATGACATTCAACTTGTTGAAACGGTACCAATGGGACAGTGGTCAAGTAAGAATACCTCTTTTTACTTTCTGTAGTCAATGTCATTAGCATAAAGGATTTTTTGGAATCGTTACACATCATTGCCATTTATTTCATGTGGATATTATTATGCATACAGAGGGGGCCAAAGTAGCCTGTGTTGTTACTCAAGAAGAAGTATAAATATCACTGTAAATTGCTCCAGTTGTTACAAAAAGTAGATTTGGACTATGTTCGTATACTTTTAGCCATCAGTTAGAGGTAATATGGTCTCCCAATATTATTGGATTGGCTTATACTGACAATAGGTGTTCAGTTATCGATAATATTCGTGAACAGTGGTGTTTCTTGAAACACAAATATGCTTATTAGTCTGGTAGTACTAGTTTCTTACTCAGCTGGAGTTCAATAGGAAGTAAATGAAATTTAAATTTACACAGGATACATATTCCAATTTCTTCTACTATAGCAGTGTTTGTTAACCTTTTTTTTGACAGTTAGAAGGTTTCTTCCCCTGTTATAACCTATAGTCTAAGATTTTTTTAAACTACATAACCAGGGTTTCCACCGATGTGATCATAATCGAAGGGCAGTCAAACACTCTGAGTAGCCTAACTGTGGCATTTTGATATCGACGGAAAATAATGGCTTTATCATGCAAAATTTGGGACATCGTGGTAACAGTGTTGGCTCCAAATTATGATATTGCCCAGCCTCCTGCCTCGATTACAAATAAGGAGAAATAACCAATTTGTCAATTATCTATTAATGCAATGTCACCGGAAAAAGTGTATTGACTATATCTGTCATGATAAGATTTATGGCATATATTAATAGGAGGCCCGCCTTTATGCACTGCGAAGGACTGCGGTTCGCCTCCGCCACCTGATGAAAATGGCGTACGGATTGGGAAGGATACTACCTTCAACAGCACTGTACGTTACTCATGCAAGAATGGATATTTCACTGACGACCCAATCCTATTTACCGTATGTCTGTCAAACGGTAAGAATATACAACAGGGTTGGAGTAATAACATCTAAGAGAGCGAGAGAGAGAGAGAGAGAGAGAGAGAAAGAGATACAGAGAGAGAGAGAGAGAGAGAAAGCATATTTTATTTTGTCTACCATCAAGTAGCCTACATCAGCAATTTATCGACTTAAAATTATGATATCTCCGTGCCCGTGTCATCAGAGAGTTTGGAAATAACACACATGCACCATGCAAGCTCCATAGTGATGATAAAGCCGTAAAGTTGCGGATGTTTGGTCACTTCGGAATGAAAGCATTAGCCCATATCCATGTATCTAATACAGCAAATATGTGTGAAGAGGGATTGCAGAATCATATGTAGTGTCTGAAACTGCTTTTCTACTCTGATGATAAGCTGGCTACTGAAGGAATGATCTTTTACTTTCATATCAATACTGATATTAATTATAGTATAATATGATGTAAACCATGTTGGTATGATGATAATTATTATTGTCAATTTTACTTACAGCGTCATGGTCACGATCCGCTGCACCCGCATGCCAACCAGTGCCATGCGGTACTCCGGATACACCGAAAAATGGATATTTTAACGGCACTGTCTTCACTTACCAAGGAGATATTCAATATGGTTGCGATGACGGTCACAATCATCTCGGTGCCAAGTCTATTACATGCTTATCGAACGGTAAGAAATGTTGACTTGTTTGGATTCATCATTCTCTTAAAGCAAACATTGTCGTCTTGGAATATGTTTTGTCGTCGATGAACGATGGTACTTTCAAGTAGGCCTAACTGCTACTTTGTCTGCGTGAATGTAACCTTTGGAAAATGTTTATTTCTTCATCATTAGGAAATTGGAGTGACGTTGCTGCCATTTGTGAACCAAAGGATTGCGGAGAGCTGCCATTGATTCAGCACGGGAAGTTGGACTTTGAAGGTAAGTGGCTTGACTGTAATTGGCAGATTGCTGTAGCGGTCACATAAATGCTGCAGGTATGCAATGTTTGATCACAGGATTGTTACAGCACAGGAGATATGAGTGATGGAAAATTAATTTTTCTGAGATAACCTTTCAAGTTATTTTATGTTTTGTGGTCGAGATCACAGATTAACATCCAGAAATCACGGTTAATTTAACCTGGGACAAAGCTTCTTGACACATTTACTATACTATATTTCATATAATTGACTTTTGGCGCAGATTGCTGATCTATATATAGAAAGAGATTGAATTGGGTAACATGACCAAATCAGTTCTTTCGTCCATTAGATAGGCTTATTGATGGCTATGAAAGAATTAGAAGCAACCCCTAGATCATTGGCTATCCTTACCAGCACAATGTATAATAACCTCGAATGTCTATAGATAAAGCATCCCTTCTCAGATACAATATTTGGCGAGGAAGCCATTTACACATGCAACGACGGATACTATCTGGAAGGAAAATCATTGTTCGAATGTCGAGCTACTGGAAGATGGTCCCACCCGACGCCTCCTACATGCTTACCGAAAAGCTGTGGAGTCCTGAATTCTCCTCAGAATGGAGTTGTTAATGGTGAGTTTGTTCAGGATTGTCACCCTGCTGTTACTGACGTGTTATTGTGAAATCATGAGTGGAAACGTTTTGCTCTGTGGTGCTTTCCCTATATTAGTAAACTACTAATGCGACACATTATTGGTTGGAATTTTTCTGTTTGTGGAAACAGTACTGTGACATATGATTTTTTTCCAGCAACCGGGCACGTGTTTATGGACACAGCGGTGTTTTCCTGCAATTCTGGATACTATCTCGAAGGGCTTTCCGAAATTGAGTGTCTCGCAACTGCCTTGTGGTCCGAAGAATCACCGCATTGTAAACCTGTCGATTGCGGCGTTCCTGACAATGTTACAAATGGTCGTACATTGGTACCGGGTTCTACCACGTACAAGGGCCATCGGCAGTTCGGATGCGACACTGGATATGAAATGATTGGTGCAGCCACTATTACTTGTCAGGTAAATATAATGATACATGCAACGTTCATAATTTCCAAAATCCTAAATTTCAATCATTTTACATCCAAAATCTTCTCTTACCTATCCTTCATTTGTCGAAATTATGTTATCTAAATTCTTCATATATTGCATAGAAATATATCAATTTGACTCCATTGAAAGTTTAAAAAGTTTTCTTCGATCTCACCAGTCGGCTGCTGTCGGATTGTACGTGCATGTCGTGCATTCAGTAGTTTTACTGCGGATAAAAGATAATATTATTACTATAATTTTTGTGGAGCCACACATATCCATCATTATTACACATACCGTAATACTGTGCATTGGAGCTGGTAAAACAAAACCTTATGAAGATTTAGATGAAACACAGAATGTGGAGTTGTAAGGAAATAATGTTACTATAGTTGGAATACAAATATAAATGGAACGGAATTGATTTTATGTTTGAAAAGATATAGTAAACTAAATGATCTACCTATCTACTTACCTACTCTAACTACAAAACCAGGAATGTTATCCAACACCAAATGTCAGCTGAAGAAAAAATAAACCTCTGCTGTAGGTCGATGTTTTGACTCCTAGAATTGACAAAATAAAGTGATCTCAAATAAAGTGATCTCTAAATTGTCCTTTGAAAACATCAAAAATATATTATACTCATCATAACTACACATTCCTTGTAAACTATCGGCAATCATTGAAAGATTTCATGAATGGCCAAAGTAGCCACTGTGTTTACTCATATGGAAATATGATTGTTCAATAAAAGTTATATTAGTGTAAATTAGTTGTGGTTGTCAACGTAATCAAGCCTGTTTCTGTTGGGCCTATATATGGTAATCGCAAATCATATGCGATTCATGAAATGCTTAATCATAAGTTCACAACTGTTCCCTTCATTATGAGAATCACACATTTTCCCTATTTGTATATTTGTCGATATTTTTAAAAACCATAAAAATCAGTATACCGTAGTCCTTTGTGGAAAAATCTTACACATGAAGATAGCTATGGATTCTTCACAGAAGTATGTGAAAGATGAGAGTGCTGTATAGTAACTTCAATACTTCATTCGCCTACAGATAGATAGCAATTTGCGATGGAATCAGTACCAGAATTGAAAGCTTTTTAAATTCTTGACTAGGCCAAATCTCCTATGCATGCTCGATTATGGATTGCCGGACACTCTTTATCTTTCTTTAGTTGTCTTTTCTGCCTCCTATCTCTTTTGCATCCCCCTTCCATGCATCACTTGATCGATGATATTGCAATATTACGATATGAGATGCTTTCAGGCAAACAAAACATGGACTACGCCACCAGTTTGCGTACGAATCCGATGTCCAGTGCCTAACATCCCAGCTAACGGACTCGTAAGTATAACTCGATGAAGCTGAAAATGAGATTTCGCAATCAAATTACAAATTGAAATTTATTTAGATATCCGATGGGTTGAAAATAGAATATAGGTACGAGGATCGCGTCAGCTATTCATGCAAACAAGGCTATTTTACTAATGACGTCACAAACACCGAATGCACATCATCCAGAGTGTGGTCAAAGTAAGTTATAATCAGCTTATATGCTGTTTTTTAGTAGCTAATCTTCGATGTTACAGCTTGAGTATTAGTGTTCTATTTCGTGAGTGTGTGGCTGAATTTTTCCTTATGATCGAAATTTACATTTGTAAATCATCATCATCAGCAATACTACTATAGTGCCACCTGATGGAGAAAAAAACTTGTTTTCGATTTCTCTTCAATCGAGTCATATGGCCACATCACCTGGTTGTTATGTTTGTAGTTTTCTTGAAACTGTTCAAGTAGAATTGGAAGTATTGTAAAATATAACCACATGAGTTAGTGATACACGCAGGTAGAGCCAATATACTTGAGCACTCCACAAAAGTAGAATAACTTTGCTACTGACCTCCTCCGCCAGTATCCAAGGTGTTATTTTTTCGTATTATATCATTTCAGTCCGCCCCCTTCATGTCCTCCTGTGGACTGCGGAGAGCTACCGTCTGTTGATCAGGCAATGAAGAATGGCTTGATTACAACTTTCATGAGCGTTGTTTCCTTCACATGTCAATACGGGTATGTCGTTTCTCTTCAATTTATCTTCCTTTGGCATGTATTCCGAGTGTGAGCCGTGGTTTAATGTTGACACCATTTGGTAGTATTCTCTTTACTGATTGAGGACAATTGGCTATAGAATAGGTTTCAGATGTTGTGTGGATGTAAAGTGAGTGTCTTATTAGAGACTCTGGAGAACTAGTTGGCGATACTCTCCATCCACAGCCTAATCCTAATCTCCAATCATACTGATATAGCAGCAAACTAACGCCAATCTAAACCCCTATCCTAATCCCAAACTAAACATACTGGAAACCCATAAACGGACAACTCATTCAACCTACTTAGTTCATTTAATATTACCGATAACCTAGCCTAAGCCTTTATTATGTTGAATGACACTCGCTATTCGGAATGACTCGCTATTCTAACGTTAGCTGTTTTACGAGTCTCTGTTTTAACACTACCGGTATCTCTTTTCGCCCTAATATCTCGAACTTGATATGCCCAATGCAATCTTGGTTTTATTCGAAGGTTGAATGTTCAGAATTAGCTGTACGAAGTGTACTTGTACAATGTACATGTAGCTACAGACTAAGGTATTTTAGTTATCCTCAATGGGCATATGCAAAAATACATCAAAATATATCTATGAATCTCACAATGTTGAATTCCAATACAGGATCAGCAAAGCATTTTATCTGACAGAATAATTTTTGTCTAGATATCACATCGTAGGCAATTCTTCCTTGGAATGTCTTCACACAAAGCTGTGGAGTTCGGATGTACCGAGATGTGAGAGAAATAGCTGCGGAAGGCCATTGGACTTGAAGAATGGCTACGGCATTGGCGCCGATAATCCTTTCAAATGGCTCTACACAGAGAAAGTTCCATATCATTGCAACGAAGGTATTGCTGTTATTTGTCTGAATAGGCTAGTGTTAGTATTTGGGGACGGTAGTGATGAAATAAATCATCACCCCCATATCCATGTAGATTCCGGCGTAGGGCTGTACACCATGGGTATATATCCGTAAGCAATCAGCAAAGTCATTGACGATACTAAAGTACGACTATAACTAATTATTTTGAAGATACGCCAAAAGTATTTGAAGTAGCCTAGTTGTAGAAAATGAAAAAAACTAAAAGTTTCAAATGTAGTTCAGTTAGTCGTCCGAAAAAGTAAATTTGGACAAGGATTTACAAAGTTTATTAGTCAATGAAAATCTCAAGAGGAATTTTATTAAAACCACAGTGACTATTGCTATCATAAATATGTTACCAATAATCAGGAGTTAATCGCCCAGTTTTTTGGAGATTTCAGTAACTAAAATCTAAAATCAATATTTCCAGTGGTTTGGCCTGAAAAACTGTTGAAGTAAAAGTGGAAGTAGCCTTTAAACATGAACAACATGAATAAATAGTGCACGCATCCAAACCGATTCCAGTACTTTAAAATATTCAAGGTGCATATTTACCGACCACCTTTTCATATAACTTGGAGAAAGCAAGTCGCAACACTGATAGGCATATATAATTTGCAATTCTCTATTTCCAACTTTAAACTGACATAAGATTTTGGATTCAGGATATCCTGGCAATTCAGGATATCCTAATTTTCATAACGAACCATAATTGATTGCGTGGTATCTGGTTCTGTCACTGGTCAGGTTATCATCTTCACGGAAGCAACGAAGCCGAATGTGACGCAGACGGTGTTTGGGCTTTCAACTACAATGAAGCCGAGCCAGACTATGATGACGGGATAGCACAGCCAGTGTGTGAACGCATCGCGTGTGAGTCACCAGCTAATCTGGCCAATGGCTCATTCCCATCTAAGGAGTATTATTATGGAGATGTGGTGGATTACAAATGTAACGACGGGTATGACATCGAGAAAACGGAAGATGTTGTTTGTACCGGAACCAGTGCTAGTTCAGTGGTAAGTTCGATTAATCAACAGGCTTAACCTCAAATATTGCTTACATGGCTACATCCAGTGTAGTTATAATTTATTAACTCAAAGACATTTCCTTTGTCCCTTATCAGGAGCACCATAAGAAGCATATAAACCAGCGGTTCCTACCTTTTCGCCCCTTTCTCACAATTTCCCCGGGGTCCGATATCGCCTCATTTGCACACCAGTCAACTGAAAAATGAAGTGGCAAAGCATGATGTAACTATGTAATAATAAAATTTAAAAAAAAAACTGGCCAAAGTCAGCTGTACAGGAAGTCATAACAAAAAAATGAGAAAAAAAATCATGTCATACAATATACGCAAGACTTCACACAGACAATGAGCGGTATATAAAATTTTAAAGATTGTATAGAAGCTCCTTGAGCCGGCATAAATAGGTATCGAGCAATTTTATGATTGATGACGCTAATACAGACAAATAGAATGCAGATCTACATTCAGCAATCACACCGAACATAGAGTCATTTCATTGACTGGCACATACTGGATAGATCATTAGATGTTGACCTAGTTATGAAATGAGTGCTGTGACCTGGTTATAGGAACCATAGTCGTCCACTTCTCTATACCGACAAAGCGCTGAACGGTCGATAGCTTGATTGACTGACCTTGTTGATTTTGGCACATGCTGTTTCACCCTTGTAGAAAACAGTTTGATGGCTCTTCTGAAATTGAAATTTTTCAATTTCTTGCAAACAATTATGGTGCAATATCAACTCAGTGGAGGGTTTAAAGTTACGATGTTCCGAATGTCAGTATTGTAATAAATACTCGATAAATCAGTGAGTCAGTCGCCAGTATCAGTAATTTTATCTGCAACAGACACTCATAGTGAAATGCAGGACACGTTGAGATTTATTGAACATATTGTAAGATGTCGAACGGGATTGTATGGTCTAATAATCCAACGTCCACATTCGCCTACTGGTAATATTGCCGTGCACTGCTCTATTCTCATCTTTCAACTGTTTTTCTTTTTGAAAATGTATGTAGATAAATTAACAACCTCCATATTCGTTATCTGGATACACTTATATGTAGATCCGAAAAGACATGGTCCTACAGTGATCGCAGTAATCATTAATTTTGACAATGCCGTCAGCTTCCACTTTAGGAATAGGCTACTCCATTGAATCCTAGCAGAATGGTGTTTGAAAAAGGGGAAGTTTGTCGCTTTATGATATGGTATTTGACACATCCACATATCCACATTATTCAATGATGCCTGTTAATGTACTTGAATTCCATTACTAAACTTTCTCTGCCAGACTAAACTAAACGTGAAGTATCATTCATGACTACTGTGACCCTATTCAGAAAATTGAGTGTAGATGAATTTGTGTGTAACATATTGGATAGTGGTGGTTAAACTGATAATATCTTCATTGCAAACACAGGGTTTTTATGCCGGATCGCAATCTTCTTGCGTGCCTGTGTCGTGCGGAGAACCAAAATCTGTCAACAACAGCCAGTTGGAATTTGACAGAATCACATTCAATAACAAAGCAGTGTATACCTGTGATCCCGGTTACAATATGATAGGTAAGTTGTCATACTGTGCTGCTGTTGGGAGTGTATTCTATTTCAATATGAGACACCATCAAGACAGTGATATGGTTTATTTTTATTGGTTTGCTGCATAGATTTGCCACTTCGCGTCAGTAAGGTGAGCATTGCATCTTGCACTGACTGCAAAATGTTGGTATTTGCTGATTTAATGAACTACTTCGTGATGATCCATTATGAAAGAATTTTTGCCGGTGACTTTCAGAATGTCCGGCATCAGTAATTTAATACCACTGAAAACCTTTCATGCTAATATAAAGAACAATATTCTAAGCAGACATTGTTTGATAAACTTGATTTTACAAGCCACTGACAAATGACAAAGTAGGCATACTGTGTGTTTGTCACATGGAAGGTATATCATACCAACATGGCGCTGGGGCTTTGCGCAATTCTTAGATGCCGTGGTTGAATAAATGTGATTCGGGTTGTGAATATTGTCAGATCAGTCAACAGGGTTGATGAAATTTGCTGTTAAATTAAAAAATTAGCACAGAAAGTAAATAATGCACCTAATGACTTTGCCTGACAGTATTTTTCCATTCAACCCTAGACTTTTTATACTTCCCAGTAATGCTAACTCACATGAAGTCGAACCTTCAAATTTATATAGACTCTGCTAAAATAGTCTGTCGTCTAATAGTCCATTATAATTACAGGTGAGTCTGTAGTGAAATGTATGGCTGACAGACATTGGTCCGCCTCGCCGAAATGTGTGCCGAGAAATTGCGATGTGCCAAGTTTACCAGAATATGTGAATATGGAAGTGCGTTCAACATTGTTCCCGACAGTTCTGAATGTTGCTTGCGAAACTGGATATTTCTTGGAAGGTAAAACGCCATATATTTTTGTTCTCGCCCAATATTGCGGAGCTACCGATAAAATCTAACGCGGGGATTGAACTTGTTTTACACCTCGGCACCCTTAGAAAGTTTTGAAAAATCTATACCTGCTGCTGGACATTATTAGTTCGTTATTGCCCAATTTTGAATGATTAGTGTTAAAAGACATCCTCTGAAGTCAGCCCTGTTATGTTGCTAGTTTGATGTTTATATCTCATCCAATATCATTGACATTAATTCAAGTCTATATATTTAGATGAACTATTAAATCTGATAGGGTATTGAGTTCGTGATGTAATTGCATTTTATTTTGGTATGCCAGTATATAATTTATCCTTTTCAATATTTCCTAGGTCCATCCACTATGAGATGCACGGAAGACGGTACTTGGAGTAATATGGGCGCGTTTCAGTGCTCACCCGTTCCATGTGGACCCCCAAGGAATACAACAAACGGAACCGTCACAACTAATGGCTTTGTGTTCAAGAAATTGGTACGGAAATTACACTGTAAATTCTGAAGTGTTGCTTAACCCGGAAAATTGAACACGAAACGTGATCCAAAAATTGAACGCCTAGAAGTGTTGCGAAGTGTTCAAATTTAAGGTGTTTACCTAAAAAGTGTTCAGTCTCAAAGTGGCTGGTTGACTAGTCACCGGAACGCAGGGCTCAAAGTAAAATCAGATTTTATTGATTCATGAATAAATGACGCTTATAATACCCAACCTGGGTGATTAAATACGTGCAAACATTGAAATTTCCAATAGCTGCTGTGACAGGGTTTCATAAATTCAGATCAGCAGTTGAAACCGTTCCCGGAAGAGTCGATGAAATTACGAACATCACAAATGCTTAAGAGCAAACTTACTACAAATATCATGCAAATCGCTCAATGATGAAAATGAATGCATAGGGAATTAGGGATAGTGATAAAAAAATATCATTTAGTATCCTGAACTTTCGTGACAGGGGCATGGAATCAAATTCATTGGTTACGCCCGTTAGCGGAAAACATGATCAACACAAATCATTACAACTTATTTAAAACTGTTCAAATTACGGCTTGTAAATTTCTAATTTTATTGTAAACAAACAAACAATGAATGTATCAGTATCAATACCACTACCACGATAAACAACCATAAGTATTTTTTCACTCTTAATGAAATTGGGCCTGCTAAAAATATCGTAGGGCTTGCATTAGTAGTATTTATATCAGCTTAATGCCAATCACTTTTGTTTAAATAACAAAGAAATCGTTTCTTTGAGTCCATACAAATTTTGCAGATTTACAGAAAAGATTTTGTTGTTATTTAGCAGTCTGCTGCAAAATATGAAATATGGAAGTCATTAGGGCAGTGGTTCTTAAAAATTTTTGGACACGCTCCCATATGATAGCAAAACATTTCACACACTCCTTGTTGTCGTATAATTAAATTTAAAAAAGCAACCAGAACGCTAGAAATCCCAACGGATAGTTGGATGGCAGTGACGGTAATGGTTGTTGATGAGAGAATATTCAAATATTAAATTCTGACCATACACAGAGAAATAACTACATGCTGCCATGCATGCATGTGCGAAAAAGATTTTAGTTTACAGCGGCTTCACGTCGCTTCAAATGCTTTCTCCTGTTTGACAACCACTCCTTTAGGGTATGACAATCCAATGCGTAGCAGCTCAAAACGTCAAGAATGTTTCTGAATACTCCATTTTCACTGAAGCAGTTTTATATTCTTGCCATCAGCTGCAATCCAGGCTCGGTCAATCTCTGATTCGTGGCGTGCCATGGCGTTTGTTTCTTTTCTACTGGTCGATTTCAAGTTGTGCTCCTTGAAAATGTGAATAAATTCCAAAGTTTTGAATATGTCAATGAAAATTCTAAATTTTATGCAGAAATAAATATAAAGATTTCACACACGCAGGTTACACAAGCTTAGGAAAGGCGTTCGGATACATGTAAAATAAGGTGCAGTGAAAAAAAGAAAAATTTGAATTTCAAAAAGTGCCTTTGATATTTGGTCCCAAATCTTTATGTCATGAACTTGGTGGAACGGGTATCTTCCTGTTCAACACTACAACAAACGATAGGCCTGGATTGTTTCAAAAGTGAATCAGTTACAGCAATTCAGCTATATAATTCACATATACCTCATAACTGTATGTTTTGTTGAAGATGATGATTTTCATATCACTTGAGACATTGTTAAACTGTTTTATATATTATACATATTGTACAAGCTGCTGTACTCATCTTTGGAATATTCTAGAACTTTGATAGTCAACCTCGAGTCTTCCAGTAAGAGTGATGATAACTCATTTTGAAAGTGTTCCGATTTCTGGTGTATCTTGGAGTTGATCATATAATAACTCTTGTATATTGGTTTCAAAACTGACTCCACCATGTGCAGTGGTTCAGGCCGCTGGCTGTATGAACAGGTCACGGTAATACACTCTGCTATGTCTGTGAATTGAACTGTCATTGTCTAGTAAAAGTACAGATTCAGAATTTCATCATGCTCGACTTACTGCAGATTGTGGTTTATCATATGTACAAGTCATTGAAGTAATGTTAACAAAAAAAGATCCACGACTGTTGTTGCTTGCAAGAAGTTGCATATTGGAGAAACTTTTCAAGGTGTTGATGGTTTTCCTTCTGGAATACGCCCAACTAAAAGACAAGTCACTGGGGGTATGCTCAACTTTGATCACTTTAGTTGTGATCAAACAACTCTCTTTATCTGTCTACCAGAAGGAAAACCATCACCACCTAGAAAAGTTTCACCACTGTGCAACTTCTTGCAAGCAACAACAGTCTTGTATCTTTTTTTTTTGTTAACATTACTTCAATTACTTGTACATATGATAAACCGCAATCTGCTGTAAGTCGAACATGATGAAATTCTGAATCTGTAATTTTACTAGGCAATGACAGTTCAATTCACAGACATAGCAGAGTGTATTGCAGTGACCTGTTCATACAGCCAGCGGCCTAAGACACTGCACATGGTGGAGTCAGTTTTGAAACCAATATACAAGAGTTATTATATGATCAACTCCAAGATACACCAGAAACCGGAACACTTTCAAAATGAGTCATCATCACTCTTACTGGAAGACTCGAGGTTGACTATCAAAGTTCTAGAATATTCCAAAGATGAGTACAGCAGCTTGTACAATATGTATAATATATAAAACAGTTTAACAATGTCTCAAGTGATATGAAAATCATCATCTTCAACAAAACATACAGTTATGAGGTATATATGAATTATATAGCTGAATTGCTGTAACTGATTCACTTTAAGAACAATCTAGGCCTATCGTTTGTTGTAGAGTTGAACAGGAAGAAGGACTAAAATTAGCATAACGATTAATAAAAACATCTTGAATCAGGTCTGCGTTTTTTTTCAATTCGGCCATTTTGACATTTACATTGACATTCAGACGCACAGGCAACAGTGAGAATGCAGAACTGTAACTCAAAATGACAGTTATAGCAGAACGTCGCAGGTCTATGTAAACAAAAAAGAAAGATTACGGTACCTGTTTCAATAAGACATGCGCTTGGGTCTTGGATTATATTCGTTTGTCTCTCAATTTGGCTTTGAGATGACAGTTGACTTCATCAACCTCGTTTCGCTGAAAATGTAATTGATTGCAAACAAGATCCGACAATAAATGTAGTAGAATTGTTATCCCTATGGGTTCGGTTTTCCATTATTATAATTGACATACGGTAGGCTTTACATATAACTTTGATTCCAAGATTTTATAGGTGCTTCGAATTGAGACGAGAAAATATACCAGACAAAGGACACATTGATTGTCTTTAGTACGAAAACTTTGTGACATCTTATCGAAGGTGTTGAATACTTTTCCTTCATTGCGGTAATTGTAACTGTTCTCAATCTTTCAAAATCCTTCATTCCTGATAAAATTTAACTAACAAAATTAATTGGAATTAGCACGACATGGGAAATGATCTCCATTTGATGTTCCAAGTATAGTTCAGTAAGCGGTAGTTTAAATACAAGTTACACCAGCTCTTCACATTCAACAACACCTCTGTTCAATGTACACAGATCAAGCCTCTCTTCAGCTAATATAGCATATATAGATAGTTTTTTGAGAAAATTGGGACTGCAAAAACCGGCACATTACATAATCAATGGTGATATATGAAATGAATAAATAGACTTACATAATCACATGTTTCCATGGGTTCTTGAGGCAAAAGTATGTATCACAAAAGATGACTGCACCGGTACAAAATCTGTTCAGATGACTGCTCACGTCACAATCAACATTGTCTGTTAGCAGAGGCACGGTGAAACCAGGGTTCTTTTAAAAGAGTCGACATCAGTTGGATGAATTTGAGGATCAATCTAAGACTGTTGAAAAGAAAATACTTGTTTTAAAAATTTGCAATACAAGGGAACTATTCAATATTCGAACAGCTTCTTCGAGGTACAAAACTTCAATATAAAATTGAATAGTATATAATATATTATTATATAGTATAATCGTCAGCAACTAGTGGAGAACTCGAAAGAACGTTGTACATCAACAATATTATCACAAAATAAGACATTACCAGCATTCAGTATTTACTTACGCAGATATCAGACTGGATGTATTGTATGTGACAAAAGGGTGTCTTTCATAGAACAATTAATTATTGTAATGGAAAGTTGCATGTGACCTTAACACCAATTTTACTCCAGCCCGAGTACCATACTTTCCTGGATTGTTAATCCTTTTAATGAAATTTTACCAGCAAACATTCATAAAAATAACCGAATGCAGCTGAATCAAATTCATTATCTAAGGATATACCAGTTTACTTACGCAACATGGCGATGCTTAACAGTATTTCAAACAACTAATCTTTTTCAAAAAAGTGCCATTTGCAATACATACTACCTGCACTTTGGGGCATTTTTCATATTCTTTCCATCGGTCGCAACCCAGGCTTGATGAGTCTCTGATTCGTGGCACGCCATGGCGGCTCTTTTTCTGTACTGGTCAAATCCAATTGCTGCTCCAAGAAAATACAATAAATACCAAAGGAAAATTGTAAATTTTATGCACAAGTAAATATAAATATTTCACACAGGTAATACGTTACAGAAGCGCAGGAGAGGTGCTCAACCCCCCAGGTTGAGAACCACTGACCTAGTCCATTATAGTTCAGTAAGCAATAGTTAAAGCACAAGTTACACGAGCTCATTACTTTCAACTACATCCCTTTTCAGTGTTTAGAGTATACAGTTCACTGTACACTGTACAGTGTACACAGATGAAGCCTTTTTCAGTTCATATCGAATAGTCCGTAAGCTACTCTGCGAGATAGTTCGTGAGAAAAGTAGGACTGCAAAAACCAGCAAATTACATAATCAATGGTGATATAAAAATTGAATAAATAGGCTTACATAATCACATGTATCCATGGGTTCTTGAGAAGGTCTGCATCGCATAAGATGACTGTGCTGGTACAAAACCCGTTACGAACGACTCCTCACGTCACTGTCAACATTGTCTGATAGCGCAGGTACGGTAGACCCAGGGGGCTCTTTTTAAAGAGTAGACATCAGTTGGACGAATTTGAGGATCAATCCAAGACTATCGAAAAGAAAATATTTGTTGCGAAAATTCGCAATACAAATGAACTGCTCAGTAATCACGCAGATATCATACTGGATACAGTTATTTTTTTCTGCAATAAGTTGTAGGTGACAGAAGGGTGTCTTTAATGGAATAGAAAGTTGCACATGACGTTACCACCAATTTTACTCTGGCACAGTTAGTATACTTCCTGAATTGTTAACAATTTCTGTGAAATTTTATCAGCAAACGTTCATAAAAATCTTTATCACAAAGATAACCGATTGCAACATAATCAAATTCATTCTCTAAGGATATACCAGTTCACTTTACAAAACACCGTGATGCTTACCAGTATTCCATACAGCAAATGCATATCAAAAAGGTGCCAAGTTCAATACATACTACCTGCAAAATAGAGTTTAGTTCAGTTACCGTATCTCAATAAACTCAGAAAAGTCAAATGGGGGATTGGGCAAAACAAATACTACCCCTTGTGATCCATGGTTTGTTGAAAAGATTGTTTGTTTGGCTGTGCTATTATTGGGGCGATTTTTTGGACCTAAAAAGGTAAGATTTTGAGTAAAAAATTCAAATTCACACATACTTTGATGATGAAAAACTTAATTTTGACCCCATGTACTTAAATTAGGTGTTTCTCACATAGTGTTAGAATTGTATTACCGGAACTTATCCTAATTTCTGACTGGGGCTGTCTGTTCTTCCGAAGTAATTTGACCTGAAAAAAATCTTTTAGCATGAAAATTGACAAATTTTTACATGAAAAAGAACTTATTTTATCGAAATCTCGACTCATGAATAATTCTAGTATCAGTTACATCTCGTATTATGGTAGAAATAATTAAAAATTTGTTGTAGTACAACGAAAGATACTTTCCTACATTTTCGGGTAGAAAGTGTCTGTCCTAACTAAGTAGCGTGGCAAGAATTAAGAAAGAACGTTCACCAGCTGCAGTTGTTGGCCGGCAACACTGAAGTTGTGCGTCCACTGCACTCTCTCTCTCATTATGACAAAGTTGTCTACATCGCAATTTTTCATCATACGGTTTCTAATAGAAAAACCAATGCCCACGCAGTCTTGCTTCAGTTAGGATAGTGCAATAGGCTATGTTGAGTATTTGTTTCATTTGACAATTTATGATTCGCAATGACCAGACGATGGTCCGTCTACAACGGTGGGACTATAAAGTGGGCTACAAGATGTAAATTGTAAAATGATAAGTTCACCGACAGTGCAATTATAGAATGTAAACGTGGAATGGCAGCGACCGATTTTGCAGCCTCGTTCCGCTTCGCTGAAGCTTTACTCAGACTTATTTTACGGCAGCTACTGTAGGATTTATGGCAATCCAAAAGTCGTCTTCCAGAGCGTAGAATTACCTGAATCTGGTATTGATCGAAAGCTACTGTCACACTGACTCAGAAAATGTAAATGAAAATATGATCAGGCACTGAACCGCTTAGAATTCGCCCTTCAAGTCTGAATTATCGGCATTGTCCGAACAATCGAAGAGCCGCAATGGGTCATTGTTATGGTCATTGTTGTGCGTTCATCCGATTGTTCTGAACAATGCAAATTTTAGATGTTGAGGGTGATTTGTCATCTAAGTGCGGAGCCTGACCCTATTTTGATTGATATTTTCGGAGTCCGTGCGACAGTAGCTTTCGATCAAGACCAGATTCAGTAAATTCTGAGCTCTGGAAGACAACTTTTGGATTGTCATAAATCCTACAGTAGCTGCCGTAAAATAAGTCTGAGTAAAGCTTCAGTGAAGCGGAATGAAGCTGCAAAATCGGTCGCTGCCATTCCACGTTTACATTCTATAGTGCAATCATCTATGATACAAACGAAATGCAAGTTGCCAACAAAATTTTGATTTTGTAAAGAATTTTGACCTTATTTTGACATGTCAAAAAATCGCTTTAGTTAACACCTTACCACTTAGAATAAACAGGACAGTGTATAATGTGTTGCAGTTGAAAAACAATGAAAACCGTTGCATGACTGTCATACCGGCATTCAATTGCTGACGTTGCAGTACTTGTCCACAATGGACCACAATATCGCCTACATAGGGATATTTCAGTGTGGATAAAGATAACATCCCTTTATCCTTAGGTCAAAAAAGTTACTTCTATAGCAGCTTCCCATCAGTACCGTAGTACTGGACCTGGTCGCAGCATGATATATTATCAGATTCGAAGCTCGATCATCCAGCAATAAGATCAGACGAATCATATACTACAAAACATCTAAAGAACATTCATATGAATGAGCGATATCAGTAGCCTACTAAAACATCTAAAACAAACGACCTTACTGCAATGTCAAAACGAGTTCATTTTATGACTATTCTCACATTACATATATTCAATAACATTTACCGCATTTCCATACCTTACAGTACATGGATGTTACGATCCTTTACGCCATCAGGTAGTAGAAACTGCTTCAATATATCCATTTCGCCAAGTTTTATCGTGTACCCTACTCTCTGCCTGAAGCCTGACGAACCACTAATTCAAATCCAAACTGAAATCGAGCGCGCTCTACCGTAACGAAGGTGGTGACCCCTCTGCGTCACGGGGGAATATGTATATTTCAATGAAATATTACCCTTAAACTTAGTGCTGGGTCAAGTGAGTAATATTATTTTACATATAACATGATTTAATGTGATCTCCAAGCGTACCGATGGTTTATCAATGCGAAATTGATGATACATTATTAAGTATAAATTTTCTTGAAAATAAGCCGCAGTGGCGAAGTGTTACAAGTAAACGGAGAAATACGCAGAAGCGTTGCGACGATAATGGCCCAATGCGTTTATATGCCCAAAAAGTGTGTCTGTACGCAGAAAAAAGTGTTATGAAGTGTTCAATACGACCTTGCGGATTTACAGTGTAGTGTTTTTTCACATTCTGGGTCATTTCACTACTTGGGAATGGGTGATCTGAAATATGTTACTCACACCAGCAATGATGGGGAATCTTAAAAATAGTTATCAAATCTGCTTTCAAATTATTTGAAATTCCCAATCCACTCATGAGTTCACAAAATTAGTCACTTTGAGGCTTCAGATTCATTTCAATGCGTTGTCGATTATTAAATCATGATTTGGAGTCATGAGTAGTGAAATTAAATAGATTCTTCAGATATCTAACTCATAAATTCATGGTATATTTTTGCTTAATCCATTGATGGTAAAATATCGTTGCAAGCAAGCCAGACTCCTGATAAAACATTCGTGATATTAGTTACAATGACTCTGTAAGTACAATATTTAGAATTATTTACTCGGAATTCGAAGTATCGTGAATATCCTAACTGGAACCTGTTTGCCAGTGTTTTGTAAGTGTTCTGAAGGCGTTGACCAATATTGGTGCTTCAAGCCTGTTCAATTCCCTCTCTTCAATGGGATGTTATAAGGACACTTTCCTTTTTCATCATGGCGTACATGAGTGTTGAAACTAAGAATTTAAAAGATACGTTCTCTTTGCAATCACAAACTGATTTTTCTACCATCTTTACCAGGCTACCTACAAGTGTGACGTCGGCTTTGTGATGATGCGGCAAGACGTGCAGCTCCCAAACAATACTGTAATCATTAAATGCCTATCAACTGGAGAATGGGAACAAAACATACCATCCTGTTTTCCAAGGAGATGTGGTACGCCGCCAGCTACGACTAATGGCACAAGGTGGGTCTGTCAAAACAATCACCAATTAGAAGTTATAGTTTTTCAACACTCACATTATTGACATTTCTCAATGTCTTTTTAGCGCTACAAATTCTGCGGTTTACTACCCGGAAAAAGTTACGTACACATGCGATTATGGCTTTGAATTCGGCCCATCTACCGACTCGACTATACAATGCACTGCCTCTGGTATGTTCTCGATTTCTTTTTATAGAAGTTGAGTTGAATGTGACATTGGTTACTAGGTTTAAAAATGTTAAAAACCATTTTTTGTGTGTGAATATATTATTGGTGAAATTCATTAGGTGATCTCTTTATTCATATCAACAGTTTTGAACATCTGAAAACATGTACGCCCTGAACGAATATGAAGTCATTGCATTAAAACTTGAATTGTCAACTCAAACTCTGAAGACAGTGGTTGTGAATTGTATTGTGATTCGAGATCTCAATCATTGATTCAGCTAATGTCATTTTTAAATTCAAGATTGTATGTGGTCCAGGGTTGTAATGAATCGAGTCATGACCTGACTAGAGTCATTTTCTCAAAACAAGAAAATGGCCCGACTCGACTCGAGTCATAGCGCATGACTCGAACCAAGTCAAATGATTCGAGACTCAGACGGCCAAAACCGACATTTCATTGTGATTTGGAAGAATAGTAAAGTAACCACACTATTGGGATTTCGTCTATTGGTACTTGTACTTAAAATGCGACCAGAAACTGCTAAAAGTGAGGAAAGTAAGTATATTATGAATGCGAACCATTCGATATCACCCAGCAGAGTTATAAGAAGTAGGTTTAGCAAGACTTTAACTGGAAACTGAGCAGTCAACACAATGACTTGGACGCGAACTCGAGTCATAATACCGTGTCTCGGACTCCACCCACTGTTCGCTGACTTGGACTCTGACTTGACGCGATGGTCAATTGAAAATGACTCAACTTGACTCGAGTCAAAACTGCGAAAGTGAGATTGACTTATGACTCGGAGCCTTGTGACTTGGTTACAGCCCTGATCTGGTCACAATTCACTCCACCGACGTATAGCGGTATAATTCAAAGTTAGAAGAAATTATTTGTGCAAATTTTGTAATGAGACTGATCAAATATATCACTTCTTCCCATTGTGACTTATTCCATCGCCATTTGCAAACTCGTGGTTTCATAATATCTGTTTTATTATCCAGGCAAATTCTCAAGTCCTGCACCCAAATGCAGACCAGTGTCTTGCGGCGCTCCTGTTGCAGTTCCAAATGCTTTGGTACATGCTGAAGCGAACACCTATTTGAGTGTGGCCGAGTACACATGCAATTTTGGATACGTTTTAGCGTGAGTAGCAACGGAATTGTTTAGTCACGCCATAAGTTCAAGATAATATCAGATAATCGTCGGTTATATTTAGTGGTATCAACACGGTAAATTATCAAATGGTGGTTAACTATTTAACCTCTGAAATTTATGAAATGACCCACTTCAATTCAAGCTGTCTGGAAATTTACTTTTGCATCACACTAATTGCAGTAAAAATTCATTGGAAAGTTATGATATATCGTTAGTAGGGCTGGGCACAATGAATCAAGTACTCGAATCTGAACCGAGCATTAATTTTAATGATTTGAGATGAGAAATAAAAGACGATTTTTCGAGTACTTAAATTATACGCTCCTCGCACCTGAAAGTTAATTCACTACGAGAATTATAGTTTTGTTACTATTTTCCACTGAGGAAGCCTTAAAACCTTGACTGGCCGTGTCGCAGCATACCGGACATAGTACAAAGCTACGAACGTTACTGGGAATACTCATTTCCGAAGTCATGATCATCCCACAACATTGTCAAGAAATCCTATGAAATCAATATGGTCGAAATAATACCAAAGTATCTTTAATGTGACGGATACATGCATTATTTCTTTTGTGGTGGCATGGACGGGACAAGTACTCGATTTTGGCTAGCCCTAATCGCTAGTTAACATAAATAGGCTACCATTTTGATAATACTGTGGCAATGATAAAGAGATTGTAGCAGTGTGAGATTATGCAAATATGAACACAAAATGGAAATCAAGGGATTTGGTACATAGAACGTATGTGGCATCAAAACCTTTATGCAGGTTCTCGTACTTTTGGAGATATATGCAAAGAGGTAGTCAGTGCTCAAGTCCTTCTACTTCTTCGGAATATCCAAATATGTTTGACTTACTTGCAGTGCATATGTTTTTTGAGACAAGCCTATTTGCATGCTTTGGAATTAGTAAAGTTGAAAGGCACTTTGAAATACGTTTGTACCGCTTTTAATTATAAAATTGTTATAAAATCTTTTCAAAAATCGTACCATCATCAGTCATTTTCCATTAGTCACAAAGATACACCTTGTGATTTCGAAAGTATCCACCTCTGATTAATCGCTGAAAGTATGAGATTTCTCAGCCAAATCTACTTTTTGGAACTAATTAGCCTACTCGGTTTCTTTCCGTAGTTATATTTTGTGCATCCATTTAAAGTAAATATGGCATGTCTTGGAAATCGCTATTTTACTTGTTCTCGAGTACACATATACTGTGTTGCTTTTACATGTACCTGAGTGCTAACACTGACTGCTTTGACCGCCTTTGGATATATATAAATTTAATATTATACTCACAGACTAGCGTAATATTAGTGTTACTCTGCTCACAACAATTCCAACTTCTTAGATAACCCTGACTTCATCCATCTCATTGACATATAACGTATAAATAACAGCACAGAATCAATGCCAACTGAATACTTTGGATCTCAATGCACCGGAGATCGGAATTGGACCTATGTACCCGCAACAGAGGGCTGTGTTCTGTATCAATGCGGTCCGCCTCTTATTCTACAAAACGCCGAAGTCCCTCCGTACACGCGTGATACAAGATTCGGAGACACCTTCACATATGAGTGCGTCAAAGGCCACGAGGCGCCTGAAGAAGACCTAACCGTTACGTGCGAGGTAAGTTTCACTAATAAGCCCAAATCATCAGCCCAGTTTTAAGTCAACATTCAACTTGTTGCTGAGCATAAGCATTTGAGTACTCAAATCTTAGTCGAGTATTGATTGTAATCGAGTTACGTAGTCAGATATGCCAAACTTTAATTCCCTTGCAGAGATACGGAATATGGTCAGAAGGGCCAAAATGTCAACCAGTCGATTGTGGTCCTTATGCATGTGCCCGAAACGCTGAATGCAAATCTGACGACACGATTTACGAGAGCACAGTGACCTCACAATGCTACGAAGGTTACGAGTATCAGCCCAACATCACCGATTACAAAGTCAGTTGTCAGGACGACGCGTCGTGGGGTACTCCCAATAATATCGGTAAGAAATGTGTGTCATTTGCTTATGGACATGTATTAATGATTCAATTTGGTTTATAATCAAATTACAGGAAACCCCACTGAGTGTGTGCGGCTATCATGTGGTGACCCACCAATTATTCAGAACGGAAATGCAGTTTCTCAGAATGACACGAATATTAACTTGTTCGAATCAAAGTATCGTTACGAGTGTGAAGCCGGCTATGATTTGATCGGGGATGTAAATTCGATATCGTGTCTATCGGACAGATCTTGGGGGCCTGGTCCTTTGCCAACCTGTGAAGCAAAGGATTGCGGCGATCCACCAAAATGCATTGATAATGGTGAGTGAGGTTTTGTAGTTTTAGCAATATGGCAGAAGGTTAAAACTATAGTTTTTTTCTGAATTCAGCCACGCCAAGTAGATCGGAATATAGTATAAGATTGCTTATTAGTCTAAACATAAAGTTGATCGATTATTATGCATTGCAGATAGTTTTATTCGGTGTTCGACGGAGAAGCTTCGAATATTATTCCAAGAATATAATCTGGATTTTGAGTGCTCCGAACACTCTCTGAAAAATTTCGACTTGGTTTATTATGAGGGCTGTAAATTTCGTAATATATTTTCCGTAAGACTCGGAATCCACAATGAAACCTTCACAAAATCTGTAAAATATGTGATGATACTCGGCACAAATTTGATATTTATAGCAAACAATACGTAAATATTCTCAATTTATTTATATAATCAATGTTCCAATCGAACAGTTTTTTTTTCAAATCACCAACAATTGTGGAGAATCGGACCACTTCAGGCTTTGTCTGAATACGGTATCATCATTACAACGAAACATTTCAACTACTATACGAGCTCGCCTGTCATATGATATAGCCGCCTTGTACTCCACTCAGGCCGTTTCAAAAATGTCAATATTATATATTAACTGCTGCAATTTATTTTGTCATCCAGCAAACTGCTCCTATGACACAACAACGTTCCAATCTCAATTCTCCGTATCATGTAACGAAGGGTATGAAGTAGCTTACGATATGTCGCTTATCAGCATTGAATGCACTGAGATTGGGGTGTGGGCCATCCCACCGGCAGAGGACTATCAGTGTCAGCGAATCGAATGCGGCAATGTGCCGGAAATTGAGGATGGCCAAGTTGCGTTGGACGGCATCAACAGGTTTGTTTCCTGTTACAGAAGTGAGCTAGACATGCAGAAAGTATGTCTCTCATATGAATTATATACATGTAGGCCTATATTGTCACTCATATATACGACACAATATATATACGGCGCACAAAAATTTTGACTCGAGTTCCACAGGAACCACAGGCATCTAAGCGAATTTACATTTCATTTCCTGCTCAGGCAACGTTACTCAGTATAATCATCTTTCATTCCGTTGCCTTGTAGTCGACTTCTATCAAAATAGGCCTACCAAGTCAGAAGGAGTTGTATACGATTTAAAATACTGCATTGAGCTTGCGGGCTCTCTTTACCCTGCTTATTCAAAATTTCATGCTGTTGACATCTTATTTTGTGATGGGATTGTTGATATACAACGTTCTTTCCAATTCTCTACTAGTTGCTGACGAATACGAGTGTCAAGTGAAAACATTTTGGTTCATTTCAATAGGAATATACCGCACTATTAAATTGTATATTGAAGTTCTGTCCCTCCACGAAGCTCTTCACGATCACCTTTGTTGAATGCAGACTGTCTTTCACAGCATTCAATGAGCTACCCCCGCGGTTTTGTGACAATATAAGATGTGCGATACGAGTAAACGAATACCTTGAACAATAGTTTAGTTAATAACAACAGCCATGACAATGTCAATGAATTTTGCATGGTACCTATTAGTACTGATGGATATTCTGCCAGTGGGGTGATGTCTGCACTAAAAACGTTTTGGAACCTCTGCCTTATAATCGTTTCAACAAATCGATTTGCTTTTGTGCATTATTTGATCTATTGTTTTTGAAAACTTAGTGTCTAAAATGGAATATTCTCTCATATTCAGTGCCCGCCCCAAATATCAAGACCAAGTAGGCTACAAATGCAATGACGGCTACGATATGATTGGAGAGGCCGAAGTGACCTGTCGCAGTGATCGCAGCTACACTAAAGTGCCGACATGCACGCCGGTGTCTTGTGGTACTCCTGTTGACGTCGAAAATGGATACAGAAATGTTACGGGTTGGTAACATCTCCTTTTTACACACACGTTTGTACTGGGATCCGTTTTACTGAGCTGGTTACTTCAGAGGTAGCCATCCCGAATTGAACCGAGACTTGTATGCTTCAACATCAGAGGTGTAACCACTGAGCTATGGTCGCTTTCTTGAATATTAAATGCAATTGAATATATTGGGTATATATCATAATATAAAATATTGATATGTAACATTATGTTTTCTGTTCACCTTTGATTACGTACATTCTTTGGTATATTACATGGTATATTAAGACAATCTGTCACATTATAGAGATGGAAGGTATTGGTAATGAATTAATTTCACTGAAAAGTAAATAGGGGATCTCTACCTGTGCTAACTGGGTTTGACTTTTTATCAATCCATTTTTTTTTGAGATAGATGATTTCAATAACTCAGTGGTTAGGACTGTGGTTTCGTAATCCTGCAGGACCGCGTTCAAATCGTATAGCCGTCTATCACTGTAAAACGCAGATATTAATGTGCAGGATCTATTCTAATGCCTTGACAAATTGGTATAAATGAAACATTTTAGACGGTATATTTCCTACCGGCATAGATGAAGACTGTATATTCTAGTTTACTGACATACAGTAATCTATGATGTATTGTTATGTTGTTCCAAGTCTCCATCCACGAATATTCCTTGATGATACATTTCACGATATTTACATAGCTATGCAGCAAGGTTGTATGTAAAGATAACTCTAACCTGCAATATACAGGTGAGATTTTCGAAAGTGAAGCTATTTACGTGTGTGAGACGGGCTACTTCTTACACGGCGAAAGAAACTGGGTCTGCAGTGCTGATACTAATTGGAATCCTGTTGTTCCGATGCAGTCAACACCTCCAGTATCCAACTCCAGAAGTGAGTGGCACACATTGTATGATTCCAACGCTAAGATTCTTTCTATTTACAGGTTAGCTCATCTTTATTTAGGAATGTGATTGTTAGATAAGAATCTCTGATATGACTTTTCTTCGCTTTGTGGTGTGTATGTAGCACATAATACCCAATATTATGTCAATAAAAGTCGAAATTTTGTCGAAATTGTAGCGATAGGTCGAAATATTGTCAAAATGGTTTACAAAGTCAAACATTTTCGCAACCTGCATTTCTTTTATATCGTAGATGTTTGCACTGTCGGTGAACTTAGCAAGGACAGACAATTTCCACCCAATAATGTAGGAAAGTAGCTTTCGTTGTACTACAATACATTTTAATTATTTCTACCATAATCCGTCATATTAACTACTGGAATTCTTCATAGGTCCAGATTTCGTTAAAATGAAGTTTTTCATGTAAAAATTTGTCAGTTTTTCACTCATAAAGTATTTGAACAGTTGGTTTGTGGTACAGAACTTGAAGATAGCATTCAATACAACATCCATTGTAGTAAAATATTTATTCAACTCGAAGACTTTTCGGGTGCCTCTTTTCAAGAGTTAAAGGTCAACTGCATCTTGAAAATGACTTTGCCTTATTTCGTACGTTATGTGGTTAGGAATATGAATAAAATAAAAAAAGTTGAAATCACATGATAGTTTTCAAGTAATTTAAATTATAAATCGAAAAGCTGAAAAACGGATATGAAATCATTCAGCTATGAAATGACGTCATGTGAGTGACACAGTAGAAGTCCTGGTATAGCGCAGTGTGGTAAACAGATAGTTATTCGTGTTGGGATTGACTATGATGCTGGATTTGATTGTGAATATGGAAGGTATGAAGAAGATGAGGCACGTAGGTACATCTTGTGTCGCGTATGGTTGCTCGAATACGCGATATTCGGTACCCAAAGTGTCTTTTCATCGCTGTCCAAATCCTATTGCTGGAGAGGATTATGAAGACTGTGAAAGTGATATCCAATCCCTGTCAAGTGACGATAGCTTCCACCCAACAGAGTTAGATGGCGAGTCAGAGTGAGTACTTGAACAGTGTAATCATATTCGTACCAAGTCTTCACCAAGATATTGATTTGCAGGCATTCAGATTCAGAGAAATGTCTGGAGAATAGCAAGACCCAGTTTGTGATTTGATTGTGGACAGGAATAAGCTGGTAAGCATTTTTCAACATTGTCCAATGTGTCAATCAGAGTCGGACGTGCAAGAGTCAAGTTCAGGTAGCACACTGAGAATCAAGCAAGACTGCACAAACTGCTCATACTCCAGATTTTGATTTATGGGTAGTGTAGATGCCGTTACATCCTTTAAAGATGAAAAAACCTACTTGACTGTATCAAAAAGAAACAAACTGCTCCATTCAGCATATATACATGATACATATAGGCCTAAATTTAAGTTACAATGAATAGCATCTTTGATTCTGTTGTTTACCATATGACAATCCATTTTCAGATTCATTGGCATACGAAAGGATTTGCGATGTTCTCTACTCCACGCGAATGGAAAATGACATACGCCATCTCTCGCCGAATGGAAACACTGCTGGAAGTGAATCATTCAATGCCCTCCTCAATCATTTCTGCCCAAAGTTATATCACTACAATCATATTTCAGTCAAAAAGCCAGGTAGGTACCTTGCAGTGTCTCGGCTATTCAAAACAACCTACCGTATATCAGATTTTGGCATAATTACTAGCCTCATCAATTAAGCATATTTTGTAGGATGCAGTTGGCAATCCTGCATTTGAATGAAAATTGTCAAAAGGAGCACCGCGGTCAAATACCCGAAGTACAAAGATGGGGAATGTGCGGCTCACATGATCCTTGAAAATTCAACATTTGGTAACTGCTGGTGATCTGACTGCATCATAAGATTTCGTCATATTGTTATGCCTGTTCTAGATTACTGCAATGAGCTTGCCGAAGAAGTTCAAGCACTCATCAGAACTCGACCAGAAACTGTTGAGTTGAGCGATTGTGCTGAGACCGTTCCACCTCCTCTGACTAGCAGCATAATCAAAATTAGCAGAGAGGAAGCTATTGCCCGACATAAAACCCGATATGCTTTTCTGCCTGACACAGTAGTTATTTTGGTCGATTAGTTACATGCGTTTATTATTTGGAATACAACTGTACATTCACAATGTGGCGTTACTGAACTGGAATCCTGTGTAAGAATTTAACGTAAATTTTGTTCAGGAAGCAGTAACAACGCATGCAGGCAGGATTTTCCGCTGGATTTTGCCACAGAATCCCCATACCCAGCGAACACAATTTCTGTGGGCAGTATGTTTCAACTTCCTGAAAAGTGAAAACAAATGTATTAGTGCGAGAAAAGTATTTGGCAACCGAATCTGAGATTCATCCCATTCATGCATCGAACTCGATGTTAATATTCTGCGGCCATATTCCTGTTGATATCCATAGTAGGACATCTCCAACACGTCAACGTCCAGACACACTGAATTGAATCCTGGCAATACTGTGATACACTTCAATTCTGTCAGTAACTCTCGGAACCTCCTTACAGCACAAACTTATCAAGATACATGACTGAAACGAGCTATTACACTACAGACTATACAACTGTATTCCATGTAGTCTCGACGAGCGGCTTGCGCTGAGCAAGCTAGGCTGATCATGACCCATCATATGAAGATGCAAGGGGTTCCACTGACGTGGGATCGAGCGCATCAACACCTGAACCAATACGGCATTTAAACGGTAATTTTGTAAGTACGTGCCAAAATGATACTTACATTCGACATCCGAGTACTCGGACTCAGTCTCAATATCACTTGGCAAATCAGATCCAATGGAAACCTCGGCCATAACTGACTAGAATAAAAACTGCGAGAACACAAACAGCCGCTGTGACCGGTGTTGATAATATGTGTCACTCACTTGACGTCACGATGCACATTCTGCTTTTTCTGTAAACATGCCAATATTGGAACTTTCAGTCAAAATTACGGCAATTTCCGATTGAGTTGAAACACGGAAAGTCGGTAATTTCGTTATGAAAAAAAATTCTGAACATGATTCCGCAAAGTTGTCATGAAGATGCAGTTGACCTTTAACGGCACACTAAAGGGATTTAAACAGAATGAAAAGCAAAACCAGAAAGGCGAAGTATGACGCAACAATCAGAAATTGCATACCATGAAGTCCGTAATGTAACGATGGCAACAATAACAAACTTGAAGAGTACGATACTAGTAACATAGCATTTTGAAACCAAACAATAACAAACACGAATTAGAACGCACTAATGGGAAATTTGTAAGTTATACAGAAAATCTTTTTGCCTACATAAAATAGGCTTGGTCAATTGGATGATTGTTGATTCTAGGGCTTTCAAATGAAACAAGGATCTGCCTCGCGCAATGGCTGTAAACATTTGGTCATTATAGTTTTGAGCACAAGAAGGGTTGTCACTTAAATGTTGGCCAATTGCCGAAGCGTATGCTTGGTAATCGTCGTAACAGTCGGTTTTGGCGGCGGATTTGCATTGTCGTGCGAACTCCGTACGGTCATTTGCGCAAGTTTTTGAGCGAATCAATTTGGGAATGTGTTGCGTTATCCGTTCAAACAATCTTCGTGATGTACGTCCCACATACCTACTATCACAGTGGCACTTAAATTCGTAGACGACGTTACTTGCATTTAAAGCAGGAAGCACATCCTTTCGGAAGTTTGGCAGAAGTGGTTTGGTTGTATACACCACATGCGCATTTACACTATAATAACAACGGTGCACGGCTGATTTGATCAACTTTTAAAACCGATTCGACACATTGCCTAGCCAAGGTAGATGTGAAAATGCCGGGCATTTTTCCGGTCCATAATTGGGAGGTTGATCCGAACGTTTTAACACTCTTGCGAAGGAGCATTTCAATATATGCTCAGGATAGCCATTTTTTGATAGGATAGAGTGGATCTCATCCAATTCACGTGGCAATTTTTCTGGCGAACAGATACGCAAGGCCCGATAAACCAGAGATGATATTAGGTTGAGTTTTCGCCGCTTCGGGCAGAAAGAATCCCAACGGATATAATGGCCAGTGAACGTCGGTTTTCTATACACTGACGTCAAAAACATATTTCCAGATCTCTCAACCAACACGTCTAAAAATGGAAGTGCTGAATCAGTTTCTTTCTCCACAGTAAATTGTAGAGCTGGGTGGAGACAATTCAATTTTTAAAAAAACGTATTACACTCTCGCTCATTATTGAAAGCAACAAAGGTGTCATCGACATATCTATAATAAAGGAGAGGTTTTGGGACGCTTTCAAACATTTTCTTTTCATGGTACCCCACAAATATATCTGCCAGACTAGGGCCCAAAGGTGATCCCATGGCAATGCCATCGAATTGCATAAACATCACGTCGTTAAAGCTGAATTCAACACAGCTTGTAGCAGTTCGCAACAATTCCAGAAATATTTCACGTGGTACTATAGGAGGTTCAAGGGAGCTACCATAAAGCGCATCTGCACAAATTTCGAAAGTTTCCGACAGTGGCACATTTGAAAGCCCTAGAATCAACAATCATCCAATTGACCAAGCCTATTTTATGTAGACAAAAAGATTTTCTGTATAACTTACAAATTTCCCATTAGTGCGTTCTAATTCGTGTTTGTTATTGTTTGGTTTCAAAATGCTATGTTACTAGTATCGTACTCTTCAAGTTTGTTATTGTTGCCATCGTTACATTGCGGACTTCATGGTATGTAATTTCTGATTGTTGCGTCATACTTCGCCTTTCTGGTTTTGCTTTTCATTCTGTTTAAATCCCTTTAGTGTGCCGATAACTCTTGAAAAGAGGCACCCGAGAAGTCTTCGAGTTGAATAAATATTTTACTACAATGGATGTTGTATTGAAAGCTATCATAAAGTATTTTCAGGCCAAACTACTACGTAAGGACAGACAGTTCCTACCAGATATAGATATAAGTAGTGCAATTGAATAATACATTCTTATTGAAATGAGCCCTGTCGCATAAAACATGATCATTTGAACTCTTCGAATATGTTTTATTTTTCTGATGTCGTAATAAGTGGTACTCAAATAAGCATAATGATTCGAAGATTATGGTTCGACTCGGAACTGAATCACTTAGCCACTCGATTTTGATAATCCCTGATGATCACAAAAATATAAATCATTTGTTTATCGGAAATTGACAAAATCGCCCACTGTCCACGTTTGTAAGCTGATACGTCATTTCGATGAAACTCAAATCCTGGTCCAGTAAGAACCTAGGCTACCATTTTTTATGTTACTTTTCTCTTTTAAATTTCTAGTCTTACCGGTCCACTTTTGAAAAGGTATCAATGTTCTTTAAAACCCAAGCAATATTTTTATTATGTTCTTGATCTTGTTTGAACAATAACTAAATACGATGAGGTTGCAATACGAAATTAGTATATTATCAGCATAATAACTTTAGGCAGCGACACGATCCAGAGTGGTGTACTTCTACTTTGGTGTACTTCCACCTTAATTGTAGCTTCAGTGTAAAGTTCTCTGTTGCAGCATGTGTAAATTAAAAAATTCAATAACCCCCCACATACTTTACCTTTGATCTATACAGCAGCGTAATTATATGCTCTGCTGGTCTTTTTGTGACAGGTCTCATTATTCCAGGCCTGTCAACTCATGATATGCAAGTCACATTCAGTGAGTCGTCAGGAATGCCGGATCCTGACGAGGGTTCTGGCTCAGGTATGTTGGAACGTGATGCAAAGAGAGACAAATCAGTTTCCTCAAGATCGCGACGTGATGCAGGGGAAATGGTTCCCGATGATACAGGTAGGTTCGAGTCCTGAATTAAAGTAACATCGGTTACTGCTGTTACTACTAAGCCGCTGACCTTGTCTTTTCAGTCAATTTATCTCCAATGTTTTATCATCTGAGTAATTATAATTAGATTAAAATCCATTATTATCACCCCGTAGGTACTAGTGCAGCTAGGAGGCCAAAGATAGCATGTGATGTCATTTGTCTACGCATAAACTCATCAGCAGAATGATTTTATAAGATATGGCAATGTAATTCGTAGCTATGCTGCTTTCATTCGACGATGTAACTTATAGCCATGTTCCCTGTTTGCTCTTTTGATACAAACTAACTGGCACATACCGATCACAGTAACTGTGAGATATTACGATTTGATGGCCATATCGTTAATATGGATTGCAGGTTTTGTTATATGGCGATTAGATCAGGCAATCTAATGTTGCAAGATTTGAATTTGATGTTTGTGTATTAATATCTAAAATATTTGAGTTTGATGCCATTTTCTTCTAGAAATTAAAATATGTGATGATTATTTAAGAAAACTGTGCTGGATGTACCTCCTGATTTCAAAGTTTGTAGCATCTAATGGAAATTTGCGTAATTCATCGAAGTCCATCGAACTAGCTGGGAAGGAGCTTATTTTTTCGTCAACCATGAAATATAGATGGAAATAATTTATTGTGCAACTTGAACAAATTTAGTCCACCACACGCAAGCCTATGACATAATGACATAATAATAATAATAATAATAAATAATCATCAGATTTTATTTTTTATCCGAACAAGACACACACAATGTACAATGCGAAAAGACACAATGCGACGTAATAGATAGGAGGATGCCGAACGAATATGTTGCGTTTGCGGTTGCGGTCTCGTAAACAGGCATCTACCTAGACCAAGTGCCCGATGTCACAGTTATGTTATCGATGTTGGTCTATCTTCCGCGGCCGTTTCCTATATCACTAAGTTTGTATGATTTATAGTTTTCTGTAAGTGATGTACTACGAGGGGTCTCCATCAAACAGAAATAGGAATAGCCAATACGAATGTACCCCAACCCTTGTTATGTGACCTTTTCAATTTTAAACAACCACTGCTATTCCTATTTTTTAGAAGCTAAGAAGACCCTTGAATGCAAGCCTGTTCCATGTGCTGTACCTCCCAGAGTTCAGAATGCGATCGAAGACTTCGACACAATATTGGTTTACGGTGAAAAAGTGTCTTACGAATGCAAGCCCGGTTACGAAATGATAGGTGAGATTTCTATTTGATCACAATACCAAGATGTCGCACCACTTACATGTGACATTGTTACAATATACATTGCTGTGTTATCGAGCCATAAAAGACAATACAGCAATATTTACCATTCTTATTACTAAGGTAACGAATTTGCATGCTGGTATCCACTCAATTTATATTATGTTTCCAGGACATTCAACATTGACTTGTCAGTCATCTGGTCAGCTTGGACCATCAGCACCACCAACATGTGTCCGAGTTGAGTGCCCTATGCCCGAAAGATCGACTGATTGTGAACTGTTGGGATCCAGCCCTTTCAAATTTGAAGATGAATTAACTTACAGACCTAGAAAAGGTATTTTTTCAATGTCATCTTAACTTGATTAAATATTTTTTACTGGTGAAATTTGTTACTAAGCAGCCATTCATAACGATCTTCTCCGGAATAGAGATGGATGTTAAGATATGCAATACTACATTACTAATCATCACCTAACTAGATCTCGTCCAACTTCCTTGTTAAACTGATTTCAGTTTGAAACTACATTGTTTTAGATTACTTAATTTCAAATCTACATCATCGTATTGAAGAAATGCGGATTGCTGTGCAATTTTAAATCTTATTTTTATCAACCGATGGATAGATAGATAAATAAATTAGTAAATATTTTAGCTTCAAACATTACTTTCAGTTACAGTTAAACTATTGGAATCTTGACCAATTTCAAATTCCAACTTGAATATTTCCCCCATTTCCTTGCTTTCAATAGGTAAAAGTTAATAGGATATTGCACTAGTCCATTTCACCTACAACCTATAAGATATATCGTATTGTTAGCCAAATACATATGCACATTTTCAGGATATGAATTTCACCCTGCTGGGCCTGCAAGTATGAAAATCACTTGCACCGATCAGGGTACTAGCAGTGTCCCAAACCTGCCGTCCTGTAAACGGGTTTCATGTGGGCAACCTAGCGATATCCCGAATGGAAAATATAGCGCGCACGCCTTCACCTACCAGAGCAATGCCGCTTACTCGTGCGACAGAGGTTATGAAATGCAAGGGAAGCCAATTATTACTTGTCTTTCCACCAGGTACGGTACCTTATGCATTTTAGCTTTACCTTATTCAAAATTTGGTAATATGAACAAATTTAGCAATGATAATAGATCTCAGTATTTTTCAAATGTGATAAGCACCAAACCAACTAACCTCACGAGGTAATTAATGATCGTATGTCGGCATTTTGCAATAAATGACAAAGGTATGAATATCTGGTGGTGAATTGATCTGTTAGATTCATGAATTGCAGGGTTAGTAATCGAATGTGTATACTGCCCAAGTACTTGAATCACCGGCTATGTTGCACATACAATATTTCTTTAAAATCAGCCCACGAACCAATGTGGATGTCATATTCAGAGATAAAATTACCTTGAATATCGGTCGTAGATTTGTTGAATTATATTTGAAAATTCCTATCATTACACAACTCTGTAGTCGACAAAACTGGCCCAATCTCCCGATCGTGATAGGTATTTATCGACAATCAGGCAATGTTTAACCAACGTGTGAAATATGACGCATTTTTCAATAATTCCAAAATAGATTTCTCTGTTTCATATTATGGCCATCGATGCAGTTGATACGACTCTATGTTTTCTTTCTGCAGAAAATGGTCGTCAAACCCTCCATCATGCCATCCAGTGTCTTGTGGTGCTCTTACGGCAACGGCTCACTCGAAAATTGAATTAAGCCACAGCGAAGACCCCTTCACTTATCAGCAATCAGTGAATTTCACCTGCACCGAAGGCTATATGTTTGATAATGTTTCGGGTATGATGACATTGATATCAGCACTGATGTTTTGTATCTTAGTCGTGTCAAATTACCTCATTCTGTTGCAAGAAATGTAATGAAACGTACTTGTATGAATTTACTGATGTAGACGTTGAGCATTAACATGATCATTAAGAGGATCGACATCTAAGCAGCATGTTTTTCAAGGTGTACTTCTTGCCATGACAGATCGAGAATATACATGGATCAATTTAATTACATTACTCGAAAAATAGAGAATAGGGTCGTAAATTCGACTAATATGATAATAATTTGCTTTGAAATTGACTTTGAAAAATTATGATTTTGAATGTGTGATATTTAGATTTGTTTGTAAGTAAGATTTTGGGATTTACAACATTTTTCTTGTTCACGCTGCCCATCTGAATTACGGTTTCCCTGCATTTGTGAGAGACCATTTTAAAGGGGAACACGGCAATGCATGTGAAATTTATTTCTGTATTTGAACAATGAACGTGATTTATGACCGGCATGAATATCATTAGGGTCCGTGTATGCTTCACTTAATGCAGCATTCAATCTCTTCGCCTATTAATACGTATAGAAGTAGCGAATTTCAAGACAAATCAGTAATATGAAGAATTAGATTGGGGCGAGGCGTTGAAGACCTGTGTTGGTAATAATTCGATGACGGATTAAGACTTGCAAGCTGCTTCTTCGTGACTGACTAGTCAGGTCACTGTAGTTTTAGAAATTGTACTATATTGCCGTGATAGCGGGCTTTCAGCTCGCAATTGCAATTTCACTCATTGAGATGATACGAATCCATTCAAATACTGCTTTCCCGGTGACAAAATCCTAAACTTTAAAGTGAAGGCTGCTTTTCGTAAGATGTAGACGTAAAATTAGTCCAAACATAAACCTTCAGTGAATAAGTAGTGTAGTAGTAGTCAAGAGCTGATTGAATATGGTATTTTGAAAAGGTTCAGTGGTTAGTTAAGTAATATCCTCCCTTCTACTAGTTGAGATACATTTACATTTTCAGTTGGAAAGCTTGTTACGGCAACGTGTCAATATAACAGAAAGTGGGATACTGTGTCGCCAGAATGCGTACCGGTGCCCTGTCCAGAACTTCCTCCTGTAGAAAATGGCGGATGGACTTTGAGTGGCGATCCTGTGTTCAGATCTACTGCTAGTTACACATGTGATATTGGTTATGAAATGCAGGTATGAATATTTTCCTGTATGACACATGCGAACTAGTATGGTGTCTTTTACTGTTAATAGGGTATTTTATACTGTTGCAGTAAGATATGATAATCGAATAAAGTGTAGAGAATCTCTTAGCGTATAAAATCTCTTGAATTCCCCTTTCTACCTTCGTTCTGATTGTTTGTATATTAGTACTGCTCTCAATTCCACGAGCCTGTGTTTTGTATTGCAAAAATTGCCTTTATGCTTGTGGATCGTAAACTCGGCCGTTCAGTTTTGTTTTCTGTGGTGCTTAAACTAGGGCCATCCGTATGATGTGTGGGTGCATCTGCCAAGCGCCGTGCAAGTGATATTTTGTACTGGATATTGTACATTTCAGATTATTCCCCATGTAACAAGCTTCATTCTGGGAAATTGTAGATTTAGAATGTTTAATGTCTTATTCATAATACAGTGCCTGGTGTTACGTGTCACATTTTTAGGAGTCCTGATCTTCTAAGTAAGAGAACTTTTAAGTGCATTGTTGGATTAAATAGCGGGAGAATGCTGAATGCAGAACAAAAATAGTGCACAGTCGGCAACTCTTTGTAAATATTTATCCATTAATTAGGAACGTGTCCCTTGGATAATATGTTCATAGTGCATTTAGATAGTTGAATATCGAATTCTAACCTCAGGGTGAACCATCTCTGCTTTGCCAAGCAACGGGGTCTTGGTCAAATGCACCACCCGCATGTAACCCCGTATCCTGTGACCATGCCCCGATCGTACCGTACAGCAATCACCAGACGGAGCTGGAATTGGTCTACAGCCAGGATATTGTGTACCAGTGCATATCAGGTAAGGTGTTTAGATAGAATCAATTGGCTAACCACATTTGGCGCAGTTTGAAATTGCTATTTGCCATGTGATAATTTTGTTATTGATGCTGTCTTACTAATTACTGTTAATAAGTATGCACTTGTGCATATATAACGTGCCTTAAATAGATCCTTAGGTTATTTTGATCATTAGATAATTTCCACTGTACATTTACTATCTTAATTTCGATTTGGTTAAAGTCCATAATTTTCTATAATTACGTCTTAATTACTATTGGACAAAATCAAGTGGCGAGATGATGCAATGCCAAATCGTAGGGTTACCATACGCCAAGTCAAATAGCCGAGTAACACTCAGTATGATGTCATAAGAGTATCGATGATGTGGAAAAATTCAATAATCCACTTTGTATGCGTCCACAGAGAAAATATCTCTTGCTCTACACCACTTAAAGATAATATGATATTTTTCCAACCATGCCTATTTCATAGTACTTTGTGACAATGCTTTGAGTCGACGTCACAGAAATATAATTGGCACTACTTGTGTAGCCTTGCAATGCATGTCTCCGATGCTGTGTTATCACATATTGAACATTTGATGCTTGCAGGTTGGGAAACAAGTATTGACATTTTAATTGTCGTTGATAATAGTACTGTGAATGAAAAATGATAAATATATAAAGAAAAAAATAAAATAATGACGAATAATATCCGTACTCGAAGGAATCGCCTCCTTCTGCTCAACCTGAATCACAACATATAATACTCGATTATCACTCCAGCACTGCAATAATTGTCCCCATCCCTTGTTATAACATGATTTATTAACAATTATCTTCTTTTCAGGCTACGAGCTTCATGGTAACGATACACTGAGATGCACGGAAGACAGAACATTTGATAATCCGTCACCGGTCTGTTCTCCTGTTGTATGCGAGACTCCCGTAGACCTGAATTTTGGGTTTTACGAGGAATCTGACGAAGGCATGATATTCATGAGCCAGCTGGTTTATGAGTGCAACGAAGGATACGACATGATTTCAGAAGGTACTGAGTGTGGAAATGTGCAAACTGCATATTCTGTGATGTAATGACCAAACCATTCACCTTGTAACTACTACACATCACGGCTTTCGACACTGTTTATTAGAGCATTGCGAGTTGCATTTAGATA
Organism: Botryllus schlosseri; assembly: GCF_051294905.1. Taxonomy (NCBI): domain Eukaryota; kingdom Metazoa; phylum Chordata; class Ascidiacea; order Stolidobranchia; family Styelidae; genus Botryllus; species Botryllus schlosseri. The sequence goes on along the minus strand of NC_137238.1, from coordinate 12,258,983 downwards.
TATAATCTTTTTTTCAATCAATTTGATGTCAAATACGTGTTCGGATCGGGGCTGATCAAAGTCGTCAACATTGTTCCACGAGCAGAAATGAAAGTAAAGCTACATAATTAGCGATATTTAGGACATGTTTTACCCAGTACAGTGGTAGAAAACATGGAAAGGTTGGGAAAGTACTTGAGCAAATTGTATCACAAAGTAAATGTGGTCAAGATTTCTCATACTTTTCGCAGTTACTAGGTATCGACTTTGAAATCTTGGCCACTATCCTGAACAGACGACCGACATTACAGATAGTGACAATCATTGACTGTCTTGTGTTCAGTTACCGTCTATTTCATTAGGTTATCAGGATAATTTCTCTCACAAAAGAAACAAAAATCTATCATCCCTAAACTACATTTTACGTCTTGAAATCAAAAATGCAAAAGTATGTAATTTAGCCCGAAAAGCTGTTTAGCAGAAAAGAGGAAGTAGTTAAAATCATAAACAATTGAGTAAGTTGTAGAATTAGGCTAAACCTTGAGTTCTCTTCAAAGATAGAAGTACTTCGTTACTGATCTCCTGTGGTTAGGACGCATGTATGCTTTATATGGACGGAGTGAAATCGGATGTTAGATGTATCCAACGCTGCAAATGAATAAGGCACACTTACAGTTCCAAATGTACACTATTGAAAACTTATTTTAGATTCTCCTAGTTGTCACAGTAGCCACTTAAAATTCATCATTAAAACCTCCTATGATTTAAATTAGCGTTGTCATAACCAATTCTTTGTAGCAGGTGGGCTTCAGAAGAAGACCGTCACTTGTCAAGCTAATAGGAAATGGAGCGGAGGTCCGCCCGAGTGCAGGATCAAGAGCTGTCCAGAGCTATTTCCGCTGCGTAACGGTGTTGCCAAGTATTCCTCGATCACTTATGGATCTGATGTAGCTTACAAGTGCTCTGAAGGTAATACATTGGCACTCAGACCTAGCTTTATTAAGTTGTGTCTTTATTAGTTTGCTCCATTTTATTTTGTAGCACAACGCACAAGGCCATGCCTCGTTATCAGTGTTGGAATAACTATTACATAATATTAGTCGAGTTAACGCTGCAATTTAAAGCTTCTGTAAAAGTGTCATTGAGATTCAAATGGCTCAAACGTCTTCACAGACATTTAAGATCATTCAATCTCTGGAAATTGAATTAATTTTGCTTTGTTCTATCTACCACGTTCATTACCAGTGCATCCACAAATTGATGATATGTCATTAAGCACAAAGAGAATTTAAATGGGTATTGAGCGCAATTCAGTATGTAAAAATATATTTGAAACACGCCAGAGCAGTTGAAATGTCGATAACAACACATCCAATTCAATTTTGACTCTCTCAAAGATTATCTAAGTAGATTTGAATCAGGTATTTGATCTTCACACTAAGGTTACGAAATCAGCAAAACGACCACCGGGTTTGGAACATGTGGGGAAACCGAGTTTTGCATGACATGTCAAGCGAATGCTATTTGGGGCTCAGGCAATTCAGAGCAGTCTCCAGAGCTGCCAGAATGCATGCCTGTGGATTGCCGAGAACCACCAGAGATGCCAGATGCTCGGTAAGTCAGCGTATAACGTTCCATGGGGTTTCAATGAATTGAATGTAATTGAGAAATACAACCAAAACCTTGAAGGTGAAAATAAATTAATATCAAGAAATGAGAGAATATCATGGTTTGATTTTCAATGCATCATCACAATGTTAATTTCAACATTGACAAGATTACTAGAGCAAATAATGACTTTATGAAAATTAAAAAAATATATTCAATACTATAGTGCTTGCGAAGACTACAGAAACTCCACATTTTAAAATATAACCGTTCATGTGATAAAATGTAAAAGAAACCTAATTTTCTGCTTATATAATCCTTTCCAAACTGTTAAGCTGAGATTTTATTCATTATCAGGGATCCATATTCCTTGATAAACAACAATCATTCATATTGTACTGTTATGTTTTTGTTGGCCTATTAATAGTGTTGTTTTATGCACTGTAATTCAGCTAATCATCATCGACATGTTTATGCCAGGCATATTGAACAGTCAGACACCAATTGATATGTACCAGCTGCGTGGAACAAACAGTAGAGCTAATCATAATACACATCACTACAAGAATACTAAACGTTATTGATCATCATAACGTGAATATGTAGCAAATTTCTGATAAAAACTTGGGCTCTGTTTTTAACTTTAAAAGAAAACCTTGTAAAAGACAGTATGAGACAAAAAACATTCTGCGTTTTATGTGACTTCTGCATATTATAATTCCTGACATTAACAGATCAGAATCAACGTCTCTAGTATATCAAGGCAACACTACCTACACGTGTCATGAAGGATATGAGTTTATCGAACGTGAAACTGTCACTATAACATGTCAAAAAGACGCCACTTGGAGCGTGCCGTCACAATCGTGTCAAAGAGTAAAATGCGGAAACCCTGACGAAGTCGAGCATGGAAGCCTAGGAATTCTGCATCAAACTGATCAGGGCGTTTTTATGTACCAAGACGTGGTGCATTATGCATGTGATCGAGGTTATGAACCTTCAGGTAATGAAAATGATTGTTCTCTTTGTGACTTGTAAAATTACATGTTTTGGATTGCGTGACATCCTGCTAGAGTCTTTTTTGTCGAAGATCCTGGACAACAAACATCCTACGGCATTTCTAATGCTCCAACTAAAAAATATATCGATTACCCTTTAGGTGGTATTTGGCGACAGTGGAAAGGATACCCTTTACGGTCCAGTAACTAATGGATTATATTTTATCCAAATCATATATGTTTTAGAACTAATGGTCATTGGTCAATGATACATATCATACTATCGATGCTCATACTATCAATGCTCATTGCAAATAAGTATTTGTCAGGTGAAATATTGTCAAATGGGACAAATTTCTTTTTCATTTGAAATGCTACATTGAATGGAGACTTGGGATGGGGAAAATTGAATACTGGTATCGGATAGTGGATGATTCAATTGCAATTAGAATATTAGGCTTCGAATCTAGGCGAGTATCGATGTGTCATAACGGTAATAATGACTTGAAACATTCAGATATTATTAATGTGTGGCCGCAAGAAAAATTGTAGCATAAACACGTCCTCTATAATAATTTTGTATTTCTTGGCCCTTACAATTTGCTAGCGATTTGTAACCACTACAAGGACCGATCGCTGTTTGACAGGAATGTTGTGCAATGAATATCAGTAGGCTTGTGTAACATTTTTGCAGATAATGAGCTATGACTAGCCAAGGATTCACGGGTACAACAGTGAAAATGCATTACTAAAACTATATTTTTCGTTTCTTAAATATTATTGTGGGTGTGAACACGTACAATTTCGCTATTTGAACAAAAGACCTTCACTATTAGACTCGAATCAATACATATTCATAGCTGACTCGAATCGTCGTGCCTAGCCCTACTATACACTCATGGAAATCCCGTCTAAATATTTAAGGAGTGTATCTAAAACTCAAATAGGCACTTGCACATGCAGTTATTCTTTGAAAATATGTCATGTTCTGTATTTAGTTATCGTGAATCTGACATGTGGAGCAGATAAGTTTTGGGACTCCGACCCCCCATTTTGCAACCCTGTCAGCTGCGGCCAACTGCCTGTAAGAGAGCACGGATATCCGGTCACCACTGTGAAAAAAAGCATCAAGACCACTTTTCAAAGTCTTGTCTCATACACTTGCGATAACGGATATGAGTTCAACGGAAATAGCTCTGACGAGGAAATATTTTGCACTGCAGACGGGTATTCAGATATAAGTATATTTAGTTGCATTTGTTGCTGTGAAATAGCATTGTGTGGAAGCCCATTACATAGGATTTATGTCCAGACATGTGCTTATCACTGCATACCGTGTAGTTACTGTGGATTGGAATCTAAACGGTTGATTCCCCCCAATCCCAATTTATTGAGATTTGAAAAATTTCCCATTTCACTATCACACAATATTTGAATGAATATGAAATACTTCACTTGATGAAATATCGAACTTGTGCTGTCAGTACACCAATTTTACGTGACTTTGGGAATTGCAGCATTTCCATGATTTTTCTGGAGTAAATGGGTATAATTCAGCTTTCCTGTTTCAAATCTCGAACTAACAAAAGTAACTTTTTGGCCTGAATCCATAATTTGTTATTCACTTGGATTTGTATTTGATCAGTTTAATTCCGTGCGATATATTTGGAATGGGCCATCATAGGCTAATGGTTGACATCTGTATTTTGTAACAAATACTCCAAGATCACCAACCAATTCCTGAAAGGTACAATACACTGGCATTGGAAAAAATACCAAATACCACAGAAGTTTATTCATATTTGATATTTCCAGTTTCCATTCGTATTATATAAACTTATAAAGCAAACTTCTTGGCCCATGAATAAGTCAAAACAATGTAACAAGCGAGAAAGAACATATTTATGATTGATTTCAGCCTCTTTTAAAAAAAAAAACTCATTTCTGGTGAATTTAGGGTTTGGTCGTCCATACCGGAACCGTGTACTCCAATTGATTGTGGAACTCCGGTCGATATACGGAATGGATATTACACTCTGTTGTCTAACGCAACCAAGTTCCGAAGCAAAGTCCAGTATTCATGCGATGTCGGTCACGAATTGTCTGGAAACAGTATGTATTCACTTGAATTTAGAGCTGTATCTCAGAAAGTGAAAATCAAACTCAATGTAGGTTAAATACATGTATTAATACTGTTATTTTTTACTCGTTCACAAGTATAAGCACTAATTTCAAAATAATACCGAGACTGTTAGAGGTAGAAGTATAAAATAAATCCCCATATGTTACTCAAGTTATTTGGTGATTTAGAACGGAAAAAGGCCATATATGCTTTCTTTACTCATGCGTTTATCACACCGTGTCTTTTAATTTTGTCACCGGAGAATCACGGTGTGATAAACGCATAATTCCTAATGGTGCCATAAATAGGTGACGCAAATCTATTCAAATGCTGTTAAAACTGGTGATAAATTGGAGCATGTACAAAGTAATTATTTGCTCATATTATATTAATCTTTTGGAAGAGAGAATTTTGTGAAAAAGCGGAAGCACACTGCGATAGGCCACTTTGGGAATGAATGTCATAATCTCAGTAACTTTCCGTCCCGAATCCCAATGTTGGTACCAGATCCCACGATTTTGAATCCACCCTATGCAGAGATGGTCAAAAACAAAGTACTTGCTCTTTGATGGAGTACTCAAATAGCTTTTGCAAATTTGCACTACTTAATGAAGTGTTTTGTTTTTGGTTATTGTTTATACTGCTTCCATGTCCACTTGAACAGTTTTCGGGAGTGACTAACCAATTTTTACACTTTGGATTATGAAATTTGGAAAGTAGTAATATGATAAGTCAATCACTAAAATGGTGATTTTCAAAGAATCACAGGAACTGCGTGAATTAGCCTCCCATATCACAGTAACTGAGTATATTTTCGATTGAAAGATCAGACCTATTCGTAGTTCCGAAGATACATCTGCTTGAAAGGAGTCAACTACGACTAGCTAGTAAGAGTATGCGACTCGTTGACGAAATGTGCTACTCAATCCACTAGCTGTCGGACTTCTTAATTTCCACTCACTTAAAGTAGTTTTGAAGTGTTTTGTAAAGTTCGACCTCAGCTTATAATAGAGAAGAAATTGATGACATTACTTCTATTTTAAATTGAGTAGCAACGCTGACTATAGTACTTTGACCACTTCCATCTATATCATATATCTCAGGCGTGTTGAAATGCAAGTCAGATAAGTCGTGGAAGCCTTCCAATCCGGAATGCGTACCTGTATCGTGCTCCATCCCTCCAGCAATAAATCATGGCTATCCCGACATTGGTCAAGACACAAACGTGACAGCCAATTTCGTGGAGGACCCAGCGCACAAGCCCAAGAAGCGAGATTTGTCGTCGGTTTCGAGATTCGTTTATCAAGACACGGTGTCTTATTCATGCGAGATCGGGTACAAGATACAAAAGGGGCCTGCAGAGGCTCGTTGTGATGAAGAAGCCAATTGGGTGGATCTACCCGCCTGCGTGATTGTGGAGTGTGAACCGTTACCGCCTGGGTATGTTTTTGTTTTACATATTGCATATTCAAAATTTAGATAGTCTGCACTCACTGCGACGTCTTGTGGATCTGAGTAGGTCTACCTAGTTTTAACATCATAAATTTCTCTAAGCAGTTTCAAGGAAATCTTCAACAACCTGTACTAATTGTATACCCATGTTACTTTTTGTGATTTACCTTGTGTTGTAAATGAATTTACTCTGATCATGGTAGCGGATGTTCACAGCTCCACTTCCAATTCATTGAGTAGTATATAAACGCCCGAAGGCAATGCAGTGAATTCTTCACGATTAGTGGACAGTAACAATGTAATTTTACTTTTTGAGGTACCTGCCCTGGTTATTTTTGTCCACGTATGCTGCTTGATCAAGTGGTGGGTTTTAGACTAATTCCACTTCTGTTGAACAATTTGGAAGCTAAATTACCTATTCGGTATATTTTAGACTATGTCAAGTACAAACGGTCACATAAATAGACTTGTTTGATATTCATGGTGTATCGACTACATTGGTCATATTATTTATTATAATTCCGTATATACTGACTTCTAGCAACAGGCTTTTTTAAGACACCGATTACGCGGATCACGTGGCAAGGAGGAGCATAGATAAACCCCCAACCTTTAGGTGGTAATTCTGGGGTCGACTGCGGTCGGACCCGAACCCGCAAGATATTGGTGAAGCACCTATGACATATACCAATATGCCTCCTCGCCATGGACAGACTTGTATCTCTTACATTAGTGACACTGCTATGACATGAGCAACATGATTGAGTAACTCCAAAAGTGGCACTTATTTTCATGCTCTGCATTCATTTTGGGCAACTCTCGAAGTTGCAACTTGTAATTTTAAATACTGTACCTGGTAATTAACAAAATATCTCACGCGTTTCATCTAAATCACTTCTAACCAATTGCTTGTGTGATTCTCGGAAGTTTAGTTTTGACTTCTACCTCAGGTCGTTTTGAAATGCCCTGATAATTGTTATTTCTACGTATAATTCAGTAAAGCTATCCTGCATTACTCCCACTTCTACTTGGAGTAATAGCAATGACTGCTGTGATCATTCCTGATACCAATTTATTTTTAATATTGTGATATTTAATTGTGTTCAGGAGGAATTCCCGAAAGCTTGAATCATCACATACCTACGATTCAGTTGTGACTTACGAATGCAATGAAGGGTATGTTTTGCGTGACGGAAGTACATCCATCGATTGCAAATGTCGGGACAATGGCTACTTCAGCCCGGTTTCTGATCTGTACGGTAGAACTGTGTGCAGACAATCTTTACCTGAATGCACAAAAGTGTCTTGCGGACCAGCACCAAAGTTGAGACATGGATTGGATCTTTCTGGGAAGAATGAATATGTTTACGAGGTATTTTCGACAAGCTGCGGAATATTTATTGTGTGGCTTGTGACACACACAAGTATGACTGGGCCCACCTTCCCATAATGGAATGGCAGGACTGATGCTTTGATATTTATTGTGATATTTGGTTTGTTGGTTTTTCGAGTAGTGTTTTGCATCCAATATGCGTTGACGGCCAAAATCGTAGTTACAGCGCAGAGCTAAGGTCTTTTGTTTCTTATTCATGTTTGTATACGATGACTCCAGAAGATTGATTGTGTGATTTCATGGGTAGCATTGTACAAACTTGGGTATGCTGCAATTCTTAACTGCATGATGTAGTGAAATAATTTTCAAAACAGTTTGTTTGGTATGAGTTTCTTCCTTTTTGGATTGTTTCTGACTGATGTACTGTCAAATCGCTTTCTACTAAAAATATCAGTTTCATATTTGGATAGGTACTTGACAATTATATATATCATATGATGTATATATGATGCATAAAAATTAGTGGTGTTTTTTTGATTTTCTGGACTCTAAATAATTATTCACGGCCGAATCAATGCCCTACCAATATGCTGAATTATCTGCTGTTTTCTTATCAACAATTTCTGTGCAGGACGAAGTCAAATACGACTGTGCCAAAGGATATAAGATGAAAGGTGAAGATACTCTGCTTTGTCAATCGAACGGGATATATGACCGTGCTCCTCCAAGGTGCAGGAGAATTTCGTGTGGCACACCGTCATCAGTGGAAAATGCTGTCACATTTGGTATGTCGTATTCCGATTTTGATAAATCCGCTATGGCATATAAGACTAAGTATCGGAAGCGAGTAGGAAATTGTGAAATGAGAGCCTACCGTGAGACAGTAGCGTTATCAAATATTGGTATACTTATCTATTTTCCTTTGAATTTTCGAATTGATTGCTTTTAACATGCATCAAATAATCCTGAAAAACAAAGAGCAGAAATGTAAGGCATTACTTCAAGTTGCACTTGAGTAGCAATGCAGAGTACTAAGACAACATCTGCTTGTATCCTTACAAATGATACTTTCCAGCTCAAAATGGAACAAAGTTCGGTGATGTAATATCTTACGAATGTCGACCTGGGCATAAGCTTGTATCTGACGCATTCGAACGGACTTGCACTGCTGACGGCTCGTGGACCGAGGAAGTGGTTCAATGCGATCCGATCAGTTGCGGTGGAGTGGCACCTCCGGAAAACGCAAACATCGTAACCCCCAACAACACGATATTCGGAAGCACCTTGAGCTTCGAATGTCAGGATGGTGAGTCAACTTGAGTCAACTGCAGTCACTGCCCCGACAATTTCAATGACTTTTTGCCTCTGTATAAAAAGTGCATGCGTACAACACACACGTGTCGCCGTCGTCCAACTACCATATGGTTAACGTATAAGATCATCGCTCTATCAAATATGAAGGACCTGCATTGGGGCACAGTATCTCACCGGCTATCCGAAAGTCCTCGATCATGTCCATTGTCCACATTCAAGTTGAAACACAAATAACTTCTACTAAATCCATACTAGTCAGCCCTCAAGTTTACCGGACCACGACTGATATATCGATCTCGCCTTCCGACACATGCCACCTGTTTTTGGTCGCGTGTCCCTATCTTCTACTTTCGTTCAGTGTGCATGCGTCTTTTTTACATCGCCTAAGCCAGGTGGATGTCTGATTTCGAAGACTACTTCGAGTCATTTCGACACCTTCCTATCTTTCACTGTATCGCGGTCTTGTGGTGTATTGAAATAATGAAATTATTAACAATAAATTGAATTGAATAATCTCAATTGCCCAATAGTTTGTATCATAATATATAACTGTGGGGTGCATCGTTAACCTGGTAAATTTATTAATATATTTATATTATATCAACTTACTACTGATTATCCACTCTGTGATATTGAAATAAAACCATAGATATCTACAAACTATACAGCTTTGACCTCTTATGAGTTCTGAATGAAGTCTTTAAAACAAGAGTGGTAAATTCCTCCATTTGATGTCTAATCACAAGTTATTTTCACTCATGTGGTAGTAGGGTCCCATGTGGTAACCCTTTCTATTGAACTTTTAATCTGGAATCAAATGTAGCCAAGATACGACTACAATTTGCCAGCATCGTACAGGATCTGTTATCCTGTCAGAATATAAATTCAGTTCTTCCTTCTTTTGGTCAAAAACCTATATCATATTTAGATAATTCTGCGGGCTATTTCTATTTGAGTGAACTTTGACTGCGATGCGCAAGGTATGCCTCTCAACTCCTTCTTCAATTTTGGTTACCATATAAATAGAACACGGTGGTAGTTGGATAGACTCCACTGTCCACAATGTCATTTGGCTCCTTCCTTTCTTTTAATTGGATTGGATATGTTTGTGGTATTTTGAATCGATAAAATGGTAACAAAATTATACCAATACTGTTTCTTTCAAAACTTTTAACGAAATCAACTGTTTACATCAACAAGATGGGATGACTATGTAATATTAAACGCCCATATTCCAGGTTATAATATGATTGGTCGGCAATCGATTTCGTGTGAAGCTTCAGGCGAATGGTCGTCGTTCACCCCGGAATGTATGCCAATACCATGCGACCCGTTACCGGATGTTGATTTCGGAATTCCATACACGGATTTTATGCTGCACCAGTATAAAGATGAAGTGAAATTCAAGTGTTTGGATGGGTAAGTTCGTCATGATGGTGGCACATTGTGTTATTAATTTTAATAATGTAAAGAGATTCTTGGAGGTACAAAACTTCAATATACAATTGAATAGTTTATTCTTATTGAAATGAACCCGGATGTCTTCGCCTGACACTCGTCAGGGGTAATCGTCGGCAACTAGTAGAGAATTGGAAAGAACATTGTATATCAGCAATCGTATCACGAAATATGACGTCACTGGCATGAAATTCCGAAGTCCGTGCCTATAGAAGGCGTCTGTGTACCATCTAAAAATAGTACATTGAACTTAAGCGCTCTTTTAGCCTTGATTGTTCAAAATTCCATGCCGGTGATGTCGTAATTTGTGATGCGATTGTTGATATACAATGTTCTTTCCAATTCTCCACTAATTGCTGACGACTACCCCTGACGAGTGTCAGCCGAAAATATTAGGATTCATTTCAATGTCAATATACTTATCTATGGAATTTGTATATAGCCTATTACCAATAGTCCATTTCACATCTAAAATTTTAGGAACGCTTTAGGTCAGTGCAGTCTTTGTTGATTTTCAGTAGAGTGATGAAAAACATTTGAAAACAGTTTGAAGCCAATAATTATTTAAAGTCGATTTTAAATATCTCCGGTCAAGGAAGATTTGTGTCACTGCCCGTATCAGTAATGAAAAGCCGAAACATATTATCGGTTTGATTTATATCGGAAGCTAATCGATTTTGACGGTATGTACACTTTGATTGGAATCCAGCATTTAACCCATAAAATGATGTACATCACCTTGGAGATGGAACTGAACACTGTCTTTATTGCAAATCAAGATTGTTAAGGATTTTCAAATGATTTTTACAGTTTCCTGATGGAGGGTTCACCTACGATCTCATGTCTCGTATCAGGCTCATGGACTACCCCACCACACTGTTTCCCAGTTGAGTGTCCCGAAATTCCATACGTTCAACATGCGTCCATATCGAATAGTGAGTAAACTCATGTTCCTTTTAAGAATATTGAAAACACCATATCTATATATCCAGTGCAAGATACGTTTATCTTCATGGAAATGATTTTTTTCGAATGTAACTTTGGCTTCACACTCACCTCTGACGACAGCGCAAGGTCTTGCCAGGCTAATGGACTTTTCTCAAACGAAGTAATCACTTGCGATAGAATACCGTGTCCCGCAGCGCCAGAGGTACCACACGGATCAGCATCAACGAAAAATGGTGTTTACGGGGACAGAATACAATATAAATGTGATGAAGGGTAAGAGTGTTTGCTTTGCCGAGGTGATCATTATTGAAGCATTTCTAATTTTTGGAGTACTGAACTGGCTATTACTTATAAACGTGGTTATGTTTTAGAACATCCCCACTTGCACTTAACAGTTTTCAAAACCTATTAATATTTTATAGTCTAAACTTTTTGCAGTTATTGCATCAATTTTGTTGATGGAATTGGCAACAGAGCAAGATGTCCCCTGTATCATGGTAACTTATTGCTTTAGCCAAAACTAAGCATTCGATATCAAAATCTTAACTGTATACCCTACAGAACATAGAGAAAATTGGTTTTAAAAAAAATCACTTATTTGCCAATATCTCTTGAACGGCCTGAAATTTATGAAAAATATATCTATTTATGGAGTCATTGGTTATTTTTGTGTTAGTCGAGAAGATGTAACCTTCATTTTGGAAAGTAGCCATCACCGATTAATTGAAAGTATTCTAGACTTCGACTGTATCTAATTTTTTGAACTGCATACTTCAATTCTTTCTTGGCTTTCAGTTTCCACTTAACTTGAAATATTTTCACTGTGCCTTGGAAATCTCTAATTCCAATTAGAATTGAGTTGAAATGTATGGTGGACTGACGTACACGCGCTGACTATAGTTTTACGACTTGTGTTACTTTCATTTATTCCATATGACGCAATATTGGCACATTCTTGCTCACAGTAAGTTGATATGGCAACAATAACTCTACAGCTTCAATACTAGGTTTTCGTTGGTGATGAACTTGATGTGTATTCATATGGCCTTTATAAATGTCCAGCCCGAAAATGTAGGTGATCCTAATAGGCATGAAGAGAAATATAATTGGCGTAAACAGACCTAGTGCAAGTCACATTTGCTTCACCCTCAACCCGCAGAGAACACCGCAACAGTATGGCGGATAAAAATAAATTGATTGTTCAGATACGAAAATTTTGGCTCTGAGTCTTTGGTGTGCTCGGTGAACGACATGCAGGGAGAATGGATCGGCGAGATGCCAGAATGCAACGCGGTGGCTTGTGGAAGCGCTCCGAGTATTCTGAATGGAGTGAAAGTATCAGGTTTGCATTTTAAAATTTAATCGTATGAATTTTTGGCTAGATAACTTTTACGTTAAGTTATTAAAGGTGACTGATTTTCGTGAATTACTCGTATTGGACTTCAATTTTGAATTAGTTGTCACTGTCAAAAATGAACAAAATTCTATTGTTGGGTGACATCTTGATATCAAATATAAGATGAAATTGCCACTCCTGCCGATAAACTCTTCTATCGGATATTAATAAATATCTTCAATGCGATCATCACTGAGCTATTACTGTTTTTATTCTATATATCTAGGTTCCCTTCGCGCTTTTATATCACTACTACAATCCTAAGGAACTTGCTCTCACTCTCTTTGAATATTCAATGTTTGATTGCTAACAGATAGAGAGACCGTTAACGGTATTACTGTATAACATATATAAACTTTGCTCTAAATATACTCGAATAACAACACAGTGATGAAATAATCCCACTGTATAATCCCACTGGCCATATTCTCTGTCTGAATAGCTCTGTTTAGCTCATGCAATGATATTCAGCCTATATCCGTTGCCTGTTTTCAGTATATGCAAAATGTCAGTGTACAGTTGGTGAATATTTCTTAATCGTGCATTCAGAACCTGACGAATACTTTTTTGGAGACACAGTACATTACGAATGCTTGAAAGGCCACGAGTTTCACGGTCCAAGTGTAGCAACATGTCGGGCTGACAGGCGCTTCTCCGTGGTAAACATCACTTGTCAGCCTGTGATGTGTTCTCACCTTGTTTTAACAGCTCAGCCCCGAGGGATCGTTAAGGGTAATTGCAATTGTTCTTGGTGTGTTTGAGCGAACTCTCTTGATTACATAAAATGTTTCTGAATGTACTTTTAGTAGCGCTGGGCAATAGCAAGTATATTTGACTAATTCAATTCAAATTGCATTTAAGCCACAAGTCATGTTGAGTATAAGAATACCATTGTTTGTAGTAGGAATGAATTAGAATACTATACTATATTTTCGTATTCCTTACCCGTACATATATTCTGGTATATTCAATCGCACTCTTCTACGCCGGGAAGACAGTGTTAATACAATAATGTGTGATGATTAGATAGTTATTCGCCACAAGGGGCGCATAGCTTTGGTATTCAACAGTGACTACTCCACTCAACTAGCTACAAGCAATGCTCTACTCGGATTCAAAGACTCGAATCGTTGTGCCAAGCCCGAATTGTTTGTCAAAGAATTTCTTATTTGAACATTTAATGTTGACATTGTCGTAATGTATTAGTGATTGGTTGAAAGGTTTTCAAACTCAGTTTCGTAATCGTAGTTGTCTATTTTCAAAATACATATATTCATTATTAATATAATTTCTTGGGAGTAATATTAATACAATTTTGGCCTCTTCTGATTCCTGACGTCAATGAGTTGAAACGAATGATGTTATTGGTCTCGGTTGTGTCACTTTATTTGTCTCATTTAGTTTGAATAGCGATTGGTGGGATCAACTAAGTTAGATTTTCCTGATACCAAACATCAGTAGTATTTGATTGTATGATATTTTTTTTTAATTTGATCGAGTCACAATTCATTTTTCAACCTGAAAGAAATCTTCGAGTTTGATCACACTAACACTCAATTTATTGACTCCGGTTTAGTTGAAAATGAAGGAGAACCTTACTCTGGCGATATGCAGATTCCGGAATTACGTCTGCTTCCTGATTTGGAACATATGCATTCAATCGGTAAGTTAATGTATTCAGTAAATGGCGGAACAAACAAATTTGAGGTGGTTTATATTTTCAAGATTGCAGCATACAACATCCGAAAAAATATAAATAAAATATTGTTTTCACCTGTTTCAGGGTATGGATTCCAATCAAATTTACCAATTAGAACTTATTTCTCCATTTGGTTATGGAAGTAGCGTTCATTGTAGTTTAGCAGATGGGAAATCGTGAAAATAATTGGAATTTCAGGTTGAGTCAAATCCAGTATTTTCTCGATAATATTTAACATAAATGTAGAATATTGAAGCGACAATCATATTTATCTCTGTAAAATATTTTTCGTTCTAATTATGACTAAAACCATTATTTAGCAATCGTCGTATAAAGCCATTCTCATTACTCAATACTCATGCATGGCAGAGATCCAAGAGTTATGATACCATTTTATACAGTGACTTACCAAACAACAGAGCGACAGTATTTGAGTGAAGCAATTGTTACTTGTGAGAGTGGATACGTTCTAAAATCTGGGAAATCGGAAGAGAAATTTGTCTGTCAAGTATGTTGCGTTGGTTCTTGTCTGTTTGGTTTATTCAACATATACTACCAAAGCCGCACTTCCTATACAGACGGACAAGATTTGGGATGGAAACTTTGTTGGTAGCGAATGTGTTCCTGTACAGTGTACAGAGCTTCCAATACTTGCCGATGGTGATATTGAATTTGAACTGTCTCCTGAAATGTGGGTATTTCGAATTTTCTGTATGGTAGGGTATCTATCTGATTCCTGATTCAGAGTAATGATTTGTATCAGCCTAATTATTACCATTATGATTAGGTCTAGAATAAATATGAAACAGTAGATTGTATAGGTACTGAAAATAATTGGTAACACCGTAACTGAAATTACACTCATAGCAATCTCCCTTTTTAGCATGTTTGACCCACACTCCTGTCATAACTTGTCGATTCTGTGCTCCCATGAATTCGCTTTCTATGTATCAATTGCATTTGCAGTGCGAATCATGAAAATGATCCTGACTACACTCGACCAAATATCTATGGAACAAAAGCAATCTTTACGTGTGATGATGGATATAATTTGGAGGTGTATGATTTACATTTGACTTTGCATCAATTTTCCTGTGAATTTAAATTGCTGTGAATCTATGATTTGGTTTAAACACATGTTTTTGTATCTGTGGGGAAATTGGAATCTGTATTAAATCAGTGCTTATTTTCAGGGTGATAGCATACTCACATGCATGGAACACGGTCGCTGGTCTTCCCAAGCACCGAGATGTTCGCCTGTGTCATGCGGGACACCCCCTTATATTGAAAACTCTGTGCCAATCGGTATGTTGCAATATATTTTATGTGACACATGAAGTAGCAGTCTGTAAATACAGCTCTTCTTTATTGTTCCTAGCAGAGGCGGTCAAAGTAGAGATTGATAATACTCAAGTAAATTGAATGTAATGCCGTAAATATATAGTAAAATACAAGTAGCAGTAGCGATTATCAAGACCTGCCAAAATTACTTGAAGAATTTAAAAATGGAAGGTGTGAAAAATACTCGTATTAGTAGTTTGAAGACCCTTGCCAGAACTAGGTATGATAGTAATTTGTCATTTGATAGTCGGTGATGCATTTCAAAGATAGTCAACCTTTCTTTGTGGTTATTAATTGAAGCTAAAAATTTAACTCAAAACTACTCCCCTCGAAACAACCATGTAAAGAATTATAGGACTATAATAGGGTTTGTGAGATTTCGACCCAGTTTTGTTTTCCCTGAGATTCTATGGTACGCAAGGACAATCACGATCCCAGGGTTCGATAAAGGTGGAGAACCACCAATTTAAGGGGAGGATTTTCAAATATTAGTAATCATAATCTAGCTGAACCATGCTAGTCTTCATTTTTTCCGGACGTCGGACAGATCGTTAATATTTATGAAATCATTCCAGAATCGTCATTCACATATGGAATGGTGGCCGAATATGAATGTGCTGAGAAATACGTCCTGGCCGATAGCAAATATATCACTTGCAAAGCGGATGGGAACTTTTCGAATGAGACAATCGAATGCCTGCCCATTCTATGCCCTGAGCTACCTTCCACTCAACACGGGGTGTTAAGAAGGAATGTATCGCGCGTCGGAGATGAAAATGATTACATTTGCGATGAAGGGTGAGATTGTTAAGATATTTTGTAACCTACAACTTGATATCAGATGCAGCGTATTTACTAATGCCGACAAAATGTATGTTATATGTTATAATCTGAAATGTTGACACTTGTGATAGAGTGAAGCTTAACGGTGATTGGATCGAATCTAATAGTTTTCAACCGATGGGAAATGTTATAGTAGTTGGCGACAACACTGTTTTCAGTAAGCCATGGTTGGCGTATCGCCCGTGTACTCGTGGTCGACTCCCAAATAGGCCGAGATTAGGACTGTTAATCTTTTTCTTTGTCATCAGTTTTCCAAATTTCGCAGACATATTAATATTGGACATTAGTGGGTCATGAAAAAAGATAGGTTGCAAAGCCCTGTTCTAAGCCTATGATGAAATGTTTAAATTTTGACTTCATGTAACCCTGCTGGCCTCAACTAGCCTCTGGTTACGAGTAATTGGTAACTTGCCATTTGAAATCTACGTGACAGAATTAAACTAGAATAAAAATTCTAAACACTTGGATGTGGAAGCCCATTAAATGATTCTGGCGTGAAGGAAATGCAATTCCTCTGCTTCTATTCCACCTTGCAGTACATGAATAAAAGTCTCAATTAACGGTGCATTATCTTTGCAACTCCGATACATATAAGATCTAGAGTTCCCACCAACCTTGATCAATATATGTTGAAGCACTGCATAGCCAGCTCCTCATTTCCCAATTGAAATTTTTTGGCATGCTGCTTCGTTCATTTGTCTACCATTGATTCTTACAGATATGAATCCGGTTCCAAAGTAGAATGCTTACTTTCCGGTCAATGGAGTGGCGGGTTGGATCCGTGCATCGCAGTCAAATGTCCTGATGTCCTCGAATTGGATAATGCCATTCTTACAAACACGGGTAAGCGAAGTGTTAATGTTAAAATTAGTTTTAGTTACGCTCGGGTGCCAGTGTTTTATGACTCTGAGGAAAATTATAATTTTCTACTTTTATCCACAGTAACCCAAGTCTGATTCATTTCAAAAGACTACAGGCTAAATTGAACCATGACGACAAAGAAGTGAAAAAAACAGTAATCTGGTTTGAATCAAAGTATGACACAAGACTAATGTTATTATTGCTTCCAGGAATAAACTCTTTTCAGTATGGTTTATTAACTGGAAGACTTCTTGTTTCACTAATCAATAACACTGAAAACATTTGACAGACATGTGACGGTAGATGTTAACGGAATATTTGAAAATTGTATCTGTGTAGTGTATAGTACGATTCTCATGCACAGTTTCTGGTACAGCTGACCTCTTCGGGCATTCTATTCAAATAGTAACATTATTTTGATCTACTTTGTCTAATTGGCCTTTATTTAAATCTCTGTTCATATGAGTGTTTTCGTGCAATGATGAGGGGCACACAAAAAGTCTTATATATAAATTATACTGCAATTAATGTAGTACTGAAGGCAATGTTCAAGTTTGGTACTGCCATTCATCTATTCAATTATACCTTACAGCATAACTATATCTGATATTTCTGTATCACTTTAATGACCTTTTTGATCCTTTTGTGACCCCATTCCCCAATTACACAATAAGTAATGCAGGGTTCAACTGGAGCCATTGTGGGTTTCATGATGTGTTTTGTTAAGTAGGACTACAATGTCTAAGCTACATTGGAAGAACAGATCTATTATATACCTAAGTAGTTTGAAGCCTATGAATAATTGGTTGCTACAAATTCAGATCATAGATAGCCCAAATTTCAATGGTGTTCTATCTGCAGAGATCAGGCATCCTTGCAATTCCAATGTAGATTATTATAAATCTCGAACGCAATCAATCTCTCTGTCAACACCATTGAATGTATACAATAGAAAAAGTATTTATTTTACCACTTGCAAGATTATAGCAACACGGCCTTCTGTATTTCATTGCTGATGATGAACAACTCTCTTTATCTCTCCCAATCCATCACTCTGTCTCCATCTTTCAATCTCAAAGTCATTCACACATTCACAGCTTAATCTTCAACCCACTGCAGTTCAGAGAGCTGTTCATTTTTCATCTATATTCAGGGCGTGATTTTTCATATGGAGATACAGCCGAATACGCTTGTGTGCCAGGCCATTACCGATCGGACGGCTCTCAAACATTCGAGTTGTCGTGTGAGCCTAGCGGTACATTTTTCCGGCCAGGCGATGTGTGCTCGCCGGTAGAATGCAATTTGACAATACATTTCAAGCATGGGAAATTGAACCATCCGATCGGTGTAGCTAGATATGGAGATTCTGCCGATCTATCATGCGATGAAGGGTAGGTTGGTGTTATATCTGTATTCCACTATGTATATTTAATATGAATATTTATAGGAGAGTTCGGTAACTGTAAAAATGCCATCGTTTTCTAAGTAGATGAGAATTATTGCAAAATTTAGCAATTGAATGATATTCCATATTAGAAATAATTACAACAAAAATTTGGTGTATATCAAATCAGAGATTGGGCTCATTTCGCACTGCACAGCTATGCTGTAGTATTTTGAGGAAAATCAGAACTGGGATTAGAACTAAAATTAGCAATATTTCAGATACTTGAAATTTCCTGAGGACAAGCGTCCATATTGTACCGATACGGGAGAATGGGACGATTTGGAACTGTCTTGTGACATCATAAAGTGTGGGATGGCTCCTGCCGTTGATCATGCGAAGCCAGTGCTAGGTTTGTATTTTCAACAGACGTGAATTATTTATTCTCTTTCTGCCAGGTTTTGGTATCTGAAAGGCTCATATATTTTGCACCGCATTTGGAATATAAAAGGATGATAGGTACATTAAATCCTAATTCTGTCAATAATTCATGAAACATATTTTATATTTGATCGTACCCCGGGCAGTAGAATTTGACCAACGATAAGCCAGTCTTAATCACACATGCATGCATCAAGAATAGGTCACAGAGAGACAGAGCTACCTAATACAAAATTCTGATATGTTAATTACTTTGTAGTCACATATCAAACCGACTGATATTGCAACTTAGCCGCCTAGCGTAGCTATATTTACAGCTGCCCCAATAATTATTCTGTTGAATCGCAGTCAAATTTCCATTAACACACTAATATGCCAACCAAGTCGGTGCCTACAGAAGGAGTTCGTGTAATATAGTGACTCGTGCGCAATTGTCATCATTTCACGCATAATAGTGATGCAAGAATATCCCAAAACTTCATTATACTTTACAAAATCGAATATGTCATATGTAAGTATTTTGGTGAAGTACGGTTAAGTAGAAATGAAAGTAGTCAGCAAAACACTACTAGGAATACAAGTAAGTATTAAACCTACTTGAGTACTCCATAAATTAAATTTAGTTTTGGTACTGACTGCCTCTGATTATATCTACAGATGCAAGCCATGTCTACGTGTTCGATGACAATGTGAGGTATCACTGCGATGAAGGTTACGAGCATACAGACCCGGATGCAATTGTGACTTGTATGATCGATGCAGCTATTCATGGATATGAGAACGTGCTTTGCGAGCCGGTCGTGTGTCAAATTCCTGACTTCATTGAATCCGGTGAGATTTCGACGATGATTTATTCAATTTTGTGGTGCTTCATTTTCCTGTAAACCAATCTTATCAGCAATCTGTATTTTCCTCCCTATAGTTTTATTCAGGTATAGATTGTAGATGACATATGTTTGAATGCATATCACAGTCATTTGTATAAGACATCTAGAAGTGTTTCGCGTTCAAAACCATTTTCATTAGCCATCAATCATATAGTTTCCGAACATACTTTAATAATATTGTACATTTCTATTGTCTATGACAGTGGTTCCCAAACGGTGGGGAATTCCCCACTGGTGGGGAATTCAATGATTTCTGGTGGGGAATAGACGCATTTGTTCAAAATTATATACAGGACAGTCTACATATTCACAGAGACACATACGCAATTACCGTTACCATTTAACTGCTCTGGAATGTATGTATCGAAAATTACATCACGTGTTGTTCAAAAACCTCATTTTAAACACCGGATGGCCAATCATGCCGTTACAAACGCATCCAGCACGACTAGTTTGACGTGAAATAACGCTTTCGCGAAATATTGAGCGTTACTGGTATCGGTTCAAAATACGTTTTATGTTGCAGTTAAAGACGATTGTCTTGCGTACTGGTGTGGTTGTGTCTTCTGCAGTCAAACCAGCAGATAGCTGCTCTGTGATGACAAAATTTATGGGCAGTGTGGAGCAGGACCGTAACTGCCACCCATGGGGGGGGGGGCGAGCTCGAAGAGGCCCAAAATTATTTCGTGAATTACCATAAATTAAAGTACTTATTTGGAAATTTATGCCACTTTATCAAAAAATTTTCGCGCTGGTGGCGCGATTTAATATTGCCGAATATCTAATTATTCGGTACCCTTCCCCCACGAAAATACGTAGAATTTATAGAAATCGAGACTTCGGCGTCGGCCATTACTGCGCCACGTCGGCCATGTAACATGCACTTCCGAGAAGTGTGCCAGAACAATCAGCAGCGAGAAGACCTTGGCCGAGAAGGAATGGCCTTGTGGTGACCGAAAACTTCGATATATATACAATATACATATATGCTTAATTGTCCACAGGCGGCTAAATGGCTGGCGCCGAATGTTCCTGTCCTGGCAATCTGAACCCCACAGGGAAAAATTATTTGCAAGTAAAGCAATACCATTTTGAAATCGTGTGTGCCTTTTAGTTTGGGCGATTTCCATATCTTTTGACATAGCAGATATAGGAGGTCACGAAATAGCATAATGTAATGAAGTCAATACATACCAACGGTCCGCCTGAAAATGTTTAATTCTTATTTAGGGGTCCTACCTTTTCCAACACACCTCACTCAGCTCTGCCGGTAAACCCGATTACGTGAGCAGAGAAGGGATAAAAAATTGATAACAAAATGTATGCGATTCCTGGTCATATTTACCGATTCAAACACGAACTATATAAATTTTTCGCCTTTCACCCTGTGGAGGCCCGACATCAACGTTGTTATTGGCGGGGCTATCACGATAAGTGCTGTTACGGTCCTGGTGGGGAATGAAGGCTTGGAATAAATCTGAAGTGGGGAATGAAGACAAAAAGGTTGGGAACCACTGGTCTATGACATACCCATGCGGTTTTGTGGCTGTGCTGCGATACTCTGTTGTCGTGTCAATCGTCTGATTGTCGTTGTCAATAGATTAAACCAATAATTTGAAATTGTAGCTGTATTATTGTTTACCCGATTTTTTTCGCGATGCATTTCTTCAATACTTTATCTTCATTACTTAATAATTGCCTACTTTATTCGTCCATTTAACGACTATTTCGCTGATTTTCGTTCAGGATCGTTATCAAAGCAGGAAGCCACTTTCGGTCAAGTTCTCATAATCGAATGCATCGGTGGGTATGTAGTCGAACAATCCGGAGAACAGGATATCTCGCTTGTCTGCCAGGTATGTACCGTTTGTAGAGAAACTAAAATATCAAGCTTTATACGGATCATAGATTCGAAAGCTGGCCAGCTATCACCAACAATAACCACTTCCAATTGTGCTCTGCACCATATTGCATTACGATTCTTCTTTAACCTACAGTGACAGTAACAGTCACTCTGACTGCTATTACATTTACATAAGCCATAATAGGTGAATTTCATCCATTTCACTGCTACTCGTGAGAGAGACGGTGAAAGTAGCTGGGGCATTGCTACTCGAGTAGAAAAAGAACAAATAACCTAAAATTTTACTCAATTAAAAGTAAAAGTTGCAATTTCGAATTCACTTTAAAACTACTTCAAGCTAAGATATGTGTGGCCCTCGTCAAAAGACAGTACAACAGCAATTTTATTCAGTATTTTTTAAATGCAACTTTTTTCATGCCTGGCGTGAATTATTACACGGTAAATGACATTTTGACGATGGGTATGGAATATCACTCGGCAAGATCCTTTCTTCAAAAACTACGAAACTGGCCCGCATGCCAATGTATAGTTTGAGACCCCTGGTCCAACTCTTTCAAATGGAAATATTCCACCTCGAATTTCCATGCTTAGAGGACACTATTTTGAATACTTTGCTGAAATACGTTCTTACCTAAATATTTATCGGAAAATTCATGTTGGTATGGCTTCTCCAACCTCTTGTCTTCTTTACAACTACATATGCATCTGTACATTTAAACACAAGATACTATTAATACCCAAGGCTGATGGTCAGTGGGATGTGGATGTCTCTGTCATCTCTTGCATTCCGATCATTTGCGTCCCGCTGGAACCACTCGAATTTGGATCGATAGTTCTTCTTGGCGATGAAGATGAGATTATTATCAACACCGCTACCGATGATCTAGTGGCGGGCAGTCTGATTCAATACAGATGCGATACTGGATATACTTTGGAGGTGGGTTTGAAAAGTGTTGTTATGGCTTTAACCAAAGTAATACAATCTGACGAACTCTGTAAGCCAGGAGTGCGCAATGTGTGCATTTATTTTTCCTGTGGTGCAGAAATATGATGAAGGGTAGAGACAAAAGTTTAGCCTATGATCTGCGGTGTGCAGTTTTACTTCTAAATTAACAGCAGCGAATTGAATTGTTGACACATCTTGCTAAGTGGATGGTTTAATAATGGGTATCATCACTAGCTCTTTGTGGCTTGGTAAACTAGCCTCGCCATTTTGCTAGCTTCGCTGAAAGGTCCGCATCAGCCAAGTGTATGTATTCACTGCATGATTTTTCTCATAGTGCCGACTCAAAATTATTTATCCTGAGACCTGCTCGGTGCTCACCATAAATCAAAAAGACCAGTTCACGGCTGACTTCAGTGAACAAATATTTAGCCGCCTCTTTTATTGCTTGACATGACAATGTTTGTGAGTGAGGATGACGATAATCACTGATTGCAATATTTTACAAATTAGGATTTGTAGACTTATGACGTAACAGATTTAAGCACAGACGTAACAGCAAAAAAATGAACTTGCATGTGAAAATAGTGACTAGGTACTTAAACTGTAAAGGCATAATTTGTTATATTGACTATATTTTAAAGCTTGGTTACTCGTACGTAATCACGGTATATAAATGAACTAGACTTTAAAGTAAACGCATTTCCGGTTCAGTTTACCGTATTTTTTTTCACACATCAATAATAATAAATATATTGTATTGTCTAAGTTCCGAAGCACCGTTCGCAGGCCGCTCAGAATCGCGTCACAGGCCGTATTTGGCCCGCGAGCCGCACAATGCCCGGGTCTGCTGTAAGCTATATTGTATAGCTCACAGGGGCATACAGTCATAGACGTACCTGTCATAGAAGTATTGCAGTCAAATTATAATTGTATACAAATAGACGTGGTGATCCATCCATGTAAACTTACAGATCTAAGGTTTAAAAACTATTATTGCAGCAAAATTCGTGTAAAGTTAGTTATCTTGGTATCAGATTATTATCTATTACTAGCCTGTAAAAACTATTCTGAACTCGAAGACATATTTTCATGAGTAAAGCGGCGTGCTGAGGATTGTGGCTGTGATGCAAGGGCCATGTCACCCAGTGTTTATGACCATTTCAGTAATAAACTCTCACTTTTTAATTGATAGATTTTGATAGGTAATGCGTAAGTTGTTAATAAGTAAGTAATAATAAAGTTGATTGGCTAAAATCAAAGTGGACTATGCTGCAGATCAACAATAACACATGGATGTAAATTGCAACAACACCAATACACTTATCAATGTCATTTTCCAGGGTGTTCCAAGGCAACAATGCACACTGGAAGGGATGTGGACTGACACGCTGCCTATTTGTAATCCGGTCATATGTGGCAGCCCTCCTGTTATACTTCACGGAGTAATTCTTGGCGGAAATGAGTATGTTATTATTGATTCTTCTCGATTGCCTCCATAATGAAGTGTCCGGCTTCTTGGTCGGTAGAGCGTTGGTTCGATTCCCGGCCGGTTCAGACCAAAGACCTGATTAGTAACACTGGTCTCTATTACTTCCCCGCTTGGCGATCAGCATTACCTGGATAGCATGGCGGAGAGTGCAAGACTTAGAAAATCTTACACGGATAAATCTGCACCTTCCTTGTCCAGCGGCATATGCACAGATCGGGTGTATGTCTATCATGAGTCGGTGTAGATGCCGTAAAATACATCAAGGACAAAATGTACAACGCCCCTCCTATTCCTTTTCACAGTCTGCATATTAATTATTGGAAAAACTACAGCGCAAAAGATTTTATTCCCACTTAATCATTAACTTTGTAAATCCATGTCACTACACCTGCTCGTGCAGACACAATTGCCTTAAAACAGTAGATCGCAGCTTTTTCTGACCGCGTGTCACCTCGAGGTTTTATGATTTTATCGGGTACCAACATATTATCGACCAACTCAACTTTAATCCAAATGTATTAAAAAGTATTGACATGGGTTGATTAGCAATTATGTCGGCCATGAAATTTCAAAAACAATTGCTACCCACGAGCCTATCCATCCCTGATTATTAAAAACTTACATTAATTAAATAGTTGGTTCGTGGTGCAGTACTTGAAGATAGCTTTCAATACAACATCCACCGCAGTAAAATATTTATTGAGCTCGAAGACTACTAATTGAATTACGTGTCGAAGGCCGCAAAAATTTCCCACTACGACCGCAGGTTGGCCACCCCTCCTTTAAGCCGCATTCCAAGCGTATATGTCTCATAAGTGTCTGGACCATTGCACATCAAAGTAATATGTCAATTCATATCAGCTGATTCTCCATCTGTGGATGGTGTTGGCATCGCCAAAGCTGTTTCAGCTAGTGAGGAATACTGAATAGCTTATCTCGAAACAACAACAACAATATTTGAAAATTCAAATCTGATTCAGCATTTGGAAATGCTTTGCTTGACGTTGTTCCGAAATTTGAAGGGAGATCAACGGCCGCAAAATGTGACCTTGCGTGATGGTGACCCCTGATTTAAACAGGCTTCCGACCTTAAATATAAATAGGTGCATTGGCTCACTTTCACCAACTGGAATTGGTGTGAAACCAACATTTTGTAATCTGATGTGAACCTTGACTGATATCAGATACACATTAAACTGTGGGATTCACTAATTTCGTTTACAGTGTGTTTATTCCATCTGTTTAATGACCATTTTATTAGTGATATATACTTGTATATTCACTGAATTATCTATCAAAGATATCATGTATATTCAGCTATACCTATGGAAATGTGATATCATATGAATGCGAAGAAGGGTATCGCTTGTACCCGGAAGAAAGCTCCATTCGGACATGTGACGAAATGGGATCCTGGTCAGAGGAGCACCCTGTCTGTAAAGGTAAGCCGGATACAGTTGTGCGCGCTGCGAGTAGCCTACGCATTATATTCATGACCGCCAGTCTGATTAATTTCAAGACGCAAGAGTAAATTCAGAATTTTGTGTCCAGTGTCAGTGTTGCAACTGTAGAAACATTCGGAAACCCTGTTGGTTGCAAAATTATTCCAATCTCGAGATAAAGTGGTCATTTCATGCTGCTTATGTGACAATATCTATCTTGAAAGTTATGCTATCCCCAAACTACTTGTCACTTTTGAAAGTCCAGTTTCACCAAAAAACTGTTAAGTAAAATAGGAATTAGACGCAAAAACAGTTTCACTGTTCACAGTTTCACATATTTCTTCAGCAACAAGTGTAAGTATAGACAAAGCCTACTTGAGTACTCAAAAAAAGGGGAAGTGCATCGTTACTGAGTTCATCTATTT
Organism: Botryllus schlosseri; assembly: GCF_051294905.1. Taxonomy (NCBI): domain Eukaryota; kingdom Metazoa; phylum Chordata; class Ascidiacea; order Stolidobranchia; family Styelidae; genus Botryllus; species Botryllus schlosseri. The sequence goes on along the minus strand of NC_137238.1, from coordinate 12,232,753 downwards.
TTTATCCGTTTCCAACAACCCTCCTTTTCGATTTTACAGTTATCAGTTGTGATGTACCTGCGCCGGTGGAAAATGGAAAAGTGGATATTCTCGACTACAACTATGGCAGCGAAATTGAGACTGAATGTGACGAGGGCTATCTCATGACTAGAGGAGATGCGTTGAGGTACGATAGCTGATCTGGAGTATGGAATCAGCCAATATTACTCGCCATTACATCCAGACTTTATTGATTCTTTCAAAGCAACTGGTTTTAGAGATATTAATCCGGATTGCACATGGATAGATAGTTAGTTTCTTGGTGAGTCACAAGTAATTCTCACTTTTCTAGTTTTGACTCAAGTCAAGTCGAGTCATTTTCAGTTCACCACCACTTCAAGTCCACGTTTGCGAGCAGAGTATCGAGTGCGTGTGATAGTGTTATGACTCCAGTCCGAGTCCAAGTCATTGTGTTGACTGCTAAGTTTCGAGTTGAAGTCTTACATTTTACAACTCTGCTTGGTGATATCGAATGCTTGGCATTCATAATATATTAATTGTGCTCCCTTTTGCAGTTTCTGGTCGCATTCCAAGTAACAGTGCTGATAGACGAAATACCAAATGTGTGGTAACTTCGCCGTTCAATGGAATGAAGTGTTGATCATTGCCGTCCTATTCTCGAGTCATGACTCGAGTTATTACAACCCTGATACAAATACAATGTCAATATGAAGGTGTCATTGTATTATTGAATTATTACCGAGTTTACAATTTTAATTCTCAATTTCTTCCGTGCTTCAGATTTTTTTACTTCCAAGTCCGCGTCTGATTTGCGAATTCAATCTTTATTCAACAATGCATTTTGCATTACCTATATCTGTGATTGAAGCAGCAATAAAACTTCATGCTACTCAAAATCATATGTCAAACAGTAAAAACTCAAGTTCAACTATTAATCTGCACCGTATTTCAGGGCCTGTCTAGCAAACGGCTCATGGTCGGGCCAAGAGCCGGTTTGCGAGAGAAGTTGCGGCCCCCACCCTGCAGTGGAAAGAGGAGTTGTTGAACCCGAAAATGCGATGTATGTCGGTGACAGGGTAACGGTTACGTGTGAAGAGGGAAATGGACTGCATGGTAGGTAGTTGTTTTTCATTGCATGGTGGCAGACGATAATTACCGGGCGCAGTGCTCCGTAACGGCGAATCGCGTTGTAAATACTCGATATGTATGTGATATGCGATGTATGATGCGATGATTTACGTGATGTTATTGATGTGTAATCTGAGTCCGGAACGTTCTGATCTAAACATGTTCAGGTATATTACTTTGACGTAACAATCGACAGCCTGTCTTGTAGACACAGACACATCGACACGACGACGTAGCCTTTATTGAACCAGATATAAATTCGAATGTACGGTATCTCATTCGTACATTTAAATGAATTTCTTAACACCTGCATAAATGTTCAATGCAAAATGAGAGTGCCGGTATAATAGTGTGGCAATCGTTATCAATATTTTCTCACGTGAAGCATGAACCTGCCTGGTTAGGTGTGTTAAAAAACTTTTTATTCCAAACCTTGCTTGCTAGGCTATTAAATAGTCAGGTTGCCAAAACAAACGATGCACACTAAATTTGAATCCCTTCCAACCAGTAATCGCGAAGCTCTTACAGTTTTTAAATTTGATATAAAATGCTAAAAACAATTTTTCAAATTTTGCTGGCTACCCCGGGAAAATCGATTTATAAAAATTTGAATCAATTCCAACCGATAGAAGCGAAGTTATAGTAGGTATAAATTTTTGATTTGAAAAAATAACATTGACTGGATAATCCCAGAGTTATCAATGAAAAACTCAGATAACTTCGCTTCTACAGGTTGGAATTGAGTCAAACTTGTTTTGCATCGTTTTTCTAGATTTAACTCTTCCAAGAATCTTGTTATTGAAATAAATATGTCGTTTCGTTATTTATTCACGATTAAAATTTGAAATGATCCCTGACTTGAATGCGGCATGTTGTGTGTTTTAGGTGACCCTGTGCGTGTGTGTCGCGAAGATGGTGAGTGGGAGGGCGTGGAACCATTCTGCGCTCCGTTTCAAGTGAAAAGTCTCTTTGCTGAAATCAAGCCTGTCTACTCTTGCGCACCTCCTGAGCTGCACAGCACCAAAGTTAAAGTATGGATAAGTACTTTTCCTTGGATGAAAATCGCAATGAAATGGCCATATAAACAACGGGAATATTGAACCCTGGATTCTCATGTCAACGTGCATGAAGCACACTGTCAATAATTCGACGGAAAATCGATTCATTTACCAGATTTCCAACATGCATGCCTGTGAATTCGGCACTTGTCCGCTTCATTTACATGCGCATTCCAACTGTGGTAGTGTTTATTCTTTACCTTCAACTATGCACTCTATCGTTTATACCTATTGCTGACTTTTTTATATTTTATTACACTTATGTTCAGCGCCCTAATGTGGGTATGATATATTGCTACATTCGACTCTCTATAAATTATTCTATTATTAATAATTTTATTTTTATTTGGCACTTTGTGTCCCCAATTTTTAATTCACACATACCTCCAACCCTAACCCCTAATCTAGATAAAATAATTCAGTGGTTATCAACCTTTTAGACCTCGCGGACCGCTAAAACTTCAAAGCCAATTTTGCGTTCCGGCGAACCTTCAAACATCATAATTAACCCCAAATTTCCCTACGATAGATGAATGCATCTCAAATTTAGTATTAAAAACTTCATTGAAAGCTGTGTTTTTGATAAGATATATTTATACGTGGTCCTGTTTAAGTTTCCACAATCCGAAGCTTGCAAAATCCTGTTGAAAACAACCAATTTGATTGTGATAGTTTGGTATAATGTAACAGAAGAGCGACTTTGCTGTTTGCTATAGCCTCTAATACAGGTGTCGCCAACTCAAAACGGGTCCTTGCCCACTTTTGAAATGTACCAGAGGCCGCGGGTCGCATGAATTCAATATCGGGATAAAATAAGACAAACAGTTTACCAACCACGTTTTTAACCCTCTACCCTCATTTAACCCTTCACAGCGCTGTGCTTTCGAACATGGGCGACCGGCATAGTGTGGTTACCACTAAGGAAATAATATTTTATCGAAGAAATACAAATACAATAAAAACAAACCGGATAATCACTTTCATTCTATTTTGGACTATGAGCTGTGCACGATACCTGATAACAATTTTCATCGACCAAGGAATCAATATTGGGGTTAAATAGCAGGGTTGTAATGACTCGAGTCATGACTCGACTCGAGTCCGACTCGAGTCACGATTTTCGGATGACTCGACTCGACTCGAGTCATTTTCTCAAAATACGGAAATGACTCGACTCGACTCGAGTCAATCTGTGTATTGACTCGACTTGGACTCGAGTCATTGCGCATGACTCGAAGCAAGTCATTGACTCGAGATTCAAACGGCCAAGACCGATATTTTATTGTAATTTCGAAGCCAACACACTATTGGGATTTCGTTTGTTGGTACTGGTGCTTGAAAATGCGACCAGGAACTGCTAAAAGTGAGGAAAATTGATATATTATAAATGCGAACCATTCAATATCACCAAACAGGGTTAAAAAGTGGGTTTAGGAAGACTTTAACCGGAAACTGAGCAGTCAACACAATGACTTGGACTCGGACTCGAGTCATAATTCCATGACTCGGACTCGATCCTCTATTCGCTGACTTGGACTCGGACTTGACTCGGTGGGAATTGAAAATGACTCGACTTGACTCGAGTCAAAAATATAAAAGTGAGATTGACTTGTGACTCGGAGCCTTGTGACTTGGTTACAACCCTGTTAAATAGACTGGGTACTTGCTGGAAAACTATGTCGTCGTAAAGCTTGATCATGCGGGGAAGCCACGGGCATTTTCCTAAGCCTTTCGGCCTTAGCAATGTGTGGGTCATTCCACGTCCAGGTAATATGCCCATCCATATCACCCAATTCTTCCTCCACGGAATGCTATTACTATCAGCTAGCGAGGAATAGTTATGTTGGGCACTGGAGAATATCTTATTTTGAAAAACAACAACAGTATTGTTAACAGCATTCCAAAATGCGCTTTATTATGCGTTCTTCCGATGTCTAAAATCAGGTCGCGGGTCGCAGAATAGGACCTCGCTGGCTTCGTGTTGGTGACCCCTGCTTTAATACAAGTGTCGCTAAACTGCGCTGTCAGAATTTAACCAAGTTCGTTCAAAATCTCCGTAGCTTTACAACACTTGCAGCAGAGTGAAGTATGCATAAAGTAGACCAGAAACTTGCTCTAACGCCATCATGCTGTAAAATACGTTCCTAACTTCTTAATCAATTAAAAATTTGATGGTATATTTCTATATTTATTGAACTGGCACGAAACTTGCCACGGATTGGCACCGGTCCGCGTACTGGCTGCTGAGAACTGCTGGATTAACATCAACATACCAATTGCTGAGTACCGAAAAGATCAAGTGCCAATTTAACATACCAGATTCATCAAGTGGCGCATCTCACACAGAATTGATAGATTTGATTGATACATGGCTTTCATAATAACAACATTTCTTACATTCATATTGCCAAATTCATCAAGTACCGTATTAACTGGTAACCTCCACCAGCATCTGTCTGGTACAAAATTCTGCTTTGACACCCATCGTAGATTTGACATTAGTGTCTTCCGTATTTTTCTGGCCTACAGGTAATATATCTGTCGTAATTTTTCACGACATTATTTCATTTGAACGTGTCCAATTCGGGAACCAGAAGGTTCCAATAAAATGCCGATTTCTGTCGCAGCTTGTCGACGGACAAGACATAAAAGATCATTACGACGACGGAGAGGTTCTCGAATACTGCTGCGCATCTGGTTATATACCGGTCGCGAACTTGCTGATTCAATGTCAAGCAGGCGAATGGACTGGCGTTCCACAGTGTGTTGGTTAGTATGGATTCTGTTTCACCGCTGGTGTGTTGCTGACTAGAGATGAGCACAACGATTGTAGTGCGCGCATCGGATTCGAGTATCAATTTTAACGAAAATATACGCCTTCATCAGTTTATTTAAAAAAAAAAAATAATACACCATAAGATTGCGACATAATGAAAAGATAGGAGGGTGCCGAAACGACTTGGAGTAGTCTTTTAATCAGACACCCACCTTACCTACTGCATGTAAATAAGAGGCATGCACACTGGATTTAAGAAAGGATAACATGAAAAGGACTTGACAAAAGGAATGCTACATGTTTCGGTAGGCGAGGTCGATCAGTCACATTGTGGTCCGGTAATCTTGAGGTCTGACTAGTATTGACGCGTTCGGTAATATTTTATCAATGAGAATATAGATCTGATGCTTCACTTTCAATGATGGAGTCTCGTAATCTCGATTAGCCGTATCTCAAAGTCAAAAACACAGTTGCATAAGGCTACAAATATTCATGGTGTGACATTTCTCGTAATGATCACAACGCTCTATGTTGCAGTTATACCGTGATCCATCTGATAACCTTTATTTTACAGTGCGGTGTCTGTACAAATGTCACAACAACGGCCGCTGCACAGCCAATAGACGGTGCACTTGCAGCTACGGCTGGGAAGGGGCCAGGTGTCAGAAGCCGGTGTGTGCGTCGCGGTGTCTGAACGGCGGATACTGCACCGGGCCTAATTTGTGCTCGTGCAAGAAGGGATGGACGGGAACCAGATGCGAGACACGTGAGATTGGATATCAATGTGTTGTTTTAGATACTTGTGTGTTGTTGCTGTCATTGTATGATTTAAGGGGACTAGCAGTATCAATTTCGTTGGAAATAACATCATGGTATCTCTATTCTTACTTCATGCCCTTATTTTATTGGAAAATTAGAAAGAATTGCAAAATTTCAATCTTATTCGGCTTACCGTTGGTATTTTATGATCATGTGGAATGGGGTGATAACCTGTTGAAGTGCTGGTCCCCTCAGAAACTATTTTGTGTATGCCGACTGACGTCCTCTTCCGCTAATGCCAATGACATACGCAGTGTATACCACGAAAGAAGATCACATGATATCATATAACGATCAAATATAAGATACACTCAGGTCACAAAGTCGGTTACGTGATGATACAAATTCAGCGATACGATTATCGATAAACAATGTTCTTTCCAATTCTCTACTAGTTGCTGACGATTACCCCTGACGAGTGTCAGCCGATAATAATCGGGTTTATTTCAATATGAATAAACTAATAAATTCAACCACGTATGATACTACGTTGAAATACTCCAGTGTGTTTAACGACCAAAATACACAATTTTATGCCCATACACGATAATACGACAACACGTTTTATTGATGCTTGTACGTTTGCGGTCGATAAGCTCAGTAGACATATGACCAGACCATGTCGCACTTGAACAAGTGGGTTTAAGTTAGGGCTGGGGTTGCATTTGGGTTAGGGATGAAATCCAAACAATCCAATTTATGTTGAGGAAATAATTTTTGGTGTCTTGCCAATATTTTAAAATTTGCAGCGGAATATGATGTGAAAATGCGATATGTCGTAATATAGTTGCATATTATGACCCCAAGCTTATTTAAAACGTCAGTCCAGGCAAGTAAGTGTTCTGGGTGGATTTCGATAGACTGAATTCCGATCCTCTACACTACATCTCCCTCCTATATACAGAGGTGGTCGGTAACGAAGTACTCCTACTTTTTCGGAATGCTCAAATATTTGTGGGCTACTTTCGCTTCTTACTCAAGAGTTTGTATATATAAGTTAGCGAAATGGTCTCATTATCACAGTAACAGTATATATTTACAAAAATCATATCGCGTCATTATTCATGTAGTGTTAGTCGCGAATATGTATCCTGCAATATTGAAAATATCCACATTTAATCGACCTCTAAAATTATGCGGCTCCTCTATTAACTACATTTTGATAGTACGCTACTTAAGAACTATTGATATCTTCATATTGTACTTCCAAGTGAAATTGTTTTGACATGTCTTTAAAACTGATACTTTTACGTGCAATTCAGTATACATTTACGACGCTTCTTCTACTTCAGCACCAGCGTCTATTACTTTGACCTGACCGCCTCTGCACTTTGCAGATTGTTCGGCAGATTCACTATTCACACACTCTACCCTATATTTCACAGCTGTATGTTCCAAACCGTGTCAAAACGGAGGACGATGCACTGCTCCAGATGAATGCTATTGCCCTTACGGTTACGGCGGGGTGGACTGCACCGAATCGTCCTTCTTCAACATTTGGTAGCGCGTCAAAGGCTGAGATCTGTATACCATACATTCCGATATGAACCAGTTATATTGTTCGTTTTGTACTTGATCCTTTCCCGATTTCGGACGGACCGACTCGACTACGATTCTTGCCAGTTTTTATTTTGAATATAATCACGCAGAACATTTTGTTGTTTTCAATTGTGAGTCGTATAGTAAGGCGACGGTGGTGGTCGCTGTGCTATTCCTGTTGTAGGGAAATTTTTAGATGTGGAAGCGAGATAAAGGCTAATTTGGTAGATACTGTCTGAGATATTGTATCGACAAACTCAGTTAGTTCCCAGTACAAAACACGGTACCATTACGAATTATGCCTGACGATCGTTGCTTTGTATGTGGAACTTGCATCCAGAGAGGCTGAAGATACTGTTTGCAGTGAATACAATGGAAATAACTGCTGTTAAATTGCAATAAAACTTATGGCATAGTACATGAATGCCCTGCAAAGCAATTCTCCACATCAAATGTGCAATCAATCTTCACGTCTTTCATTTCCTCTAGTGTGTTGAGTCGCAAACACCGAAACCAGCTTTCACTTTCAAAACTGAAGCTATGACAATAGTTCTGGTCTACAAAGATTTTGCGCCAAAACCTTTGACGTGGGCCAATTTTCAGCGGCTGAATCCGATCACGTGAGATATTCTATTGCTATTGAATTTGCCCAATTTCATAAATTGACCAAATTTCGAGTTTTGTTAGTCACATTACGTTGGAAGTACAACAGCAACAGGTCAAATATTGTTTTCGAAATCACCTACGTCTACGATGAAACCTGCAAATTGTTTGCAAAGTACCAAACGTAAGAATAGAATTTTAGGGATACCATATTTTGAGATCTGGGAAAGAGGACACTTTTCAAAATTTCTGAAAGTTCAAGTACCGGAGAAGAAACCTGGTGATTTTGAAATTTTTTTCGGCCGACAGTAGGCTACTGTGTTGACAAAATAAAAAAGTCATCACCTCGGCTGGACTCCCGAATTACCAGTTTTTTACGATATTACGTAGTGTTGACTAAAATAAATTTTAATTAAGGTCATCACTTTGACTCAACTCACGATTTACTCGATTTTTAACGACATTCTTGCGCTTGGTGCGTCGTAGTCGACTTTATGATCGCATTTTAACTCGTTTTCTAACAAAAAGAGTGCAAATTCTTAAAAAGGTGGACATTAATGCAAAAATTAATTAAATACGTATCAATTATAGGAAACAGCCAGAAATGGGCATTGGTAAATTTCTAGTGATTGTTTCAAGTAATTCGAAGGATTTGCGTTTGCGTTTTGTATGGCAGTTTTGAATATTAAAAAACCATTACATTTTCATGGTGGTCTTAATATTTTTCTATCCCCTGTAAGCGGTCGACGTGATCAGCGTTACTGCTCAATTGGAGCAAGTAATACTTTCATTTCTACTCAAATACAAGTAGAAGTTGTGATTTCTCGGACATGTCAAAACTACTTCAAGAGGAAGACGAAAAAGAAAGTTATGAGAAGTACCAAAGTCAGTATATGTCCAAGTATACTTGGTCGGCTTGAGGGAGTCACATACTTTTAGCTGTTACTCGGAGGTGGCTACATACGAAATCTCAAGATTTATCGTCTCGCCTAGCGCGATATGACTATAAAGTAGTAATAAAAATACTTAATTAGAAGTAGCGACGAAAAAATCTACTCAAGTACGATTAGAAGTACTTCTTTCATAAGCAACCTAAAACTACTTCAAGTGGAAGGAGAATTGACTGACTTTAAATCTACTCAAGTAAGTAAGTAGTTGTGAAAACGATCGTAATTCGTTCGCATGGATTGTCAAAAGGTGCAAATGGAGCTATGTGAAAGGTGCCGAGCTAGATTCACATTGATGCATACCAGGAGGTGTCCAATGTTCGACATCATAAGCATCCGTCCGCATCATTGGATGCAAATGATAGTATTGCAATGGAAATGCGATTCTAATCCTCTGTGTACTAGAACTACACGTTTTAGAAAATATAATGGTATGGCGCACTCCCCCATATTATAAAGCCCGTAGTTTAGTCGCAGAGCAATAGGGAGAAGTTGTTTAGGATACGGTGTAAACACTTTCCGCGATTAGTAAACGTTATTAGAATAATGCCATGTTGTGTAGCTTCATTTCCGGAAATTAAAGTCATTACTACACTTGCTTTTATACTTCAACATGTATGTTATCCAGACAAAACTGATATTAATTAGAACTCAAAGTATATGAAAGTGAAATATGAATACTACTTCTGAAACGGAAATGTATTTCATGTCTTCAGTCAGAAAATTTCAAAGATGGTATGCTAAAACAGCTCTAAAACTAAAAAAAGTCAGAGTCCACTTTTCCAGATTAGGACACGCCCCAGCAAACACAGAACCGTAAAAAAACCTTTCGGGATGGTTTCGAATGGTTATTTTAGGGTTTCGATTTTTATGTTTCAGAGGTATGTTTAAAAAACGTAGGAAAAATGATCTTGAGGATCAAATTATTCTGTATGAATTCGAATTTGGTGGTAAGTATTCTGATGTGGGAAGCTATTTGGAACCTGTAGATACCGTTGCGTTTTGATAGAGTGCTGCCATCAGTATAAATTCGTGTTACTTGGTCGAAAACCTTATTTTCTGATTTACCGTCATCATTATATACAGCCTATATTCATTGTCTCGTGAGTCTCGTCTGTTTCGCTAGCTGAGCATGAATTCCAGTTTTATTCCGAGTAAATATAACTAAATAAGTCGAATGGGTGGACTTAACTGTACGTGGTTATCCGAGCGTGACTTCTAGATTATTCTGGAAATTTGAACCGCGCTTCGCGCTTCGTTCGCGGGATGACTGTTTCGGAATGTGGTTGTAGTTGTGTATGTTAAATTCTGGAAGCTGGAATTGCGACTGGTACCGGATGTGGGTAAAAACTAGGTGTACGGTACATAGTTGAGCGAGTAATATGCTATTTTGAAGGAATACCCTGTAGTTTATGACTCCGAGAGCTGTTTGACTTGCTGCAAACAGTTCGAAAATTACGTCTATTTCGGTGGCTGTAATAATAATAATACAAGCATTTTCAGCTATTTATAACATTATAATGTAGCATGTTATCAGGGACAATCACCGTACCGGACTGCATACTATATGGGTTGCTCAATGGCTTGGTCGTCTGCAGTTATCCACGTAAGTTTCTAAAACTATGCTTACATGAGTCATTTTCGTATCATATTATGATAACATACCGTAACATGTAGGAGATTATATGACACGGCCTACTGGGTATAATCTTAGCGCTGGCGACCAGCTGTACCAACTACTTTTTCACTGATTCCTAAAATACTAATTAAAATCTCGTCCGGGCACTGAAACCCCCTAAAATCTCCCACAAAGTTGGAAATTTTCATTTTACTGAACAATAGGGGCGCCCGAGCTGAATGCCGATTAACATTTGGTACGCACGGTACCGATTGTGACGCCATGCCATTGAGCGTCTCGGCGAAGTCAAGCCGTGCTCCCGGTGAGGCCGTGACCCTCTGAGTATGTTGCTAGAGATTGATGTGATGCCAATATACGTCCTATTCGAGTAGTTTTAGTATTTCGCGTCGTAGCGCATTTACAAATATGAGAATACAAATGATAGCACTGAAGCCAACGCATATTGTAGAATTTACTATCAACATCAACGTGTAGGAAGCTAGCTGGCCTATTTACAAAACAATTATATAGTTCCATTCGGGTCTTGATGGTTCCTAAATTTTATTTGAATTGGCAATATTGGAACGTAGTTTAAGGTGTTGCAACCAATGTTCCCTGTAAGCTGCTCAAGTGTGCAATTGCGACATGCTGACACCGTATCTGGGCACAGAAAATTTAAGCTGCGCACAAAACATCAAAGTGATGACCTTTTTTTAGTCGCTACGCACTGTTGTCCAAGTTGAGTGCGTGCAGACTCTTGAAAAATTGGAGGGAACATTGGTTGCAGCTACTTTGAGTTGGTTGCATCGCATCAATCGCTGTAAACGCGAATACGTCCTAAAATGCAAGTAGCCTACTTTCATATTTTTTGTCGCACATATAAAAATTTGGACAAATAGAAATGAGAACACACCAGTTATTCTCTGCGATTAACCGACTGATTAAAAAAACGGCTCATTCTCATAATTCATTCAGCTAAGTCCTAAACGGCATCCCAACCAAACCAAAAATGGCATAAACAGTGGTGTGTGATCTAAGTGGTTTTTGGCCGCCATGTTTTGATCGGCGTCGCAGATATCGCAAATGTATGATTTCAAACTGCCGAACATCCCAATTATAGGTACAATTTATCTATCTATGATGCACTATAAACACTGTTTCGTTAATTAGCCTGTTATGCGCAGAGAACACCTAGTGTGTTATCGCACTGGTGTCTCATTCACATTAGAACTATGTTATAATATTGTCAGTTCCGATGAAATTTATGACCCACAAAGAGCCGAATGGATTCATCTGCTACGTGCAAGGAAGTACGCATCTATATCGAATTCCGCAGTGATATGCGTAGGTAGGCTGCATTTGTATAATCAAAATTCGTGGATGCGCGATGATGCGAAATGCAAAAACTACTCGACGTATTCGGGTCACATTGAATTATATGTCGCAAAATACTCTGACAATCATGGGGAACACAGCTCGACTTTGCCGAGACGCTTGTTGGCGTCACAGTCGAAAAGAGACTTTGTTCGACTATTGTCTACGGGCGATACAATTGTTAGAAACAATGTAAATTCGGACATTGAGGGTTATTTTCGGGGGGTTCCAGTGGCCGGACCAAATTTTAATTTATATTTTCGAAATCAATGTGACAGTAGCTTTCGATTGAGACCGGTTAAACAAAATTTTGAGCTCGAGTTGCCAGCGCTAAGATTACCACCTACTGCTTTCGATTTCAGAAACAGCAGCACTGATTTTTTTCGGAAGAGCAAGCAGATGCGTAAGAGCTGGCAAAATTGGTAAACTTCTTGACCGGAAAGTGAATTAAACTGTTCTACAAAAAGATTGTACCGCAGGTATGAGGCTGAATATTTCTAATACTTCTGAGACTTATGGCTAGCAAAACATGATATACAATTGCAGTTTAAAGTTCATCCAACGCAGAAGCAACTTCCCACTTGGCAGACCGGACTGTCACAATATCACACTGAGACGATCGCAAAAGTGGATTTACATACTTTCGTAGTATTCCCTCGGTATGTCTAGAATTTTTAACCGGACTGACTTTGATAATTATAATGATATCAAAAACTCAATCTCAAACCAAGTATCAATGTTTGATTCGTGGATGTGAAGCAATAACTGCAACTGCTGTACCCAGAATCCCTCAATAGGGTTCTTTAGAGTAATGAGGTATCTTCAGTAACTTGAGACTATATTTTCATGCTTTGCGGGGATAGTTATGTGCACTAGATTCATTTTAATATTCTGAAAACAATGTGGGGGTCGAATATCCGCATTTTAGTTTCATGACCAAAAGTATTTAAGAACCCCTGTAGATACGATACCGCCATATTGTATATTTTGACTCGCGTCAAGTCAGGTTAATCGATTTTCGAAGGTGACTCGAGTCGAATCACTCGATTTTTGTATGTGACTCGAGTTGAGTCAAAATTCAAGTCAAGGTGCCTTTTCGTCGTATGAGGCATGATTATGTCATTGCATTTTGCTAGCTGTCTGAAACAGATTGAGCGGTAATTGACTCTGAGCCAATGAACGAATATAGAGTTAAATATACGCGTAAGAAGACGCTGTATCGCTCACATATACGCAGAACTGTTAAACTGCGTAAGTAATTGCACAGCCTCAGTTTATAGAACTTCTAGAACTGGTAACTTTACCAGCCAAAATAGAGAATAGAGAAATAAATTGATAAGATGCAATACATTACCCTTTTACAAACAGATATGATACACCATCCGTTAGTACAACGACGAAGCCGTTTCTGCTAGTGTGGAATAGTGTTGTTGCACACAGGCGAATAGCTTATTTTGAAAAAAAACAATAATTTGAAACTGACATCAATTTCAGCATTCAACCGTCAGCCACGTGTTGCACATCTATCCGTAGATTAGTTATCAATACCTATATCTATAGCTACTGTTCGGTCAACTGGAAAGTTACACAGCACATTGCATTGAAATAGCAGTGACGTAACGTTAGCAGTCTTCTCACAACTTTTCTGCAATCCTAGTTAAAACTCCAGACTCAAAGCAAGAGGGTTGGATGCATGATTATGCATTTTTGTTTTACTTCTAATCCAATTCCTGGTTTTCCTGTAAAGGCGACTGTAGGCCTATTGTGTGAAACAAGCCAAGCTTGCTGTACGGTACAGACATTTGCTATTCTCATGTCCTTAATAAGAATGGACCATGATTTGGAACTTGATGCGATGTCCGAGTTTTCTCGAATTTAGTCATTTTAATCTAATTTGTATACAAACTGTAGCTATAATTCTAATTTAAATCCAATTTGCAGACAACTGCTGTGTAGCTATAATCCTTATTCTACTCTGATTCGGAAATATATCTAACTGTAATTCCAATCTAATCAGGAAAAGCTAAAATATTTCTAATTGTCCAAGTCTTTTTGTGAAGTCCTTGTCGGGTATGATCGTTGCACTTGAATAATTCTGTTTGTATATTATGATTTCAGATAGCTGGATTCAGCTCAGTTGGAGGCGACACAAATGGCCAATCTGTCAGATCCATCATGAAAAAGGTCGCTACTACCCGTGTGTGGAGCAGTTACAGCCGTGTTGGAAAATCTGAGAAGGAGGCTTTTAACAAGCTCGCGTTGTACAAGATCATATATATAGTGAGCAACATTTATGTTTACCTTCGAACCTATCTATATGTGTTCAGTAGCCTACCTTACACCCCATGTAAATGTTGAGCTAGCTCAGTGGTTCTCGAACTTTTTTGACAAGCTACCTTGACAATAGCTAAAATTTTCCCCACCACCCCTTTATCGTCATATCAAAAATATTAAAACGAGCAGCCAGAATATTAGCGACCCCAACACATTGTTTGACGGCATGCAGGGTATTCTGGCTACACTATGTTGCCAGCCTGAACTATCGCGTCTCCAGCAGGACTGTCGTGTGTGCGCAGCGTGTGCGAATGTTAGCCTGACCGCGGACTTTAGGCTGTTGATGACTAAAATATCAGTTCCGACATGTTGGCGTAGCCAGGAGCCATCTTGGTATATGACCATAAAGTAGAATATCTCGTAAAGGATTTATTTGTCTTGATATTTTTTTAGCGCTGCGCTCGATTTATTGCCAATCGATTTCTTGCTTTTAGTATTGGTGTCTCCTCCTGAAACGTCTTATTTACGGAATTGATATTAGCTATATTGGCAATTATGCGAGAACGTGTCGTCCGACATACGACTTCGCGTCTGCACTCGCGAAAAGATCGTCGGCGATGAAACCTTTGCACAAAGTGATAGACGCACTTTCACTGAACTCTTCGATATTGATACGTCCAAGCGTTGATTAATCATGTCCTGGCCAAATGAGCCCAGCAGTTTACAGCGTCGACCCACAATATATGCAACTAACAATGTTGTATTGACCTAATTCTTTCATTAACTTTAATAATATTTTCGCGCTTTGCGCGACTAGGACATGTTTTCATGACATAATTGTTAACAATTTTGATGTGTGGTAATATGAGTCCTTTTTTACCGTTACCTATAATCCGGTTCGTTCCTATCGAACGACTAAAAAAGCACATCAACATTCAAGTGGCCCACGCAATGGTTTGGAAATCTCATGTGGCCCGTTGGCCGAAAAGGTTGGCCACCCCTGATGTACGGTATCAATAAATTTTTGTCAATCATTATTCAATCGATTAACCAATTCAGTGTCATGGTTCAGTTATTCAAATGTAATACGATGTAATGTTAGTCAACAGAATGTTATGTAATTTAACATTGCAAGTCTATTATGGTTAGTGCAGGGGCAGCCAATCGTTTTCAAAAGTCTATTATGGTTTGTGCAGGGGTGGCCAACCTTTTCAAATTTTTTCAAAGTTCACGAAACAATTAAGTCAATGAAATAATGTTAGTTGCATATATTGTGGGCCGTCGCTGTATACCGCTGGGCTTATTTGACCAGGACATGATTAATCAACGCTTGGACATATCAATATCGAAGAGTTCAGTGAAAGCGCGTCTATCACTTTGTGCAAAGGTTTCATCGCAGATGATCTCTTCGCGAGTGCAGGCGCGAAGTCGGATGTCGGACGACACGTTCTCGCATTCCATTTTGCTGGGTAAAAGACGGATTAATCGGTCATTTATCTTCAATCAAATAATATAAAGTTAAATATAAATGCAAAAGGCGTTTTATCACTCACACGTAGAACTGCTAATAGCATATGTGAGTAACTTTATAGCTACACGCTACGTTCTATTATCGGCCGAAATAGAGGATCGAATACGAAGCCTCGAGAAGTTGCAATAAATTGATAAGGGACAATATACTACCCTTCCGTGAGAATAGGGACGCATAGACAATATTCGTTCGATTTAAATTATACAGGAGAGTTGGTAAAAGATAGCACCGCGCAATTTAACCACTGTGCTGTCTGAGAAACAATGATACCTTGCTAACAGAATAAACTACTACGACGACGACAACGCAAGCATAAGCTGTGACCGTTTCGTTTGCGGTCAATTAAATTATGATGTAACAACAGGATCAGTGAAAGGTGCGATCAGTGAATGGCTGTTTGGTGTTTGCTCTCACAAGTGATACCGGCATATCGCAAAAAATCCGAACGTACATAAGATATAGGGTGATTTAATTGACACCGTTTACTTGATTACTTGAAATTGACTCGTGAATTTTACTCCGAGTCACGAGTCAATCCATATATCTCGAGCGCCGAGTCGAGTCAAGTCATTTTTGCAAAGTGACTCGAGTCATCCCAACACTGCGTAGTACTAAGAGCTATCTAAACAGGATCGAGCATGTCTTTAACATTCAATGTTGTTGTTTCTCTGTAGGGTTCTATGGGGAAAAAGGCAGAAAGCAGCGTCTTATCCTCGTCATCAGAAGATGAAGAAGACACATAATCAGTTGGCTTGATTATTTTTTCATTCGCTTCTTTGACATCGTTTCGTTCTGAATTATTTTCTTTGAGTTTCGTTGACTCTGTTTTCTGTATGAATTATAAGTTCATCAAAGGCAATGTGTACTGTGATACGTGTATGTGTCCGCAGCCACCCTCAGGTATGCCTAAATATGGGAATACAGGGATGTTAGTATCTCAGGATGTTTTTCTGACCATCGATTGTACGTTCTAAAGCATTGTAGATACACAGTTTTATCTACGTTTTATTAACGATCCCGATTTGCGTGAAGAACGCGTTAAATTGAGTCGACACAAAAACCGACTTTAAACTATCCTGCTAGTCTTCAATATGAACCAAATAAAAATGTTTTTTTAACCTCAATGGGCTGTTTCGTGTTTGCTGGGGCCATGGACTATGGGCGAAGAGAGGCAATGCGGTGTGAACGGAACCCCGGCAATCCGCTACCTGAATTATATTCACCGATTTTTCGTGAAATCATACAGGCTATTCCGTATCTACAGAGCGCGAAGCGCAACGAAAATTCTGGGCTTTACTCAACTTTAATGAAAATTAAATGTTGATACTCCGTGCAAACAGCCCCCAAATTCCGCAGGCTATCTTCCTGATTAGAGGATTAAACTACTTCTACTTGACAAACTGAAAATAGCGAAAAGTAAGTAAGTAGATAACGAAATATTAGAAAAGAGGACATAATCTCAAAAAGGAGGACATTTAGGCGTCCTCGGAGGACATTTTCAAAAACCCGAAAAAGGGGGTCAAATCCTCCTATAGGAGGACGTATGGTAACCCTGCCCAAACTAAACTCTACTATTCAAAATTCAATTTGCAAAATTAACTAGTCTGTCTAAAATATTAGTCAAGTAGAAACGGAAATAGTCTGAAAACATGAACACTTCTGTAAGTAGGCTACTATGCAAGGAGTCAAAATCTACTTGATTACCCAAAAAAGTAGTAAAAATCGACATAGCCTATATATCATTTTAAAAACGTGATCTGATAGAGATGAAACAACGCCAGATTCGGATTCAGCGCTCCCAAATTAGATCAGAATTACCTGAT
The DNA here is from genome assembly GCF_051294905.1 of Botryllus schlosseri. Classification (NCBI taxonomy): domain Eukaryota; kingdom Metazoa; phylum Chordata; class Ascidiacea; order Stolidobranchia; family Styelidae; genus Botryllus; species Botryllus schlosseri. Next base: position 12,215,263 of record NC_137238.1, on the reverse strand, counting down.
CCTGGCGCAAAAAATCGTGTAGACCTGTGTAATGAATACTGTCGAGTACCGTTCAAATTGATTACTGAGAGAAATCTCCTCAGGCGGGAAATTAAGTTCAATACTATCGCATCATATTCTGGACTTGGCACGGTCTTTCTCCTGTCTGCTATTGTAAGCCTCTTCGATGTTTCCAAGTCACGCGATGCATCAGTGACATTGAAAGGTAAAGTTAAAAGTATACTGAATGGTTTGCCGGTTGTAATTGATTATAATTACACTTCCAGAGGTGTGCGTTGCTTTAACAAAAACCAAGGAATAACCTCAGCATGGTAGAAATTTTTTGCTATTAATAATTGTTACAGCAACAAATGTTTTTGAGCAGCCGTGGTCGTCAATGCAGTCAATATGATATGGGAAGGTGTGTCGTCTGATAACCTGCTAGAGTTGTAACCTGAGTCCCACGTAATGTGTGGCTGGGTGGATATACTTAGCTCGTGGGTATTAAGACGCACGTTCCTGCGTTAAGTCCTTGATCTGACAACTTCAACGTGAATGCAACGACAGGATTGCCTCAGATAGATATATTGGTCGGATATGCATGGAATATACAGTAGGATATCGTAGATGAGTCTGATTTGTAATTGAAATGCGTGGGCTGATAAATGATCAGTAACGTGGTACGAGAAGAAAGACATAAATCACGTGATATACCAGGGGCGGCAACTTCTCCAGTCGGCGGGCCGGATATAGGAAAATTAAGTACTTTGCGCGCCGGATTGTTGAATCGATACATTAGTCGCCCATTTGTCCACGTATACAAGGAATAAATCGTATTTATTGAATGTATTTTAACGACAGCAATGTAACTTCAAAGCCATTTCTCGCCGATAATGACGAAGACAATGTGGATTTGAGAACAGCATTGCCATACAGCATGGGTGGCCAACCTTCTTGCCAGTCACGGCCGCATTTCGACTACTCATGTAGCCTACGGCCGCATTCCAGGGCATAGTCGCAATGAACTAGCAGGACGCCAAATACTCATGTTAAAGTGTCTATGTCCATTTCCGGTGAACTCCGTACTAATCCATTAAATAACGTAGGCTGCTTATAGTCGCGCCAAGCGCGAAAAAATTTTCAGATTCATTCATGAATTTCGTCATAGTAATTTTACATATTATTTCTCATCCAATGTGATCAGATTCACCGGTAGAGTTGATGGAGGGCTGTTTTCGAAAATTTAGGACAGGTTATGAATGATGATGCATCTTCCGGCATGCCAATGATTATTAGTCACTTTGTTGCATGCTGTTCTTTGCATGTCTTGACCTCCCGTCAGGATTGTCGGTATAGTGAGGAGAGCACGCGATTCCGAGTAGGTATTTCTATATGAGACGCATCTGTTCGCAACTGTACTGTGTGGCTCTGATTGCAAAGTGCGCAACTATATTAACATCGAAAAATGAAGTCGCATTGAATCGCGCCCTGCGCGAAGAAAATTTCAATAATAATTGAAATCTTTCAAGAAATCGGGAGTCAATTCGTAAATTCAAATTCCATGTCGACGGCCGCCAACACCTACTTATTGAATTACGTGTCCACGGCCGAACAAATTTGCTTCTACGGCCGCAGGTTGGCCACCCCTGTCATACAGGTACCACCATGTCTATTTCTCTCTGATAAATCAACACACGATGCAATCCTTCATTAAGATTTCAATGCGTTCAATAAGCCCGGTACCCCAGATTCACCAAGATATCAATGCATTAGGGTTTGGTATGTGACGAGATGGCGTGGTTGTCATACTGTGTGGTCTGTCTATCTCAATATTGAATTCATGCGGACCACGGCCTCGAAATTTGAAATTGGCCCGCGACCCGTTTTCAGTTGGCGACAACTGGCATAAGCGGTGTCTTACAAAAGCCTGCGCCGTGCTACAAGTCGACGGTTACGGAATCAAAAATAAGAATTATCGGCCTGGTGTAAATGACCAGAGGTGGTCAAAGTAGTCAAGAAAGCTACTCAAGTACAAGTAGAAGCACCGACGAAAAAATCTACTCAAGTACGAGTAGAAGTACTTCTTTCATAAGCAACCTAAAACTACTTGAAGTAGAAGAAGAATTGACTGACTTTAAATCTACTCAAGTAAGTAAGTAGTTGTGAAAACGATCGTACTTCGTTCGCATGGATTGTCAAAACGTGCAAATTGAGCTATGCAAAAGATGCGGAGCTTGATTCATATTGATGCATACCAGGAGGTATTCAATTTTCGATTGCTTAAGCAATCGTTAGCATCATGGGATGAAAATGATGGTATTGATAAGGAGATGCGATACTAATACTATGTTTAATCGAACAGCACGTTTTAGAAAATATCATGGTATCGCGGACTCCCCCATATTATAATGCTCGTAATTTAGTCGAAGAGCAATACGGAGAAGTTGTATCGGATACAGTGTAAACACTCTGCGCGATTATTAAAAAATAAGATGGAGTGTAAAAATGCCATATTATGTAGCTTTGTTTCCGGGAATTAACTACACTTGCTCTGTATGTTTTCGAGACAAAGAACCTGATATTAATTAGAACTCAGAGTATATGATCATGGCAATTGAAAGTGAAATATAAATACTACTTCTAAAATCGGAAAATGTATTTCATGTCTTTAGTCCAGAAAGTTTTAAAGGTGGTATGCTAACAAAACTCTAAAACTAAAAAAAGTTCGAATCCATATAAATGCTACTTCTGAAAACGGAAAATATATTTCATGTCTTCAGTCGGAAAATTTCAAAGATGGTATGCTAAAACAGCTCTAAAACTAAAAAAAGTCAGAGTCCACTTTTCCAGATTAGGACACGCCATTGACTGCTAGATTACGATTTGATAAGTAAATGCTAGATTGCGAAACATTAGTTTGAGTTTGATGAGCCATATATACAGTGATGAAATATCTAATATGGGCGAAGGGCGACAATGCGGAGTGAACGGAACAACGCCAACCCGCTACCTAAATGATATTCACCGATACTTTCGTAAAATCATGCTGGCTGCTCTGTATTCACTGAGCGCGATGCGCGACGAAAATTCTGGACTTTACTCAACTTTTATGAAAATTAAATGTTGATGTTGATACTCCGTTATAACAGCCCAGAAATCCCTTAGGCTATCTTTCTGAATGGAGGATTAATCTACTTCTACTTGACAAACTGAAAATAGCGAAAAGTAAGTAAGTAGATCGCAAAATATTACGAAGTAGAAGTAGAAGTAGAGAAAATCAGATCTACTTGAGTAAGTACCAGAAGTAGATGAAAACTACTTCAGTACTTCGGGAAAGTAGAAGTACGTCGTTACAGTCCACCTCTGTAAATGACCATTGTCGTCGACAGACACCATGATTACCACAAATTACATTATAGGGTTCAGTACATCGTAAATGATGATAATGCAAGTCTTCTCGCTTAGACGAACTTACGCGTAAGCTCCACCCTAGCTCGCTGCACAGTGCACATACATGTATAATGTATATAATAACATACAGTCACTAAAATTTGATGTATATAAGCACGTAGTGGGGAATCTCGGAAGACTGGGGCCGGCGGCCCACATTATCATGTAAGACGAAAAACTGTTCGCGGGCCGGACAAAATGCCTTGGCGGGCCGGATCCGGCCCGCGGGCCGTATGTTGCCCGCCTCTGTGATATACAGATGTGAGAGAGAGCCCGGGCGCGCGTCATAATGATCAATTACGATTTTCTGATGACTCGACTTGACTCGAGTCCTTTTCTCAAAATACGGAAATGACTCGACTCGTCTCGAGTCAATCCATGTATTGGCTCGACTTGAACTCGAGTCATTCTGGATGACTCGAACCAAGTCATATGACTCGAGACTCAGACTGCCAGAACCAACATTTCATTGTAATTTCGCAGAGAAATAAAGTAACCACACTCTTGCGATTTTGTCTATTGGTACTGATACTTGAAAATGCGACCAGAAACTGCTAAAAGTGAGGGAAATTAGTATATTATAAATGCGAAGTATTCGATATCACCAAACAGAGTTATAAAAAGTGAGTTTAACAAGACTTTAATGGAAACTGAGCGGTCAACGCCATTACTTGGACTCGGACTCGAGTCATAATACCATGACTGGGACTCGACCCTCTGCTCGATGACTTGGACTCGGACTTGACTCGGAGGTGAAGTGAAAATGACTCGACTTGATTCGAGTCAAAACCATAAAAGTGAGATTGACTTGTGACTCGGAGTCATGTGACTTGGTTACAACCCGGGCTACAGAGGAAGTCTGTTCACATTTTGCATAAGTCATCGGTTTATTGATGGTTTGTATGTGTGTTCTATAAATTAGTATGGTGGGAAGCATCATATTACTTGGTATGAAATTGAGTTCGATTTGCCTAGCATTGATGCTAAACATGCGTTATTACCTTGAAGTTTGATGTATTGCGAAGAACATGACCCAACCACAGGCATTCAAAGTAAGCAATTGTAACCGGTGATTGAATCGTGACCTTGACAAACTTACACCAGTGAAATAGGCCTACACCATAGCAATTTTAATATTATCAACATTGTTAATATTTATTTACATAGGGTATATAAGTGGCCTACTAATATAAGCTATATATGTAACCGCAGAAATTTCAGGCCTAATCTGGGTACACGACGTAGCACTGTCAGCTGTCTTCGCTCCCATTGAAACTCAAACACGCGTCTTCTTGAGTGAAGTACGGTTTTTAATGATTCAAATTCCCAGCGATTATACAACTGACCAAATAATTTATAACACAATCCAAATTCTTAATACAAACAGATAATACGAAATAAATAACATGAAAGCCAAATAGAACCCAAACTACAATAATACGCCCCTAAACTAAACGATTCAAGCAAAACTATAATATGCGACCGATATCATGCAGTGCGCCATGTGAAGTGATAGGTTCGAAGCGCCAACGCCAATATCATCATTCATGCGTCATAAATAATCATTGGTCGATAGCGAAGATGGTATTCTGCGACAACGATATATACCCACCAAATTCATTCATTACCTTCGAAAAAATTCCACGTTTCAAGCGGCTTGTTCTGTGTTCTCAACCATTACTAACCAGGTGAACAAAAACAAAAATTCACAGCGTAAAAATCAGTACTTCGCTTAACTTCAATCAATACTTTGCCGCGAGATGGCGAGCATCGTTTGTTCGATGGAATTAGGAAAATAGAAACATATAGTCAATATACAACAATTTTTTTTTATGGAGACAGCGTTCTAGAAGACGCGTCCTTTCGTAAATCAGCGAGCTGTTCTTCTTATTCTGCAGAAACATTGATTGCTTCATTGCTTCTGAATGAATTGGGCCTACCTATACCCATCTAAAGTCTTTAACGGAAGATTATGGGAAGTTATGTTGCAGTTCGAGTGGAACTCCTGAAAATGCTTATGATTTGCGGAAGGATTTCTTGTTGGTGAATTAATTCATTGATACAGTTAACAAACTATTTAGTTTCCAAATACCAAAAAGATTCACGGCATACCTTAGAATCTGCGGTGGAACACAGTTTGGGAATCAGTGTAGCGTTGTCATCGTCTTTTCAAAATCTTCCAACCGCGACAAAACATTGCCACATGGGCCGTTTCAATTTGCTTCTGTGATATTGAAATAGTTCAACCGTATAACGTGAACCGTGTATATTTGTGGCGTGATATGAGCAAGAATAACTATATAGAAAGGGTAATACTAATGTTGCCATAGGTCAGTGCTTACCTTGTCAGTCAGGAAATCCAGGGTTCGAATTTGTGTCAGTAAGAAACGCTGCACGATTCCGGACAATCGTAGCTGTAGATATATTGAAGTTTTCGCTATAGTTTCCATCGTCTTTACAGCGTTACCTGTACATATCATACTGCTTAATTCAGTTCAAAATAAAACGTCACCATAAGAATGGATCGGTGTGTACCAAATCTATACAGTGCCATACAGACTCTTTTTAATCTGCCAGTCAAGCTGTGCGCGCAGGGTTTATTTTAGAACAGGGGCGGGCAACATACGGCCCGCGGGCCGCATCCGGCCCGCGAAGGGATTTTGTCCGGCCCGCAGACAGTTTTCTGTCTTACATGATAATGTGGCCCGCGGCCCCAAGTCTGCCGTGATTCCCCACTACTTGCTTACTACGTCAAATTTTAGTGACTGTATGTTATTATATACGTGTATGCGCAGCGTGTAAGAGTGGAGCTTACGCGTAAGTTCGTCGAAGCGAGAAGACTTGCGTTATCGGCATTTGCGATGTACTCAACCCTTATGTCGTTTGTGGTAATCATGGCTGGTATTTCTTATTTTTGCTTCCGTAACCGCCGACTTGAAGCACGGCACACTTCTAGGCTTTTGTAAGACACCGCTTATGCCAGGGGTCGCCAACTCAAAACGGGTTGAGGGCAAAGTTCCATCTAATTTTTGACGGGTCTGCGCACACTCACCAACTCACTGCGCAGACCCTTGGAAACAGTGCGTAATGACTAAAAAAAAGGTCATCACTTCGGATTTTTTGTGCGCAACTTACATTTTCTGTGCACAGAGACCGTGAAAGCACTGCGCATTTGCGCACGTGCGCAGTTTAGAGGGAACATTGGTTGCGGGATACTTTTCAAATTTCGTAGAGGACGCGGGCCGCATGAATCCAATGTCGAGATTAACTAGGCCACACAGTTGAACACAGCGATATCTCGTCACTTACTCAACCCTAATGAATTGATATCTTGGTAAATTTGGGGTACCGGGCATATCGAACGCCTTGAATCCTAATTAAGGATTGCTCCGTGTGTTGATTGATCAGATAGAAGCAGACATGGCGGCGCCTGTATGACAATGCTATATTCTCAAATCCACATTGTATTCGTCACTATCGGCGAGAAATGGCTTTGAAGTGACATTGCTGTCGTTAAAATACATTCATGTATTACGATATATTCCTTGTATATGTGGATAAATGGGCGAGTAATGTATCGATTCAGCAATCCGGCCCGTCAAGTACTTAATTTTCCTAAAGTTATTGGGGTTTTTCGTTGATATTTCTCGGATTATCCTGGATTGGTGGATAATCCGAGGATTATCAACGAAAAGCTCAAATAATTCCGCTTCTACTAGTTGGAATTGAGTCAAATTTGTTTTACATTGTCTCGGAAGACAGCTCAACAGTTTCATGGGGTTGACAGAAAAATTTGATTTTTTTTTAAATTTACCTGTTTAAATTAAAAATTTTAATTGGATCTGCGGAGCCCTATGCTTGTTAGAATTGAACCAAATTTGGTGTGCAGCGTTTTTTAGGGTAACCTGACAATTTGATAACTGAACGACTGGAATCCAGAAAAATAAGTTATTTTTGAACAGCCCTATTGTATATTCGAGGTATAGGTTGGAATTGTGGCTTTGTACGCTTGTGCTATTTGTATCAGTCTTTTCAAGGTATCCTTCAAGGATTAGTTCGTCACTAGTTCGCATTTGCGGTTGGCGACGTGCGTGTGCGATTATGCGTTCTTGATGGCGTTGAAGAAATCACGCTTAGCTCTCATTTTAGAGGCACTGTATTCTCGTATAGGACTTCGTGAGTTCAGCATGTTGCTGGCTATTGACAGTGTCAAATCCGTGTTGACTAGCTGCTGGCTGAGCACCTCTGCTTTGACTGCTGACAGTGTCAAATCCGTGTTGACTAGCTACTGGCTGGGCACCTGTGCTTCGGTTGCTGGCAGTGATGTTTTGAAGTGCTGCTGGCTGAGCAGTGAGCACTTCTGCTTCGGCTGCTCACAGTGTCGAATCCGTGTTGACTTGCTGCTGGCTGAGCAGGGAGCGACACTGCTTCGGCTGCTGGCAGTGTTGTCTCCATATCGAAATCGGTCGCCACTCGTATTTTACCTCTTATGTACCGCAGGATCAGTTCTCGACGGAACTGTGGACTGGAATATCTGCTGCGAGAGACCGATTTATAACTGACCGTTAAAGTCCAGACACAGCAGTGGGTTCAAGTAGCTTGTATTGCGAGTAATGATTTACTAACTGGTCTATAACGTATCGTTGAAAAATACGCGGGTAATTACTGTAACGAAAGATATTACATTAATGCGATGTTCGACGGAAGGCGATGCGAAAATCATCTTTCGTTTGTTAGAATTTCATGAAAATTACGGTTCAAAACTAAAAATATATCAGAATAAATGCGTTAAATTTTAGTACGATGTTATTGCTGCTGTCGTCGAGTTGTCATCGGAGTGTAGTAGTAGTTAGGTTCGTTCTCGAATATCTCGTTTTATTTGCGCCAGTGTTTCTGTTGTGATCGGCCCGAGTATATCTCTCTGTTGATTGATTTTGTTCTGTATTCGTAGACTGATGGACTTTTTCAACCAGAGGACACTCGGCTGGACTGATTCGTACACGCGTCTGTTTCGCATTCTCCATACCGCTTGCTTGAAGATTGTAATTATTTGAAGCAGTGCATCTTCTTTCTGGCTGCCAGGCTGATTCAGACCAACGATTAGCTTTTCTGAAGGCTGCGTTGCAGATTCATTTGCCGCTTTATCCCATGCTTGCAGTGGTCGGGATATAATTGCTTTGGTGACTTGGCATCTGACAAAGAGGTGTCTGATGTTTTCAATGCCCGTATTGTAGAATTCACACTCTGTGCTGTGCGCACCAAGTCTTTCGTACATCCTGTGTTTTGTGTACAGGGTGTTGTGCCCAACTTCCCAATTGAAGTTTCGTTCTACGGGTCTTAGCGTATTGCTGTTTACATTCTTCCAATTAACCCAAACGGGTACTGGATCTTGGCTTCTTCTGCGAGCGATTATCTTCTTGTAAATTTCTCTTATACTTTCTTTTTGTATTTCTTCATTCGTTATTTGGTAATTTTCTATGACTTGCAGCATCGATTTCCAATGTTGCAGCGGTTCGAAGGCGTGCGGTCTCGCGTTGTTCAGTCTGTAATTCAAAAACTTTGAAAAGGTTATTGCAATTTGTTGGTCTACCCTTCTTGTCCATTCGTTGTAGTCGCTCTCTGATTTTTTCAAGAACTTGATCGCCGGTTTTATGAACTGGAGGTCGAGCTTAGTTGGGATGTCTAAGAGACCAAGACCGCATGCGATCTTGTTCTTGATGATCGTGTCATATTCAACTGTGGCGTAGTTATCGAAAAGCGTCGTCATGATTTGTTTCTTCGGTTTACTTCTTGTCTCGCGTGGCATCGGATCATACCTAGATACAAAAATTTAGGGAATATTTTTGTTCGGAACACAATTACCTTTTCGTCGATTCTTAATTTCAGATCTCTCATTTTGCTGCATATTTTTGCCGCGTCTTCGTAGATCTTTCGCCATTGCTGTATGTTTCTCGCTTTCCTTATCGATACTCCCATGACGTTTATTTTGTCAACCCATTTCAACGTGGAGAATAGTGCTCTGCCGTCTGTCTGTTCCGAATTGTATTCCTTTTGTCTTTAATTCGTTCATGTCCAAGTTGCTTGCCAGCGTGAATTTCCTAATTATAGCAATACACGACTCCGCGTCTGCTCTGCGTGGTATTGTCAGCGTGATATCGTCGGCATAGGCTGGCGTTAGAATTCATTTCCTCATTCCAGGCAGTTTATAGCCAGGGACTTTCTTATTTAACATCTGGAGAAGAGGTTCTGTAGTTAACGTGAATAATAACATGGAAATGGGATCACCTTGCTTGATTCCCCTGCCAATCTCTACCGTGTCTCCGATTCGGCCATTAATAAATATTTTCGCCGTGCTGTTTTTGTATACGTTTTCTATGTAGGCCAGGGCTTTCACACCAAATCCCATTTTCGTTAAAACACTTAACATGAAATCATGCGATAATGAATCGTACGCTTTCTTGAAGTCAACCGATACTATTGCGCCTTCCTTCCTTTCTCTCTTTCATATTTTCGGCAATTTCTCTGAGCATGACATTCAAATCTGTTCTTTTGTTCGGCGGTTTGACATATTGGCGTCCATGGGAGATTTCAGGAAGGAAATTTTGGATACGGCGAGTGATGATTTTACTTAAGATTATATAATCCACATTCAATAATGTGATTGGCCGATAATTTTTCAAATCAGATCCATCCCCAGATTTGTGAATTACTTTAACGACGCCTTCGAGAATTTCTCGATTGATCTCATTTGCACCATAAAGTTCGTTAAATATATCCACCAGGTCGTGTTTGATTATATCCCAGCTCGATTGCTAAAATTCAGCACTAATCCCGTCTGCGCCAGGCGTACGACACAGTTATGCTGGCTGAAAACGGCCGTTCGAACCTCTGTCATGGTAATTTCCGAATCAAGTTCACTAACCTGATTATCTGATAAAGCTCCATTGATGTTGGCGAGGAAGTCCTCAGAGCATTGCTTATCGATCGATCTTTTGTTGAACAGGTTTCGGTAGAAGTTTGCTGCTATTGTTTGTTTCGCGGCGTGATCAGATGTATTAGTATCCACAAGTTCGTCTATATATGCGGGCTCTCTTCTTTCTCTAATTTTGTCAAAGAGCATTGACGGAATCTTGTCCAGGCTATTTTCGTTTTCGATGTTGGCTTGGATTTGTAATTTTTGAAGGCTATCCGCTTCCAAGTTCCAAATTTTCTTTTTAACACGACGATATTCCTCCACGAGGTCTTTCCCTTCGTCGATCTGTTTTCGCATTTCGTCAATATTTTTCATTTCTGTATCAAGTTTCGTCGCCTTTTCTTTTCCTAATCTATTTGCCTGTTTGATTTCTAAAGTATTAATTTTGTCTTTGATAGCTATCCACCACTCTGTTTTCGTACGGTATAAAATGGGGTGAAGAGTTTGCCATTTGTTCCATTTTGATGCAAATCCATCATGAAAGGATTCCTCTTCATAGATCATTGTATTGTTATTCCAAATCTTTTCTCCAATTTCCCGTTTTTGTATAGTTGCTTTCAAGAGAACCGCATCGTGGTCAGAGTACGGGCACGATCTGTGCTCGCATGATTTTATAGCAATAGATTCAGACACATATATTCGGTCAAGTCGTGATTCACCACCGCCGTACTTGTACGTATATTCCTTTTTAGTTGGATACAGGGTTCGAAAGGCATCTTCCACACCAGTTATTTTCAGACTTTCTTTCAAGGCCTCTGTATCTTTCTTATCTTTGAACGGGACCGTATTGACCCTGTCCAACTGTGGTTGTTCAACAGAGTTGAAGTCGCCAGCGACAATCTTGTTAGCTGCTTTAAAGGTGCTTTTGGCCATTCTATAAAATTGGGGTCTTTTCTTTGCGCCGTCAGTGTGTGCGTATATGTTCGTTAGCTGTAGGTTAACGTTCCCTATTTTAGTGTCAGCGTTGATAATTCTACCTTCTGGATCCTTATGAGATCCCTTTATTCTTATGTCACGTCTTTTCGCGGTAATCAATATAGCTGTACCTGCAGAGTTTTGTCGTATGAGTTCCAAAAAGACGTGCCATTCCATTCGTTTTGCAATATGGATTATGTTTCCAGTGTGGTATGTGTTTCTTGTAGAAAGCATATATCCGCATTGGATTTCTTAAGGTAGTCAAAAACTAGAGTTCTTTTCGTGTTGCTATTTAGTATGTTATAACGTTTACCGTAATTTTTGACAGTCGATCCATCGTTATTATTTAAGGTACGATTTCGGAACTGTGTTTGTTATCATCGGTTCGGTTGACAGGTTTACAGCTTTTCTGGTCGGCGATTTTATTTCGTCATACTCGTGCTTTTCGAGATACCTTTTAGTTGCGTTGTTGTTGCGTGTCGGCTTCGGTGATTTCATGATGGTCTATCCTGTTCTCTGTTTATTTTCTTTAACGATAGTGTCGGTTTGAGCTGGATTTTCAGCTGGTTTGGTTTCGGTCGGCTGGGTTTCCTGCTGTGCTGTTGTAGGCGATGCGCTTTGCTAACTGTACGACATAGATCACTGAAAAGACTAAAAAGTGGCCTTGTCGCTTTCTCCCGTCCGATGAGGTTAAGTAGAGCATGACTCAATCATTCACGCTGATAAACCCCCGAGACAGATATAATGTTACTAATGTCACGACTCACGATACGTCAGTATTTAACTTGCGATTCAAGAAAATCAGTTTTCGAATTTTGGTCAGTAAGAAATTTTGCACGTTTCTGGACCATCGTAGCCGCAGTTATATTGAAGTTTTCGTTATAATTTTCACTGTCGTTACATCGTGTTAGTACAGATCATATAGCTAAATACCGGTCAAAATAAAACGTCACCGTAAGAATAGCCCGGTGTGAACCAATTACTTACAGACTCATGCTGACTATACTTAATCTACAAGCTATTCTGCGCGCACGGGGTTTACTTTCAGAATGATGATCTTTGATCAAAGTCAGAGCAACTTTGGAGGACGTTAGTTGAAATACCTATAGCTACAAATGATTCCACAGACTCGGTTTGAGTACTAGGCTACAGTGTGCTGGGCATGATTAACACCTGAAATGTTTAAAACAGGTTTCATGTAATACCTGAAACCCAATTCTGATTCACGTCTCACATGAGCAATGTAAGAAAGCAAAAAATGACCTACAATTGAACCAGAAAATTTATAGGTAATTTGGTACTGACAATTTTTGCATAACCATGATAATGTGCAAATCCCTTAACTAGGGTTGCATTTAAAACAAATGGTTGTTTAAAATTTTTATTTTTTCAAGTTGTATAATTATGCCATAATTGTCTAAATACTTAAAAAAAAAAACATGTTGTATGAGCCTACGGACGATTACCACCCGATATAGCCGACATATACGATATGGGATGGTTGGAACGCTCAAAATAGTCGGTTCAACAGCTATAGACATAGTGCATAGATATTTCGTCAAAGGAGCAATATATACCCTATATTTTCAATTGTCAATATCAAACCACTATGACGTCACAATTTAGTATTCGTGACGTCAAGGCTTTAATAAATAAAAAAATAAGAAACATGTTTGAAACAAGGGCTTTGTTTTAAACATGTTTGTTTTAAATAGATTTTTGTTTCAAATGCAACCCTACGCCTAATTATTATGCAATTGATATATGTTTTGGGACACTCAACAATAACATTCGAGTGTTTGAGAGTTCGAGAACATTCGAGTGACAAACATGTATTCCATATTGATTTTACCTGTTACATCAGGGCCGGCCAACCAGTGGCCCGCGGGCCACATGTGGCCCGCGAGAAGGTTTTGAGTGGCCCGCGAGGTAATTTCCGAAATTTCTAATATCATCAAAAATGGATTGCACAGATTTTGAGCTTGCAAGGCCAACCAAAAATTTGATTAGTCTGGCCGCAATACTTAAGATGTGATGACTAAAATATCAGTTCCGACGCATTGACAGATTCATCAGCCATTCACATATTGGTACATCTTCGTGCACTACAATAAAGCAGAATAATTTGCGATAGATTTATCAAAGGTAAAAATTTTCTACAAGCTTAGCGCAATATGTTGTCACTCGATTTCTTGTTTTTAATATTGTTGCCTTTTTGTGAAAATGGAAGAACACCTAATGTATCAGATTGAGTGTAACTGTATTCGCGATTACGAGACAGAGTGTGGTTCAACATATGCGACATTGCGTTTGCGCTCGCAGTAAGACCGTTCACCGTGAAACCTAAGCACGAAATGATTGACGCATGTTGGTCACAGCTTTCAATATCGATATGTCCATGCGCCGAATAGCCCAGTCCTCGCAAACTTAGCCCAGCGATATACAGCAGGCCCGCAATATAGTCAAGTGACAATATTATTGACCTATGAACTTCAAAAATTTTCGCGCTTCGCGCGGATAGTGGCTCGCGCAAAAGTTCGTCAATCGAATGTGGCCCTTTGGCCGAAAAGGTTGGCCAGCCCTGTGTTACATGAAACGGACGTAGCTTACTGTCGTTTGTAATAATTCATGCTCTTATTTTGAATGTATAGCATCTAAGGCCCATGCTATCATGTCTACATTCTATTCCCATGTCGTACACAGACTATGCTATAGTGATATATTTCTGCCTTAATCAGCAAGTGTATCCAAATTTTACGAAGGCGATGCCACCTTTCGGCGCAGATGACATCATATATAGTAATCTTTTGAGCCAATCACGGCTCCGGCCTACCTGGGAAAAAGTAAGAGTGGTCTCGCTCGTTGTTAACTCTGTTTGCGCCTTGATTTTCTGGCGATTAGAAAGCATGAAACACGATCTGACTTGCAGCTCCGATAGAGAAGCAGATCATACTGATGACTATTTGGAACACGTGACAAATCAATGTTTGAACACGACCGCTATTATATTCGATAAGATTTCGATGCTTCTCATCTGCGCAATCATCGAGTTTGTTACTTGGGTATCATGGACAAGAATGAAGTCTCTCAAGAATGCTGCATCAGCGTTTGATAGTGCAACCGAGACGCTGTACACTGCGTATGAGGAAAGTGAGCTACACCACGACGTGTTTGTTATGAATATTTTGGATACAAATTGCTCTGAACCCCAGAGCAACGTGCGCGAAGCATGTTTAAAATTGACCTTGAGCTTACCGACGACGGACCTACTTGTCTCCTATGTTATGTGCTGTACTTACCGGGGTATTGTTATATTAATCCATCTTGTGTTGGCTCTTCGATTACACCTGATACCGACCATTTGGCCGCCATTATCCTTTTTCGATTGTAACTTGACGGTAGTCGACGGAAATGGTACGCGACTCGAATATTATAGATGTGAAGCAACGCCAACATCATATTCTTACTCGCTCTCAGCAGTTCTAGTAACGCATCACTTGTCATTTGTTGTGCAATTGGCTACATTGATTTATGGTGTAGTAAAGGTGATTGTTGCGTCGTTAAAAATGGAGCCAGCAAATCAAAATAAAGTAACGATTATTTTGCTTTCATTCCTCAAGAGTGCGCGTCCTCGTGAACACCAGTTCATTGAACGTGTTCTAAATAACTTATATTCGGATGGCTATAAGAAGAAGCTTCAAAGTAAAGTTAGTGAGGCGTTGGGGCGTAAAGATTTCCAGGTAATCGAAATGTGGCGTCATATGTTTGGAAGAACGGGCACTGTCATTAGCGCGTTGGTCACTGATATTAAGCAAAAAGAAGAGTTATACAAGAAATTTTCCTCGGATGACTACCGAAGTGTGTTCAAATCAACGGATTACTCTTTAAACTATGACCATGCAGATGTATTTGTGAAACAATTAAAAGCAAAACGTAATTGGAAAACGCTAGTTGATTTCCTTGAGAATTCAGACTTGAATCAAGGCGTCGTTCCAACAAAACGGATTGTCCAATTTCCCAACTCAATACTCAACTTACAAAGTATCCTTGATTCAAGTGGTCGCTCTATTTTATACTACGCATTCATCAGTCGGGAACTTTACTGGCGCGATGTGATGTTCGTGGCTGGTAAATTTTTGATCAGAGACCAACGGCTGACAGATTTGAAAGTCTTTACCGGAGAACATGAATATACGCTATTTTCCTTTCTGAAATGGAAGTATCCAAATGAGTTCGATGCCATTAAAGAGGAGTTAGAGGAAAATCATCTTGCATGGCAAGGTCGAAGACGCACCACTTCAATAACAATGAGGAATACTCAGACATGGGTTTGATAACTATAACTCCAAGCAAAGCATCAAACTTATACGTCTCATAGTTAGTTTACAACGGAACAACGAAGGATTTTCTGGAATTTTACAACATTTGAGATTCTTGTCCGTGGAACAGACTTCTCACGTATTTTTTTAATCTGAGTGACTTCATTAGGATGTAGGATCCTGTCCGGAGATTTTTCGCCCTCAATTCTGATATATTAGCCTATATATCAGCGATCAATGAGTATTCCACCATATTCGTGATTCGATTTTGAAATATAACCTATTCAGTAAATCCGTTTATGTACGTTATTCAGTAACGTTGATCCCAACCGTCACATATCCGATACTTTGGAGATTTACGCCACGATTTAGGTTATTACTTGATTTAGGCTCCGTCCATATACGTTTCCGTGCGATAATAGCTAGATTTTTCAGTTGATTGGAATTGATCGGTAATTAGTTTGAATGTTTGTGTGACGTCACTAGAGACCTGACTTATGAAATTTTCGCATATACTTTGTATTACTAGACTAAGAATTTACAATAATTCGGAATAAATTGTTACTCTAAATATAGTCACATTTTCCATCATTTGTGTTTTAGCTCGAAATATGTGGTTGAGGGACAACGCAGCCTGATAGCAGCGAACTGCAAGCTAAAACGAAGCATGATATCTATAGGTCTAGCTCAGTCTGCGTTCAGACTTAGAGCACCATCACCGAGGTGATGGAAGTATCCATCGAAAAAGAGAGCATCAAAGATTTGAATTATAAATTAAATTTCTAGTGGAAGTGCTGCTTTAGAGAATGTGCTGATGTGGGTGTCGTTCCGATTGAGGACATTGTTCATCAGCGTTGCAGAGGGTCTTCGTTTTTTCGTTCTCTTTTCATCTTCAAACGTTATTGACCTCACGACACTGTCATTAGGTTTTCGAATTATGTGTGCAAGAAATTTAGCTTGCTTGGCTATCAATGAATGATGAGAGGTCTTCAGTGCGACAGATTCTATGAAGATTCTGATTGCTAATTTTGAAGGCGTGATCGGTTCCCCTTCGATTGTAGCCTCCATGTACAATTTTCTGCAAAAATAATCTGTAGCAGACATCCAGGACGCTTAGACTACGTAATATCTCCCAGCGTTAGCGATGTGACTTGACGTCGTTACAGTGCATTAGCAATAAACCAGATGCTCATGAGCAACGTTACGATCGCCATACCGTCCGCAACCAATCACAACTTTACACTGGTATTGCGACACCAAGTCCACGATCAACACATTATGCTACTGTGCTTGAAATAGGATTGGTATTATTCTCAGCTTTGGTGTCGTACGTCCAAGTCTTGACAGTGTTGAAGCTTGGTATAGTGATATTCGTCGTTTCGAGATTAAGGCAGGGGAAATGAAATGGCTCTACAGGGCTCCCAACGTATTCAGCTTGAACGATAACGGTAGGGTTACCACATTTTAGGATCCGACAAGGAGGGCACTTTACAAAAATTATGAAAGCAATATATGGCCGGAAAAGAAAACTGGTGATTTCTGAAAATATTCGAGCGATAGTATTGTGTTGACCAAATCAAAAAGGGTATTACTTTAACTCGACTCGAGAATTACCCGCATTTTACGATAGTTTCGTGGAATAGACTCTAAAAAGGTCATCTTTATCGTCTTTACTCGCGAAATACCCGTCGCGCTGTATTTTTCGTTGGTTGTCTTGCCTACTCTGGCGTTGGCTGCGTCGGAGTCGAGTTTTTGCTCGCATGTTAATACTTTTGCTGGACAAAAAAGAGGACAAATTCCCAAAATAGAGGACATTTAGGCGACGTCCGAGGAGACTTACAATTTATTGAGAAAAAAGAGGACGTATGGTAACCCTAAATAACTTTCAGTTTTCACGAGAAGCGAGCCTTCAGCCAACGAATCTTACTGGTTGTGCGCCTTTACTTCGCGGTTCAGGGATATCTAAACACCGGGATGTATCTCTCGTTTTAGAGGCGTGCAATAGGAGTGCCACCTCGAACGCATCGATAGCGTAGGCCGTAGATAATACTGTTGGCGATTACTGTGAATATCCCACTACTGCTGACTGACATGAATTTTCTTGGTTCTCAAATAACTGCCTAGCAGACATTCTGGTTATCTCATACAGAGCTAAAAACGAATGTACCAAATATAAGTAACTGAAAACATGTGTATTTTAATCAAGGTGGGTATTTTATTCAAGGCAAGATGCACAGCAAATATAACCAAAAAACACAGAGCAGATAAAATCAAAACTGCCTAGCAGACATTATGGTTATCTCATACAGAGCTGAAAACGAATGTACTAAATATCAGTAACGGAAAGCATGTGTATTTTAATCAAGGCAAGGTACATAGCAGATACAACTAAAAGTCACTTGTTGATGACAAACATTTTAATACAGGTTAGATACACAGCAGATTCCAGTATTTTAATCAAGGCTAGCTACAGAGTAGATATAGTAAAAATCACTAGCTGGAAACAAACGTATTTTTAACGAGACAAGCTACAGAGCAGATATACAACCGAAAATCACTAGCTGATGACAAACATATTTTAATCCAGGTTAGTAGAGACACAGCAGATACCAAACATCACCAACTTAATCAAGGCAAGATACAGAGCAGATAGAATAAGAAATCACTAGCTGAACACCAAGGTATTTTTATCGAGGGAAGATACAGAGCAGGTGTAATAACATACAAAGCAGATACAGCCAGAAATCACTAGCTGAACACCAAGGTATTTTTATCGAGGGAAGATACAGAGCAGGTGTAATAACATACAAAGCAGATACAGCCAGAAATCACTAAGATTTGCTGGAACCCTTGGAGTTAAGTTTCCTGATCTTTTGATGTTTTTGGCTCATGGGCAGCTTGGAACTAGTCTTGCTGTTGAAGCGTTTCAACTGTTTTTTTGCAAAGTAGTTGAATGACGTTTGCATGATCAATTCAAAATTGTTATGGGGATCTTTCTCATTCTCACATACAACAGATATGAGATTGCACAGAAAAGTTGACTTCAAAATTTCGCGAATGGCAGATACAAAAACCCTTCTTGGATTAGGACAGGTTATGAACTTTTTCATAACATCACTGTTGTTGGCTAGAGCTGTGTAATATTGGACAGCAAGGGTTGTCAAGACATAACAATAGTCAGATGGTTCTGAGAGACCACCCCTGTTTGCAATTTGCAGCACTGATTTGTACTTGTCTGGTATAGAATCAGATAGTGGCGGAACAGAAATGCTCTTAACAAGTAAATTACTGCATTTGCCACAATGCCTTCGCCTGGTAATGGACCGTCCAATATAACCACTTACATAGAAAGAAACAGCCGCATCACTATCAGCCACCTCGTCAATGGCAACATTACTCAAGTATTCAACTAACCACGAGAACTGGGATGAAGAGGGTGCATCATCCTCATGATAATTTCCATGATCAGACTGATCGAGACGTGAAGCGATGAACAATCCTCGTTGTTGGAGTAAACTTAAGCATCGAAATTTTTTCTCTGCCGAAAGCAACTGTTTCACTGACATGAAGAAGTTGCCACCATTTGACTGGCGGTACATCCCAAATCTTGCTTCTATCGGATCGAACATCACTTTTCCTGAGAGTATGTATTCAATACCATATTTGCTCACCAAATAACTCGTGAGGTCAATAATGGCACCCATTGTCTGGATACACGCCATAAATGTCTCTCGAGTCAGTCCAATATTTCCAGATGCTTGCCATTCTTTAAAGATGATTATTGCCTCTTTCAGGTATGCAAGGCCCGGATGATCTCCTGATGGCTGCAGGGGCGTGAACAATGCATTACGCTTCCTCACCCTGTGGTTCACCGACAGTGTCCAGTTCTGCCTCGGTATCGCCCTGATCCATTTCTCCTTAGATTTTTCGTCCCGTGGAAACTTGAGCAGTGTAGCAGTCGCACCAGTTTTACTACTAGACCTGTACCCAGTGCTGCATTCAGGAATGCAACATGTATACCCCATCCTAATTATCAGTGATAGTCATTGTCCCTGGGTTAACAAAGTCAAAATAATAATGTGAACCGATAGGAAGGCAGCTAAATGACTTAGTAGTAGTTATTCATATAAAGACACAACTTAGTATAAATATACAAATAGGATGGATTGCCTGGGCAGGGATTTCAAGCTACTAACGCAATACAAGGAAGCCTTTATATATGAGGAATTATACTTTCAATTAAATGACTTGATAAACTACTAAACATGCTTCGAATACAACCAAGAGCCCCACTAGTACAGGTGTTCCTGACAACTAATAATATATCAAAACAGTTGCACGAAATGTAGCACAATACCGGTAATTTATACTGTGTATTGCTGGCACACTAGAATATGGATATCTGATCATCCATCACATACCATATATTAGTCTACATCCTCAAAATTGATCTAAATGTAGGTAAAATAAACACTGCAACATCTCGTTAACCGCGCGAGAACCGTCCGACTCAAGAACTCAGCGAGAGTGAACTCTGAACAAAGAACATGTGGCCCTCCTGTCGCTCGGCGCCGGGAGTGAAAACGAGAGAGTCCGCCATCCCGGAGTTTTAGATATCCCTGTTCGCGGTTGAATAGATACTTCTTTCTTTCTGTTTGATCGCTCTCGCTCTAGATTTCGCGATTTCGCCCGCCAGAAATATCTAGAAACTGGCCGTTCGCGTGTACGGTCCTCTCTCGTCGTGAGAACGAGAAAGAGTCGTGGATTATCCACTGAACTGATTGCAAGGTTGACAAGATATCAACGTCAGAGGTTCATAATCACCATACAATTTTCTTTAGACAGTGCCATTCCTATTCCCCAACTGATTCAACTTGGTCCTTTGTAGATGTTCTGTGGTGATCCGCAATTAGGCAATAATTACTTTCATCTGATTAGTTACGTTGTACAGTACAGTGTCGCCTTATCGTTACCGTGTCATTCTCTTCTCTTCTGTTCTGCTGTCAGTTGTGTTCTATGTTGCTTAAAGCCACATTGGTTACCTTTGCCTTAATAAAGCTTCAGTTAGTTATTCAACGCAATAGTCAGTTTACGACAATTTAAGCAACATAGAATTATGGCACAAAGGATTCTGAAACCAGACAAGCTCGATATCAGTCCGGACTCCGCCTCTGCTGAAAAACAGTATAAGCATTGGAAGAAGACCTTCGATAATTTTCTTTCATCATTTGATCAAGATACACAGATCGACAAGTTGAAGATCTTAACAAATTTCGTGTCGTCGTCTGTCTATTCCTATTTTGAAGAAAGTTCGACTTACGATACCGCAATAGAACTTCTCGACAAAATTTATATCAAGCAAAAGAACGAAATCTTCGTCCGCCACATGCTAGTAACCCGTATTCAGAAGCCCGAAGAGACGATCGAGGAATTTTCCCGCGCCTTGGCAGATCTAGCGAAAGATTGCACATTCAAGACTATCTCGGCGGAAGATCATCGCAAGGAGTCCATCCGCGACGCTTTCGTTACTGGTCTCCGATCAAACGTTATCAGACAGAGATTATTAGAAAGTGACGGGGCTGTAACCCTCGAAATGGCGATCTCAAAAGCCCGCTCATTAGAATTCGCCCAGCGAAGCTCTAGTATCTATTGCAGCACTCCATGTTCATCTGTCGGCGTCGAACCGCTGGAAAAATCTTTGAATCCCGAAGTCGAACTATCATCCACAGAAACTCACAGTCAACTCAACGCAATGAGCAAAACAATCAAACCTGATCGGAAGTGCTTTTTTTGCGGTCAGTCATTCCACTCCCGATATAAATGTCCAGCGAAACGGAGCGAGTGTGGCTATTGTGGAGTCCTAGGTCATTATGAAGTGGTTTGCATGAGAAAGGCCACCGACAACAGGAAAACAGTAACTGCAATGATCTCATACTTCAGCGCCATCGGAGTACCCAAATGTCTCATAAAAGCAAGAATCGTGGTTAAGATCGGCTGCCACATAACATTTGCTTTAATCGACTCCGGTTCCGCGGAAAGCTTCATAAGCACTGGATACGCCAACGAAATTGACCTGAAATCCACTCCGTACTCCTCTACGGTTACATTTGCTTCTAAATCCCATTCCCGCAAGATTGAAGAACTCTACAGACCGGACATTCTTGTAAACGAAACGAAATATACGGAATTCCCTCTTAAAGGGATGGAAGATTTATGCGCTGATGTGGTGCTTGGTCTCGATTTCATGAACTTGCATAAACGGGTCATTTTCAATATGGACGGAGATAAAGATACCTTGGAACTCCCTCGAGATCAGAAGTACAGTGTATGCGGAGTTGCTCAAGCGTGTGTCGAAGCACCGCAAATTTTCAAGTTTATGACACCAAATTGTAAACCGATTGCCACTAAATCCAGAAGATATAGCGTAGCCGATCTACATTTCATTAAAGCGGAAGTTGCGAAACTCGAGAAGGAAGGAATCATTGAGCCGTCCTCATCGCCTTGGCGAGCACAGGTTCTTGTTGTAAATGACGGTCGACACAAGAAGCGCATGGTCATCGACTTCTCTCAGACGGTCAACAGGTATACCTTACTAGACGCCTATCCTTTACCAAGGATCGATGACCAAGTCAACAGCATCGCCCGTTTCAAAGTTTTCAGTACGTTAGATCTGAAGTCCGCGTATTATCAAGTGGCACTATCACCTGATGATCGTCCGTATACGGCATTCGAAGCCGCTGGAAATCTTTACCAATACCGTCGATTGCCATTTGGAGTCACCAACGGAGTTTCGGCATTTCAAAGAATAATAGACAACGTCATAAAAGACAACAAGCTCACCGGCACATTCGCTTATCTCGATAATATTACTGTTTGCGGTATGGATAAGGACGACCACGATCGAAATCTCGACGCGTTTCTCAATGCCGCTCAGCGATTCAGCCTCACTTTCAATCATTCGAAGTCGATCATCCGTTCTACGGAAATAGACTTGCTCGGTTATCGCGTGTCGCATGGCGTGATCAAACCGGACCCAGAAAGACTGAAGCCGTTAATCGATTTATTGCCGCCACGCAACAACCCAGAACTAAAACGAGTGTGTGGTATGTTTGCCTACTATGCCAAATGGTTGCCCAACTTTTCCGACAAAATCCGTCCTTTGTATTCAGTCGAAAAATTTCCGCTTTCCGAAAATGCATCTATCGCATTTAACGATTTAAAACGCGAGTTAGTTGACGCGTCTCTTGGTAGGATTGACGAGACAAGTCCGTTCACAATAGAGTGTGATGCTTCCAATGCAGCCATTGCAGCTATCCTCAGTCAAAACGGTCGACCGGTCGCGTTCATGTCAAAAGCACTATCGCCAAGTGAAATACGATACTCCTCTGTTGAGAAAGAAGCGTCCTCAATTATCGCGGCAGTTCGTAAATGGGCTCATTTTTTACATGGCAGACATTTCACTCTTGTTACTGACCAAAGATCTGTCGCGTTCATGTTTGACGGCAAATCTAAAGGTAAAATCAAAAATACCAAAATCCAGCTGTGGCGTGTCGAACTTGGTCAATTTTCGTATGATATCGTACACAAACCGGGGCACTGAATGTTGCGGCTGATATGTTTTCGCGGACCACATCTTCGTATTGCGCATCGATTTCACCCTGTGAGTTGGGTTCTAATCTAAATCGCATACACGACACTCTGGGTCATCCAGGAGTCACAAGGCTGCATCATTTCGTTCGTTCGAAAAATCTCTCGTTCTCCCTAAATGACGTCCGTGAGACTTGCGCTCGTTGCCGCATTTGTGCTCAGATCAAACCAAATTTTTACAAATGCAATCCGCAAGTGCTTGTGAAAGCAACGAAACCTTGGGAAAGAATCAACGTAGACTTCAAAGGGCCTTTGAAATCTAACAAATCCCCTTTCATGTTCGTTGTCATAGACGAATATAGTCGTTTTCCGTTCGCCTTTCCATGTCGCAACACTTCCGCGCTAACCGTCGTTTCGTGTTTGTCGACACTATTCGCAGTTTTTGGACTTCCGGGATACGTTCACAGTGACCGAGGCACCGCTTTCGTGTCCAAGGAAGTCAAGGATTATTTACATTCTCGCGGGGTTGCAACTAGCTTCACTACGCCTTACCACCCAACAGGAAATTCGCAGTGCGAACGCCTTAATCAAACATTATGGCGAACTATCAAACTCATTTTGAAATCAACCGGAGTCTCAGAATCATGTTGGGCTGACGCCCTTCCTCATGCGCTACATTCAGTTCGATCGCTACTTTGCACGTCAACTAATTCAACACCGCATGACCGATTTTTTTCCTTTCCAAGAAAAAGTATGGTGGGGAATAGCGTGCCATCCTGGCTATTGACACCGGGGCCAGTTTTCTTACGCAAATTCGTCAGAAACAAGGGCGACGAACTATGTTCTGAGGTCGAACTTCTTGAAGCCAACCCGACTTACGCACGTGTTCGTTTTCCTAACGGCCGCGAGTCAAACGTCTCACTCAACGATTTGGCCCGTTTTCCTACTGGAGAAGACACACCATCGACTAATCCTGAAACGAAACAAGCTGAACCTTGTTCTGTTGATATCGATGGCCACGAGCCAAGTCGCGAAGTTTGTAACGTTGAGTTGAAGTCATCTGATGAAGAGCCTCAAGAATCTAACCATTCAGAGGATGCACCAGATGAGTCGAGTAGAAATCTAGACGTCGAGCTTCGGCGTTCAACTAGAGTTAGGCGCCAGCCGGATCGGTATGGTAATTTTGTTAGTCATTGATGTTTTTGTGTCATTCTTCTATGTGAATTTACAAAATGAAAGGGGGGTAGAATGTGGTGATCCGCAATTAGGCAATAATTACTTTCATCTGATTAGTTACGTTGTACAGTACAGTGTCGCCTTATCGTTACCGTGTCATTCTCTTCTCTTCTGTTCTGCTGTCAGTTGTGTTCTATGTTGCTTAAAGCCACATTGGTTACCTTTGCCTTAATAAAGCTTCAGTTAGTTATTCAACGCAATAGTCAGTTTACGACATGTTCACAACAGCATCATAGCTAGGACTGGACAACATCGAATCTCACACCAATATTCAATTCTGTATATCGAATCCAATTTGATTTACATAACCACTAGAAAGTACTGCAAAATACCAGCGTCTTTAATGAGTACGCGTTTTCCGCACATATTTGTATTGTAGGCTAGTTGTTTTCATATGCCGTTTTTAATGGTTTTAAGTAGGGATGATGTGAACCTCTGAAAGGTTCAGGTTCGTGTAAACGCCAACCTTTTTGAAAGGTTCTGTGTGAACGCGAACGTGAACCTCATGACGTCACGTGACGTCATATTGCCAATTTCAACCCTATATTTCAAGATTGACCCCGCACGCTTGCTAGATTTTTACATCAGAAAACGGTATCAATCTCATTGATTGATTGAATAAGCATCATTCGCTGACTACATGTAGTGTATTTCGCTCTTGATATTGTTTGATTGCGGGTCAAGCTCACAGCAGAGAGTCACTAAATATTCATAAGATAGGCTGGATAGGCGGAAGGCTGGATATTTCGATCAAACTTTTGTAACAAAGCAAGTAAAGTTTTTCAGAATGTCGACGTGCATGCTCGTTTAGTGTTGATTGTTTATGCTGTCAGCGCCACGCATAGATAGGCCCGTAGTTGCAATGCAATAAATTTGAACCAAATATGTTATAATGAACTGAAAATTGTAATATATGAAAAAGGTTCACAGTGCAGAACCTACCAAGGTTCTGTTGTGAACGTGAACCTCAAAATTTCCGAGGTTCACTCACAGAACGAGAACGCAAACTTCACGTTCACACCATCCCTAGTTTTAAGACATATTTGAGGACTGATCGACTCGTACAGACTCCCAAGTCAGTTTAAACTACCTCAATTCGTTCTGTTTGCTTCATACCAAGAACTTTTAAAATATATGATTTGACTAGTACGACATCAAAGATATTCAAATAGATTTTGAGGTATTAATTACACTGGACAACAACAAAAAATTCATCATGGTAGGTGAGAACGATTTAGGGTAGATCGGGGGCGCCGAGCTCGAAAATGGCATTGGTTTCTGCAGATTGGCACTATTTTTCAAGATACCACCGAATTTGGATATTTTCATTTTATATTATTTATTTTATTGAAACTAGGTTACATTTTATCCTAACAGCATATATTAAATGTTTTAGTAGGCCAATCTGTACTGAAACAACTAAAATGTGAGAGATGTATAACACAACGAACGAAACTGTACTGCATAATCCATTCTTTTCCACATATTCAACAGAAAAATACTCCATTTATTCGTATTTTCATCTGATTCTCCTAATATATTTAATTTGTGACAATAAGCTTCCTATAACGATTATTGTGTTTGAAGTGAACAACAAATGCCTGAATCTACTACAAAAAGACGACAATTTGTAAACAAACACAGACGAAATAAACAACCAAGCAATATTTTGTTTAGCAATGAGGATTCAAATCTTCTCGTAGAAATAAATCAGTATCTGGATGTGTATTACTAAAGTTCTTAGAAGCAACTCCTGTTATTAACTCAAATTAGCTTGAAGGTCATCTGCTGGAAAGTCCTCTTGAACAAATTTTGATGGGGACAGATTCGCAATAGGCAGCAGGCAGTAATCAGTCATAATGTGAGCATACCAAGTAGGCAGTGACGTGCGGTGAGGTTCATGGCTGGTGACGCACGCCCCCCCCCCCCCACACACACACACATAACACGCACGCAAGCACGTAAAGCACCTGATAAAGAGACCTGAAATGTGAACAACAACAGCAGTGGGTATAGAGAGAATTTTCGTTGGACACTGATAGCCGGTGCAATTCCACATTCTATAATACATGTAGGACTGGTCGCTATTGTGCTAAATGGGCAAATTTAGACAAATAATAATTACTATCTCTTCAAGTACGCCTTCCGGTATAAATTCTTCGAAGAACATCAAAAAAGCATCCTCAGATACAATTTTTTTCAGTAAAAAAAAAACTGGATTTGCCGAATTTCGAAAGAAAATGCACTAGGTCAAGTCAAAATAAACTAGATCCAGTGTTTAGGAGTGGCACCACTGACCACAAACAACACCGCAGGCTTTGTAAGTATATGGCTATCACAATCACATATCACAATTAGGGGTTAAAGGGATTGCAATTGCAGTCGAACACAGCATAAAGGACACAAACAACGACAATGCAGCCTATGCAAGTAGCTATCAAATACCACAATTTAACGTAGCTATGGATGCAAAATATATAACAGCTACATAAGTAAGGGAATGTATTGGCTGCGAATTACGCATTGGCCGTCGCTACTTATATAATTCCTACAAGACTGTTGGATTCCGAAATCGATAGCGCGTTTCACTGCATTTCGATTGTCCAATTATTAGCGAATAGTGCATGAAGCAGATTCGTTTGTGCCTCACCTAGCCATTGTTTCTCTATGATAGCATTGTCTGTAATAAAGGCGAAGGTCACCTTCCTTGGCGATTTATGGGGGTTCTGGTGCCCTGACACTGTTAATATTTATATTTTCGGAATCAGTGTGACCATACCATTTCATTGATACCAGTTATTAAGAATTCCGAGCTATTTATGATGAATTGCATAGTTGCAGGTGAGGCACGACCCGCCCGTGCCTCACCCGTGCCTCACCTCTCCTTTCGCGCTGTATTTTTGAATAATAATGATACAAATCGATGATGTTGGATGAATAAAATGTTCAAATTTAGTTATTTATGAACATCGATGTGTAACATCAATATAATCACGACTCATGGATGGGTTTCACAATTTTCTCTTAGCCTACTCATCCTGGCGACAGGTGAGGCCCTGCCTCACCTGCTTCATTGGACCGCACGTCACTGCAAGTAGGCCTATCTTTATATTTCTTTTCCCTTTATTTGATTTATAGGAGAAACCTTTCACGTCTCTCCTCACTCATCTTTTCCAGGTTTTGGGGAAGCGATGATGCTCATGCTTATCCTTGATTCAAGAACGATCGTGAACAACAGCTCTACATTATCCCCCATAGTTTTTTTGTCGTCTCAACACAAGTCAAGACCTTCGTTGTTTAGCTGATCTCGAGTTAAAGGTGTTTACTCACTCTATATTCGTAATAATGTGGCATCATTCGAAATCAGATTTAGCAGTGACGTAAAGCTACAACTGAAATTGCTGGGGAGTGGTTAATTGGCTGTAAAGTAGAGTCAATGTTGAGGATTATGAAATCTTGTTTTTATTCCAACCTTACATCTCAATCATGTAAAAGTATCAGTCATCATGGTCGCTCTTTGTCTCGCACAACACTATGGAAATTACAAATTGCATCATTTAGACTTTACCCTTCGATCTATAAGCGCGAAGTTTTAGCCTAATGCTGGCGGGGCGTTTACGATGCCTTGCGTTTATCTTGATCTTTCAACGTCATGCCAAAGTACTCCTTTTCAGTGCACTTAATGACATTTCACATATTGAATCGCTTCATGTTCAACGTGTTCGCGTAACATATGTTCCAAAATAAATCTAGGTCATTACAACACTTTCTCTGTCTAGCTATCATTCAATTTTTGAAATACTTAATAAAAAACCCATGAATTGAAATTTCTGAAAGTGATAGCAACGGACAGTATTTAATATTAAAAACCGTCGGAAAGCGTGTTAAATTTGAGCTCAGTAATCATTGGTGATGAGATAAATGTCAGTTGACTCTTTCTGTGGCTTAAAGGACGGGCGTGTTAATTAACGTAATCTGTCGAAAAAATAGTCTCTAAACTAAATCATAATATTCAGGATAAAACTAACTACTGTCTTATCAGTGCACTACAACGCACATGTTAGTACTACATTCGAGCGGATATATACTCATCTAGCCCATATTCACCTTCTCAAGCGCGAGTTAACCTATATTACCCACAAACATACTACTTTTCTTGGCATATGTAGGAAGAGGCCATATCTCAAAAAATAGAGCCGATTCGGCAAAAGTAATGCCATTTACGGACTCAGCGCCCCTATGATATACCCCTGAATTAATCTCACATATGATGATTTTTGAAAAAAATAATTTTTGTTGCCCTGGGTTATTAGTGTTGTGCAAATGTATTACGTCGTTGCTATAGCCCCTTACCCATCCCATATAATGCACCCTCCTCATCTTTGTATGACAATTTGACCCCTCACATGTCGAACACGGGGAGAAAAGTTTAAACAAAAAGCCAGTTTTCGTTATGATCCGGTCATCTCACACTCAGTCGTTCCCCTTGCCAACTATAGTACGGGTACTAACGCCCTAGGCGTTTGTTTATGATACTGACGCTGTCTTGATTGACTTAATTCGTGTCACCTCCGGAACGCTAAACCCGATCTCAATCCAAACCTAATACAAACGTAACTTTCACCAACAAGCTCTGCCATCGCATGCGATCGTACTTGTTTATACTGGGATTCATCCAGCATGCTACGACAAAATGACGAGACAGGTTAGATCTGTGGTTCCCAAACTTTTTCGGTGTGAGGGCCAAATTTAGAATTTCAGAGTACGGTCGGGGCCGCACGAATACTACGGCTATGAAACGGACCCAAAACAGTCATCATGGCTATTTCGGAGTAGTTTTATTGCCCTGGCGAGATTTCAAAACTGTACACTGTTTACCGCTACTTATCTGCTGGATTGGGTGTCCGTTGAGTGAAACAGCTTTTCTCGCCTAAACGCGCGAAGCGCGAGAAATTTCTTTAGTTTCATGACTGAATCGGTCATTATCATGATCGGGAATTGCATGTATTGCTATCAATTTTCATCCTGTCTCTGTTCACGTAATCTGATTTACCGGTAGAGCTGAGTGAAGTGTGTTTGAAAAGGTATAGGCCTCCTCAATAGTAATTAAACCTCTCCGGGGGTATACCCGTTGGCAGGAACGTAACAGCACTTCGTCAGGACCCCGGGCTCCCATAGGGTGATAAAATGACGGCGCATCACGTTGTTTGCTTTTGCCACGAAATAAAAGTTGTACTGTTTAGTGAGACAGCGCGACGCACGAATATTTCGATAATTCATGATACAATCGGTGAATAAGATCGGGAATTGCATGGTTGTCCTCTTTCCCCACGTAATCAGATTTACCGGTAGAGCTGCGTGAGAGGTGTCTTTGAAACTGCAGACATCTTCGGGCGGGCGGACCCCCAGGTATGACTATATCAAAAAATGTAGAATTGCCCAAACCTACTAAACCGAAAGAACACATGATTTCAGATTGGTATTTCTTCAATGGCATATAATTTTCTTTCCTGCGGGATGGTATCTGTCGTGTGAGGTTCAGATTGCCAAGACGAGAACATTCGGCGCCAGTCATTTAGGCGCCTATTTGGACAATTAAACCTATATAGATATATTTTTATATATAACGAAGGTTTTGGTATTTCAAAGTTTTTGAACAGCATAAAAGCAGACCTTTACGGCCAAGGCTTTCTCGCTGCCGATCGTTCTGACACACTTCTTGGAGTCACATGTTACATGGCCTACAACTTTATCTGTCTTGGTGCGTTGTGGTGTGGTCATGGCCAACGCTGATATGCCCATTTCTATAAATCTTGCGTTTTTTTCTTGGGGAAGAGTACCCAATAATCAAGATATGTGGCAAATTGAAATCACGCCAAGCGCGAAAAATTTTCGAAAAAGTTGCACAAATTTTTAAAAAATACTCTATAAATTATGCTAATTCACGAAATAATTTTTGGCCCCCTTCGAGCTCGGCCCCCCTCGATTGGGAGGTTTGGGGTGCGGCAGTTACGGCCCTGACTATTGGACTACGAATTATGCTGCTTTCATCCAGCTAAGCAGTATGCATCTCGGCGTATTCAACCGTGAGTCACGTGTTGCACATCTAGTTATCATAGGGTTACCATACGTCCTCTTTCAAGATGATTAGTCCTTTTTTTTTGATATTTTTAAAGTGTCCTCGGAGGACGGCCGAATGTCTTCTCTTTTGAGGATTTTGGTTACATATAGGGCCAAATTCGACTGATATACAATAAGTCAGCACTGTAGGTAGAGCTACGGCAGCTATTTCGGGAGCTGGGCCGGAAAGTTGACCTTTTTTTGTCATAAATCGATTTCCTAATATATTTTTGGGGGCGCAAGAAGGCTATCTGGGGGCCGCATGCGGCCCTCGGGGCCGAGATTGGGAATCACTGGGTTAGATGCTGCACTATCGAACCTGGCTCGCTAGCAGGAAATTTGAATTAGGTATTTTTATATTTTGTCATATGATTCATCATCACATATGTCACACCTAGGCATTATGCAGCCCGCGTGCCAAATTCAGCCCGCAACGCGATTCTGAGCGGCTCACGAAAAGTTCCTTGAAATTTAGGCCATAAAACAGGCTATATTTATTAATGTTAATGTGTACCCAAAAACTATTGTATAAACTGATCCAGAAATGCGTTTACTTTGAAGTCTATTTTATTTGTTTGAACGTACATTTTAATAATATTATGATACTAAGCGACAGTGTTGGGATGACTCGAGTCATGACTTGACTCGAGTCAGACTCGAGTCACTTTTTCGTATGACTTGACTTGACTCGAGTCACTTTGCTAAAATGACTTGACTTGACTTGACTCGGCGTATCAGAAATGTGGATTGACTCGTGACTCGGAGCAAAATTCACGAGTCAATTTCAAGTCATTAAGTAATCAGTGTCGATAAAAGTCACTGTATCTTGCATATGTTCGGATTGTTCGCGCAACGCTTGTGTAACCCGTGAGAGCGACCAATCATTCAATGATCGTGCGTTTTAATGAGCCTCCATTGTTCTCTCACAAATATATTGATCGCAAACGAAGTGATCGAAGCTTACAGCCTACTTTGTCATAAACTATAGTATAGTAAAGTAATTTAACAGCGAAATGTCTATTTCTGTTCTGTGTTCTTAACTTAACCAAACCTCTTGTTTTATTGAAATTGAATTCGGAAATAGTTTATATAGTCCTCAACCATTGGCGATGACTCGAATTGTATCATATAAATTTGCAAAAGGGTAATGTATTGCATCTTATCAATTCGTTTCTCTATTCTCTATGTAGGCTGGTAACCATAAACTGAGGCTGTGCAATTACTTACTGAGTTTATTAGTTCTACTTAATTGTGAGCGATACAGCGCCTTACTTGCGTGTATATTGAACTCTATATTCGTTCATCAGTTCAAAATCAATGACCACTCAATCTGTATTGCAGACAGCGAACAAAATACAATGACGTAATCACGCCTCATACCTCGAAAAGGCGATTTGACTTGAATTGTGACTTGACTCGTGACTTGACTTGACTTGACTCGACTTGACTCGAGTCACCTCCAAAAATCGACTGACTTGACTTGACTCGAGTCACCTTCGAAAATCGATTGACTTGACTTGACTCGAGTCAAAATGTGCGATGACTCGAAATGACTCGTGACTCGAAGGTAGTGACTTGATCCCAACACTGCTAAGCGAATGTGTAGGACAGCATATTGCAACTAACGAAGTATTATAAATTAGCATAAAAACAAAAGTGAAATGGAGTCATGTATCGACAGAGTGAAAAAGTGGGAAAAACGTATGAAGCAATCCTGCTTGGCTGGATCGGTTGGTACATTTGAATGTTAATATCATAATTTATAATTTTCCCATTACAATTCGCATGTTCTCTTTCCCACGCCTGAACAGATTTTAGTCGCGATATTGGCCTCTTCGTTGAATCATTTGTTGTTTGGTAGCACAAAACGCTGATCGCATTTCATTTTCAACACCCTGCATATCATTCAACATCCAAAGTTTTGTATTCTTATCTGGGCCCGTGATCGCCATCCGCAAGCGCTGACGTGCTGAAGCCTAGAACAGGGGTTCTCAGCCCTTTCTTGACCGTGGCATATTTTCCGGTTTAAAAATGTGCTGTGGCCCACTTGATATCCTAGTCATAATCCTGTTTAATGGGTGGTTATGAACAGCACCGATATGCCCATTTCTCTAAAATATGTGCATTTTCTCTAATTGATGATATTAAAATCTCGATCTACCGGGTTATGGAATCGCGCGAGGCTCGAAAAAAGTTCAAGTTGAATAAATATCCTCCAACAAACGACCAACGAAATAATCTTGGGCCCTTTCGAGCTCCCCTAATTGGGGGTGTGGGTGCGGCAGTTACGGCGCTGGTAGATCATAAGCTAAAAAGTAGATTATTTTCGTCCGCTGCTTCGTTGATTATTTCTGTCCGCTGCTTCGTTGATTATTTTTGTCCACTGCTTCATTCGCGTCGCGAAACACTGTGATCAGATCCCCGCACTGTGTGATTGGGACTTTAGTTCCACTATTGTGGGGAATATTATTGTCATTCCGGGACAGCATCGAACAATTCATTGGTGAATGGGGTACTACAGAGAAGTGAAGAAAGATTTTTCAATATGCATGATCATGATGCACTTTGTATGTCTTTTACCAAAACAACTGAAGTTGCGATGTCAGAATATTCAATCCAATGTTACAACCAATTTCTGTGACTCTATCATTATGTACAATGATTTCCAGGCCGGACATTTTAAACCGACTTCAAAGATTAATGCGCTCCGATAAATCCTCAATCCATTAAGATTCGTTGCGGTGGTGCAGTATACCTCCGCCGGAAGTTGCTAATAATTTGCAATGTTTATTGTTAGCTTACAATAATACGGCCGGCCGAAGGACAGTAAATCCGTACATCAATTGCTGCACTTCATTGCGAGTTCATTGCGTACCCCTTTCAACGGCATACGACATATGACCCTGCTGGAATACTTGGTCACTTCAGCATTATCTTCCAGTTATTATACGCTTGATCTTGTTTTTTAGTTGCTGTCAGCCGTAGGTTGTCATGGCCAGTAGAAAAAGCCACCGTTTCTCCCTAACGTTTTCGATTTGTACATGCTGACTTCATACGTGGCACCACGTCTAATCAGAGTCGTATGAAAAGCTTAATGTAGCCTACGTATAATTAGATAATACGAATATATTTTTAGCGGATAACATAAAAAATATAACTAAACTTACATTAATTCTGAAATTTTCTAAATAGCTCTGTCGCCCACCTCAAAATGCTCTGTAGCCCACCCTTTGAGAACCCCTGGCCTAAAACGACTTTAGACCGTGTAAAAATTCGACAGCTCAGAAATCACAATAAAAAGTACATCAGCCCGGTGGGTACAGACTTTTACATAAACGAAAACAATTTCTAAATTGGCCGTCAACCACAAACGCATCAGCAATTATAATGCACTATTGCACGTATTGGCGACTACTCACCACGCGGAGATTAAGCATGAAATCAATTTATTCGAATTTAGAGCGCAAAGATATACTGACAACAAATCTAAGCGGAAACATTGCAACGAAATCAAAAATTATTTTATTTGACCAAGAAACATATAAGTGGTCATTTCAATTAAAAAAATGTTTGCCAATGCTATGATGAATACATGACTATGGTATCCTACACATCAACGTTATTTGTACTTTCTCTTTCCAAGAGTAGGCCTAATACCGCCATGATGGTAAGTCGTTTCTAATTCATAAATGATCTCAGACATATCTTCCAAGTTCTCAGACCATTTTCGAGAAGGCCATATCCAACTGAGAAATCGCTTCATGTAGTCAATGCCAGTAAATATCTGATTACGAGGGATATCAAGTGATCTGCGTTGGTTGATTTAATTTAAACTATATATGTCATATTGTTGCGATTGGTATTTCCGAAAATTTACACCCTACGCTGCGAATATATTGTCACTTCTATGCTGTGTAGTGGTTTCCCTTAACGTATTGTAATGTTAAAATGGCAATTAAAATGTGTGGAATATCATAACAAAAGTATTGCAGAACTCAAATAATCAATTCACGAAGAATTCAAAATCATTTGGGGATGAGGCTGAATTCCCATCTTACACACTACTGGTAGTATAAAAAACACTGTGACGAATACCGAACAGCAACAAAATCCGATTATATCAAAAATAGTCATATCGAAATTTCAAATATGCTAGAAAATGTCGCTCAAGTTCTAAGTAGCACGCATGAAAAGTTGTGTGCATTTCTCGCATCGACAATTCACGTTACGGTTTTTCTGCGTATCTTTATCTCAGTGTAGCGCATACGGTTAGCCGCTGCTTTAATCCACCAAATTCCCGGCCATCCTTTTTTCATGAAGTTTCCGTTGAGATTGGCGTGCACGCACCCGTGAAACCACCAGCCTCCTTCGTGTCGTACCGCGCAATTCACGTTGGGATTAGTATCGTGGTCCGCGTCTTTGGTAGAGAATTGTAGCTTGTTGTGAGGTGAGAGGCCGTTGGTGGCATTGCCGGAGTATCCCTTTACGGTCAGCCTGTATTTGTCGGAGCTTGGTCCTACTTGAAACGTGCTGAATAGAGAGATATTGCGTGACCCCAGGCAGATATATTATACACAACCGTGAAGTGTACGGGTGCTTATAGCGTCAGTATTTATTTACAGGAATCCGCTTGGCCGTAAATTATGTCCTTGTATTTCATTTTGTGTTACAGAAACATAATATTGTATCGCAGTAAGTTTTTGGATCAATTTTGGAAAACTCCCCAGAAATATTTGATATTAGTGTTCGATATTTAAGTTCCATTTTGAGTTCCATATTCCAGGTTTCGATGACTCAAGTCACGACTCGGGTCGAGTCGTAACAATAAACATAATATTGTATCGCAGTAAGTTTTTGGATCAATTTTGGAAAACTCCCCAGAAATATTTGATATTAGTGTTCGATATTTAAGTTCCATTTTGAGTTCCATATTCCAGGTCTCGATGACTCAAGTCACGACTCGGGTCGAGTCGTAATTTTGCGTTGACTCGACTTGACTAGGGTCGTTTTCTTAAAAATAGAAAATAAATCGACTCCAGTCAATTTGTGTCTTGAATCGACTTGTACTCCGGACATTGCGCCTGACTCGAGTAAAGAATAAGACTCGACACATTCTATGTGACTTATTCAAGTCTGGTTTATAGGACCAATAATTGAAAAATAGGCCAGAAAATCTTATTCATCTGTTTGAATGAAGATGTTTGAAGTTAGAAAAATTAGTATGTTATGTATTCTAGGCCTTCGATATCATTCAAGTTTCACAGAAGTAAGTTGAACGTTACTTGAACTCGATACTGAACAGTAAACACTATGCCTGGGACTTGAACTCCAGTCTTAGCACTATGACTCGGACTCGACCCGTTGCTGCTTGACTTGGACTCGGATTTGAGTGGGTGGTAAATTGAAAATGACTCGATCTGACTTGAGTCAACAGTGTAAAAGTCAAATTGACTTGTGACTTGGAACCTTGTGACTTGGTTACATCCCTGTTCTCCTCTAAACGGTGCAACCCTATACGTTTTATTGCTTTCTGCATTACTATCGACTTATTTTGCGGCTCAGTGTCCCCCTCTGAAAATCTGTACATCAAAGTTCGGGTAGCCTACCTTTTTCGTCGGAAGAACCATTTCAACTCCCAAAGAGCCATGCTTTTCAATCAATTGTTACGTCACAATTTAAAATTCGTGACGTCATAAGGGTACAAATTCGAACTGACTAGATGGAATTCGTCGTGGGTGTCATATTTTCTCTATAAAAACTCGTAGGCTATTAATCATCCTATGTGATAGCGCAATTCATCGTAAGTTGCTCAAGATTTATGATAACTGATATTAATCTAATATAACTATAGCACTGTTTCCGAAAATGAATATTGATCGACTTTTCAATACGGCGGTAACATAAACGTTGCACTACACGCCTACATTTTACGGCGGTAATGGAAAGCTACTTATTAATTTTGACGAGGATAGCGAAACGTTGTTTGTAATTTGGACTTGTAATTGGAATGTCACTTGCAAGGCAGTTCATTCCTCAACGTATATATGGAAGACAATTTGTATTTGAAAACTAGCTTGTCATATAGGCGTCCGCATGTCTGCTATTATCTTGATCAACTAACGTATGGTGCACTCCAAGATTACGCAGAGCGCGATGCCGGCCGGGTACATCGAATTCGCGAGGGATATTGGTTGCTGAAGCTATAGCAACTTAAATTTGAGGATTTTGTAAACGGGTCCGAGCCCTTAACCCTGGAAGCACCACTGCCTTGACCTCTCAAATACGTGTTTATGCTGTCACGAGAATAATTGCTTTAACCGGTAAGAAAATTTAATGAACAAGGTACTGCAATTTCCTGAGACCTTTTGAAGCACTTGACTTTATACTGAAGTGGTCGGTGTCGGAGTCGAAACTAGGGTTTGTATTAGGGATGGTGTGAACCCCAGAAAGGTTTTGGTTCGTGTGAACGGAAACCTTTCGGAAAGGTTCTATGTAGCCGAGAACCTGAACACGAATCTATGACGTCACGTGACGTCATATTGCTAATTCCAAAGAAACATTTCTGTCAAGTGATATATGAAATTACTTGCGTCGACTCAGGCCACATTATACTACAATGCTGAAGTAAAAACTGACTTTTTAAGCATCAGCAAATCTATCAACTGGTACAATCAAGTTCTACAATAATTCCATAAAATCATTATTTTCCGTCGCATTGCCAACAATTTCGACGAGGACTAGCAAGGGAATATTAGCTTTTCGGTAATCGATAATCGTCAGATCATATTTTCGTCTGAAAAAACACACATAACATGTACAATGCGATAAGACACACGGCCATGTAATGAACAGATAGGAGGATGCCAAACGACCAGTTGCGGTTCCAGTAGCGGTCTCTTAAACTGGCATCCCCCCTCGGCCTAGTGCCCGAATTCACATTTCCTTTTTTCGACATTACTTTCTAGTCTGCGGCCCTTTCTTGCTCTTTCCATTCCTTATGAGTGCACTCTTTCATCTGGTCTATTCTGTTTGTTCTCTTGTCGCCGTAAGAACAGCGAAGCGCGGGAAGTGGAGCCCAAAATAACCTCCGACGCTCAATCGAATCCATGGCGCTTGGGCGGTAGGCGCTTACCGTTCCCGCTACGCTATATCCCCGCTAACGCATTAACGGTCCAGGTTAGACCGGACAATGTATTGTTAAGGCATCAGATTATATTGCTTTATTGATATTGATCAGAATTAAATACAGGTTTCTCTACTTGCTACAGATATTTCCGTAAAACTATGTTATATAGTATACAACACCCCTACCGGGGGATTTGTTTTTATGATACAATAAATATAATCAAGATAGATCCCGTACGCCTGCTATACTTTTTACATTAGACAACATTATTAATAATATATAAAAGCGAAGGAACATTATTTACAAATTGCAAGATTCATCATCGCGACCAATACCAAATTACCAAACCACAAATTGGAGCAATTTTCGGAATTCTACCATGCTACTGTGGAAAAGTAAATACATGGCCCGGTTGTGTAAGTGACAACATCTCTTATAAAATTGATGCGAATATAATCAAACACTGCTTCCAACTTTGAATGAAACGTATGTCTAGTTAGTGAGTAACTCAGCCGCTTTGGTCGACCAAATGTTGAAGAAAGAGTGCAAGCAGTCCATGAATACTTGACTACGTGCATATACACAAATACTATTTGACTACTCACTGAGTTTCGTGTCTGACCACCGTTTATTAGTGGTGAGAAAGTCTGTGAAACAAAACCCTAACTGCAATAATACTTACGGGAATGTTGGTATTTTCTACGTAATTTGAACAGATTGAGCACTGCTTAGTGGGTATTATAGTTTACAGCTTTATTAGCCGATACGCAGCACAGACGATAGGGCATAACAATTTGCATTACCATCAACGAAATATCACTGGAGAGAGTTGTCCATACCAAGTTCGTTGCTTTGCCCAATGTCAGATTCTTTAGTGCATTTTTTTGCCAATTGTCCATATTTTGTCATCTCAAAGAATTTGCAAGAAGAAGGGATATATAGATTAGATGGTCATGATGAGGCGAAGCTTGTGATTTAAAAGGTAGGTTACATAAGCCATATATATTCAAAATGCAGACAATGGTACCAAATCTCTTGCGTTTACCTGTACTTAGCAATCAAACGAACTTCAGAAGTCGTGATCATGTCAATCTTCAGCTCCATTTCTCCGTTCTTAGTTCTTTGATGCATTTTCTCAAGTCCTGTGGTCAAAGGAGATTGTCAAAAAAATTGTCTATTGTGGGCAGCATTGTTGGTATACTGTACGAAACGTGAACGAAAGTAAAATGAGCTTTGATGAAGCCCGAAATCCGAATCTAAGTTCACATTATTCGAACGGTCACTTTCCAGATACAGGAAAAGACTAATGACCACCGACATACCAAACGTACGTTCATACGACGAAATTAATTTCAGCCCAAATGCTGTATTGCATAGATGTCAAACTCAACTTGGATCGCAGGCCGTTTTAACGCATTTTTATCACTTGCGGGCCGAACCACTCGAATGATTCCGGGAGCCTTTCGATTCAGACATTGCACAGCAGTGCGAACGCAAATATTTGAAATACGATCTTAGTGTAAAGTTGATATTCTCCATGTAACTTACATACAGCGATTTCCGATTGGCGTCTTCGCCTGAGTGACAGGCTCTTTTTTCGGTATGCATTTTACCGAAAACTTTTAACTGAATGTGCAATATTGTGCATACTTGGAATTTTGTGTCAATGTCACCGACATGTTTTAATGGGGACTAGGGATGGTGCGAGCCCCTGAACAATTCTGGTTCTTGTGAACGAACCATTACAAAAGGTTTGCTGTGAACACGAACGTGAACCCGAACCTCTGACGTCATATTTCTAATTTCCAACACAATTGCACGCGTATTGATAGTAAATATATACACAGACGGACCAGCTGAATATTTTATTCAAACTTTTCTAACATGGCAAATAATTTTTTTAATTGGCAAAATTCGTTTTAATCTTGTGTTAAATTTCATTCTATGCTGCCACCGCCATGCGGATATTGACCTGAAGTTGAAATTTAAACGATTTTACCCAATGATGATAAAATACCTAAAAAATATGTAATTTCTATGAAAAGTCCACAGTGTAGAGCAGGGGTGGGCAATTATTTTTCCCCGCGGGACAAATAAAAAGAAGAAAATACGTTGGCGGGCCGAGTCAAAAATTTATCGATATTCTGCGGCGTATTAATCATATTTTTTATATGACAGCAGGGAATTATACTATTAATACATTCTGATCAGTGGGTGTATTGCTATGGGGCCATGAGAACGTGACGGTTGATAAACCAAATATAGAGTATTTGTTCACCGCCAGAAGTCAAAACAATCGTAAACATGACACATTTAAACCTACTTTTAACCCTCCGACAAGTTTTTCTATTGAGGCATTAAATGCATTTTGGATTCTACTAAGGTTGACTTGGCCTCCCGGGCAGTGTGCAGCTTGATGAAATAGCCTTGTGTTGATGGATGATGTTCGATTTCTTGTCATGATACCCACTTAAATTATAGTTTATAACGACCTGCTCGTCACAAAGTTATAGGACGAATTCAGCTCTGACTCTATGCAGTAAACAAATACTTAGTGATCCGAATCTGCTTGGAATTTCAGCCGTTGGCCCTCATCTTTATTTTTTTGACATGCTCACATTGCCCATGAGCCCTGATTGACTTGTTTTACGAATTAGGAATTTGGAAATTTATCATATAACAATTTGGAGTATATAGCGTGTAGATATGGCAATAGCCACTAGGAAGGTTTTGAACTAAACTATATGTAACTTTATGTAAACAACGACTTCTTGTGACTTCAATAGCTACGGCACACTTAGCAACATTGGCTTTATTTTGAATCTTGATTACTCATATGACGTACGTATTCTACGTAATGGCGGAAATATGTAAACAGGTTTCATAATGAACGGACGTCTGGTTCAGTTTATATAGACTGTGATTTGAGTCCTCGGATTAACATTCAATAGAAATTTTCATGTTCCATGATCGCGGGGCGCTCAGAATAGAGTCGCGGGCCGCACTTTGCCTATAAGTCTGCTGTAGA
This sequence comes from Botryllus schlosseri, assembly GCF_051294905.1. Taxonomy (NCBI): domain Eukaryota; kingdom Metazoa; phylum Chordata; class Ascidiacea; order Stolidobranchia; family Styelidae; genus Botryllus; species Botryllus schlosseri. The sequence continues at coordinate 12,174,530 of NC_137238.1, read as the reverse complement.
ACATATCAAGGTTCGTTTGCAAACGCGAACCTCCGAATTTCTGACGTTCGGACACCGAACATGTACGGGAACCTCACGTTGGCACGAGCCCTAGTGACTATAGAGCAGACCTGGACAAAGGGCGGCTCGCAGGCCAAATGTGGCCCGTGGAGCCATTTTTAGCATCCGCGCAAGTTTCTTGGAATTAATAACAGAAAACCTACTTTTGAATATGTTTGCGTGAAATAAAACCATAGGCTGTATAATCTGAACCTGAACGGATATTGGTCTACTTTGAAGCCCGCTCATTGTTCATTAATATGCCGCGATTACGCCACCTACGTTCCTCGCATGCGTAATTCAGATTCAAGATAAAGCCAATGTAGCAAAGTATGCCGTAACGATTAAAGTCACAAGAAGTAACTCTTTCCGTATAGTTTAAATCAAACGGTATGAAGCACTAAACATTTTTTTAATGGAGTCAGTGACAAACCCGGCATTTTAGTTTGAGCCGAGCAGGTCACCGTGTTTGAAGAGTATAATTTAAGTCTGTCGTATGACAAAACCACGATGAGAGACACTCGGTCAAGGGAGGGCGAATTTCAAAAGACCTGCAAGCTTCGCTCAACTAAAAGGTGATTTCGCGAAGCCGCACACTGTTCGAAAGGCAGCGATCCAGACAATAAGCTTTGTAGTATCCCAAATACCTTTTAATGTCTTAATATAGAAACGGGGATGTTTAAAGAGAGTTCAAAATATATCATGTTTAACATTGTGCCGAATTGTGACGGAAAGTAAATACGTTAATAATTTTGGTAATTAACCGTCATTTTGTCATTATCTTATATCAACGCATCCGCTGACCAGGATCTATTTACAATTATAATTACCTTCTTTCAATTTATAAATAAAATTGACACGCTGGAGAATATAGCTAAACATTTTGACTCACAACGCATTTCCAACTGAAAATCTCAACTTTTGTTAGAAATGTGCTAGATAACACAAATATTTTTCTTTTTCTCAAAATTGCTTTGCAGTTCAGACAAAATTGTCTGACAGGCCAGGTGTGACATATGGGGCGTATGCTTTATGCTTTATGAAGTGTTGGGATAAAATCACTACATTCGAGTCAAGAGTCATCTCGAGTCATTGCATATTGTGACTCGAGTCAAGTCAGTCGATTTGCCAAGGGGAATCGAGTCAAGTCAAGTCAATCGTTTTTTTTAGGTGACTTGAGTCAAGTCAAGATACGAGTCAAGTCAAAATTGAATTTTCAAAGAACGGGTGGTGATTCAAAGTCATGAAATTTTGCTATTTGTGGGAAAAACAGATTAATAGACGATTAATCTTGAATCAAACTACGAATATAAAGGTAGATATACATGCAAAAATGCGTTGTGTCGCTCACGCACACCTAGAACTGCTAATAAAATACCTTTGCGTAACTGTATAGCTGCCTGCCACAGTCTGGTGTTATCAGTCAAACTAGAGGATCGAATAAAAACCCAAGAAGCCTCGAGAAGTTGATACAAATTGATACGGTACAATACACTACACATCTACACATCCACAAGAATATAAACGCATAAACTATATTCCTTCGACTCAAGCTATACAATAGCGTTGGTAAATGGGGGCACTGCGCAATGTAAGCACCGAGACCTCTAAGAAACAGAGGTACGTTACAATTAGAATATTTTACTTCTACTACGACAACGTAAGCTGTGATCATGTCGTTTGCGGTCAATTTATTTGTCATGCAGCAATGTGTGAAGGTCCAGTGAGACGTACAATCAGTGAATGACTCGTTGCTCTCACCAGTGACACCGGCGTATCGCAAGAAATCGTAACATACATAGCCTACCATACGGTGATTGAATCGATACTGTGCTCTTGGTGACTTGAAATTGACTCGTACGTTTTGCTCCGAGTCACGAGTCAATTCACATTTTTTGAAGGGCTGAGTCAAGTCAAGTCAAGTAATTTTTGAAAAGTGACTCGAGTCAAGTCAAGGCATACGAAAAAGTTGACTCGAGTCATCCCAATACTTACTTTATGCGATATTTTCCTTCGATTGCCACATTCAGCAGTTCAGGTATGTTACAATAGGTATTTGCGAAGTCAAATCCAGCTACAAATCGTCATACCGAGCCAAAAATCTCCAGCGGGATCTCCGAATCCTTTGACGTAGTCGTCCCAATTTCATGAGAAATCTTCGTCTCCACGAATTCTTCGCTGACAAACCTTCAAACGAAGTTAAGCAATCGTTAAATTTATGAATTGTCAGATATTTCGACCCTTTAATTGTGAATGGGCCTTTCCATCTAGACGTCAATCATCACGTTGATCGTAAAGCGTCACGGCAAAAATGCTCAGAGATAGACCAAAGTGAAAAAATCGATAAAGTGTTTGATAAATGACAGTCGAGTGATCAAGATTGAACACTGATTCTTCGACCATTAATATATTATTATAATGGCAGTAAGCCCAGATCGATGTTGGAATGATAGGCCGCGATTTTTCGTTTCGATATCCTACTATATCTACATTGTATCGCATTGTGTTTGTGTGTCTTGAGCGGATGAAAATGTTTGAGCGTCCGATTATATTATTGTGGTTCAACGGAAACTTTCACAGTTTCAAAACCACTCACAATCCATTCTTTTTCGTCGTTTGCTTTAAGTTGAACTTCCCGCAGTATCTTCGGCATTCTTGCCGGACCCTTCAGGAAAAGTATGCTAAAGTAACAATTAGCGAGGCGCAAAACTACTGGTACCGACTCCACATTCCCCCTTCGAGATCCATTTACCGTCGACAAATCGTCTTACGCAAAATGACGCTGAAGAAAAAGATGCGTCATTCCGGTTTAAAGTCGACCACAAATCATACGTACCAGAAGAGCTGGAGTAGATAACGGATCCAAGCATGAAGATGGTCCAAATCTCAGTGTAGCTCAAAGTAGTCGGCATTGCTACGCCAGTAGAAGTAGAAGTAAGAATTTAATGTCGTAAATGCTACTTATTTAGAAGTAGAATGTGCACACGCCAAGGCATTAAAGGCGGAGTTTTTGAAAGTACATCTTTAGTTACCGCGACACGAAACTATTACCATCGGTTTCCTGTGTGTCGAGGTAGCATAGTAGTATGATTCACAGCTACAACACCAATGGGCTGGAGTCCGACCGAGGGCGTCTCCGGAATTCCTACCTACTTGCTGGCGGTTTACCTAGGCTCCTTCTATCCATGTCATCCGAGCAACTGCTGTCTTAAAAAGCAAATTTGTGACCCGTGCTACACGTCATCAGACATAGAATCAAAGTATAGAAAATCGGCACATGGTGTGATGATGTCCATTTTAGTTGATCAATACTACAATCAACAACAGCAACCGTTAGTTGCCACCACGATTTCTCTCGTTCAAGTGATGTAGACCAATGCCAAATCAACCTTCTATGTTAAAAAATCCAAAGAGTGATGACATTTTTGGTGGCTTCAGCAGGCATGAATTAAGTCTCACCGACGACGTCATTCCCGAAGGATAATAATCGGGCTTTGCAGTTGCTTTTATAAGGTATTTCAACATTGCCCGTTCACATAGCCCCTCAAACTAGTTCGCGGACACCAGTTTAAGACACCCTGCAATAATTGGATTCTCAAGCATTAGCATTATCACAAAATATAAATAATTCTCAGGAAATGAGCATTGCTATAGCCAATGTTCACGTGATATCCAAAATTCAGCCCACTGCAATCCTGGCTTGCAACTGAGAAAGCTCGAAACTGACAGCACTTTGGTAGCACTTGTCGTGTGAAAAGTAGATAGCAGATAGTGTTATCTATAGATTTGGCGTCATACAGAAATACAGCATTTGAAGCAAATCAAAGCATTTTGATTGAAGCAACTAACCTTCGCTCGTCATTTAAATCGATACGGTTAAATCGATACACTGTCGTCGCTATACGTAGTGGTTCCGGTAATTTTTCTAACGGAAGCTCACTAACGACTTCCATAAATTGCTGGTTGATTCACATTGCGATATAGCATTGGTGGGTAGACTGCAGTTCATTGAGCCACATTCGGCTCTTTGAGCCTTTGATTGCGGCAAATGAGCAAGGTGTGCTTCGACATTCTAGTACTGCGTAAACGTATTTCTTGTTGTTGAAGCTGGCGTAACATTATCCCCGAGCGCAATTCCGAATTGCGATATCGCTTGAGCTGCTACAAGTCTGCCCATACAAACCCGATTTTATTTGCAACGCTTCGGCAATGATGTCACATGAAGAGACTTCACCATATAAATGTGTCCAATGACGTTGATTATCCGTTCGAATACGTATGTATATTGCGTAATTGGCTGGAAAAGCTAGTCACATGTCACTTACTGACTCACATTGAAAAATAGCACAGAACGAATTTTAATGTCTTTAAGTTGATTTTCGACTCAGGTTGGATTTTTGTGCTTGTGCCCAGCACAGATTTTCTGTGCGCGAAGACTGTGTCAGAAGTGTACATTTACGGACACACGCTTACAATATATATTTCTTGTGTATATGTTAAATTAGTATAATACCTCCACATATGACTTGCATTATTTAGTGTATGTGTGTAAGTAATCAGAGGTCTAACAGTTAACTCATGCATGCTCCATTTCCTTGTTTACAACACGATACGTTACCAGAGTTACCCTCAAATCGTGTGAAATGCTTGATATTATACCCAAACTTTCAACCAACGGTCCACATATCATTAAGAATAGCATGCGGAGCTTCTGACACCCAACATAGACTGTTGACATTATGTACACTTTTCGGGTTGAATCAATGTGTATAATAACTTCACTGAATCAATCTAGATCAGTGGTTCTCAACCTTTTTTTAGACACGCCCCCTTTATGATAGTGAATAATTTCGTGCCCCCTCATCATCATATCACAAAATCCAACCGGGACGACCCGGGATGCTAGCGACCCCAACAGATTGTTCGGTGGCATGGAAGGTTATGACTATTGATATGAGAATTAAAAAATATGACATTCGGTCCATATATAGAGCGCGCCCCTTCAGATGCTTTCACGTGTGCCCCTCAGGTTGAGAACCACTGTTCTATACCGTTCTCGGTATTGGTATAGAACCGTAAATGCCTATAATGCAAGTCGTAACGCTTCTATTTACTTACGCGTAACTTCGTAGAAGCGAGAAGACATGCATTATCGGCTTTTACGATGTACTCAACCCTAATGAATTGATATCTTGGTAAATTTGGGTTACCGGTCTTATCGAACGCCTTGAATCCACATTGTCTTCGTCATTATCGGCTAGACGTAGTTTTGAAATGACATTGCTGTCGTTATAATACATTCATTACATGTGATTTATTCCTGGTATATGTGCATAAATGGGCGAATATTGTATCAATTCAGCTATCCGTATCCGGCCCGCCAAGTACTTAATTTTCCTACATCCGGCCCGCCGACTGGAGAAGTTGCCCGCCCCTGTAGTAGAAACTACGATATCTAAATAATACGTGCTACCATCGCGCACTATTATCTTTGACGAAATATTCAAGTGAACAGGTTTTCGCGCTGGGAGCGATTTCCAGCTCTTAGTTCTTGCTCTGTGTATAATCTGAATCTCGTATGTCGTAATTCTCTCATCAGTCATAACCTTCCATATGCCATCAAACGATGCGCGGGAATTGGAAAAATTCTGGTGGTTCTTTTCAACATGTTTTTGATATGACGATAAGGGGCGGGAAATTTTTTACTGTCCTCAATGGGGCGTGTCTAATAAAGTATGAGAGTCACTGATCTAGGAAATGACTTTTTTGCTGCAGGTATTCTACCAAAGGCGCAAGGTCCAAAGATCAACGAATCCTGGGAGTGGGATAAGGACGACGATTGCATTTTATATTACGGGTTATTGTATGACAAGGACGGAAATCGAATTCGTGATCAAGAGACTATCTTGCCTCGTCAAACAACTTGTTTTAATACTACCAGGTTCTGACCTGCCGTGGGCATCGGAGCGGAGTCGGAGTGTATTTGGAGCGGAGTTTTGCCGATTTTGTGACAGTCGGAGCGGATTCGGAGTTTACCACATGTATTTTTTCGGAGAATTTCGGAGTATTGTAACTTTTCTCTCCGATATCTTTGGATAGCTCTAACCAGAATACACTCTTGATTATGATTACAAACCAAAAAGCAGACAGTTGACACCTTGTAAAGTTGTAATATGACGGGTAACATGCAAAAATGATTGCTAAGTGCATAAAAACCAGCTATCTGCACTGCAATTGGGGACTGGAGTCTGGAAAGTAGACAATACTATGAGGCCAACCCTATTATCACATTAATTTAGCAAAACACATTACCAAGTGTACCATGTTTGCCACTGTTTCGGATACTTGACGAGATTCATCGGAGTATCTCGGAGTCTGGGATGGAACTCTTCGGAGTCGGAGGGAGTTTTCCTCAGACACTAAAGTTGTCGGAGGGATTCAGAGTTTCGAAAAGCACTATCCGCTCATCACTTTATTTAAAACAACGAAAAAGCATGGTTTCGTCGGTATCTACGGGGCGCACGGACTCGAGGATGTGAAGCTAGTAATAGATCTTTCGAGGATGACTAATGCGAATAGCGAAAGCAAGAATAATAGTAGGAGGCACATCCATTTCGGATTCTCATGTGACGGGGAGGAGGATTTTGAAGATTGTACGAGGATTGCGGTGAAAAGATTTTTTCCAGGAAAAGATGAGTAAGAAACCGGAAGAACCAAAAGAATACATGATCTGATTGAGTTAGCGATATTGGCGGGCGTGCAATATACCACAGAATACCTCGCTGCCTCAGAAGTTACGGCGGGAAGGGACATCTGGATAGCAATGGAGGGCTGCTCTCTCGGCACGCTAGATGTGTTCTTTGACAAAGGGGAAAAGTTTCGCATTGATCATGAGAACATTAAACTTTGTTTCAAGCATAATCTTCTAGGTTTTAACGATATGCACAGTATGTCCATCATACACGAAAACCAAACACTCGACAATATGCTCGTGTAGCGTGATGGGAAACGTTTGAAGATTGCGGAATATGATGAAATGGAAATAAAAATGACTGCCAAAACGTTTTAAAAATGCTTAAAAGGGGATTCGAAAGCTGATATGGAAGAAGATGAAAAACCCTCAAGTTTGGATTTCGGCGATGATTTCAAATCGATGTCGGATGTGGATTCCATGAAACATTATGGAGCCTTACCGAAATCCTGGATACATAGACTTAAGATCCTAGCGTGTGAATGTTTAACGGCAGACTGCGACGCGTACTTGGGTGTATACCTTATCACGCAAATGGACATGGACAAGCCAGAAACAGCAGATATACTGAAACACCCATTCTTTTGGGATGAGCACAAAGCGATGTCTTTCATCACTCGAATGGATGGCTACTTGTATAGAGTTCGGATGGTGGAAGGAATATAATTACGGGAAAATTTCAATACAGGTAATACGTCTAAGAGGCCTGAAACGAATGAGAGGAAGGCCGCAGAAGAATCTGGGGTGAAATCCGATGGCACTAGAAATGCACCGGATACTCGTTTCGACGGCTCGAATGAATGTTTTGAAAACAATATTACATAGGTTCAGGAAGTCTCGTAAAGAAATATATCCAGATCTGTCTTGGGTGAAAACTCTGAAAGGATTTTTGACGCGTCATAATTCACGACGAATGAGGCCGACTGCTCTTACCGAATGTTAAAGGATATTGATGAAAAAGAAGGCCAGGAGGAATATACTTCGTCAGATATGAAGACATTTTTACGATGTATCAGAAACATACATTGCGACTACATGGAACCTGATGTGAAATTGTTTGACTCGCATTGCGATCTCTTGAAGTTATTCAACGGTGTTTACTCGTGGACGACGTATGCTTGTTGCACCGGCTTTATGGCATGAACGCGAAAACGCTCATCTGTCGCGAGACCTTCGTCAATTCTTCGTGACGCCGGAATTTCTGGACTTATTGGGGCAATGATGATAAAGTCACCATTCAGGACACTTTCGAGGATAATGATAATGACACTTGAAACAGTTGGACCATGTATATTGTATACCTGTATGCTTATATCAGAGGTGACGGGAATCTTAAACGATAATGGATATCTCTTTATTCCGTTCATTCCGAGGGTTGCATTTAAGACGAACGTTGTTTTAAAACACTTTGTCTAAAACACAGGCCTTTAAAAAAATTGTTTTTTTTTTCAAGTTGTAAAATTATGCCATAATTGTGAAAATACTTGCCAAAAACATGTTGTATGTGCCTACGGGCAATTACAACCCGATATAGCCGATGTAATATGGATATGGGATTGTTGGAACCCTCAAAATAGTCGGTTCAACATTAATAGAACAGATATTTCGTCAAAGGAGCTATATTCACCTTATATTTTCAATTGTTGATGTCAATCCACTATGACGTCACGGTTGAATAGTCGTCACTTCATGGCTTAAAAAAATGTTTTAAATTAGGTTCTTGTTTTAAACATGTTAAAATTTGATCTTTGTCTTAAATGCAACCCTATTGATACCGCAGTTGATTGAAAGTAGAAAGACAGCAATGTCGAAACGAATGGAATGTTCTGAAATTTGCTGTGGGTTACTCATCATCAAACACCAAGGTGGTTTTGTTTCAAAACAGAATTGGCATGAGTTTCTTTCAGTGATGCGGGTTGATAGTACGCGAATACCATGCAGTGTAAAGGTGTCGATGAACAAAATTGACAGTTAGCGCTGACAGGGACATTCAAAGCATCAATTTAAATAAACATTTTCGTTTCTCTGAGCCCACAAATCCGATATCATGTAGTAGGCCATGTAGCCAAGGGATGATAATGCACTTATGCAATAGCGAATTCTTATATCGCACTTTACGGTATGTGGACGAGGTAGAGTGTGTAGTGTGTATATATTTATATGTTTTTGTCCATTATTATATGTTGAATATATTGTTGATATAAAATAAAAAATGGAGTTTATCTATAATAAATGTAAACGTATTATAGTTGTAAGTGATCGATGAAAGAACTAAAGCTCTTAGGTTCGTAGTATCCTGAATTTACGGCCAATCCGTGTGTCGACCGGTGCAGCGATTACGAAGTAGGTTTTTAATATAGGCTATAGCAGTGGTTCTCAGCCAGTGTGCCGCGGCACACTAATGTGCCATTCACGTCTTGCAAGTGTGCCGCGAGCGATTTCTTCGAAATTATGCGCAAAATAATTCTAGTCTATGGAAAGCGATCAATAATCTAAATCAGTGGTTCTTAACCCTGCCTCCAGCCCCCCCCCCCCTAAGGGCGCTGGCGATTTTGAAAGGGGCGGAAACGCTCAGGGGGAGATAAATGTTGATGGAAACCTAGTACGTTTCAAAATTTTCCACGCGTTCCGCGCGATTTCACGTAATTGAATGTTTGCCCCCCAAAAAATTCGCATCATTTATAAAATACATATTGGCAATTTAGCGCTGGCCATTACGGCTCCACGACACATCGCGACTTTTGAAGTTTCGGCCAACATGCGACTTCGCAAAGTGTGTTACCATATCGAATCTTGGCCGAAAAATTACCGCCGAAACTATCAATATATATATAAACCCTTAAAATGATATCCTCAAATTTAATTAGTAGTATACAAACATGTAATCGAATCACAACACTGAGGATATGGCACCCTGCGTATACAGGCGAAACTACAGAATGCCATCCACGGTCTTCTTGAAATGGCGGGGGTTCCATTATAATGGCTCGACGTCCTGTACAATGCCAAAGGAGTGAACAACATTATCATTCGGTAGCAGATAGCCGTGAATTACTAGCCTGCCAATTACGTATTGTATCTTTTGACACGGATTGATTTTCTTACTCTCAACGCAGCTTAGTGCCATGTTTCTAACAACCTGCATTCGTTGCTGCTGTCCGGTTATTATTATTATTACACACAGGTATTAACAGTGACGCTTATCGCCGTTTAGCCTTGTGCGTCACGACACAGATATTTGTACAGAACAGTTTCATTGACTGGCGGTTCAGTATCTTCAGCTTCATGCAACTTTCTCATTGGACGACTTTCATTCACGCGCACTCACACATATTCCTCTTTCACTTGCATGCGTACTTCTTCGGGTATCTGCTGCCGACTTTATGAGAGCGTGGCTTACTCTGTTTCTGGGCTTTCTGGGCCTCAACGCACTGTTAGTACAGTGGGATCGGCGACGAGGAGCCCAGATAACCTCCGACACACAGAAATATGGTGGAGCCGAGACTCGTACCAAGAACCATTGGTGTCGCTTAGAACACTGCGCCACTCGCTTCCCCCTGCGGCTCGGTATATCGAAATCTATTGACCCTGTGTGCTGAACAGTTGAAGATTGAAATTATAACACTGCAAAATTACCTACACCTCATAGCCCACAAGGCTGCAATGAACTTTTGGTTCCTTGTTGACACGGTAAAATGCAGTGGTGTATGTGCAGCAGCCATGAAGGTTACAAGCTTGTTTGGTTCCACTTATCGTTGTGAATCAGCCGTTTCTGACATGCACGTCACCAAAAACAAACACGGAATACGCCTCACTGATGCACATCTGGAAGAATCACTCACAGTTGCAGTGTGAAGTAACAAGTTGCATATCGGAGTACAGTGCACCAGTGGATAGCATGCAATGCCAGGATTCCCAAGTAATAATATATAAACAGATGACATGATTTCTAGTCCAAAGTGTGACATGATTTATTTAAAAAATTGAATTGACTGTTGTTGCATAATTTATAAAAACATGGTGCGAAGTATTTCATGGTTCCTTAAAGAGGTTTGTGGCTAGCGAGTTCAATTAGGATGTTCTTATTTTACAAGAGTGTCTTAGAACTCTTCCCACAATGTGATTGCCGCCCAGTGCTATAAATATCAATGTGGAAATTCAGTCTGGTAGGCGTAAACGGCGGGAGTGAACGGTTGCCGCCGCTTCAATCAGTACCCAAGAAGTCGCTCTTGGCTGCAAAAAGGTTGGTGACCCCTGACCTAGATACTCAAATAACGTGGCAATAATTCAATCAGTTTTACGCCAACCACCTATTGTAACTTTGAAATAATCAGTTGAAATATATTAATATTCACTTATTTTAAAACACAATTGTTTATTGTACGATTTTTTCCTGTAAGCAATTTAGTGCAGTTTCTCGAAAGGTTCCAGCAATGATCTGCCATAATATGTCCATCTCATTTGCCCTAATATCTTTCTATTGCTTTGAGGTCTTGGTGAAAACCAGAGGTGGTCAAAGTAGTCACTGTCGCTAGTCAAGTAGAAGTAGAAGTAACGCCATAAATTCTACTCAAGTAGAAGTAGGAGTGGCGGTTGACAAGTAAGTAATAAGTAGGTATTCTAAGCCTATTTTAGCCTAAAAAACTGGAAACTGTCAAGTAGAAGTAGAAGTTGTCTAAAATCATAACTACTTAATAAGTAGTGCGAGCAGGCAAAATCTACTTCAAGTACTTCAAAAAGTAGAAGTACTTCGTTACTGACCACCTCTGGTGAAACCTCTCCACTTGCTAATCAACAAGATCATCGGCAAATATATATCAAGATGACTGAACAGGAAGTGAACTTTCATATTCATGTTTGTTCCAAGTATTCCATATGCAGATACGAGTTTTCGGACCAGCTGTTTGTAGTTTGAACTTATAGACTACGTCTGCATCTGTCAGCCAAATGGATAATAGAATATGAAATCTCAGAAAGTTGAAACAATTTGATATTACGCAATACACGATCCACTTACACGTCTATACGAAACAATTTAAGCCTGGGCTAATTCAAATGTATTGTATACTATACGATACACTGCTGGGGTCGCCAACTCAAAATGGGTCGTGGGCCACTTTTCAAATTTGAGGCCGCGGGCCGCGGGCCGCATGACTTCAATATCGAGATAAAAATAGGCAACGCCGTTTAACAAGCACGTTTTGATCAATCTACGTCAGTACAACGCTGTGTACTCTAACATGGGCGACGGGCAGAGTTACCACAAAAGAAATAATATTTTATTGAAAAAATACAGTTACAACAAATAATATTATGATCATCAATTTCATTAAATTTTGAACTATGAGTGGCGCGCGATTCCTGACAACACTATGCAAGAACTAAAACAGGGGCGGCCGACCTTTTTGCTACTGACGGCCGCATTCCAGTGCTTAATCGTAATGAATTAACTGAAAGCCAAATACCCACGTTAAACTGTCCATATCCATTGTCGGTACACTCCGGGCTAATCTATTCACTCACAACGGCTTACTATGTGCACCGAAATCGTGAGTAGCCATGTCATGAACATCCACGGTGATACGTTCCGTAAACGCGCGAAGCGCGAAAAATTTTTCAAATTTTTTAGTGAATTTCGTCATTAATATTAGTATAGTTTCACATATTACTATCAAATATGTATATCTTTTCCCACCCCATTTGTTCAGATTCACTGGTATAGATTAAACGCAGGGGCTGTCTTCGAAAATTTAGGGAAGTTATTATTGCTGTGCTGCATCTTTGGGTGGACCAATTGTTATTAGTCCCGTTTGCATTGCCTATTCCACTCAAGTGCCTCAACCCAGCTCAAGACCCGGATTTTCCCTGCCACTGTCGAGCAGGTTCTTCTCTACGGAATAGAAGCACTCACGCTGACAGAAAAGATGGCTGAAACACTCAACGCCAACTACGATGCACTCCTCCACTACGCATTCGGCATTCCCCACCCGGAGCACATATCCACCAATGCTCTGCGCAAACTCACAAAAACGGTCCCATGCCGTTTGTTGGCTGCTGAACTACGCTTCCGCCTAATCGGTCATCTAGTGCGGCATCAAGACGATCAACCAGCCGCCGCCATCATCAACCACATTCCGACGGAGCCATGGCGCAAAGGTGGTTGGAATAGAACCACATGGCGCTCGACAATAGAGACCGAGCTCGGGCAACGCGGGCTGTCGCTCGAAGACGCACACGACCGCCCACGCTGGAGGCGCTTGACAGGGGCCCAAAACTGATTATCTTCATGTTTCTTTGTTTCCTGTTTTCTTTTGCCCTTTTATTTAATTGAAAGTCGATATATATATTGCTGAAGGCTTTTATTTCTTGACCTCTCATCAGGATTGTCGGTATACTGGAAATATATTCGATTCGCTCAAACGTAGGCCTACCAGAAACAAATTTCCTTCATGATGAGGTGAACACGATTATAAATTGGTATTTCGTTATGGAGCGCATAATTTTCCTCGTCTGTTCGCATCTGTACTGTTGAACTCAGATTACAAAGGACACTACCATATTAAAATCGAAATCAACTCGCATTGAACCGCGCGTAACGCGAAGAAATCTTGAAGAATGATTTGAAGCCTCTCAATAATTAGGGAGTCAATTCGTAAACTCAATTTGCGTATTGATGGGCGCCGACACATCATAGTTAATTAAGTATTGACGGCCGCATAATTTGTCTGCTACTGCCACAAATTGACCATCCTGGACTAAGGAATCTAAAATAGGGTTAGCTAGACACAGGACTTGCTGGGAAACTATTTCATCGTAAACCATGGTCTTTTTACCAACAGAAGTCGTTTTTCAAGCGTATGGTCTTGGCAGTGACGTGTCATTGCACGTCACGGCAATATGCCCATTCAAATCAGCAAATTCTTCCTCCGAAGCGGTATCAGATAGTGAGGAATAGCGGTAGTGGGGACTGGCGAATGGCTTACCTTGAACCACCACAACAATATGTTTAAACTGAAATCATTTTCAGCATTTCAAAATGCTTACCAAGCTTTCTTCTGAAATTTCCTGAAATCAGATCGCGGGCCGCAAAACATGACTTTACGGGCCGCATGCGGCCCGCGGGTCGCGTGTTGGTGACCCCTGCTATACAGTGTATGGTATACACCAGGAGTAAGCAACGCTGTGCCCGCGGGCCCCAGGTAGCCCGTGAGGACCAGATGAGAGCCCGCGAGCCTGTTCTAAATATACATCGAATTGCAGCATTTACCAATATTCGTTAGATTATTACCAGTGAGATTTTAAATATACAGATTGATTGATTTTGCTATTCTTGATTAATCACATTAGTTGTGAGTTCAATACCCGGCCGGGTCAGACCATAGACCTGATTAGTAACTCTGGTGTATATTGCGTTCCCTCTTGGCGCTCTAAATTACCTTGATAGCATGGAGGGGTGGTACCAGACTTGGAAAGCGTTTCACAGGGCTATATTTGCACCGTCCTTCTCCAGCGGCATATACCGAAGCACATCATGCACTTATTGTATGCAAATGAACAGATCGTGTGTATGTGTATCGTGAGTCGGTGTATTTGCCGCACAAATATCAAGAACAAAATATGCTATACCAGTTTCATCACTTTCCATAAATCCACAAGTTTAATTCTGTTTTAGTGATAGTTTCCAGCTAAAAGTATTAGACAACGAACGCTTTCATTTCTTCGTTATCACTAGGCCTTAGTTTCCATCTTAGGGTATAGTCTTATCTTTTTTCACTTATGAATAATCATGTTAGTATTTTCTGCCACTAATTTGAGTAGGTTATGGGTACTAAACAGTGAGGGGTGGTAACAGACTTGGAAAGCCTTACAGGGCTATATTTGTACCTTCTTTCTCCACCTGCACAGGCCTTAGCACAGGAGCGGGCAACATACCGCCCACGGGCCGGATCCGGCCCGCGACGGGATTTCAAGCGGCCCGCAGTCACATTCCGGTCTTACTTTATAATGTGACCCGCGGGTCTACATACATTTGTGAGCAAACATCTATGACAACGGTTTTCAACCGGGGGTCTGCGAAGCATTTTCAGGGGATCCCCGAAGCCTCAAAATAGTTGGTAAGCTACCCAGTAAACACAGTACAGACCAAAGATGTAGAAAGCCGAGCCCGATATAGTAGATATTAGATCTCGGCAGGTCGTAGAAAGGGGGATTTTGTGTCGACTCAATTCAATGTCTTTTCCATGTCCTTCAATAATGTAAATATTATACAGATGCTACAGCCTTTAAACATGGTGAGTAGAATGTAGATCCTACATTAAAAGAATATCCTGATATAATAACCTGTTTTCTACCACTGGGCATAACCTGATCACGGCTGCGTACACACACACACACCACATTATCTACTACATATTAATCACATTTGCGGTAATTTAATTCAAAACGAATTGGCAAGTAAATAATGCTGGTGTAAAAAATGAAACGAACGAAATTACTTGTAGGGCCAAGTAGCAATGAATGAAACTATGAGAACAGTCAGCAATCAGAAGGTTTCATCGTCTGATGATGATAATCCCTCTGGCGTTTTCTTTTCAACACCCTGTAGAAATAAAATGAAAATGACGATTATTAGCTAAGACATTCGTACTGCGAAAATGGCAGAGGTAGCGAGTAACGAATGACTCCTACATTTTTTTCACCCATACTTACTAAAATAGATTTGATTCTGGACTATTTCCACTCAAGTTTTCAAGTTTTTATTATTATATTTTTTATTATTATATGACTAGAGAACTGACTTCAATCGCCACTTCTACTTGATTATCAAGATCAACGATGACTACTTCAGCAATCTTTGAAAACAGCCACTAACACAAAAAGAATTCTTGACTAAAATTTCTTCACATTCTGTCAAAAATGATCAATTCAACAATCCAAATGAATCAGTTATTTGGCAGCTAGTTGGAGAGATATATACTCAAGTCTAGAAAGTGGAAGGATACTCTGCCTGGAAAGCTAACAATATTGTGTACAGAGAACAAAACTATGAGTGGCGGCACTGGTATAGACATTAACAAATTATTAGAATTGACAGCAAGATAACCAGCAAGACATTAAAATGAGAATTAGTGCAGTTTCTTAGGCTGTAGTGATACTCAGCCAGTAATTGACCTAGCAGAGAGCAAAACGTTGTAAAAAAAGCGAGTGAAACCTCCGACAAACGATACGATAAAACATTAGAATCGACAGTCTTACTAGAAGCAGAATAACAATCATGAGGGGTTAGAGAACAGAAGCCCGGGAAGTGACCATCAGAAATTACTGCATACTGGCCGAACAAATCCATGACCACTAACAAATGGTCTTTTAATAGTCAATATTGATACCAAATGACACCACCCCTATTTCACCGCAACATTTAGCAAATACAGCGGTGGAGTCAACCTTATAAAGCGCTAACCAACGCCCATTAGTTTTCCCACCTACTACTTCGCGCTTCGCGGATGGAAATACGCATTAAAGCGAATGGACGCGACTTGTCACACTCTTGCTATTTCTGCTCCCTTTTTCTCTTCCTTCCTCTTGAGGAGAGAAACAGTCGGCCGCGTTTACGGATCGTGAATTCCCGGCTTAAGGGTGATTCTTCCTCCAATGGTCAGCACCTTGAAAATTGAGAACAATGTTGTTGCAAAATGCATGACAATTTGAAAGTTATATCATTATGATTATTCCAGTTATGGCCGTGAATCGTTACAAGTGCGGTAACCATAAGAATTATTACTATACTTCAACTACAAATACAATATATTGTATAAAATAATTACTAATTCTTTTACGTTGATCGAGTCCCAAATTTGAGATATATGTCAAAGAATTTGCTAAATTTTTTTGTATAATTTGACAGATTCCGAAATCTTCTCAAAGTGCACCTTTCAAAAATTTGATATCAAGACTCCCAACATTTTACAATTCGAGGTTGGAACGCTTAACCAATACAAGCGAACAGTTTGTACCGCAATTGACAGTTATGTAGAGAACGCTGCGAGACATGTGAGTAGGCCTACCCTAAAACGTTTCTCTGACATGGACATTAGGGCTCTTAAAAAATGACTTTTTTTTCTCAAATCGTTCTTGCTACTTGATAAAATTGTTAGGTTACCTAATTCAAGCCTACACACCAAATTTGGTTCAATTCCAACCAGTAGCCGCATTGCTACAGGAAAAGAAAGTTTCTATTTATTATATAAAAATAAATAGAAAAAATTTGAAAATTTTTTGTTCACCCCATGAAAGTGTTAGGTTATGTATAGAAACGATGTTCATCAAATTTGGTTCGATTCAAACAAGTGGAAGCGGAGTTATTGCCATCGAAAAATTCGGATTTTAATAAAATAGTATTTACGGTGGCACCACTATAATAAATAATTAAAGAATTGTGTCACGCTGTCATACTGTTTTACGCAACCGTTGTTATGCACTGCATTGTTGCTGTGTTCTGGCTCCATTGATGTTATTTCTAAATTCGACATTAATGCGTCATAATTCTCCATCTGGTTTTGAATTCAACTATGTTTTGCTTCCTAGGTGCCGGTAGCTCTTTAATAGGCACGCGAAAAGTTCTTCGGGTTTCAATAACGTTTATCATGAAGGTACTTTTGAAAGCAGTATTAAAATTTTGTACCACCAACCAGTTATTTAATTACTATTTATCTTCAAAGTAAATGCTTGAATTCCGATACCTAAGTGTTGGAGGTTTACCTAGGCTCCTCCTCGCCACCACATCC
This sequence comes from Botryllus schlosseri, assembly GCF_051294905.1. Classification (NCBI taxonomy): domain Eukaryota; kingdom Metazoa; phylum Chordata; class Ascidiacea; order Stolidobranchia; family Styelidae; genus Botryllus; species Botryllus schlosseri. The sequence continues at coordinate 12,156,956 of NC_137238.1, read as the reverse complement.
GCGTCAGCGGTGTCTTACAAAAGCCTAGAGGTGGGCCGTGCTATAAGTCGGCAGTTACGGAAAATAAAAAAGAATATCGGCCTGGTGTAAATGACCATAGTAGTCGACAAACACCATGAATACCACAAACCAACCAACCAAAGTAAATGCTCATTGCATGGAGCAGGGTTGTAAGACTCGAGTCAGGATTTTCTGTTGACTCGACTTGACTCAGGTCATCTTCTCAAAGTACTGAAATGACTCGACTCATTGCGCATGACTTGAGACTCAGACGGCCAAGACCGACATTTCATTATTATTTCAAAGAATAGTACAGCAAATCGCTATTGGGATTTCGTCTATTGATACTGGTATTGGAAAATGCGGCCAGAAACTGCTAAAAGTAAGGAAAATTCGTATATTATAAATGCGACCCACTCGATATCACAAAAAATATATGAAAAGTTGGTTTAACAAGACTTAAATTGGAAACTGAGCAGCTAACACAATGACTCTGGCTCGAGTCATAATACCATAACTCGGACTCGGCCCTCTGCTCGCTGACTTGGACTCGGACTTGACTCGGTGGTGAATTGAAAATGACTCGAGTCAAAACTATAAAAGTGAGATTGACTTGCGACTCGGAGCCTTGTGACTTGGTTACAACCCTGGCATGAAGCCTCAATAGTTACAAGAGTGGGATGACTAGACAAAGAACACAGTGACATTTGCAGCATATCATGAATGTCTCTTACTATATGTGATCTTGTTCAAATGGAGGTTGATGAAAGCGTATTTCCCATTCTTTCCGACTCTGCTATAATTTCACCAGACTGGCAACCTTCTTCATGATGCTTTTTGCTGACTGACCAATATTGTCGCCGCCAACGGTACGAGTGCAAATGTCTGATATGTCAATATAGGAACAGAATTAGTTGACTGTTCATGACCGTCCACGTTCAGAGTTGCATCTCAAAGATGCTAAAATAAGCCTAAATATAATCCAAGCAATATGATCGTCCACTTTGGCTGACTGAATTTCTAAAAACAAATAAACATAACACCTTGATAGCTTCCACATCTTACGTTTATATATACCGTCTGCTATCGGCAAGCATTTGAAAATAACAAAACAGATTCAACATACCACATCTCTTGCAAAGGCTTTTGCTTTCATTCAATATGTCATCAAACTTCTTTAAATCCTCCTTTGTGGTGAGTGGCTTCGTTTTATCATATACAATCTATGGCGGAATAAAAGTTTCGGATATGTTCTAAAACGAACACAATTTTCCACACAATAGTCAATTGCCACACGAAATGCCAAATGCTACGGTCCCATTTTACAAGGTATGGCGAGGTAACGTAGTGGTACCTGCCATTATAGCTAAACACCAATGAATTGCGGGTTCGAGCCTGACACGTCGACTCCATAATTCCTACCGAAGTGTTGGCCGTTTATCTAGGCTCCTCGTCACCATCTGATCCGCATAGCCATGTCTTAAAAAGCCTAGGAGTGGGCCGTGCTATAAGTGGGCAGATGGTTGCCGATGAACTCGGCACTTGGTGAATTCGGCCCTCGGGAAATTTTGTAATGAAGTGTATTAACAGCTATTATTATGAATTATTGAACTAATAATAGTATTATCAAGTGATTCGTCAATCTTGTAAGCAGGTCAGGGCATCCGTAGATCACGCAGTCACGGCGTGATTAGATCACGGATTGCGTAGCCGCGGGAAATAACGCAGCGCTCATATACCGACCACGCGCGGTCTGCTTGGAATCGATGGCGTGAGTGACGGGCCTGTGTCGTGTAAGTTTTGAGAAGATGGATCTTGGCGTTGTATGTGAGATCGAAAATGTGGAAGATCAAGCGGCGCTTCTTCGTTTATCGATCACGACAAGCCAGTGTTCCTCATCAACAAATGTTTCGCATGATCACGTCAAAATAAATTATTTTTTGCCTTTGGAGAGACGATTCCACTCTGGGGTTAGGGTGTCTCGATAACAGGGTTGAAGCAGAGTGTACTCAAAGGTGGTGTGGACACAGAAAGAAATTCTCTCGTTCACGCTTCACTTGGGTAGTCAAGATTGTTATTTTCGATCTGTTTTCAGTACTGACTCAGTGCAAAAGTCGGTATTGGTATATGTCGATTTCGACGATGTTTCATATTGATATGGGTGACAAGTTTTCGTATGGTATATCTGGATGATGTGATCTAATACTGTACCAAATTTCAAGGTCTTCACTTCATGATTAGGGCAGTAATTGCGTTACCGAAGTCAAGTATGCTATTGTCGATCCGTCTGAAACAGTGATTTGACGCAAACGTAGGTATCGGTATGCGTTGATTTTGACGATGTTTTATACCGAGATGGGTCACAAGATTTGGTATGGTATATCCTGACGATATCATGGAACACTGTACCAAGTTTCAAGTTTCTCACTCATGATTAGGGTGGTAATTGCCTTATTCGAATCGACTAAGTATAAGTGTGCGCGGCCTACGCATTGCCGATTTTACGCAAAACTGGCTATTGATAGGTTTTGATTTTGAAGGTATTCTATACGTAGTTGGCAGACAAGATTTCGTATGGTATATCTTTATTCTATATTATATCAGCTAATATGTACCAAGATTAAACTCTTTCACTCATTGATTAGGGTAGTAATTGCTTTACCGATTTCGACGATGAGAGTCAGACTGAAACTATAGGCTACCGCATAACAGATTTTACGCAAAAGTCGCTATTGATATGTGTTAATTTTGACGGTGTTCTATACGTATTTGGAGACAAGATTTCGTATGGTTTACCTTCATAATGTCAGCTAACGTTGTACCAAGTTTCAAGGCTATCACGCATTAGGGTATAGGGTAGTAATTGTCTTATCCGAATCGACTATGTATAGAGGTGTGCGCTAAACTAAAACTAGGCTCCAACATAGCAGATTTTACGCAAAAGTCGCTATTGATGTGTGTTGATTTTGACAGTGTTCTATACGGAGTTGGGAAACAAGATTTCGCGTGGTATATCTTGATTATATCAGCTAACGTGTCAATTTTCAAGGCTGCCATTCAATGATTAGGGCAGTAATTTCGTTAGCGATGAGTGCACCCCAATCCTTGAGTTACAACCCTAAAACTTGAATCAGTGTTGGATGACATCATGAAGATATACCATGCGGACAAATGGACACCGGCCAGTGCCGGCTTTTGCGTAAATTCTGTTATGCGGTAGGCTAGATTCGAGAGGACAGACGCTGCAGCTGCAGGTCTCTACATAAGCGGTCGACTTCGATAACGAAATTACTGCCCTAATCATGAAGTGAGGACCTTGAAACTTGGTACAGTATTAGATCACATCATCCAGATATACCATACGAAAACTTGTCACCCATATCAATATGAAACATCGTCAAAATCGACATATACCAATACCGACTTTTGCACTGAGTCAGTACTGAAAACGGATCGAAAATAACAATCTTGACTACCCAAGTGAAGCGTGAACGAGAGAATTTCTTTCTGTGTCCACACCACCTTTGAGTACACTCTGGTTGAAGGATCCCAAGATTAAGAGATCTACCGCGAGCCACGACACGTTTAAATTTCCTTTTTGATACTGTTCATTCATATTAAATGCATTTCTAATGCGAAGGTGTTCTAGTGCCAATTCCTCCAAGGGCAGAGTTCACCAAGTGAAGAGCGTCGCGTTATTTCCCGCGATTACGCAATCTGTGATCTACGCATGCCCTGACCCCCGTACAACATTGACAACCACTCAAAGTGCCAAGTTCACCGACAAACATTCTAGTAACCAATCATGGCGACCGGTACCGCTACCAGATCTACCACGGCCGAATTCACCAAGTGCCGAGTTTGTGCGGCCGAATTCACTAAGTGCCGAGTTCACTGGTAATCGGGCAGATACGGAATGATAATAATAAGAACCGGCCTGGCGTAAATTGACCAGTGTAGTCGAACCACCACCATGAACACCACAAACAAACAAACAAACATCTAACATGGAAAAAAAATTACCTTTACAGCCTTTGACAAACACAGTTACCATTGAAATCAGCAATTTAGGTCTTATTCGAAAGCAGAATAACAACTGTTTTAGCGGACATATCAAATCAAATGTTGGAAAGTTCATGTAAATTAGCCCAAAATATTATCTTACTGTGACCATATTCTATCAATATGTTTGTTAATTCGGATAATAACGAGGCAGTTTCGCTTCATTACTGGTAAAACTACAGAGCTCACATCAACAGAACGGCAGCGTGAGATTAAATATCCTAGTGTGTAGACTCATTTTAATTGCTAAATTGTCAATAGCCTACGGATACAAACATTTTCCTGATTGGAGATGTTTTGTTGGAGATTGTGGATAAAAAGTGGAATGAGTAAGGTCAATCACGGTGACTTCGAAATGTTTACAAAAATCCATTTTCTCCTGTGATATATACAACCATTTCCATAATAATTTCAAGATAAGCTGCTAGATAGAAATGACCGGGCTTGACGTCATATGTTCATTGAAAAAATTGTTTGTCAATGTTGGTGCCACATTTGTTGCGATCATACCCAAATGTGTCGTCGGAAGCGTTACGCGTTATTATTACATTCGCCACCACCTAATTTGTGGAAATGGATTTTCGGCACTCGGTAATATCCTATCGAAGGCGCGGATTTTCAAGACAAGACTACGTAGTTCAAGAAATGCAATTGCAGAATTCGCATTGAATTAATAAAAGTCAGCTCAATTTCTACGTGCATAATATGATTATTTTCAAGAAAAGTCATTTGTTGCTGTTTATCACAAAGCCTACAGTTATCATTTGCGCAAGACAGATGACGATTTCACGATAATTATGCTAAAGTTGAACTAAAACTTTGTGGGGCTCCGCGACGGTTCAAAAGAGAGAGAGAGAGAGAGAGAGAGAGAATCATTATTCGTATACATTACATATCAACATTACACTACAAAGATGTAACAGTGAAATGCGACATGCAAGGTAGACGGGAGGCTCGATATGACAAAGTCTTCAGAGCCGAGCCACCCAGGACAGGAGCAAAAGGGGTCCGCGAAGACAAAAAGGTTGAGAACCACTGATCTATGACGATGCACATAAACAAGACAAATCTGCGGTCCACTGTAACTGGTGTTCAAGTGCAGTCTTTACTAATGGTTTCTGTTCTTAGTTCGACATGGACCCAGACTTCAAAGATCTTGTTGAAAACTTTTGATCGACCGCATATGTCTCATTGACTTCAACAGCTATTGAAGTTCATCACGTTAATGAATTCATTGAATACTGTTTCTGTTCTCTGTGCTATGAAGTTAATGTTTGGATTTAATACGATTAATCCTTGAATAGATGGATAAATCTGCGATTAATGTGTTGATTGGGGAATCCGGCACGCCAAGTACTTCATTTTCTCATATCCGGCCCGCCGACTGGAGAAGTTGCCCGCCCCTGCCTTAGCACATCATGTACTCATGGTATGCATATGCATGGGTCGGTGTATGTGCCGCACAAAATCAAGGACACAAATGTGCTACGTCCTACAAACGCGGGATTTTTTACTTTGACTTTCGACGACTTGAATGTTAATTGTTTTCCAGCGTAAATGTTTATTTTGCAAATATAATAGGGATTAGAATTGGCATTAGCATTGGGAGTTTAAAAATGTCCATACCAGTTTCATGACTTTCCATATATCCTAAAGTGTTATGCTGTTTCAGTGATAGTTACCAGCTAAAAGTATTAGACAACGAACGCGTACATTTCTACATTGTCACTAGGCCTTTGTTTTCTTTTTACAGCAGTGGTTCCCAACCTGTGGTAAGCGTACCAATAATGGTACGCGAAGGTCTTCCAGGTGGTACGCGAGTACATTCTGTTATTCTTTTCGACAGAAGGGAGTTATTAGTTCAGGTGGGGTTGATTTTGAGTTTTTTGTAGCATCGCCTCCTCGTATTCTCACCCTATTCCCGAGCTGGTAATTTTCCCTTCTACGTGGAGTGCGAGCAAGTATTTCCATCGCTGATGACTATCAAGTCGAAGAAACGAAACCGGCTTGTTGCGCCCATGCATGACTTTCGATGCGCTGTGAGCAAAGGTATGCCACGCGTCGACCAGTTAGTGCAGGGGCGGCCAACATGTGGCCCGCGAGAAGATTCTCAAAATTTGTTATAGCATCAAATAATAAATTACTCAGGTCATTAACTGGAACTTCCAAGACCAACCAAAAACTTCATTAGCCTGACATCGAAATTTTGGTTGTTGATGACTCAAATACCAGTTCAGAAGCATTGGCGTAGCCAGGGGCCACCAACATTTTCCGCAGATCTCTCTATATGATTATAAAGTAGAATATTTCGTGGTAGATTTATTTGAATTGATATTTTTCTTGGCACTTAGCGCGATTCATTGTCACTCAATTTCTTGCTTTTTCTAGCCCTTCCTGAATATAAAAATGCCCCCAATCTACTTAATTGACTATATTTTCAATTATGAGAGAACGTGTCGTCCAACTTCCGACTTCGCGTCTGCACTCGCAGAAATGATGATGATGATGAAGATGATCGGCGATGAAACTTCGGCGCAAAATGATAGACACATGTTCACCGAAATCGTCGATATAAATATGTCCGAATATTCCTGTGTTTGTCAAGTTCGATCAGTTATACAGAGGTGACCCGCAATATACGCAAGTGACAGTAGTATTGGCCGAATTCATTCACTATCTTTGAAAAATTTTCCCGCTTCTGGCGGTTACTTCATGAGTGCACTATACACACTGACTTTTTGCGACATAATTGTTATCGATTTTGATTCGTAGTAATATAAGTATTGTTTTCATCATTACCTATAATCCGGTTCGCTCCTATCGGGTGGCTTAAAAAATGTCATCAACATTCAAGTGGCCCGCGCAATGGTTCTCAAATCTCATTTGGCCCTTTGGTCGAAAATGTTGGCCGCCCCTGAGCTAGTGAAAAATAAAAAAATGCAGCCATCGCAATAAATAAATTGACTTTTGTTGTTTCATAATAATTCATTATGTTGTTCTTTTTGTGACTGGTAGTGAAAAAACAATTCCAACCATCCCATCAGCCCTGACTGATAATGCATATTTTAATAGAATTTGTTATTACACCTTGCATTGATCAAATACGTTCCTATGACGTGATAAACGATGGAAAAATGTTTGACCGTCTTCGGCGCGTGTAACTTGTAGGTGTTACGCGAGCACTGCATAAAACCTTGAACTGATACGTGGTTGGGAAAAGGTTGGGAACCACTGTTTTAGAGTATAGTTTTATCTCTTTTCACTTATGAATAATCTTGTTAGTATTTTCTACCAGCAATTTTAGTATCTTAGGGGAGATAAACAGTTCCTCATAACCGATGAGAAGAAATAGGCCTACGACCGTAAAATTTTCAGAGATTGCCAAGCAGTAATATTTGAGAAGGTGCTAAAAAGAACAATGATGCAAGTTCATAAAAAAATAGTTCGGCCTACAATCAAATATATTTTACTGGGGTGTTGAAACACCACAGACTACTAAAGTAGGGTTAAGATATATTTATTTGTGACATAACGACGGAGGCTCAGTAAAACCATGCCGTTTTCTTCCATCTGTTGTACTGCTTTCCAGGGACTTGTCAGGAATTTTACTGTTCAAACTGCGACCGGGAGGAAATTAAAAAATATGCCTAAATGTCCGGAATGTTGAAGGCTTGAAGTAGGCCAATAAATTTTTCGTAAATCAACATCAACAATATTATTTTTAAGCAAATGCATGTTACTTGAAATTGGTCTTCGCGCCGCGCGTGAATTAATGTCACATATATATTGAATTTAATATAGGGTCCACCACCCTAAAAAAAGAAATAAAAAATGAATAAAAGTAACCCTCCTTTACTAAAATAAGTTTGACTGTAATCGCAATTATAACATGACGATATATTCTTAGAGACGGTTGAGGTCGTTTGGATGCTTTAGTCAAGGCCATTTGTTCTAAACCTGGGGATCATGAAAATGTTGAACGTAATCAGCTTCCAAATTAGGCCAAGAGTGAGTCTGGTGCTGACTCTTTCAGTAATCAGTTTATAAAATTCTGAGCTGGGCTACGAAACATTTTCAAATTAGTAATGGACTCACGACTATATTAGGTTGGGGGTTTTGGGAGCCACCGGATATGCAATCTACTGGTGTAGACTGTCATTTCAGCTCATAAATAGTCTCATCCGTGTGACATGAACATGACTTAACAATGTGCCATAGCTCTCCCTGCATTTTTGAAGTCATCATCCACCAGTTATGGCTAACTCTTAACACTTCGGCGGAGAGAGGATCAACAATATTTAGTAATATATGTAAGAAGAACCAATATTATTGACGGAATTCATTCACAAAATTTTACAACCAGATACATATAGAAACAAAAGAAATATAGTAAGCCCCAGAAGTTTCATCGATTACCCCATGGTCATGCCATGATCAGTGTTTTGGGCGGGAGTGGCTGAAAAAAATGTTGTTTCGGTCCTGGTTACGGCTGGGCACAATGATTCGAGTACTCGAATCTGAATCGAGCATTAATCTTAATGATTCGAGTCGAGTAGTAAAATACGATTTTTTCGAGTACTGAAATTATACGCTCCTCGCCACTGAAAGCTAATTTAATCACGAGAATTGTAGTTCCGCTACTAATTTTCCATGTTGAAGCCTTGAAACCTTGATTGGCCGTATCGTAGCATACGGAAGCTTCGGGAATAAATATGAATGTATTATTCACATGCGTTATCATACGAAACATGTAGTACAAAGCTGCGAACGTTACTGGAAATTTCCGTAGTCATGATCATCCCACGAAATTGTCAGCAAGTGCAATAAAATCGGTATGGTCGAAAAAATACTGAAGTATCTTAAATTTGATGGATAACAGGCATTATATTCTTTCTGGACGCATAAAAGGTCCATATTTGAACTTTGACATATTACATTATGTTATGACGTCATAATGAGTGATACTCGATTACTCAACTCGACTCGAAGCATATTACGTGATTCAGAATCGAATCACTCAGGTACTCGATTTTGCCCAGCCCTTGTTACAACGCACAACCCGTATATGCAGTGACCTAGCATTATATAGCAGGGTTGTCAAACACATGACCAGCGGGCCAGCTCCGGCCCATAACGAAATCTGTTGCAGACCAAATGACAATACAATACAGCTATCACAAAAGCTCACAACTCAGGACCTATTTTCCACTGCTGTATATTTGGGTTACCATATTTTGCGGTTGGGGCGGGAGGAAACTTTTCACAGGCTCCAAAACCTACTGAATCGGAATAGAAAGCCATACTTATAAAGCCAATTTGATTGGGTTGACATAAAATGTCATTTTTCGGATTTGACTTCCACAATATAACGTATTCGTGGTATTTTTGGGCATTTAGGCTAAATAGGAGAACAAATCGTGTCAAAGAAGGACATTTGGCCGATGGGATAGCCTTCAGGAATACCGGACCACGAACTTACATATCGATCTCGCCTTCCACCACATGCCACCTCATTTTGTTGCTCACCTTTTATATCCTCTTCTATACCTTTCATTCAGTGTGCATGACTCTTGTCTACTTTGCCTGGGCCAAGTTGGGTGTCTGATTTCAAAGACTACTCCAAGTCGTTTCGACATCCTCATGTCTTTTCATGCTATTGCAGTTTTGTGGTGTTTCGAAATGATGAAAATATTAGTAAAGTGATACTCATACTGGGAGTCTAGGGATGGTGTGAGCCTCTACAAGGTTCAGGTTCGTGTGAACGCGAACCTTTTTGAAAGGTTCTGTGTGAACGCGGTCGTGAAGCCCATGACGTTACGTGACGTCATATTGCTAATTGCAACCCTACATTTCAGTGAAGTGATAGCCTATATAGTCCTGTAGAATTTTCGGTCAACCTAGAAAAAAAAATCTTATAAAGACGTATTATATACCGTTGGAAAGATAATTTTATCAGCATTTCAATGATGGGTTTTGTCATTTTTTTTACCTTGGGGAAAAAAGTTATGACCAAAACCGTGCCAGGCGATAAAGCACTATTTTGCCTGACATTAAAATACAATTATAAGCTAAAACACGATACCTTCGTAACAGAATACAACACCATAACTTGGAATATCACTCTCAGTAAAGCAAACTAACAATCGAACAGCAAAAAAATGAAACATAACTTTATTAAGATGTAATTGTCATAAGTTAAGGGGGCAAAAGTTGACCGAGACGGAGATAAAACTGGTTTACGAATTTCGAAAAAAATTAGCGTCAAAAATTTTAATGATTGATTTAGGCTAATTTATGGTTGCTGAATCCGATTCTGTGCTAATAATGTCTCCGTCACGTCAGATTTTTTCCGTATTAAATTTTCTCATTTTCATAAATTAATCAAATTTCAGCTTTCGTTAGTGGCCTCACCGTTAGCATACAATAGCAACAGATCAAATATTGTTATTGAAATCATCTATCATGAAACCTGGGTTGTAGTAGCCTAATACATAATGAGTGAGTTTTTCGGTGAACTTGAATAAAGTGATTCTCTATCATCGTCCAATCAGAAGCTCTTTTCGACCCGTACATTTACGCTGGTCAACAAATACTAAATACCATACTTGAACAAAGGCAGGAAGGTTTTTAAATGGTATCGAGTCTTTTTGTTTGTGTTTTGCGATATTAAACGCCAGTTCTATATACAAAAATCTTTACATTTTTGGTAGTTTCTGATTTGTCGTAATAATTTTACTATGAACTTGAGCAGTGGTTCTCAACCTTTTTGTATTCGCGGACCCCTTTTGGACCCCCGAAGTTGTAGTTCAAATTTAGCTCAAATATCGTACAATCGTCGCTAGTGACAAACAGCAACAAAATTACTTTTCTTGAAAATAGCAGCATAATATTTATGTAGTAATTGGGTTGACTTTTATTCTTTCAAAACTAATTATTCAACTGCATTTTTTGAAATACGTGGCCGTGTCTTTAAAATCTGCGCCTTCGATTTCATATCAACGAGTGCTGAAAATCCATTTAAACAAAGAAAGGTGGTGGTGAATGTAATAATAAGGCATAACGCTTCCGACGACACATTTGGGTATGATCGCAACAATGATGACACCAAAATTGACAAACAATTTTTTTATTGAACACATAACGTCAAGCATGTTAATTCATATCTAGCAGCTCATCTTGAAGTTATTAAGGAAATGGTTATGTAGGCCTATATCACAGGAGAGAACGGATTTTTGCTAACATTTCGAAGTCTCCGTGATTGACTTTACGTATCAAACCATTTATTTTTTACACAATGCCCAGCAAAACACCTCTATACAGCCAAATATTTGTATCAGTGGGCTATTGGCAATTTAGCAACTAAAATGAGTCCACACAGCAGGATATTCAATCTCAGACTGCTATCCTATTGATGTGAGGTCTACTGCAATGAAGCAAAACTGCCTCGGGATTTTCCTAATTTGAAAAATATAAATTAGGTTATCAACTATTTTGTAAATTCGCTTCGCTTCGTGGACCCCCTGAAAATGCTTCACGGACCTCCGGGGGTCCGTTGAGAACCACTGAACTATAGTGTGTAGATGTGATTGGCGTTGCTACTCAAGTAGCACAAGTAACTCCCTCTATTTTCTACTCGATGAACACAATACCCATTGATAGAATATTCGAAAATATGTTCAGTTACCGCGTTTTAGGGGCTGTTAAGGCTTCTACAGTTATGAAATCATATGCAGTCAACATCGTCGCGGAACAGAGCTTTGTTTGGAATACATTCGTGTTAAAATTAATAACTGGGTGCAGTACCAAATTCAATGTGGGCAGATATCTCCATGACATTTCCAGTTGATTTACCAGTCACACAAAGCACTAAAACAAAACCCAATGCAATTAATTTCCCGTATTGCCAATCACAGATGGGAATTCGGATTGCGTACATCTGGTTCGAAGCGCATGGTATGAACCCTTCCCCGATGGCTGTTATAACAACCTTGATTTGACCCCGGATATACCACATGCAATTAATATATATATATATATGCGATTGAAGCGCAAAATATTTCCAATAGTAAAATCTCAACCAGAAAACAGCGACCGGACTTTGACCTCTTACCAGGACCGTTACTGCCGCGTCCCAAATCGTCCAATTGGGGGTCCCGAAACTATGTCGGTGAATGAACATAATTTATTTATACATCACTCATCGACAGTTTATGCAACTCTTTTCATTTTGTTCGAGCTCGGCGCGATTTCATGTTGCCAAATTTTTGATTATGAGTACCTTTCCCCCACGAAAAAAGCAGGATTTCTAAAAAATAAAAATAGGCATTTTGGCGTCGACCATTACCACGCCGCGATGCTTGAATACAAATGAATTATTTGCCAATATGGTACTCTGAAAAGTGTGCCAATAGATCGCCTACGAGAAAACCTTAGCCGAAAAGGATTGCCCTTATGTCGACCGGGAACTTCGAAATAAATATAAGCCTATTTAATTGTCCATAGCTGCCTAGATTGCTCCTGTCTAATTATTCTATCGTGGCAATCTGAACCCCACAGGTCAAATAACATTTCTCAGAGAAAAATTATTTGCCAGTGAAGAAATACGAATTTTCGATAAAGCCTCCACAAACGTTTCTTTGATCTCGCATGGTTTCTCAATAAATTACGGCATGATGTGTGGATGTACGTCTTATGGCCATTTTCTTAATTTTTCTGAAACGTTGTGATCAGCGTTTCACAATTCAGTTTCAAAGCAAGACCAATTATAGTGTTCAAAGTAGGGTTGCATTTAAAGCAAACGGTGTTTTGAAACACTTTTTTAAAACATATTTCAAACGAAAGCCTTATTAAAAAACAAAATTGTATTGTTTTCAAGTTATAAAATTATGCCATAATTGTGTAAATACTTTCCAAAAACATGTTGTATGATCACACGGACAATTACCACCCAATGTAGCCGACGTATATCGTTATGGGATGGTTGGAACCCTAAAAAATAGTCGGCTCAACAGTTGTAGTACAGATATTTTGTGAAAGGGGCTATATTTACCCTATATTTTCAATGGTCAATTTCAATCCATTATGACGTCACAATTGAATATTCGTGATGTCATGACTTGTAAACAACGAAAAACATGTTTTAAATTAGGTCCCTCCTTTAAAGATGTTTGTTTTAAATTGAATTTTGTTTTAAATGCAAATCTAGTCTAAAGGGTGTGTGGTACTATCACTCTCGCAGAAATAAGCTCCAACATGACACAGTGAATCTCCAGTGCGATAGCCTTTTCTACACTTAACACAAACTGCTGTTTCTTTTGTGACTAAGCACTATCTAAAAAAACAAGCAAGGTAAATGAAACAGACCATAGTAAGTAAACAATAACATAATGAAGTTATAACGGACAACAACAGCTCTACTTGCGCCCCCCCCCCCCAATCCCCCTGTCTTGCTCACTCTTTCTCCCTGAAACAGATATATAATTCTATTTAATTTTCATATATTCCTTTTGCATCTATATCCTGCTTTTCTGTTGAAAATTCATTAGTTTCTAGCAGTTTGTTCATATTTTTGTAATAATTTTTCCCTAATTTCAATTTTTATCCCTTGGCACGTTTTTGCTCATAACTTTTTTTCCCCAAGGTAAAAAAGTGACAAAACCCATCATTGAAAAGCTGGTAAAATTATCTTTCCAGCAGTATATAATACGTCTTTATAAGAATTTTTTCTAGGTTAAGCCATTTTTAGACCAAATTCTACAGGACTAATATTAATGTACAGTGGTAAACGATACCTAGCGACGGCTCGGTCCTCATAATGCGACAATATAAGTAGCCTACAAATTGATAATTTATTACGGAAAATTAAAAAAAAAATTCCAAATTTTTCTGCCAACTCCATGAAATTGTTGAGCTGTTTTCAAGACGTTGTAAAACAAATTTGAGTCAATTCCGACCAGTAGAAGCGGACTTATGTGAGTTTTTCGTTGATAAATCGCTGATTATCCATCGATCAAGGATAATCCGAGGATTATCATCGAAAAACTCACATAACTCCGCTTCTAATGTTCGGAATTGACTCAAATTTGTTTTGCAACGTCTTTGAAGACAGCTCAACAATTTCATGGGGGGTTGGCAGAAAAATTTGGAATTTTATTTTTTCAATTTTCCATAATAAATTAAAAAATTTAATTGGATCTGCGGAGGCCTCTACTGGTTGGAATCGAGTGAAATTTGGTGTGCAAGGTTTTCTACTGCAACCTGACGATTTAAGAGGTGACCGGCTAGAATCGCGAAAAAAAAGTTATTTTTGAACAGCGCTATATGCTGAGTTGCAGGTATCTTTATAGACTGTAGAGACAGCAGTAGCGTAATGAGGAGAACGCCAATAGAATGGAATATGTGACCAGTGACCACCGATCGAGAGCACGACTCACAAGAACTGCATGTCGACCGACTATATCAAGTATTCCTGTAGATCTGTGGCTTGACTCTATCCCTGACCAAGTTCATGCCGCTCGGCGCAATGAAAACAAAATCAAATCCTAAAATGCAGTAGGCCTTATCGACACATGTGATAAGTAAGACACGCATTGTGGGCTTGCCCCACTTGTAAATATTTAGAAATACGATGGTGACAATGAGCATGAACCTAATATAGATTGCCTTTAGACCAAACTCGACTACAGTGTGGTGCTTGTGTGAGTGTTGCGATCCTGCTGAAGAAGTGAATATATATGAGTGAAGAAGTAGGATCAGCATAGTTTGACAGGTACAATTTTATTCAGATATAATATATGAAAACAAACGAAACGACGAAAACAAAATTCATCCTTTATTGTATTTTAGCTTGATTGCAACGAAAATATAATCCCTCCAATATTATATTTGAGCTTGATCGTAGCTGGAACACACTTTACATCAAGGCGCGGGCAGTGATGGCTGTTAAAATGACAGCAAGCATTCCGCTGACAAAGGAAGAAGCAGCTCCGTTGGAAGTAGATGCTCCGTTGCATGCATCTGAAACAATTGTGTAGAGAAGGCTACTAAAGTATGCGGGAATAGTAAAATTGACACATCGTGAAACCGAATGAAGTCATAACGCCAAAGTAGAAAAAACGCCTGCAGGAGCATTTGCGCCTGGCCTAAGTAATAACGCATTGGCAGAGCGTCTGACTCTGACATGTTGATCTGCAGATCATTGGCTCTAAAACCGGCATCGTCGTACCGAAAACAAGCTCATCAAACTGGTATCCACGGCATCCACACTACGCGATCGACAGTCCGGGATTGCTCCTAGTTTAACTTGAAGGAGCTGACTCGACAACCCTTCGGTTTCTTGGCATATCCGTGGCGATGGTGCGGAGATATACTGTGATATACAATAATACAATCTTTGTCACTTTTGGTCTACCTCTACGCCATTCATCGCTGCCGTCACAATTGAGATTATGTTTGTTAACTTTATCCTGTCAAGCAGTTATTGATGCGCGTACTCGACAGGCTTCTTCTTTGGGAATAGAAGCTCATGTGAATTTCTATTGCAAATTATGAGAGACAGATAGAAATATACACAGATAGTGTCGACATGAAGCGACACTGACACTATAACTTAATTACGATAAGATCGATCGTAAAATTAACTAATACCTGTAGAACAGAGGCACGTTTCGGTCAGTACATTTAGTCGCTGACAACCGTCGCTAGAGGTAAAATCTGCGGAGCACGACTTTGTGACAATGCCTGAAAGTTACAGATTTTTATTAACATAACACTTCTATGCATTCACCAGATTTATTTAAAAACAGTTTATAAGGATAAGTGTTGTAGAACAGTGAGTTCATGTACATTGTATAGTCGCCACTTCTTACCGCCTGCTGTTATCTTGGCGCATTTGGTATAGGAGCTTGGGCATTGAGTCAACTGGTAGCTTGACGAAACTCCAATGTAACATTTGATTCCAAACGCTGCAAGTATTGTATAATCATTGCTGAGTCGAAAGTGTCAAACATACAGGTATACGGATAGCAGCAGTTACACGCAATACCAAGTGGACAAAACTCCGAATTCATCCGGAGAAAATTATTTTGACTCCGACTCCACGATTGATATATACTAGAGATGGTGTGAACCTCTGAAAGGTTCAGGTTCGTGTTAACGCGAGCCTTTCTAAGAGGTTCTGTGTGAACGCAAACGTGAACCTAGTGACGTCACGTGACGTGTTATTGCTAATTCCAGCCTTACATTTCAGTGAAGTGTTAGCCTATAATCGTAGTGTCCTATATGGCGTGGACACAGCGTCGCCAGATGTATAAACTGGGGCAATCCAATGATATATTATTCCCATAAAATCAACATCTTCCGTCGCTTTGCCAACGATTTCGACGGGGAGCGGATTTCTATACTTGCTATCCGACAGTACCCCATTAACAAGTTTTACAGCAGTAGCCAACACCCCAATGACACGGATTTGTTTTTATGATACAATAAACATATGAAATTAAGACCGACCACGTACGCCTGCCAGATATTTTACATGAGACAATGATATAAATTTCATTGATTGGTTAAATAAGCATCCTTAGCTAGCTATCTACATGTAGTATATTTCGCTTTTGATGTTATGTGATTGGAGGTACAACTCACAGCAGTAACATTTTTGAAATTGTCAATGTGCGTGCTCGTTTAGCGCTGCTTACGCTAACAGCGCCATGCATATAGTGGCCCGCAGTTGAATTGCAATAAATTTCAATCAACGATGATATTGAATTCAAAATTGTAATACATGAATAAGATTCACAGTGCCGAGCCTACTAAGGCTCGTTTGTGAACTCGAACCTTTGAATTTCTGAGGGTCACATACAGATCGCTAACGTGAACCTTTTTTTTGGTGTGTGTGAAGGGGTCCGGAGGAACCGCAGTAAACCTCCCCCCGTTGTTGAGTCCTCTGTGTCATGGACACAGATTTCTCGCCGTCGCCGTTGCTCCCATTTCTCCTTCTTTTAGTTTCTCTCTTAGCAGAAGGTACATGCGGCTGGCACAAGTAGACTTTGAAAAGGGGGCGTCTGCGGCCACTTACCTTTATCGCCACCATACATGTGCCTGGGGAGAGAGCCATCAACTACAGACCGCATCCCCGGTGTCGGACTATGAAGGCCTGGCGGTCATACTCGTCCTCGGTTCGTGATTACAGTGATTGGATATTACTTTGGTTGGGCCACTAGGGTTTCGCACCGCCCAGCGTCCAGTAAGGCGATGCCTACCTTAATACAGCCAAATACTCCGCTAACGTGAACCTCACGTTCACACCATCCCTACTATATCCGATAAAAACCGTTGGAAACAAAAACCATGCCATTTAAATACTAAGATTTGCGAGTATTGCGAGTGCAGGTACAAATGCTTATATGATACACCATTCGTGAAGCAGCGATAAAAACACTCACCTGATCCCAGGTACATCAATGCAACGAATGCTGCAAGCAAGACGACCTTCATTCTTATGTAAAGTTATCAAGAATACTACAACGACTCGATTTCTGCAAATGCGAGAAGTAGAATAGGCCTATGTATGACGCTGATGTTTTTTTCTAGGGTTGAAACAGCACTTTGACAGTCTCCTAAAACCCATCAGTGACATTATACTAGGGTTGCCATACGTCCGGAATTTCACTGTTCAAACTTGCGTCCGGGAGTGATTCTGAAATATGCTAAAATGTCCGGACGAATTTTGAAGGCTTGAAATAGGATCATTTGTTTTTTGTTCGTAAATCAACATAAACGATATTATTATTTGGGCAGAATTACGCAACTTTGAGCTTTTCTTCGCGCTGCGCGCGATTTAGCGTCACATATTGGTTGATTTTCATTTGTGTACGCCACCGCCCTCGCAAAACATGCAATAAAAAATTATTAAAATAACACCCATTTACCGAAATAGGTCTAATTGTAATCGCAATTAAAGGAGAACGGTATATTCCTAGAGTCGGAAGGCCATTTAGATGCTTTAGTCAAAGATAGTGGTTATGAACCTTGGGGTCGTTTGCTGTTATTCGACGGTTCGCGAAGATGTTGAACGTAATCAGCTTCCAAAATAGGTCGTGAGGTCCGGGCAAAGGTGCTGACCGTTTTTCAGTAATCAGCTTATCAAATTTTGAGCTGGGACACAGAACATATTCAAATTAGGAATGGAGTCGCGACCATAAAAGGTTGAACACCACCGGATGTGTAACCTACTGGTGCGTCCCGACATTTAGGCTCATAGATAGTCTTATCCGCGCGAACCGACATGACTTTACGATGTATAGTTATGTTCCCTGCATTTTCGAAGTCGTAATCCTCCACCAGCTCTGCCGCTAATCATGTTCATGTGCGCGGAGAGAGGTTAAAAGTTTATAGTAGTAGTCGGGTTTGAAATACGTGCCGGCTTAATGAAATATGAAAACGAAATGTAGGTGTATGGATTCGATTTCAAGTACCGGTGCTGCTCAAGTCGTCTCCAAGCGACTCTGCGGAACGGATTGAGCTCAAGACGGATAGAAGCCGTCTGCCTTTTTCTCTTTTTCAAAAACGAGAGAGTCGGATGGACGAGTCAGCTTCGAAGCTGACCCAAACGGAATTTTGCGTCAAATTTTAAGTAATCAAATATCAGATCTCGCAAAATTAATTAATCCTGCATTAACTGGATTGCATGTCTATTTACGTTTTCGATATGGGTAGTTTCAGCAGCAGCGCGATTACAGACAACAGGGGCATTGCGCTTTGCATGTGATGTGGTCTAGCCTTGACGTTTTTCGTGTCCTCAGTAATGTTAATGCATGTCATGTGCTCCTTCGAGTATGTAGTGTGGACAATGATGCGCACTGTTCACTATGTTTAGTCGGCAGCTGGAACGTATCGTACAATACTTGGGCTACATAACACCACGCAACAGCCTGGTTGTTCGCTCTAAAAAGCTGGACATAACCACAAGCACGACCGTAGTAGAAGTAAGCCCAAATAGAACAACTGAAAGAAAATAACTTTTCCAAGCTAACATGGTGTGGCCCGCCAATTTATTCCACCCAAGATTCGCGACTGCATATAAACGTACTACAGAACTGCTGGGTATATGGCAGGGTACGGCTAGTCAATGTCGTTAAAACTGGGTTCGATTTTATAGCATTGGATCATTTATATTCACAATGTAATCGAATGCTTAAGCAATAGCTTTCCTTCCCTGGACCCTACTCTCGTTTGCGGTTGCACTTCTACGGAAAATGATTCATTCGCGCGTACTCAACATCATACATCAGAACGTATTCAAACCACTCGACAGCTACCTAATTTCCGTGTACGTTCGGCCACTCAGGTCAAACTCGAATAAAACTCAATTTAGGTCACTGGCCTTAGTCAGAGAACCGGAAATGCTTCCGGCCGGGCCAGTCAAATGTTACCTCAAAATAAATAACTTTTTTTTTCAGCGGGATGCTTCATTAACCAGGATTTTCACTGCATAGAGATGGTCATGGCCTTTTTCACGCTCGTTCCGCACATCACAAAATCAAGGCCAGTGTTCAGAGAAACGACCCAACTTAAAAAGTAAGTTGGGTTCAACTGGGTTACCATACACGTCAGTGGTCGGGAACCTATGGCTCGCGAGCCATATATGGCTCTTTTGGGTAAAATGTATGGCTCTTTGCCGAATTTTTATTTTTGTCAATATTGCAGCAATTGCTTAGTAAATTTATATCAGGGCAAGAATAATTGTTGTCGTGGCTGTATCTTGTATAAACACGACAAGACAATGGCGTATTCAGGGATGGAGGCTCGGGGCCCCTTTTCGAAATCCTCAAATTCAAGTTGCATTCGCGCCGGCTACCAATACCACTCGCGAGTTCGATGCACCCGCATCGCGCGCCTCGAATATTCAGATCGCACGATACGTTGATTGATCAAATGATCAAACATAATAACCGACATCTCGACGCCTGTCTGACAATGCAGGTTGCAAATACATATTGCCTTACTGATCTACCATGAGAAACTGCTGCCGTGAAAGTGACATTCACAGTTCATGTTCTTGATTAGTAAGTATAAGCTTGGTAGTAATGGCTTTAAAATGTCGGCGTGTTGCGCAACGTTATGTTACCGTCGAATAATTTGAGAATTGAGAAGTCTATCAATATTTAGATTTTCGGAATCAGTGCGACAGTTACATTCGATCATTATCAATTTTAAGCCATTTATGATGAATTGCGCCGTCATGGGCGAGGCTTGATATGTGGCCTCACATGTGCCTTACATCTTCTTTCGCGCTTTATTTTCGAACAAAATTGTTCCAAATCTAGTCATTCTTAAACATCGGTAGAAAATACCAATATTAAGTGTATAAGTTTAACAATTTTCGTTCACTCATCCTGCCGACAGGTGATGCACTTCCTTACTTGCGTTCTCTGACCCCACGTCAGTGACGTATCACTCCTTATACAATGGGTATGTACTGCTGTAGTGACCATGTTTAGCTCCACCTACGCATGTGATCATGGGTCCTCAAATTAAAGAGTAGCATGAAGACGAGCCTACAATCTCGTATAAATGACGAAAGCGTATTCACACTTTTACTGTTGTCTACATCTGCCGTAGATGGTAATTATCTCAAGTTTAGAGCCATATCATATGGTTTTCACTGTAATAGAATTAAAAAGATATTGGCTAACTTACAAAAGATCTTATAAAACTCAAGTTTCGCATGCTCAAATAAAGCAACCATCATGAGAAGTAAAAAATTTTACATAACTAAATAACTAATACGGACGTTCGAGCGGGTCATTAGGGAGTCGATTGCAAATGACATAGATGCTGTTAGACTAAAGCCCTCTTGATAAAAAAGCTTGACAGTGAAACATTCCCCTGGAAAACAAAGGTATTGATTAGGAGATAACGTTTAAAAATACATTTCGACTTGTCCGGCCACAAGTTATCAAAATAATTGAACCGGGTCCGCGACCTAGTTATAAAAGCATTTCGCTGTCAAGGAATATTGAGAATAACCTCAGCGACGGAGAATACTGTTTACAGGAATTAGTTTGTCTACTTCACTACTCAATTCTCCAATTCTACGGTGTTATGTCGAGACACGAAAGGCTTGATCATGAAAATGTTTCGACCATTGCATTACACAAATTGGTTTTATTATTATTATTACCGACATTGGTTTCTATGGAAGGAGCCGTCAGAGATGTTTCATGAGCGCCAGACATGTTTCATGGAGCTGCGTTGAGTGCAATTCTTGTCTACCAGTTCTCTGATAGATCTATTCCTTCGGTACGGCTCTAATGTACGTTCCAAATGTTTGAAGGTAGTGCCTTGCAGCAGACTCACAATTTGATACCGTATCCTAATCTGCAGACTTTTACGATGAATGTCACTGGCAACTAGGCTATTCTGTTATTACGATTTCATACATATTCCATCAATGGAAAAAATGCCCAAGAAAGTTACGAAGTAACGGGTCAAAATTCACCCGATCGCAGGCAAATTCATACCAGGTATGCTGCAGGCAACAACGCCTTCAATTTATTATAGAGATACAAGATTCACACAATTACAAAACTTCCGCAGATACAGGAAGTGCGATACGCAAGACTGCACTGATACACTCGATTTTATGAAGGTATCATAGTAACTCTGTCACCATGTCAAAGAGTGCAAAATCCATATAAGGCATGCTGCAGGAAACATCGGCTTTATTTTATGATATCAGGGTATCAAGATTCATACAATTACAAAACTTCCGCAGATTCAGGAAACACGATACACAAGACTGCACGTTTCATTACATTCGATTCGAAGAAGGCATCATAGTTACTATTTCACCATCAAAGAGCACCATATCCATATCAAACATACTGCACGCCACAACGCCTTTATTTTATGATATCAAGGTGTCAAGATACATATAAAATTAGTCAACTTCCGCAGACGCAGGATGTACGATAAGCAGGACTGCACTATTCGCGATGCAAAGTGAGTTGATGATGAGTTTGATTTCTGCTGAAACTTCAAAGTTTAAACATTGGCAATATTCCTAATTTTAATACGATTTTAAATGTCATAGTAGCTTCGTACCACCATGCATCGAAGCTAGATTGTATCTGATACAGGACCTTGCACCAATCAATAGATGTCTCTGAATTTGGACTGCACGTAACCGTGTATAGGTCTTAACTGATGCTTTTATGGTCTGTGTGTCAAGCATCTGTGCAGAGTGCGTATAAAGACACAAGGTTATGGAGAAATAATATAGTTCCTTATATGGTCATCTCATAGGCGAGGGGTTCTCAACTTCCCTTGTATAACGGACCGCATTTGAACAGAAAAAAATCGCTGCGGGTCGCAAAATATTATTGGCATGTATTTATGGGCTAATAACAATTTTAGGCTACTGTAGCCTATTTACCAGTCGTATACGGGCACGAATTCATCGTGGCCGGCCACGAGTTCATGGCCAGTTCGTGATTTTGGCACATCTAGTTGGATCAAAATCCACCATTTACATCCAATTTGACTATACTCAATTAGATCTTCTTCATTTGCAATACGAACTTGCTGGCGGCAAGGTTTGTAGACGACTTCCACTAATATCACACGTACTTCAGCTGCACTATACCCCTTTTGGTAGCTCGGGGAAGGTTAAAAACTACCACAGCTTTACACAAGTTTACCTTCTGTGTTCGCTGTAGAAATGAATTTAATTCCCACTCTGGGGCGTTGGGTTGTAAACTATCACCGAAACATGTATGTTCTTTGTACTTACTAGATAGTTGATAAAGTAATGTTAGAGCCTACATGTTATTGCTCGGTCGGACAAACGACTTTACATTGTAACTGGTGTCCACAGATTCCACGCCAGGCACTCAACGCACTGGAATGCGTGGAGAGATAAACCGTGGTGCAGATTCCATAGCCTTGCAGTTTCTTCGCATCTCCATCGCCCAAGCCCATTAGTACAACATTTTATTCCAAATTATGCTTGGCAAACTAGCACAAGTACAAATGGAGTAAAAACGGGAGATTCGAGTCAACTTTTTCGTATGACTTGACTTGACTTGACTCGGCGCTTCAGAAATGTGGATTGACTCGTGACTCGGAGCAGAATTTACCAGTCAATTTCAAGTCATCAAGTAAACGGTGTCGATTAAATATTTGTATCTTGTTTATGTTCGGATTGTTCGCGATACGCCAGTGCAGGGGCGGGCAACTTCTCCAGTCGGCGGGCCGGATATAGGAAAATTAGGTATTGGCGGGCCGGATTGCTGAATCCATACAATATTCTCCCATTTATCCACATATACAAGGAATAACTATATTAATGAATGTATTTTAACGGCTGCAATGCCACTTCACAGCCATTTCTCGCTGGCAATGACGAAGACAATATGAATTTGAGAATAGCATTGTCACACAACACAGGCGGCACCATGTCTACTTCTCTCTGATCAATTAACACACGGTGCAATCATTACTTAAGATTTCAGGGCCTTCGATAAGCCCAGTATACCCCAAATTTACCAAGATATCAATTTATTAGGGTTGAGTGCATCGTGAATGCCGTTAATGCAGGTCTTCTCCCTTCGACGAACTTACGCGTAAGCGTAAAGTTACCATATTTTGGAATCGGGAAAGGAGGACACCTTTACCAAATCAGAAAATTCAGTTGATCAATACTGAAAACAGGCGATTTTCCTATTTCTGCTAAAAACTTTGTGAAGTTGATTAAAACAAAAATTTAAGGGTGTTGACTAAAAAGCGTCGTCACTTCCAATCGACTCCTGGATGACTCTGGACCGTCCGAGTATCAGCTAGGCCAGGGATTCTCAAAGGGTGGGCCCCAGCAGCATTTGAGGTGGGCCACAAAGCTATTTAGAAAATTTTAGAATTAATCGCTAAAAATATATTCGCATTATTCAATTATACGTAGGCTACACAAAGCTTTTCATCCGACTCTGACGAGAAGTAGTGGTACGTATGGAGTCAAAATGTACAAGTCGAAAACATTAGGGAGAAACGGAGACTTTTTCCGCTTGCTATGACAACCTACAGCTAACAGCAACTGAAATAATTTTGAGTATATAATCCGCGATTTATCAACGAAAAACTCACATAACTCCGCTTCTACTGGTCGGAATTGACTCAAATTTGTTTTGCAACGTTTTTGAAGACAGCTCAACAATTTCATGGGGTTGGCAGAAAAATTTGGAATATTTTTTTTAAATTTTCCATAATAAATTAAAAATTTTAATTGGATCTGCGGAGTCCTATACTTGTTAGAATCGAACCAAATTTGGTGTGCAGCGTTTTTTAGGGTAACCTGACAATTTAATCAGTGAATGGCTGGAATCCGAGAAAAAAAGTTATTTTTGAACAGCCCTACTGCACAGTGCACTACTGTACACTTCCACACGGAGTGTTTAAAGCGTAGTCGTATAAGTCTTGTTTTCAATTTCGCCTGATTCGGTTCGTTCAGATCGGACGACTAAAAAAAGGTTATCAACATTCAAGTTGCCCGCGCAATGGTTCGTAAATCTCATGTGGCTCTTTGGCCGAAAATGTTGGCGACCCCTGACATAGATAAAATTGGCATGGTAGTAGATTATCACGGATGTGTAGTTTGGTCGCGTATTGTACATATCAATTTGGTTCAACTCCTCGATGCTTCGTATTCTATCCTCTCTATGGCTCACGTATTTAATTAGCAGGTCTACGTGTGCGTGAGCAAAACAATGCCATTTTTCATGTATATTTAACTTTATACTCGGTATTTGATTCAAGATATATGACCAATCAGTCTGTCTTTCACACATTTAGCAAAATATAATGACTTTGAGTCATCACTCATACTCGAAACTTGAATTTGACTTGAATTGTGACTTCACTCGTGACTTGACTTGACTTGACTTAAATTAACTCGACTTGACTAGAATCACCTCCAAAAAACGAATGACTTGACTTGACTCGAGTCACCATCGAAGATTGATTGACTTGACTTGACTCGTGTCAAAATATGCAATGACTCGAGATGACTCGTGACTCTAAGGTACTGACTTGGTAACAACACTGACTAAGCTACATATAGATATATTGGGAGGCATAAACGTATGGGCACGTAAGAATTTGTAACAATGCTTTTAATGCTTTCAATCAATCACAACCGTCTCTTCCGCTAAGCAGGCTAACCAAAAGAAATAAAATACCTATTCAGAGAGAGAGAGAGAGAGAATTTTTTATTCATCATTGCAAAATAACAAAACATTAAAAAAAAAAGCATAAACTTCAGAATCACGGACACATACAAAAAAAATGGTTACAGTGTCAATTTCAAAGCAAATGAGATGTGTACGAATACGATATACAGTTCGTAGAATTGGCCAATATGTTTTACGATTGCAAGATGAAGCTGCAGCGAAGTGATCTGCTAATCATCGAGTCTACTGCAGCTGATCGAAGTAGATTGGCTATATTCAATATATATATAAATAGAAAGAAAGCTGTTTATGGATAGTGGTGATCCGCTCAAATCTGCTCTAAATTGAAACATGCAAAGAACTGAATTCCGCTCAGTCGCTGACAGAAGTGGTGAAATATTTTATCGACGCCCCGAGAACTATAGGTTTCTAAATTAGGAGGTAGGTTCTGTTTTCGTATAGACTACCTCCTTCAAGGCGTAAATACACACTCGTCCCGCTAATAGTGAATAAAACATCAAATCGCTTAGCAGTGTCATTTCTTTTTGGTACGCAGTTTCCTAGAATACGCCATGGTATCTGCAGCCAAGTAAACGTTTTTCGCATTCTCCACCGCAACAATCCGCAGCATACCCTCCTTTATCAACATCGATATAGAATTAGGACATGTTGCGCGGGACTTGGATTCTCCTGCTGTTCGGATTCGTGATTTACTCTCGTTCGTTAGGTGCGTAGAATTTGTGTTTGTCTTTACATTGGATGAACATCATTGTTTTTAGCGCAACTCTGCATGAGACGGTACGTCAACGGTAAATGGGTTTCAAAGGGGGATTGTGGTCAGGTATAAGAGGTGTATAGCAGGGCTGTTCAAAATTAACTTTTTTCCGGGTTCCCGCCATTCACTTATTAAATTGTCAAGTTACCCTAAAAAACGCTGCTCACCAAATTTGGTTCAATTCTAACAAGTATAGGACTCCGCAGATCCAATTACAAATTTTAATTTATTAGGAAAAATTTAAAAAAAAATCAGCATCAAAAAACTCACATAACTCCGCTTCTACTGGTCGGAATTGGGTCAAATTTGTTTTGCATCGTCTTTGAAGACAGCTCAACAATTTCATGGGGTTGGCAGTTTCAATTTCCCCTAATAAATTAAAAATTTTAATTTGGTCTGAGGAGTCCTATACTTGTTAGAATTGAACCAAATTTGGTGTGCAGCGTTTTTTAGGGTAACCTGACAATTTAATCAGTGAATGGCTGGAATCCGGGAAAAAATTATTTTTGAACAGCCCTAGTGTATAGTTCAAGCCACAACTTACCGTCATATCATCCTAATTATTGTTCCAGAAGGAAAGGGTTTCGGCGATTACGACCCAGCTCAAAAAGGCAATTTCGGACGACGACGGATGGATTGTGAGTAGAGAACCTTTCATGAAAAAATTCATGACGAACAGCAGTTCAAAACTGTGCACGGAAATGGATTTTAATAGTGTTCGAAGACAGTGACTCACATTCCATTTTGTTTTCGATTTTCCAAATATACGAGGCCTCAGTCACGGTGGTCATTGCTCGATGTTCGTTACAAGTTTTCCAGCGAAGAATAAACGGAGACGTGAATTTCTTCCGGAACTGGACTGATTACGTGAAGGGGTTTGGTAACTCGCGAGGCGACTTCTGGTTGGGTAGGTTTTACATGATTCGTGATGGAAGTAGTCGTGTCAGGCCACACCGGTTCGAAAATTAGGGTTATTGAGACGAATGAACACTAACTGATAGAATGAACGATATACATTTCTGTAGTGTTTTGTCTCAAATCTTACGTTTTTATTCAATTATGTACATAAAATAGCAATGATATCATAAATGCAATTTTTTCGGTTTGGTTCGTCCCCATCATCGGGTCATCTCATCGCAGTCATTGTTGAAGGCGAATTTGTAGTTGAAGTCGTAGTAGAAGCCGCCGCTAATTGGCGTTCGTATGCGTGCATTGCTCATATTATGTCTTTATAGTCGTAAATTTATCGTTTATGATGGTTGGTGGCGGGTGGATAATTTGGATGGGTATTCAAGGAGGGGTGTTGGTGGCAATATGGGTTGGGGAAGGGTTGGGAGAAATGGATGGGATGGGAGGTTAGGATGTTTGGGATAGGTTGGGTTTTGTGGGTCGATAAATACAATTTATCGCCCATTATCGGAGACTTTAATTGATTGGCCCGCTTAGATTTGCGGTAGATTTTACTTCTTATGTCCAAGGCCAGGCTGCAATGTTACAACACGAATTCGTGTACAAACCTGTTGGGTCAAATGCATGCAAACATTTTTCTTCAATGATTACCATAGCCTGGATACCTCCCCGCAAACACACACCCAGACATGTAGGCTAAATTAGGTGTTATATAGACAGTTACAGGTAAAAAAATATAGTATTCTCGGATTTCGAATTCCGTCAAAGTACAAACTAGTATCTGAGGTACTGAGGGTTGTCATACTAAATATATTTGGTTATCATGCTACATACTTGGTATCGATGCGATTGGTTCGAGGCTAAAAAGTTTGGTTGAGCACAAGAGAATAGTCGATCGAAATGACTGACTATATCTTCGTCTCCAGGACTAGAGACGTTGCATCAAAGTACAAAGGAAGGAAATATGGAATTGGAAATCAATATGATCAAGATAGACGGCGTTCGTATGTTTGTGAAGTACAGGTAAGCTTGTAGTGAATGAATCTGAATTCTACGTTGTTTGTTACATTTTCTACTAATGTGTGCACTGTGCAGTCTACTATGAAATATACGCAAACAGCGCCGGTAGCGGTTATGCAGTATATTGTGTTATTGCAATGTGATGAACCGCAAAATTTGGTTGAAGCTTGCCCATGACGTAAAGCTTAGGTCACGGTACATTGGCACGCCGGTGATTCGTTATGTAACGGTTTGTTCTGTAGGCCAAAGCATTTAGTCTGACGATAGGAATGGCAATTCATCGCAAAGATGATACTTGATCCCGAAGTTATTCAGATTTCAAAACATCCGAAATTATTCAGCGCGAGCCCGTGTTCTCAATTGGTACCAAATCACATTCTGTATATGCAATATGCACCGAGTACAGGGTACTGCGGCTTTGGGATTTATGTTGATTCGTGATATTAAAGCAGACAAATATATTCGCACGAGAAACATCCGAATTTCCGTAAGGAGAACTGCGTCAAATCACAAATACCTACGCCATGATCAGTTACTAATTACACAGCTTCATATATATTATTCCTTCACAATTAGTGTGTGTAATCGATGTGGTGAAATCAAAACCTAATGCATGGCGAACGAAAACAGCTATGCCCAATAACAATGTTAGTAATGGCAGAATTCCTCGTATAATGACTTGAAGCATGAAACTACATTTCAATCTTGTAATATTGAACGGTATTCACTTATACTACCAGTACAATGATATTTAGTATTAGGACTTCCAGCTATTCAAGCCCCTTCGCGTCTAGATGATGCTTAAATTACCACTTCCGCTTGCAATGCTTGAATCTCTACACAGAGCCTACAGCATTCCTATTTTTTTCAACTTGGCGCATTCCAAAACGATCACTTTCATCTCTATACGCCCCTGATTACGGACAAGAGGGTATCACAATGTGAATTGCGATCTGTTCGCTGACGAGCTATCCCTCCTCAACGTGCTTTCGCGTCCATGAACAGCTCGAAACAACCGATATTTTACAAGAATTTCCGATAAAAATACGGGATGATCAAGTTATTGGATTGAAAGGATCATTGCAATAGTTTCCAGTTTGTAGAAAATGAATTACGGAGAATCCTTTACAATGTTTAATGGAAGAATATGACAAATCTCCAGGAATCTTCGTTATTCCTCTGGCTTCTTGAGTTTAATGTCATACGTCTATCATTTCAGCGAGTTCCAAGTTGCAAGCGGCGCTGACAAGTACAGACTGACCGCAACCGGATACTCCGGAAATGCGACCAATCGTATGCCACATAACAACGAGCAACAATTTACGACGAAAGACGCGGACAACGATCGCAACGGTGGCAATTGTGCTTCGCGTCTCCTGGGAGGATGGTGGTATGATATTAACTGCGGCGCAACCAATCTGAATGGGAATCTCACGATGTCGGGCGAAGGGGGAGCGTGGTGGATTCCTAATGATCTCATCAGCTACTCTGAGATGAAGTTTCGAAGAGCATCTTAAATCTGATGGCCTAATCACTAAATAACTTCAAGATGAGATGCTAAATGGAAATGACTAGGCTGGACGTGATATGTTTAGTAAAAACTCACACCAAAAGCTATCGTCGGAATCGTTACGCGTTAATATTACATTCGCCACAACCTATCTTCGTGGAAATGGATTTCGGCACTCGTTCATATCAAGTCGAAGACGCGTATTTCCAGCTTCAAAATTTGCTTCGAAATGATAAAAGTCTACCCAATTTATACATATAGTGTGGTGTTATCAGTAGCCTACAATTACACTGGTCAAAACATATTTTTAGGCAGACAAAGTAAAAGTGGTTTTGGGGGTTCTGAATGGCATTGATTCCGAATATGACCTTAGTTTCTTCAAATTGGCTCTTGTAGTGGAGACAACCCATTGGGGTATTTTGACCAAAATCTCCCATTTTCACGGTAATGATTAGATAAAAAATCTGCTTAGTCGTAATATTAGGTTTAGAAATTCAATCTTCTTGTTATTTTTACACACAGAAGACCAATTTTAAATCTAAATACAGCAACAGCACTATATTTAGGGGTTATAGATTTATCATAGTTACAGATCTTCACGGAAATCATGTACATAAATGAACTCCAGTCTTGTATATAAGTATTTACCTAGATACTCAAATAACGTGGCAATAATTCAATCAGTTTTACTTCAACCACCTATTGTAAATTTGAAATAATCAGTTGGAATACAATATTATTGATATATTTTAAATCGAAATTGTTTTTGTACGATTTTCGCCTGTAAGCTGTTTAGTGCAGTTCCTCGAAAGGTTCCGTTAATGGTCTGGCATAATATGTTTAATGGTTCATCTCATCTGCCCTGTTGTCTTTCTTTTGTTGTTCTGATGTCTTGGTAGAACCTCTTCTCTAATCGAAAAGATGATCGGGAAATATATCAAGATGACTGAACAGGAAGTGAACTTTTATGCTCATGTTTGTTCCAAGTTTTCGATATGTAGATACGAATTTTCGGACCAACTGTTTGTAGTTGAGTGCTTTGTGATCATCTAAAAAGTTTTATTTACTACATTTTAGGAGAAATTACATGCAGCGAACTCCTTCCTAATGTGAAATTGGAGTCTTTCATCGGTATTCGAATATATCAGATACCAGATTTCAGCTTCTCGTTTGATAGGGCTACTAGGTATACCCATTTTGTTAAATCAGTGGGAAATTATCCATTTACATGTCAAAAGAAATGAGACACATGTGAGTATTGTAGTTAAGCCTTTGAAGGACAACTTTTATAGTTTTATACTCCACTTTAATCTTGGTAGAATGACCAATTAATACAGAAGAATATGAATTTGCGTTGTGCAAAAGTACAATTTTTAGGCTTGACAAACTGCTTTTTTGACAAACAAATATTTCGTATAATGCCATGTTAATATTGATAGAATGACATGAGGGTTCCTCATAGTCAATTAGTCATTTATGCGCGGTATAAAATTAGAAAAAAACTACGATTTTCTTCCTACCAAGTGAAATATTTAAGGGTAAATACAGTAATTTTGAGCTTTTAGGGGTATAAATATCTTCTGACAGAGAGCCAATCTGACAAAACTAATGTGATATTCGTGATCAGCAACCTCAAAAACCCCAGAAACGGCTCACAGATGTTCTGCCTAATTTTTTTTCATTCATTTGTTGACAGGTGTTATTATTTGCACAAGACAGATGACGGTCGCACGATAATTGAGCTAATTTTGAGCGAAAACATAAGGGGGTCCGCGAAGGTCCGTAACGGTCCAAAAGGGGTCCGCGAAGACAAAAAGGTTGAGAACCAATGGTGTAGACAAAGCTTGGGCTGTTGTATTTTGATAAAGGTCGACTCTATGGCATCGAGACGACAGATTTCGCGTCATCGGAAGTGGCCTCTCACACTTTCATCTGTGTGCCTTGGAGTTGACCATTATTAAAATACATCAGCCGAAGCTTTGTCTACAGAAGAAGTTCGCGTACCATCTTAAAATAGTACATTGAACGCTCTCTCATTGGAGACTTCATTCCATGCTGGTGACGTCATATTTTGTGATACGATTGTTGATATAAATGTTCTTTCCAATTCTCTGCTACTTGCTGACGATTACCCCGAACGAGTGTCAGCCGAAAATATCCGGGTTTATTTCAATATACTATTCAATAGTGTATTACGGATCACAGGGGTTCCATTCTAACAATCCCGTTATTCGCAAACTATAGGGAGTTATCAGAAATACGATGATTTTTCGGTTGAATACAGTTATAAACCGCTAAAACTGTGCATGGCTCTAACGACGATATAATCTATCATCATTCTATGCGTCCTTTGTTATATTCTTACTTTGGCGGTAGCCCTGCGTATACTTGTGACGAACACAAGATATCTATCTATAAACGCGGAAGTATGAATTTGCTTCATTGTTTTTCAATCGCGATTATGGTTTCTCTGCAGGCCGTGAATCGTTAAGTCAAAAGTGACACAGAATTGCGACAACCGATACTTAAATTATATTTTGGTAACTATTATTACTGGCATACAACGGTTCCGCATTGCCGTTTTCGCTTCGCTGAATGACTACTCTCTGGTACATTTCCCAATAAAACTCTGCACTCAATGTGCACTGTTTTGCCTTCTCGGAATCGGGTGTCAATGTCAGCCACTTGCTCGTAATGGTGAACAGAATGAAATCTGAACACCGCTGTCGGATGCTAATAATGAGGCCAATGAACAAGGAACATACTCGACATTAGGTATCTCAAGGGATTTTTAATATATGTATTCCTTACTAAAAATATCAACAATTGTTAGAGGTGCGCCTAATTATACATACATTTTTGCTATCTACTCAGAATTGCTTTGCGGGCCGTATGTTTGACACCCCAGGTCTAAATGAAGCCATCTCTTGGTGGATTCACGGTGATTCACAAGATAGCGTAATGGTGGAGCAACTTGCTACGTGATCGGTATGATCGGGGTCGATCCCTGGCCGGCACATATCAAAGACCTATAATCCAGTGGTTCTCAACCTTTTGATCTCGTGGCACCCCATGAAAGAAAAAAAATAGAGTTTGCGGCACCGTAGCATTTCGAGAACCATGCCTGTGGAGACAGCGCGGTTCGTTGCACCTCTGAAATACCGACGGGTTGCGGGCTCGAGGTCGACTCCATAATATCTCTTCATTAATGTTGGACGTTTATCTCGGCTCCTCCGCGCCATCCAACCTGCGTAACATCCGGAACTAGATTGGGTCGTGCTATGAACTGGCGTCTCAGAAAACATGATAAGCAATATCGGTCTGGCGAAATACCATAAACGTTGAAAAAACCCGAGTGGAAGATTCTGCAAGTTGATGATTTAAAAAAGAAAAATGGTCATCTAATTACGCCATGCCATTGTTACGCCCAGATTCTGATGGTGGCGACTATAGAAAAAAGTCAAAGCCTT
Organism: Botryllus schlosseri; assembly: GCF_051294905.1. Taxonomy (NCBI): domain Eukaryota; kingdom Metazoa; phylum Chordata; class Ascidiacea; order Stolidobranchia; family Styelidae; genus Botryllus; species Botryllus schlosseri. The sequence continues at coordinate 12,123,989 of NC_137238.1, read as the reverse complement.
CATCCAGACCACCCAGTGACCCGGGTGATCTTTTCTTCAGTTATCACATTCCCAAATGTTACTATATGTAGGTTATATGTCGTTCCAACGCCATGGACAGCGAATGATCCGGTTGTATTCTTGGCAACCCGTTCAAGAACGAATGCAAGTAAGAGAATGTAAATAGCGAGGAAGCCTAAAACAAGAAATATCAAGATCGAACGCCGTTGCATCGGACATTAGGCTGAGGGTTGTCAGATTGAAAGACCGTACTTGGTCATTTCGACATTCTCCTATCTTTCTTTATTACATGGCAAATCTACATTGTGTGTATTGAGCAGGTACAAATAATAACACCACCGACAATGCTATGCTCGGTATTTGGAACCCCTATTTTTTTTTTTGCTGACCTTGTTTACCACATTCTCTCGTGGCACTCTGCGCAGTCTAATTGGCACACTAGTGTGCGGCGGAACTCCGGTTGACACCCGCTGTATAGATGTATTTGATATGAGTCCAAGCAAACGTAAATACTTTTATGAATTGGGAATACTACCAATATGCTGCTGACACAATTATAGTATTTTTTTATTTTTCTGCAACGTGTATAGGCTTAGATTTGTTGTCTCTATTCACCTCATTCAAGTCGTAAATGCGTATAAAGTGCTTTCATGAATAATCTTCACGCGGTGAGTAGACATCATTACGTGTATTAATCGCAGTGGCGTTTGTAATTTATGGTCAATTTGCGAAAAATTGTTCTCGCATCCTCAAAACCTTTTCCTTCCCTACATCCTAATTATTATTATAGATGGATTTTAATAATATATTCATGGCAGAAATATATTAAAACCCGAAGCTTTTCGAGCTGACACTCTTCAAGGGCAATCGTCAGCGAATGGAGAATTTCAAATGCATGCATCTAGCTACATTGAATACAACCAATTATGACATCATAGAAACAAACAACATGAAATACAGGCAAACCGCGAGCGCAGCTAGTGGCCAATTTTTAGATTGACTAAAAATTCCTTCTGTTGACACAAGCGCGGTCGGTGGATTTTAATATAAGTCGATTCCAGTGAAGACAGATGGAAATGAGTGCGGCCTCTACCTAATATAGAGAATCTTTCATCGCGATAGTTTTTATCGCAAGTTGCATTCTCAAACAAATGCTTGCCGATGGCAGAGTTCATAGCCATGGCCTGATTACGTTGTAGTAATCGCAGATTAGTTACGGCTGCATCTTCGCGAGAGTCCAATGTGCGCGATCTAATAACGCTCGGAACATGTTGTTTGATGCGTTCCTGCAAGTGCTGAGTTGTTCTTCCCACGTACCGACAATCACAGTGGCACTTGAAATCATAGACTATATTGCTTTGTTGAGAAGCAGGAAGAACATCTTTGCGCGTTGCAGGAAGCAATTGTTTGGTGGTAAACACAACATTAGTTTTTACATTATCGTAACAGCGATTTACAGCAGAAATCAATTGCTTTTCAAAACGGGAAGAGATGGGGCCCAGCCACGGTAAATGTATATATACATTCTCCTCAGACCGTGTGTTCGTGTTTTGTGATTTGCTGGGATTGAAATTACCGAGTTTTCTGTCCACGGAACTCTTGATGATGTGTTCGGGGTACCCGTTATCGATTAGAATTTTGCGGATAGATTCTAGCTCCGCGTTTAATTTTACATCCGAACATATCATCAAGGCTCTGTGCACCAACGTGCCAATCAAATTTAGTTTACGGCGATTCGGGCTAAACGAATTCTAGCGTATATATTGTCCTGTAATTGTTGGCTTCCGGTAAACCGAAGTGACAAAGCTAATACCCCGTTTTTCCACTAGAACGTCTAAGAATGGTAACGAGTTAGCACGCTCTAGCTCTAGCACGTCATAATTGGTTGCATGCAATGTAGCTAGATGCATGTTTTTGAAATTCTCCATTTGCTGACGATTGCCCTTGAAGATTGTCAGCTCGAAAAGCTTCGGGTTTTAATGTATTTCTGCCATGAATATATTATTATAATGTACATTAAAGTATTGTACCCCGAAGAGTCTATTCAAATATTATATATGGGTGACACATGTCACAACAATGTTTTTCTTTGTGACACGACAGTACTGGAGCTGCGCGAGCTAAAATGGAAATAATTTCAAATTCAAATCAACTGAATTTCACAGCAGCGGTTCCGTATGGTTATTTATTGAAGACAACTAACCGAGCGCATTTTAATAAAAGTCTCAGATGCTACTAGCTGGTAGCAAAGAACTTGAAGAACATGTAAGCGAGATATAGGTTGAAGAGTGTCACAGTGCGAATATGGACACTTGGACAGTCATCAATTGACGGACGTCTGATATAGCGTCTTTCTTTATATTTTATATGTATGTATCAGCACGCGCATAAATGTGTCGCTTGCCTCCTATTGCCGCCTTCTGCACCACGACATTAATTTCGATAATGTTCAAATTAGGGTTGCATTTACAACAAAAATCAATTTAAAACAAACATGTTTAAACCATATTTTTTTGTTTTGTTTTGTTTTTTTCAAGCCATGACGTCATGAATATTTAATTGTGACGTCACAGTGGATTGACATTGACAATTGAGAAAATGCAGGGTAAATATAGCTCCTTTGACGAAATATCTACGTACTATAGCTGTTGAACCGACTATTTTGAGGGTTCCATCCCATATCGTATGCGTCGGCTATATCGGTGGTAATTGTCCGTAGGCTCATACAACATGTTATTTGGAAAGTATTTACATAATTATGGCATGATTTTACAACTTGAAAAAAGTATTTTTTTAAAATGCCTTTGTTTAAAGCACTGTTTAAAACTTGTTTTAAACAAAGTGTTTCAAACAACCATTTGTTTTAAATGAAGCCCTAGCTCAAATTAGTTGCGTTTTGTACGACATCACATAGGTTGGCAATCTCTGGGTCACTGACCATTTCCCGTCCGCAAAGAATTCGTTACTTCTGACTTTAGCAAGTCATGTGAAGGTGGATATTGTCTTTGGTTCAAGTTTATCTATTTAATTTAAACACATGTGTTACTGCTAGGCATCGTTTATTTACACATGCATTATGTTATGTTCGTGCATTTACGTTCAGTGTTGTTAGGACTAGTAATTACCGCCAATCATTATTTCCTCGTGTGTCGTGCTTCGTATTTATACCCTGTGTTCTGTTGTCTACAGTCTTTCATTGAACTGAACTCTGGATCGTGTCGCTTGTCTTAAAGTTATTCTGCTGTATAATATGCTGATTCCGCATTGTAGCCTCGTCGTATTGAGTTATTGTTCAAACAAGATCAAGAACATAACAATTGGTGTCAGAAGTCGGACACAAAGTTATTCTGCTGTATAATATACTGATTTCATATAGCAACCTCGTCGTATGAGTTATTGTTCAAACAAGATCAAGAACATAACAATCGGTGTCAGAAGTCGGATTCATAGTTATTTCTGCGACGAACATATATCATGGAAGCAAGTATATTGAAGCTTCAAGCGAAGCAGCAAGAGATTATGGCGGAACAACAAGCGAAGCAGCAAGAAATGATGGTGCAACAACAAGCAAAGCATGACGAAGCAATTGCAAAAGTCATGACAGAGATGGCGCAGTTAACACAGAGGTCGAGTCCCGGTGCTTCAACATCTGAAGCTACCGCTCCCAAGTTTGATTCGTTTGTAAAATCAAAAGAGAAATGGGACCAATATCTGCAACGATTCAACCATCACCTAGCAATTTACGGCATTTCCAACATGGAGAAAAAAAGAGCCTGTCTACTCTCATGGGTCTGACCTGAAACGTACTCGCTCCTACGTAATTTGTTTGGTGCTGCTGATGTCAGTGCGCAATCCTTCGACGCATTGACTGAGAAGTTGTCTACACACTTCTCGCTACGCACCGATGTGCACCGCACCCGGGCATAGACTGGAAAACGCCTGCCGAGATGTTACTTGGTCGACAGCGGCGCAATTTGCTAAGTTTGTGCTCGCCCTTCGATAAATCGAAACCCGTTACGCCTAGACAATCAGTCACTCATTTCGAGATTGGTTCCTCGGTTTACGCTCGCAGTTACCGAAGCGGACCAAAGTGGGTTGCGGGCGTGGTGACGGAAATACTGGGGCGGGTTGTGTGCATTGTAAAAACAGATCATGGGTATTGGAGAAGGCATAAGAACCAACTCCAACCACGCTTGATTTCAGCTGGCAATAATACAGCCACACAGGAAGTTGCTCAGCCTCCGCAGTCGCAAGCTGAGCAACCATTGGTTAGGAACAGGGCACAAGGTCCTGCAGCTAGTCCTGCCCGTACGTCGGGTAGACGTTATCCTCTTAGGAATAGGAAACCCACCGATTTCTACAGACCTACGTAAATGTGGGCAACCCTTAAACTTACAGGGGAGGACTGTTATGTTCGTGCAGTTACGTTCAGTGTTGTTAGGACTAGTAATTATACCGCCAATCATTATTTCCTCGTGTGTCGTGCTTCGTATTTATACCCTGTGTCTGGATCGTGTCGCCTGTCTTAAAGTTATTCTGCTGTATAATATTCTGATTCCGTATTGCAACCTCGTCGTATTGAGTTATTTTTCAAACAAGATCAAGAACATAACACATTATATTCCCAATTTTCAGGATTTTATTATTTTGCGAGAAAAATGAGTACAAAACTGAGCTTAATCGATTAGCGATTGAAATATCGTTCATGTCCATAAAACAAATTCTCAGACTTCTGAAACTCAACGGTTGCTTGCATAAGTCATTAATATAAACGAGGTGTTCTTTGTGATATTCGTAATGGTGACTCGGTATATTGGTATTGTATAGATTACAGGTAGAGTGCCGTACACATTAGAGTGGGACACGGACAGGAGCCGGATTCCTGTTTCTTCTGATACGATCGGAGTCGGGTCAGCGCTGGTTCGTACTTTCTGATAAGGATAAAATAACTTTTGAGGCTATTGAGGAGCATGACTGACCAACCACACGCCACTAGCCACCAATACGAACCTGTGAAGTTTTATCCCCATGTTTTTGTAGCAATATTCAATATATAACCCGTGGCCGTAATATTTACTGTTTTTGCAGGCTACTTTACTAGAAATAGATACTTGTGAATATTGTCGCAGTTTTTCGGATCGAATCTCTGTCATTTAAAGAATCCGGCCTGGAAGTCGGACCAGACAAATTTGTCGATCCGCCCAGCACTAGTACACACGTTACGCGAGCCATTAATCTATATGGCAGAACTTCGCGTTCATTTTGTATTATTCTGCAATGGTTTTTCATCACTCATCTCTCAAGAATTGAATCTGCCACCAATCACCACCTTACACGCCATGTTAGCATAGGTTATAGGACGGAATTGGCATTGGTGGCGGATTATAATCAGTGTTAAAGTTGTGCACTGGATATATTGTACCGCAACAGGCAAATAGCTTCACAATTTACAAATTCTGAATTCTTATGATGTTGCCTCGCCTCAATCGTCATAATAACTGTATTGTCTTTGAATACACGTGTTAGGCTCAACCTTAAGGAAGCAAAATAAATGTAATCGTCAATGTTCATGATCATTTTTTTGTTATCGTAATCGTTATCGCACGTTGGAGAAGTAATCATAATTGATTGCATTGATATAGTAATTGATCCACGGAACGATTTTCCTTCCTGAAACTAATGAAAACCAATTATTGCAGTCGCGTTGCTAATTTCACAATTTTCCAAATCAAACTTTATCCATGTCTTATCTTTCTCGATGTACTGTTCAAAACTACCAGCTGCGCCGGGATCGTTCCGTCCTCCTACTGAAATATAACATCCCGTCCCGGCGTAGATTTTGAAAGCCCATCTCGCCACACTCATGCCAGCAAGTTGAGTCCATTGGTTCAACTCTATGTCATACAACTCGACTGAATTCAAGAAACCGCGCTTATTTTCCCCACCGGCTACAATAATGTGTTTCTGGGTTGATAACGTAGCCGCAGCAAAGGCTCTTTCTTCTCTCAACGGGGAGAGATCTTCCCATCTCAAACCGCTTACGTTGAATGAAGTAACACTGCTCACATACTCCTCATCGCTCACCATTCCCCCAAAGCAGAACACGATATCTTCCAAAGCAACGAGCTCACTTCCTCCGATGGGGCTTGGTTTACTTCCTATACACTCCCATTTCATCAAATCAGGGTCAAACCGCTCGACGCTATCTGAAACCGCATCCACCCCACTCCCAATGACGTATATATCTCCATACACGACTGTGCAACGAGGCCATCCACCTCGACTCGTGGACATACTTGGCAGCTCTTCCCAAACTGGATTGCTATCGCTGTACTCCATCCTGTGTAATGATTTCTGTGGGCCTATTGCGTATATAAAGCTGTTGAAAGTTAAGATGGAGCATCTGAGCTTCGTTTCCAGTTTCGGGAGGTGCGTTTCTATTATTCCACCGCACGCTAGGAGGCCCAACTTTATGCTGTGCTCTGGGAATATACAGATCTTTTTCATCTGCAATAGGCTAACTTCTCCATCTGTATTGGATACGTCAAGGGCGGGGTGCTGTAATTGGTAACTGGCGTAGCTTCCCAGCACTTTCTTTCTTGGGAGCCGGTCTATCAAATAAGTAACATCAGGTTCAGCAGCGGGATTCCGCTCTATCCACCGTTTCAGCAAGTCCAGTTTATCTATTTCTGGAATTCTCGCTCGATCAGACTCGATGAGGTTTACCAGCATCTTTGTATCTATATCGTAGAACCCCGGATTACGCGAAAGCGTCCTGATGTTCACCTCGGCGAACCTTTAGCATCTGGCTTTAATTTTTCTGTGTGGCAGCATTTCTCCGATTTCGCAAATCTCAATAAAATTGTCCACGGTCAACGATTCAGTTATGACACCTTCCAAATCGTTGCAAAGTACATTCAGGCACAACATATCAGCCGTCGTCATAAGCTTCCGAAAGTTCTTTGGAATCACCAGAATGTCATTTCCGTAGATAAAGTCAATGCATGTCTTTAGAATTTCATATTCAACATCATGCATTTCAACTTCACCATCTTGATTTTCTTTCATACAATTCATATTGGTCAGCATTCCTTTGAAGTAGTCTGAAGCCGCAACCAATACATCCCGATGAGCCCAAATAGTGTGACTTTTGACTCGTATCCGGAAGCTGCATTCTTCTTCGTTCCTCATGCCATCCAGGCGCCGGATCATGGTAACGGCCGACAATTCATGGTTTGTTTTGATCTGTCTCGCGTCCGTACGCGCCATTTTCTCAATAGCTCCTGTATATCCAGATTTTCATAGTGAAAATCATTTGGTAGACGACAGAGTCCTCACCATTGTCCGAAATAAATCCCTAAAAAACGCAGTAATATATTTGATAATGATGTTCCTTGTAATATCCTTACAAGGAATCTTCCACATCAATATGGGCAGTTATTAAGGGGTCTAATTAGATGCAAACCGAACCCAAATAGATTTCTGCATTTACCAAATGTGACAATGTGACGTACATCGAAAGCCTGTAATTCCAGTTGTAACATCGGGCACATGGCACTGCCCCAGATGGCTAGCCAAAATTTCAGGCCATAGCGTAATAAAGCATTGTCATATTTAGCAGTTGAATGTAAAACACTATTGCTATTTTCATTCTTATTTACATATCCTCTAATTACTTCCATCATTGGAGATTGTTTCTGTTTTAGATTATATCGGCCGTTAGTAGGCGCCCGGCAATGTCAACAAGCAGCCACTACTATGTAAACATTAGGTTGGGCATTTTATACGGTCACCGTAGATAGCGCTTTGCCGTTCCAAATAATGTCGGCCTAGGGGAGGAATGAACAGACTGCCGCTGTCGCCTGGATGCCTATATTGAATGCTACGTGTCTCACCAGATAAGTTCTCAATTTATTTTAATTTGGTATGATCAGAGGGGAGATTTTTTTGACCTACAAAACGGAAAATGTTCACCGACAAAATCAATATTTTGACATTTTTTGGCCTTGAAAAACCTAATTTTGATCAAATTTTGACCTAACGTATGCAAATCAGGTGTTTACTCACATAAGGTAAGAATTGTACTACTTAATCTTCATTTCTGGTTGGAATTTTCTGTCCTTACAAAGTAGTTTAACCTGAAAAAACTCTTTTGGCTGAAAAACTGACAAATTTTGACATGAAAAAACTTTATTTTTACGAAATCTGACCAAATGAACAATTCCAGTAGTTATACATCTCGTATTATGGTGGAAATAATTAAAATTTGTTGTAGCACAACCAAAGATACTTTCCAATACATTCTTGGGTATAAAGTGTCTGTCCCTACTAAGTAGCTTGCCAATAATGGAAAATGAATGTTCAACAGCAGCAGTTGTTGGCTGACAACTAGGATTGCATTTAAAACAGACGGTGTTTTAAAACACTTTGTTTAAAACATGTTTCAACTAAAGGCCTTTTAAAAAAGTTATGTTTGTTCAAGTAGTAAAATTATGCTATAATTGTGTAAATACTTTCTAAAAAACATGTTGTATGAGCTTACGGACAATTACCATCCGATATAGCCGACGTATATTAATTTGGGATTGTTGGAGCCTGCAAAGTACTCGGTTCAACATTACTGGTACAGATATCTCGTCAAAGGAGCTATATCTACCCTATATTTTCAATTGTCAATGTCAATCCACTGTGACCTCATAATTGAATATTGGTGACGTCATGGTTTAAAAAACAAACAAACTAAAAACAATAAAAAACATGTTTTAAACAAGGGCCTTGTTCTAAACATGTTTGTTTTACATTGATTTTTGTTTTGAATGCAACCCTACTGACAACACCGAAGTTGTGCGTATACTGCTGGTCACACACAGTGTTGCTTCATTCTGGCAATGGTGTCTACATCACAATTTTTCATCATGCGCTTCTCGATATAAGAACCAATGCCCACGCTGTCTTGCTTCAGTTATGATATTGCGGTATGTTCAGCATAACGTCATAACGCCACCTATTTGTTTCACTTGACCGTTTATGATTCACAATGAGCAGACAATGGGCCTTCTACAACGGCAGGCCTATATAGTAGGCTACAAGCTGTAAAATGTTAAATGATAAGTTCACCGACAGTGCAAAATCTACGATACAAACGAAATGCGTGTTGCAAAAAATCTTGACTTTGTAAACAATTTTGACTTTTTTTGACCTAACGCTACAATTTCCACAGATTTTTGACTTTTTTTGACACGACAAAAAAATCGCCCTAATGATCAGGTATCAGTGCTGTGAAACAATTATCCAGTGAACGATCGGTTTTATCGAAAGTAATCCTCGAAGAGCACGCGAGTATGCCCAACTCTAACCATATCACGTAAAATATACCCCTACCCAATCGCAATTGGATTTCGGTCTCAAGAGGTGGATTTTCGAATGTAGCATCTTCATTCTATACATAACTTACGCTTCTACTCTTGGGGAAGCGGTTGGCGCAGTTGATTAAACACGACTTTCACGAGCTGAAAATGTGGTATAGACCTTGGAGATATCCTGACATTGAATTTAGTACGGGAAAATAGAGAGAATACTGCACCCAATTCAACTTAACCTTACCATACATGTAGCTCATTCAAACAAAGCAATCCATATTAGATTATGTATATCTAGGATTGTGGGTTGCACCCACAACTTCATTCTGTTGCTCTCAAATACGAGGAAAACCAGTTCATAATTGTGGGGTAAAGCTTTAAAGTGTGTCTACTGTGTAGCGGGCTCCCTCCCGTTATCAGAAATGACATATAGCGCCATGTCTCCAGGTCTAGAAACGTCGTACGCTGTGATGAAACAGTGTTTCTAATAAAACTGCTCACTCGGGTCACCTGACGAGGGGCCTAGATCATGAAGTAGAATAATTCGTAGCAGATTTATTTGAGTTGAAATTTTTTCTTAGCACTTCGCATGATTTATTGTCACTCGATTTCTTGCATTTAGTATTGGTGCCCCCTCCTGAAAATTATAAATACGCGTAATTTACAGAATTGAGTCCAACTATATTCGCAATTAGAGATAACGTGTCGTCCAACATGCGACTCCGCTTGTGCGCTCGTAGCAAGGTCGTCGGGATGAAACATTAGCTCAAAATGATAGATGCATGTATTGCTATGTCTTGAAACCGAATAATCCTGTCCTTGCCAAATGGGCCCATTAGTAGGCAGAGGCGACCCCCAATATATGCAAGTAACATATTTATTGATAGAATTCATTCATTACCTTTCAAAAAAGTTCGCGCTCGGCGTAACCAGGACGTGAATGCGCACTGCACAGTTGCACACAGAGTTTTCATGACATAATTGTTATCAATTTTAAACCGTATAGTACTATAAGTCTTGTTTTCAACGTTACCAAATTTGGTTCGCTCCTATCGGACGACTAAAAATAGGTCATCAACATTCAAGTGACCCGTTCAATGGTTCGTTAATCTCATGTAGCCCTTTGGCCGAAAAGGTTGGCCATACCTGGCCTACATAAACCGCCAACATTTAGGTAGTAACCTGGAGACGTACTCGAACAGGCAACCCATTGATTTTGACGCTTTGGATCGTACCAGCACTATGCAATGTCGCGACTCTCAATCTCAGCTGATTACTAACATATTTCATACATTCACGTCGGCGTGACATTCGCGAACTTACGTTTATACAATCGTTCCTAGTGAACTGAGCCAGAAAGCACCGGTAAGTTTGATGAAAGTGTAAGCTCAGCGTTACTCAGCGACTGCTGCGTCAGGACAAGCTTTGTAAACAATTATAGTGACCCTTATATAGTTGCTGTGACATCGTTGTACTCTGCCAAATACTGATTTCTTTGCTTACGTCGTCAAATATAGGTTGATATACATATTTCCTGCTAGTATATTGACAAATCAGCAACGTTGCCACAAGATAGAACGACCTCGCACAAAGAAGTGCTCGTTCGATGATGACATTTGAACTCAATACAATTGAAAAGCCATTTGGGGACAGGTTGTGATATCACGGGACACATCTCGATGACTCTCGACGAAGAAATAATTCTATTTTGTGACGTTATATTCAGGGTCGAGACAGTCCTTCATCACCCATCCCTTTCTAAAGCGTTGGTCTTAGGCCCCTACATGATCATAGACCGATCTTCTGATGACTAACCTCCTTCTTTTCGACACGCCTTTCCACCACTACCATAAATTCACGTTTTAGTGTTATGGTGAGACGGTGTATCTAGTACAGGGGTCGCCAACTCAAAACGGGTCGCGAGTCACTTTGCAAATTTCGTAGCCGCCACGGGCCGCATGAATTCATTATTGATACTAAAGAGGCCACACAGCTTAGCAACCACGCTTTAAAACTTCATGTCAGTACAACACTGTGCTATCCAACATAGACGATGGGCATAATTACCACAAAAAAAGTAATATTTTATCAAAGGAATACAATTACAACAAAAATCATGATCATCAAGTCCATTTTATTCGAAACTCTGGGTTGTGCAAGATACCTGGCAACGGTTTTCAACGATTAAGGAATCGATATTGGGGCCAGTGATAGACGTAACTAGCTGAAAGACCATCGCCAAATAAGACTTGATTAAGCCCTGAGCCGTTTTTAAGCGTCTATCGGCCATGGTATAGTGTTTGGGCCATTACACGTCAAGGTAATATCCTAAATGCCCATTATCTGCTGATTCTCCCTCGATGGAATGAATGCTGTTTCCATCGTCCAAGTCGTTTTAGTTATTGAGGAATTGTGATGTTGGGCTCAGGAGAAGAGTTTATTTTGAAACAACAGCAAAAACATCATGTTGAAACTGTAATCAATTTCAGCATTTCGAAATGCTTTTCTTAGCATTCTTCCGAAACCTCAAATCAAGTCGCGCGACGCAAAATATGACCTCGCGTCTTGGTGACCCCTGGTCTAGTACAAAACCTCATATTCAGGTTTTACATCAGTCTATAATATTGGAAATTGCAAGTATTGCTAGTAATTTTTACATCCTCTCTCGGCCCACGTGATCAGATTTACCGATAGAGCTGAGGTAGGTCATGACTTCCGATAGCAAGCACACGAATAGTCCGCGCCGGCCATCCAGATGCTTATGGAAAATGCACAATCGGGCATCTATATATCGATGGTATCGGCCAACATGCGGCGGTCATTTTCGGCCAAGGGTTTATTTGGTAACACATTTTGCAAAGTGGCATGTGGGACAAAGCTTTATAAATCTCGGTGTGTCGTGCTATGGTGAATTTCGGCACCGAAATGACGATTTTTTCATATAAATGATGTCTTTTTTCGGGGTGGTTAGGGTACCCATATTAAAACTAAATTATTCACTTCATGAAATCGCGTAAGGCGCGAAGAAAATTTTGAAGTCGTTTAAACTTCCCACAAAATACGCGGTAATAGATGTTGATTTGCGAAATAATATCGGGCCTCTTCGAGCTCGTAACCCAATTTAGGGGTTTGGTGTGCTGCAGTTATGGTCCTGGATATATCCTCAACATTGTAGGCTATCATTCGTATTAACCTAATTTTTCATGATACCTCGTGATTGCCGTGATAAATTAGAGAAGAAGTGTTACGTTACTATCTATCGTATTATTTTTGTGAAATATATACGCCTTGAATCGCACCGGATGGCCACTGATTTAATGAGTGATTTACAAAACATGCTATTAATCTACTCCTGTATAGTATGGTTTTATTCTGTTTGAATTGTATAACAAAGTGCTGTGTGCTGAATTAGCTGCATATCAATGTTATTTTTGACGCAATAACTGGCTTGCAAGCTAGAGGTTCAATAACGCCAGCCAAACACAGCAGTGTCGAGCTAAATTCAAAATGGAAGTATGACTTGGCTTTTGGCCAAGCCCTCACAAGCGGAAACAGGTTGTGTCTATAGCCTTTTGAGAACACGTTTTGTTGAGATAGCTCAGTTGGTTAAGCTGTGTATTTATAAAGGTGCAATCGTTATTTTACAAGTAGGAAGCGATAACATTGATATCTTTTAAGATGACAGCAGTCTAAGGAAGGGCTTTCCAATCCGCGACCAGCGGCAAAGTTTGAGGTCCTTTACCATTTCCTGAACGCCCGGGCGGGACCGCCGGAATTTATTTTTATACTGGTTCACCCTTTTCAGTCTATTGATTTTGCTATAGGGCCAATACTACATTTTTGCTGTACTGCATTGCTTTGGATCAAGATTGCAGACCTATGGGGTTTTGGGGGTGGTGTTTGACTTGTTTGGAGAGAAGGAGCTTAATGCTTTGCTGTTTGGCTTTTTGAGGAAAATTATTACCGCATTGCGTCATTTTCTTGCCGTGTGCCGGCAAAAAATGTAATTCGCGGCGTTCTCGACATGCCTTCCGTGAAATGTGGAAGTACCAAATTTGACAGGTCGGCGGCAGCTAAAAGTGAAATGCTGTCATGCTGGTTTCAAAACTAAAGAACGTAAAAACATATATACATGGTCGGTTGAGCAGTGAAGAAAAAAAAAACGAAAGAAGCAGACACCCTGCAAATCCTAAACTGTTAGGTTTTATAACGGATCCTTTCGAGTATCTCATACCTAAGAAGTTGTACTTTTTACATTATGCTGAAAAATCCGTATTGTGTGTGACGAGTAGGGGTCTTCAAAAATGACTTTTTCGCTCAAATCGTACTGGATACTTTATAAAATTGTTAGGTTACCTAATTTAAGCCTACACACTAAATTTGATTCAATTCCAACCAGTAGCCGCATTGCCGCAGGAGAAGAAAGTTTCTATTTATTAAATTTTTTGTTTATTATATTTTCCGCAAGCACAGGCGGTATCAGTGGGAGCTTTATGCATGAAAATATTTACATGGAAGTTGTAGGCCACGCGCCACGCCACCTGCTTCAACAAAAGACCTCGTGAACTGCATATTTGCTCAACTAAATTCACTAGCTCAACTAAGCAAGCCGTGTTTGAAACGTTACGAGCGAGGAAATAAAGACGCGGAGCCTTCAAATAGAGTATATTGTTGCTAAATTACAATGAATTACTATAACTTATCCGTCTACGAAAAACTCAGGCGTACTTTGCGTTTCACAATTATGGATTGAATCGTACACCGAGATAGAAACAACCGAAATGACGCCAATGTCACTACATCCATTTGTTTCCATGAGTTGGGATCTAAGTTTATGGGTTATGCCTTTGGTAAGGATTATGGGTTAAACTTTAGAGCTAGGATAGGGGTTAGAAGTACGGTTAAGTGGTGGTTTGGATGTGGCGGCGTTATCGCTGGGATTGTGGTTCGGTTTGGGTTAGGTAGGCCTAAGGGTTAGCGTTAGCGGTTTGACAACATTGTTTCAAAGAATGCGTGCCAAACTGTCGATCGAAACATTTACGCATCAAACGATTATAATCACACATTTCAATATATCGTTAGGAAAATACTATTCTGCCACTGATTCGCCATTCAGACTATCAAAACGTCACTCTTCAAAAATGTGTCACTCAAATTTCGATGATCAAATTGTGGTTCAAATTCAAGCATTATATTCTGGCCTCGTTGTATAAATCAAAGGTCGGGAACCTTTTTCGTGAATGGAGCCATATTGCTACCATGTTCTCGATTGTGATTTCCAATGAGCCATACAGCAATGTCAACCAACAGTGGCAGGACAATTGAATATTTCTAGTCTTGGACGTACGAAATCAAAATGTGCCGGTGCGGCCAGTACTCTGTACATCTCCCAACCCTAGCTAGCACAAGGACACCTTCCACTATACATCCAGCACATTAAAAGCGTACTTTGCCTGGTAGAATATAAATCACAATCATATCTGCCAGCTATCCCACGGCCTGTTTTCACTAATAACAGATCCCAGCTCCACTGAAATGATGAATATATTTCATTTCACTAAATCGCCTCATAATTATAATTAAATCCCTGGGAAACTTCCAAGTTTACAGACCTATATCAGTCGATCGGTATTAACACACTTTACCTAATATTGTGCATAATTTCTGATCAACCATTTATCACTATTTTAAAGCAGAAACGTTCGCGTATAAAGAGTCATTGTTCAGCAAACGCTAGCGAGCCACCATACCACTTTAACGAGTCCCGACTTCCGAGATTGAACCTTTTCCCAAGTTAAAGTCGCGTAACAATGAAATGCGTTGTATACTGTGCAAATACCACCACGCGCATATACGTTTCTCATGAAAAATCATACGTAAGATTCCATTGGATTTTGATTTGTGATATTTGCCACGGTGGTTTCCAGCGTCAGTAATGTTTAACATTGAATTATTGAGATCTTCGTAATTTAGAGTACTGATTGAGTATTTTAACTCTACATCAGTGCCTTTCAGCCTGTGGGATGGTAAGCACGCGTGCGGATGGAAAACGTGGTGCGGATTGGTGCGGATAAAAACCGTGTATATTTGTTAGTTTTCAGATGTGGAACATTTCAAATAGACTAACTTGGAAATTCAATTGCAGTGACTCCTTAAATTTAGTCGTTGCGATGCATTTGTATAAACTTGTTTTACTTAATACGCACCATCAATAGTGGCTTTTACAAAAACTTTTACCAGCCATGAGTGAATTAGCCTAATAATCGCGTACTAGCATTATTAAATATTAAGTAATCTAATCTCTGATTCGAAAGCGGATTACACTTGCAACAAGTAACGGCAGTGCAAATGTTCTCCCTTATATATATATATTATATACGGCGTTGTATATCGCTCAGGCACACGTAGAACTCGGTTATATATAGATCTATATAGAACTAGATAAAGATATATTTGGTAGAACTGCGCATAAAATACGTCAGCCAAAATAAAGGATGGAATACGAAGCCTCGAGAAGTTGAAACAAATTGATATGGCACAATATACAACCCATCTACACATCCATGGAAATATAAACGCGTAAACTATATTCGTTCGATTTAAATCATACAAGAGGGTTGGTTAAGGTTAGCACTGCACAATAGGGCTGTTCAAAAATAACCTTTTTTCCTTAATCTTGCGGGTTACTTGATTAAATCGTTAGGTTGCCTTAAAAAATGACGCACACCAAATTTGAATTCATTCCAACCAATATTCGCGGATTTCGTAGAGTTTAAAAATTTTAAATTTGCCTAAAAATGCAAAAAAAAATTTTTTTTCCAATTTTTCTTACAACCTTATGAAATTGTTGCACTGTCTTCAAAAACGATGCAAAACAAATTTGACTCAATTCCAAGCTGCAGAAGCCGAGTTATTCAAGTTTTTTGATGATAATTCTGGGATGATAGAATGAATTCAAATTTGGTGTGCGTCATTTTTTAAGGCAACCTAACGATTTAATAAAGTAACCCGCAAGATTCAGGAAAAAAGGTTACTTTTGAACAGCCCTACTGCACAATGTAGCACTGAGCCGTGATACGTTGCTATTAGATCAATCTACTGCTAGTACATCAACGTAAGCTGTGATTATTTCGTTTGCAGTTAACTTATTTGTGATGTATTCATTGGCGGATCATTGAAACGTACAATCAATGAATGACCGGTTTCTCTCACAAGTGACACCGGCGTATCGCTCATAATCCGAACAATACCAAATCACAGCGATTTATTCGACACCGTTTACTTGATGACTTGAAACTGACTCGTAAATGTTTCCTGAGTCACGAGTCAATCCACATTTCTGAAGCGCCGAGTCAAATCATGTCAAGTCATACTAAAAAGTTGACTCGACGCAAGTCATGACTCGAGACATCCCAACACTGCCCCGGATATGATGTCCGAGTAGCAACAAAGCCGGAACATGCCCCAGAGATGGTGTCTTAGTATTTATACTGTCCTAATCCACGCCAGACATAAGGCTGCCCGGCCGCATGCATCTACAATATATGTTCACGATGAGACCAGCAATCGCTAGCTGCATCTGGGTATACTCAACTGCGAGTCACGTGCTGCGCATCTAACTTCGACGTGCAGCCGATTGCTCCACTCAAACCGAGGGCGCCGCGTCTGATTACTTATACCAAGAATAAGCCGAGAAAACGTTAGTGGGAAACAGAAATACTAAATTCTGTTCCCTATTAACCTTGGTATATATATTTGATGACGATAGGGTCATACTGTATTGCATGTACTGTATTGTATGTATTGCATAGGTACATAATTCAACGTTGTAGAGAGCCCTGAGTCGACACTCTACGTCGAGCAGGCGATAATTTCTGATCAAAACAATACCGACCGTTTTAGTAAACTCATATAAGCTATGAAAATTCACAGATACGATCTATGAAGGTATATCACTATTAGAACTCGATGCATATCCCGTTATGGGACGGGTATTCATTAGGGCTGTTCAGAAACAACTTTTTTCTGGATTCCAGTCATTCAGTAGGTTTAGAATAACCTGACAATTTAATCACTGAATGGCTGGAATCCAAACAAAAAGTAATTTTTGAACAGCCCTAGTATTCATCTATCAGCTTGAAGCTGGTACGGTAGTCTGTGAGAATCCGCTTCCCTATTTTCAAATGCAACCTTGAGCGGTGTAGACAGCTAGTGTACAGAGGTGGTCAGTAACGAAGTACTTCTACTCTTTGAAGTTCTTGAAGTAGATTTCGCCTACTCACACTACTTTTTAAGTAGTTATGATTTTAGACTACTTCTACTTCTACTTGACTGTTTTCAGTTTCTTAAGCAAAAAATAAGCGTAGAATACCATTTACTTACTTACATGTGAACCACCACTCCTACTTGAGTAGAAATTCCGACGTTACTTCTACTTCTACTTGAGTAGCGATGGTGACTACTTTGACCACCCCTGCTAGTATAGTTGTTTTAGCAAAAAACAGAAGCTGACAAGTGCTATTCATAACAACAAACTACAAATGGCTATGACGAATAAAACTAAATATACGACAGTTACGACGGTTATCAGGAACGCGCGTGTCCGCGAAATGATGCGATCGGCGGATATTTTGTCACGCGGTCTATCACATAGCTTTTGAACACCTTATATGTAACTAATATGAGCTATGAGGATATGCGTGGACTTGTATGGACACTAGCTTTTCACAGAATGAAGCAACTATGCCCTATAAGACGGCTAGAACGAAGCACACAGGATGTTATCTGACAGTGGACAGTGACGCGCGCGTTGCCGAGACAGTGTATTTTGCGACATATTTATCTACGGTGTTTGATATCCGATTTCGACGTCTTCGATGCAATAAATATCAAAGAACAAGGTATCAAAGAACTTGCACGAACAATATCCATTCACAGAAATGAACAGCAACGACGCAGCACGATTAGAATGAAATATATCGTGGTTTCGATCGTACCGGAATGTCGAAAAATAGACACGCTGGTGCCAAACGGTAGCGGGGTATCTTAAAGGATGGCTCGAGCCCTCGAACATTGGCATCGGAGTGATGGAATTTCTTTTCCGAAAAATTGTTCTTCGCTCTTCTCACGATTATTGTTCGATCGTTTATCTCAGGGGTGGGCAAACTACGGCCCGCGGGCCGCATGCGGCCCGCAACACCGTTCTGTGCGGCCCGCGAGAGTCAACAGAATTATTTTTAAACATTGAGAAAATGCGTACTAAAAATCGAATTAATGCAGAGACTTGATTAAACGTTTTCTTAATATATTTCACCATGATGATTCTAAGACAGTGGTTCTCAAACTGGGTGGCTCACCCCATTTGGGGGCGTGAAAGCATCTGAAGGGGGGCGCGAAGTTGAGCTAAACTGAATTTTTTTTTCGCGCTTCACGTGATTTACATCCAGTTCATATTTGTTGCTCTGTATTTAGTCTGAATTTCATATTTCAAAATATCTCATTCACAGTCGTAACCTGCCATGCCATTAAACTATCCGTTAGGTCTGCTAGCATCGTGGTTACGTTATGTGATGTGACGATAGGGGGGAGCGAAATCTTTCATCATCATAAGGGGGGGGGTGTCCTAAAAAATTGAGAACCATTGTTCTAAGGTAAATACTTCCTATATTCTTTTTTACGTTTAATTTCTGGCGCGACAGCCCGATCTCAAGGCCCACGCAGTTTGAAAGGTTTCAACTGCTAAACATCACAGAAATCCTAAACGAGATTGACATAATTCGGATCGCGAGTGTGATTTTAGATCGGCCACTCCAGTTTTAAGTATTTCAGTGATGTGCTTATAAAAACGATTCGAGCGTGTTTTAGGTAGATTCGTTCTCTCTGTATACGTAGAATTGGGGTATTAATATATTATATCTACACATAGTAAAAACTTGTCTGAAGCTAGCGCATGGTTATGATGCTGTCAGCATTGTGTGTCACGGAACTGAACCTAAACTGGAATTAGTAAATCTATGAACAGATCGCTGCTCACAGATTTAAATTTCAATCCCGTTCTAAGAATCGGGACAGCCGACTTTCATCTCTGTAGTTTTGACAAATTGGTTATTGAGGTCGACCAGCCTATAAAATCTCTCCACTATGTTTCTGAAGGCTGCTGCACACTGACTTTGCGACACGACTAAAACAGGTACGTAATTCCCCGATCGTGTCGCACTCACGATCGCGGTGGTTGCGTTCCGCTGCACACTGGGACACCGAGTCGTAACGTAGGCCTATCTGTTCAGTAGCAGCTTAATGATTTCGTAACAGTATAGGTTCTTGGTCATTAGTATTGAAGAACATATCAAGATACTTCCTAGACATAAATGTGTTTTCTCCTACACATAAATGTGTTTTCTATGTGTCCTGACAGCATTTTGCTGATGCCACGAATTTTGATAAGGAATACACCATAGTGCCACTAAGATATTCTCAAATTCGAAAACTCAGTTTATTATTTCAACTCAAGACGCAGATGCACAATACAAAGTACCGAAGATACAAATAATATAAACAAGAAGGTGTCTAGTCGTTGAAATGCCCTGACATAGTCCATCAATCAGATATCTGTATGATATAGAGGCCTACCGGGGCCTACTCTTCTTGGCCTACCGGTACTTTCGTAATGTCAAGCATTTCAGTGGCATTGGCGGGCTAGGGGTCATGTTCTCTGTTATTCATCTTGTATTGTGAACATATAGTAATTTAATCATCAAATATATCTTCACTTCACTTCACGTTCATCCACCTTTAAGTTATCAACTTGAGGTTGAATCATTCTTTTTCTGGGCTTGTTGGATATCATACAGCGCCGTGAGTCAATCCCAAGATAAATTACGCATCTGGTACACGAGAATGTTAAATTATGAAGTTGAACGACTAGAAAAGATTGCAACAGCACCGTCGAAATAAGAGCGCGTGTTTATTTTCTACTGCGACTGAGCCCGCAACTCGCGACAAAGTTGAAAAATTTTCAACTTTGTCGGCGAGTTGCGCAGCCCGCTCGCCGACGCTTTGTTGCGTAGTCTGGTGACGCGGTGTGCATGGTTTTGTCACAGACAGGCGCTCTCGTTTTGTCGTGTCGCGAGAGCCAGTGTGCAGCAGCCTAGACTCGTGTACGAACTATACGATATCATCAAAGCAATGTTTGGTTTGTTTTAAATAGTCACATATATTATCTCTATGTCCTCACTATATGTAATCAAAAACCAATATTGCGTTTTGGTTTATAATCCCAATTTTATATAGTGCGGCCCGCGGATGGTTTCATATGTTGAATGCGGCCCGCGAGCTCAAAAGTTTGCCCACCCCTGGTTTATCTGTATCTGAGGTCACTCGTTGGGCATTGCAGCCAAAAAGCGATACATGCTGAGATGCCGTTAAAATATGGCTAAATCATGAAAATGTACAGCCGTTTGTATTGCACAATTTGGATTGAATTCACGATGAGATTATTCGACACTGGTTTCTCTGAAAAACACCGTCGCAGACTTTACGGAGGCTTTAGTGCAGCAGTGTACCTGTACAACCAGCGGGTGTGAGACTAATAGACACATTTCGTGGCTAACCCTTTCCGTGCCAGGACATATGAAGACATAAAGATCTGGCCAACATGCGACTGAGCAAAGTGCGGTGTCGAGAAGATCGGCCACAACCTTGGCCAGCGGCCAGGATCGCAAACCACAAGCGTATTGCCGATTGTCGAACAAGCGATTGGGCATTTGCTCGCTTGCTCCTGAGCTGTTTCATCGTCATCTAGACCAGTGCTCTTCAACCTTTTTCGTCGTGGTACACCCTTTTTAGGTTTACTTGAAACTGGTACACCCCTGACCGGATAACTCCGTATAGTAAGCCTAGACCAGGGGTGTTCACTGTTCAACCTCCTTGTTATTCACGGTCGTGCTTCGATTCCTTACATAGCATACTACCGCATTCCGGCGTAGAGTCGTAGTGGCCCATCTGGGCGTCATATAATCAGGACTCTAACTGCCGCACCCCAAACCCATCGATTGGGGAGGAGGCGAGCTCGAAGGGGTCCCAAAATTATTTCTTGAATAAACATAAATTATAGAGTATATTTTTAAAAATTTGTTCAACTTTATTCAATTTTTTTCGTCCTATGCTCGATTTAATGTCAAATTTCTTGATTATTGGGTGGCCTTCCCCCCAAAAAATATGCAAGATTAATAGCAATGGGCATTTCTGGTGTCGGCCATTACTGTGCCACGACGCTCCAAGACATTTAACCAAATGCGATCCTAGAAGTGTGCCAGAATGATCGGCAGCGAGAAAACATTGGTCAAAAAGGACCGCCCTTGTCCTGACTGAAAACCCCGAGGGGACCAAGGGGCCCACCCGAATTATTTTTATTTACGGGCCCTCCATTTTCCAAAACATTCCATTTTAATTGTTAATCTTGAAGTAAATCTGATTACCTGGGCAGAGAGAGAGAATAACAAAATTTATAACAATATGTATGCAATTTCTGATATTATTGACGGATTCAATCACGAATTATAGAAAATTTCACGCCTCGCGCGATCTTACGCTATAAAGTAGCACACTAACGTGTATAACAAATTTCGCTGACAAAGTAGCGGTTATAAATCGTAGACCGTGATGAGGGGTCTACTGTTTGGTTTATGACGCTATGGGGGCCCAAGACCAACGTTTTTTTAGGAGGGGCTGACGAAGTGCTGTTTCGGCCCTGCATATACTCATGTTAAATTGGCTACTGGCAACTACACACCGCGATGAGCGCTTGTGGTGTTCTGCGCCATCACTAGAAGTTTTTAATTATAACAGTAGTCGCACGGGCGCTATAAACTTTTACATGTGGAAGATTTGTTTTGTCTATAATATGGGTAGTTTCATATATTACTGTCAACTAATTATCCATTATTGGCCCACGGGAATGATTAAGCGATGGAGCTGATGGAGGGGGTGTAGGCATACACGCATACGAATCCGTCTTTGTATTTCTTTATGGGGTGCATCCTTTTCCTTTACGGTTTGCATTGGTTCGGTGGGACTCAGATTACACTATATACAAAATACGAAAAATCCGGGTCCCCTGAATCGCGCAAGCGTGAATAAAATTTTCAAGTTCAAAATCTCTCAAAGATTTGAGAACCTATTCGTTAATTCAAATTTCATTTTAAGGGACGCCAAAACACGCTCTAATTTAATTAATATGTTTTGCGTAAATATTGTTTAACGGCTGCATGCGATCGTATGACTGCAGGTGCTGGCCTGTTGAAATGAGGATGAACAATGCTGCAACGTGTTTGAATTGCTAAATACTAATCTGGGCTCGAGGATCCGGACCACCAGCTAGCAAAGTGGGTCTCAAACTAGACCCCTCGAGACCCCCTGGCTACGCCCCTGTAATGATGTACACTGCGCTATTTATAAGCAGCTCACAGAAAGTACAAATTCAATATTTCTGAACCGTCGCAGTGGTTTCCTCAAGCATCATTATAGACGGATATTGCAACCGAAACACATGTCATCTCCATCCCTTTCTACTCCAAAAGGAATCAAAAAATCCATATACCAACATTTAAGTGATGTGCACATTGCACAAACATATGCTTATGATACACCAAAAGGAATATAGCTTACAAGCTCGTACAGCTGATATCAACATATTTACGATAATGCACGCCCGGTCAACATATTGATGTTCTGAAGCATACATTGCCAGTTTATTGTGATAGCTATATAGTCATCGGTCCATTTTAATTCGGATCTGGAACACCCCTGTACACCTCATGTGAGTGGTACACCCTTTTAAAATTTTTGTACACCCTAGGGTGTACGAAAACCCCGGTTGAAGAGCACTGATCTAGACCTGTGGTTCCAAACCTATTTCGACTCATCACCCCATTATCACGCTCGACCCAAATTTTCGCCACCAAATTTACGGATCCGCAAAAGAGGTCATATAAAAGGGAAATTTATTCACCAAACCCTGATTCTTGGTGAATTGACTAATAAAAGGGTCATTTGTTTTCGAGTAGACACTCGGAAAATCGGTTTTCGCGTATACTTTCTGTTGAGTTGACCTGTTGTTGCGTCATATGCTGAATAAACTGTCTTCTCGTACATATGTTGCCCGTGTTTCCGCAATCAGTACCTCGGTAGTTTTCGATTGATGCCAATTTTATCAAATTTTCCTGTCGATAATCCAGCTCAAATAGTGCCGTATATTGCACTTGGTCACATGGACAACATGACGTAACCCAATCACTGTGAACCGTGCGATTTGGTTGTGTCCACACAGCTGTAGGACACTATGCTTCCATAACTCATTTTAACACCCGCTAACATGCGCTAAAAGTGCGCGGAATTTGAGCCACACAAACATCGTAACCCTAGCCCAGTCCCAATTGTAAGTTTCAAGAGATACTGCCCGGGAAACCGTCCCTCACACTAATTAACAATGTCAGCCGTATCTAGAGAGGAATAAAACTAACGTATTTGGCTAATGTGTTTTCAGTCTGATGGTCACCATTAGTTGCAAACATACGGACTGATTTCACCATCACTTTGAAAAGAACAGGTAATAATGTAGCGTATCCGGACAACAGCTAAGAGTGCAAGTTCTGAAAACAAGATAAAATCAAGCAGGGCAGTTTCCGATTCACAGTCAGTCTCATTTTTATACCGTCGACTCGGGTCAATTCGATTTATTTTCAATTGAAAACCGTGTTAAGTCCTAGTCAGGGTGCCAATGGACAAATCAAATCCACAGTGCTTACGCGGGTGAGATGGCAAGGAGGAGCCCAGATACACCTCCAATACTTGTGCAGGAATTCAAAAGTCGACCTCGGTCGTACTCGAATGAACAACACATCGGTGTTCCAGCTGTGGATTATACCACTACGCTATCTCGTCACATGTCACATTCATAATATATTGATATCTCTCACTCCCATAACATGTTCAATTGTTCATGGAACACATAAAGACAATTCAAACACTGTTTTAAAGTCCCGGCATGGACATACGAGACACCAATATTACATTAACTTTATTAGTTTTCTAAGTTACAATAAAGCTACTGTCTTCGCTGTCTGATGCACCACCAATAACTAGGGTTACCATATGTCCTCTTTAAGGCGGATTTGTCCTCATTTCCCGTATTAATGAATGCTTCTTTATCTTTGTCGCCTTGTAAAAATAATCCTTATTCGGCGCTCAGAATATAGGAGCCCTGACAATGTTTCCTATGAGCTGCGCACGTGCGCAATTGCGCACTGCGCAGTGCCAACACGGTCTCAGTGCAAAAAAATGTACGCTGCGCAAAAAAAGGCCGAAGTGATGACTGTTCTTTAGTCGACCAAGGGACCGCGCAGTGAGTTGGTGAGTGCGCGCAGACTGGTGAAAAATTGAGGGAACATCGGACCCTATAATAGCCTATATTTACCTGCGTGTCTTCTATTCGAATTCCCTGGCTGTGGCCCGCAAATAATTGATTATCGGGTTATGTAAAGTTATTTGAAGTATATATATATATATATATCGATATGTGATATTGTGTCACGCGTTTACCCACTGAGCCTGCATCCATGTAAAAATACCACCGGAGACTACACGAAAAACATGCGATCTGCGATTCCGGGAGATGGCGCTAAATAGCTAATAGAGATGTGTGTCATTTGAGCTGGTAAAGGGCAACGGTGTATGATATTAATTGGACACATGATTAATAGACTATTTCGCATTAAATGATTTGACATAATCTTCAACTCTATAAAACATTTTATGCAATACTATACCATAGATATCGCAATGAAAGAGTAGTGAGTTTTGTTGAAATTCAAATAGTAAGTTGGAAGGTGCTTATCTTGTTTTAATCAAATATTGCACCGACTGTGTCTATGATGCATACCCATTACCCAGACATATGCGCAGTTTACATTTCACGCGATAATTTTAATAACCCGCGTTTGTCGAAATCAAGTAAGAAATTCGGAAGATGGCGCAAATTCCCTGATCGTGAGGTAAAGCTGAATCACACTTATTAAAAGTAATGACCTATTTACCTATCATTACATAGTGTTTGCTATCCAGGATTTCAGGGTAAAAAACACACCATAAAATACGTTACGGCTTCGTTGGCGGATGGCGAGTGGATATGTGATGTACGTAAACATCCGATTTCTATATATGATATCTCTATTATCAGATACGGTTATCGCTATAACTGTTATCTGTTTATTCCGCACCAAATTAATCCATAGATTTACGTGCTTCGTGGCGTTGCCCATCTTCAGTTTTTCTCATCAGCGCCTTGTAACCTCTTTTCAGCGGTGTGAATATAATTACTAAACAAGGTCTGGAAAATGCCTTTGCTGTATGAGGCAAGCGTTGGCATTCTTTGTGTGGCGCAATGATGGTAAATGTGATTAATTAGCAATTGGTCGCAACCTGGTCGCGAGAGGTTGATGTTATTGCTGTTGTCGTTGTTTGTGGTATTTCCCGGGTATGATGATAATTTACATCGAGCCGATATTGTCTCATGATCCCGAATCCACCTATTCTTGTAGCACTGCCCACTTCTGAGCCTCTTAAAAATATAAGATGGACCGAGGTAATACATAATATCAGGGGTGGCCATTGGCCAACTTGCGGCCGTAGAGCGAAATTTGTGCGGCCGTCGACACGTAATTCAATTAGTATGTGTTGACGGCCGTCGTCATGCAATTTGAATTTAAGGAATTGACTCCCGATTTCTTGAAAGATTTTATTTATCCTTGAAATTTTCTTCGCGCTGGCACGATTCAATGTGACTTCATTTATCGATGTTACTATAATAGCGCCCATTGCAATCAGAGCCCTACGATACAGATGCGAACAGCAGAGGAAAATCCTGAAAAAAATGGTAAATTTTTCCCACTTCGTGGTCGTTAACTAAAAAAAGGTCAACTTTCTCGCTCAGCTCCAATCCAATACAGTTCATTATCAGTTGGTTTACTTAAAAAAGGCAATTTTGCGGCTCAGCTCCCCAAATAGCCGCCGCAGCGTCACTTCAATGCCGATTTACTGTATCTCAGTCGGACTTTGCCCTCTATTTATGCGAAATTCTCAGAAAAGAGGACACAATCTATAAAAAAAAGATGACATTTGGGCGTCCTCCGAGGACACTTTCAAATAAGTCGAAACAGAGGACAAATCCTTTTAAAAGAGGACGTATGGTAACACCTACTTTTATGGGTACACATACGGACACGCCGCCGGTTGTACCAGTGCCGATTAGTTTTTGGACTAGACATACCATAACTTACAAACCTTCCTACGACAGAACACCTCCCTAATATCGATATCCACTGTCCAATCAAAGATTTACCAGCAATCTCGCCGAAGGATTGTTTTGATACATACTCGCAGCCGCTGTCAACGTGATATACTCGTGACATCTCGGGAAGGAAAAACATCGGCGCCAAGAAACGCACTGAAATCCACGACTTTTCATTTGAGTGATGATTCAGAATAACGTTGATTTGATTGGAATATAATTCAAGTTAGATTAGGATCAACTTAATATCAGTGAAAATTCATTATAGTCGCAATGCAGATGATGGTCATTTGAATGAAAAAAATTTCCGAGTTGTCTTTGGATTCGGGTTAAGATTTAGACAGGACGAATCAATTATATAGAACCGACAAAAGTGGCGGTCCAAACAAAGGTATTGCTGCCACTCAAACTATTAAAACATCAATTTTAAATATCCACCTCAAAAGCAGGCAATCCTGTTATTGAAAAGAGCTGTCACTCTGCTGATATACACCCTGAGTAAATATTGTATTGTGCGCTAAATATGGCTAGTTTTATACTCCATCACAAAAAAACGTACGATCTAATGCGGATGCATTGTCAGATACTCAAGTCAAAATAAGTTTGCTGGAAAAATGAGAATATTTGTTTATAAAGCAACAAATCGGCATGGCACGGCGTTGCACGTAACGTTTGCACAAAACGTTCATCACATCGATTTAACACCATCAAGTTTACGATGTTTACTTTGTTTTCCCGCGAATATTTGGCACATATCATCGCACCTGCAGCAGCATGAATTTAAGTTATAGTGGCGGAAGAGCGTCTAGGTATCAAACCCCCACATGAGTATAACGTGATACATGTATACGTACACTTATACAAACTCGATTTATTGCGTGCCGAAGTGTAACGCCACGCCGCAACCTCCACTTCATTCTTCATTGAATTCATTTCGAGATTTGTACGTTCTAACCATAGCATAAAATGCCTCACGTAGCGGCAATACAAACTCTATCGTGTGTAAAGTAATGATTGTCCTCATACATGCCGAAAGAAGACAGGGACTATAATTTAGGCTTACCATATTTCGGAAATGAAAAAAGAGGACACTTTTTCAGAAATTTCAGACAAGCAAAACTGGAGAAGAATTCTCAAAAACAGGTAAATTTCACCCGCTTCATGATCGGTTGACTAAAAAAAAAAAAAAAGAAAAAAAAAAAGGTCATCACTTCCGCTCAGAGCTCAAAAACACGTTTTTCACTCCACATTGCTAGGTTGATGACTAAAAAAAAAAAAAAAAGGTCTTCTTTCCGCTCAGAGCTGAAATCACCACTTTTCCCTCCGAAATACCCGCCGGAGCTTCACTGCTGCGCTAATTTACGGCATATCACTCGCAATTTCCTCTAAATCTGACCTAAATTTTCAAAAAAGAGGACAAAATCTCAAAAAAGAGGACAAAAGGGCGTCCTCCGAGGACACTTTCAAAAAAGTCAAAAAAGAGGACAAATCCTCTTAAAAGAGGACGTATGGTAAGCCTACTATAATTGGACTTGATAATAACCGTGCAGGACCCAATGCACTCTATCCTAAATTCTATCCGAAGCTAAATGTCCTAAAAACTATCTCAACCTTGTCATTTATCTGTGGAACGTACAGCATAGACATTGTGAACCTAGACATAGAGGATTCATTTGTTTTAGTCGGTGGTGGCGTGTTACCAAGTAACTCAAGTAGGTTTTGACAACGCAAATCGCTACTTCTATTTGTAATTCAGTAGCGTTTACGCTTACGCAAACTACTTTTATCGCATCTGCCCTTAGTAAGGGAATGAATTGTGGTATTGGGTCGGACGCATATTTGAGTAGGGCAGCGCACCCTGACGGCAGCTATTCTACATTCCGATATCACCGCGCACAGAGTCAGAATCCTTTCCCGCTTCCTATCGACGTTTTGCGGCTGCCTAAGGCAAGGGTCACCAACTTGAAGCGGGTCGCGGACCACTTTTCAAATTTCGTAGAGGCCGCGGGCTGCAAGAATGCAATGTCGAGACAAAATAGGCCACGCCTGTAGCAATCACGTTTAAAACTTTACGTCGGTACATCGTGGTGCCCTTTAACATGGTCGACAGTCACAGTTACCACAAAATGAATAATATCTTATAAAATAAATACAAATACAACAAAAAAGATCACGATCATTACTGTCATTTTATTTTGAACTATGAGCAGCGATACCCGACAACGCTTTTCAGAGACTAAGACATCGGCATTGGGGATAGAGGGACAGTACATCCGTAAAGCTTGATCTTGTGAGGAAGCCCTCCGCCGTTTTCGAAGCGTCTCGGTCTTGGCAGTGTCTGGGCCATTGCACGTCAAAGCAATATGACCATCAGCTGATTCTCCCTTGATACAATGTTGTTGCAGTCGTCAAAGCCAGTTCAGCTATTGACGAATCGCGATGTTGGGCAGAGCCGAATAACTTATTTCGAAACAACAACAATAATATTTTGAAACCTATATCAATTTTGTGTTGGTGACCCCTGTCCTAAGGTATACTCGACTTGCGTCTCAGTGTATGTTTGAGTTTAACGGTGTGAAGTCCCTTCTGCAACATATAGAAGAGGAATACAAAATGTCGAGTTCGCTGCAGTACAAACGAACAAACAATTTCAAATCTTTGTATGTTGTAGGCGTGTTCCCTATCCACGAGGGCCACATACTAATAAACCAAAATATACAATTGCAGCGAACTTAATTGCCATTTTAACAGGTAGTAAAATATTTTACGGCTCATTATGGCGACGGCAGCATTTTGCTGCCACGATTGTTTCGACTTTTACAACGACTGGGTTGTGAAAGGCGATAAAACTCTGGTTACCTGCCACCCCGAGAATAATTAATAAACTGACAATGTTCCTGAGATATATACATGGTGAACAGGGAATCGAGTTTGCTCTCAATCAGAGCTGGTAGAGCAGCAATATAATGCGATCTCTTTTCTCAATTGCGGTAGATGTCTGTAACGACGTCCTTCCACTTTTTCGAGTATTCTGACCGAGGATTTCCCCTACTTGTGTCGTATAGGGTTTTATTTGAAACAAATTGTTGTTTAAACCATGTTTTGAACAAAGGTATTTAAAAAAATTGTTTTTTTTAAGTTGTATAATTATGCCATTATTGTGTAAATACTTTCCAAAAAACACGTTGTTGTGCCTATACGGACAATTACCACCCGATGTAGCAAACGTATGCGATATGGGATGGTTACAACTCTCAAAATAGTCGGTTCGACAGCTATAGTAAGTAGGTATTTTGTCAAAGGAGCTATATTTACCCTAAATTTTCAATTGTTAATGTCACTTCACTATGATGTAACAATTGAATATTCGGCCTTTGTTTTAAACATGTTTATTTTAAATTGCTTTTTGTTTGAAATGCAACACTAGTGACGCGTTTTGAAGCAAGTTCGATTGTATATTGTATATTGCACATCAGTGGTTCTGAAACCTTTTTCATACTGCATGCTACCGAGGTTCTATGATTTTGTTGAGTACCACCAAATTAAACGTAGCTTTACTCGAAATGTTTTCAAAACATTGTTAATTGGCGAGCCAGTAAATACGCTGGCCCGGACATTTCGAAACAAATGCGTCCCACGAGCTAATTATCCAATGATTATTAATTACACACACTATAACGATGCAAAATTGAATGTCACGGTTGCAGTTGTTTCTTCTCCGCAATCCGATATAGGCGGGCTACAACTGATTCGAATGACGCATGCAGTAGTTATCTGTGGATTTCATGAATACATTTCTTAAATTAAAAATAAAATACGCCAACAATTTGCGAAAACTGTAATTGTACTTAAAAGGAAATGCATTTACTGCGTACACGCTGAAATGACATGTTCAAAACCTCTGATCTACATGGCATTGAGTGCCGCACTGAACTACGACATTTTTCCTGTTCTAATGTTTGATTCGCGACAAAATCGAAAGTCGCATTCTCCGATGATACCCATTAACTGTGTGTGATAGGATGTTCAAATCTCAAAGAGTTACTATCATGCACAAGAATTTCTCACCCTTTAATGAAGGAGATCTTTTGAATAATCTACAACGCTCTAATCGAGAGATGATATGGGATGTTGCTTCGTATGTCTAACGTCCATGGATCCCTGAAAATACACAGATCAGGCATCTCAATAAGACCAAGCAAACAGCAAAAGGTCATAATTTTGTTTGCATTACCTCAAACCTTCCTAATTATTTCCTGAGAGACGAGCCAGCTGATGTGTATCGTGTAGAAAGCAGTTTGACGACCATCTGCAAACATACGCGATCCGCTTTCAACTTGTTTAAACAGGGACAGTGCGAAGACCCTCATTAAAATTGCCATGAACAAATTAGGGTGAGCAATTTTTAATTATTTCGAACTGCATTGTTGGAGGGTTCAATAGATTGTGGCGACAAAGGATGTAGCAAGTGGTAAACTCGAGAAATAATTTGACCAGCACACAAGCTACTTTGCGATCAATATCTTTTAATCAGGTGAACACTTCGACCCAGTGACCAAGTCATATGCCGTGGATTTCATGAATAGAGATTTATCATCTGATAGAACAGGTGATATAGATAACTGTTAGAGGTTTGCTAAGGCCGCTGTTACAAAGCAATTATTTTAAGGCGCACGCGAGTGCGTATCAAGAAAGCTTTTTTAAAGCATCCGTCAGATGTCAGGCAAGGGGAAGTTTGAAGACAGTCTTCAAAAGGCAAAGGTGGGGAAGTTTGAAGACAGTCTTCAGAAGGCAATGGTAGAGACGTCCCCGTGTATATGAGTCGGGGTGACCAGACAGCTTTTGATAAAATGGGCCAAACAGAGTTTAAACAATGGCCAAAAAGGGCCATATTATTCAATAGCGTTGAAAACGATATTAATAATACACAATAATGTTACAACGTCAATAACGTTGCAATCTTGCCCATAGACCTTTTTTCAATAGCCGGGAATTCTAGATTTATATTGTTGATACCGTTGGACACCAGATGAACTACAACTGTTGATAGTATAGTAGGACACCGAATCCAATTGCAATAACTGCGATTATTTCAAGCCTTTTCGAGCTGAATACCCAATCGTAAAATGAAACTTTGTCGTATGAGAGTTATGAAAATTTTAATGATCAAATTTTATGATTTTTTAGGAAAAGTTTGAAACTTATCTAACTTGTATACTTAATGTTTTTGAATTTTTGATTAAAATATAGCTAGTTTGATTTTATATGCCAAGTGCTTCCGAGAAGAGCCAAATATTGAAAACAAAGGACTAAGGGGTCAAACAATTTTTTCGGAGCCAACTGCCTCTAAAATGGGCCAATCTGGCAACCCTGATATGAGTAGGAATTGGATCATTTGTTTTGTTATTGCTACATAAGTACATATCGACCAGGCTTTCAATATTTACGCAGTGTGTTATGAACATTGTGCATTTTTCAGATGATATCGGTATATGTGCAGATACATTGATTTGAATGGAAATCATGGTTTCGACAATAACGAGTGAGGTCATGGTAAGGTATAGGTTAGGGGTTCGAGAACTGGGGTACGCGGCAAAATTCTTGGGGGAAAGCAAGCTTTGCATTGTCCTCCCACTGAGACAATTTTCTGCAACAGCGATTTTCACGTTTATGTGACCAGTGAGTAAAGTTGAAGCATACTAAATGCAACGATTATTAGGGCCTCAACCACCATGATTCTTCATCGCCGCGCAACGTTACTTGTCTCAACTGTAGGGAAATTCTGTTTCTCTACTGCAGTGATGCTGAGTGATAGTACGTATACCACTGTAGATCTCGGTTCAGTTCTACGAGAACCAATGTCATCTGCCTATAAGGCTTCTCAGCGCTAATGTAAGCATCAGTGTTTTGCGTATGTAGAATGGTGAGCAGGCTATGATGTCTGATGTGAGAGACTAGTCTAATATTTCAATGTCGTATCCAGCAGAGATGAGCACGGATTAGGATTAGGTTTTGAAAAAACAGGATTTGTGAAATTTTGTAGGATTTGGATTGGATTTGGATTAGACATTTTTTCAGAACGGATTAGGATTTGGATTGGATTTACCTATTTTCTGGGAGATTGAAATGTCGTGTGGCGAATGGCGACAAACTGTATTCAGATCAGTTATTAATGTAGTTATGGTAACTAAGTTATCTTGAATCAAGTGAATCGTTGGTTGTGAAAGAAAATTTTCGAATCCCTCCATTGCATAAATTAGTATTTTTTCTGAATTTCTAGTTGGAATCGGATTAGGATTGGACATGGACTTGAATAAGAAAAAGTTATGGATTAGGATTTGGATTTGGATTTTAATGTTCGGATTTGGATTGGATTAGGACATGGAAATTTCAAATCCGCTCATCTCTGGTATCCAGCTGTGCAAAAAACGATGCGGAAATTCTTTTGCTCTCCCCCTCCACTTACAGTTATGACTTGTCAGCAAGGTTTTTCAAGCGTGTGCTTCCTGAAGAACAGATTTAAGGCATACTTTATCTTGCACTTGCACATATGTTACAGGCGAGCATCTCTAAAACACTTCGAAGAATAAATGGACTTAAGGTTTCATTTATAGCAAAAATCAATTCAAAACAAACATGTTCACAATGGTGTCCGATCAATACCGAGAAAACCTTTACCGAGAATGGACACCAGCGAGAATGCAATGCAGGCATGTTATGTATTATGTACAGGTCGTGTGTATGTGCATGACGGCCTTGCCACAATCGATGGCCATTCTCGGATATAAATTTCTCGACAGCTCGGACTCGGTAAGTTAGATTCTTGGCATTGGCCATTCTCGATAATGTCCTTTCTCCGTGGAGTCCATTCCCGGTAATGGTTTTCGCGGTATTGGTATAGAACCGCGCAAAACGTGGCTATTGTTTGCATATCTTGTCTTTGTTTTTGTTCAGCCAAAACGAAACGAATCTTTAATTGTGACGCCACAGTGGATTGACATTGACACTGGAAAATTATTTTTAACCGCGACTACATTGATATACCACATTGATATGCAGCATTTTTACGGTCCGCGGTCATCATCATCAGAACACCCATTTCATACCTATAATCTATATCTACTTGCTGTAACTGTTGAAGCAACTACGTCCTACGATTCCGAGGTTTCCAACCACTCACCATCGTATCCGTCGACTATGACGGGTATAAATTGTCCGTAGTATACGGCAGTGGCGGCTCGTCCTATAGGGCAACCGGGGCATTGCCCCACCTAAAATTCTGTTCAATAACAATTTAACCATTTATAGACGCACAGCAATCAATATATACCGAGATCATAGCGAAACCCGCGTTCTTCTTGTGCTTTCGCTAACAAATGCCCATACATAGCGAAGTCTCTGCGAAAATCGAAGTCTCTTCTGTGTTTTCGCTTTGTGAATGCCTAGCCGGGGCTTGCCCCGGTAGCGCTCATAACAAGCTTTCACTATCTATTCTCTCAAAGCTGCGCACAATAAAGAAACGGTGATTTACTCTCTCCTATTCGTAAAATGGCCGAGCAAGTGGGGCAACTATGCTTGTTCGCCCCTAAGGTGTGATGTAACAATCGTATCTATATCTGAACTCGGTTACCGTAATATGCGTTGAGTCGACCTTTGCTGGTATATGTCGATTTTGACGGTGTTTCGCACCATGATAATTCTTGAAACTTCGTATGATATGTCGTGAAGGTAGTATTTAGCACTGCTCCAAGTTTCAGGCTTGCTACTTGAAGATAAGGGTAGTAATTTCGTTTCCTAAGTTCAGTGTGTGCTGATCTATCATGTACATTGTACAGCAAACAGATTTTACTCAAAAGCCGGTATTGGTCTCCATTGATTTTGACGATGTTCCATACCGAGATCGGTCATGACATTTGGCACAGTGAGTCTTAATGTTAGTATCGACCGCTGTAACAAGTTTTAAGTGTGTCACTGAACTATGTGGGTGGTAATTTCGTTTCCAAATTCGAGTGAGAGCTGACTCTTCATTTATCGCTAACAGATTTACGCAAAAGCCGTTATTGGTCTCTATTGATTTTAACGATGTTCCATACCTAGATCTGTCATGAGCTTTTGCACAGTATGTCTTGATTTTAGTATCGAACACGGTGCCAAGTCTTAAAGTTGACACTCAATGATTGAGGCAGTTATTTCGTTTTCGAAGTCGAGTATGGTAGAGATGCGCGCTGATCTGATACTTAGCCTACCTACGCTACATCATTGCGGATCTCACGCAAAAGTCGGTGTCTGTCTGTGCTAATCTAGTCTGCGTTCCATAACGAGATCGGTGATGATATTTCCAATGGTATATCTCGATGATCGCATGAAACAGCTAACTAAGATTCTCGGTTTGCATTCAAATATTCACATAATTTTATGTTCGCCTATGTGCATTTCACTGTGAAATTGTGGCCTTCAAACCATTTGCTTACAATCCCCTGTCGAATGCGATTCATTTTCGATGTCGGCTAACAGCTGATCATTTGATCAGCCTATTCCTCGATCTATTTGACTCAAAGTTCGGTGTTCGTCTGTTTGTATTGATTTTGACAGTGTACCATGCCGGAATGGGTTATGAGATTGCGAATGCTACTTCTCGATGATTTCATGTAACAGTATGCTAAGTTTACGGCTTTTATGCATGTATTTAATGATTAATATATTTTCCAACGGCGATTTCGCAGCAGACTTATAGACAGTAAGCCGTATGTGTTGCGTCACAATCTCCAGTTTCAAGGCCAAAATGTACTATGTTGTTCCGAGACCGAAGTTCCGAGGCTGCTGTCCTTAGTTCTTCAAAGACCATTCAAATTGATGTTCTGGATTCAATATGACAGGCCCAATCTATGAGATAACAATTGCGTAAGTGTCCGAAGTCGTTGACCTTTGCAGTTAGGCTTACGCAATCTCTCGAGTTCTAGTCATTGGAATTAGTCTGGTCAAGTCAAGTGCGAACATGAATCGTATTGAATCTTTGCTCCGTACGTAGGCTAGTTTACGCAGTTGCCTTTAGAGCGAAAATTAGAGGTCTAAAAATTGTCCAGTCCATTGATCCAATCGTACGTCGGGTACCTCCGCTTTGGTTGCCTATCACCTGGTCGTAACTCGTAACCACCAGCTCCGTGGTCGTAACACACCAGGATCGTGTACGAAACACTTTCGGACGGGCTTAGAAAAATTAGGGCCTATCGATTTGCGTAATCTCTAACTCTACCATGAAATCATAACGCATGCTACTAGGGCATAGGGACGATTCTTAGTTCACGTACATTATGTAAAATAATCCTTTGATTAAAAAAAAATGAATAAAACATTTGTTACCACACTTCAAGTCACGGCTCACCGGCAGACCTCTCGCGGCACCTACGTTAAAATCACTGTTGTCGGGAAATTCATGTGACCATCATAAAGTTACTTTTTTACGTTGGAAACGCCATTGTGACGTCATGTTGATAAAAGTCGCTCGCAGCCCTTGCCCCACCACCCGATATTGTCACGAGCCGCCACTGGTATACGGGAGTTGTATGAAAGCACCATAGACATGGTGAAGGTGTAATATCTTTGAAACAACCCCAGGATTAACTGGTCCCATCTTCATCCGTTCAGATATATTAGCATTTCAGCACACATACACAATATACATGTTTACGTATTAAGGGGTACATGAGCTTGGTGTTTGCCGCAAATATTGGACCTTGTAGTTAATGACGTCGATTCTATAACTCTGTTGTCGTTATCAATGACTCCACAAGAATATTTAAAAAAAAAACAATAATTGTTATCCCTATCCACGATTATGCGAAAGCGATGCTGACTGAAGACAACTTTCCGTTTGTCATCGGCAAAGTCGCGGGCAGTAATTATTAGGAGATATTTCAACTCGCGATTCTTCCAGAACAATGTATCCATTTTACTGTAGATACGATTAAAACCGCTGGTAACGATTGTATGACGCCTATAACCCGCTGTTTTGTCACCGCAAACCAGTCTTTGTAACAGCGCATCTCAGCGTTGGAAGTGTTGGAACAGTTTGACGATTTCCTTACTGACTGCGATCACACCTTCTGATGTGGAAGGAGGATATGCAAATTATTTTCGTACGTAGTAAAATTTCCGAATTACCGACACTTGATACGCGGCGCGTGATGACGCAATATTAACAGTTTAGATTGTGAAAAGCTTCGATTTTCCAATACTTTGATCTTGGCGGATCTCTAGCGGAGATGCTAGATCCCAATACTGATGCGTAACTCAATTTTTATTGGTCAGTGTTTTTAAATAGCAGATTTCAAAATCTCCGAAAGTTGAACGCAATCCTATTTAGTGTTAATTCCCAGCAGGAAACGACGGGTTTTATCTGATTTTCAGAGTGACCTGTTTTTCTATGGTACGACAAAACCATTTCGACATAATCTACATTCTGCAGTGCTGTAACCATGAGATGTATGATATTGTGTTATGTTTCATTACTTTCCATTCAGTTTACAATACATGCCTATTCTTTACATCGCCTAGGCCCAACTTGGTGTCTTATTTGAAAGACTATTCCAAGTTGTTTCGACACTATCATATCGGGGCCTGCGATACTTATATCTTTTCATTGTATCGCAATCTTGTGGTGTATTGATCTGATGAAATTTGTACTAATAAACTGAACTGAAATGAACAGATCGGGTAATATTGCAAGGCTGGAAAACAGTACGCATGCGAATCCTCCACACTAAATATAACAGTCGATAACATACTAATGCAGTACAGTACACAATTAAGACCGCAGTCAATTCTACAATATATTTGGTAAATCAACAACCTTGAACAGACGGTGTAATGATTTTGATAACCTCGCCTGCATAATTGTCACCTTATCAATCACTGATCCCGGCGATTGATCAGTGATCACATACGAGGTATGACATATTTGCGGTTTTATAATGTTCCCAGCTATTTTAAGCCTGTTTACATTTAGGCAATGGCTATGGCATGAACTCTGTAAGAGGCCAATGATGCGATGTACTTCCCCGAGACACAATAGACCTGGAAACTCAAACGAGTGTTTTGTCACTGCTAGTGTGCCCCCGAGCAATCTATATTCATAGGATCTTTTGGCATCGGACAGGTGGATTACCGGCGTTATCAACTTAATAACTCGCCGGTAGCTCCGCAACTTTACGCGGGTTTCACGACCGATGGACACAGCGTTGATCGTTCAATGAGAGTTACCCAAATCAGACTACACTCTCTCGCATCACTGGAGTATCGCTTTCTCCGCACTCCGGCGTGCGGAGCGTAAACAATTCGATAGCGAGCATAGAAAAACCGCGTGGAAACGTTGGCGAGTTGTGAAGCGCCCCTACAAAGTATATCATATCATTGTTATTTATTGAAGTAGCAAGGTTTGCGGTGGTGAGTGTATGAAATGAAACGTCAGAATCCACGAGCGTGTAACGATAACGCACACAACTGTTTGGTAGCTTATCGAGGTAACTGCGGACGATTGATACGAGGTCTATTTTGAGGCTTGGACGTTGGTAGGATATTAAACAGACACCGCATTAATCATCTCGTTAGCAGTGAATGTGTGCTTTGTAAGTGACATTGTTAGCTGGTGGGTTATCTTAGCACGTTGCAAACGCGGCGGTGGCAGAATTGTAGTCGAATGAAGATGGGTGTTGAAGTCTCCCACTACTATATATTATGTTACGGATAAGCTGTTGGCGTACTTCTCAGTAGTACGAAGAGGGGTGCTATTTGGATTTACATGCTTGTAGAATACGTATCCATGGCCATGGGGCTCGGCATATACTGAACGTCTAGCCGAGTAAGAGGAATTGAAATTCGGCAAAATATCGCTAGGATGGTCGATCTATCATCGCTCGTTATTAGGTGTTCGAGGTGTTCCTTCGCAGTGTGTCACATTGGCAGAGACTGTCTAATCGTACGTACCTTATCATATCAGGTGGGAGGTTGGATGGATCAGGGTGTCCTCAAGTGTTCTCAGCCGGGTGTAGCGTAAGGGAGACCTCATCTGGGTAATAAAATAGACAGGCAGTTAGTAAATCCAGTGTTTAGAGGGCATTTCGTTGTGACATGACTACATGCTACGGCATTAAATATATCCTGGGTATCATTTAGCGTTTTATCAAACTGTGCTGCGGTGGGTAGATATGACACACAAAGTTGCGGGTGAATATAAATGTCGAATATATATCAGTTTCACTTAGTTGTTCGGTGTGCATTCACGAGAAAACATTTCCAATATCGTTGTTCAGTTCAGTGATCATTCAATTTTGCTTTGATATGTGGTATTCTCATGTAACTCAAGTTCTCGTGTATAGGTGGAAGGAAATATCGAACAGCAATCAGCTTCTTGTAGTTGTCGCCAGATTAAATTACGTCTCGCGGTGAGGGTGACCTAAATTAATTAGCAACAGCGCGAAACGCGTATAGCGCATTCTGGATCCGATTGATTATTATGAATGCCCATAGCGAATTAAGGGAGCTTATGCCAGTATCGCCAATCGATGAAATCATAAATATTAGCAGGCGTGAGGTATCATAGCAACCAATCTCAGTTGTGTATCATTTAGGATTTCAAGAGCAACGGGTTTCTGCAGTGTCATTGTTAACAACTTCCGATTTTATCCAGAGCAGTTCGATATATATTCTATCAAACGCTGCACTGATTATCTGGTTTGGAATATGATCAATGCGACAAAGCGTGTGCTGTAGAAGCGTGCGTATTCCTGGACTATCTGCCTACTGGTTTTAACGGATAATCTTGAAAGCGAGCATGGTTATGACCTCGTGGATGACAAGGATCGCTCTGATCTGCATATGTTTGGAATGTGCCGTATCTGGGTTACGGAGTAGGAAACGACAAAACAGAGAAGGTACGTTGATTACTAACAGCTGACGCGATAGCGCGTTTAGACGGGAGATCTATATATTGTTTTTTTGTATCTAATGATTGTGTAAGAAATGTTCTCTTACTTCAGCATTATCGCCTCTGCATTACTTCCAAAACTCTTTGACTTTGCGTGATACATATAAGATAAATTCAATATTTTAATTCGGTGTGAAGATCATGCAAGTACGTGTTTACGATAACGGGGTAGCATTGCTAAAAATAAAGTGCTTACAAGATATAAGCATAAAAGCAACTTG
Source organism: Botryllus schlosseri (assembly GCF_051294905.1). Taxonomy (NCBI): domain Eukaryota; kingdom Metazoa; phylum Chordata; class Ascidiacea; order Stolidobranchia; family Styelidae; genus Botryllus; species Botryllus schlosseri. The sequence continues at coordinate 12,084,083 of NC_137238.1, read as the reverse complement.
CGCGGGAGATTAGGGATATTATTCGGCATTAGAAATCTTTTGGAGTGCGACCACAAAAATATTTTCCTTTGACTGTAATTATATTCCGAATCCGTTGTATCTTCTTTGTACGAGACTTGATTAGTGCAATGTGTTAATGTGTAAGCATATTCCCATTACCGATTTGTCAGCTATCCATCCCTCAACCGAACCAACGATGGATAATTCACAAGCACAACTGCAAAGTGATTCCGCAGGTAGAAATGCTCCGCGTGATTGGTTTTATGATTGCACGCACAATGTTTTACACGGCATGGTTTTACTTCCGCGCGCCTGTGTGGGTTACTGAATCGTGAATTCCAGGATTTTAAAGAAGTTTGTGAATACAGTGCTGGTTTTAGTACGCTTGATTGTTAATGTTTCTCCCTGGTCTGCGAAAGCTACTCGCAACTTGATAAAAGGTTTCAAATTTTTATAAAGTTAATTCCTGTTGGGTTATTGTCATATATCGACACAATATTCAGCATACGCGGGAGGCACTGGCTGTCGGAGCTCATGAGTGTGAATTACTAATGGTTGAAACCGGATGGATTACCGCTGAAATAGCTATTCCCGACTCGAATTTAATTTAAATTCAACTTATTGTGAATGTAAACTCAACCATGAGTTTGTGAACATGTCTATTCGCAGTTTGAAGTTTATTTGGCATTGCAAAGCTTGTTTAAGACTCATTTGAATGTGTTCAAATGATCATATTGTGGTCTGATTCCTGTTTTCAGCCTGTCTGTTATGTGTGGCGACGAGAGAATTTTTTTCTCAATTTACATCGATTACAGGACGCCGAATTTGCTACCATTTTGCATAATTCATTTTGCATTGAATTGAACATTGCACTTGAATCAAAGTCGAAATTAGGAGAATTGCATCGCTGAATGAAAGTACCAATTCGACTTTGACATCACAGATACATGGGATTCGAGTGCGGTATTAGTCTGCCTCGTATATCCAACTGTCCATTTCTTTTCAATAGCAATTTAGATTAATACAGGTAAATAGTTGCGTACTGTATTACTCCTACTTTAGTAGAGTAACGTAAGAATTTCATTCCGTGTATTATTGACATCCAATATTTTTAGGACAAGACCTAACATAGGCATAAGAATGACATGCACATGCCCATAAAAAGGTTTCTTCACGCGCTTCCTTGCCATATTCCCTCACATCTTCTTTGTAGTCTGAAGATGTAACATGTGATTTGCGATAGCACTTTCGAGGGTAAATGATGGCTTTGAACCACGTATTAAGGCTAGGTGCAAGCTTCACATCATGTACATTTGCAGGATCAAATACTGTGTGTTTTCGTGTGTCGCATTGCTTCGCGAACATCTGTTGGTTAAAACCTATCTTTTTTGATAAATCACGGTATGGAGGTAGGAGGTTACTGACGTGTTCTCTTTACAATATCTTCAGTTGCTGCCACCATCACCCTCGAACCATTCTCACAAGATGCATTGGAACAACAGCCCGTGGCCTTGAGTTGTGAAGCGCAGGGTACGCCACGTCCGAAAATAACCTGGTCCCGGAACGGAAGAGAGGTGATTATGACATCACATTTGTATTCTTACCGCATTGGTTCTTTTCGCGTGCTGCTGCAACAATTATTTGCGATTCGGCCCAGAGTTAGATTACTCGATAATTCCGGTTATTTTTAAACTTATTATAGCGAAATACCGGTGACCCTGTTCTTGTCTGATTTGTGGAAATGTTTCCATGCTTTAATTTCAATTCTAATCTGATTCATAGTTTTGCTTAAAATGTTACACGACAACAGTATCGTGCGATACCAGCCAGGCTTCGTGTACAGAAAATCGCCGTTCTCGTGCTTATGAGTATGGATTCTGTCTGGTTTCATATGAACCGAACTTGATTTTTCGTGCTCATGCTAAATCTAATTCAATTTCGAGTTATTGCGAATTCAGCAATTCCAATTCTAATCTAATTCGGAAAAACTGTGTAGCTGAAATTCGTCCGGAGTAATCATCAGCAACTAGTAAAGAATTGGAAAATATTCGGGGGTCATTTCAATATGAATATACCAGGGGTGGGCATTTGCTAAACTGCGTGCGGCTCTTTCATCCTTTGATTGCCGTTCTTTAATGATTTCACAAATGGAAGAACATTGTATATCAATCGCATCACAAAATATGACGTCACCAGCTGAAATATTTCGAATAAGAGATCGTTCAAAAAGCTAAAAACGTTGTACTTGTCCAGTGTCCAGATATGTTTCTGCCAATGTGCCGGGGTTCGTACATCCACTGTGAAAATTGTCGGAAAGGGACTGCGACTCGCTCCACTGGTTTTGTCTAGTTTCTAATGACGACACGCCTCTCCACCAAAGTCAAAAACGGGAGCATGACTCACTCTTTTGAAGTGCGATAGTGATTTTTGATGCTCCCTGCCTCCTTGCGACGTAGCGTATCGTCTTTAGTTTGCTTGCACTACAATGCCCGATGACACGGTCCCGATACATTCCTTGCTACTACATCAATTGTTTGTGTCAGTGTGAATTACGACTCCAGACACAATTTTGGCTCCCGTGGATTGAAAATGAATGACTCGTGCTACGAACTCGCAAGCAGCCGGTCTTGGAAATGCGACTTTGTGCGATAGCACGCAAATAGAAATTTTCACGGCTAGTTATTGTACTGATATTAGAATGCACATTGCACAGTATAGTTATATTCCATTCTAAATGTGGTTGTTTCAAACGGTTGTTCGACATGTCAGCCCTTTTGCTTGTAGGTATTATGACGGTGACGGTCCATCAAATGCTGTACTCCTGTCCCGCTATATCCTACTAAAAGTGTGCGTGCTGTTTCTATCTGTGATTGCCCACTCAATTCGTGCTCTGCGAATTTACGATGGCAGATCAGACTCTTCGACCTGGCCCGATTGGATACTTCACCGATATTATCCATATTGCACAATCCTCAACAGAAAAGCGCCAGAACAGGATCAGTTGCACGCATAATTGTAGTGGAACGTAAATTATAACACCACTTGTTGATTTAAAAGTTTTCAGCAGTAGTAATGATAAAGGTTCAAAACCACTGGTCAGAGCACTGAAGTTATTCATCACGTGACTTCCGAGAGTGACCACTATTTCGACCATCGTGCATGCGTCCTACTTAGATGAACACTGAACGGTAAACAGTAGAACACTCATCAACTACCGCGTCGTAGCGATCCTAATCTAAATTACAGCATCCAATGATGGTCACGCTAATTGCAAATATATGGAGCACAATTTTATCGGGGACGATGTTTGACTTGCACTTCGCAGACTCCTGTAAATACACAGCTGTACACGCGGTACTGGTGCGATAACACGTTACAGTAGTCGCAAACACCATAATCCAGATGGCTCGCAGTTTACTCAAAAGTGGCTTCAGATACCAAGTCGAGATTTTCTAGGGTATATTGTAATAAGTCGAGCTGATAATATCCTTAATGAATTTAGAGAATATCAATGACCTCGATCCTAAGCTGCTTATAAATAGTTCTCGTGAACAGTCCATACCTACTGCAATCCATTCTCACAGTCACCGGTACAGCGTGTACTGCACGTGCGGTTGTTTTATCACGTATCATAGTGTTACACAGCTAGCATAAACCTAATGTTATTCCGTATTGCACATGTAGTGATTGAGCACACAGTTGCGCTTTCATATAAATGTCGTTTCGACTATTGCGTATTAAACGCGTGTTTCCATCCACACAATATCCCTATGCACTTCAAGTTCGCTTTTGCAATAATCAAACCATCCAATACACATCGGTATCAATTGCCTTTCGTAACATAAGCAAATAGACACTTGGCAGAACGGCAGCACTTTCCCAAGACGGCGTGTTGACAAACATTGTCGCGGTGATGCTAAACGCCGTCGTCCTAATTGATTACGTCGATTGTTTGCGTTGCGGTTCGAGCACCAGTTTTCGCGCAATGATCCAGTCAGTTTGACGCGCAATCGGTTACACCTCTGCACTCGCACAAATGTTATTTCTCACTATATTCAGCTATGGATAGAAATTCCTGTGAATATAGCAAACTGTGACAGAATTCACAGTCAGTTTTTCGATATCCTTGCCTATTCTACTAGTATTCCGGATTCAGTCCGGCTCTTTCTCTAAGTCTCAACCAGATTAGGAATTTATCAAAATAATCTAGCACGCCACAGAATTTCAAGAGTCAGGGGCTCTCGCTATTTCAGTACCAAGATGTTCTGTTTTAGGTGTCAAGCAATAAATTCGACATCAAAACGTACTCGGATAACAAGCAACATTACGGCTCCACGCTGTGGATCGAAAAGATCAAAAAGTCTAAGAAATCCGCATTTTACAACTTCACCTGTAAAGCCCAAAACAGCGTGGGGTCCGACCAGAGGTCCGCCGTGGTATCCGTTGTTAGTGGTGAGTCTTTTCATATATTCCGCGTGACAGACCATTCAAATTATAAGGGTCATGGACATTGGACACTTTCAGATCAGTATAATTTGCTTTGAGTTATTTTTGAGTGCGGTGTAGTCTATAATAATGTTACTGGGTACACTTTATCGATAAGGTAGATACCGGTAGTGTCTGCGCCGCTTTGAATATTCCACCAATAATGAATATTGAATATAGATCATTGAAATCTAGCATTTGTATGTTTAGTTTATATATCTTGCAACAGTCTGTATCGGTATGCCAAGTCGCCAACTTTAGTGGTAATAACAATAATTCTGTTAACGCAATATCATCGTAGTTACCCGTATCGTAATTCGTAAGGCGCATTGCTCACTCTTAAGATACCGAGTGCTTTCAAACACTTGGAATTATGCTGTTGACTTAATGTCTACTTTTGTGTTTCCTTATGGGTCGGACATAATTGCTTTCCATTGAACGCTGAAGTATTGTGTGGTATGGGCGTCGTATTGTGTTTGCTACCTGTGATTTCACGGTACTGCGGGTAATAGAATCTGGGATGAGATCGGCGTATTCCAGTTCATTGTGAGACAGATACTACGTGATGACGCAATACCACGCACGTTGACTTTTGTGAATCGCGGTTTAGGTCGTACATGGGATTATTGCAAATAATACCCACGTTACAGTACCGGCACTTATATTTTAACTGACCATTCAGCGCTAATGTGGCACATCATCGCATTTCAAATGTGCTAACGCATATTCGCGATACAGGAGGCATCAATCTGTGTGTCTTATCACTGATAATGTCTTCAAATATGTAATATTAGTTAGTACACGTCGTGATAAATCAGTCGAACGTTTGTTTCGCAGTCATGGAACCACAGTGTCGCATTTGTAGCCTACGCGTGGGAACGTGGTACAATCGTATCGTGGATGATTGACTTCCCGTCGAATCCCGTAAAGAGTTCCTCTTCTGAGTTCGTCCATATCTGAATTCAGTTATCACGTTATAAACCGCTGCCATTAAACAGCCTACATATCTAAGTCGTCACTGATTTGATACTCCTCTAAATACGCATTAATTCTTCATCAAACCACCGCATAGGTGATGTGAGTAACACGTGATTGATAGGTACCTTGTCAAACATACTGTTCAGTACATTCCGTTTTACAATATGCACTTATCACCAGTATAATCCTGTAAGAGACTTATGTCATCGTCTGTCTATGTTTTACGTATTCCGCTCAGCAATCTTTCCCTTCCTCCTCCATCTCTGAGATTGACATATGCGATTACGAGCATGTGGGTTTATGGGTGTTGTACGATGACGTGTGTCGCATTTAGTATCGCTGTCATTATTATGACGATAGCTAGTCACGTGTAAAAGGGATGAGAATAATCCTTTCATGAATCCTGGAGGATCGCAGATCCCTTGTTACGGCAATGGCGCGCTTGTAAAACGACATCATTTTAGTCTGGTCGGCGATAGTCCGCGTAGCTAGGCATATATTCATTCGCTATGTCACTGATCACCTATTTCTGAAATTTAACTTTCACGCATCGAACACTTTACTCCGAGTATGCGTTTTCAATTTCCTGACGTCGGTGTGCTTAGTTGACAATAGTATTACCGCGATCGTGTGGATTATCCTTACTGATGTTGTGATAGTGGCTGCTTGGTAGAAAGGTCAGCCGTGAATGTATTGGGTTTGTTCACAAGTAATCCTGTTTGATGCTATACTGACTTCGCCGATACACGGTACAGTGCGTGATAAAGTTATGGCATTTGAAACACGCAGTGGGATAGCTTGGTATCCATATGGTAGACATTATAATTGAGTATAGTTGACTGGGTAATTATGTTTACTTCTCCTCAGCGCTTGTTTCTGCCCCTACATATTTGTATTCCATACCACTCCTGTGGCTCTGTCACTGGGCTTCCAGCACTGTATATGATAAAGGCCACGTGATTATGTGTCTTCTAGCTTGTCTAGTACAATTGGATGTATTGGACCGGCTTGGCCCCGAGCGTCCATTCAATCGACACAATTGTCGTAATCTGTGTCACTATTGCTGAACGATTAGGACATTCTCTTATTTGTTGCTGCAAATTCGCGTCAACACATCCAAGACAACTGGCAATGGGGGTCTTTGCGGCTTATGAGAATCAACATTAGCTCCCGGGCATACGCCATATGTCAGCTGGTATGCGCAATGTTTCTCGGTAAAAGCAAGCGTCGTTTTTTGCTGATCGATTAGGGATTAGTCGCATGTTGCCAATTACTTAACTATGCGTCTCTTACTGCCGTTTAATCGAGCGGCCCGCTTCGCGTCTCGCGAGACCACGGCTTGTCTGCCCGTTGCGCATGTTTTTTTTTTCTGGCGCGGTGCCTCTGGGATTTAAAACATACGACCAAGATGTATAGGAATTATCGTAGGCCCCGGAAGTATCCGTCTGAATTTTATCCGATAATTGGTGCGATGTCATGCTTGATCGGTATGGGAATGGGAAGCCGTATTATACTCAAATGTCACCTTTGGCACCAAATGTACATTGCACATGGATTGGATAGCTCCTGTAAGTTTGTTACGTCCCACGCAGGAATCTCGTGGGCCTGTTTGGGTCTGTGAAGCAACTTTAAAAAGTCCGCTATATATCCTCCATTATGTTTGATTTGTGTTTGTTTCGATTAGAAAGCTGAATTTTGCACCAAATTGTTGACTTGGTTTGCAACTCACACTATGTTTCAAATTGGAAATGTCTGCGTTTCTCGTTTGCAGGCAGTAAATTTCTGATCCATCAGCCATGTATCACTGACGTTTTATGTATGTATATAAATGCTATTTTCTGAAATCATCCGGATGTCTTCATCGTCGATTATCGTATCGTGGGTTGATCAATATCACGAAAAACCAAATATGACGCTTTCCACCTTGCATTCCCAAGGCGGGCACCAAATGATCGTTCTTCTGCGGTAATCAATCTGCGATATCTTCGCTAAATCTTGGCGCCGGATTATACCGCTATACAACATTCTCTGCGTTGATGACCAGATACGCTTTTGTGTGGTTTGTTACGCCATAATTCCATTTTATGCCTCATGAGGAAGGTCACGGGTAGATTGTTGTACCAGAGGCGGTCATCTTGATATTATTGCGGCGTCGATTACACGAGTTTGAGTTATCTTGTTTTAAACGCTGGGTCCGTTTTAGCGATCTTGCGTCGCGGTTTTGTGAATTTGGAGTCGCAGTAATCACAGGAAGTGTGATCTTAACGTCTTCCGCACTGAACATCGGGTTATTTGTGGGATTTCGTTTGCAGGTTTCCTTACAAATCAATGCAAATCAGATCGCAAATGCGTGTTGTGGTGTATATGGAAGATATGACAAAAATCACAGTTTTCAAACAATAAAATAATACCGGTCCTTGTTCGTATTTATGCTCTGGGGCGTTGTGATGAGACATATGTCCTATTTCGGCGCTATAGCACTTATTATATAGGTCGAAGAATCTTCAAAATGCTAGTAAAACGCATTTTACATTCTGGGTCGCCCAAGAACCGATGCTTAAATTGAAGTTCAGATCTGGTCTTGCTAAAGTTACTAATATAGATCCTATATTACAGATCCGGCCAGACTAGAATTTATCCTCAAATCTTAATAGCAAATAAAGCTGACATCTGATAGTCAAAAAGCTCGAAAAAACTTGCTTCAATTTCAAATCTTTCGAAATTCATGATCGCGGATCCTGTCTCGGTAAAAATACAAATGTAAAGTACAAATTATATCTTCATATCCGGAAAAAGGCAGAGCCGGACGACCTGAATCACACTAGTATTGCACTAATTGTTGCGTCACAAGGCCATAACCTCTCCCGTCGTCATTTACCCTGTACGCATCTTTTTGGTTCGCGGACGGTGTTTCCCGCTGCGAAATTCCAACGATTTCTTATCTGCGTTTTCCGAAACACTCTCACATTACCCCGGACCCCAAACCCCGTAATTGCCGCTGTGGAATGCCAAGCATCCCTCTCTCCAGCGTCAAGTGCTACTTTCCAGACGCACATGGTCTTGTTTCTGCACTCGGGAAACAAAAACCGCGCTCGTTGAAGTGTGATTTATTGTGGAATCGGGAAAAATCTCGCTCCGCTACACCCCTCCGCTTCACTTCAGCGTGCCATTAACTAATCTTATGTCTGCGTGAATGGTAGGCATTATTTTGTTGATATTGCGTTCCCGAAATCGCATTGCTGTTGTGATTTCCGTGCCACACGTGGTCGATTCTCGCCTTGGTGATGAAGTGCCAGATTGTGTTTTCACAACGGATACTCTTCTGGGTTCAGAAATGCCATGGCTAAAATTTGAACTTTTGCTCTGTCTTACAAATACACACAATTCTCATTCTCATCATTGCAAATGTTACGATAATGATAAATTATTCATCAAGGCGATGTATATATGCGGTCAGTTTCGTGTATAGAGCTTGCGTTTTGTCAATTTATAGAACCGCAGCGTAACACATAACGATTCTTGGTAGAAGATGTATTTTCCCCATTCAATGCCTTGTTATTCTGCCGGATAAATCGATTTTCTTCAATCTAATTGATCGCATGATCATGTATTTTTACTGCGCAATTTTGCGCTGGGTTACGTGGGCTACCGTGACCGTGGAGTGGTTGCTTTGTGCAGTGAAACATTTGCGTGGCGTCCAATATATATACGAGACAGTCGTGCGAGACTTGTTGATCTTTACATACCCTTTAGTTGAAGACTGACCAATGTGACCATCCCCAATAATTTTGCAAAATGATGCTTGCGTTTCTACAATATACATACATACCAGAAAATCTTAAAGGGAATATTGCTGTTGAACCGTATCAAAAATGTACTTAATCTAAATTTTAGCTTTAAGAGTACATTTCATGAAACAGGTAGTTTCATGCAAATTTAATGAGAATTCGTATGTCGCTTTGTTTGGACCAAAATATGGAATCAATTCACGACGCTATAATATATATAAGAATTGTTTCCACCCAACAAGTGTATGCTTAAATCCGACATACAAAATGTCATTTTGAAGATTCTCATTCAATTCTGCAAATTCCCTGTGTCCTCGAGGAACCGTAAGTAGTCCCTGTACTCTTAGTTAGTAACCAGTAATCTAAGGCGTGAACCTGATGAATAATTTCTTTAAGACACTGGGTTGAATTTCAATATTGCACATGACACTATACACCAAAATACGTTTCGATTTTTACTTGAATTTTCAAGCAGAATGAGGAGCGTCAGCGTCACTTCGTACGTAGCGGCGATGTTGTGAGAAGTCACTTTGGGTGTAAATCCCGAGAATGTGCATATACTGCACAATTCTCCCGAGATAGCACATTTCATGTCCTGCGTAAATTTGAAATGAAATTGCAGATGTCTATTTGGAGGGCAAGGAGAGAGCTGCTTTACGCGGAATCGTTTGACGTTTAATTTCCGGGTTTTCGTGGCGACATGCGACTTATATCGATTGCGAACTTTTGATTTTAACGTCGAATGTCGTTCCGCCTCCCCGGGGGCCTCTCGACCTGATTTGATACATTCTCGATATATTCAATCGATTGCGTCCACCGTTGGCAGTGTGCGATATGTGAAATCTGCGGCCTGGGCCTAGCAAGGATTATTAAGTTTTACGGACGCGATAAAAGCTTAGAAGCACATGGTAGGGTGATAGTGTTTCGTTTGACGATATATAAATTAACTCCGTCGCAATAAAAGAACCCTATATATAATGTCACCGAAACGTTGATGGACTGAAACTCACGGTTCTACGGCACTGATTTTAGCTATCTTATGACATCATTAGCGATATCCTTGAGACCTTGACAGTTTCGTAGCACCAAACGAATGACACTGCCCCCAAACGAACACACCATCAGATATGAAAGCGGGAAAGCCCTCTATATAACTTGAACAGATTATTTTAATTACTACCGTTACTCTCCACCGTAATCTGACGACAGGTCTGCCACGCTTCGATTGCCGGATTATGACATCATAAAAACGTATAGAGCAGTTCCATCGCCTAATTACCCAGCATAACCCCATAACTCATTGTACTACGTTGTCGCACAGCCCATTATTCGCGGTGCAAACGGACTTACCCTGTTTTAACTACCGGCTCTGCGTCAAATAAATAATGTAGGAAAGTAGGTTAAATGCGCATTTGTTGTGCCCGAGCGAAAAAGTACCGTGTCCTGTGTTCAATTGTCGGCGGCGCGCGCATGAGCGAAACTAGAGCGGAACAAATAGAATTTTGTCATAAATCAGAGGAAGAGATGAACGTAATATTTTGTAACTTTTCCAGCCACACGGCCGACATCGCTCTTTTTAAAAACATGACATCATATGAAATTTATGGGAAAGTGTTAATTTGCGGTGTCGGTGGTATGAAAGGCGATGTTCCCAGCAGTTACGTTTCTCTTAAATGCCTTTAAGAGATTAGGTTTGCCCCGTGTCTGGCAACATTGTCATTTTGACAACCTACCTATCGACGCCTCTATTAAGCCTATTGCGCTAAGTTGATCCTCGATAAAGCAGCAAGGTATTATCTAGCATTCTGTTTCGTTGAATGATTGCTACCAGTAGCGCACCAATGAACCAGTGCGCAGTCATATTGCGCTGTAAGAATAAGGATATTTGGGCTTGTTACTAAAATGTAGCTTGATATACTTGGGGTAATGCGTCTTGAAATGCAACATTTCCAAGACATGGTAACCTGATATCAATAAAGTCTGCGGCGCGCAACCAAATTCTGTGACATCAACTTACAAAGTACGTTGTTCATTACACCTGATAATACTGAAAGAACATAGTGCTCCTGCTGTATACTAAGATTTAGGTTTCCAGTCGGTGAATACTTGATTTCTTGTACCATGGTATCTCTCGCACTGACTGAATATTACGTCACAAAGTTACCGAATGTGTCCGAGTAAGATTTAGAGCTGTTATCTAGCCTAGTAGGATTGAAAGCAGTTTGGGTGCGGAGTGATGTGTCAAGTCTCTAGTCTCTATTTAGGCACAATTTCCCGAATTTAAATCAAAACCAATAGACGGGGAATACCATGTCGGTGTGCACATCTATATGTGACAAACGCTGGCAAGTCTGGGAGGTCAAATAATGTAATAAAGTCACGGCAAACAACACCTGGCGATTTGGTGTAGTAGCCGCGATATCAATGCGACCGATGTGACCCGTCACGTTTTATTTTATCGAATTTACCGTCGTAACAAATCATCAATATTGAGTCAACCGCGACGCCGTGCATCACCCGTTGTGTTACGTGCGTGACCTACTTCTGAAACTGATAGTGCTCAAATGTAAACTGCTGTTAGCACCCATATGCGTGCACCGGATGGCTGTCCCCCGTAATGATACGAAATTAACCGGCAAAGATACATCGTTTCAAGTGCGAACAGATCACAGATATTCGGACAGAGAATGTAGTTGAATTTGTCTAAATTTTGGTCTGTGAACGATTATGCAAATTCTAACATCCAATCTATTCCTGTTTTTGTGGTTCTCGGTCTGCGGGTTGTAACCCATATCTAGACTACACGACACTTGTTTAAAATGTACAGTTTATGTCATAGATCACAAGTTAATGCCAACTCGATATCAATAATACGCGCTCTACAATTTCGATATGTAATCCGCCCCGTCAAAATGCGGTGTTTAGTCACTTCTTCTCTGCTCATAAAGAGCCCGCTCATTGTAATGCACATTGCGTACTACGTGTCCGCGATAATGATAATGCCTCAACTAACAGTTTTGTGCACGGTGGTAAATAGAGTTGTTGAAATCAAGACAGGATTGCATGCTTGGCAGATCAATTTCATTAGTTATGTCATGTGGACCGATTGGTAGACGCTTGAGGGTATTTGGTAGCTTTGATTAACGCTTCCGAAATTATGTGTTGAATATTTATAGATTTTTAGGATTTTGACGCGTTTCAAACGCGCCGTTGCCTAAAGATTACGATCATTTTCCGCCGTAAGAATCGTGTAATTATCATAGAGAATTTAATTGTCGATCGCAGAGCGAATGCAGCGCTAACAGATGTGGTTGTACTTAGCCATTAGCATAGTTGACTAATTGCCGGCTGCCAGGCGAGAAGGCGAGATCACCTCCGCTGCGACTTGATAGATGGTTTGTTGTTAGTTTTCGAAATATACGCTATCGCTTTTAATCACATAGCGCCGGACATCTGGAGCTGTGGTACTAACTTTCACGGAAATAACGAAATTCCTCTTCGAATACCGGTGAATTGTTAATTGGGGTCCGTTCTACGAGCGCACAGTGAATGATGAACTAGAGTGTAGCTATTCTGTTGAAAGCCGTATCGATGTAAATATCGTTGATTAAAACGTACCTGCGATGAAGGAGATGAAATATTCCCAGTCAAAGGTGATTGCACACATTTCACGATGCATTGAGTCAACGTATTGTATCTCAATCGGGACCAGAATACAAAATGCTTATATTTTCCAATTATAATTAACTGCAAGTTTAAATGTTGGTATCTTTTGTCGCACAGACTTCAAAACACCTTGTACTGTAATTGTACATTGCACAAAGTCCACACATAGTACATGTCTAATTATCTACATTGCTATTTTTCTGAATACTTCTCATTTATCAAGACGCGTTCCGTAACGTTATCAGACACAGTATCGTAGAGCATTCAAGGCTATCACTAACCCATACTGTGGGTAAATGTATTCCTAATTTATAACTTAATCAAACCAGCCCGAGTGCCATAATAAACACGTCCGTGCGCAATGCATTTGATATTGATAGGCTTGAACAATAGTTGGTGCGTGAGAGTCGGCCGAGATGCAAGCATACCGGTGCTCTAGGAAGAAGTTTACAAGATTAGTAATCATCACATTTGATTCTCTGATACTATGAACGCGAAGAACCCGGTATTGAGCAGTGCATAGCTGAGATGTTTCAGATTTTTCCAATACATGATGAAACTACTTCCAATGGACGTAAATAATCAAGGTTCCAAGAGTACTCGCTCGAGTAGCTAATAATGCAGATGTATCTAAGCTAACAATGAAGAATGTCTAATGACACTACAACTAGGTACGATTTTCGAAGATATAATCAGTTGCCGTGTTACATGAGCTATTTCACGCGGCTCTGATGACAATTTCACTCATAAAGTTGATGTAAACTTATCTCAAAATTACATAGCTTTCCAAATCCAAATTATAAAAGCGAGTACAAATAGGCACAATTGTATATTGAGTACTCCATATCTGAGTACAAGATATAACAAGATTCCCCCCGTTGCATTAATGGTCCATTGTATAGTGCAGGTCGATTTACATCTGGGAATTTTCCATTCCGCTGCAATGTAATCGACCCCGAGATCCGTAATGCATTATTCGCAAATAAGGCATGGATACCTGCGCGTTGCGGTCGTTCATCTCGGCACCACGCATTAAAGCATTAGTCCAAGTCTGGATGGATGGATTCATTAGACCTTCGATCAAATTAACTTCGATTTCGCGTTCTTGGGACGCGCGGCTTGTATTCCCACGGGGCCGACGAAAAATTAAAGAAACCGCTTTTACTTGTGTTTTTCATTTAAGCCCGTCTGCCTCGGATAAGACGGAGTGATATCGAAATTTATGCCATTACTGGAATATATGAGAAACTTTTTAGCGGCTCTGGTATCGATTTGATTTCGCCCGGGTCGTTCTGGTCTGTCGTATTTTGACGGCTGTGAATTTATTGTGCATGGCGCCAGTGGAAATATATCGAATCCATAATTTTACCGAGAAATATATGAGTCAGTGCAACCCCCAATCGAATAACGACCCTCTATGATTATTGTGGAGGTTTCTTGTTACATTTAAAATTAAATTGCTTGCGATTAACCGCGAAGTCGCTACGTCCACACTCATTGCGATGTTTTTGGATAATCCCACGTTGCATGTTGCTGTATTGCGGCATATGCATGCGTTTTGAATTCGGTTGGTGGTATTCGTTGAGTTTGCGCACCTGTGGCGAAGCGGTTGCTAGGTATTAAAGCCTCTATCGTGGAGTGCGTTTAGCTCAGCTCCTTACTGATACTGACTCTCACATAATTTACGTGAAGTAAAAGTACTCAATAGCCGCTGCTACCAATCACATTTGGTAACACATTCCAATTAATGATATCTACATCTACTCAACGCGTTATAAAAACATAAAAAAAAGTACTAGCAGAGTGGGTTTTGCTAAAGCATATCCTGCTGGGGTTCGCATTTCTTAATTGAGGATCACTCAGCTCTGGAAAATTGTGGAGACATCTGCATTGATCGGGGATTACTCTGGGTCTTGTGTCCATTGGGGCCACTTACTAACAATGATGTCACACCACACTAGCTCTATATCTTGCCAGGAAAGGATATCTCAAATGTAGAGTATCGTTTCATACAGATATATGCCATGTGTAGTGTAGAAAGGTTCTTCGAAACTGGCCAAGCATGTATCCGTGAATTAAGGAAGGCACATGTTAAGTACAAAGCCGAGTTTTCGAAAAATCGTGGGAAAGCGCTAATTTATAAATAACATTTTCCCTTGTCATCGTAGTGACCGCGAGCGTATACTTCACACTGTGGTTAAGCAAAACAGGTTTAAACATGACGTAAATGATTCGTCCATGCGTGTCCCGTTGTGGCATCTTGTTTATTGAAGCGCCTTTCCGAGATCGTCAAGCACCCATTCGTAGGGGTATGTTTGGAAAGAGAGAGTAGCTGCTATAATAGGAATTTGATTTTGTACATGGTTTTCCAGAGGTAGCCCATCGATTATCTATAAGCTATAGTAGATATGGTCCTATGTGGTACGATAACAGTCGTAGTAACTACGTCAACGTCACAGGCATAACGTTTCTGTGGGACGGGTCACTTTGTTATGGAAAATTGACTTGAAATATCCGTAGGTACTGGATACATCTCTGACCGTACGTCATATCAGTCGGTTCTATACCAATACCGAGAAAACCATTACCGAGAATGGACATTACCGAGAAAACCATTACCGAGAATGGACATTACCGAGAATGGACATTACCGAGAAGGGTCATTACCGAGAATGGACACCACCGAGAATGGACATTACCGAGAATGGCCAATTCGAGTAACTGAGTGATTCGATTCGTAATCACGTATTATGCTTCGAGTCGAGTTGAGTAATCAAGTATCACTCATTATGACGTCACAACGGAATGCAATATGTCAAAGCTCACATATGTGCCTATTATGCGACCACAAAGAATATTATGCCTGTTACCCATCACATTAAAGCAGTGGCGGCTCGTCCTATAGGGCAACTGGGGCATTGCCCCACCTAAAATTCTGTTCAATAACAATTCTTCACAATTTATAGACGCACACCTATCTATATAAACCGAAATCACAGCGAAAATCGTATACTTCTTGTCCTTTCGCTTGTAAATGCCCATATATAGCGAAGTTTATGCGAAAATCGAATTCTCTTCTGTGTTTTCGCTTTGCGAATGCCTAGCCGGGGCTTGCCCCGGTAGCGCTCATAACAAGCTTTCACTGTCTATTCTCTCAAAACCGCGCACAATAAAGAAACGGTGATTTACTCTCTCCTATTCATAAAATTACCGAGCAACCGGGGCACGATAGCTCTGTGCCCTTAAGGTGTGATGTAACAATCGTATCTATAGCTGAACTCTGTTACCGTCATCTGCGTTTAGTCGACCTTCGCTGGTATAGGTCGATTTTAATGGGGTTTTACACCATGAAAACTCTTGAAACTTGTTATGTCATGTCGTGATGGTGGTATTTAACACTGCCCCGAGTTTCAGGGTTTCTACTTAAAGTTTAGGGTAGTAATTCCGTTTCCGAAGTTGAGTGTGTGCTGATCCGTCATGTATCGCAAACAGATTTTACTCAAAAGCCGGTATTGGTATCCATTGGTTTTGACGATGTTCAATACCGAGATCGGTTATGACATTTGGCACGGTAAGTCTTAATGTTAGTATCGAACGCTGTACCAAGTTTTAAGTTTGTCACTGAACTGTGTTAGTGGTAATTTGGTTTCCTAATTCGAGTGAGAGCTGACTAGTCATTTATCGCTAACAGATTATACGCAAAGCCGGTATTGGTCTCTATTGATTTTAACGATGCTCCTTACCTAGATCCGTCATAAGCTTTTGCACGGTATGTCTTGATTTTAGTATCGAACGCTGTGCCAAGTCTCAAGGTTGACACTCAATGATTAGGGCAGTAATTTCGTTATCAAGGTCGAGTGTGGTAAAGATGTGCTTCGATCTGACACTTTAGCCTACAACACATTGCGGATTTCACGCAAAAGCCGGTGTATCTGCGGTAACGTTAACTGAGATGATGATATCATTCTCAGTTTGCATTCAAATATTTACTTTGATATTATATTCTCCAATGTCAATTTCACCGTGAAATTGTGGCCTTCAAGCCATTTGCTTACAACCCCCTGTCAAGCGCGATAGTTATTTCGTTTTCGATGGCGGCTAACAGCTGATCACTTGATCAGCCTATTCCTCAGTAAATTTTACGCAAAATTCGGTGTTGGTCTGTTCGCATTAATTTTGACAGTGTACCATACCGAAAAGGGCCATGAGGCCACTTCTCGATAATGTCATGTAACAGTGTACCAAGTTTAAGGCTTTCATCCACGTATTTATTCGGTAATATATTTTCCAAAGGCCATTTCGCAGCAGACCTATAAGACAGTAATAAAAACGTATGTGTCGTGTTACAGTCTCCAGTTTCAAGACCAAAATCTCTTATGCTGTACCGACTACCGAGACCAAATTTCCGAGGCTGCTATTCTTAGTTCTTTAGAATGATGTTTTGGATTCAATAAGACAGGCCCAATCTATGAGATAACAATTGCGTATCTGTCCGAATTCGTTGACCTTTCCAATTAGGCTTACGCTATCTCTCGAGTTATAGTCATTTCCAATTCTGCAGATAATTAGTCAGGTCTAATGCGAACATGAACCGTGTTGAATCTTTGTTCCGTACGCCGTTTACGCAGTTACCACACTTCAAGTCACAGCTCACCAGCAGACCTCTCGTGGCACATACGTTAAAATCACTGTTGCCGGGAAATTCATGTTACCGTACTATCATTAAGTTACTTGTTTACGTTGGAAAACGCCATTGTGACGTCATCTTGATAAAAGTCGCTTGCAGCCCTTGCCCCACCACCCGATATTGTCACGAGCCGCCACTGCATTAAAGATACTTTGGTATTTGTTCGGCCATACCGATTTCATTGCACTTGGTTACGATGTTGTGGGATGATCATGACCTCGGAAATGTGCCATTTCCAGTAATGTTTGTACTCTGTACGATATGTTTCGTATGCTATGATACGGCCAGTCAGGTTTTCAAGGCTTCAACTGTGAAAATTAGTATCGAAACTATAATTCTCGTTAATAAATTAACTTTCAGTGGCGAGGAGCGTATAATTTCAGTACTCGAAAAAATCGTCTTTTACTACTCGACTCGAATCATTAAAATTAATACTCGATTCAGATTCGAGTACTCGAATCATTGTGCCCAGCCCTAGTTACAAGTATTGGGAGCGTCGATTATTTTGATTATTTTGTTATTACTAGATTTATTTTGGTATTTTTGGTATCGATTAACGATTATAGTCTCTGCAACACAGCGTGTGAATATATCCCAATGATGATTTACAAACAGTTGCAACCAGTCTATGACTTGCTGTAGCATGGCAACACCATTAAGCCATAATACAGATATGAAATGATTGGCTTGTTCTCACCACGTTCTCACAATAATAAGCCCTGTCTCACGCCGGTAGCGTTACCAATTTACCATTCAAAGGCAGTCGCGACATTGTATTGATTGCAGGCATGCGACATTAACATCACTGTCGTTGATTCAAACGTAAGGACCTGCTGTGTTCCGATTTTTGTAAGACCTGCATAATGATGAGCCCTATTTGTTCGATATATAGTTTCAGTCGTTTTACGAATGTTGCACCGTCATGGAAACGCAAGAAGGCGAAATAGAGTAACAGACGCCAGGGCAGGTGCTGTGTGGTGTCGAATATCTGTATCGAACTTCCATTGCGCGACTTCTTGGAGCTACATTGCCCAAGATGACTTGCAATGGAATTTTTTCAAGTGTCTCGAACTGCAATAGGTGATGCTGCTAGTTCTTCAGCATGCAGACATAAAACTGTGAAAACGCAATCTGAAACTAGATAGAACTGTCACATACGTACTTCCACGCTCTGCACTCCGGTATGCGACAGTGCGACCCGGCTCTACTGAAATCGGAAGTTAAAATACAAACCGCAGATTCTGTTTTTCATTGACCTTTCCAGAATTCATGTTGTCCAAACCAGCCTTCTAAAATTTCTATAAAGTAGATTCGGATTTGTACATGTTGCGACTTTTCAATGAGCTATTATAGGATTTCAAAATAATAAATCCTCTCGTTATTGGAAGAAAGAAATGGTAGGGTCCGGACATTGCCGAAGCGCTTCTACATCATTTATAGTGGGTTCGAACGTCAGCCAACACATATATGCCCTTCGCATTGCCTTTATCAGACATTCGCAAATCCGCCGCTAAGATTGCGTAGCGTGGATTCGTGCTGACTGCGCTACAAGTGCACTATCGCTTTAAAACTGTAACAATGGATATATTTTGATGTAGGACACTGTGAACCGAGTGTTCACAGTCGACCAATTCCCAATTAACACTCGTGTAATTGAGTGCCCCATTGTTGTTCGCGTGTGGTGCTAGTTTATTATCGTTTATCATTGTTGCTACGCTCAAATGACTGTGTGTCAGGATAGCACACGATGTCTTCCAAATCATATTAATCACTGTCTGGCGTCTGTCTCACTTGTCCTGAGACTTGGGATCGCCGGTAACGAGATGTTTATTGCCGTCCATACGACGTTTATCTTTGCAACCAGCTATTAGCCGAGAGATTACCAGCTTCGTTCATGACGGACGACCCATTGTAATGGTACTCGGTGTGACAGGTGAAAGACTGATTGTACCATCATCATCCTCGTATACACCGGTTTCACAACTGTGTGAATAATCGGGGTTGCGTAGAAAGATTTAAACATCGAATTTGTGGTTTGAAACATCTACACATCTTAAGATAACAGTAATGAATTATTGAATATTCAGTGGGGCACTACGCCATAGGTAACACGTCACTGTTTATATACGAAAATGCGTTGGCTGTCTTGGAGACCGGTCCAGAAGAGCTACTGTGTTCTAGGAACCGGTACCGTGTTTATATAAAACACACTCATCCGACATGTTTTAGTTCGGATTCAATAGAGGTGTCTCGTTTCCTGCAAATTCCGATCATTCCTTCATCATAACATACATCCGATTTCCGAACCATGTGAACATTGCTTGCTATGCGTAGGACCTTCCCAGTAATGGCCGGTGTACATTACTGGAATGGCGTGCTATGCGGTTCAATCGTACGTGTAGTATTGTCCAACTTGCCTTTTGTGGTAAGTTAATATTCGTCCGAGGTAACGGTGACTGATAACCAGCTTTAGTAATCGTTTGTGTAACGCGGTGTGTGATGGGACAATGCGCAGAGTAGTGCCAATCCAGTAAATCTATGTCACCGAACAATGGTCTTGTTATGATTGTTCGCGAAACGGTTATGTAAGTTTGCGGGCATGTTCGGAGAGCGGACGCCTTTTAAAGTGTTGGCAATTTGAATTGCATTCGATTACGACCAAAGAAGGATTGCTAAACTGAACACACACTGAACAGTGAAAACTAGTACAAAATCGCTGACAGTTCCAATTATATTATATCCAGCTGTATTTGACGCAAGCTCCGACGTCAAGCGAATTCTTCAGCCCATTGTTCGCCTTTCGACACTCGATAAATATTCCACGCGGACATTGCATAAAAATCTCGCGGGATTCAATATCCTATAAATCGAATATTAAATGATTCCTCGGGCTAGTTAGCAACAATGCTATTGACGGATATCTGAACAGCAGCTGGGCGTATTATACCAAGATTTCAGTTAAGTCGTTAAGCGTACCAGATTCCATGTGTACTGCTGTAATTAAATTTACTAAACAAGTAAAACAACTCGCTTTGAAGGACGATTTTGTTCAGCGCCTATAACCATTACCAATAATTGGCCAGCTTGCCTAAACAAACCCTTGAGTTTCATTTCGCCAGCTCATTTATTCCGGTACCTTGAGAGTGGTTGCCATGCGACCAATGGTAATTCAACCGTGACAAATCTCGTTGCCTGTATGCATGCATGGATGGATGCATTCGAATCATCGCCAAGAGATTTCACAAATCGAGGTCGCATTTAGTAGTCTAGTTCTGACATTAGGACTATAATAGAACCTAAATCATCGTGCAATTATACACCAGATTATCTTGTATTGTCAATTATTCGGGCGATGCCATTCTGGGTACTCGGGGATTCACTGTAGCGCATCGATTTTACGCTGTATAGTTGCGATGACATACAAATTATTCCGGTCGAGGCCTAACTAATGTGCTTATGTGACAAGCTTAATTCAAATCGTGCATTTATATAAGCACATCACTCGTGTAACTGACGTTGCTACAGGATATAATAGTAGGTCCGGAAGCCAACCAAGTGTTGTTGTCCTAACTTCGGTAAGTTTAATGGCGTTATTCCAGTGCAAATAATATTTGAAGTCTTATGGAAGCACGCGGCGGGAGGCGATAACGCAAACACACTTAACCGCCAAAGCAGATGTGAATAAACAGTCGGAAATATGGATCACACTTTTGAGTGTGAATTAACCTATTATGACGACGTAGGAGAGCTAGCTATGTAATGATCTACATTAATTTTGGCCTACTTCCAAAATGAGATGATCATCCCGTTGGAATTATTCTAAACAAACGGTTCTGCAGAGAATGTAGGGAGATCCCAGCAGCATATGAATGAATAAGTCCCCGTCTACTTGAATCTGGACGATATGATTAAACACGTTGTTGTATTTGCTATATATTTAATTCCAACCGTTATCTTTCCAAGGCCTCATGATCCCAAAAGGATTAGATTTAGTACTGTTTCCATTTTGGGAAAGGTGAAACGACCAGTAGGACATTACAGTTTCTTCTTTAGCATACTAATTATATTACAATTGCGTTTGGGTGGGTTCGAACCCTTGCGTCATCGCGATTTTTGCGTCATAATACAAAACTTTATTCCGCATTTATCAGTTATTATTTAGGCCTACTTCATCATTACGTGGACGGACAGCGGAATGCAATATATTTAGTACATCACATGTCATATCGTGCTGTTTTAAATCACCCATAATTGATGACAATCCAGTGTCGGCAACCTTTTTCGCTGTGCGGTCTGGCATTTCTTCACGCGGATCAGTCTTCAAATACACAAATGTGACATTGACTGCAGCTCATATGCAATAAGGGCATCTAAGGCTACCTATAAGTATGGCAGTAAAACACTTGTTTCGATAGAAGAGATTTCCTTGATATAATCAAAGTTTTATCAGTGATCCTCACGACTATATCTCTGAACCTGTACTTAGCTTGCAAGAACTTTTCGCGGACCATTAACAAACTTCTCCGCGGACCAGAAGTTGCCGAAAACTTGATTACATCATTGTATTTTGTATTCATTTATCAGATTGCTGCGAAAACACGTCGTGTAGTTCACGACCTGGGCCTGTTTTCCAAAATCTTGCAGCAGAAGATTGCTGTATTTGCGTTCATTGTTCCTTATCACGATTTCGCCCGGTGTATCGTTCCCTTTTTCCATATCTTCCCCCACTTAGCAGTAATTACCGATACGTAATTGGCAAATCTGCACACAGTGCGGTTCCGTAGATACTGTCTTCGCGAATATGAAATGAACCGTTAACGCCAAACTATCCAACGTTGGTCCATCGTCGTCTGTCAGTTTGGGTATGAGGCATTACATGGTAATGCAAACAAGACAGATGAAATCCGAGCCGAGTCGAAATGGGTCACACACACACAGTGCAAGCGATAACAGATATATTGTACCCGTGTACAGTTATTTACCCCTGAGTAATTTGATAGGCAAACCGCACGCCACCGCCAACGGTTTACTAACCTTTATACTAGAAATTATATCCCCTTTCTATATTCGGCAAGTAGGTAAGGCCTGGTCGCTGATCCGTGAGTCGGGTCAAAGATGTGCGTTTAAATCAATCATTTCTCGGATTTTCCTGTGGCTTTACGCGTATCAATGATCGTCAAGCTTGGAAGGCGGACAATAAACTTTATCCACTTCGTCACGAGGGAGTCCGAGCGCATTTATCAGAGTGCAGTCGTCAAGTTTAATGACACCGCCCCATCTACCTGTGCCACATCGACTGCGGCTAATGAACCGATCATTAAACTCGGTAACTTCTAAATAGGCGGGAGGATTCTGTTGGGCACGGTCGCGATTGCTGGAATTTCTTTGCCTTGGTTTATTTCTTTGCTGTCTTTGGTGGTCGGGCGTTTTGCGAGGCATATTTGACCTAATTGCGTTTAACTCAAGGTATCAACTCATAAATACGTTACTGTCACCCAGAATGTTTACTGTGTTTTGCCTGCTTGTCAATGCCAGTAAAGGAATAGATACCCACCCGACCCCCTTTAGTTGTCAGTGACTGTTTCGATGATTTATAATATCCTTCATAAACACAGTGTAAGATTAGGGAAAAATGGCCTGGCATCATGGCAGTGGCGAAGATTTTTTACGTTTTGAATTGTCAAAAGGCGTTTCAACGTTGCCGTGACGTCTAAACGCGCAACACACAAAAATCTAAAGAACGAGGGACCACATTTGCTCCCGATGTGGATGCCCGGCGTACATTAGATGCAGGTGTAACCTAAAACGACGCATATTAACAAGCAGATTATGTAAATGATATTATAGCACAATGATACAATGCACTTGGTATACAGGTCAATACTGCGCTGCCATCAATTGATAGCTTAACAATTTCACTACTTTTTAAACAGTAATTTTGTCACCATGGCATGCACCAGGTTTAACCAGAAACTAGATAGATCATTTGCTCTAGTAAGATTCTTACTTTGGAAATTGGTGAAGGGACAGACAATTTATAACCGACAAGACGCCTTGCATCTTACAGCGTCTACGCTTGGCAAATTCATCTCCATCGCGTGCGATTACAAATGACCAATAGTGTAAATACCGAAATACCCCAATATCTTAAACCGTGATTCCATTGTTGACTAAATAGCTTCATATCACACGGAGCGTGAAAGCATACTTATCAATTCATACGATGTGTCGACGATGTTCGAATTCTTTGGCATATCCGTATATCCGGATATGACTGGACATTGTGCCCACGTAAAATTACTAGTTGTTTCATAGAGTTGTCTATTCGTCACCGTTCGATGGTTTTGGATTTATGCCGCTTTGTCTAAACGGAAGATACCGTAGTCTTCAGCTTGAGATTATAATCTGGGTGCGGACTGTGGAAATATAGACTTCCTATACCGCTTCTGATTGAATCTTGTCGAAATCCGTCCGTTGTACATCGTTTTCGTTGTATAGTGAATGTAGGTCAAATGCCAAATATGGCGATAATTTCAATTTCAACTTTCTGCGTGGGATCGTAGTTGACTTTCTGATCTTATCGAACTCGTTGATAAATTTCGATTCGATTGATAGCAGTAGTATTTGTTATGGTTGACAATAAGAAGCCAAAACATTAGCAACAATTCTCCTGTTTTCTTGTTTAACCCGTAACACGTTTAGTAGCCCTTGACCCGAAGACTTGATATTCGCACGGTCGTGTTTTCGTTTGCAAAACTGTACTGACTTGACTCCAGAAAATAGTTTGGTTTTACAATCCCTATGTTACGGTGTATCAGCCTATTCGTTCTGTTGAAGTAGGCACTTGTGTGCAACTAACCTTTGTCTACGATGCTTGGGGCGGTCTCTTCCCCGATTCCTATATTATATTGTGGATTAGTTATCCTATTGCCCATATCCGGAAACTCGTAAAAACTGTAAATTTTTCGTGCCTTTGATTACTACACGCGTGGCAACTCTAATACATGATCTTCAATATCGGTATAGGTATGGCAGGTCTTCAAGTTCACACGACAATCCCGAAACCAGCAGACTGTTTATGATCACATATTTGGGAATGCAATTGACCTCATATTTCTGTCTCGAAGTTGTAGTCACCAGATGTGGTCAAAGTACTCAGCGCTGCTACTCAAGTAGAAGTAGAAGTAGTTTTTCACTCAATTTCACAAGTAAGTCATTTCAAAGACTTGTCAAGACCACTTACGGAAAGGTCGAACATTATTCAAGTAATTTCGAGGAACGCATACATTTAGCAGTTGCATCGTGTCGTATGAGGTTATATTCGAAATCGCATCGCGACTAATGCAAAATGTCTGATGACCCAAAAAAATGTCTCACGTATATTCGTTTACTGTAATAATGGGTTATTTCAAGACGTGGTCGCTTTGATCGAAAGTAAGTAATTAGCTTTGCTCAAAAACTGTGGAAGCGGAAGTCAGGGTAGTAATCAAGTTACAAGATTCTGAGTGGCGACTCAATCTCACTTTTATAGTTTTGACTCGAGAGTCGAATCGAGTCATTTTCACTTCACCGCCGAGTCAAGTCCGAGTCCAAGTCAGTGAGTAGAGGGCCGAGTCCGAGGCATAGTGTCACCAAGAAATTGTGACTCGGGCCATTACAACCTGGCGGAAGTAGTCCAAAACAAGCCATTGAGTACCTAGTACAGGTAGGCAGAATCTACTTGCATACTCCGAAATGTGTAAGTACTTCGTTACTGACCACCTCTTAATCGCGTTATCCTTTGACATCCGAGAACAGTCCCTGACAACTTCAATGTCAGTATTACTGTTGAGTTATGACACCACATTAGGCATATCCATCAGTAGGTACTGTGACTTCATATAAGCTGCAGATTTACCGAGACCAATCGGAGCCGGTTATAATACCCCGATCCACACGCCACAATGAAGCCGATGACATATCCCCCGAAATAGCTTGTCCCTCAATTATTATTCGCCGCGACAAACATTGTCCCCAGTGTTCACGTTTCATCACTCTGTCAATTTTGACGGTTGCTTACACAGACCTTCCCATGTTGTTGATAAAGAGAGATGCGCTCGACTGCCAACAAATGGGCTTACCTAGTTTTCGTAGGCCCGCGTCCTTCTCTGTTGCTTTGTGTTTATGTCTGGTTTGGAATCTCAACCACACTTCTAGGGCTGCGGACACGCGACGCCTTGACATTGTATGAAATTAAAATAGCCTTGTCGATGTTTGGCAATGATATTGTGGAAGATGTAGTTGAATGGAAACCAATTAACACTGTTCACTGTCACTCGCTGAGTGAGCATGAGCAATCGAGCATTGGCACTCAGTAGTGAGCACTCATAACGAAGTTGTGTGCTTGCCTAAACAATGTCCTTGAAACTGGCATTTCTTATACACAGGACATGACAGCTTCATAGGGTGGTTATCTGACATGAATTGTAGGTGACAAATGATCAGTACTTCAAATGCGACTTTGCTATGTAAGGAAGCGTGCTCGAACCAGGTCGTAGCCATGCAGAACGACATTGTGCAAGGGCGGTAAGCTTTTGATAACGATGCCATTACGTTGCTGTGACAATGTCAGAATTTAAATTTCGCCCAAATTGATGAAGAGACTGTGCAACGTACTATCATCGTTTATGCGATTTTCGTTAGAAACTATATTGGGTGTAGTTTAGAACGCGTAACCTGCATTTCATCGTCATTCCTCCGACGCTGCCCAATAACACTTTACGACGACGGATTTACGATTGAACAATGATACCACACGGGACAGTTATTATCGGTCACGTTTCTATCAATATTAATTCATGTCATCGATTTATTCCCGCCGTAATGGACGTGACTATACCGAGGCTGGAATGTGTATTTGGATTAGCATCTGAACTGATGCGATCGTTACGGCGTACAAAGAACTACGCAAATCAATAGTAATTGACGGATATATGCGATCTGATCACTATCTTCCAATATTTGCTGAGATAGCCAAACGTATAGCATTGGCTTCTAGGGCGATATGTCAGTAACTCATATTTCACGGTAAGTATTCCGGCAATCGACTAGTCTCGTATTACGCTCCAAAGTCGCTAATCGCGGCGTAAATCAGCAGCATCAGTTAGTAATTTTGCAAAATAATATCGATGCAATCGCCTTCCATATGAAATGCTACGGGTATTATTTGGAATCAGTTGCACAATGGACATTCGCAGTATTTATACACGAGTTGGTTATGTAAGATGACAATCAGACCTGGAAAACTAGATAACGGTAATTACACCAATTGGCGCGAAATGATTTAATGTGCAAGTTTTCCCGAAATCCGTAATTCTAGTTCTAATCTCATTTGGAAAAAAACGTGCAGCTCTAAGTTTACTATAAATCTGATTTGGAAATAAATGTGAAGCAGAACAGCGTCTTGGAGGTACAGAACTTCAATATTCCTCCAATATTCCTTCAATTAAATGTGAAGCTATAATTCTAATTCTACATTAATTTGAAAAAAACCTTTATAGGTGTAATTCCATATCAAATCTAATTCGGAAAAGCTATAAAATAGACATTGTTTGTCAATGCGCTGATTGGATTGCCTGATATGAAACCGCGAGATTAGGTGTCGGATTAGGATGGTGAAATCAAATCCTATAGTGTGGATACATGATACATATCGTACGTGCATTTTGTATCAGCAATAAAATCTCGGTCTTGTCAAACGCAAATGCTTAGGAATTTTGTCTAATTCCAACTGTTTGGAATTTGATCAAAATGAAATGTAAAGTTGACAGGGTGATTCCGAAGACTTTAGCATGACCTGTTGTCCATTTTCAACACAATATTCGCCCGATTAACAGTTTGTATGCATATCACTTAATCAATTTATAAAGATTAAATAATAATCCCAAAATTCTCGTCTATTATTTTCGTGGATCCCGAGTAGATATATAAAAGAAAATTAAGATCATAAATCTCAGTGTGACAGCAGCTTGTCAGCTACGGCACATATTCTTGGTGGGAGCGTGATTGATCGAGACGCTTCTATTTGCCCTTCCCGGTAGATGTCAATAGATCAATACTGTTCGCCATGTCAGAATATAAAAATGTTTACACGTATTTGCGCACTATTTATATCCATTAAATCATGATCTCCTCTTCGAGTCACAACCTTTCTCGTCTGATTTTATCTCCCAACGCCGTACAAACTGGGCCGAATCGTTTCGCGAATTGTGTTTGTCCTGGCATAATACGTCTCATTTAATGGCTTGGAATGCTATTCGTAGATTATATCAAATTTTATATCTGCGCGTGTCAATACCCTTGAATATCGTAGGGCTGTGAAGACGGATGTAGGATTGACAATCTTGCGTGCTGTAGCTATGGGTTGTTTGATATTCTACTGATCAAGATACTTTGATAGCGGACTGTTATCGAATGACCATGATCATAGGTGGCCTGTATTGTAACTGGTAATTGTAATATTTCGCAGTAAAGTAGGTCCTGCCTTCAGGCTTCAGTAGTTACTCAAGTAGGAAAGTTGTTAGCGTACTTCAACTATTACATAACGGATTTTAATGCGAATATACTCATTCCTGAGGCCTAACACTTATATTTGCGAAGTATAAAATGTAGTTTTTGAGGGTATGTTATGTTAGTATCACATATGCGTATGAAATTGTCATTGTAGCTGAGCGAAATATCCCTCCATCAAGGGAACTGTTTTTAATTTCCAACATCGCACCTATTTGTAGTGTCATTAGTCGTTAAGATGTACTTTGTAATTTTGAAAATAGCCCACCTTCAATTAACTACTGGAAGATTCCGGCTTCCGTGCACCTGATTTGACAAATGAAACGCTAAATAATACAAGTGTAGCATGCTTCTGATGCGTGCCAATTCCTGTAAATTGCACGTTTCAATAGTTCGTACATGAACAAGTACATGTATATCAAATTGAACCCGTAGTAGCAGCTCTTCAGTTCGGCTTGAAAACCTTCCTTATGGTCTCAATTGAGTCAATGCTTTCAACACCATCTTACCGTCTGAAAAAGGAAGCATCAAACAGTCACTTTCATGGCCCCGTCCGCGACGGAACCAATCATGTTTTACCACAACATAATTGTAACTGCACATATATGCTCTGCAAGATTGTTTGTTTCGGATAGGTCGGGGTTATCGTGTTATGCACTCGACTGATCATCCCCATCATGATAATTGGTAATTATTAGCTTTTTTTCGTGAAATGGTGTGGCCTCTTCGTCTCCTCTATCAAGATATTGTGTATGGTGTATTTACTACCACTCATTAGTGGTGTAATGTATTGGGGGGGTAAATATTAGAAAGATTTTATATACGTTGCATTGGGATATATGTATTGTTAGCAGCAAGCTAGCAACACTTGGCCAACAAAGTCTGAGACGCCTTCCGTGCATTGCATTGGGCCTGCGCTGGTACCCGACTCGCCATATTGATTACGTCAAATGTGCAGCTACCAAATGCGCTTCTCCTACACCTTGCTATAAGTTTCGTAAGGTTGAGTCACGCCTTCGGTGGGTTTCTAATAAATTATTGAGTGTCTCGACTGGATGTGCTGTAATCTGTGGCAGGTGCTTGTGAACTTTTCATCCGGTATCAAATTCCGTCATGTCGATGACGTAACCGCTGTGTGAAAAGACTGTTGGGTTGGACATGCGAGATGTCATTGAGATCCATTGGATATCCTGGGTTTTCAGTGGTGTTGTATAAAAGCAATATTTTTTTTTTGTGAAATCTTACTCCGTGCGAGTACATTCCCAAAATGATATCTCTTTCTGTATACTTTTGGCCATCCACAGCTGTATATCAAGACATGTAAGGTCGAAACAAGCTACTTTCTACCTACTGAGAAAGTCCTACTACTGACCTTTCTAATCGACCTGAAGTATGGTATGGCTTGATGACACGAAGGGACACATTACATGTATCGATGTGTGTATCACAAAAATGCAATTTGCATTTCTATAACCGTGATACCATACTGGTCATTGGAAACAATTATTCATAAATCAGATCTTGAAATTCAATTTGATTATCGGAATACTATTTCACGTGGTGGGGGTCGATTTTACGGGAGAAAATAACGATAACAGAAAGTTGACGTTAATACTAATCGAATATAAGGGCGAAACGCTTAAAAACAATACCTCGGTGGTCATCGCAAAATTCTGCCCCCACTGTTGTATTGACGGCAATACAGCAGTATGTGAATCATCGAGCTTAAACCATGGTCATATGTATCAGATCGGCCATAGGTGTCAGCAATAGGTATCGACCATAGGTGTCAGCCATAGGCATCGGATCGGCCATAGGTACCAATCGTTTTTTCTCAAGTGTAGTGGACTTGCTCGATATTACGATGTCTTTACTATAGATAGCATTGTCGATGGTTACGACCAATGTTCCCGTTAATTTTTGACGAGTCCGCGCACACTCACCGACTCACTGCGCAGGCCCTTGCACAACACTGCGTAAGAACTAAAAACAAAGGTCATCACTTCGGATTTTTTGTGCTCAACTTAGACTTTCTGCGCGCAGAGATCGTGTCAGCACTGCGCATTTGCGCACGTGCGCAGCTTAGAGGGGACATTGGTTACGACAAATGTTCTGAAATTGGACTTGAGAATTCTATCTCGCCGCATGCATCGACATCGCGCCTAACTGCAACGTAAATTGTAATGATTTTCGTGATGGAATTCGGTTAACGGTAATATGCAATGAATAAATCATTAGCAGGCGTTTCAGTGTACCGGAAACGGGTGGGCGTTCCTTTAGTGACGACAAGCACGCGATTAGTGTTACTTGTTTTCCGTTGTCTATTCCCGATGGGGCCCACATTTTCTCCTGTATTGAAGTCAAGCGACTCGGTGATTGCCTTGATTGGATTATATTTGTTGATTCTATGTGATTGCGTGTTCCGTTTCTTCCATACTTTGTGGTTGTAGCGACTAATCATTTCGGAAAATGGCGGTGAGCAATGTTTTGGTTTGAGAATGTTCATTTGCGGTAGCACAATTGATGAGTTGTCATCGTAATTGATACCGCTAAACTGTCCTTTTCTTTATGTTCATGAATGTAAAATCCATGTGTTACTTCACACGAAATACACAATAAATAGCTTACTGCCTAAACCAGTGGTTCTCAACCTTTTTGTCTTCGCGGACCCCTTTCGGAAGTTTCAGTTCAAATTTAGCTCAATAATAGTACAATGGTTATCTGCGTCTCGTGCAAATGATAACTGCAGGCTTAGTGCTAAACAGCAAGAAAATGACTTTTCTTGAAAATAAGACCACACTATTCATGTAAAAATTGGGTTGACTTATTTTATTTCAAAACGATTTCTGCAACTGCATTTCTTGAAATACGTGGTCGTGTAGGTCGTGTACGTGTTCCTTCGAATTGATATGAACGAGTGCCGAAAATCCATTTCCACAAATATAGGTGGTGGCGAATGAATTAGTAACGCGTAACGCTTCCGTCGACACATTCGGGTATGATCGCAACAAATATGCCACCAAAATTGACAAACAGTTTTTTTATAATGAACAATGTTCATTGAACATATAACGACAAGCCTGGTCATTTATATCTAGCAGCTTATCTTTAAGTTATTATGGAAAACATGGTTATGTATATCACAGGAGAAAATGGATTTTTGTAAATATTTCGAAGATTGACTTTTCTCATCCATTTTTTTCAACAATCCCCAACAAAACATCTCTAAACAGCAAAATGTTTGTATCAGTAGGCGATTGACAATTTAGCAATTAAAATGAGCCTGCACAGCAGGATAGTTCATATCAAATAGCTAATATGTTGATGTGAGCTCTGGAGTTTTACTATTAATGAAGTGAAGCTATCTCGTGATTTTCCGAATTTGAAAAAATACAAATCAGGTTATCAAAATGTTTGTATCAGTAGGCTATTGACCATTTAGCAATCAAAATGAGTCTGCACAGTAGGATATTTCATCTAAGATGGCCATATTCTGTTGATTTGAGCTCTGGAGTTTTACTAGTAACGAAGCGAAACTGCCTCGTGATTTTCCGAAATAAAAAAATACAAATTAGGTTATCAAATATTTTAAGGCCTTGCGGACCCCCTGAAAATACTTCGCGGACCCCCGGTTGAGAACCGCTGGCCTAAACGATTGTTCATTTTCACCTATCTTGGGACGGAAATTTTTCCCGGTTATACCACACTACCATTGGTACGTTGTCTATGTATAAATAGCGAATACGCACTAGGTAGGCTTCCCTCACCGAAGTGTTGGAAGGCGTATACTTTCTGAAATCTTTACCATCACGTATTGCAACAGCATATTATGTGAATGTGATGGGATGCCTGTCGCGACTGGGTAATTGTGACACTGAGTACCCCGCTGTTTAAGACCAGATTTGAATTCGACTCGAGAGTGCTCCAATCGGATATAAGTGAAACTCGGGGTATTCCGAAATTGCATGGTTCAGATGTACGGCCAGATATGGTAGGCGATACACGTCAATACTAGGCTTGCTAGTGTTAAGATAGATTTTTACACCACTCAAAACACCAGAAAGCATACTAAACGAGTTGATTCACCAATTCGTCGGTTTATCACAGGGGTGGTCCTCTTCTAGCGTACACAGGGCATTCGTAGCTATGATTTTAGCAGGATTTAAACTAGGTCAATACATACCGATACACTATTCGCATGTAACGGACCACGCATTTTGTCCAGTCCCGAATCGCGTATCTTACTCATCCATCGCACAAAAGATTCGAAATAATGGACACCGGTAATACGACGCTTTTATAGTATTATTCGAATTGGGAACGCGACAAACCAGTCGCCGGCTCTCAATGGGAGAATGTACGAACAAACCAGTACGAGACATTTCGCCCACAAAGACCATATAAGGAATTGGACATCGCTTGTAAATGTAGGTTATTGTGTCCGCCGCGATTCTGATTTGTAAATAGATACGTCACGGGGCGATATACGTTCGTTCTCCGCAAATATTTTGCGGTGGGACTGTGTTTGAGCCGGATACGTGGTCTATGGTTGAGTGTGCTTTCGGATTAGGTCCCTACGGTACTTTATGAACTGGTTGCTTGTACTGCGTACCTGGTGTAAATTATGCCTGTGATATGATCGACCTCAATGTGCTAGCCGAGCGTATATCACGCAGCGTTAGCTTTCCCTACACGAAACGCTGGGTAAATCCCTAGACGACTGCAAAACTGTCATCTAGAATTGCTTTAACGCTAGGCGCAAATTTATACGCAGTGGTTGGTCATATTCGTGGTGACTGTAAATTGAGATATAGATCTTAAGAGCATCTTGGAGGGTACAGAACTTCAATATGCAACTGAACAGTTTATTCAGATTATAATAAACCTCAATGCATTATTTTTAGATGATACACGAACTCCTGTTGGCTTGGCACAATTAGGTTGCCGTATGATGATTCTAAATTTCCTACTTGTGACGTCATATTTGGTGATACGGTTGTTGATATACAATGTTCGTTCCGATTATCTACTAGCTGCTGACGATTAGCTACGAAGAGTGTCAGCCAGAAATATTCGTGCTCATTTCAATATGAATATACTAATCTATTATATATACATCTGCTGAGAAATGACCGTAGCAGCTGAAGCATCGTTCTTTATAACTACCGATAGATCCAGTTTCAACGACCGATTCAGTTATCATGTTATCCCAGTTATTCTGCTTGCTTTTGCTGCGATAGTGATTTCATATCACATTTACTTGTTCATTTGTTCATTTCTATCAACCTACATTTTTATATGTTTTGGTCGGCTTAGGGTGTAAGTATTCCATCCAAATCTTCGTGACGTCGGGTATTGTTGTTCTTTGTGGTATTCATGGTGTTTTCCGACTACCATGGTCATTTACACCTGACCCCAATTCTTTATTGCGATTCCATATCTGCACTTGCAGACTTCAAGTATAATATACCGGCTCATTGCGTTTCCGTTGCTAGTATCCCACTGGGATATTTCGATGTTATCAATATTGTTTAAAAGCTGAAAAATAAGAATCTATCTTTGGAAGAAACTCACTGCTGTACCATTCGTGAAGGGCGATGTAGCTTAACCCAAATATTTAAGTTTTCCTCGTGTATTTTGAGTTCAGTCATATTGGCGTCAAGGTATAATTCCCGTGTTTGGTAAATATGGAAGACAATCGTTTGTGGCGGAGTTTTGACTTTCATAACTCTCGCGCACTTGTTTATCATACGCGTCTTTGGGTATGGTTTCGTTGCCATACACGCCTTGCCTGGATGTTTTCGTATAAATTTCACGGCGAAATTGATTCGACACCTGTGTTATTTTCGCGGCAGTACTGAGGCCTCCTCGAAGTTTCTTTAATTATTATTATGAACATTGCGCTGTTATATAAATTAGCTAGAAATCACTGGATTTTCACCCATTTTCCAGGTCGTAAACTGAAGTAACGTAGTCCACTTTAATTTCAACTTCATCAAGGTCCACACCACCCACGCACGATTACCAAGTGATGTCTGATCCAACTTGCGCAAGGGCGGTTACTGCCATATTACCATTGATCAGAGTTAACCTCTGTCAATGGCGGTTTTTGTGTCGTCATTCTCCAATTCTTAGTTACTCGATCCTACTACCCAGCAGATAAAGCTGTTAACCGTCGCATAACCGTTGTTGATGGCCCACTAAAGTTTAGCATTACCTGTTATCGGGGTACTTTATCGGACATTGTATCATATTGGTACAAAGTTAAGACTCGTCGAGGGTGGTATGACTGGGATATTATGGAACACTTTTCTCCACTGAATAACCACAAACGCCGTTCTTAGTGTTAGATATTACTTAGTCAGTTTCAAGTTCCGGCATGCGACAGGCTGTTGATATTTTTCACACCAGTATTGCT
Organism: Botryllus schlosseri; assembly: GCF_051294905.1. Lineage (NCBI taxonomy): Eukaryota > Metazoa > Chordata > Ascidiacea > Stolidobranchia > Styelidae > Botryllus > Botryllus schlosseri. The sequence goes on along the minus strand of NC_137238.1, from coordinate 12,049,513 downwards.
ACCACCAAATAGATAGTTTTGTTTCGTACATACCTAAGTTTACTAAAGATTGGTATCAAAAGTGTGATCTTTGTACGGTATATTTCCCTCAATTTTTTATAACTTAACTTTGTCTAAAGAGTACAGACATAGACATCTAATCTGACATCTTGAATAATAAATCGATGGTAAGCACCGTTTATCGCCCTACATTACCCTATACCCACCTCTAGGTGGTAATTGTTCAAATACCTCATTACTATGTGAATTGGTGCTGGTTTGTGTGTTTTCGTGTGCTTGGCTGGTCGGGTTGCTCACAACCTTTAGGTAATTTTGCTAAGCGAAACGTAAACAATGCTGGTTTTGTGACGCCATTTATTTATCGCCCCTGGGCTGCGTTGTGTCTCGTTACTTACCAAGATATATCGAATGAAGTTGGATCTATACGTAATTTTTGTAGGCGCCGTGTATATACGGTCGAATTACGTTGGTTCTGCACAATTCATACCATCGATCATACCATGCTAATCTATCACGAACGATATTTATCGCGCAGGTTTTTGTTGATACTCAAGCCCGCGCTATCGGCTTTGTGGGCTGCTTAGTAGAAATGTAGTGCAAATCTGTTTTGACCAAGCCGGGTTTTCTGTAAACAACGTTCGAAAATTGAGGCGATTGCTTACTTTTATGGTCTTCTGAACTTAATGATGACTTCGTCACTAGATCGTTCACTATACTCCCAACGGACTACCGCTTAATTGATGCTGATTGGGCACTCCATTCTGTGCTATGGATATCATTGTTTACATTACGTTAACACATGCTTTGTGGTTATTTTAATTTAGTGGTGCATGCAGAGGCGTAGGCCTCGTGAGAATCTGACCCTAGCGTAAGATTAGGCTGTACCGTTGATTTACTAAACACGCTGGTGGTGTGCGATACCCGTCAGGGTGTATTTATTGCTAACCTGCTAAAGCTCTAAACTAAGCTCATGATCTATAACTAAGGTAGTAAATCCAATTCTGCGATGCTCGAGTCGGTTTACACTGTTGACGAAGTGCGTTAATTATAATTACTATCGCCGTATTATCTTCACGGGAGTAGATCCCGCTGCTAAATACGGGTCGTGCACACAATTATTTTCGTTCCTTCGTTCTAAATTCGCTGCAACTCGCAGTGCCGAAGGGGACAAGACTTTTCCGAATTTCAGACTATGTAAAAAGCTATTCCGCCTACTCCTGATTTGATACAAACTACTGGATTTTCATAGCGTGCAATTAGAAATAGATCTACGGGTACCGATAATATCCGTAATATCCATGGTGCGGATCGGTCGGAACTGTAGAAGTGTATTGTATATTAGGCTAGATGTCCGTCGATGAATTGTATGTATGGGAATGAAGCGACTCATTGGCGACACTAAGCGGTGCAATTGTCATATTTGTAATTTGATACGCAGTGTGTTCAATTTTCGAGTACGTTTGGCGTTCGTTATCTGCATATTTGCATTCGTTCTGTCCTGTACGAATTGAAGCGGTACTTATCCGTGTCTGATTACAGGAATTCGATATTGTGTCGACTATTTACGCAACGCGGCATAAGCGTTGTGGGTTAAAATCGGTGTCTAAATTTGAAGTGTCGATTCCGTTTCAGAATCGGACTTGCCGTCTGGATATCCCGTGATCACGATTCATCCAGTCGTGAAGACTATCGCCTTGGGCGAAGATGGGGCGTTGGTGTGCGCCGCTCATGGGTATCCTGCCCCCAGAATGTTTTGGTATAAGGATTTCAGGCGGATGACGATTACGGACGAAAGAATCACGCTTTTACCGCAAGGTATGTAAAGATCATATGTCATGAATTGTTGGGTTGTTATCTGACAAATTTAGAAGCTTCTGTGAATAAATCGTTGAACCTTGAATAGTATTTGAGTAATTTGACCCAAAGTTTTTTTTTAGACAGTTTGGAGTGTGATATTCAGTGAGTGGCTGCCTATGAATTAGATCAACATGAACAGGCCATTAGTACCAACGGGAATGTGTGTGCAATACACAAAAAAATTGGTATGTGTTAAGGGGGTAGCAAGATTTTATTACTTGACCCGTTGCCCAGGAGGCGTTGTGTAAAAAAGTATGGATAAATCTGTCCTAAACGAAAATCGTGTAATATACCGATTTCACTCTACCGTTAGGTGTCAATAAAATCATCAAATTCTGCATTCTTGCCCATTCCATTCGGCGTAAATGAGCCAAATGCACCGTATTGTATGCAGCTATATCACAATGATGCAGCAGGTTGTTCTCTTGTAGCACCCCAAGATAGCGCAAAAAGGTGGTACGCCACACGGCACCCACTGCATACCGGGACATATCCCCATAAGATACGGTACATTTGGCACATTTCGACCAACTTAACGGGTTCGTGGCGGAATGATTTAAACCCCACGCTATGGCCGAAATTTGTTAAATAGACCGATGTCCCAAGTATTCAAATCTAACATGTTAAGTACGGTAATCCAAATAGCTTTTATGTCGATGTCGGGGGATTGTAACTGCAATATGTTACCTGCAACATGGCCACGCCTTGGACTGTAATATTTTTATCGCGCGACTTGCCCATATTTAGCGCGACTGCAGTTTGCTCCAGACTTTTGGTCTCCGCGCAAACGGGCAATACATAACCAAGTTGATTTTTGTTACCTGGCGTTGTGTTGTGATTTATAGCGGCGTTGTCGCGCTGATTGTGGGTCGTAAATTTCCCGTGCAGTAATTTCAGGGCGGGCAAATAATTATGGTATTTTGTGGTAGTCAAATGTGTTTAACGACTTGTCTGCGTGATACTATCCGCAACAACCGTAATATTCTACACTATAAATTTTGAGGTGGACCTCAGTGTGATCAGTTGTACCTATTTAGACATATTACGACGATATGATGTGATACAGCGGCAATAAATCTTAAGAAGTATCGCTGACATAATATCATTTTGCGGTTGTCCTGCCCATGTGTGATATATGTGGTGTTGTTCATGATAAATCAAAACTAGTATTGTGTTGTGTGGTTTGTAACGGCGTCTAATGACAACCATTCGTGGATTTAGTTAAATAACGTTCCCATAGCTTGAACTCTGTAGCATGGTTGTATTGACTCCTAGTGGCAGTATTTTGCTGGATCGACTTGTACTCGAGTTATTGCGCATGACTCTACCGAGTCACATGACTCGACGCATTCTATGTTACTATTGATGATTGAAAAATAGGTCCTGAAAATGAATTTTTGTCTGTTCGAATAAGCATGTTTAGAATAATGTAAATGGCGGATATCGTGAATCCGAGGCCTTCGATATCATCCGGGAGTTCCACATAAGACGGTTGAACCTGCATTGAACTCGATACTGAACAGTAGACACTATGACCCGAACTCGACCCTGAGCTCCGTGATTTGGACTCGGTCTCGAATTTGACTCGGTGGTGAATTAATATGACTCGAATTGACTCGAGCCTAATATATATAAAAGTCAAATTGAATTGTAACTCGGAATCTTGTGACTTATGTTACCACCCTGGTTTGAAGTGTCATCATTGTGATATTGTTGTAATTTCGGTCCGTGAATTGGCCCATTGCTGAAAATTTATGATTGATTTTAGCACTACCGTCTTGTAATACTCTACATTCCAAGTCATACTATTTAATCACAAAGATATGTCTTCTGGATCATAACATAATAATGCAATAAAGACCTGTACGCATCGTACTTGATCCGAGGCTCGAATTTAAACGTCATTGAGAGCTTGTTTAAGCGAGGGATTAGCGATCTCCTGATCACGGATCTAGCAGATTTCCCGTATAAGCAAGCTTGAATGATTCTTGAAACCCAAAGTCCGCGAGTATGCGTGCCCCGGCCATGTAAGATTATGTAACTTAAACCCTTGTTTATAGACTTGAGCAAGAGCAGAAAGTTAGATGGGCGCACACCGTCCCTGTATTTTGTTCTTCTACAATGCCCAGAATAAACACACCCTTTAGAGCGTGTATACTGTTATAGCGTATGCAGGGCTACGTCACGGCAGTTAAATCTGATCACTCACCTTGACAACACAATGGGTATTCTCAAAGTCTAGCTCTGCTGTGTATAGTCTTGTATCCTGTTTTTAAGCGAAAACCGTCCCTAAGCGCCAGGATAAGTCATGCCCTTTCAAGTATTAAAATAGCCAACAATTTGTGACCTGCATAACTGATGAGATTAGTCACTATTGTAATTTGTAATGATTAATCACATTTTCAAACTTGATTTTCAATGACGACAATTAAGGCTTTCGGGTCGTTACCCTCCATGACATCGAGCCAACGCTATATCAGCTGTTTTACCGATCATTTGCAGATACCCGTAATTCACTTATGCGTTATGCGATTATAGCCTAACGATCTCATTTTATGGCATATGTAGATACCGGCGGGGTCGTTGCGTCAAATGGAACTGGTAAGACCGTTTTACTGCGCACGCGCATATCTCTACTTCGCGTTTCGAGAATGCATGCAATACGCGAGTGGCAGATTGATCCTACATCCACATGCACCCTCCATTTGATTCCAACATGGATTTTCTTCATCGACTTATGCGGTGTTCCTTTTTAGATGCGTGATGAAGTCATCACACGATATGGAGATATTTATTTGTTTCATAATTGTCAATCTATGGACAAAATTAGCGAATCAGTTACGAAGCATAGGCGTTACGGTAAACTGTACCTACTAACTTTTTTACTCGCTTAGAAACAGCCACTTCTACATGTACAGTGGAAATATTGAACGTTACTGAGTACCAACAATGACTATTGTGACCGACCACCTATGGGCATTAGAGGGAACATTGTTAGTAACGCTGTAGGCTCATTACACCAAACTGTGGACAAATTTAGCATTAGTTCTAGGCAGGGTTGTGACCAAGTCACAAGGTTCCGAGTCATGCACAAGTCAATCTCACTTTTATAGTTTTAAGTCGAGTCAAGTCGAGTCAATTTCAATGCACCGCCGAGTCAAGTCCAAGTCAGCTAGTAGAGGGTCGATTCCGAGTCATAGTGTTTTGACTCGAGTCCGAGTCAAGTCATTTTGTTCGCTGTTCAGTTGTCAGTTGAATCCACTTTTTTCCACTCTACTCGAGTGATATAGAATGGCTCGCAGTCCCAGTCGTAATATAGTAATTTTCCTCAGTCCTAACAGTTTCTGGCCCTGTTTTTCAAGTATCAGGACTGATAGACGAAATACCAATAATGTGATAACTAGGGCAAGTTTTTGCAACTTGTGCAACTTTACAGCTTCCGGCAGCTTCCTAAATACTCGTAACTCGTAAGATATGTAGAATGCTGTTTTAAGCTGTTTGAAGGAATCTTATAGTGCAACTTTTTGCAGCTTTTGTCCATTTTTTTCATGCAACTTTTTGCAACATTTTGCAACTTTTTCGATTTGTCATGAAAGTAATTTTGATTTTGGTGAAATGCACGGCCAAATTCGACTGAAATACCGTAAATCAGCACTGAAGTACCGCTCTTACGGGTATTTCGGGAGCTGAGCCGGAAAGTTGACCTTTTTTTTCTAGTCAACCGAGCAAAATGTGTTCTTTTAGTGCAACTTTTGTGAAAAAATAAATGCAACTTTTTACGGCAACTTTTGTCATAAATAAATGCATCTTTCCACGGATTTAACTGCAACAAAAACTTGCCCTAGCCCCTAGTGATAGCATTACGATTCTTCAAAGTTACAATGAAATGCCTGTCTTGGCCTTCCTAGTCTCGAGTCGTATGACTTGGTTGGAGTCATGCACATGCAATGACTCGAGTACAAGTCGAGTCAATACAAAAATTGACTCAAGTCGAGTCATTTTAGGAATTTGACAAAAATGACTCTGACTCGAGTCAAGTCGAGCATGGCCATGAGTGGAGTCACCAAAAAATCGCGACTCGAGTCATTATAACCCTGGCAAAGATACCACACATGGCAAAGATACCACATAACTTCCGTAATCATCTCACTGTTGAGTGTTGATGCTACGAGATGAATCACTCCTAACAACGGTGGAATTTAGGATTAGTCTTAGGTTAATTCCACACACTGCGTATGAACAATTTAAATGAATCCATTCATAGACGCAACTTTACCACTACGAGACTAATATAATTAATCACATAGCAAAGACTAAAAAGATCCTTTAGATTTGATACCTACAGCCCCTGCAGGATGACCGGTGTAACCGTCTTTAATCTCTATATAGAGATACGTGTCTACTTAGAAGCGTTCGCGTTGGTGGCACGCATGTACGATAAATGCTGCCGAACTCTACGTCTCCGATAGTATAGCATGTATCGCGGAATCAGCATGTTTCCGTTCCCATGAAATGCGTGAATACTGCCGCGGAAAAGGTTATTATTTTTCCTGTAGCAGACCCGCGCCGTGCCTGCTTCTCGTATGGTGCCAGACATTGTCACGCTTTGGGGATTAGGTAACGAAGCGGTTCATTGCCAACGAATTTTCCCATGAAACCAACTCGCTCCCCCACCGGGATGAAAGAGCATGTTGTGGAAAATGCCAAACTACTGATTAGGATAATATGATATCTTGCACAGTGATCCGATTTCGAAATAAATATCTTCGCCCCCGTTGAAGGTACCTTGCAAATTCGAAAGACGAGCAACAGCGACATGGCGAAGTATCACTGTGCGGCGGAGAACTCCATTGGAACCGCCATCTCAAAGCCTGCTATGCTATATGTGAAAAGTATGTTTGATATTTACGTATTGTACTACCTGTACTATCTGTGGTCTAGGATTGAACAAGCAAAGGTTTAGCGTAAGTTGCCTCTGGTTAGATAACGATAGTCATCTACGCGTAGTCTAACTTTTACCACCAGTTAAGGCTGACTGTATGCATTACTGAATTATGTAATGCATATTACGAAGTAAGTGGTCAGGCGCGCTTATATAGTAGTTATATAAATTTTTAATTCCAGCTGTGGGAATGATTGATTGTTTTTACTTCATTCCGACATTCTCGTTAGTGTGGATTATCCCCATTTACAAAACAACTCGGTATTTCCACTGTACGTTTTACACGTTTCAAACGAGAGACAAATACAGAAAAACGCCCAAGAATGATTCCGTTCTCCCTTATTTTGCTGCTATTATGAGACAACAATTGGTTTTTCGCTTATCCAATAGGATAGTTCCATTCTTAGCTGCGACCTGTGATAACGTCGACTTGTGTGGAAATTATATATTCTAATTCAATCAAGTGCGTAATTGCACCTTGATCAATGACGATGCTAATTCTAATCTTCTTTTCTCGGCACATTTATTACTTTGAACCTGCAACAGGTAGAGCACGTAAAGGTATTATCGAATTTCCATACACACATATATGCATTTTACGTGTCGAACCAATGAAGGTTTCCTTTGTATGTTTGGTCGTTAACGAAAAAGGAAAGCGTTGGCATCCTTCGAAGTATTTCGAGGCTTCTGCGTCTTCCTATTTTCCTTAACGCTATTGATTCTATCAAATTCGTGAATTCCATTGTCCGTGAAATCGCATTTCATCCTTGAAATGCGTCTCAAGATCACAAGATGAGCTTCTTCTTACATAAGAACTGTACCTTGGTATTATACGGCCTTGAGACCAAATCGAGACGAGCAATGCAGGAATCTTACTCTCCAGTCAGAACCCTGGTATCTTGACTCCAAAACGCCTGCAAAATGAACACGGCAGAAGTAGGCAAAAAATCGTATCATCATGACCATGTCGATTTAATATGTAGGTAAGCCATACCACCACGTATCATCTCTGGCTACACCCATATACGCTCTCATGCTCAATTCTGTGGGATAACACATTTGGAGCGATTTTTGATAACAAAATACCACTCACCGATATTATCATGGCCAGGTTAAAGCATATTTCTCAAAGGATAGGATAGGTTCTCTTGACTTGTTATGACGGACTTACTTGACTGACAATGTTAACTTATGTATCATAAAACTATTGAGATACATTATTATGATATTGTAGTCCTTTTAACTCCAACAACCTGCCAAAAGTAACAAGATTTATGGAATTAAGATGATTTAATATCGCTGTGGCAGGGAGTGTTACTGGTACATACGGACCTGTTGTATCGAATCTTTTCATGAGGTATTTCGGTGTTGTTTCAACTGGCTAATGGCTTCTTGAGCAGAGTAGTCAGTATCGGTGTCGTAACACCAGTTGGCGAAAATGTTTTGATTTTTTGTCCATCTGAATATGATTGTTTGTGTTCTCAACAGCCTTATGGGAATTATGGTATTGTATGGGAACCGTTGTGGGTTTTACTATTGTTTACTTATTTTTACCGCGGACGAGGCATCAATCATGATTACAGTTCTCATTTGGGAGTGGCTTCCGAAAATGGTGGTATGTAGTACATGACATGTAGGACTATCATGTTTTGAATGAAAGTAACTTTGTCCTACAAAGGAACTCGAATTTCACAAGCTGTGCTTGAAAATTGTGCTGCGTACTACCTAACTATAGCCTACCTGGGACATATTTGATGGCCACTAGCTAGATGTATAACAAAATGAAAATGTTGCATTGTTTCCGTTAACACGGCACATTTGCGTGTTGAAGGGCGGGTATTTCCGAGCAAATTTTCGATCGCACCTTACAAGCAATATGACGTCGTGAAAGGGGAGAATTTGAACATTACCTGCGTGGCAGTCGGCGGGCCGATGCCGAGTGTTACTTGGCAGAAGGGTGAGTGAAGATGTCGTTTTTTCTATGCTTTGTATAGGTGACTGGAAAATTGTCCTCTTACACTCCATGGCTTAATTTAATCACTGGCAAGTAACTATTACCAATTAATCCGGGATCACTACGTTCGTCTTCTTGTGATGTGATAAATCATGAAAGAATTGGGTGTTTAGTTTTCAGATATTTTTGATACAGTATGCGATTCAACATAAGATGAAATTACTGAAATAATTTCAGTCGAGGTAGTCGAATATTCTCGTCCTTGGATGAACGTTATGCTTTTGAAAGCTATACCAATTTCCTTTTGGTATATATAATGCAAGTCTTGATGTCTGGACTAGACTCTATCACCCAATTAATTATTAAAAACAATGGAAATGATGCATGCTAACTATGGATATTCGACAAGAATGATGTTATTACTTTGGCTTTCAGAGACTCTTGGAGAGACTGTTGAATGTTGATATAGGTAGCTATTGAACAAGGTTCCTTGATTAAGAAAAACAAGTATATAGCATATCTACACTGCCGTACCTAAATAGTATTCAATTGAGATTCAAATGCATTGCAATCGACCTCTTCTGGGCTTCATGCCATAGATTTAGTCGTAAATGATTGGACATTGGTCGAATTGCAATATTTTCTTTCTCCACAGAGAATGGACCTTCTGCCGACCCTGAAATACTCCTTCCAAAACCTGGAGAACCTCCCGTTTCCGGAAGATTAGTTCTGCCCTTAGTCAACGTCCAGAAGTCTGCCAATTACACTTGTGTGGCTGTTTCGGAAGTCAATAGGATCCATTTCACCACTCACGTGCGAGTTAGAGCTCTGCCGTCGGTAAGTTGTGTTAAGGTGGTGCCTGGTAAACTGGTTAATTTGTAAAGTATATTTTCGTCGCTCAAATTTCCACGATTTTGCAGTAATCTCACGTGGATAGTGAAATCCATGTACTGTAAAACCAAGGCATCTACTCATTGAGCAGTGTATATGAAAAAGTCTTTCTTCAGTATGGCGAAAATGCTTGGCTGTACAGGTTTTTCTAAGAATCTAGGTAGAAAATGCAGGGTTTAATAGTATTCAAGTTTGTAGTTTCATAAGATAGAAGTTTTCGAGGGATCGCAAGCCTTGGCTTTGGCCTACATTCGAATGCTGGTACTTTTGAAATTGCAGGGTGCATCTTCAAGACTAACGCAAAAGAAACCACTAATAGGTGGAATTTTGAATGTATATTCAATTCACGCGATACTGGAGCTATTTCCACCATTCGTTATCACAATTTCACGCATAAAATTGATGCAAACATCTCCAGACTACTTTCTAATTTACAATATGCAAAGTGTAAAAAGTATGTGGTTTAGCCCAAAAACGTGAAGTAGAACTGGAAGTAACTTGGAGTAATTAGTGGAATCAGTCAAAACCTAGTTAAGTAACTCATGATCACCATGACGTACATCTGCGTGTTGTAATTTTGCTAACACAATATATATTCTACGATTTGCAGGCTCCTGGTTCCTTGTCGCTACTGGAATCACCCTCAAGCTCGTCAGCGGCACTTTCTTGGGCGCCAGCTGAGGACGAAACGCCGTCCAGTTACGTTCTGTATTACAGGGAAGCAGAGAAGACGGACGATCCGTATTTTATTGTACCGGATATAGGGTCCAACACGTGAGTAATACTTCTAGGAGGCCACAGATTGTATGAAGGGTGTTTGGTTAATCCTTGTTATGCACAAACTTATTATTGCCCAAGTAAATGCATTAGTAATCAAGATGTAAATCCGTCAGGGCTGACGTACAGCGGATAAACATCAACAATAGCATGACATCACAAACTGTACAAAAGGACGTAACAGCGTCCAAGGTCCGAAATTTGCAGCAAGCAGCTACAAAATAGGCATTTTCTTGCTCCTAGCCGCACTGATGTCTATATCCCAGGGTTGTAATGACTCGAGTCCGGCTCAAGTGGTGATTTTCTGATTGCTCGACTTGAATCGAGTCATTTATCAGAATACGGAAATGACTCGACTCGACTTGAGTTATAAGAAGTAGGTTAAACAAGACTTTAACTAGAAACTGAGCAGTCAACGCAATGACTTGGACTCGCACTCCAGTCCTAATACCATAACTCGGACTCGACCATCTGCTCGCTGACTTAGACTTGGAATTGACTCGGTAATGAATTGAAAATAACTTGACTCGAGTCAAAACTACAAAAGTCAGATTGACTTGTGACTCGGAGCCTTGTGACTTGGTTACAACCCTGCTATATACCTGCATAAATAGGAATATATTGACATTTTGTAGGACAGATGTCCATAACGAATTACAGCAAAGGGGGTTGCAAATTGAAGAGAATAGAATATGGTGATATACGTGTGTACAGATGGATAAATTATCCTAGCTTCTACCATTTAACCGTTTGATTAGTGATTCCTTAAAATTCAAAGGCAGTTCCGGAAGTAATTCCTCAGCACTGCTACCATTTGAAATTGCCTTTATAGCTTAACTTGCAACCATAAAGCACAGCGTTAATATGTTTTAGAAGGCTCTTCATGCCAACCTTTTCAATTCGCGATATGGAGCTCTCAATGTGTTTGCTAATTGATTTCTGTCGTCTTCAGATATACTCTGCTTGGTCTGAAGCCGTTTACTTTGTACGAAGTGTCAGTGTCTGGTATAAACGATTTGGGCGAAGGCTGTAAAAGCGAACCGGCAAACTTCCGTACCGCGGGGAAAAGTAAGTAATAATGCGTTAAGCAAAATGTTCCCGTCTGCCATCTAGTGGCGATAAAATTCAACAGCGTTGACCGCGATGGTATTTTGCAATGTCGGAAAGACATTCCGGTTAACTATTCATTTGCTACTGCTCAGTCCACTTTGACTACCTCTGCTCGCGAGTCGCGATCAACATAAAATGACTAATATCCCCGAAAATGGATGTAGTTTTTGCAATTATCTCGACCTTTTTCAGTCCATTTACCAGCGATCAGATTTAGCTTAATGTCCTCATTCTTTGATCCTACAATATGGGAGGCGGCAAATATATATCTTGTCAGATAACGGGGTGATGATTCGTAAAAGGTGGGGAACCAATGGTTTACAATATGCCAACTGCAGGCCACTTCCATGATTGCGTGCTGTTATATGTAAAAATTGAGATGATGGGGTATCTCGATTGATATAATGAATATAATATATTTAAACTTACTCTGATTTAGTACCCACAAGTGCACCACGCAACATCAAAGCCTTTCTGGAGAATTCTCGCTCGATCATGGTCGTCTGGCAACCACCGATTGAGGCGAATGGATTTATTACGCGGTACAAGATATACTACACCAGTGTTCCGTCTCTGAATAAAAGTGGTGAGTGGGCCTATATCTAATTTCATTTGGGTGAATTTGTTGTTGGAGTCTGTACACTGTCCAGGCCTATGTGCCGCCGTGTCGGTACTGTAACCTATTGTTATTTTCAGAGTGGAACCACAAAGAAGCCGAGGGCCAGTCCAGAGCGTTGGTGATCAGAGAATTGACAGAGCATGTCAGATACACATTGACTGTCACGTCGATCAATGAGTTCGGCGAAGGGCCTGGGTCGGATCCCATAACTGTTAAGACAACCACCGGAGGTGAGTGTGTTGCTAGGTAATAAGTCTAGGACTGGAGTGCTCAAATTAGTCTGTGGTATTATTTGTGTAGAAATAGTACTGCGTAATACTATCAAAGTATAGATGTAGGATTGAAGGATGTGAAATGTGGTTTGAGACCGCAAATACCCCCTTATCCATGGAAAATTGAGATAAAATAACACAAAATGAAATAAAACGAGTAATTAATGCTCTAGTGATACCAAAACAAGATGTTTCAAGACTAGATTATTCGGTAACTCAGGGAGGGTGAATTTGGACCAGTGGCACTCCTTGGAACGATACACAGTCAAATTCAGTTTCACTCGATGAAATTCGCAATTAGAATTGTTGTATCCAGATAGGATATTCCATTTACGGCATACCTTGTCTGAAAGCAAGCCACAATTAATGACAAGCCTTATGAGGATACAGTGTAAGAAGAAATGCTACATTAGCGACTTGTCTTCGTTGGGCTTAAAAGCCAAAATTATATTGCTTCATGTGTTTCAAGATTTCAATATGAACTCTGATGATACCATTGCCTTACAGTTCCGCCGCAGCCTGGTAATTTCCAAGGTGTTTCCGACGACCCATATCAAATAGCGTTGAACTGGACTGCGCCGGATTGGGGCAGCCAACCCGACGAGAACGACCCGGCTATTTTGAGCTACCTGCTTGTCTACAACTGCTCCGAGTCAGGGTGCCCGGTAAGCATCAAAACTTTGCTGATTTGTGTTGGAAAAAGAACTCAGTTTTGTTCAACTCTGGAATCTCTCTCTCTGCAGTAAGAATCGGCTCATATATTTTATGAGAATATTCGCACAGTTGTAATTGTTGAAGTGTAAATCATGCAATTTATGTAACTGGAAACTGATATATTTTGCGGCTTAAATAATCTGTTGATGTCATGCAGGGAAATCCTGTGGAAGTGACTATCGAGCCGGTAACTGCGACTACACTGAAAGGTTTGATGTCGGACACCGTGTACGAAATAAAACTAGCTGGCCGGACTAGCAATGGTTTGGGAGCGTTCACTCCTACTCTGCGGATCAAGACTCGTCAAACTGGTGAGATTTACTGGTTGAATTATATCAAAACCATGAAAGCCACGATACTATGATATGTATGGAGATACATAGAGAAAGCCAAAATTGTGTAGTACATTTGTAAGCTCTCCTATGTTAACGGAAAGCTACCTTGTTTATGTCAATGCACTTGAACTTATATATGATAACACTCATGATCATATGTATCTTTGTGTGTGTCTTGATGTTTGTAACCTTCATCTCTGTGTTTGTTTGTGGTATAAGAAATGTAAGAATAGGAATACAAATTTGTGTCAGTCCAGATATGTGGTAAATGGGGAGAATCTAAGATTAGAATATGAAACCCAATCCATTATTTCAATGACGTAGTAACTCCATGTTGTAAAGACCAATAGGTATAAGAAAATCCTAGTACAGGCGCAATTGCAGTGAGTAAATTGTTTGCTTTATCTTCACGTGTTTTCCCACCTACCTAATGGATTTTAGTCATGAGTTCTAAATGCTTATAAAATTTCGACTAACCCGTCCAAGTGTCCAATCAGTCCAGTATTTGGCATATTAGCAAACCAAGTACTATACTACTACACTAAGTTGTAGTTAACCGATCAAGTAACAAGCGTGTTCACTGGTTGGCTTAATGACTACTGTATTTGCACCTGACATTCAAATATTAGAAAAAAAATATATATACTTCACTTCATCAAGAAACACAATCATTGCCCCTTCATCATTCTTTATTGCTCGTATAAAATATACTTGCACTTTATATTCATGAGCTAAGATGATTGATGTAACACATTTATGATAGCATCATTGAATCATTTAACCTTATAGGAGTTTTTATAGTCACGAATTCTACAGATTTAATTTCATAGTCCGTAAATTGTGCAGTCTGCAGAGGGTAGATAGTTATGTGTAATTCAGACTGTTCTTACTACACGCAATGCTACCTGTTTTCAATGTAACTCATCATATATTGTTTGTTCTTTTTCATGTTATGTTGCATGCTCCGTTGAACGTCGAATCTCCGTCAACAGAACCCTCTGCCCCGCCACAAGATGTACGTGGTCGAACCCTCGATTCCAAGCGTATCGCGGTGTCCTGGTCCGAGCCCCCTCCCGGCACCCACAACGGAATCCTCAGATTCTACATGGTCTATTATTCGATTGTGTACCCTGTCAAGGAGCCCACTCTGACTCATGTTTTGCAAGAAGAGCCCAGCCATAAGGCGGTCCGTGTTGGTCCCGACACCACAGCCGCTGTCATAGACCAGCTAACCCCCTACACCCGATACTCAATCCGTGTCTGCGCATCGAACACGATCGGAGAAGGCCCCTGCAGTGCGTCAGTTGAAGTTTTAACTGATGAAGCAAGTATGTGGATTACTGTGTCATATTGCGTTACTAAAGCTCGGTGTGTACGGCATGGGAATCCATATTTGAGGAGCTAGTCACTGTTAGGTGTTGTCAAACACTTTGTCTTTTTGAGACGTTTTAACTCTGTATGGAATATCGTCTGATTATTCCGAAAGTTGTACACAAATTACAATATGCAATCTTGGCCACAGCATACTGGGAACACATGAAATAAGTTATGATGTGGGATCAGTGGGATATGCTTCTGATTACAGTGCTCTATTCCTGTCTTCAGATGTAGGGTTATAACCAAGTCATAAGCTTACTTTTATAGTTTTGACTCTAGTCAAGTCGAGTCATTTTCAATTCGCCGCTTAGTCAAGTCCCAGTATAAGTCTTGAAACAAAGGTTCGTGTCCAAGTCATAATGTTCACTGTTGATAATCGAGAAGGAGTCAGGTTCGACTCACTTTTTGAAACTTTTGGGTGAAATCGATGGCCTCACATTCGGAATAAATCTTTTCCTGACCCTTAATATGTTTATTAGGGTTGTTCAAAAATCACTTTTTTGGCCCGAATCTGGCGATTCACTGATTATATTGTTAGGTTGCCTAAAAAATGCCGCACGCCAAATTTCGACCGATTCCAACCAGCACAAGCCGACGCAGAGCCAATTAAGATGTTTAAATTTATTATTAAAAATGAAAAAATAAAATTTCAAATTTTACCGTCAACTCCATAAAGTTGTTAAGTTTCTTAAAAGAACAATGCATAACAATTTTTGCTGAATTCCAACCGATATAAGCGAAGTTATTGCAAATGAAAGCTTTAAAATTGCAAAAAACAGCATTGCCGGGTGGGAAAACCTAGAATTATTAATGAAAAACTGAAATAACTCTGCTTCTACAGGTTAAAATTGCATCAATTTTTCTCTGCGTCGTTTTTGTAGACAACTCTAACAATTTCGTGAGGTTTGCATTAAAATTTGAAAAAAATATTTCTTTGTATCATAAATAATAACTTTTTAATGGCTTTGTGTCGGCTTCTTCTGGTAGTAATTGAGCCAAATTTGTCGTGCAGCAGCGCAGCGTTTTTTTAGGCGACCTAACAATTTAATAAGTGAATCCCCGGGATCTGGAAAAAAAGTTATTTTTGAACAGGGTCTATTATAGTCTCGAGTCAGTCGTGCGCCATGACTCGAGTACAAATCAAGTGGATCATACACAGTCCAGTAGAGTCATTTCCTGTTTTTTAAGAAAATAATTTGAATCCGACTCTGGTCGAGTCATGACTCAAGCTATTACAGCCCTTGTTCAAACGGTCCTTGAACTTTTCGCTAAGGACCTTCCGGACCGCCAAGGCACGTAATCGCGACAGCCGAAAACTCCACCACGATTATGGTGAAATGGTCGCCGCCTGGCACGAAACAACGTAATGGTAAAATAGTCAGCTACCAGCTCACGTACGGGCCCTGCGACAGAACTGGAAAAGCCATTGGGGACATAGAAATTGCGGCTGTCAGCGCTGACCCGACGCGCGCGGACATTGAAAACGTGAGTGTGTAGATAAACAATATGTATGATAACCTATTCTCATTGTGTTCATCAGTATCTTGCTAGCGTTATCACTGAATTGTATGTCTTCTCACAAATCGCATATGTGCAATATCATGTCTCATGGGAGCCTGTGATTATGCAAGCCTACAGTTGATTCGGTCTACATTGATTTGTATCTATGTACGCAATCAAAATGATCCAACCTATCTTAAATTTTAAGGGTGAAAAAGAGTTGAGATTGCATTCCTCAACACTATTGATTCGTTGAAATGATTGTTCGATTTCAGAGGTGAACGCAATTTCATACCAGTGTTTTATACTGGTTTTGGGGTTTAATTCCTGCTGAGAGATTATGGCGAAGGCGATGTTACTACACCAAAGTTCATTGCACATATGTGACAGGGCTGTCTAGACTTTCATTTCTGGCATTATATGAACACATGACGTGTTACTGCTTGCATTATATGAACACATGACGTGTTGCTGCTTTTTATTGGTTTCAAATTAGGCCTAAAAACTTTTTAACGGGAGATAAAGTATTTTTCAATTTGTTCAGGGATTTGAGTGGGTTACTCCATACTGATTCAAAAGGCGTGCAAAGTGCAATGTTTTACTCGTTTAAAAATCGAAAAGACGACATTTCCTGCACGAAATGCAATAATCCGCATATTCAACGGTGTTCTAAATGTATTCCAAACCTACATAGCAGGGGTTCTTGAACAGGGCTCTGCGATATAGTTATAGAGGATCCATGAATTGGCAATACATCATGAAGAAACTACAAAACCACGTTACCTGTGGGTACGACGCCGAGACTATTACCTTGTCTAGTCATTAGTTGTCTTATTTTAGGCATGGAAGAGCCTGAATAGAGTGCAGGTTCTTGTGATGACTAGGGCTGGGCAAAATCGAGTACCTGAGTGATTCGATTCTGAATCACGTAAAATGCTTCGAGTCGAGTCGAGTATTCGAGTATCGCTCATTATGACGTCATAGCAGAATGTAATATGTCAACTATCAAATGAGCACCTTTCATATGCAACCACAGAAAATATAATGCCGGTTATCCATCACATAAAAGATAATTTTTTCGACCATACCGATTTCATTGCACTTGGTTACCATGTTGTGGGATGATCATGACTTCGGAAATGTGTTATTTTCACTTACGCGCGTAGCTTTGTACTATATGTTTCGTACGTTGTGATACGGCCAGTTTAGGTTTCAGGGCTTCCACAGTGGAAAATAGTATCGAAACTATAATTCTCGTCGATAAATTACCCTTCAGTGGAGAGGAGCGTGTAATTTCATTACTCGAAAAAATCGTCTTTTACTACTCGACTCGAATCATTAAAATTAATACTCGATTCCGAATCGAGTACTCGAATCATTGTGCCCAGCCCTAGTGATGACCTCGTAGTCATCTGTTTCTGAAATTATTTGGGTACGCTAAATCGCCCACATTACCCAACTCTAAGGGGTCCTCGATCACAAAGTTAAAGAACCCCCGCTGTACCATATTGCACTATCCTGCGTTTTTTACTGTCGCTTGGTCGGCAACAGGCTGTACTCAAATTGACTTTAACTGTAGTCCTTGAATCTGTGAGACCTCAAGTGCTCAATGATTCCAATCCTGCTATAGCAAGCAGTTATATCACAATCTCATTAGTGTTTACAATAAAAACCTATGTTTACAAAAATTCGTCTGGATACAATATAATATGATAACTGATTTTTGTTATTACTCTTAACGCCAACCGTGCTTTTGAACAGTGTAAACAGGCACACAGACATGGAGACAAAAATGAGTGTCGCAAGCGGGTAAGCGACGATGCATGAACGCCCTTAACTGAACGTACGAATGCACCGTAATCCTCTGCAAGAATCTGTACACTCTTGCCCTGCTTTCCATAACTTGTAAAACGTTTCCTGGCAATTGCGGATACTAGCATACAATCTCTATACTGTAACTTCTCATTCATATCTCAAGTATGCCGTAGTTTATCGTATTGGATATCTGGTTATTAATTTTGGTGCTACTGGTATTGGCCATGCTAAAGATGCCTGTGTTGGGAAGGCATTCTGTGGATAATCCCAAAGTCTGTGTTTAGGCTATTTTCTTTCGGTATGTAGATGAATCACTTTGTAGTGAGGTAGTCATACAATTCGTGCACCCATGGATTAATTTTATGAATAGCACAGTGCCTTTTCTTTGAAGGTGTTAAATTCAAACAATGTCAACTACTCGAAAATATGTGAATACACCCTTGTAGCTATACCTCAGCTGGTGGCCCTATTCTCTGTTGTAAACCGGAGGTTTCCAATGTTACATTTTTCTCATGCCGTTGTTCAAACTACCTAGCTCATTCTGGTGGTGTTATGATTAGATCTCAATTGTTATTGCATCTTAGCCTATGACTGAAACTTCTGGAATGACTGGACTGGACTATTTGACTAGGTTGTTGACTGGAATGTTGGCTATTTGAAAGGTTGACAAAACCCAAAATTTGATGAACTATGCACATTTTCAGCAATGCAATAAAACCTTCCAGTGGGTCTAGAGAGGATTAGACATTCTATGTTGCAATACTGCAAATTTTTCATTTATTACGTATTGGAAATCCCTGGTTAACACACTACACCAGACAACAAAGCCTTCGCATATACTAATGTTACTCAAATGTGCTTGTAAAGTCTAATTTGTAATTAGCTTTACCGGTGGCGAATCCTACCTACTAAAGGAATAATATTGACAACAATAACCTGCTTGATCGATTTGAATAATATGTTTATCGCCTTTTCTTGCCTGTTCGAATTACTCTTGTGCATATTCTATCCTGCTAACGTATTTATCTGTAGCCTATGTACTTCGAACAGCAATTTACGTCACATTTACATGCTGTATGCTGAGTATGCATCATTGAAATTTCAACTTTCCTTACATATGTAATTATTTCTTTGAGAATCATCTAGCAGTTGCTTTGGATGTGGTGCTCGCCACCCTAGACAGAAGACATCAGATATTTGAAGTACCACGTTTTATAGACATTCAGAAAACTGTTGATATTTCCAGTTTTTGTGCTTTACGGCAATCTATACGCGTGATACAGTTTAAAGTAATTCTGTTTGTAACACGAAAAACTCAACATTTTGAGATATAAAAGTCTTTAGAATGGGTTTTTCATTATTTTCGCCTACTATAGTAGGCTCACGATTATCCTCTTTGAATTCAGAGGCACCAACTTTCCAATCTACAAGTTGATACGTACTATTCCATTCAAATTGCTGCTGCGACTAGTAAAGGCGCTGGAGAATACAGTGATGCAGCCGTTATAAAAACTCGTGGTCCAGGTGAGACAATGACGCGGTAGAGAAGTCTTTGCTATTACTAACAACTACTTCTACTATTCCTACTCCTCTTCTACGGTGGCCTTTATTGTGAATTTCATCAGGATTGCTTACTTTAAGTGCTCACATTTTCATTTGAATGTGAAATTTGGAGAAAAGCTGTTGGTCAATTAGTTTGGTCATTAACATTTATAATCATGCATAATTGTTAAGTACAGCTTCTTTCCTAGGTACTCGAGTATTTTCTCCTTTCACTACCCACCCATAGTTTTTGGCTACTCTACCTTTACAGGTTTTTTAATACAAATTACAAACTCTCTATCATTCAAATTTATTCAAGTCCAAAGTACGCTCTGAATAATTGTGCTTATTAGATAAATCCCGCAGTATGGCTGTTCAAAAATAACTTCGTTTCCAAATCTCGCTTGCTAGGCGATTATTTCGTCTGGTTGCCGTAAAAAAACGATGCACACCAACTTTGAACCTCTTCCAACCGGTAGAAGCGAAGTTATTTCAGTTTTTTGTTGATAGTTCTGGGATTATCCACCATAAATGCTATAATTTCAAATCCGAAATTTAAAGCTGCAATAACTTCACTTCTACCGGTTGGATTTGAGTCAAATTTGTTTTGCATCATTTTTATAGACAAAGTATCAATTTCATTGGTTAGTGAGATTTAGAAAATAAAGTATATTTTGAACAGCGTTACCTCACAGACACAAAACACAGCCTCGAAATATGAATATACACCGTGGTCACGCAACATAAATAAATGTTGTCCCTTCTCTCAACTATAATGGTCAAGCTTGTCGCCCCGATTTCGTCTTGGTTTCACTCTACCGATGTGTAAATCATATACTATCATGACTCATAATGGCGCAGGGATTTCATTCATTTTCTATTTCTACTTTCTCAGCCCCGTCAAAGCCAGCAATGTCGATAACAACCATTAACAACAATAAGATTAAGGTATCCTGGGAGCCTCCGGTATCTACCAACGGCCCGTTGCTTAATTTCATTCTCACATACGGGTAAGACATTCAACATTATCTGGGACACATTATGGAGACAAGCGAGGTCATGCCAAATTGTATTTGCGCAGAAAGAAACAGAGCCAAGGGGCTACCGATTCGACTTGGAAAACTCTGAAATTTTCAGCGCGGGATACGCAAAGGTTTTACATACCTCCTGACGTATATCCTGGTTGGACTTATGAATTTCGTCTCGCCGCTGAGAACTCGGAAGGTACAGAGCTTCTTTGACGAGTGTTTCAATACAACCATTAACTATCCCTAAACATACAGCTAACTTTAACCCTAACCTGTTCTCGCCCCAAACTGTGAAATAAGCTATCCAAACCTCCCAATGTTTACAAGGGTTGTAATGACGCAACTCGAGTCACGATTTTCTGATGACTCGACTAGACTCGAGTCAGTATGTGCATTGACTCGACTTGGACTCGAGTCATTTCGCATGACTCGAACCAAGTCATACGACTCGAGACTCAGACGGCCAAGACCGACATATCATTGTAATTTCGAAGAATAGTAAAGTAACGACACTATTGGGAATTCGTCTATTGGTACTGGTACTTGAAAATGCGACCAGAAACTGCTAAAAGTGTGGAAAATTAGTATATTATAAATGCGAACCATTCGAATCGATATCACCAGAGTTATAAAAAGTGGGTTTAACAAGACTCTAACTGGAAACTGAGCAGTCAACACAATGACTTGGACTCGAGTCATAATACCATGACTCAGACTCGACATCTGCTCACTGACTTGGAATCGGACTTGACGCGGTAGTGAATTGAAAATGACTCGATTTGACTCGAGTCAAAACTATAAAATCAAGATTGACTTGCAATTTTGTCTGGACACCATTTTATTTGATGCATCTCATTTTTAAATTTCCCCCATTCATATTTTCAGGAATCGGACTCCAAGATATCACGTCTTACAGCATCGGCGCTGCATTGCCGTCGGTCGCCCCTCGAAATCTGACTGTAACACAGGCGCCAACCAAGCTAGGTTCTCCTTTAAATGACGAGGTGCCGAGTGCTTTCCTCGTGTCTTGGAACGCGTTGCCGACGCAGCACAGCAACGGCCTGGTGATTGGGTACGTGCTGTACGCGAAGAAATCTCCGTCCCTGGTGAACGAGGCCGAGCCGGAGGAGATTGAGATTAATTCGGGGAAGCAAACTTCGTATCTGTACGACAACCTGAAAGTCGGCGACCAGTAAGTTGGAATCGATGTTACTCTGATGTCACTAAGACCGGGTTTGAGGTTCTATCAGGGTATTCAGGATTACATTTGAAGTTGATATTGTGAATATCTCGTATTCCTTTACGAAAGTAATCAACTAGCTCATGTTGTTGTTCATTGTTATAAGCACTGTGCTCTATAACATAAATTTAACAATTAATAGTAATATTATTAACAAAATTTAAAGTAAGCGATTTACCAACACAAAATTAAGTATCCGAATGACTCTGAATCCATTATTAAGCTGTGACTCAAGTGGAGTATTCGAGTAACATCCATTATAGATAATAAGAATGAATAACAAATTTAACTTTTGCGGATTTTACATAACCAGAATAAAAGCATATCCAGTTGGAATTACCATAATTAAAATTAAGTTATTATGTCGCTACACAAGAAGGTCTTTTTTATTAGCTTGCGTTACCTCATGATACAAGTTTTTTACACTGTAATAAAGCCAATCTCGGTTTCAGAACATAGACTGTGGGAAGAAATTGTCATAATGATAATTCTCCTAAGAATATTGCTTTGTCAGGTTTCTTACATTGTAATAAAGCCAGTTTTGAGTTCCAGAGATTCTACGATGGCGAGAAGGTGTCCAAATGAATATTCCTCATTGAAATCATTCTTCTCAGGTTTTCAAACTCTAAAGAACAGACTTACACTATTACAATCGCATCTCGGATTCTGATACTCGAATCATTGTGTCCAGCCTTAGTGCCTTCATTTAGTATGGGTAGCATTCTGAATATTGTATTCTTGAAGTGACTGGATGTTACACTGACAAATGAAAATTGCTGACCTTGCTTACCCCCTAGTAAATTTTATCAATCCTCTTATAAAGGTACGGATTCGAAATCGCTGCCGTCAACTCAGCGGGGGCCGGCCCCAAATCTCCGATGGTGATCACGACTGTCCATCGGAAGGAAGTCGAAAACCTACGGAATTTCAAAATTGATGAGATTACTTCGTCAACGGTTTGGCTGTCGTGGGAACTGCCGTACGCTTACAACGGCGATGTACAATACCGCATATGGTATTGGTAAGTGCCGCTTTATCCGTGCATGAATACTGAATAGTCTGCTTTTCAGTTAAAGCAATGTTTCTGATCAAGCAGTGTAATCATATTTGCCGCAGATGTTGAGTACCATGCATAGTTTGTAGTTATAATATTATATCTTTTTACATCGACCACATATTTGCATTATTTACACTTCTACACCGACAGTTCTTCAAGCCAGTGTATTTATTTCATGTAGATAGCATTTCTGGTCTGACTTGCAACATTTCCCTTGGTAAACTCTTCACAGTCAGAGAGATAGAGATAGGGTATTCTTTTTTGCCTGCACCATCGAGATGCCTTTGACGACGGGCATGCGGTACAGCTTTTATTGTAAGGTCATCTAGTCAGCTCCCCCGGATTTTTCTCTTCCATGCTATCCTTGATTGCTGAGCGCCTAGCAGGATAACCGCGGACACCAGTTTTAGAGTCTTTGGTCCGACCCGGCCGGGGATAGAATCCGCGACCTATTGATCGAGAAGAACGCATAACCATTACGCTATCTCGCTCGGTCAGCTGAAAGTTATTGCTCCTGTATCATGATCGTTGATTACGGCATAATCTTGCGCAAATTTCCCTTGCATCATAGCCATCCCGCATTGATATACCTGGAATGTTTTAAAAGTTGAAGCAGACAAATATAATGCCCTCACTATTCTTGAGCAACTTTATGCAGCAATTTACATGGCTGCTTTTCGAACTTGTCGTTTTGTGCTTGATATAGTTTTGATCCTTTAGCAATATCGCTGTTTCTGCATGTACTTTGGTACGAATATACAGTTTGCACCACCTCTTAATTTTGTACAGATAAATATACGTATTGATAATAACATATTTAATCTCTATTATGTTTCCATGGATATATTTGAGAATGATATACCTATTTCATGTGACTTTTAAATCTGAATTTCGTGGAATACAGAGATGGCATAAGCTTGCTTTGTGAAATTGTATGTCTACTCCGCCTTTATTGTTATGCGTTTCTCTCTTAGCCCGCTGCCAAATAACTCGGAAAAGCGTTCTATGGCTATCCCTGACCCCACTGTTATGGGAATGGTGATAAGTGGACTGACGCCTGACACCAGCTATAACTTCACTGTCAATCCGAGAATGCAGTTGTATGAAACAGGTATTTTGAAGTATAGATATATGCATGGTTTCGCTTGTAGCCTATGAGAGGAATTTGCCATATGGACTACGTGAATGGCCCCTGTGTCACGGGAACGAAATGTAGTTTCAAAGATACCGCCTATTTATAGTGTAATTAGTCATTTTGCGTTAGCTGCTAAGATAATCTTTCAATTTCGAAAATATCCATCGTTGATAAACAGCTGAAAGTATGTGACCCGTATGAAAGTGTGAAAATGTACTTTTTGAAATTATAGGTACTTGACTAGTTTTTATACTTTCAATTTCTACTTCCAATGAAGTAGTCGTGAGATGACTTAGAAATCTCTATTTTTACTTGTAATTCAGTAGTATTTTCCTGTATTACTTTCACTTTAGCTTGAGCAGCAGTTTTGAGCATTTTGACCACCTCTGGATCAAATCTATTGTAAATATAGACATGCTGTTATCACAACGTAAATGAATGAAATATTTGTTGACTTTAAACTGTATACAATTGTTATGTTCAGCTCCAAAGCAGCCTGCATTCGCCAAGGGTAGAACAATCAGCGACAGGATGTTCCCTCGCGACCCACGTCAGTTAGTAACCCACACCAACGGTACTGCGGGAATCGTACTGGAGCGACCTGCCTTTTCTCAAGATATCGAATTGTAAGTCCCGATCGCGGTTTTGTGAAGTTACACTATTCGATATGTTCCCATCTTGTAGCTACCAGCTTGTTATCGTGCCGATTGTCAACGCGAGATTCGACAGCATTCCCAAACCGGATGAGATCAGCACCGAGATGTTACTGCGAAATTCTGTCGCTATGAGGAAAAGACGCAGACGTCGACAGGTGGGATTTCAATATTTTCAGTTTTTTTTCAATTTTTAATTTCATAATATTTTTCATACTGTTTCATTTCGTCATTTAATAATCCATCATATCTCAGTGGTTGGAGTTCTAGCTGGTCATTAGGGCTGTTCAAAAATAACTTATTAAACTCTTGTGGTAGAAAATTTTGAATTTATTTAATAAAAAAAATATAAATTTGTTTCAAATTTCAATGACTGCCCCGTGAAATTGTTAGGTTGTTTGAAAAAATGCTGCACAAGAAATTTGGCTCAATTCCAACCAGTAGAAGTGAAGTTATTGATGGAGTACAAAGTTTTAGAGATAGTAAATATAGTATTTACATTGATAAATGCTTTGATTATTTGTTATAGATCTACCCACCGTAAATATTTGAGATCCTAAATTTTGAACATCCATAACCTCGTTTCTACTGGTTGGAATTGTGCCATACTTCTTGTGCATCGTTTTTTCAGACGTTTTGTATGCTAAAATTGACTGCCTCAATGTATAAGAGGAAGGCGAATTGACTGCCAAATTGCCAAACACGCTGCTATACACGTAAATGCGCCCTAACATTATTGCATAAATCATAAGGAATGTACTTGACCCTGTATCTTAAATCTGAAAATATTTTGAATTTTCAGGTGGATTCCGGGCTTAGGCCATATATCACAGCGGAATTCAAGAGTTTGCGGGTCAGGGAATTCCTCATCGGCGACGGGAAGAACGTCGGCGGGTACATCAACAAGAAATTGCAAAGCGGCGTGTCCTACCGAGCGTTCTTACGGGCACGAATGAACGGGCCGGTGAGTTATTTGTCATGTCATATTTAGGAGTATTCAACTTTCCTTAAGATATTAATTACGTTACTTTTGTTCTTGTCATCTCGCCCAAATGAGTTGCCATTAGGCATGGTAATTCGTAAAAAGCGTTTCGGTTTACCGTCATCAATTTCTTCAAAATCGAATCATTGGAAAGTCAAATCTGCATCTTAACCAGTCTACAGAGCAAATTAAAGATATTGGAAAACAGTGAGAAATATGTTTCAATTGAAGGGTCAGGGTTGAAGCCAAGTCACAAGGTTCGGAGAATCGGAGTCACAAGTCAATCTCACTTTCATAGTTTTCACTCGAGTCAAGTTGAGTCATTTTCAATTCAACACTTAGTCAAGTCCAAGTCCAGGTCAGCTAGTAGAGGGTCGAGTCTGAGTCATAGTGTTTTGACTCGAGTCCAAGTCATTATGTTTACTGTTCAGTTTTCAGTTCAACCTATTTTCTCAACTCTGCTCGAGTGATATAGAATGGCTCGCAAGTTGCATTCATAATACAGTAATTTTCCTCAGTCTTAACAGTTTCCGTCACTATTTTCCAAGTATCAGAACTGATAGAAGAAACACCAATAATGCGGCAACTTTACTATTCTTCGAAGTTGCAAGAAAATGTCTGTCTTGGCCGACCTAGTCTCGAGTCTTGCACAACGACTCGAGTATTAGTCGAGTCAATGCAAAACTCTACTCGAGTCGATTCATTTCACTCACTTGAAAAAATGACTCGAGTCATTAAAACCTTGTGAATGGTGACATGATAGTTACACTGCTGTAATAAACCTATACGACATCATGATGCCGTACACTTGAAGAGTGTGAGGCAAAAGAATGGCTCCTCTGTAGACTCAGTTGTTATCTTTTTGTATGCCTTACGTCAAACTCCTTGTCGTAGATCTTGAGCTACGCTACGACCGGCTACTCGGAACCATTCTCGATTCCGAAAATAGAAGCGCAGACGTCGTGGTTGGATCAGCTGTGGATTATCGGCCCGATAGCGGGCGGTGTTTTGATCATCCTCATTGTTGTAATCTTCCTGCTTTTGAAAAGGTGAGTTTTCAGTACCACGACTTGCATCTTGTTGGGTAGAGTGTAGAGTGGAATGATCAACATCGTAGACTTGACTATAATGCTGCTAAAGCCCATTTGAGTGTCCAGGGCGAATTGTGACCGCCATTATACTCAGTAATAGTCAAAGTATTCGCTGATACTATTGGGGAAATAGATGTAATGAAGTTCGACACCGCTTGAGTATAGAGGTTGAAGCAATAAATTAAAGGTTGGAATGGTATTTGAGTAAAAATCTTCAGAAGTAGTCCAAGAGTTGTTTTGAGTTTGTAGTACAAGCGTAAACAACCAAATTGATAAAAAATACTACCGTTTAGTAAACAAAATTATCTTATTTAGGTATCATTCATGCTATTGTGTATTATGATAACTGTAATACACCCTGTGATTCATGATCATTGCTACATTGGTCGGGTACAATGTGGTACATCAAAATCTAACTTGCTGTATTTGTGTTGGGTCGGTATGGTCCTTTTAGGTAAATGAAGGTATTTGGATACTGACCATTGGTTATTCCTTGATTTATTCGACTGAGATTGGAGCAATAAAACTGGTTTGACATTGAAAACTGTGAACGCACTAATAGAGGTACCATATCAATGAAAGTGCTGCAATTCGTGTCTATTGCAGAACTTCTAAAGTGTAAAGATACTAATTTACCTTTATTAAGACCGTTGAAGTAGTCATAGAAGAAGTCTAAAACCAGAAATGGTCACTTAACATAATTAGAGGCATTCTGAGTAATTTAACTTCTATGGATACTGTATTTGCAATGTAAAGTTATTGTTTCCATTTTCTTCACAGTAAAACAAGGTATGAATCAATGTCACCGAGTCAACGGTTGTCATGTTGCTTTGTTGCATGTCACGTAATTGCTCACCAGCATAGATTCGAACGTTGTTGTGAGACTACTATTTGTCATTGTACGCAATTTTTATTCAGTTGTATGATTCATGTAGCTATACCTTCGTCCTCCATTTAACCTCTGTTGGATTGGATGTCAATGCATGACTTTTTCAAATGTGACCTTGACAGAAGAAGACACATGTAAATCTTGCATCTGTACAACAACGTACCGTGTTTTTGTGTACAGTCAATCAGCTTAATTCATAACAAATTCATCCTTCAGTTATGGATTAAGGTTACTATTTTTATATAAACATTCTATTTGTCTTCCATTTTTGTTTGTTTATTTTCATCATCCATCTCCCCATATTCCTACGATTCCACCATGCATGAGTAGCTGTTAAATATGCCCCCATACCTTCACTTTCATATCGTACAACGCAGAGGTCACTCATTTCCAGCATGATGGATTGCAGTTACGATTCAACCGTTTGTTTTAGTACTTGTTACTTTGGTGTGGCCTGATCTAAGATGCGTCATGGCTTCACAAATTTTCCGTGAATAAGTTGATTGCTAATTTCGTGTTGATACAAATCGAATCTTGAATTGTCAGCGACTGCTTTTCCCCTTTGACTATAGGCTATGATTGAGATTCAGCACAGTTTGAGATGGCATTAGTGACATTGCTTCTGTATTTGCAGGAAAAAATCCAAAGGACCCCATCCGGTGAAATACACAGCCCCAGTCAGTGCAAAAGTCACCTCGTCGCTTGTCGATCCAGTCGAGATGAGAAGATTGAATTGCCAATCTCCAGGTAATGTATTAGCTACGTCACGCAGTGCTGTACTCGAAATGATTCCCAAACTGTTGTTATTGTAATATTCTATCCGTTAGGCCTTGGCTAGAGTTTAGTTTCGTTCGCGTACATATAGTAGTGGTAGTTCTTACAAACGCCCGTGCACTGCGTGCTGTGCAGTCATACTCAGCTAGTATACAAATTGTTTTGTAATACTTGAGCGACAGTAGAAGTGATTTGGAGTGATTTTATGACAACTGAAACCATGGAGAATGATGTCACATTTTTCAGGGTTATCCAAGCAGGTGCCTACTTGTACAACATAGTAAATTGGTTATGATTTCAGCCAGCTTCCACTTCTACTTGACAGTGTTGTAGGCAAAATTGCAGGCCTACAGTACTTGATTTTTAACTCAATTGGTTATCGTTACTTCCAATTGAGTACCAAACATGATTAGTGTGACCATCTCTGGTATCATCCAATTTAAAGCAGTGGTCTTGTACCTCCATTGACAGTACACAACTATTTCTTTCTATGAATGTTTGTTTTCCATTCTGTTATCTAGGAATGATCAATCATCCACCGATTCCTATTGCCGATTTCGAATCGCACATAGAACGGCTTAAAGCGAACGACAATCTGAAATTTTCTCAAGAATACGACGTGAGTATAGTAAAATGTTGACTGGTTATAGCATTTGCTTGATCGTTGCGCTTTCTTGTCGTCAGTCTATAGATCCGGGCCAGCCGTTTACATGGGACCACTCTAACATGGAGATCAACAAACCCAAGAATAGATACGCTAACGTTATAGCTTACGACCACTCGAGGGTGATACTTTCGCCTATAGACGGAGTGCCTGGATCGGACTATATCAACGCTAACTACCATAGCGGATACAGGTATGCATAATAAAGGTTTTGGTTCTAGTAACGTGTTTAAAGTGAGGTCAAAATCATTGTTCCTTCCTCTTGGACTATTTGAAAACTAGGTTTTACAAATGGGGGGAATTGGCTTTTGTAAAGGAATATTGCATATATGAGTGTGTATGATAAAAAATACACTTTGTTTTCAGGCGGCAGAATGCGTACATCGCGACGCAAGGGCCCACCGTCGATACATCTAGTGATTTCTGGAGGATGGTCTGGGAACAACGAACGTCGACTATTGTCATGATGACGAAATGCGAGGAAAGAGGAAAGGTATGTAAAAGCATTTTCTGTTTCTCGTGTAGGTTAAGGAGAGTGAGATGCATGGGGTGCAAAGATATCGCAAATTTTTGAAAATCTTGAAAAATATTTGTGCATAAAATTTCGAAAGTCGCCCGTTTCTCTGTAGATATTACTAATTTCCTGTGTCATGTCCTCGCTCTGTGTTACATGGCTTGATTCCTGGATAATATTCTGTATATTTGGGGTGTAAAGCGGCATTACAGCTCTTTTTTATCAGGATCTGTGGACTCCCTTTCAGAAAACAGGAATATAAGAGAGGACAAAACATTTGTTACAGTCCCTAGTTTCATTTGTCTCGTGTACCAATACATTCTAGCTTGCTGGAAGTTAAATTAGCTGTAGTCATTGCAAACGAAGTGTGTATGTTCATTTCACACTATACATCTAATATAGTCGTATTAAGCTTGAATTATTCATTCATATCTAACGCCTAGACATGGAATTCTAGATACTACTTTTAATATGTCCTTTGAACAAGAATCTGACAATATGCATAGGTTTATAAACTTCACTTTGTACAGGTGAAGTGCGACCAGTATTGGCCTGTAAGCGGCACTGAGACTTACGGCATCATGCAAGTCAGCTTGCTTGACGAGATAGAACTGGCCACGTACTGCATCAGAAGCTTCGCCCTCTTCAAGGTTAGTTAGAGTGTTTCGTTACTATTTGATATTTTCCGGGCAAAGTTTTGGGATGATACTCCCAACCACTGTAGCGTAGTGCCGTATACCATTTGTTCGGGGTTATGACGATACATCTGGCCCCAGTCTAGGTTTTCGTGGGCCCGTTACAAACCTGAGTTTTTTGGCTTATCATCAAAAATTGACTCTCAAACCTACTGCAGTGATTTCTGTTGTCCGCAAAGCTCATTTAGACCTAATGCTCTGTCCAATATTTGGAGTTAACGTTGAAGAGGCAGTTAACTCCAACAGTTTGACAGCCAGTTTAAATCGCGCTTCGCACATAGTCAGTGGTTAATTAATCATCATGTGCGATACCATGCATTTGTCCAATGATCCAAATTCAGCCTTTGTTTACACGAAAATTTGAATCCAAATGACTACAGATTATACACACACACAAAAATGCCAAATTTTTAGTAACTCCGTGTCCGAATTCAAATCTAAATTACTCAAATTTAACTCTAAACACATCAGATTCAGTATTGGGTTACATGAAAATGTAAAATCATCGGAAATTATTTGTCTATGTCTAAATTCAAATTGAAAATACAAAATTATCCAAAATTCTACGTTCCTTCTTCAAATTCAAGTCTAGTTTACCTGAATAAAATATGATCGAAATCCCCCCGAAATTTTCAAACAATGGTTTTGCGTAGCAGACGTCCCCGCTAATTTTTTTAGCGCGCTACATTTCAGAGCAACTCAAACGAGCGACGCGAAGTTCGCCACTACCAATTCATCGCCTGGCCCGACCACGGCGTACCAGAGCACGCGACCCCGGTCCTCAATTTCATGAGGCGGGTCAAAACCACCAATCCGAACGACGCCGGTCCGATAGTCGTCCACTGCAGCGCCGGCGTGGGCAGGGCCGGGTGTTTTATCTGCATTGATGTGGTGCTGGAGAGGATAAGGAATGAGAAAGTGGTGGATGTCTACGGGCAGGTTACATGCATGAGAGCGGAAAGAAATTATATGGTACGGTCTCTTCGATTTACCTAGTGCTTGGCTAAAGCGATTAGGCCTACGTGGATAATTCGATTCAGAGTCGTGTACTAATCTTCGATTCCAGTCTGGTATTCGAGGGCCCCTCACTAGGACATTAAAACAGCAAAAATAACTACTTGACGTCAAATGTGTATCTCATTTCGTGCCGCAGGAAAAATCATGCCAGTTGCGCCTCATCCAAAATGATTTCATATCTTAGGGCCATGACTATTTTGTAGCCCTTTGTGACCATGGTGAGGCTCGCTTACAATACTTTACAAAAATGCGCTCTCGATAGTATTCATGACCTTTTGACAGGGTTGTAACCAAGTCGCAAGGTTTCGAGTCACAAGTCAATCTCAATTTTATAGTTTTGACCGGAGTCAATTCGAGTCATTTTCAATTCACCACCGAGTCCAAGTCATCGAGCAGAGTGCCGAGTCCGAGTCGTGATATTATGACTCGAGTCCAAGCCCAAGCCACAGCGTTTAGAGCGTAGCTTCGAGTTAGAGTCTTGTTAAACCCACTTTCTTTAACTCTAATTGATGATATCGAATGGTTCGCATTTATAATATACTAATTTTCCTCACTTTTAGCAGTTTCTGGTCACATTTCCAAATACCAGTGCTAATAGACGAAATACCAGTTGTGTGGTTACTTAACTATTCTTCGAAATTACAATGAAACTTCGGTCTTGTTCGTCAGAGTGTCGAGTCGTATGACTTGGTCCGAGTCATCCGCATTGACTCGAGTCCAAGTCGAGTCGATAAACAGATTGACTCGATTCAAGTAATTTCCGTATTTTGAGAAAATGACTCGAGTCATCACAACCCTGCCTTTTGAAAGATGATTTACGATTCTGAGGTACGTGCAACCGAGATTTCAAGGCTCTGACCATGAAAATGAAGTATTGAAAATTGGATTTACGTTTTTAAAACATGTAAACAAACCATTGGGATACAACTCTTCAGAATCATATGAAACGATTACATCGCGTAAACGGTAAAGATATCGACAGTATGAAGTTGTAATTTTGTGTTAATATATTTCTCTTGATGTGAAAGAGTACATTTTCGTTACTTGAAGAACTCAACTGTTACTGCATAACCCGAATAATTACAGTAGATGCTTCACTTGTTGTGCTAAGGTCCAACTATCTCTCAATACTTCCTATAACGAATAATATTGTTACACAGGTGCAAACTGAGGATCAATATATCTTCATACACGACGCTCTTATGGAAGCGATATCGTGCGGCAATACGGAATTGCCTGCGAAAAATCTATATGCGCATCTTCATAAACTCACAAACACGGAGACAGTCGATAATGTCACCGGGATGGAACTTGAATTTAAGGTATGCTGCATGGTAGTTAGGTACCGTATCAGAGTTTTTCAGTGTGACGAATCCATGTTTTTTTAAAGAGCTTCTTGGAGGTACAGAACTTTTGTTTTGGTTGACAGTTGTTTATTTAATATTTCATCCAGATTATCTAATTCTAGTGTTTGATAAACTGGTTTCAATATGTTATGCCTTCTAATTTTGCTAGAGTTTTGGGATTAAGTATTCGTATTACTGTCAAAAGTTGAGGAATAGATCTGTTCCACTTTTTTTAGTGAATTGTCGCAGTCACAAGACAGTGTATAATGATAATCACACTCTCTGAGAATAGTTGTGAAATTGGCCATATTCGCTAGGCCGCTTTTCAGCGCTAGACTAATCTTGCAAATACACTCCTTTGTGACAATGTATGAAATACATCACAAAGTCACTATATAACAAACTTGGTCAAAGTAATCACCGTTGCTACTCAGGTAGAAATAGATGTAACGACTAAAATTTCGACTCCATTAGAAATAGAAGTAGACGTGTCAAAATTGCTTGAAGTGGAGCCAGAGAACAAGGCGCTGAAAAGTGAAAAGTATATGTGGCTCGCTTACTTCTAGCGTTTACTCGAAGGTAGCTACTTTCGTAATTGCAGTGTGCATGCTTGCGGCTAACGCAAAAGAACCAATGACACTAGAAATGGTGCCATTTCCGACAATGCATTCACTTATAGTCGTACAGTGTCTCTTTTCTTATAGTTGTCATGACAATTTCACTGATAACAGAGATGTAAGCAAACTAAGCATATCCTAAAACTACTTTCTGCTTTAGAAAATCCAAAGTGCATAATTTCATTTGTTTCGTTTAAAAACTTATCAAGCAGATGTGGATTCATGTAACAGGATGACCTCATCACTATGTGGTGCAAACAGGAATAAAATATAGTAGTTCTTTACTGACATTCTCCGCTATAAAGCCATCCGTTGCTATTCAATGGTTTTGTTTCCCACTTCTTCTCAAAGAACGCCTGATTTCCACATAGTAACTTATACATCGGTAACTTTGAGATCATAAATACCTTGCAATTTCCATTTCAGCGTCTCGCAAGTCACAAGTCACCGTCTTCACGCTTCGTCAGCGCTAACATGCCGTGCAATAAATTCAAGAACCGTCTCGTCAATATTTTGCCATACGAGGGCACCAGAGTGTGCTTACAGCCTATCCGCGGGGTCGAGGGATCCGACTACATCAACGCCAGTTTTGTAGATGGATACCGGTAGGTTTTGCCATAACTATCATGCTCTTACTGCAGTGCTAATGTGAGCTATCGCAGACATTGATTCCGACGATGCACACTGACATGAAGTACCACCATACCATATATCATTTTCACTCATGATTCAATTATGACCAAAATCTATTCTTGCTTATTACATTTCAAAGCAATAAGAAGACCAGGTAGTATTGGTACAGAGTAACTGTTATATCACTATCGAGGGTATAAATGAATTCATTGATATTTAGGCCTACTGGTTATAACGTTGACTCCTAATTACTAATGCAAATAACACATTATAAATAACATTCCCTTGGGAAATAATTTCACTTCAACATATTTCTCTTATTGAAATACAGTTTGATCAGTAATCTCATTATTTTCAATATTTTTCATAATTTACCACATTTCACGGTGTGTATAAATGCGTATCTAGGCTTCTATTCACAGTCAAATGATATTGTGGGAAGTGATAACATCCTCACTCATGGCCGTGCTTCACTCTGCACCGCAAAGAACACTATTCAATGTGGTTCTGGTTGCTTTCCAGGGACCGTGAAGCTTACATCGCGACGCAAGGGCCCCTTCCCGAGACGACAGAAGATTTCTGGAGGATGCTGTGGGAACATAACTCAACGATCGTCGTAATGCTCACGAAACGACGAGAAATGGGCCGGGTATGTATATTTGAGAAAACTATGACAGACAATAGACATGTTTTAAACAACGGAGCTCAATATCCCTGTGATGGACTTTAGTGCCAGAAAAATGTAATATATCTTCCATCCTGCCAGCATGTTATACTCCTTGCATATATGTAATGACTCGGGATTGTTTGATGACTCGACTTGACGCGATTCAGTTAATTAAAAACTAAAAGTGACTCAACTCTAGCCAATTTGTGTATCAACTCGACTTGTACTCGAGTCATTGCGCATGACTCGGACCAAGTCATATGACTCGAGACTGGGTCTACCAAAATAGACATTCCATCGTAATTTCGGAGAATAGTAATGTTATCACACTATAATTATTTGGTCGATCAGTACTGGTAATTAAAAATGCTATCAGAAACTGTTAAAAGTCAGGAAAATGACTATATTATGAATGCGAAGCATTCAATATCACCGAGCGGAGTTGTAAAAAATGGGTTTCAAATCACATTAACTCGGAAATGAACAGTCACCACAATGACTTGGACTTGACTCGGTGGTGAATTGGAAATTACTCGACTTGACTCGAGTTAAAACTATAAGAGTGAGATTGACTTGTGACTCGAAACCTTGTGACTTGGTTACAACCCTGTGCATTACATCCAAGAATATAGTTTAATCAGGATAGCAGTAACGAGTTAATTCTATTTTTTTTGTAAAACTTAATTAGATTTTGCGTACTTCAACCACAGACTCAACCAGATACGTCTATTTCCACTCTTATATCACCGATCTTGAAGCAGAACTTATTTATTTTCGTTACTGTACACTTTGGATTAACAGTATAAAGTAGTCTTTTGACAGCTTTGTATTAATTTTACAAGTGAAATTACTATAAGAACCAAGCGAAATAGACACTATGCAGGGTTGTAACTAAGTCACAAGGTTCCGAGTCACAAGTCAATCTCACTTACATAGTTTTGCCTCGAGTCATTTTCAATTTACCGTAGAGTCGAGTCCGAGTCATAGTGTTGTGACCCGAGTCCAAGCTATTGTGTTCAATGTTTAGTTTTGAGTTCGATGCGACTCAACCCGCTCTTTTCAACTATGCTTAAGTGATATAGGATGGCTTGCATTCATGATATAGGAATTTTCCTCAATTTTAACAGTTTCCGGTCCACTTTTCTAAAGTGTCAGTACTGATAAACAAAATTCCAATAATGCGGGAACTTTACTATTCTTCGAAGTAACAATGAAATTTCTGTCTGGGCCATCCTAGTCTCGAGTCATGCACAATGACTCGAGTACAAGTCGAGTCAATACAGAAATTGACTTGAGTCGAGTCATTCTACGTATTGGAAAAAATGACTCGAGTCAAGTCCATTCGCTAAAAATCACGACTCGTGTCGGTCTCGAGCCATTACGGCCGTGCATATTGGTTCTCCATTAGAAATTCACGGTGGTAATTCTACTTCTATCCGAATAGCTGCACTGATTACTTTTAACCATCTATTCTCGTATGTACGATGTGCAACACATATACGCTTGATGGAAGCTTTATTTTGCAGGAAGTGTTTAATGCATTGTAAATTACATGTCATCTTACACGGCATAGCAATGCATTATCTTTCTCTTTTTCAGGACAAATGCCATCAGTACTGGCCAGTAGACCGGTCAGCGAGATACCAATACTTTGTCGTCGACCCAATGTCGGAATACAGCATGCACCAGTACACTTTGAGAGAATTTAAGGTAAGACCTGCACTACATGTTCGTCGTTCCGTCACTGGTATTTATGTAACCAATGGTTGATATTTAGGTAACTGACGCCAGAGACGGGCAATCGCGGACAGTGAGACAGTTTCAGTTCACGGATTGGCCAGAGCAAGGAGTGCCCAGGTCTGGGGAAGGATTTATCGACTTCATTGGCCAGGTGTGTGGTTGTACGCAGAGACTGCTTTTGTCGGGGCGAAATGCGAATTTACACCATTAGAGATTTGTTTGTATTAGTGAATTTTAGGTGGCCATCTCAATTTCCCCCCTAATTTATTATATTGGTGGTCTACTGATATGCTAATATGCTGGAAAAGGCCAAAGACCAACTACTTGATAAAGCATCATACTTTTGAGGCACACTCACGGGTCTGCTTTCATCCAAATGACTCTGGAGGCAAATCGGGGACTTTGTACCCTGTAAAATTGATGACAGATCAACAATTTCAATAGCGAAATCGCCAGCATCTAAATGGATACTTACCTGGATTTGTTGGCTCCCAATATTCACGACACAAAAATAAATCTCAAATTGATCTATACCCAGCTTGGTGAAGCTCACGGCGAAATCATACGTTTGAGTGTATAGATTTGTGTTGTTGGTCCAATCCCTTAGTCATGTACGTAAAAGAATACTTGGGGTATGGAAAATAAAGCCACTTGTGTTGTAATCGTCAATCAACAATTACATGAGAACTGTCAGGGAATGTCACTGTATATTCCTCATCTATCAATACTCTATATAATGGAATTAGAATGAACTTGATCCGACCGCTGATATTAGATGTGCCAACCTTTTTTCTTGCTTTCAAGGTGCATAAGACGAAAGAGCAATTCGGCCAGGAAGGGCCAATCACGATACACTGCAGTGCGGGCGTCGGCAGAACGGGTGTCTTCATAACGTTAAGTATCGCGCTCGAAAGGATGAGATACGAAGGCGTCGTCGATATGTTTCAGGTACGCATATATAGTAACTTATGTTTCTTGATAGACCTATTTCGCATCGTTTTGCCCGTTACTTCAAATGATATGTAGACTATCTATGCATTGACAAACTCAGTGTATTACTCCACTGCAGGTCATATTGTAGATGTGGTCAGTAAAAAATAACATTACAGTTATAGACAACTTAAATAATATTTCCAACATGCAAAGATTTCTTATCACTTCTGAATTCTTGTCAAGTAGAAAATCTTTACGGTTATATCTGCAAAAGCATTTACTTTTTGTGCTTTGAATTTTGTGGTATGGAATAATCCTGCATCATATTTGAATTATATATTAATAATGAAATGAACTAGGATATTTTCGGCTGACACTCCTCTGGGGTTATCGTCAGCAACTAGTATAGAATTAGAAAGAACATTGTAGATCAACAATTCTATCACGAAATATGACATCACCGCCTCACTTTCATTAAATTTTAAATAATCATGGCAAAGTGATCCCTTGAGCTCAATGTAGGCCTACTATTTTTAGATGGTACACAAATTTATGTATGTTCGCAATGACTACATCGGCGTATTATGATGAAAGTCGACGCCAACCTAGATTTCACCAATAGAAGGAGCTCTTGTACCATCTAAAAATAGTACATTGAGCTCACACGATCTCTTCGCCTCGATAATTCGAAATTTCATGCAGGTGACGTCATATTTCGTGATACGATTGTTGATATACAATGTTCTTTCCAATTCTCTACTAGTTGCTGACGATTAGTGTGTGCCAGAGATCCATAACTTTTGTTGGTCCAAGGATTTGGAACTCCTTATCAATAGAGCACAGAGGTTTGTCATTTGCATCATTCTGTCGGAATTTTAAGTCTCAGCTCATTTCTACATATTGAGACCTGAGAGTATAATCTGGTATTTATTTTGAACTAGTGTTATAGGTTTTTTTTTCTACTACCACTGTTTTGCGTTTGCGTTTTGTTGCTTAATCTTTTGTTGAAGTGTTACTGACCGACAGTTGCATGATATAAATGTTCTAACGTTACGCCTTGACTACAGCTGACTTGAAGACTACATATCTTGATGTGGTCATATCGCTGTGTTTGTCTTTTTTACATATTTGTGTGAACAACCATCGTACGAATAAAGAATCTGTCTGTCTGTCTTACCCCTGACGAGTGCCAGCCGAAAATATTCGGGTTCATTTCAATATGAACATACTATTCAATTGTATATTGAAGTTCTGTACCTCTAAGAAGCTATGCAGCATATTTATGAGTGAAAACTGCAATGAAAACTACGCGAAATAGCCCCTGTATCACGTTACTAAATATAATTTCAAAAATTGCTCGTATAGTAGTGTCATCGGTCCATATGTGTTAGTCGCTAAGATGCATCCAGCTATTTCTAAAGAAGCTGCCTTATCGCAATGTACCTTTTTATGCTACTATCTTGAGTTCTTATCCTACATTTATTTTCTACATCAATCCCAAGTAGGAAATATCTCTTTGAAAATGCTACTTGTACTTGAGTAGCAACGCTGACAACTTTGAACTATTCTGAGAATTGGAATTTTTTCCCTTAATGACACGTCTACGTGGTATTCATGCTTCTATTTCTCTACCCAGACCGTTAAAATACTGCGCACGCAACGGCCCGCCATGGTGCAAACGGAAGATCAGTATCAGTTCTGTTACCGGGCCGCCCTCGAATATCTGGGATCCTTCGATCACTACTCGACAAACAGCTGAAGATGTGAACAATGACTGACGAGCCAATCGCGAATGATGACGCTCCGCGCGGGCAATAGTATGGTTGTCACAGTGACAAAATACGCGTTGTCAAAATCATGGTTCTTCCATATTGCCGGGCGTATTTCCTAATCAAGTAACGGTCTGTTTTATTGGATGTTGTACGCCACGAAAGCCGTGTGTTATATCATATCGTATTTTTCTTTTTTTTAATCACAATTTCACTGTTGATTAGGCTAGTATTTTATTCCGTCAGTTTTCCTGTAATTCATGTTGCGTCGCTGATAGTGTCACGTATAATGTGCCATTTTCATATCGGTATATTTTCTGTTTATCGCAAGTATGTTTGTGGTGCTGCGTTGAAATTCGATGCTATATA
Organism: Botryllus schlosseri; assembly: GCF_051294905.1. Taxonomy (NCBI): domain Eukaryota; kingdom Metazoa; phylum Chordata; class Ascidiacea; order Stolidobranchia; family Styelidae; genus Botryllus; species Botryllus schlosseri. Next base: position 12,009,995 of record NC_137238.1, on the reverse strand, counting down.
GTTGCTGCCATCTGTGAGACTTGCTGGAAGGGTCATAGCTTTGTCTTTATGATTTTGCACCGGAGATTTTAAACATTTTATTTTTATGTGTCGTGTCCCCAGTTGCTCGTGGGTATCTGTCTCGTGCAGTAAATTATGTGAGAAGTCGGAATTCGGCTGCTCTGAATCCTATCCACGCTTTCGGAATGATATACAAGCTCGTTAGCTTATTGCACAATGCTCTCAAGTACTTGGTGTTTGAATTTGAAATCCATACCGAGAATTTGAACATCGCTGTTTTAAAGTCCATGTAAATCGTGCATGATGATGAGCATTGTACAATGTACAGAGCATGTTTGATGAATGAATACTCATGATATAGAAAGCGATATTGGCACGATTTAGCATGAATCTCCCAGGTACGCAACGATTGCTGCATAGAATTTTGACACATTATGAACTCATGCATTTTGCAGACTGCAACCCGTTTCAAAATACGAATCATCTGCCTATGTCTAGAAATCGGGCCTTTCAGAGTAAATATCTTGTGTTTCGGCGTCGTTGAAGTGCCCGTTTAAATCTTTAATTATTATCGGTTCATGAGATGAAATTGTATCGTTCAAGCGGGCATCCAATTGCTACAGTCCTGATTGCTAATGAGTCGAATTTTTGATATGAAAGATCAATTACTGAGAAATTTATTTCTCTTACTTTACTTATCAATTTCTTGCCTTTATATGACTCCAAAAACAGTGTCGGTGCAGCATAAATGTCTTTATTGGTATCGACATTGGCCGATAACGTTTCCCAACTCAAATGTCCATTTCACTGAGATTTTCTGATGGCTCATATCAGCAAAATAGCCACCTTGAAAGATTAAAGCTCGCTTCGCCCATCTCATTTACACGGCGTGCATCTCATGTGATTATTTACCTCTAATTACCACAACTACCGAACGCTTGTGTGTAACAAATTAACGTTTTATCGAAATGTATGTATTTCCATAACGTCAGTGCGTTTTCATGATGGCGAGCCTGTATTTTTGCATTTTTCCTGTTTACTAAGACGTGAATCATCAGTTGTTTTTACTTCTGTATAAATATTATTCATTATTAAAAACATTTTATCTTCTCAGTGCTTGTTCATTTAGCACGGCGTCGAAAATGTCTCGACATGTGTGATCTCTTGCGTGTAATGTTTAGAAATTTAGGAAAGGCTGTGGTAATGGCCCATCATTTTATGCTACATATGACACAAAACGAAACAGCGTGAACCTGGTGCTACAATGTCATGGTATTGCACTTCGACTCACGACCCTGTTATCAATTACCATGACTACTCATGAGATTCTCAAATCTAAAAGTAAAAAGGGGTCATGTTCCCAGATTCGTACGAGCCCCTGGTACATGGATCACACTTCATCAAGGGTCGATGGGCACCCCGGGGGTGCGAAACACCAAATCGACATAAAGTCGAATGCTATCAGTCGGATGTCCTCAACTCGAAACTTTTCTTTGCTTCCTGCGCGATTTCGTTTCAATAGGATTGTTGATTTCTTATTTGGGAACAAAATTTCGAGAAAATTATAGTGGGCTATTAGTAAAAAATAAGACTTAAGTTACAGAAACGAGTCTAACTTTTCCCGCAATTATGAGAGAATGGTGGCTCGAGGCTAGTCCAGACGGTGTTAAACCAGAAACCACCATTTCGGCACCGCTGCCGTAAATTCCGCTCCAGAACCTGTGACGTTTCGGTGCAGCCAAAGAGATTGGCGTCGATAAACATTTGGTGGTTTTTCGTTTTTGTGACCCACCGTAAATGCAGGCTTTCATAGTACTGTAAGCTTTCTCCTGGTTATGTCAAGAACCGCTGGTACAAGGCAGTGTTGGGATCAAGTCACTATCTTCGAGTCACGAGTCATTGCACATTTTGGCTCACGCCAAGTCAATCGATTTTCGAAGGTGACTCGAGTCAAGTCAAGTCACAATTCAAGTCAAGTTGTCTTTTCGAAGTATGAAGCATGATTACGTCATTGCATTTTGCTAGCTGTATGAAATGAATATTCAGTGGTCATTAATTCTGGTACGATGAACGAATATAGAGTTAAATATACATGCAAGAAGGCGCTGCATCGCTCACATATACGTAGAACTGTTGAAATACGTTAGTAATTGCATAACCTCAGTTTATAGTTACCAGCCAACATAGAGAATTGAGAATAGAGAAACGAATTGCTAAGATGCAATACATGTACAATTCGAGCCTGCGCCAATTGTCGAAGAGTATATAAATTGCATTCGAATTAAATTTCAATGAAACAAGAGGTTTAGTTAAGGTAAGAACAGAGAACAGAAATATACATTTTGCTACTAAATTACTTTAGGCCCTACTACTAGTTTACGACAACGTAAGTTGTAAGCTTCAATCACTTCGTTTATGGTCATTTTAATTGTGAGAGAGCAATGGAGGCTCAGTAAAACACACGATCATTGAATCCTTGGTCGCTCGCACGGGTTACACCAGCGTTCCGCGAACAATCCGAACATATGCAAGATACAGTGATTTTTATCGACACAGATTATTTGATGACTTGAAACTGACTTGTGAATTTTGCTCCGGGTAACGAGTCAATCCACATTTCTGATAGACCGAGTCAAGTCAAGTCAAATCCAGTGTTGGGATGACTCGAGTCGACTTTTTCGTATGACTTGAGTTGACTCAAGTCACTTTGCAAAAATGACTTGACTTGACTTGACTTGACTCAGCGCTTCAAAAATGTCAATTGACTCATGACTCGGAGCGAAATTTACGAGTCAATTTCAAGTCATCAAGTAAACTGTGTCGATTGAATCACCCTGTCTTATGTATGTTCTGATTGTTCGCGATACGTCGATGTCATTTATTAGGGCAACCAGTTATTCACGGATTGTAAATTGACCGTAAACGAAACGATCACAGCTTCGGTTGTAGTAGTAGTAGTATATTAATAATAGCAACGTCTCTTTTTTAGACGGCTCAGTGCTTACATTACGCAGCACTCACCTTTACCAATCCCCTTGTATTATTTAAATCGAACGAACATATAGTTTGTACGTTTATATTCTCGCGAATGTGTACAGGGGTAGTGAACTAAGCATATCAATTTGTTTCGACTTCTCAGAGCTTCGTATTCTATCCTCTATTTTGATTGATAATAACAGACTGTAGCATGTATAGCTACACGCAGCAGTTACTCACGTATTTTATTAGTAGTTCCGAGTGAGCGTGAGCGATATAACGCATTTTTCCATGTATATTTAACTTTATATTTGTTAGTTTATTCAACACAAATGGCCAATTAAGCTATCTTTCACCCAGTAAGCAAAATGTAATGACTATGCATCATCACTCATACTTCGAAAATCCAATTTGACTTGAATCGTGACTTGACTCGTGACTTGACTTGACTCGACTTAACTCGAGTCACCTCGAAAAACGAGTGACTTGACTTGACTCGAGTCACCTTCGAAAATCGATTGACTTGACTTGACTCGAGTCAAAATGTGAAATGACTCGAAAGGACTCGTGTCTCGAAGGTAGTGACTTCATCCCAACACTGGCCAAGTCATTTTAGCAAAGTGACTCGCCGAGTCAAGTCAAGTCATACGAAAAAGGTGACTCGAGTCATCCCAACACTGGTACAAGGACAAGAAGACACGCGGTGGTCGAAGGCCGATTCCAAGCTTTCAGCCGAAACGGTTTTCTAGCAATCAAACAGTCCAGAAGTGTTATCATGTAAACGAGTCATAGTATCGTTTCGGATAGGATTGAAGAGTAGCCTACCGCAACAAGTGAAAACATGTAGTTATTTGAGTGAGCCATATTGTGGATAAGGCAAAAGGCTGCTGCCATTTGACAAGGCGGCCTTGATGACTTCGCTGAATATAGTTATGCTCAAACTCACACAACCACAAGCTACCACCTGCAATGCCTTGGGAGTGGGACAGGGAAAGTATAACATGCTAAATGTAAACGACGTGAAATATTTTACCAACAATAAACGCTCTGGGAAAGGGCTAGCCAGTGGTTCCCAGCCGGGTGGATTCACCCCGTAGGAGGCATATTGAAATTTTTAGGGTGGAATCTGGCTTTAGGGTTGTATCGAAAGATACACTGGGGTCACAAGGTGTTTCGATTTGGTGGAACTGTTAAGTATAAACTAGTTCTTTGATTGTGAGTCTTACTTCCACGGCAGTTTACTTCTCGCCGGAGATCAGAAAGACGATATCTATTTGAAAACAATATTGTGACACAGGCATCGCCATGTCTCTTAGTATCTTTGATCAATCAATGGATCATGCCATTAAAGATTTCGTACCGGGTATACATCGAATTTGCGAGTGATATTAGTCTCCGGCGCGACATTAACTTAAATTGAAGGATTTTGAAAAGGGGGTCCGAACCCCTAACCTTGAATAGGTTACGTCACTGTATTAACCTCTCGAGGACATTTTATACTGTTACAAGAATAACAAGTTCGTGCCGAAGATTTAAGAAAAAGTTGCTGCAATATTGATAAATTGGGCACAAAAATGAAAATTCCGCGAAGGCGAATTTCTCAATAGGTTCCCGATCACCGGCCTATATCAAAAGGTCGTAGCGAGTGTTGCGCAATATGCGCAGCGTAGCGGATTTCGCTATCTAAGAAGGTAGATATGGCAACCATTCGCATGCTGTTGCTGAATATAGTTAGTTACATCTTGGGTATCTCTATCCATGTTATTATCGCCAATAAAAGGTGGCTATTGCCAATTGAAGGTGGCGAGTAACAATAACAAAGCGGTACGCTAGACAGCGGTAACACCGATGGATTGTCTGGCGACTTGACAACGGACATTTCATTAGTATGAAGAATTAATTTTGTATTTGTATGTTATTTATCTGATCCAATATTCGAAGGTAAATCTAACGCTGATTTATTTTGACTTTGGCAACGACATGATCAAAAGCAGGGCCGGCCAACCCGTGGCCCGCGGGCCACATGTGTCCCGCGAGTAGGTTTTGAGTGGCCCGCGAGGTAATTTCCGAAATTTCTAATATCATCAGAAATGGATTGCACAGATTTTTAACTTGTCAGGCCAACCAAAAACTTGATTAGTCTGGCCGCAACACTTGAGATGTTATGGCTAAAATATCAGTTCCAACGCATTGACAGATCCATCAGCCATTCACATATTGGTATATATCTTCGTACACTACAATAAAGCAGAATAATTTGCGATAGATGTATCAAAGGTAAAAAATTTCTACAAGCCTAGCGCAATATGTTGTCACTCGATTGCTTGTTTTTAATATTTTTGCCATTTTGTGAAAATGGAAGAACACCTAATGTATCAGATCGAGTCTAACAATATTCGCGATTACGAGACAAAGTGTCGTTCAGCTTGCGTTTGCGCTCGCGGTAAGACCGTAGACTATGAAACCTAGACACGAAATGCTTGACCCATCTTGGTCGCAGCATTCGATATCGATATGTCCATGCGCCGAATATCCCAGTCCTCGAAAACTTAGCCGAGCGATATACAGCAGGCCCGCAATATAATCAAATGACAACATTATTGATCTATGAAATTCAAAAATTTTTCGCGCTTCATGCGGATAGTGGCCCGCGCAAAAGTTCGTAAATCGAATGTGGCCCTTTGGCCAAAAAGGTTGGCCAGCCCTGATCAAAAGTCTACTTATCGGGAGTAGGCCTATGCCCGAAACCTGGGCTGCCGCTTGGGCTGTACTGCTCAAATGCTCTGATAGCATATCAATCGTTGGTAAAACATTCTAGCAATAACTGTGGCACATATAATGTCAGCTAGCTGCTAAATTGTCACGCGACCAGTGGCGGCTCGTGACAATATCGGGTGGTGGGGCAAGGGCCGCAAGCGACTTGTTATCAATATGACGTCACAGTAGCGTTTTTCAACGTTCATGATGGCCACATGAATTTCCCGTAAACAATGATTTTTAACGTAGGTGCCGCGAGAGGTTTGCCGGTGGCGTGACTTGAAGTGCGGTAACAAATGTTTTATTCATTGTTTTTTATTTAAATGATTATTTTACAAAATGTACGCGAACTAAGAATCGTTCCCATGCCACGAATCAATCATCAGGTTATCCTTAGTAGCATGCGTTATGATTTCGTGGTAGAGATTACGCAAGCGCCGAGTAAGACTATACCAAAAATACACAGACCAACTACCTACAAAGAGCATTCGCATGACACCTTGTGGTGTTTTAATCGTTCCATGCTCAGAAATTCTGTAAAGTGCTGCAGCGCCTCCGACCCGATTTGTATATGGATTCTCGTCCCGAAAGCGAGTCAAATCGATTTGCCCTCGTCCGAAAGTGTTTGGTACACGATCCTGATGCGTTGCGACCAGGGGATAGGCAATCAAAGCGGTGGCACCCATAAACGTAAAACATTATAAAAAGCCAGCTGTTATCCATGGAAGATTAATTACGAGTCTGCCTGCCATCATTCAAGCAGGAATCAAAGCATTGTGTTAAATTGAAATGCGAGCACATATCGCATTAAACAATTTCATGAATAAATTATTTCATCTTGATGAATTTTTCACTTTTTTTCCATAGCCATAACAAAATATATCGGTAAATTAACTGTCAGTGTGCCTCGAGTAATAAGGATGAAAACCACTCACTTTTCCTTAGCCATAGACATGGTTGAGTTACCTGGGCTCACTTGATTGAAATTATTCGGAAAGAACATGATGTGTACAGTCGTCCGCCCACCAGCATTAATTTATGTCTTGTATAAGTATTGTGCGCGACGTGATTTCTTATTAGCAAAATGTTCAATAACGAGTTTATTGAAATCTGGAATTCCCAGAACCACGTCGTTGTGAATCGAGAGAACAGCCAACGCATTAAGCCTATCTTGGCCCATCCTGTTTCTGAGAAAGGTCTTGATACGTTTCAATGTGCTGAAACTGCGCTCGGATTCCGCGGATGAAATCGGGGTGGTCAAAATGATATTCAGAAAGCTAGTTACTGTAGCAAAGTTGATCGAAAGCGAATTTTCAACTAGGAATTTTGAAAGTTCACTAGTGGTTTTAATTTCCGAAAAGGATGTGTTAGAATACAAACAAGTCAACTCGCTCTCCAACCGAGCAATGTCGATCATCGGGTAATAACGAGGCACGCTGCGCAGTAGTCCAGAAGGAAAATGAATTTTGTAGGCAGGCAAATTTCTCGGATTTAACAGGGCGAAAGTAACCAACTGGTCACTATTCAGACGATGTTGGATTTGGGACATCAGTATATCGCAACATTCGTAAGCCGCAACAAGAAGGTTTTGCACACTTATCCCACGACGTAAAAGCGCTGTGTCACCAGCGAAGCGTACATTCGCCCGGATATGCGAAATTGCCTCACAAAAATGTGCAATACACAATTGCGCAGTAGTACCATCGGCCATACGCGACTGAAAAGTGCTGTACAGTGTATCGACGTGCATGAAGATGTCACAAAAAAGCTTCAAAAAGAACAAAAATTCTTCGTCTTCCAGGAGTCGTTTAAGCCCCGCCGCTTCACGTATGGAAGTATCATCCCAGACAGGAGAGCTCTCAATCACTGAGAAGCATTCCAGAAGCTCCACCCTACTCTCTGACACTCGTTGCACAACTCTGGATTGGAAGTTCCACCGTGTTGATACGCATCTAGGTAACCGGTGCTTGCATATGTCGCGCAATAGATCAGATCGCTTTGGCGAAACAGAGAAAAAGGAGGAGAACCCTGAAAGATTTGCAAAGAATATCTTGACAGAAGATATTCCTAAGCACATTTTTTTCACTACAAGATTGAGCTGATGCGCGTAGCAATGCAAAAAATGCGCATGCGGGTAAACTTCTTTCATTAAAACTTGTACGCTATGTCGCAATCCGCTCATGACTGCTGCGCCGTCGTAGGTTTGCGCAATAAGTTTCGACTCGACTGAATAGGGCTGTAATGTTTTTTTTTAATACGTAAGAAATTCCGACAGCAGTGCGATCGTCAACAGCCACAAAGCTGTGGAATCGTTCGACTGGCATACCAAATTTCGTGAACCGAATAATCACGACTAGTTGTGACAAACACGTAATGTCAGTTGTTTCGTCAGACTGAATAGATAGAAATTCAGCGTCAACAATCTCGGTAAACAAATGCTGTAGATAGATGTGATATATCGAATCAAGCACATCATTTTGAATAGTCTTTGAGGTACCCTTAGCTGCTGTCGCGGTGTCGAGATGTTCGCGCAAAATGCTATCAATGGAAGCCGTGTATTTAATTAGATCCAAAAATACCCCCCTATTGAGAGAGCATTCCTTCTCATCGTGGCCTCGAAGGGGCAATTCATGAACTCCAATAAATTTAATGGCATCAATCACCCGAGAGAGAACATGCCTATTCTTATCTACAAGCTCATTGTGCTTGCAGACTGATACGCGATAACTTTCATTGAGCTGCGACATTACATTTACTCTGCCAAACAATTTATATTTAACTGCACTAGCCATGTGCACTTGGGATTTTTGGTGCGTTTTCAGACGCTCTGACAAATGCTTCAGATCGCGATAATCAATTTTGTTCCAACAAGAGCCACTGCTTCCGGTACCGGCACTGTCGAATAAAAGACAGTAAAAGCAAAACAAGGCGTTTTTATCCTCGCCATAAGTAAGCCATTCATTTTTATCGAAATGCGCTGAAGAAAAGGCACGAGTGCGCTTTCCTCCGGCGTACGATTGGATCAATGGGCAATTTCTAGGCTGATACGGACCTAGTCGCTTTACCTCTAATTTTTGCTCCAAAGGCAGCTGGCTAAACGGCGTACGGAGCAAAGATTCAACTCGATTCATGTTCGCACTTGACCTGACTACTTATCTGCAGAAATGGAAATGACTATAAATCGAGAGATTGCGTATGCCTAACTGGAAAGGTCAACGAGTTCGGACACATACGCAATTGTTATCTCATAGATTGGACAAGGAAATGTCATATTGAATCCAAAACATCATTCTGAAGAACTACGGATAGCAGCCTCGGAAATTCGGTCCCGGTACAGCTTGGGAGATTCTGGCCTTGAGGCTGGAGACTGTCACACGACACATACGGCTTACGGTCTATAGTGTCTATATGTCTGCTGCAAAATCGCCTTCGGAAAATATATTACCGAATAAATACGTGGATGAAAGCCGAAAACTTGGTACACTGTTACATGAAATCATCGAGAAGTATAGCCTCATGACCGTTTTCGGTATGGTACACTGTCAAAATCAATACGAACAGATCAACGCCGAATTTTGCGTAATATTTACTGAGGAATCGGCTGATCAAGCGATCAGCTGTTAGCCGCCATCGAAAACGAAACAGCTATCGCGCTTGACAGGGGTTGTAATTGTGAGCAAATGGCCCGAAGGCCACCATTCCACGGTGAAATTGACATTGGAGAATATAAAATAAAACTAAATATTTGAATGCAAACCGAGGATGTTAGTAAACTGTTTCATGATATCATCATCTCATCACCTATCTCAGTATGGAACACAGATACACCGGCTTTTGCGTGAAATCCGCAATGCGTTAGGTAGGCTAAGTGTCAGATCAGCGCACATCTCTACCATACTCGAACTTAATAACGAAATTGCTGCCCTAATCATGGAGTGTCAACCTTGAGACTTAGCACAGCGTTCGATACTAAAATCAAGACATACCATGTAAAAGTTCATGACGGATCTAGCTAAGGAGCATCGTTAAAATCAATGGAGACCAATACCGGCTTTGCGTGAAATATGTTTGCGATACATGACCGATCAGCACACACTAGACTTTGGAAACGGAATTACTACTCTAAACTTTGAGTAGAAACCCTGAAACTTAGGACAGTGTTAAATACCACCATCACGACATGACATACCAAGTTTCAAGAATTATCATGGTGTGAAACACCATCAAAATCGACCTGTACCAGCAACGGTCGACTCAAAGCATATCACGGTATCCGAGTTCAGATATAGATACGATTGTTACATCACACCTTAGGGGCGAGCAAGCATATTTGCCCCGGTTGCTCGGCCATTTTACGAATAGGAGAGAGTAAAGCAACGTTTCTTAATTGTGCGCAGCTTTGAGAGAATAGATAGTGAAAGCTTGTTATGAGCGCTACCGGGGCAAGCCCCGGCTAGGCATTCACAAAGCGAAAACACAGAAGAGAATTCGATTTTCGCGGAGACTTCGCTATGTATGGGCATTTGCAAGCGAAAGCACAAGAAGAACGCGGGTTTCGCTGTGATCTCGATATATATTGAGCGCTGTGCGTCTATAAATGGTTAAATTGTTATTGAACAGAATTTTAGGTGGGGCAATGCTCCAGTTGCCCTATAGGACGAGCCGCCACTGCACGCGACAGTTTTTACGTTGTCACGATGCATTTGTCTCATTGCATTGTGTCTGTATCTCATTATTTTGCCAAGTAGCCTACAACAACAATTCTAATATAATGTTCAAAATATGTTAATGATCATGCCAGGCGTGACTATTACGATATTACATCGCATTACTTGTGAATGCCATACATGGTCCCGTCAAATAAGACCTATACTTTGAAATACAGTGAATGCCCCTATTATTGATGCTGCGGCACGCGGTGTCATCGAACCGTCCAAAGACGCACATTGATGATTTTTTTTGGTTTTCGACTCGCAAGCATTCGCTTTCTCTGCACGAAGACATAGTCATGCTCAATATTGATGGTTTTCAGCGCGTAGTAATTCCGCAGTCACTTCGCTCGCGAGCCTTATCATTGTTGCACCATAGTGTTCTAAGGTGTTGTAGACCCTAGCGATCGTTCCGCTTCGGCAGTTTGGGAAGGCTGTCGCCAAGATGCATTCTCTGCCGCATGAGCATAGGGAAAAGTTGCGCTCTAGTCAGATGTAGGAAGTTAATTGGTTAGCGCGGTATGTTTTCTGTGTGCCATTCTTGATGATGAGATATCAATTAATAAATTAAGATGTCAAATTTTGCTGCCGGTAAGGTTTTTCAGGCAGTGTTAGCGGCATGTTATCGTGTTACATTGCAGCTGGAGTATAACCTGTCATAGCTTCCTTGTTAATGTTATCGTTATCATGCTATATGTACGCCAACATGCCTTTTGTATCATATCAGGCAAGTAATATATCCGACGATTCTATAATTTTTCAAAATGCGAGCTGTGACTGGCACCAAGAATCCTATTCGTACAGTGAGACACCTCAGAGAATTGCAAAGTTCAAGGAATTTATTGAAGAGTTAGAAGCTGTGGTGAAAGATGATTATCCGTTACAAAAATTCCATGCCATTGATCGCCTATGAGAGGAAATGAATGGATTTAAGCGGGCAACAAGTTTATTGTAAGCAGCCCTTGAGCGAACTGACTAAAAGCACAATCAACGGCTTTACATATAAAGCGACATGAAAATATAAGAAAGCACTGTACGCTTCGATGACAGCAGTGGTGGTGCCGCATGGTGTCGCCACATAGCATCCTTCAGAAGCGGGCAGTTCAGGCCTGGTAACGTTGCGAAGGCCGAGTGTGACGTCGTGGTCTTCCTCGTGGCTTCGGTTGTGCTACCGGAACTGGTATGGAGAGGTCCACGTGTGCCGGGTTCAAACGGTCGATAGAAATCGTCTCTTCCCTTCCCCCAACTTGAAGCTTGAATGTCTTTGTGGTCCTTTCGAGGACCTTGGAGGGACCGTCGTACGGTTTCGTCAGTGGAGGTCTGTGTGTATCTCGCCGCACGAACACGTAACTGCAATTTGTCAAACAATTTGGAATTAATACTCGTGTATTGCCGTGCCTGGACATTGACGTAGGCAGTAACTTGCGAAGCGTTCTCGCAGCGACGGCATAAACTTTTCTGGTTCTTGTGTGGCTTCCGGGGAGATAAACTGGCCAGGTACGTTGAGTGTAGTCCCGTAAACCAGTTCGGCTGATGTAGTCTTTAGATCTTCCTTGGGAGCGGTCCGGATCCCGAGCAAAACCCACGGAAGATGGTCGACCCAGTTTGCATCGGTCAAACGAGCCATTAACGCACTTTTCAGATGTCGATGAAACCGTTCCACCAGACCGTTTGCTTGTGGATGGAAAGATGTAGTGCGGTGAAGTTCGATACCTAAAAGTTGGCTGATTGTTGACCACAATACCGATGTAAATTGGGGCCCACGATCGGAAGACAGATGGTAGGGGACACCAAACCTAGAAATCCAATGAAATATGAACGCCTTCGCGCACGTGATAGTTGTGGAGTTTTCAATTGGGATCGCTTCGGGCAACGAGTGTATCGGTCGACTATTGTAAGTAAATAGGTTTTGCCTTGGCATTGAGGCAAAGGGCCTACCAGATCAATGTTTATATGGCTGAAGCGCGCTGAGGGTGTTGGGTAATCTTGAACCGGCGAAGAGACATGCTGATGTATTTTTGAACGCTGGCACGCCAGGCATTGCTTGGCCCACAACCCGACTTCTTTCTGCATACCGTGCCAAACGAATTTCGAGCTAACGAGTTTTTTCGTTATGCAAATGGACGGATGTGACAAACCGTGGATTGTTTCGAAAACTTTCCTTCTCCAAGGTTTGGGAACCACGGGACGAGGTTGTCCGCAGGATATATCACATAGCAGCGTGACTGCCGAGTTTCCGAGAGTAATATCTCTGAGCTGTAGGTTGGTAACCGCAGTGCGATAAGCCCGTACCTCGTCGGTTTCTTGGGCTTTAGCTAAGTTTTCGAGGTTTAGGTCTAAAAGCGTCGGCTGTTGGCCGGTAGTAGCGATCGTTGGTCTCCAAAGTGCGTCCGCGACCGTGTTGTTTTTTCCTTTGATGTGCTTGACATCAGTGGTATATTCGGAAATCGCGCACAGGTGCCGCTGTTGTCGTGCTGACCAAGGCTCCGAAGGTTTTGTGAATGCGTAGGTGAGTGGCTTGTGGTCAGTAAAAGCTGTGAAAGGGCGTCCATCTAGGAAATATCGGAACGGCCTGATGCACAAATGTAGCGCCAAAAGTTCTCGGTCGAAAGCGCTGTATTTTGTCTCCGGCTTACGAAGCTGCCGACTGAAAAAGGGAAGGGGACACCATTCCCCGTCGACCAGTTGTTCTAGGACTCCCCCAACTGCCGTTTGTGAAGCGTCGACAGTGAGGGCGGTTTTAGCAGCGCATCTTGGATGGTGCAACATTGTTGCGTTGGCTAATGCTTCCTTCGCTGAGAGAGAGAGAGAGAAATATTTATTGATTCGTCCAACCGAAACGAAAATAACATTGGCGCATGAAATTATAACAAGATACTTAACGGTGTAGGACAGGGTGTAATCGATATGACTCTGGGTAGGGTCAACTAGTCTGATCACACCCTGCATTACCAGTGACAGATATTCTTTATAAATTTGGTTGCAGTTGGTTGGGATTATCTAATTCATCATAGCATAACATAAATAATAACAATAACAATAACATGGAAAAAAGGGTAAGACAAGTGGTGTTAGTAATAGGAGATAAGGTGTCTGAATAATTCTTCTTTGAATAGGTGATAAGGAAGGTCTCTGATAGATGTAGGTATAGTGTTCCAGATATCAGGACCGACATATTCGATTGATTTCTTTGTGAGGTTACTGGTGGGAGGGCGTACATGGATGTTGCCCTTGGAAGAATATCTGGTGTTGTGGGAGTGTACACTTCGAGCAAGCACGAATAAATGGTTGAAGACGGGAGGCAAGTCATTCGAAAAATATCGATGCATTAATTTTGCAACTTCAAATACAAATATGTCATCAAATTTCAAGATTCTGTGTTTGCGGTAGAACTGGGACAGTCTGGTTCGAAGGGGCAGGCCGGCCATCAAACGCATGGCTCGGTTTTGCAGGGTTCGAATTTTAGAGCAATGAGAGGTGCATGCAGTACCCCATACAATACTGCCATACTGCAGATACGAGTAGAAAAGTGAAAAATAAATTGTCCTAAGTACAGATCTAGGAGCTATGTGCCTGAGTCGGGTCATTACACCAACACATCTAGAAAGCTGAGTAATGGTATGAGCAATGTGTGGTTTCCATGACAATTTAGAGTCAATGACAATTCCAAGATATTTTGTTGAGTCACAGAGGGAAATACGGTTGTTATTCAGATTCACAGTAAAGTTATCAGAGGCAGTATTAAAGAGTAGCATCACAGTTTTATCAGTATTTAAACTCAGTTTGTTGGCAGCAAGCCATTGAGAGACTTTAATAACTTCACTCTGCACAGTACTTTGTAGGTTGTTTACATTATCAGATGAAATGAAAAGATGTGTATCATCTGCAAACAGTGTGGTATAAAAGGAAGAACAGTTAATGATGTCATTGATATAGATCAGAAATAGGGTTGGCCCTAAAACTGAGCCCTGTGGAACGCCACATTCAACTTCCATTTCTACTGATTTTGATGAACCCAGTTTCACAAATTGCTTACGGTTTGCGAGGTAGTTCATGAGTAAGGACTTGGCAATCCCTCTAATTCCATAATGCTCTAGTTTACTTATTAGTATCTCATGGTTCACAGTGTCGAAAGCTTTTCTGAGATCAATAAAAATGCTGCAACCAACCCGTTTCTGTTTAATAATTTGGTAGTAGTTCGTCACAATTGACAGAGTGGCATGGTTGTTGTTATGGCCTGCTCTGAAGCCAAATTGGGATGGAGTGAATACTGAGTGCATTTCGAAAAATTTCTTGAGCCTATGATCTAGCAATTTCTCAAATAGAGTGGAAAGGTTTGACAGAATCGATATAGGACGGTAGTTAGACATCAAATTTTTGCTGCCTTTTTTATGAACAGGAACTACCCTGGCAGTTTTCAAGGCACTAGGAAAAATTCCCAAGTTCAATGAACCATTGAACAACATACAGATTGTATCGCCTATAATATTGAATACCAATTTTACGAAACAGATTGGTATTGAGTCAGGTCCTACTGCTTTGGTGTTTTTCATTCCAGATAATATCGTTGCTGTCTCTCCTACGTTGGTCGGTTCCATAAAGATAGAGTTCATGGGACGACGCTGCATTGAAAGCTTTTTCTAGCTCGGGGCCCCAGACTACGTTTCGTGGCTTGCCGGCCAGCGCACGATAAAGGGGTCTCATGATGTCGACAATTGCTGGGATGAATCTGTGATAGAAATTATTCATCCCATTAAATTCTTGCAGAGCCTTGAGGGTTTTGAGCGGCGGAAATTGCGTGATTGCGTCTACTTTGGTGGGCAAGGGTTCGATTCCTCGGTGGTCCACGATGTGACCCAAGAGCTCAAGCTTGTCCTTCCCAAATTGGCACTTCTCTTTCTTGATAACTAAGCCGTGATCGCACAGTCTCTGAAAGAGAGTGCGAAGATGCTCGAGATGCGTCGCGAAGTTCGGGCTACCCTCCAAGATGTCATCAAGATAAACGTACACGAATGGCAAATCTTGACAGACGGTGTCCATTAGTCGTTGAAACGTCTGGGCAGCGTTTTCAAGACCAAATGGCATGCGAAGGAACTCGAATAGTCCAAAAGGTGTGATAACCGCGGTTTTCGGAATGTCGGTGGGTGCTACCGGGGCTTGGTGGTATCCTCTGACGAGGTCCGCTTTCGAAAATATGCGACTCCCCGCTAAGCGAGCGGTGAAGTCGTGAATATGCGGAATGGAGTAACGGTCCGGTGTTGTTGCAGCGTTCAGACGCTGATAGTCCCCGCAGGGTCGCCAGCCCCCAGATGACTTCGGAACCATGTGTAAAGGTGACGACCAAGGACTGGATGATCTCCGGACAATTCCCAAACTTATCATTCGTTGGAACTTCGCTTTGGCAATAGCTAATCTGTCTGGTGGAAGACGTCTTGCCCGTGCGTGCACTGGCTGTCCTGAAGTCACTATGTGGTGTTCTACTCCATGTCTCGTTGACGACGAAGAGAACTTGGGGACCGACAGTTGGGGGTGCGTGGCAAGGAGCTCGTCATACGGAGAAGCTATCGTATTCAGCTGTGGTACCGGCTGAGCGTACCTGCTCACTGGGTAGGTTTTGCGCTGATTTGGGTTGATAAGAAGCTGCTTGTGCATGTCGATCAGCAAATGATGGGCGCGCAGGAAGTCGGCTCCGATGAGTGGTCGAGAGACGTCGGCCTGCACAAACTTCGATGTGAATGTCCCTGCGGGGATGTTGAGCGTCACGTCTCTGTGACCGTATGTGGTTATTATGTTGCCGTTAGCTGCTTGCAACGGACCGCGTTTCTCGTTGAATCGGCGCTCGTAGTTTGTAGGCGGTAGTGCACTAACTTCCGCGCCGGTGTCTATGAGGAAATTTTTCCGGGAGACGAGATCGTGCACTAAAAAAAGGCTAGAATGCTGACCGCTTGCTCCAGCCATCAAGGGCAACCGGCCATGGTGTTTCCCTGGTGGGA
Source organism: Botryllus schlosseri (assembly GCF_051294905.1). Taxonomy (NCBI): domain Eukaryota; kingdom Metazoa; phylum Chordata; class Ascidiacea; order Stolidobranchia; family Styelidae; genus Botryllus; species Botryllus schlosseri. Next base: position 11,993,560 of record NC_137238.1, on the reverse strand, counting down.
ACAAGGAGGAGAGCATTTGCGTGCTTTGTCGCCGAAAGTCTTGTGATAGTAGCACATGTCCGCAAAAGTACTGCTGCTATCTGTATCAGAGGTGGTCAAAGTAGTCAAGAAAGCTACTCAAGTAGAAGTAGAAGTAGTGACGAATAAATCTACTCAAGTACGAGTAGAAGTACTTCTTACATGAACAACCTAAAACTACTTGAAGTAGAAGTAAATTGACTGGCTTTAAATCTACTCAAGTAAGTAAGTAGTTGTGAAAACGGACGTAATTCGTTCGCATGGACTGTCAAAAAGCTGCAAATTGAGCTATGCGGAAAGTGCAGAGTGCTTGATTCATATTGATGCATCCTAGGAGGTGTCAATTTTTTACAGAATAAGCAATCGTCCACATCATGGGATGTAAATGATTGTATTGATATGGAAATGCGATAATAATCCTTTGTTTGCTCGAACATCCCATCTAGAGAATATCATGGTATGGCACCCTCCCCCATATTATAAGGCCGAAAAGCAATACGGAGAAATTGTGTTGAATACGGCTTTAACACTTTGCACGATTAGTATACGTTATTTAAAAATATGGCAGACCGTAAAAATATCATACAGTATATAGTTTTATTTTCGGAAAATATAAGGCATTACTACACTTGCTTTTATATTTCAATATATATGTTCTCCGAACAAAAGAACTGAAACTATAATTAGAACTCAACGTATAATACTCGTAATTGAAAGAAAAAATGCCAATACTACTACTAAAAAGCAGAAAATATATTGCATGTCTTTTGTCCAGAAAGTTTCAAGGGTGGTCTGCTATGACAGGTCCAACGTTTAAAAAAAACCGAAGTCCACTTTTCCAGATTAGGACACGTCATGGGCTGCTAGGTATAAAAGATAATTGCTTGCTAGATGGCGAAACGGTGGTTTCAAACGTTATGGGGGCCATACTTACTGAGATGAAATATTTGGTATAGGCGACAATGCGGTGTCAACGGAGCCACGCAACCCGGTATCTTGATTATATTCAGCGATACTCTCGTTAAAACATATTTTCCACTCCGTATCTACTGTACGCGAAGCGCAATGAAAATTCAGTGTATTACATGACTTTTATGAGTATTAAATGTTGGTACTGCGTGAACACAGCCCCGAAATTCCTTCGGCTATCTTTCTTATTGGGGGATTAAACTACTTCTACTTGACAAACTGAAAGTAGCGAGAAGAAAGTAAGTAGTTGGCAAAATATTCCGAAGTAGAAGTAGAAGTAGCGAAAAAAAGATCTACTTGAGTAAGTACCAGAAGTAGAGGAAAACTACTTGAGTACTTCGAAAAAGTAGAAGTACTTCGTTACTGACCACCTCTGATCTGTATTAACGTGTTTTGGGCGCTTTTTTGATATGTCAATCGCATATTCTGCGTGTGTGCTACGTGCGTGCCATAGCAAGTCGGCTCGCTTGGCCAACTCCCTAGGATTTGTGATATTTTGCTCGACGAGTGCGAGGCGAATATCCTCTTGCATATGCTGCAAGAAGAGGTGTTCGAATAGTAAACACGGTTGATGATCACCTTGTAAAGAGAGCATCTCGTCCATGAGTGCGGAGGGCTTACGATTGCTCGAACGCGGGATGCTAATTAGTCTCGCTGCGCGCTCTTGTCGTGGAATGTCGAAAGTGTGTAGAAGGCGTTGTTTTATTGCTGTGTATTTGTTCTCCTGTGGAGGCTGCTCTAAAAAATATCGACGAGTCGACTTGCTGTTTCCTGGTCTAATGCGGAGACCACGTAGTAGAACTTTGTACTGTCTGCTGTGATTCGTCGAATCTGGAATTGGGCCTCGGCCTGGCAAAAACCAGATGCGCGGCTGAGCGGCCCAAAAGACAGGAAGCTTGATAGCCACTGCGTTCTCCGCTGGTGTATCCAAACCTGCCTGATTCTCCGGATTCATTTTGTTGCGTGAACTATCCAGAATTCTCTGGATCGCGGGGTCACCAGTTAAGCGGGCAACAAGTTTATTGTAATTAAGCAGCACTTGAGCGAACTGACTAAAAGCACAATCGGCTTTATAAGGCTTTGTATATAAAGCGACATGAAAATATAAGAAAGCACTCTACGCTTCGATGACCGCAGTTGTGGTGCTGCATGGTGTCGCCACAGGATTCTATCAATAGAAAGGCTCATTACTCCTGAATAACTGATGCTTGATGAAGACATTTTGCAGATGCATTCGTCGTAGAAAAATATCTATGTCGGATGTAACTGACGACGAATTTCTAGAATGAAAATCGTTTAGACTACAAAATGTCCAAATGTGGATGCATGACTATGGTCTGGCACAAAACTGTGATTTTTACTCAGCAAGAGCAAAGCAATTAAGCCATACCTTGAAGCATTCGTAATATTTTAAAGATACTGATGAACATAATGATGATCCTCTTCATTCTCTACTTCTAATCTCTAAAGCAATTTCCAAATATCAATGCTCATTAGAATTATTGAAAGACTAACGGAAATACAGACGGATGAATGTGACAATCTTCTACACTTAAGGGATTTGCTCAGTATCCGCATCTGAAAACAGCTTGCTCACGGCTACTTTGAATTGTCAACCAAAACGTGAAAGCTCAAATCACATTTATGGAATCACCAATCAGCTTTTGAACAAACTTTAATGGATAGTTGGTGAGGATTTCAACAAGAGAACTGCAAGATAGATATAACTATCTTCACCAGTGAGCTCAGATGCAATTTGTATTACATGTAGCCTCTGTTGAAAGGCTACTATCATGACTTGAATACAGAGATTATATTGCATGTTGTTACCATGGTAATTCCTCTTGGTAAATGAGCTTGCAAAAATATATTTATGCATAGGCATATATGTAGTAAATCCCTTCATTCGCATCACTTGAGAGGGGATCTCTAATCGCAGGTCCAGCGGTAGATCTTCTTGACATTTTTCATAGTCATACCAACAAGACTTCCAAGTGATAAGCTTCCAACTAGAACCACTTATAGTTACCTGCACTATATTGTGATAGCGTTGGTTCAAGCACCAGTCAGGGTTCACATCGGGTTTATTAAATATATTCAAGAGATATTGCAACGAGTCAGCAAAATAGTTGAGACCAGAGGCATACTCAAGAGTTGCAAGTTGTACGAGGAAATTTCAAAAGGCATACATATAAATTGTATGATACAATCATAATGATCAAAGTGCGATACTTTTTTAACTAATTTGACCAAAATTTATGTTCTGTTCTGCACAGTTTTGGACAAAAGGTTTATGCTATATAAATGCGTGAATGTAGTCACCTATGCCATTTATGCAGAAACAATTATTCAAGTACAAGTGCTATAGTTTACTCAAGCAGGAAGTAGAAATTGTAACTCAAACATCTTCATCTGATTATGCAAGTTATCTTTGAAACATATATTTCAGAAGAACCGACTGTTGGGTGACAAAGATGCGTGGTTTTCAGCGTTCATATGCAGAGATCAGTTAACACCGACAGAAGATTGAGGAATTTATAAAAATGAATGAGATGTATGCGAGCAACCATACCAAAACTACCTTGGATCTCTGGCTACCATCATATTTTCGGCGCTTCGATAAAGGCTCATAACTAGGGCAATTTTTTTGACATGTCAAAAAAGTTGTAGCGTTAGGTCAGTGCCAAAAAAGTTGAAACTTTTTTGCAACCTGCATTTCGTTTGTATCGTAGATTTTGCACTGTCGGTGAACTTATCATTTGGCAACTTGTAGCAGCGGCTTTACCGTTGTAGATGGCCCATTGTCTACTCATTGTGAATCATAAACATTCAAATGAAACATGGTGTTATGCTCAACGTACCGCGATATCTCAACTGAGGCAAGACTGCGTGGGCATTGGATGGTTCTTATATCAAGAAGCGCATGATGAAAATTGTGATGTAGACATCATTGCCAGAATAACGCAACACGGTTTGTTACCAGCAGTGTACGCACAACTTCAGTGTTATCAGCCCAAAAGTAGGTGCTGTTGAACGTTCTTACTCCATTCTTGGCAAGCTATTTAGTAAGGGGACAGACTCTTTCTACTCGTGAATGTAGGAAAGTATCTTTCGTTGTACTACATTTTTAAAAAAATTATTTCTAACATAATACGTAATGAATTATTTCCACCATAATGCGTAATGTAAGAATGTAACTATTGGAATTCTTCATAGGGCCAGTTTTGTTAAAATGAAGTTTTTTCATGTAAAAATTTGTCAGTTTTTGAGGCAAAAAAGTTATGTTTCAGGCCTTACTACTTCGGAAGGACAGACAGTTCCGACCAGAAATGAAGATGAGCATTACAATTCTAACATGTGGTAAAACACCTAATTTGCATACGCTAGGTCAAATTTTAAAAAAATCATGATTTTTAGGGTCAAAAAAATGTAAAAATTATGATTTTTTTAGGTCGAAATCTTCTGTTTTCAAGGTAAAAAAATCGCCCTACTCATAACATTTAGTTGGTGGTGGTCAGGAACGAAGTATTTCTACATTTTCAAAGTAGGCTGTGACATAAGTAAACGTTTGCCTATCTGCACTATTTATTCAGGTGGCTATGTCTTGGAATACTTCCAGTTCCACCTGGAACAGTTTTTAGTCAAAAGTCCTTTTCACAATATGGATTTCGAAAAGTACAAATTTGATTTGGTAAAAGTTTGCATCACATTTACAAATTTTCTTAAGAACCGCGCGATATAGCCGTATCAAGGTAACTGAATAGATTTTCGAGGAATCTACCTGTTGCATCATGCCGGTATTGAAATGAACTTATATATTTTCAGCTGGCACTCTCGTCTGGGGTAATCGTCTGTAGTCGAGTAGATATTTACACCGTTATCTCTATTTCTACTTGAGTAGCATATGCTTCATTGATCTCTCTTTGAATTCCACTTCCAGGATGCAGTGGCGGCTCGTCCTATAGGGCAACTGGGGCATTGCCCCACCTAAAATTCTGTTCAATAACAATTTAACCATTTATAGACGCACAGCGCTCAATATATATCGAGATCACAGCGAAACCCGCGTTCTTCTTGTGCTTTCGCTTGCAAATGCCCATACATAGCGAAGTCTCCGCGAAAATCGAATTCTCTTCTGTGTTTTCGCTTTGTGAATGCCTAGCCGGGGCTTGCCCCGGTAGCGCTCATAACAAGCTTTCACTATCTATTTTCTCAAAGCTGCGCACAATTAAGAAACGTTGCTTTACTCTCTCCTATTCGTAAAATGGCCGAGCAACCGGGGCAAATATGCTTGCTCGCCCCTAAGGTGTGATGTAACAATCGTATCTATATCTGAACTCGGATACCGTGATATGCGTTGAGTCGACCGTTGCTGGTACAGGTCGATTTTGATGGTGTTTCACACCATGATAATTCTTGAAACTTGGTATGTCATGTCGTGATGGTTGTATTTAACACTGTCCTAAGTTTCAGGGTTTCTACTCAAAGTTTAGGGTAGTAATTCCGTTTCCAAAGTCGAGTGTGTGCTGATCGGTCATGTATCGCAAACATATTTCACGCAAAGCCGGTATTGGTCTCCATTGATTTTAACGATGCTCCTTAGCTAGATCCGTCATGAACTTTTACATGGTATGTCTTGATTTTAGTATCGAACGCTGTGCCAAGTCTCAAGGTTGACACTCAATGATTAGGGCAGCAATTTCGTTATTAAGTTCGAGTATGGTAGAGATGTGCGCTGATCTGACACTTAGCCTACCTAACGCATTGCGGATTTCACGCAAAAGCCGGTGTGCAGTGGCGGCTCGTCCTATAGGGCAACTGGGGCATTGCCCCACCTAAAATTCTGTTCAATAACAATTTAACCATTTATAGACGCACAGCAATCAGTATATACCGAGATCACAGCGAAACCCGCATTATTCTTGTGCTTTCGCTAACAAATGCCCATACATAGCGAAGTCTCTGCGAAAATCGAATTCTCTTCTGTGTTTTCGCTTTGTGAATGCCTAGCCGGGGCTTGCCCCGGTAGCGCTCATAACAAGCTTTCACTATCTATTCTCTCAAAGCCGCGCACAATAAAGAAACGGTGATTTACTCTCTCTTATTCGTAAAATGGCCGATCAAGTGGGGCAACTATGCCTGTCGCCCTTAAGGTGTGATGTACCAATCGTATCTATATCTGAACTCGGTTACCATGATATGCGTTGAGTCGACCTTTGCTGGTATATGTCGATTTTGACGGTGTTTCGCACCATGATAATTCTTGAAACTTGGTATGATATGTCGTGAAGGTAGTATTTAGCACTGCTCCAAGTTTCAGGCTTGCTACTTAAAGATAAGGGTAGTAATTTCGTTTCCGAAGTTCAGTGTGTGCTGATCTATCATGTACATTGTACAGCAAACAGATTTTACTCAAAAGCCGGCATTGGTCTCCATTGATTTTGACGTTCCATACCGAGATCGGTCATGACATTTGGCACAGTAAGTCTTAATGTTAGTATCTACCGCTGTAACAAGTTTTAAGTTTGTCACTGAACTATGTGGGTGGTAATTTCGTTTCCAAAGTCGAGTGAGAGCTGACTCTTCATTTATCGCTAACAGATTTACGCAAAAGCCGTTATTGGTCTCTATTGATTTTAACGATGTTCCATACCTAGATCTGTCATGAGCTTTTGCACGGTATGTCTTGATTTTAGTATCGAACGCGGTGCCAAGTCTTAAAGTTGACGCTCAATGATTGAGGCAGTTATTTCGTTTTCGAGGTCGAGTATGGTAGAGATGCGCGCTGATCTGATACTTAGCCTACCCACATCATTGCGGATCTCACGCAAAAGCCGGTGTCTGTCTGTGCTAATCTAGTCTGCGTTCCATAACGAGATCGGTGATGATATTTCCAATGGTATATCTCGATGATCGCATGAAACAGCTAACTAAGTTTCTCGGTTTGCATTCAAATATTCACATAATTTTATGTTCGCCAATGTGCATTTCACTGTGAAATTGTGGCCTTCAAACCATTTGCTTACAATCCCCTGTCAAATGCGATAGCTATTTCATTTTCGATGTCGGCTAACAGCTGATCATTAGATCAGCCTATTCCTCGATCTATTTTACTCAAAGTTCGGTGTTCGTCTGTTTGTATTGATTTTGACAGTGTACCATGCCGGAATGGGTTACGAGATTGCGAATGCTACTTCTCGATGATTTCATGTAACAGTATGCTAAGTTTACGGCTTTCATTCATGTATTTATTGATTAATATATTTTCCAACGGCTATTTCGCAGCAGACTTATAGACAGTAAGCCGTATGTGTTGCGTCACAATCTCCAGTTTCAAGGCCAAAATGTACTATGTTGTTCCGAGACCGAAGTTCCGAGGCTGCTGTCCTTAGTTCTTCAAAGACCATTCAAATTGATGTTCTGGATTCAATATGACAGGCCCAATCAATGAGATAACAATTGCGTATGTGTCCGAAGTCGTTGACCTTTGCAGTTAGGCTTACGCAATCTCTCGAGTTCTAGTCATTGGAATTAGTCTGGTCAAGTCAAGTGCGAACATGAATCGTATTGAATCTTTGCTCCGTACGTAGGCTAGTTTACGCAGTTGCCTTTAGAGCGAAAATTAAAGGTCTAGAAATTGTCCAGTCCATTGATCCAATCGTACGCCGGGTACCTCCGCTTTGGTTGCCTATCACCTGTTCGTAACTCGTAACCACCAGCTCAGTGGTCGTAACACACCAGGATCGTGTACGAAACACTTTCGGACGGCCTATCGATTTGCGTAATCTCTAACTCTACCATGAAATCAAAACGCATGCTACTAAGGATGACCTGATAATCGATTCGTGGCATAGGGACGATTCTTAGTTCACGTACATTATGTAAAATAATCCTTTGTTTAAAAAAAAATGAATAAAACATTTGTTACCACACTTCAAGTCACGGCTCACCGGCAAACCTCTCGCGGCACCTACGTTAAAATCACTGTTGTCGGGAAATTCATGTGACCATCATATTAAAGTTACTTTTTAACGTTGGAAAACGCCATTGTGACGTCATGTTGATAAAAGTCGCTCGCAGCCCTTGCCCCACCGCCCGATATTGTCACGAGCCGCCACTGCCGGTGTGTCTGTGTTCCATACTGAGATAGGTGATGAGATGATGATATCATGAAACAGTTTACTAACATCCTCGGTTTGCATTCAAATATTTAGTTTTATTTTATATTCTCCAATGTCAATTTCACCGTGGAATGGTGGCCTTCGGGCCATTTGCTCACAATTACAACCCCTGTCAAGCGCGATAGCTGTTTCGTTTTCGATGGCGGCTAACAGCTGATCGCTTGATCAGCCGATTCCTCAGTAAATATTACGCAAAATTCGGTGTTGATCTGTTCGTATTAATTTTGACAGTGTACCATACCGAAAACGGTCATGAGGCTATACTTCTCGATGATTTCATGTAACAGTGTACCAAGTTTTCGGCTTTCATCCACGTATTTATTCGGTAATATATTTTCCGAAGGCGATTTTGCAGCAGACATATAGACACTATAGACCGTAAGCCGTATGTGTCGTGTGACAGTCTCCAGCCTCAAGGCCAGAATCTCCCAAGCTGTACCGGGACCGAATTTCCGAGGCTGCTATCCGTAGTTCTTCAGAATGATGTTTTGGATTCAATATGACATTTCCTTGTCCAATCTATGAGATAACAATTGCGTATGTGTCCGAACTCGTTGACCTTTCCAGTTAGGCATACGCAATCTCTCGATTTATAGTCATTTCCATTTCTGCAGATAAGTAGTCAGGTCAAGTGCGAACATGAATCGAGTTGAATCTTTGCTCCGTACGCCGTTTAGCCAGCTGCCTTTAGAGCAAAAATTAGAGGTAAAGCGACTAGGTCCGTATCAGCCTAGAAATTGCCCATTGATCCAATCGTACGCCGGAGGAAAGCGCACTCGTGCCTTTTCTTCAGCGCATTTCGATAAAAATGAATGGCTTACTTATGGCGAGGATAAAAACGCCTTGTTTTGCTTTTACTGTCTTTTATTCGACAGTGCCGGTACCGGAAGCAGTGGCTCTTGTTGGAACAAAATTGGTTATCGCGATCTGAAGCATTTGTCAGAGCGTCTGAAAACGCACCAAAAATCCCAAGTGCACATGGCTAGTGCAGTTAAATATAAATTGTTTGGCAGAGTAAATGTAATGTCGCAGCTCAATGAAAGTTATCGCGTATCAGTCTGCAAGCACAATGAGCTTGTAGATAAGAATAGGCATGTTCTCTCTCGGGTGATTGATGCCATTAAATTTATTGGAGTTCATGAATTGCCCCTTCGAGACCACGATGAGAAGGAATGCTCTCTCAATAGGGGGGTATTTTTGGATCTAATTAAATACACGGCTTCCATTGATAGCATTTTGCGCGAACATCTCGACACCGCGACAGTAGCTAAGGGTACTAGGGCTGGGCAAAATGATTCGAGTACTCGAATCTGAATCGAGTATTAATTTTAATGATTCGAGTCGAGTAGGAAAATACGATTTTTTCGAGTACTGAAATTATACGCTCCTCGCCACTGAAAGTTAATTTAACAACGAGAATTATAGTTTCAATACTAATTTTTACTGTTAAAGCCTTGAAACCTTGATTGGCGGTATCGTAGCATACGAAACATGTTGTTGTCACCAAGTGGAATGAAATCGAGTGGTCAAAATAATACCAAAGTATCATTTATGAGATGTATAAGAGGCATTATATTCTTTATGGTTGCATAAACGTTACGTATTTGAACTTTGACTTATTACATTCAGTAATGACGTCATAATGAATGATACTCGATTACTCGACTCGACTCGAAGCATATTACGTGATTCAGAATCGAATCACTCAGATACTCGATTTTGCCCAGCCCTAAAGGGTACCTCAAAGACTATTCAAAATGATGTGCTTGATTCGATATATCACATCTATCTACAGCATTTGTTTACCGAGATTGTTGACGCTGAATTTCTATCTATTCAGTCTGACGAAACAACTGACATTACGTGTTTGTCACAACTAGTCGTGATTTTTCGGTTCACGAAATTTGGTATGCCAGTCGAACGATTCCACAGCTTTGTGGCTGTTGACGATCGCACTGCTGTCGGAATTTCTTACGTATTAAAAAAAAACATTACAGCCCTATTCAGTCGAGTCGAAACTTATTGCGCAAACCTACGAAGGCGCAGCAGTCATGAGCGGATCGCGACATAGCGTACAAGTTTTAATGAAAGAAGTTTACCCGCATGCGCATTTTTTGCATTGCTACGCGCATCAGCTCAATCTTGTAGTGAAAAAAATGTGCTTAGGAATATCTTCTGTCAAGATATTCTTTGCAAATCTTTCAGGGTTCTCCTCCTTTTTCTCTGTTTCGCCAAAGCGATCTGATCTATTGCGCGACATATGCAAGCACCGGTTACCTAGATGCGTATCAACACGGTGGAACTTCCAATCCAGAGTTGTGCAACGAGTGTCAGAGAGTAGGGTGGAGCTTCTGGAATGCTTCTCAGTGATTGAGAGCTCTCCTGTCTGGGATGATACTTCCATACGTGAAGCGGCGGGGCTTAAACGACTCCTGGAAGACGAAGAATTTTTGTTCTTTTTGAAGCTTTTTTGTGACATCTTCATGCACGTCGATACACTGTACAGCACTTTTCAGTCGCGTATGGCCGATGGTACTACTGCGCAATTGTGTATTGCACATTTTTGTGAGGCAATTTCGCATATCCGGGCGAATGTACGCTTCGCTGGTGACACAGCGCTTTTACGTCGTGGGATAAGTGTGCAAAACCTTCTTGTTGCGGCTTACGAATGTTGCGATATACTGATGTCCCAAATCCAACATCGTCTGAATAGTGACCAGTTGGTTACTTTCGCCCTGTTAAATCCGAGAAATTTGCCTGCCTACAAAATTCATTTTCCTTCTGGACTACTGCGCAGCGTGCCTCGTTATTACCCGATGATCGACATTGCTCGGTTGGAGAGCGAGTTGACTTGTTTGTATTCTAACACATCCTTTTCGGAAATTAAAACCACTAGTGAACTTTCAAAATTCCTAGTTGAAAATTCGCTTTCGATCAACTTTGCTACAGTAACTAGCTTTCTGAATATCATTTTGACCACCCCGATTTCATCCGCGGAATCCGAGCGCAGTTTCAGCACATTGAAACGTATCAAGACCTTTCTCAGAAACAGGATGGGCCAAGATAGGCTTAATGCGTTGGCTGTTCTCTCGATTCACAACGACGTGGTTCTGGGAATTCCAGATTTCAATAAACTCGTTATTGAACATTTTGCTAATAAGAAATCACGTCGCGCACAATACTTATACAAGACATAAATTAATGCTGGTGGGCGGACGACTGTACACATCATGTTCTTTCCGAATAATTTCAATCAAGTGAGCCCAGGTAACTCAACCATGTCTATGGCTAAGGAAAAGTGAGTGGTTTTCATCCTTATTACTCGAGGCACACTGACAGTTAATTTACCGATATATTTTGTTATGGCTATGGAAAAAAAGTGAAAAATTCATCAAGATGAAATAATTTATTCATGAAATTGTTTAATGCGATATGTGCTCGCATTTCAATTTAACACAATGCTTTGATTCCTGCTTGAATGATGGCAGGCAGACTCGTAATTAATCTTCCATGGATAACAGCTGGCTTTTTATAATGTTTTACGTTTATGGGTGCCACCGCTTTGATTGCCTATCCCCTGGTCGTAACGCATCAGGATCGTGTACCAAACACTTTCGGACGAGGGCAAATCGATTTGACTCGCTTTCGGGACGAGAATCCATATACAAATCGGGTCGGAGGCGCTGCAGCACTTTACAGAATTTCTGAGCATGGAACGATTAAAACACCACAAGGTGTCATGCGAATGCTCTTTGTAGGTAGTTGGTCTGTGTATTTTTGGTATAGTCTTACTCGGCGCTTGCGTAATCTCTACCACGAAATCATAACGCATGCTACTAAGGATAACCTGATGATTGATTCGTGGCATGGGAACGATTCTTAGTTCGCGTACATTTTGTAAAATAATCATTTGAATAAAAAACAATGAATAAAACATTTGTTACCGCACTTCAAGTCGCGCCACCGGCAAACCTCTCGCGGCACCTACGTTAAAAATCATTGTTTACGGGAAATTCATGTGGCCATCATGAACGTTGGAAAACGCTACTGTGACGTCATATTGATAACAAGTCGCTTGCGGCCCTTTCCCCACCACCCGATATTGTCACGAGCCGCCACTGCTAGGATGTCAGAATTGTGCGACAAATTTTCCCAACATTAGCTGTTTAAAACAGGATGAGCAGCTGCTGTGCTATTCACGGCCGTAAATCGATTACTTATGTAGCCTACGGCCGCATACCAAGGCATGTCCGTAATGGACGCCAAATACCCATGTTTACGGCCGCTAGCACATAGTACTAATTGAGTTACTGGTCGACGGCCGCACAAATTTCTCACTACGGCCGCAGGTTGGCCACCCCTGATTTGAAGGTTTCATCTTGACTAAGGGAAATATGTGACCCCGAACCTCAACGATCCTAAAAAGGTTTCCAAAAAAGCTTCTGACATACCGTGAGAATATGTGCATGACCTCACAAAATCCATTTCCCGAGGAAGCCTCTCGCACAAAAAGACGAAGTTTTTGCTAGGCAATATATGATTCCGTTGCCCGAATTATTCCACTTCCTCATGTAAGTGATCAATGTCATAGAAGATATATGGCTGAATTCTTTCAACTGACACACATCTTTCACCGCAGTAGCTCTTCAACAAATTCCTCGAACTTTGCGATTCTTTTGTCTCTCACTGTACGGACAGGATTCTTGGTACCAGCCACATGTCACTTTTTGAAAAATTATAGAATAGTCAGATATATTACTTGCCTGATATGATACAAAAGACATGTTGGCGTACATATAGCATGATAACAATTACATTAACAAGGAAGCTATGACAGGTTATACTAGGGTTACCATACGTCCTCTTTTAAGAGGATTTGTCCTCTTTTTTGAAAGTGTCCTTGGAGGACGCCCTTTTGTCCTCTTTTTTGAGATTTTGTCCTCTTTTTTGAAAACGACGAAAACGGTTCACGACCACTGCCATAGACACATCCTTTTAAACGACACCAAAATGTAAGGGATGTTACAGCTTGGTCACTATCACGAGTGGTGTACAGCTTATTGGTAAAGTCGTCATGTTGTTTTGGTAATTTTGCTGGTGTAGCGACCCTGTTACGGCGTATACTCGTATACTCGTTCCTGGGCTAGGGGACCTCGTCTCTTTGCGACTGCCGCCTGCTCAGATGACCGCACACACAATACGGGGGGAACGACATACGGATATGTACAATGTACATTAACGAAACAGCGGATATGTTCAAACCATTAATTGTCTATGTCTGCAAATCCGTGACTGAATTTACAATCATTGATGTTCCTCGTTACAACGGTTTGCACTTCCACTGTTCAGCCAAATACTATATATCTTGTAATAGTTTCTGATTAAAATTTGTGATACTCATTTCAGTTTTAAATCTACTAGTTATTTTTTGCTATATTTAGCCTTTATTTTACGATGGAGACTGAAGCAATAAAGTGATTGCGATATGCCCAAATATCCCTATAAGTCTGATGGTGGATTGAAAAGAACGCAGCGTTGGCGAAGGCAACAGTTTATAAAATATCATCCCCCAAGCATTGGTTCTACCTGCAGTGACAATGTTCGGGATCAGCCGATTATCACTACTAATGATAACTGGCTGACAGTAGGCTTCATCGCACGAATATGAGGCCAGTGGAATTACCCAGATATAAGAGACCACGCCAAGCCTAAACTTGGGAGAAATCATTCACAATTGGGCTTTGAATAAAGTTAGCGTGCCACACAGTGAGTTGGCTGCTGATGGTAGCTCCGCGTTGTAGCCTATTTCAATTCAAGAGCAGGAATAGTTGTATCAAACTTGTCCCGGAAGAAGAGCTATCTGTATCTCGACTGAAATCAATATGTCGTTTTATGCATTTTATATGACTGTCTATCTGTATTTGACCGGTATTTTGAATGTATGCTCGTGGTGGCTTTCATTATAACAAACACGATAATGAAAACATATTGTCAAATTGCGATCTCTTGCAACATAAGGTTAATATGTCTGCCAGAAAGCAACAATGATTCAGGTAGCGATAGGGTTACTAGCGGTTGTAGGCTGCAGTAGCGAGAGGGTTAATGAACAGCAACAAAAGGGTTAATGAACGGCAACAAAAGGATTAATGAGTCTGCAGCTGAAGTGCATAAATCAGTGATTCCCAAGCGCGGCCCCGAGGGCCGCATGCGGCTCCCAGATAGCCTTGTTGCGGCCCCCAAAATATATTAAGAAATCGATTTATGACAAAAATAAAATTTATATTTATAAAATACTCTTGCTTGGCTTGACCTCCGTGGTTTTTAATTTTAGAATTGCAGGAAAGTTGTGACTATAGACTGCTAACGTTGTGTCACTGCTGTTTCAATGCAATGTGCCCTAACTTTCCAGTCGAACGAGAAGTAGCTATAGATATAAATAGGTATTGATAACTTTCAAAACCGGAGGAAAATCTCTCCCTCGTGGTCGCTTGACTAAAAAAGAAAAAGAGGCTCAACTCCCGGAAAATACAGTTTTTCTCGTTACGTTAACAGGTGGTTGACTGAAAAAAACCTTCCCGGTCCAGTTCCGAAATAGCCGCCGTAGCGTTCCTACAGTGCTGAATTAATGCATATCAGTAGAATTTGGCCCTATATGTAACCAAAATCCTCAAAAAATGAAGACATAATCTCAAAAAAGAAGACATTTGGGCGTCCTCCGAGGACACTTTAAAAAAAATCAAAAAAGAGGACAAATCATCTTAAAAGAGGACGTATGGTAAGGTAACCCTATGATAACTAGATGTGCAACACGTGACTCACGGTAAAATACGCCGTGATGCATATTGCTTAGTCGGCTAAAAGCAGCATAATTGGTAGTCCTATATTCAGGGCCGTAACTGCCGCACCCCAAACCCCCCAATTGAGGGGGATGAGCTCGAAGGGGGCCCAAAATTATTTCGTGAATTAGCATAAATTATAGAGTATTTTTTGAAAATTTATGCAACTTCTTCAAAAAAATTTCGCGCCAGGCGCGATTTTAATTCGCCGCATATCTTGATTATTGAGTACTCTTCCCCAAGAAAAAATACGCAGGATTTATAGAAATGAGCATATCAGCGTTGGCCATGACCGCACCACAACGCACCAAGACGTATAAAGTTTTTGGCCATGTAACATGTGACTCCGAGAAGTGTGTCAGAACGATCGGCAGCGAGAAAGCCTTGGTCGTAAAGGACTGCTTTTATGCTGACCAAAAACTTCGAAATACCAAAAACTTCGTTATGTATACAAAATATATCTAGGTTTATTTGTCCATATAGGTGCCTAAGTGACTGGCGTCGAATGTTCTTGTCTTGGCAATCTGAACCTCACAAGATAAATACCCTCCCGCAGGAAAGAAAATTATATGCCAGTGAAGAAATACCAATCTGAAATCGTGTGATCTTCCAGTTTAGTAGGTTTGGGCAATTCTATTTACCAATCATGCCTGTCTGCATCTCATCTTGAAAATCGTCATATAATCTCGGGCAGATCCGACTTGAACGGATAGACTGCGATAGAATTTAAATCGCGAAAGACGTCGCTGAAGCTGTCTTAGAATCATCTGTATAAATCTCAATAGCTTGGTCGCGACACTCATAGAGGTTTGTTTGTTGGTTTGCTTTTGATGTATATTCATGGCGTTTGTCGACTACTATGGTCATTCACACCAGGCCGATCTTCTTCATTTTCATTCCGTAATTGCCGACTTATAGCACGGCCACTTCTAGGCTTTTTGTAAGACATCGCTTACGCGGATGAGTTGGCGAGGAGGAGCCTAGATAAACCTCCAACAAAAAGTTGTCTTAATTTAGACCTGGCTTAAGGCCAGTGAATGACTTGCCCAAGACGCCAGACATCGGCGGTCTTAGATCGGTTTTAAATGTCAATTTGGCGCCGGGCTCGGCCAAGTCCGTCAGTTGCGAGTAATTACTGTCTACTTCGTCGCTGTAGCGAGTTCAACACGGAGCCGAGGCCAGATTGTTATTGTTTCTTGCGAGTTGCTCGCTGATGTTGAGTATAGCGATGCAGTGAAGGAATATGGAATTGCTTGAGTTGTTGAAATTTACGGACGGATGATCAGAACGGAACCCCGAGGAAGTAACTGGCAGATGTTCAGCACGTTATCGCAAAGTATTCGAAGAAATAGTGCGGCTGTGATTCCGATTTTTGAAGACACAACTGCCCAGCATTTTGGCATAACTAATGATGAAGATTATGCTCCAGGAGACGCTGAATATCCACTGAGGATGGACTCACTTACTCACGCCACTATTATGCCCAAGAACTTTGACCGAAAAAAGTCACTATTGTTTTCGTACATATTGTTACCCTCTGGCAGAGCGCAGTGCTTTCTGTGTTGAAGAAAATATCTCGCGCATTGGCTATATTCAAGGAAGAACCTCAGAATATCGATATGACAATAGCCTGCCTCTGCCTTCACAATCAGAGCAATGCAGACAAGGCAGATGAAGCTGAATTCGATGACATACTGCAACTGGAAGCGTTGAACGCACTCGCACGGTATCGACTCCTACAGAGAAACCTGCACGACAACGCATGATCTAGAGATTTTTTCTAGCTAGCATTCATGGGCATTCTTGTTTGCAATACATCTGATTACATTCAAAAACATACTCGTGCTATATTTCTTGTGACAAGTTAAAATGAGGTAAAATGAGTATTATGGCTTTAAGTAAGTTCAAGTTCATAAACTTGTGACACAAGATAGCGAAGTTATTGCAAGGGGCTTGGAAAACTGAAGCAGGCGAACATGAACAGCTGAACAAAATTGAATCAAATGTACAAAAGACATGTTTTGACTCTAGATTCGGCTAGCGTAAAATTAATGTTGTTCAGCATCTTCTATAATTATTAAAGTTGAGACCATGCTCAACTTGTTTCATTCTCTTCTGCTTCATCACTGATTTTCAAATCTTCGCTGCTTCATAGTTGACTTTGGGCCTGGACTTCGGTGAGCTGTTTGTAGAGATATAACTGATGAATTTCGAACAAATTGGATACTGGATATTGGTATGCGCATTCACACTCACATATACAGATAGATCAGTGGTTCCCAACCTGTGGTACGCGTACCACTAGTGGTACGCGGAGGTCTTCCAGGTGGTACGCGAGTAGATTCTGCTTTTTTTTCGGCCGAATGGACTCATTAGTTAAGGTGGTGTTGAACACAAAGATTGATAGCTCTCCAATAAACTGCAGGCTTAGCGTGGCCTCCTCGTAATCGACCCTAGCTTCTCACGCTATTCTCCAGCTGCTAATTTTCCCTTCTACGTGGGAGTTCGAGCAACGATTTTCATCTCTGATAACTATCAAGTCGAAGAAACGAAACCGACTTGTTGCGCCCACGCATGACTTTCGATGCGCTGTGAGGAAACATATGCCAAACATCGACCAGCTAGTGCAGTGGTTCTCAAACTGGGGGGCGTGAAGACATCTGAAGGGGGGCGCGAAGCTGTGACAAACTGAAAAGATTTTGCGCGCTTCACGCGATTTACCTCCAATTCATTGTTTTGGTCTGTGTATAGTCCTAATTGCATATTTAAGAATCATCTTATCAACTGTCATAACCTTCCATGCCATAAAGTTATTCGTTGAGATTGCTAGCATTCTGGTCGCATTTTGTGATCTGACGATAAGGGGGGCGCCAAATTTTTCACCATCATAAACGGAGGCGTGTCTAAAAAAGTTTGAGAATCGCTGGGCTAGTGGAAAATAAGCAAATGCAGTCATTGCATTAAAACAATTGACGTTTGTTGTTTGCTGTTATTTCATTATCAAGTTGTTCTTCTTGTGACTGGTGGTGAAAAAACAATTTCATGCATCCCATTTTAACCCTGGTTGATAATGCCTAGTGTAATAGTATTTACTATCACGCCTCGTATACTTCAAATACGTCATTATGATGTCATAAACAGTGTAAACATTTTTGACCTCCTTCAGCGCGCGTAACTTATGTAGGTGGTACGCGAGCACTGCATAAAACCTCGAAATGGTACGTGGGTGAAAAAAGGTTGGGAACCACTGAGATAGATAGATAAATACCTATTTGATGGCTTGCCACATCACTGCTTGTTTGATTTTCTCTGTGTTCCAAAAGAATGGTGCTATCATTTGTTTCACAGCCTGCAGCTCAC
The DNA here is from genome assembly GCF_051294905.1 of Botryllus schlosseri. Classification (NCBI taxonomy): domain Eukaryota; kingdom Metazoa; phylum Chordata; class Ascidiacea; order Stolidobranchia; family Styelidae; genus Botryllus; species Botryllus schlosseri. The sequence continues at coordinate 11,975,196 of NC_137238.1, read as the reverse complement.
TCTGGTGCCACATTGCACAGCTATATAATAATTTTTAGATTGACTGATTATGCTACTATGATGATACTATGACTGGGTAGCAAATCTGTGAAAATCAATGTTGAATTGACATATATCTCAAAAAATTTGGATTACTGTAGCGTTAGCATGTACTGCACTTTGAAGGGGAAGCGAGTGGCGCAGTTGGTTAAGCGCCAGCGTCGAATCCCGTCGAATCCCGTCCCAGCGTCGAATCCCGGTTCGGATCAACTTCTATGTGTCGGAGGTTTCTCTGGGCTCCTCATCGCCGACCTCACTGCATAGTGCATATGCAGTGTCGTACGAAAAGCCCAGATGTTGGTGAGCCGCGCCATAAAAGTCGGCAGCACAGACGAAGATATACGGGCGCATGAAAATCGAGGGAGAACGATGGTGAAAGAGTGCGAGCGTGAAAAGTCGCCCGGAAGATGACGAAAAATCAAAGACAATGAAATGTTACACATGTTACTGTCGTGGCGCACATAGCCTGAAAAGGCGATAAGCGCCACTGTGTTGTGCAAATAATATTAATAATAATAATACTGCACTTTGAAGATTATTGGCATATATCACTTCACATCAATGGCCCCTTTAAGCTGCATAACTGCGCAAATGCGCAGTGCTGACACGATTTATGCACACAGAAAATCTGAAGTCATGACCCTTTTTTAGTCGTTACGCACCGTTTTCCGAGGGTCTGCGTAGTGAGTTCTTGAGTGTACGCACAGACTCGTCAAAAATTAGAGGGAACATTGCTTCACATCTATAGCAATTCACTAACAACTTCATGCAAAGTCATATCATTTTTCTTTCCGAAACTTCTGGATCTTTATCCACTATGCTGAAATTCGGTGCGCGTGCAGTGAACGGAATATCAATACAATGCTGGTTGAATAGACACATATTGATCAAAGTTACATGTAGTCGGCACTATTCTAGAAAGTAGCAGTTAAACATATTTATGACAATGCTCATAGGGGTGGAGCGAAAATGTATATTTAGGGGAACCCTGCAATCAATCACAGTTGCGTGCAACATTGATTAGGCTCAACGAAATGAGCATGATACATATTTTCAATTTTCTGGTGACGCTTCGTGTGTTCACTTTTTGGCTATAACCACAGCAAAGCCAAACTGACAAAACGTCAACGTGCCTAAGTTAAAAGACGTAACCAGTCGAGAAAACTATAATGATGAGTTGACGTAGCACGTAGGCAGTGTTCCCTCTAAGCTGCGCACGTGCGCAAATGCGCAGTTCTGAGACGGTCTCTGCGCACAGAAAATCCAAGTTGCGCACAAAACATCTGAGGTGATGACCTTTTTTCAGTCCTTACGCACTGTTGTCCAAGGGTCTGCGCAGTTAATTGGTGAGTGTGCGCAGACTCGTCGAAAATTAGAGGGAACATTGCACGTAGGCTATCAATAAAGGATCTGTTGATCTGCCGCAACCTAAAATCTCATCTTGGGGCTTCTTCGATACACGCACTATATTAACTTATGTTCCCCATGACCACTGATCAGCATCATTAACCGTAGCGGATTCTTATCGCTGAACTTTCTTTACCAAAATGGGCGGCATTCCAACGCTAGGCACACCTTTACGCCCTACCCCAAATATCACTTCCCGTGTCTCGTAACCATAGTCATATCATATTCGTAACCGAATCGATTGGGGCCAGCGAACGCGGGTTATGGTGGTCATGGGGAACATTGCTTGATACTATATGGTGCGGTTATGGAAGAAGTGCTGATGTGTCCTGTGTGCCTCAGGGCTCTGGCTATCCATTTGAATTGAAATCCGTTCAGTATACGAAGACCCCTGCAGCATTCCACTGTAAATCCCACTATAACGGTATATGATACCAACTTGTCACGTTTGTGATATATAAACATTGTTCCAAACTGCCTGACATAAATATACAATGATCTAATCTGATTTGACAAGCTATACATCAGAAGAACGGCCAGTATCCTTCAACAAACAGCACAACAGTTATCAGCACTGTTGACTTCAGCCTACGCCCTAGCTGGCTTGGATATGTCTTAACAAAGCGCACGCTGGAGGGGAAATCCCCTCAAGTCACAGTTTTGAAACCGGCTTGAGCCTGAGGGGTGCGCTTCAAGCCCGATGATGGGCCTAAGTCGACTTTTTGAAACCCACCCTTAGGAATTCTTAAGTCGACCTCGGTCGTACTCGGACCCGCAACCCATTGCAGCCGCGGATTATAGCCTACCACTGCGCTATCTCGCCACACCCTCACAGAGGTAATCATTGAAGCACACGTTGTTCAGCTTGTCCCGTGCTCTCGTGCAACACGCATCAGTGATATGACTGGTTGTTTCTGAAATTTGATCTTTATCTTAAACACGACCTTTTTTCGCGAGTCTGCATTTCATTGACCGTTGTGCGAAAGGTCTTAAGGCGATAAGCACCGGATCATTTAGTTAAGAAGCAGCAACGACATTGAATTGCTTTAGTTTATTCAGACAATACCAATGATATGGTTGCTTCAGGAGTTTTGAATACATATTATAATCCTAATTAATTCATAATCACATTATGCAATCGAACTCTGCATATAGCAGTTGGATTTTAAATGTGCTTTATATCTTTGCAGCCACTCAATCGAAGAGGCGCAGACACTCCATGCTTCAGCAAATCGTTGTGAATATATATGAGTAGCTCGGCCGATACCTTTTTCACGTTTGTCCAAATATAAATCACCCAACCTGTAATAGTGGGAAATCTTTTAAAACAGTAAAGTAACATAGAATCGCACTTATTATTTATCACATGGTGCTGCATGGCAACCTGATTCGTGCTGGTTGCATCGGTCAGAATAATCTAATATAGTGGTTCGCCAACCTTTTTGTCTTAATTCCCCACATCAGATTTATTCCGAGCCTTATTCATTCCCCACTACCCAAAACTTTTGTCATTATGGGTCAGCTATTTGGTTGTTTGAGTACACAAATACACACAACCACACCAGCACGCAATGCAATTGCCTTCAACTGCAACATAAAACGCACCACGTCATACTGGTCGTGCTGGATGCGTTTGTGACGCCATCATTGGTTATCCAGAGTTGAAATGAGTTTATGTGTACAACACGCAATATAATTTTCGATACATATATTCCAGAGCAGTTAACTGGTAACGGCAATTGCGCATGTGTCTCTGTGAATATATAGACTGTCCTGTATATAATGTTTAACGAATGCGTCTATTCCCCACCAGAAACCATTGAATTCCCCACCAGTGGGGAATTCCCAGCCGGTTGGGAACCACTGATCTAATATGAGTCGAGTATCGATTGTGATGCTTCGAGTCAAGAAGCAAGAGTTGATTCCCTCGAGTAACGAGAATATGTGATGTCACACTGCGAAAATTAAAATTCATTTTATAACTTAACGCAGAAGCCCATAAATCCCTGTTGACCCCAACTCAACATTGAAAAACAGGTTTCACAAAACTATTCATGGTGCGATATCATATTGCGTACCGAACAAGTTCTTGAACTGCAGGTGGCATAGAGAGACTATTTGTGACACTAATATGTTGCAGGTTGTGATATATGCCGTTTTTCGTAGTCGATAAGTCATTCCCTAGAAAGCTCAAGTTCAACATATTTGTTTACGAGTTCGCCAGTATATTGTTGTGAAGAATTGCTGCAACATCTCATCATTAATCACACAGGTTTTTCAATGCGAAGAATTATGTCACTACCGAATTTCCGTTTGAGTCAACCCATGAGTAGGCTACGTTCTTAATGACATGTGGAATGACGAGGAGGCAAACATAACATACCGTGCTTAGAGCATCGAACGTAAGCAACATAGTGATGGGAGTCTCCGAGATACGTTTGAGTCGCATTTTCCATGTTCAGGCCTGTAAAAGTGCAATGCCCAGACAATTGAAAATTCCACCATTAATGAGAATAAGAATGCATGTATGGTGACATTATGGTAACCGGCAAGGTTGTTTTATCTAGTATCGAAATGTTTCGAAGCAAAGTCGACTATATTTGCCAGAGCCAAACAACGATAGGAGGACGGATGACATAGCTCGATGGTTCTATCTCAAGAACCGCATTACAAATTATTATTATTATTATTATCATTAGTATGGTAAAAATTGGTAGTGGTGCTTATCTGCCGTCAAGGTCTGATGCACCACGGTCTGTAATTACCTCCTGGTATACCTGAGTACCTTTGCAATGTAATTCAACCTCGGCTATATACGGATCAAAAATTAAAGGATTCTACGACATGATATCACGAATTCAGTCACACGGGTAATAGCTCGGGCTGGACCAAGAGGTCGTAAGTCTTGAATGGGATGTCATGATTACGGCATGACTCGATGAGAAAGGACCATGGAAAATTATATCTTGCACAATTCAGTAGAAAATGGTCGACGGGTTCGGCGATATTACGATGAAGACATAGCGGAGTATCCGAACATCCTATTTTGCACGAATGAGCGCTAAGCCTACAGTGACCGGAGCGTAGACGGAACATGACGACCTAAAATGGCCGACATGCATGCATTGACGGGAATTTAGTTGAAATGCAACTATGGAAACGCTCATAATGCACCCCTTTATTTTCACATGCGTACAGTTTCTGCCAGAGAGTTCGGGAATATTGGCGGCCAAGTGACTTGGCTTCTCCGATGGTCACATTACAAATAAATTCTGTTAATCTAGACCCCAACTAGCAACAGCCAGGACTTTTGATTGCGATAGCAGCATATTGCCGATAAGGCATTGTTTGGGTTCTGCAAAAGCATGCAGATCTACGTAGGCGTTAGGCGGGTTAGTAAAGGTTGAGAACGGTTGCGGTGAAAGTATTTCAGATCATTTTTCGACATAACTTTACGTAATTCGATACGCAATCTAAGCACTACTTCGTAAATTGACTTCTTGGAAAAATAAAAATGGAAGACTATACCGAAGACATGTTAAGCGCAACGCTAATGTGAATCTAGCACGATTTTGCATTGACTCGACATTGACTCAAGTCAGTTTTTTCAAATGCGTATAAAATTACTCAACTCGACTTTTGATATGTGTATTGACTCGACTTGTAGTCGAGTCATTGTGTACAACTCGAACCAAGTCCTACGACTCGGGATTAGGACGGCCAAGACAGACATTTCATTGCAATTTCGAAGAATAGAAAAGTCACCACATTATTGGTATTGCGTCTATCAATTCTGATACTTGGGAAATAGGGTCAAAAACTGTTGGGATTGAGAAAATTAACGATATTATGAACGCGTGCCAGTCTATATTACTCGAGCAGGGTTGAAAAAATTGGGTTAAACCGGATCGAACTCAAAATTTAACAGTGAGCAGTAGGACTTGGACTCGGACGAGTCACAACACTATGATTCGGACTCGACCCTCTACTCACTGACTTGGACTCGAACTTGGCTCGGTGGTGAGTTTAAAATGACTCGACTTTACTCGAGTAAATACTATAAAAGTGAGACTGACTTGCGACTCGGAACCTAGTGACTCGATTACAATCCTGGAATCTAGGCTCATATCCTATCAGTTTGTAATTATATAACAGTATTTTAAAGGTACAAACTTTCCGCTGCTGATTTCTCATTGATGTGTCCATTTTCGTCGTAGCCTTCAGCGGTAAATTCTTCGGCTAGACAGAAAAAGAACATGTACTTGATATCTGCTGAAACGTTAGTATTCTCACAGCCCTTGGAATATTCCTTGCTCACAGCAGCACTATGCGTAAAAGAAGAGAGACTAAGTTCAGCCCCATACATCTCCAATATACCACTCTGCTAGCATTTGAAATTTAGCCGAGTCCTCTTCACTATCCAATCATTAACTCTCTCATCGTTAGAGCCATGAATTATCTTATCGCGACATGGCTTTCGTCAAAAATAACAGACCGTAGTGCCGAGTGACAGGGGTGAAATCCACACAGTAGCCCTGAAATTTGGGATTGCAAACATCTCAGGACTTTAGAGATACTCACGATCTTCATCGATGTGTTTAAAGTATCCGTTTCTCTCATTGGCTATATGCTCGCGAAACGTTCTCTTCAAGCCACTGTCAACAAGATGAATATTTGACTGAAATATGACGCATCGAACTATTGGAATAGGTACGATGTCTATTTCTACAAGCAATGTCGTTGGTTAGAATTAGAATTCGGTATGTAATTTTACAGGATAATATTTTGAAATTAGGCGTTGAAGGGGGCTATTCCTGTCAGTATTGTTGGAACCTCGCTGATCTAAATACAATGATTAGAACAAACGCCGATCGCGGCGTTGTATTTGAAGGCTTACTGTGGCCAACCTACGTTTTATTACAATATAGCAAATATTGGAGTTCGCATTCACAAGAAAAGTATATCCAAAATATTGACTATAGTGAATTCTAATAACAAATTGAATATTTGCAGCATAAATCTCATATTCACTTGTCGTAGTAAACGGTACCGTCGTCTCCATGTCCTGTACTTAGCCTAGGTATATCGGATGATGTCATGCAGGCATGATCCAAAGCGATCGGGTCGAAGGTAGTCACGGTTTCATACCAGGTTCCCGTGTACTAAAAGTAGAATTCGACAATTAACATTTTAACATCGATTTAATGGTTTATAATAGCAACAGAACTACTGCACAGTGCACACTTGATACTAAACACGTGGTGTGAATGAGATTTGCGACGAAACCAGAATGCTTTTCATTCAGGACTTTGACAGCCGGGGGTCCGAGTGTGACAGTGGCGGAAAGACAAATTTCTCATGGCAATCCCAGTTTAGTGAGCAGTTTTTGATTGAAAACCAGTGCAAACGTGAGAATGTGAATGTGAATAAATAGGTAGATCGAAAGGCAAAGAGTTAATAAATAGCCAGCATAGAGGGGGTCAGCCAAGTAGTACTCATAGCGACTACAGCCCTAAACATGAATGTTCCTAGTCAAATGTACATTCATTTTCGACTATCATTTCGACTCGGAAAATGAATGACAAACCTTGAAGTCACATTACCGTCTGAACTACAGACTACACCAGCGTTTCCGAAACTTTTTCGACTTGCGGTACACTGGAGGAAATATACTACAATCGTGACACACTTGGAAGAACGTTGCGTGTTATCGCGACAGCTAATCGGTCCAATTGGTCTCTCGGTTACGGCTTTCTATTTCAGTCAAAACGCGAAAAACATGTTCACATACCGATTAAGGTGAAAATTACAACAACAACAAAATATTGCATATTTAATTATCATGGAATGGAATTTAGGAGGAGACATACAAAACTTTTCGCCAAAGTAGGGTTTCCAAATACGGGACGTTTATAAAATCAAGTTGTTTGTCTTCTGCAAAACGATTGCTGAAGTTACGTTTTCCAAATGGATTGATTATCCACTTATATTTGTTTACAGCGGATCCCGAGGTGTATTGTTGAAGTGTGAGTTGAATTCCAGACAATGTGCCCGTAAATTACGGCACATTATCTAGTTTAAGAGTTGATTTGACACGAAGTAAGGAATTTTATTCCTACATAGCCGCCAACTATAATGTAAACATTACATTATTAATCGACAAAGCCATGACTGGTTTCATTGACATTGTCATTTGTGCTTGTGATTATTTATCACCCCCTGAAGAAGTTAACGCGATTTTAAGTCACCTCTGCTTGTCTGCATTGCATCAATATTACACAGAGTTTTCCCCAAATTTTACAAATGACTTGCTTCACAGCTGAGAATATGCGGCGACGCGGTACACAGTTTGGGAATCACTGGACTACACCAATAGATTATAGAAATCAGTGTTTGCATTCAGACAGCTAAAGTTCCCCCGACAGAATGAATGCGATCGACCAGTAACAACTAAAGCAAACATTGGTGGAACATTCCCATTCCTACCTTTGTCCAGTCGAATGAATGGCCGGCTGTTGGTAAAGGAGAGTTCATATCGCATGCCAGACAAATCGAATAAGTCAGCAGAGCTACGTAGGAGACAAGCTTCGTAGTCAGCATCCTGTCGGTAGATTCGGCAGTGCTGTAGATATTCGAAATGATACACGTTACATAAGTTGACAAATGCCTGCGCAGGGCGAGAAAGTACGTCTTCCATCAAAACAAAATGAATATATCAATAATGACATTTTCCACTTTCAACAACAGGGGTTCTTAAACATTTTTTCTACCGTCAAAGTGAAATATTTTGGACCGTTGTGGCGGCCCTCATTGTGACCTAATCAAAGCTACTTTTCTGAACTGAAGAGCCAGGGTTCTGAGTAGCCCAACCACGAGGACTTGGGCTTACATACGATTCCTAGTAGAAGTGCAATAACCAGTAACTGTATTGACCGTGTGGCAATTGTTGCGTGTAGTGAGCACTGGAAATAAGACTGAATAAGGACACGATGTAGTCAACTATTTTATTGCTGCAGACGTGATGGCGAGTATGACTCCAAAAGAGTGACCCAGTATTTTACTTCCAAAGTTGCAATGTAACGATAATTTAATTTATAATGAAACCGCTCTGGCAACATCTAGTCCAGGGTTTTGGATATTCAGACATAACATCTTCATATCACGTAACTTGTTATTAGCACTCATTTCCTAAATGTGGTATATTCATTCAACGCTAAGTTTATCTAACCAAAAGTATAAAACAAAATTTTACCCCTTTCTTCGTTCTATAGTCACGATTCTGAATGTATCCGATGCGAACCAGCTATCGATATTTATTCATTACGGCTGGAAATGAGCGTGTCAACCGTCAACCGATAAATCATTGAAACGATCAATTTTCTTAACTGTCAAAACAAACCAAACCGTCAAGCTTTTACTGCGTTTCTATACTTGATTAACACATATCAAACCCGAGTGCGATAATGGCTGTAGCCAAGGTGTAGACCGTCACCGTGAAACACCAACTTTAATAACCTGAATAGGCTACCATAGGCAATTTGCTATGTAAAATATTGCATTCTACAAATGATCAAATTATCATTTAGCGGGCATACACACACACACACACACACAGTGTTGCTCTACGTTGCCGTATCTAGCTGATGCATGTAGGCCCAAGCCAAGTTCAGCGAACAGTTCGTTTCTGTGGGGAATACCTGCCTGTTTCATATATCGACAAGGGATCTGATAAAAAAATATAGCGCGGCATTCAAGTACAAATACGCTGAGCTCCGTTTCATGTTTCTGGATGGAAATAGATTGAAGTAGTTGCAGGATTGTTGCTTCATAAAGATTGAGCGGACCGTTCGCTATAAAAACATTTACCACGAACACAAGACATTACAATTTTCATTGAAACACAAATCGCTAATTGCCCCCTGGTATATGTCCCTATCCAATTAGGTATAAGACGGTTGGGGAGTAGCAGTTTACTCTTCACCATTCGTATTACGTAGTGTGTCATTAGGAAGATTACACTCATCATGACGTGAGTGCAGCGAAACTCTTCTATAATAAGATAATATGTGATTATACTTACTCAGTATCGTTCGACTAAATCCTAATGATTTGACTCGTGAAATCGCAAGAGGATTATGAATTAGTTCGTGTACAATGACAACCGATATCAGCGATAAAGTAAGAATGTAAGAATACAAGTATGCTGATTGGTTTATGAATGCAGACTAGATCATTCCAAACGCGACTTTGCGCACCTAGCACCTAGAACTTCATACCGAGAAGCGACGACATCAATGTTTATTGATGGCATTAGGATGTGCATGGGAAATGATATCCTCCACAAACTGTATCATGTGATCACGTTAGGATGTGCATGAGAAATGATTTCCTCCACAAACTGTATCATGGTATCACGAAGGAGATCGTATAGCATCGATATCATTGCAATATGGGAATCGATTGTTTTTACTCCATTTGTCATCCGATTGAGGTTCGACAACCGTTTATGCTTTTTCGGCGATGAGTCTATGCACCGTCTAGTATTTGCTAACGAGAGCTGAACTTCCACATGCATTGTACATGTACATTGTGCATGTACGCTATTACAGGTGGGGTGTTTTGGATTTACACAAACTTGAAAACGGTATCGGGGTCGAGCTGTTCTTATGTATTCGCAATGATTTACTGAAGCATGAAGTTTATGGACCTCATCGATTGAGTCTTTGTAAACACAGGTATATTTGAATTCATATCTCGGCTATGCTGTAAGAATATGATAATCTCCATTCAAAATGTTTGGGAGCACGGTATCGCTAGACACTTCGCGGTAATGAAACATAAACGTCAGTCAATGTAAATTTAACTAACACAAATCAGGTATTCTCACTTTACACGCCAAACTGTAATGTTACAGTCACCTTCGGCATATCCAATCTCCATGTTCTCCGGCACATTTGCGACCAATACTGTAATTTTACTACCTAACTACATGATGTCCGTGTAAATCAGGATTACATGCCAGCATGTAAATCAACGTACATCCATACCTATCGCGTAGAAATGCGATGCTAAAATATCACCAAAATAATTCACGCCCCCAAAACGACATTGAAACAAACTGTGTATTCATTCATGATTCACGATGGCAAGGTATTGCTGCTGGAGGTCTAATCCTTCTTTAGGAGGAATGAAGTAGCATGACTGGTCTCAAGAAAGGGTGAATTAATTTTACCACCGGATAATATTCCTATTGTTTCCGTTTCTCGTGCTCATTCCTTCTGTGGAACTCCTATCTTGCAGTTCCACTAAAAAGAATTCATGCGTTAGTCGGCATGATAAGCAAAAGCTCCTAACCTATACATTACATCTCAAAGACCAACACAAATAGGCAAACAAAAGTATCAGATTTTGAAGTACAGGTACTGGTACATTTTGTGATTGCGGTTCCTCATTTTAAATGATATGGCAGGGATTCATGACTTACTCCATCTAGTATATTGCAGCAAAAGCTTCCTCGTTTGAAGTGGCATGTGCTTCAACCATATCCTGCAGTGGATGAAAACATATCTAAGCTCTGGCCCGATAAATGACATTAAAAAGCCGACATTTCCAACTCATCCGCGGAGTATGTGGTGTCACAGGTCAATATATAAGGTGACTAATATACCAAAATGGAAAAGAGAATGCGGCGAATGAAATCGTTCAATCATGGAAACAAAGACATCGCGATGCCGTGCACAGTCATAGATATTTACGGCAACTAATCCTATGTTGTACTGAACATTTTACGATGCGTATCACATTCATCATTCCTTGGAATCTTCAATGACCGATTCCACTTTCTTCAAGCACAACACGCTTCGCACTACCATTTGCTAAAAACTCACAAGTTCAGTAATGACCATGACCAAACGGCGAGCAGACGATTTCGAAATGAGTGACATTCATCCGCTCACATATGCCACCAATAATATTTAGTGACAAAGTTATATTGTTCATTGTAGATCGCTTTTTTCATACAGAAACATTTATCAACACATATAGTTCCTTTCATTTCCCTATAATTTCGTATAGATTGAAATGTATTCTATATGTTGTTCACTACTTACTTACCTTCCTAACCGTTTTGTGATTTTCATTCAATTATGTTTACATAAAATAGCAATAATTTCATAAATGCAATTCTTTCGGTTTGGTTCGTCCCCATCATCAGGTGATCTCATCGCAGTCGTTGTCGCTGGCGAATTTGTAGTTGAAGTCGTAGTAGAAGCCGCCGCTAATTTGCGTTCGTATGCGTGCATTGTTCATATCAATTCTTTGTAGTCGTAACTTTATCGTTTATTATGGTTGGTGGATAATTTGGGTGGGTATTGGTGGGGGAGTGGGTTGGGGTTATGGGATGGGATGGTTGGGGAAGGGTTGGGGTTATGGGATGGGATGGGAGGTTAGGATGCTTGGGATAGGTTGTGGGGGAAATGGTCGAGTTATGTGGGTCGATAAATACAATTTATCGCGCACTATCGGATAGCATTCATTATTGTCGGAGCTTGAGATCCGTCGTATACGTTGCGCATGATTTCGTGGAGTTTAGCGTCGATAGCCATTTGCAGGTCTGTATATATTGTTCCAGATCTTGTATTCGATATGATAATTCACCAGACCTAGCTTTTGATTTCACAGTCGCGTGTACGTAAGTCTCAGATAAACCTGCAACGGGTCACCGTGTTCACCATTAACAAATGGTATCCTGAGAATATGGATACTTCTAGTTTCCCGAGCAAGATTACATATCCTAAACTGATTTTCTAACTTATCAGGCCTAGCCGTGACAGTTAATCGAACTACTACTACGTTACTATGTATACTAAAATTGGTACCATAGGGTCAGCCAATTCCGTATGACCTACACCTGTCACCACGAAAATGATATCATATAGCAGGGGTCACAAACCTGCCGTTTACCCGTACCATACTGAATTTCCGCTTTGATATTCATAGCACTGGGCAGGAATCACATTTCGGTAAGACTTCTAAAAGAGTATTTTTAATCAGAACATCTCTTTTCAACTAGCTAGCCACTACGATTTTTAAAAAGTCATGAATTATACAACAACAGTCAACCAAAATTTTAAAATAAATCATGTCACACTTTAGACTGGATATGATGTAGGCTAATATCTTTCTATATCAGTCAGTGGGAAGCCTGGCATTGCATACTATCAACTAGTGCGCTGTGCTCTAGTTTGTAACTTGGCACTGCAACTCTGAATGAGTGCTCCATGTGCATTAGTGAGGCGTGTTATGTGTTTGTTTTTGATGAAGTTCATGCCCGCAAAGGCTGATTCACAGCGATAAGTTGATGCGAACACGCTTGCAGCCTTCATTGCTGTTGCGCACACACCATTGCACTTTTCCGTGTCAACGAGGCACCGAAAGTGTGCTAAAGCTTGCTGGCTGAGGTGGGGGTCATTTTGCAGTGTTACAATTTCAATCCCCAACAATTCAGTATCCAGAAAACGATAAATTTAGTGAAATTCGAATAGGGCGTATGAAGAAATTGTTTACATTGAACATATGTTTTTAATTCGGCCATATTATTTGCGGATCTTTTAATGGCAAATGAAGTAACATTCATCTCTAACATAAGGTAAATAATTGTTAATATACCAATTTGACAAGTGCCAGACGTTCAGCTCTCCTTAGCAAAATATACATGATGCAGAGTAGACACACTCATCATCTGCAAAGCACAAACTAATTTCAAACCGCCCTTAATTGTGAGGGTGATAAATAGAATGAAAACGATCGATTCACATATTGGCATGATGTCCGTGTAATACGAGCTCCTTCATGATCATACGTTACAGTCTGTGAAGGAAATTATTTCTCATGCACATCCTAATGCCATTAATATACATTGATGTCGTGGCTTGTCGGTTCGCTCGGTTCTACTTACTATTGTTCGCCGATATCTCTTTTTGAGCGTCTCTTGCAATTGCATTCTCTCAATCATACTTAAAATGCTGTTATCGTTCACCATGGTGCATGAACTAATTCGTCCATGCGATTTGAGTAGGCCTATACCTATCCTCGGGATACTGAGAGGGTGAAAGGGACCGCTTGTTGAACGAAAATGAATCACAAATTATATTTCAGAAATTTACCAATAAACTGTTATAACATCGGGATATAGAACATCCCGCTTCATTCACATCAATATACGTACATAGGGTTGCCATACGTCCTCTTTTAAGAGGGTTTTGTCCTACTTTTTGACTTTTTTGAAAGTGTCCTCGGAGGACGCCCAAATGTCCTCTTTTTTGAGAATATTGGTTAAATATACGGCAAAATCGACTTGGATACATCAAATCAGCACTGAAGTAACGCTCCGGGGGGTATTGCGGGAGCTGGGCAGGAAAGTTGACCTTTTTTCTGATAGTGTGAAGGAAAAACTGTATTTTGGGACCTGAGCCAGAAAGTTGACCTCTTTTTAGTCAACCGACCACGAAGTGGAAAAAATTTAACATTTTTTCAGGATTTTCCTCCTGTTTTGCAAGTTTGAAAATTTTGAAAAATTGTCGTCTTTTCAGATTTCCAGAATATGGTAACCCATACGTACAGCCAACGGGTGTTGTATAAGTAATCGTAGTGCAACATACTGTAGAACCAATTGAACGGAGTATGTCATAACAAGAACCTCACAAGTCACTGTGTTCATATGGAACAATTCAAACACTCGTTGCCATTATTTTCACGAATTGAAAGGTCGGTGCTTAACGTTGTTGTTGTTTGTGGTATTCATCGTGTTTTTCGACTACAGTGGTCATTTACAATATGCAAGAAGATATTCGGTTGGTTATGATTCGTGATCTACCGACTTGTAGCACGGTCCACCAGAGGCCCGCGTTTAGTCCTGCAACAATTGGAAAGGAAATTTGGAGTCGACATCGGTCGGACTCGAACCCGCATCCAATTGGTGTTACAGCTGTGGTTCATAACACTACGTTATCCAGCCACGCCTGTGCTTCAAGTCGTTTAGTTATGGGTTTCAAATAAGCCTACCTAATTCGCGAAACCAGTCAATCAGTAGTGGCGAAATAGCGTTGTGGTCTGATCCCAGCTGCTACATCAATATGTTGATGATTGAGAACCGCAGATGTAAGGAGAATGGCCAATTAAATTACGCCACGTCGCCCTAATTGCCACGCCTATATGACGCCCATTGCCACGCCTATATGATGCCCATTGCCACATCATCAGCCACGCCCATTGCCGCACCTAAATAACATTCAATATGCGTTAGATCAGGGGTTATCAACCCGCGGCCCGCGACATCTTTCATCATGAAAGCAATTACTACTGGCACGGTGTTGTTACATATTAATTCAGCTACTTAACTCTCTTATCGCACCGTCTCTGTTTCGTTTGATTACTCTTGATATATGCTCGAGTTATTGCTATCGTTTTGAATCGGTATCCGGCTGTACTCTGGTTCAAGAGTATCTCGCTGCGTAGTAAACTTTTAAAGAGTGTTTCATTAACCGCGAATAGTTTGAAAAGAAAGAAGAACAAGGAACGGGAAATTAAAAAGGTAAAATTGGGTTTGTAACTCTGCGTGGAACAATGAATTTGCTTTCTCCGATCTAAATGGATATCCGGTGTGTCATATTTATCGAAGAACAGTTGTAACAAAGCGTACAAGATTAAAATGATACCACAACAGTTACTTCTGGAGTCATACATATCGCCTGATCTCAGAAAACGTTGCTAGCGAGGTGTCAATCCCGGCAATCTATATTTCGCCGCCTTGTTAAAATTGTCGACGACGTTACAGGCGCATCGTTCAAAATTGCGTGGAATATAGCCAAACCCGAGAAATCTGCTAGAGAAGGTGTGATTTCAATAAAACTTTAACATACTTTGCGAATATTCGCTGGTTCTGGAACTTAGCAGCAAGGACAATATCACCTGACAAATTTCGAAGCCACAGTTGTCTGATTCCACCGTGACCATAATGAAATAACAGCAATTTCAGTCGATCTTTTATCGCATGATCTGAAACACGTTGTCGAGTACACTGTAAAAAATCTGGTAGATTTACTGGGAAATCTCTGTAAATTTTACCACGAATTACCGGTCGCAGCCAATTACTGTGCGTAGCTTGTCATTTTACATTTTGATATGTAATATTACCGTAATATAGCTGTAAAGTAAGTTACCAGAATTTTTTCGCAAAATTACTGACAGTTACTCGTTACTGCAGTTTACCGGGCTATTGGCAAAATTGATTAGCTTCAAAATCGCTGCAGCCAATGTATACGTAGAACTGAATGTTACTGATATATCATTCTAGAGGTGATTTGACCTGATTGAACCTCGTTTGCGAGACTGGGGTCTGTCATACCGAAATTGTTGGCCCTAGTATCAATTTAAGCTTAGTAGGGTACAAGAAATAACTGACAATCGTAGCTAATGTGGTACACCGTAGCCATATTATATTATAAGGCAATGGCTGTACGGCCAGTCTCGCTGGTTACATTCGTTGTCACGGATAAGGCTGATAAGTTAGAAAATTAGTTCAGGATGTGTAATATTGCTCGGGGAAACTAGAAATATCAGCACCGTATGCTCAGCTGACCATTTGTTAATGGCGGACAAGGCGACCTGTAATCAAGCCCCGAACTACTGCCATCTCCGGCTAAGCAAATTTGCGTTGTCACCATGTTACAGTTGCATTGTGGGGAATAGGCTGGACGACTTAGTACAGGCGCTTATGGAAAAACGTCCAGTTTTAAAATATATTTGATTCGTATTGGGTTTGTAGTATTTTATACGAATGGAGCTTTGAATGAATAATCATCGTAACATTCAGGATTTGTTTCAGCCCAATATCTCGTGTTTATATCTGTGTTATCTGTGTATTTTGACATGTCGAAGACATCTCGTTTTGGTGGTAGTGTTTGTTGCGCCTATGGGTGCAGTAAAAGGCAGAAAAAGATATCCACGGAGTCATATATGAGAAGTAATAGCGATGGTAGTAGCGATGAAGAGTCTTTGGTAAAGCGTCGGCATCCAAGAACATTTCACCGGTGAGTGAATGGCAGAATATGCAGGGCAGCAAGACTATCTTTGAAGAATCAGTTTCTATTTTTAATATCTCCTGACCATCACATTCAATCAATGTCCAGATAAGCCACAGCATTAATGAATAGGCATTTTGACCGGCCCGCAGAGAGTTTCTGCCGTCAAGGTAAAATCCTAATCTAAAAGTATAGACAAATTTTATGCGCCAAAGAATGGATCCAAGTTTGCCAACCTGAGAAAGACTGTCATGAAACCATTTGTTCTGTTCGGGTTTACATATATATTTACGAGCAAACATTTTCGACCATGAACAATTGAACATTAACAAGACAAGGCCGCATACCAATATAACTGGTGATATAAATTTCAGGGTTTGAGCAACGAAACACTCCTTGTTCATCAAAAAACCAGCCTTGTCGATAGGGCATCCGCAATAAGAATGCGCCAAATCTGATAGCCGAGCTTTAGGAGCAGGTAGGCTATATCATTGTCTAATTTATGACGGGTGTCAGCCAAAAATATTCGGGTTTATTTCAATATGAATATACTATTCAATTGTATATTAAAGGTCAACTGCATCTTCATAACAACTTTGCGGAATCATGTTCAGAATTTTTTTTCATAACGAAATTACCGACTTTCCGTGTTTCAACTCAATCGGAAATTGCCGTAATTTTGACTGAAAGTTCCAATATTGGCATGTTTACAGAAAAAGCAGAATGTGCATTGTGACGTCAAGTGAGTGACACATATTATCAACACCGGTCACAGCGGCTGTTTGTGTTCTCGCAGTTTTTATTCTAGTCAGTTATGGCCGAGGTTTCCATTGTAACGGATTTGCCAAGTGATATTGAGACTGAGTCCGAGTACTCGGATGTCGAATGTGAGTATCATTTTTTCACATGCTTACAAAATTACCGTTTAAATGTCGGATTGGTTCAGGTGTTGATGCGCTCGATCCCACGTCAGTGGAACCCCTTGCAGATTCATGATGATGGGTCATGATCAGCCTATAGCTTGCCCAGCGCAAGCCGCTCGTCGAGACTACATGAAATACAGTTGTATATATAGTCTGTAGTGTAATAGCTCGTTTCAGTCATGTATCTTGATATCTGACATCTTGATAAGTTTGTGCTGTAAGGAGGTTCCGAGAGTTACTGACAGAATTGAAGTGTATCACAGAATTGCCAGGATTCAATTCAGTGTGTCTGGACGTTGACGTATTGGAGATGTCCTACTATGGATATCGACAGGAATATGGCCGCAGAATAATAACATCGAGTTCGATGCATGAATATGGGATGAGTCTCTGATCCGGTTGCCAAATACTTTTCTCGCACTAATACACCTGTTTTCACTTTTCAGGAAGTTGAAACATACTGCCTACAGAAATTGTGTTCGCTGGGTATGGAGATTCTGTGGCAAAAACCAGCGGAAAATCCTGCCTGCATGCGTCGTTACTGCTGTCCGAACAAAATTTACGTCAAATTCTTACAAAGGATTCCAGTTCAGTAACGCCACATTGTAAATGTACACTGTACAGTTGTATTCCAAATAATAAACGCATACAACTAATCGACCAAAATAGCTACTGTGTCAGGCAGAAAAGCATATCGGGTTTTATGTCGGGCGATAGCTTCGCTTCCTCTCTAATTTTGATTATGCTGCTAGTCAGAGGAGGTGAAACGGTCTCAGCACAGTCGCTCAACTCAACAGTTTCTGGTCCAGTTCTGATGAGTGCTTGAACTTCTTCGACAAGCTCATTGCAGTATTCTAGAACATGCATAACAATATGACGAAATCTTATGATGCAGTCAGATCAAAGGCAGTTACCA
This sequence comes from Botryllus schlosseri, assembly GCF_051294905.1. NCBI lineage: Eukaryota > Metazoa > Chordata > Ascidiacea > Stolidobranchia > Styelidae > Botryllus > Botryllus schlosseri. The sequence goes on along the minus strand of NC_137238.1, from coordinate 11,956,831 downwards.
AATGTTGAATTTTCAAGTATCTTGTGTCAAGTATCTTGTGGACAGAACATTCCCCATTTTTGTACGTTTCGGGTATTTGACCGCGGTGCTCCTTCTTTCGACATTTTCTGAGTTTTCGAGCAATTTTCATTGAAATGAAGGATTGCCAACTGCATCCTACAAAAAATGCATAGTAATTATGCCAAAATCTTATATAGGTTGTTTTGAATAGGCGAGAAACTGCAAGGTACCTACCTGGCTTTTTTGACTGAAATATGGTTGTAGTGATATAACTTTGGGCAGAAATGATTGAGGAGGGCATTGAATGATTCACTTACAGCAGTGTTTCCATTCGGCGATAGATGGCGTATGTCATTTTTCATTCGCGTTGAGTGGAGAATATCGCAAATCCTGTCATATGCCAATGAATCTGAAAATGGATTATCATAATCAGGGCTTTGGAGCAGCCGTAAATTTAAACTGCTCCAGCTCCGGCTCCGGAGCTTTCTTCTTTCATACATTAGCTCCGGCTCCAGCTCCGGAGCCGCATTATTACCACTGCTCCGGCTCCAGCTCCGGCTCCGGCTCCCGAAATTATCGAATTGGCATGTCTATATCAGGAGTGGCCAACCTGCGGGCCAAATGTGGCCCGCGAGAGGGTTTTGCGTGGCCCGCGATGTAATTTCCTATTATATTATCGAAAATGAATTGCTCAGATTGTGAACTTGCAATGCCAACCAAAGATTACAAGTCTGGCTGCAACACTTGAGATGTTGATGACTAATATATCAGTTACGACGCATTGGCAGGTCCAGGGTCCAGTCAAATTTTCAGTAAATCGTGGTACATTACAATAAACTAAAATAGTAGTGAAATTTTCTTCACGCTTCGCGTGTTTAATTGTCACACGATTTCTTGCTTGGTAGCCTACCGCTACTGAAAATGAAAAAAAAAACGCCTAATTTACCCTATTGAATCTAACTGTATTCGCAATTACGGGAGAAAGTCTTTTCGCGTTTGCTCTGGCATAAAGATCGTCGACAGTGAAATGTAGGCAAAAAATGATTATCGCATATTATCGGAGACCTTCGATATCGATGTGGTCAGACGCTGAATAGTCGTGTCCTTGCAAACTGAGTCTAGCAGGCGGTATACTATACAGTAGACCGCAATATACTCGAGTAATAATATAATTGACCTATAGTTTATATATAAACTCTGTAAATTTTACCCGCTTGGCGCGGCTAGTGGACCGCGCACTCGTTCGTCAATTGCATGTGCCCTTCCTGGTCTATATAGATTATACTAATCTACCCATAGGTTAGTTATCTATAGCGGGGCCTACGAATATCGTAGGCCCCGTCTATAGTAATATAGAGTCCGTCAGCCGTCAGTAACATCCGATGTAGCAACGAAGACATAGGTGCCGCCTTGCCGGCTTGTGATGTCATAATAAATACTTGTCAATTGTCGATAACATCATAGTTGCACTAGAACGGACTTTACTCTATGTCATTGCTGCACACAGCATTAAAATTCAGGCCTGCTGTTCAATTATGATAAATCAGCAGATGTGATTGTTGCATATATAATAGCATCTTATGAAATACGTCGGAGCCGGAGCTACTCCTCAAATAACGGGCTCCAGCTCCGGCTCCGGCTCCGGCCGAATTTTATGTAGAGCTCCAGCTCCGGCTCCAGCTCCGGTGAAAATGCCCGGCTCCGGGGCTCCGGCTCCGGGCTCCGGCTCCGGCTCCAAAGCCCTGATCATAATGGTAAACAACAGAATCAAAGATGCTATTCATTGTAACTTAAATTTAGGCCTATATGTATCATGTATATATGCTGAATGGAGCAGTTTGTTTCTTTTTGATACAGTGAAGTAGGCTATTTCATCTTTAAAGGATGTAACGGCATCTACACTACCCGTAAATCAAAATCTGGAGTATGAGCAGTTTTTGCAGTCTTGCTTGATTCTCAATGTGCTACCTAAACCAGACTCTTGCACGTCCGACTCTGATTGACACATTGGACAATGTTGAAAAATGCTCACCAGCTTTATTTCTGCCCACAATCACAAACTGGATCTTGCTATTCTCCAGACATTCCTCTGAATCTGAATGCCTGCAAATCAATATCTTGGTGAAGACTTGGTACAAATATGATTACACTGTTCAAGTACTCACTCTGACTCGCCATCTAACTCTGTTGGGTGGAAGCTATCTTGACAGGGATTGGATATCACTTTCACAGTCTTCATAATCCTCTCCAGCAATAGGGTTTGGACAGCGATGAAAAGACACTTTGGGTACCGAATATCGCGTATTCGAGCGACCATACGCGACACAAGATGTACCTCCGTGCCTCATCTTCTTCATACCTTCCATATTCACAATCAAATCCAGTATCAAAATCAATCCCAACACGAATAACTATCTGTTTACCACACTGAGCTATACCAGGACTTTTGTCGTGTCACTCACATGGCGTCATTTCATAGCTGAATGATTTCATATCCGTTTTTCGGCTTTTCGATTTATAATTTAAATTACTTGAAAACTATCATGTAATTTGAATTTTTATTATTATATTCATATTCCTAACCCCATAACGTACGAAATAAGACGAAGTCATTTTTTAGATGCAGTTGACCTTTAAAGTTCTGTACCTCCAAGACGCTGTTCAAATAGTGGTTATGTATATCACAGGATAAAATGGATTTCGTGGCGAGGTTTCAATCCCTACATTGGGACAAATTACGGAAATAATCCGGAAATTTTCATTTCAATCAACTGTTCACTAATTTGATGAGACTGACAACTTCAAATCGAGAAGGTTTCGCAGACAGTACGAAGTCACCCTGATTGACGTTACTATCTCCATATTTTTATTTTTTCCACAAACCGCAACAAAACGTCTCTAAACAGCAATATGTTTGTATCAACAGTTTAATGGAAAATTGGCAATGAAAATGAATTTCCACACTTCGATAGTTCATGCCAGACGATTATTACGATGATATGAGTCATGAGGTTTTAGCAGTTGTTGTGGAAACTGCCTCATGCTTTCCCAAATAAAATAAAAATTAGAATATCAACCATACTAAAAATTTAGAGGTCTCGCGGACCCCCAGTTGAGAACCGCTGCACTAGACAGTGACTATATATTTATGAAGTTTTAGTTCTAATTACTATACCTTTATTTTAGCCCTAGTTAACATAAAATTCACAAATTTCAGGCTTCGAACAACCGACGAGTGAGACCTTCTGCAGTTCCAGATAAGAAACGGCATAATGAAGCACAAACCGCGGAACCTGAAGTAGTTCTTCACGACCACAGCTAATGTGCGCACACGTCTCCTCGAAAAGTCGTTCAACAGCAACGCCGTAGGGTGGCAGAAATTAAAAAGAGGTTGGTTGCAGCCAGAATGAGAACATACCGTCTGCAAAAAAAAGTGAAAACTCTGGATGAGGTCATTGCATCTCTTAAGAAGAACAATTTGATAAGCGATACGTGTGTCACAAAAATTCAGTGGTCTACCAAGTGAGCTCTTGCAACGTATGAAGCTACAAGCTGGTGGAAGAGGAGTCAAATACTCAACTGCAATCATTTGCAATGACGCTTCAGTATTATTCCACTAAGGCATACAATTTTGTGCCCCGCAGTGGGGTGGCCTTGAATGTGACTGTGCCTGTGCTGCGTAAGAAGAGAAGAAATTCCATTAAATTGGAACTAAGATCAGAATCGGTTCGTTTATTATACCTCGTTCGCAGATATTAAGCCCTAACTTATCCCACATTTGACTTTCAGATCACCGTTAATTACGCCGAAGGCAACGTAAAGTCGATCACAATTAATTAATTTATTTCTGTTTTTATTTTTTTATGTTGTTATTTTAATAGAAAAATTCGTTTCTCATAACCGAAGCTGGTGTTTCTGAAAACGAAAGTTCAGCATTTTTGTACGAGACAGTACAGCGCGGTATTTCGTGTGACGAGGCAGTACAGCGCGTGTGACCACAGAAATGGTTGATCTAAAGCCAGGTTCGAGTGCTTCATCTAGTAGGTAGGCAAGTATCGTGGGCAGAAAAACTGAGTTGAAATGTTCACATCTCCAGTTGGTTTTGAATCTAATCTAATTTCTGGTTTCATGTAAGTGCAAAACGAGTCAAGCTTCATGTACACACGTATATGGGTAGCTATAGGTGTAATTATGATCAAATACATGTACGCCATTTAGATTGTATCTTGTGCCGTATTGATTCGATAAAATTAATATTTATTATCAACTCCCACAGTGCACAGATTGCTGTAACCAACATAGCCTCAATTTCACTGTGAATTGGGCAATTCTAGCTACATCTGAGTAAGGACCCATGCATTCCTTGTTTCTCTCATTCAATGAACTCATTCAGTCACTTCTACAGAAATTACTACCCCATCGCTACACATAGCAGACATATCTTTACTTTCTCTTTTTTGGATTTATTTAAATACGCTGAACCAATAAATACGTAGAATAACCACAATGGCATTCAATTGATTTCAGCAGTGCCTTTTGATATGTCCCATGATGCTGAATTTTCTCCATCAGCAATATTCACAGCCACCACGTAGCGGGCAGTTACAGCATTCACATCAGCTCCATTGCAGTATGAAGATTTTGAATCCAGGATAGGTAATTCTGAGGCACGCTCCGATAATAACTTCAAGCTGGCAATCGTAGATGCTTTTACTTCCTATAGATACATATATCTGAAAGATAACTGAACTGGCATTATACATCTTTTGACAGCTTGGTTATTTCTGTACACGTAAAATATGCTGGATACAACGAGTAAAGCAATCTACATCAGGAATATAACCACAAAAAAAATACATACGATGACACATAGACAACCTTATTTTACCACGAACAATCGAAACCACTTATATCTTCGACATGTCGAAATACACAGATAACACAGATATAAACACGAGATATTGGGCTGAAACAAATCCTGAATGTTACGATGATTATTCATTCAAAGCTCCATTCGTATAAAATACTACAAACCCAATACGAATCAAATATATTTTAAAACTGGACGTTTTTCCATAAGCTCCAGTACTAAATCGTCCAGCCTATTCCCCACAATGCAACTGTTTCTAGTGACAACGTAAAATCGCGAGTAGCGCACTCCAGTGTTTATATAGCTCAGTGCCTGTAATAGGTTACAGGCACTGAGCTATATAAACACTGGAGTGCGCAACTTACCGTGACGGCCGAGAAAATTGAAGAACAGCTCTGGCTACCTACTTGCGCACTGGTGCTTATGGTGAACAACTGGGATTCTCCGTGTTTTTACGCTTTTCGTGGGATTTTCTTCTGGAATAAGTATGATTTATCACAAAACTAACACAGACCATCTTCATAAACTATAGTATACCCTTTCTAATAGGTATGTCAGCCTTGAATGACGCCATGGATTGCATTTGCGACTTCCGTACCCATACCATAGATGGATGTAAAACGGCGAAGACTCGTGTGTAAATTCAAAGGATACTGCATTGCAACGACATGCCGGCGCGAATATTTCAACGATTCGCTTCTGACTACGTCAAATTCAACGTGAAGCAGTCTTGAGTAGCAGTGATGCTAATCGCCTTCGGTGTTGTTAGCTTGCGAGTACAGCAGGAACACTAAGTTTGCTCTCGATGTCTCAATGAAGTTATCTAAACCTAAATTGCCCTGTCCATGATTTTGCCACGGTTATTAAACTGTAATTGCACTATACGGTTCTATACACCAGAAATATTATCAACGAGATCATTGTGATATACGGTACTTTTATTTTAGCAATCCACATAGAAAGAGTATGGTTCAGCTGGGTGGTTCAGCTTGGAAATTCATAAATAGTTTTCAACGTTGCCGGAAATATGCCAGGAACCAGGGAAATTCATAAATAGTTTTTAACGTTGCCGGAAATATGCCAGTCTTTTGTGCCACCGAAATAAAGAAGGATAATTAGTTTCTTGCAGATTGAGACGACCAAATAGGCTTGTCATTGAATACGGTACCCTATAAAAGCAAAATATCAGAATCAGAACAACAAAACTAATTCATGTAATTGCTTGAGCATCATGCATTGCTGAACACTTGCATTTAAAACAGAACTAGCCAAGAAAGGAACATGTTGACATTGATGCTACTGAAATAATAAAATAATTCCTGGTGGAGTCGATATAGTTGCCGATTGTCAACATGGTCAATTTTCAATTCACGACATTGAAAAAATATATACATCAATTAAGAATGTTGAAATAGAGTCGTCCTGAAATACCAGCCTAGTGTGCCTGCCACTTTTGTAAACATAAAGTATGGGGAACTATCCAAGTCATTCGGAAGGTAGTTGCTGACGGCTGATGCCATTGGGAAATCGCTAATATTAATCTTCACTGATGCATCGAAAGAAAAAGGTTATGATCGTGTATAGATATCAGCAACGGTACATATCCATCCATAGCTATGTCATGAGTGACAATTTTTTTGAAATCTTGAAAATTTTCTCGTATATATTTTTATGTTGGTGTCGAGTAAGGGATACTGCATAATCAACAGTCGGGTGATTCCAAATGAACAGAAATGCACTTGAGCTTGAGCTCGCGATCAATATAAGTAGAAATGTCACCTATCCTTTTTGCCGGATAAAGTATGCGTTTAAAACAAATTTGATGAAATATTAGATGCAACAAACTGAGGCGATTAAACTCAAAACATTAACTGCAACAAACTTTTCAATTGGAAATTTTTCAAAAATTAAGATCTAACTCAGTGATTCCGGGGGGGGGGGGGGATTTTGAAATCTTTTGGGGGAAATCTGGCTTTAGGGTTGTATCGAAAGATACACTGGGTTCACGAGGTTTTAAGATTTTTATGGTAGAACTGTTAAAATATATGGAACTAGTTCTTTACAATTGTAATTTCTTTTGGCGATTTTTAGCTAGATGTATGTATGTATAATTATATATAAATGATTTCCGTAGAAATTCCACCCCCTATTTAAGTAAGGGTCTCGAGACGATTTCATTGGGTCTGTGTCAGCTTTTCAACCAAATTGGTACTAAGCACGGAAAAGTCAGGCCGCTGGTGCAAATAATCAAAAATCGTCAGATTATATTTTCATCTGAAAAAGACACACACAGATAGGAGCATGCCGAACGACCAGTTACAGTTTCTCAAACTGGCATCCACCTTGGCCTAGTGCTCGATGTCACAGTTCCTTTCGATGTTAGTCTCTATTCCGCGGCCTTTCTTGCTCTTTCCATTGTTTGAGAGCTCTTTTCATTTTTTGGAGCAGATCCTTTAATATTTTGAGGGCTTCCAATTTTCTCTCTTGATGTCTCTAATCCATTCGTTCTTTAGAACATCATTGCTTCCAGGGAGACTGAACACATACCATAGTAATAATCAGGTGTTCTTAGGCATTCCTTCAGCTGCAAACTAATTCATAATACAATCATCTGTTCATGTATCTGTAAATAGAAAATTTATAAAAGTGTCAAGCTGGCTTCAAGCAAAGTGTTGGATGAAAAATTGTCTCCTTTATAAATGCCAAAATCCCACAGATGAAAAGGAAGTGGATATCGCCGCTTAAACTGTGTTTCCTCATCCTCACTACCCTCGCTATAACTCCTGACAAACTCGATACTGCCTTCAAACGTTTTGTACAGCCATAAGCTTGTAACTTATAAATAAGCACAGCACATCTGACCGACTGATCCCCCCTGACATCTTGAAATCACCTGTACGTGGATGTGAAAATGCATACGGATGAAAAATTTAGAAGGATCACCTAGTGATCAGTGATATTAGTTCAGAGTTGTGAATCTTACTTCTATAGCTAACTGCTTCCTGTTCTGAGATCTGAGTTATCTCCTGTTCCTATATCGTACTTATTCTATTCCCACAATCCCCCGATGTTATAATCTGTAAGTTATCGGAATAAATGGTTTAGTATAAACGCAATATCAACAGATGGACGGCTGATAACTAACAGTTCCTGATTATTAGTCAGTTTTATGAAGGTACAATGCGTAAACGCATAAGCGCCCAGGTAAAATTTCCGACGACTAGGTAGCCAAGGAGACAAAATGGCTACGCTTCAATTGTCTCCGCTGGAGACAACATTGGGAATACGAGATGCGCACCGCTTGGTTACAGGTGACTGCTTTTTCTGAGATTCGTAGTAAACAATCAACGCACAACTGTGACATCACAACCAGCGTCTGGTTAGGTAAGTACATTAAGTAGTGAACAACACATGGAATATATATCAATTTATACGAAATTAGATGAAAAAGGGGACTACATGCAATGATAAATGTTTCTGTATGGAAAAAACGACCCAGATCAAACATTATAACGTGGCCAGTAAATATTATTGGTGTAATGAGTTAGCGGATGAATACCATTTATTTCGAAATCGTTCGAGTGTCGACGCAGAGATGGCCAGAGTCCGGTTCAGGAGCCGGAGCAGGATTTTGATGAATTTTACTGTGGCCCGATCGGAGCCGGATTCTGAAACTGCCTTATGAGCCGGATTTAAACAGGATTTGATATTCATAAAAAATATTTGGTGATGAAGGTTCAAGATATCTTATATTCAAGGAAAAAGCTGCTTCGATATTATTTCATTGCTATGGATCAAGCCCAGGCTGGTTCCGACAATAAATGATAACGTTGAAACCGCTGCTACCGGTCACGTCGTTGAAATCTGCAATGATAAGATTACTACTGGATGAGATGAGGATTGAGGACGAAGGCAGGCTCCAGCAAGCGAGCTGCAGAAGTGTTTGTTTTCGAATTCAGTTGTTCCTTAGATGTTGATTCTTATACTTCCTGTTCATCAGCCATTAGGGTACCTGATACCAGTTGTCAGGAGGACAGAAAAGCGAGGTATCGGTGTTGTTGCAGAATGCAGAGGTAACTCATGGTGATTCTGATTTCTGATGTCATTCGGAATGATTGTGTGGTGTGGTAATGTATGAATATATGCTGGCATGGTCAATTGGTCATGTTTATGATTTCGGAAACACACTAGAACTGAAGTACCACCGGTACTCTCTGATTGATTGTGCACATCATCATGCTGACTATATAATATTATATATATTTCCTATTCATTGCTGCTCTATCAACTCAAGTGATCATTTAGATTGATTCATCCATTTTATTTGATACATGTCTGTTCTGTGAAAATTTAGCTCCATTCTTCAGTAGTACTATTGGCCTAGTTGTCTTGGCCAAGTCACAATGCACAATAACTTATTTTGTTGTTGGCATCATGGCATGCCTGGGTTACTATGTTTACCTTCTCCGTATAGCAACTAATATTGCTTTCTCTGTTCTCACAGTCTTTTTAGCTCATTTCCCCTGCCTAGTTACTACTACTAGCATTTATATTCAAGATATATACCGTACCTAACATTATTGATTCGAAATGTGATATAAATAAACCCTTGTAAAGCATATAAACCCTTGTAAGGCATTACTTCATACTAATTTGTTGATTATAATATTCATATCTGTTTTACAGGCTATATTTAATGTGAAATAGCACTAAAGCAATAGCAGGATTTTTTCGGATCCTAATTTTGGTGCTCAACTGTCGGACTCCGAAATCCTATTTGACTGTCGGATCAGGACGGATACGGATTCCCAAAATCTGGAATCCGCCCATCTCTGGTGTCGAGTGGCCATTAGTGAGATTTGAGCAAAGCAAAGGGTGGAGCGAAGCTTGTTGTGCTTGAAGAAAGTGGACACGATCGTTAAAAATTCCTAGGAATGCTGAATGGAATACGCATCTTAAAAGGTAATACAGTACTACATAGTATTTGTTACCGTGAATATCTGACTCTGCACACCAGCCCTCGATGACTTAGACTTCATGATTGATATATTTCATTCGCCGCATTCTCTGTTCTATTTTGGGATATTTGTCGACTTATATAGTGACCACATACTCCGCTGCGAAGGGGTTGAAACTGTTGGCTTGGTAATGTCATTTTCGGGCCATAGCATAGATAATTAGATATGTTTTCATCCGCTGCTGGATTTGTTTGCCACACATGCCACCTTAAATTAGGAACTTTTTGCTTCAATACAGAGATAAAGTCATGAATCTCTGCTATGTCATGTAAAAGGCGGAGCCGTCATCACACAATGTACCAGTACCGGTATTTCAAAACATGTTATATTTTTGTTAGCCTATTTGTCTTAGTCTTTATAATGTCATGTCCACTGTCCAGTGTCCAGGTTAGGAACTTTGCTTTATATAGCGACTTACGCATGAATTCTTTTTAGTGGAACTGCAAGATACTACTTACACAGAAGGAATGAGAACGAGAAAAAGAAACAATTGGAAGTTTGGCCGGTGGTGGAATTAATTCACGTTTTCTTGAGACCACTCGTGTTACTGCATGTCTCCTAAAGAAGAATTAGACCTCAAGCAGCAATATTTTTCCATCGATAACCACTTCATCGTGATATCATGAATGAATATACAGTTTGTTCCAATGTCGTTTTGGAAATGTGAAGAAAATGTTGCGATATTTTTGCATCGGGTTGCTTTGCGATAGGTATGGATGTACGTGAATTTACAAGCTGGTATGTAACCTGATTTACAGGGACAGCATGTAGGTAGGTAGATGGTAAAATGACAGTCTCGATCGCAAATATACAGGAGAACATGTAGATTAGATATACCGGAGGTGACTGTAACATTACAGTCTGGCGTGTAAAGTGAGATTACCGGACGAGTGTAAGTTAAATTTACATTGACTAACGGTAATGTTAGATAACCACGAAATGTCTGGCTACCGTGCTTCCAAACATTTCGCGGTAAATCGAGGTTTTTATTTTTTACAGTGTAGACTACTTTAGCCGCCTAGCATTGGACGAATCTACCGACTACACAGAATTACATAGCTAATTATCTCGGTGCATTTTATCAGAGTGGACAGATTTGCAGAGGAAACGCTGGCAAGGAAAATGTGAAGAGGGGACCCGCGAAGAAATATCAACTTGAACAAGCTAACTTTTGTAACTATTGATGCAGGGCTCCATCCATGGAAGGAAAGAAGAACGTCGATTTTTTTGCTCAGAAATCACCCCGAACGCCAGACTTGTTCCCATATCACTGAGAGCTCAAAGTGATAAGTGCCTCTGTGAAGAAAAAGTTACCATAATCTTATGCTTGCTCGCTCACGCATTGAAACAGAAAGGTCGGTTCTCTGTTGGAAAGGGTTGAAGGTGCATATGCCGACCACGAATGAAATGCACGCTCCATGAAGGGTTTTGCTTGCGCCGCTGGAAGATAGATATTCTTACAAGAAACAGCAACTGTAAACTTACGAACACTGTCCATTAATGCTTCATGATGCATAAAAATGTACTAAATGCCCGTATACGACTGGTAAATAGGCGACAGTAGCCTTAATATAATGGTAGCCTATAAATACGTGGTAATAATGTTCTGCGGCCCGCGGCGTCTTTGGCTGTTCAAATGCGGCCCGTTATACAACGGAAGTTGAGAACCCCTGCGTTAGATGATTAAATTCCGAAACTTGATAATAACTTGCTTTCTGGATATAAATAACATTCAGACTATACATAAATTTCGAAAACTATGATGTCTATGCAAGACTATATTCGCCAGGTATTCTATCAATATGTGTATTTAGGACTTTGTATCTTCGCGGATAATATGAGCTCCCAGATAGCACCCATCAACGTTGAAGTAGGCGCGGTTTTTATGATGATATATCCTAGTGATTGGGCAGCAATATCATCACTAATTAATTAATATAAAATGCGATTTTGAGTGCAGACAGATCGCGGTTTTGATTTCCGAGGTCTCCACATTTTAACACTTATTATCAGCTCGCAGTATAACTGAATAGGACTTCATTCTGCCTGCATAATTTTTGCATGTCGAGTATAAGGGTAGTTAAATCAGTACTAAAATGCCAACGGACTAGCCGCAGGCGCGCGATTCTCGGCGCTATAATTAAACAAACACTTTCGCTGCAGGTACGCGATCCACAACGTTATAACGATAGGGACAAATTCGGTGTTTTTTGATGATATATTAAAATTCTACGCACATTTCGCACGATCAACATAATATTAATCCCCAGTAACGTAGTCAAAGCATAACGGAATTTACGCAAAATCGGTATTGCTCTGCAATAATTTTGATCAATATGTTTTGATAATGACTTGCTTCCGAGAAATAAATAACATTCATTATCAGAGGTGGTCAGTAACGCAGTACTTCTACTTTTTTGAAGTACTCAATTAGTTTTCCTCTATCTGGTACTTACTCAAGTAGATCTTTTTCTCGCTACTTCTACGTTTACTTCGTAAGATTTTGTGAACTACCTACTTACTTTTCGCTATTTTCAGTTTGTCAAGTAGAAGTAGTTTAATCCCCCAATAAGAAAGATAGCCTAAGGAATTTCGGGCTGTTTTCATGTATAGTACCAACATTTAATTTTCATAAAAGTCATGTAATACTCAGAATTTTCGTCGCGCTTCGCGAACAGTAGATGTGGAGTGCCAAATATGCTTTAACGAAAGCGTCGCTGAATATGATTTAGATACCGGGTTGCGTGGTTCCGTTCCCGCCGCATTGCCGCCTATATAGAATATTTCATTACAATAAGTATGTCCCCCATAACGTTTGATACAATGTGGAAATTACCTATTACCTAGCAGCCCATGACGTTTCCTAATCTGAAAAAGTGGAATGTGAATTTTTCAACGTTAGACCTATTTTGGCAGACCGCCGTTGAAACTTTCTGGACGAAAGACATGAAATATATTTTCTGCTTTGTAGAAGTCGCATATGTATTTTTCTTTCAATTACGAGTATTATACGTTGGGTTCTAATTATTGTTTCAGTTCTTTTGTCTGGAGAAAATACATGTTGAAGTTTTAAAACAAGTGTAGTAATGCCTTATATTTTCCGAAAAAAAGCTATACGCCATATGGCAATTTTACGATCTGCCATATTTTTAATTAACGTATACTAATCGCGAAAAGTGTTAAAGCCGTATCCGACACAACTTCTCCGTATTGCGCTTCTGCTGAGCTAGGGGCCGTATAATGCGGGGGAGGGCACCAAGGCATGATATTCTCTAAAACGGGGTGTTCGAGTGAACAAAGGATTAGTAAGAATCGCATTTACATATCAATACTATCATATACATCCCATGATGTGGGCGACTGCTTATTCTGTCAAAAATTGACACCTCCTGGGATGCATCAATATGAATCAAGCTCTCTACTCCTTCAGCATTACTCCATTTGCAGCTTTTGACAGTCCATGCGAACGAATTACGATTGTTTTCACAATTAGTTACTTACTTGAGTAGATTTAAAGTCTGTCAATTCTACTTCTACTTCAAGTAGTTTTGGGTTGCCTATGTAAGAAGTAATTCTACTCGTACCTGAGAAGATCTTTTTCGTCGCTACTTCTACTTCTAGTTGAGTAGCTTTCTTGACTACTTTGACCACCTCATGTTCATTATACGTTATATGATACTTTTACTTGATATTCTATTATCTGTATTTAGGGCTAATGCGACTTATAGCACTATGTATCGATAATAATTTGTTTCCGAGAAATAAATAACAGTCATTATACGTTAGATCAGTGGTTCCCAACCTTTTTCGGTGTCGGGGCCAAATTTAGAATTTCAGAGTACGGTCGGGCCGCACGAATACCGGGACAATGAAACGGACCCAAAATAGTAATCAAAATGTGAAAATTGGCATTGTTCCGATCAATCGCTCTAAGCCATTGGCCTTTGTTATGGTAATTGTGTTGCTGCGCTCCCATTGTTCAGAACAATCGATCTTTGGTGGCTATTTCGGAGCAGTTTTATTGCCCTGGCGAGATCTCAATTCGTATTTTTGGAATCAGTACGACAGTAGCTTTCAAATTACTCGGACGCTTGGGTCGTAAGCTGTAGGACTACCAATTATGCTGCTTTCGGGGCCGTTTAGTAAGTCAGCTTTTATTGCCTAAGCGCGCGAAGCGCGAAAATTTTCGGTAACTCATAATTGAATCGGTCAATATGATCGGGAATCGCATATATATTGCTATCAATTTTTATCCTCTCTCTGCTCACGTAATCAGTTTTACAGGTAGAGCCGAGGGAGGTGTGTTTGAAAAGGTATACCTCTCATTAATAATTAAACATCTCCGGGCGTATATCCGTTGGCAGGAACGAAAGAGCACTTCGTGAGCCCCCCTCCCCCAAAAATACTTTGGTCTTCGGCTCCGATAGGGTGAAAAACCTACCCCTATCACCTTGTTCGCTTTTACCGCGAAATTAGCTGTACCGTTAAGTGAACCAGCGCCAAGTGCGAAATTTTCGATAATTTGTGATAGAATCGCTCAATATTATTGGGAATTGCATATATAGGCTATTGCTATCAATTTCTTGTCCTCGCTGCTCACGTAATCATATTTACCGGTAAAGCTAAGTGAGGTGTCTTGGACATTGTAGAACCCGTTGGTATGACCACGTAATATGATGTTATTTCGTGACCTCCTGTCTGCTATATCAAAAAATATAGAATCGCCCAAACGTAGGCTACTAAACTAAGAGACGCACACAATTTCAAATTGGTATTTCTTCACTGAAATATAATTTGTCCGTGCGATATGATATGTGTCTTGTGAGGTTCAGATTGCCAAGACAGTATATTGTATATATAACGAAGCTTCGGTCAGCATAAGGGCAGTCCTTTTCGGTCAAGGTTTTCTGACGCACTTCTTGGAGTCGCATGTTACATGGCGAAAAACTTAAGATGTCGTGGTGCGTCGTGGCGCGGTAATGGCAAACGCCGATATGCCCATTTCGATAAATATATTTTTTGGAGGGGATAAGTACCCAAAAGCCAAGATATTTGGCAGCATGAAATCACGCCTAAAGTAAAAAGATGCACAAATTAAAAAAAAAAATACTCCATAATTTATGCTTATTCACGAAATAATTTTGAGCCCCCTTCGAGCTCGCCCCCTCCCCAATTGTAGGGTGTGGCGTGCCGCAGTTATGGTCTTGTCTATACCCATATCTATAGCTACTGCTCGTTCAAAGATAGGGCACATTGCATTGAAACAGCAGGGACGTAACGTTAGTAGTCTACTCACGACATTCCTGCAATCCTAATTAAAAACTCCAGACTCCAAGCCAAGTACGTTCATTTTATAAATATAAAACTTTATTTTTTGTCAATACTCGATTTCCTAATATTTTGTGGGGGCCGCAAGAAGGCTATCTGCGGGCCGCATGCGGCCCTCGGGGCCGCGGTTGGGAATCACTGTTCTAAAGCATTGTAGATACACAGTTTTATCTACGTTTTATTAACGATCCCGATTTGCGTGAAGAACGCGTTAAAACGCGTCGACACAAAAACCGACTTAAAACTATCCTGCTAGTCTTTAATATGAACCAAATAAAAACGTTTTTTAACCTCAATGGGCTGTTTCGTGTTTGCTGGGATATGATCAGGACTGAATACAAGAAAACGTATTGCTCTATCAAGTATGCCGGACCCCAATTGTGGAACAGCATCTCGCCGGCTATCCGACAGTCGTCGAGCATGTCCGCATTCAAGTCGAAATACAAGCAATTTCTTCTAAATCAATACTAGCCAGTCTTCAGGATTACCGGACCACGACCTATCATCGACCTCGCCCTCCGCCGCATGCCACCCCATTTTGTCGGTTAAGTCTTATAGTCTCTGCATTACTTTTCATCCAGTGTACATGCCTCTTATTTACTTCGCCTAGGCTAAGGTGGGTGTCTGATCTTAATGGCTACTCCAAGTTGTTTCGACACCTTCCTGTCTTTTCATTGTATCGCAGTCTTGTGATGTTTTGAAACGATGAAAATATTAATAAACCTGATTGATTGATTAATTGCGATAGGATTTGCTTAAGTTTCATCTATATCGTAAAATGCGTTTTCGCGACTCAGAATGACTTATCGCGATGGAAAATAGCAAAAATAAATCGAAAAATTTTCGAAGTCCCACCTTGCAATATTTGAGTTCTACAAAATACCCTTCGAAATACCCTTCTAACCGTTAGATGTTTTCGGCCATATAACTTTACCAAAGGCCCATTGCTTTCGGACTATATATGTTCACGAGAACACTATCAGCAATACACTCATAAACGATGAATGCAAGACGTCAAAACGTAAACATTCAATTATAATATAGTTTATTGAGTTTCACAATAACCAGCTATTCAAATCTTGAGCTTAGATCACCGAGACCGTTGTATGCAATTAACATTATAGGCAACCATTCGACAATATTCAACTAGCATTAATGTTTTCGATATAGTGCATCATGTATAGCGACACGCTGATCAATTCAAATTGAACAATGAGCCCCCCGTACAATTATGAAGCCCGATTTGCGTTGAATATTAACGATACCAACAAATCGGAAGATCTCTTTTCCCTCTACATCTATGGTAGAGGTAGCATTCCATTGACTACGAATAACTCGAGATTCTGTGGGATTGAAATCGCAATCAAATAATATGAGAGTATCTTTTCCAGCTTTCAGAACTTGGACAAACGCATCTGGCCTATATCGCAACACCGCAATATGTGCGTATACAAAACGATACACAGTTATTTTTAGTACCATCCGTACGACTTATGTTCAGCTTGCAGTGCAACTGAATAGGGCTTCATACTAATACATGAAAAATTTTTGCATGCCGAGAATACGGGTAATTATATCATCAGTAATGGTCGGAGGCGAGTCATTTGAACCTTATCGGCATCTGAGATGCTAGGCGCTCTAGCGTAGCACGGAATCGTGGAGTTTTAACTCTTACACTTCTACTAAACTTCTACACTGAGTCTTTTAAAGTAGATAGAAACGAAAAACTGATCGAAAAAATTACGAAGTTTGGATGCGGCATATTCAAGTTTTTCAAAAATTATTCACACCCATGAGTCGAAATATTGGTAAGTAGCTTATGTTTTCGTGATAGGATAAGCACGAGTGTGCAAATTTCGATGTTGTGCAAATACCACAAACTTTGCTTGCTTTCAGAGTTGGCAACTAAATGTATAACAGACTTTACTCTGAACATTTTATCTAGTAGATCTTTTTCGGTGTTCTAAATTTGATGTTGCTCCATACCGATTTGGAAGATAGCACACTCAATTTCGTAAAGTATCTAGATAACTACTCCGATTAAACTCTTACATTTCTACTAAACTTCCACACTGAATCATGTATTTTGTATAGTATGTTCTGATTTTACTAAAGAACCTAAATTCGGCATAGATAGGGACTATTTTCCAATCTACCAAAGACCTTTTTTGTAAAATAAATACTAATTTTATTATTAACAAGTCGAACAATTTTACATCGAATTATTCGAATCGACTATGTATATTGCATAGGTGTGAGGTGAAATAGAACGGATTTTACGCGAAAGTTGGTATTAATCTATGCTGATTTTTGATGGTAATCGATATCGAGGTTGGAAACCAGATTTTGCATTCTGTATCATACCGATAACATCACACACTGTGCCAAGTTTCAAGGTTATCATTCGGTGATTAGGAAATTAATTACGTTTTGGAAGTCGAGTATACAAACTGCATATGAGCTCTGCGATCTAGTCAAACGCATAACAGAATTGACGCAAAATTCCGGATTTGTAAAATGAATACTAATCTTATTAAAGCACCAGGCACTTCACGACGGATTTGGTAAAGTAGACAGAAAAACCACTTTTGTATGGCGAACTAAAGACTTTTTCACTTGATTTATGATTTTATAAAATTAATGCTAAACTTATTAAGTTGTCGATTATCCCGGAACGCAGCAAGAAAAATGGTATGAATTTTGTAAAGCAGATAGAAAACTGCACTATTCCGATGCACTAAAGACTTTACACTCCGGATTTTGTGTGGTATATACTAATTTTACATTGGGAGTATTCAGTAAACTTTAATCCAGTGATCCTCCATCTATTTTCAATCACGATCCTCCTATTAGTCTAGGCTTCGAACCCTACACCCAGTACGTTGTATGGGGATTAATATTTTATAGTCAAATATAGCGTATCGAGACTCCGTGAAACTTACTCGGAAATAGTTACTTCTACTCTAATTTAAAAGATTTCTCAGATATCGTAGCAATGGAACTGGGTTGGCCGAGCGGTTAAGGCGATGGACTTAAGTTTCAATGAACAAGTGTTCACGTGAGTTCAAACCCCATACCCAGTACGTATTATGGGGATTAATATTTTTAGATTCAATGTAGCGTATCGAGTACTTTTTCCAGCGCATTAGAGATTTCGTAAGCTTTACTCAAGTTTTCTAAAATGTAGATTATACAAGTACTTCCCTAATATCCAAAATACTTGTTCGCTCGAGTTAAAGCCGCAGCGCTTTGAACGGAGGTTTTCGATAATATCCAACATGCGGACTCATTTCGAAGGGTATTTTGTAGAACTCAAATATTGCAAGGTGGGACTTCGAAAATTTTTCGATTTATTTTTGCTATTTTCCATCGCGATAAGTCATTCTGAGTCGCGAAAACGCATTTTACGATATAGATGAAACTTAAGCAAATCCTATCGCAATTAATCAATCAATCAGGTTTATTAATATTTTCATCGTTTCAAAACATCACAAGACTGCGATACAATGAAAAGACAGGAAGGTGTCGAAACAACTTGGAGTAGCCATTAAGATCAGACACCCACCTTAGCCTAGGCGAAGTAAATAAGAGGCATGTACACTGGATGAAAAGTAATGCAGAGACTATAAGACTTAACCGACAAAATGGGGTGGCATGCGGCGGAGGGCGAGGTCGATGATAGGTCGTGGTCCGGTAATCCTGAAGACTGGCTAGTATTGATTTAGAAGAAATTGCTTGTATTTCGACTTGAATGCGGACATGCTCGACGACTGTCGGATAGCCGGCGAGATGCTGTTCCACAATTGGGGTCCGGCATACTTGATAGAGCAATACGTTTTCTTGTATTCAGTCCTGATCATATCCCAGCAAACACGAAACAGCCCATTGAGGTTAAAAAACGTTTTTATTTGGTTCATATTAAAGACTAGCAGGATAGTTTTAAGTCGGTTTTTGTGTCGACGCGTTTTAACGCGTTCTTCACGCAAATCGGGATCGTTAATAAAACGTAGATAAAACTGTGTATCTACAATGCTTTAGAACAGTGATTCCCAACCGCGGCCCCGAGGGCCGCATGCGGCCCGCAGATAGCCTTCTTGCGGCCCCCACAAAATATTAGGAAATCGAGTATTGACAAAAAATAAAGTTTTATATTTATAAAATGAACGTACTTGGCTTGGAGTCTGGAGTTTTTAATTAGGATTGCAGGAATGTCGTGAGTAGACTACTAACGTTACGTCCCTGCTGTTTCAATGCAATGTGCCCTATCTTTGAACGAGCAGTAGCTATAGATATGGGTATAGACAAGACCATAACTGCGGCACGCCACACCCTACAATTGGGGAGGGGGCGAGCTCGAAGGGGGCTCAAAATTATTTCGTGAATAAGCATAAATTATGGAGTATTTTTTTTTTTAATTTGTGCATCTTTTTACTTTAGGCGTGATTTCATGCTGCCAAATATCTTGGCTTTTGGGTACTTATCCCCTCCAAAAAATATATTTATCGAAATGGGCATATCGGCGTTTGCCATTACCGCGCCACGACGCACCACGACATCTTAAGTTTTTCGCCATGTAACATGCGACTCCAAGAAGTGCGTCAGAAAACCTTGACCGAAAAGGACTGCCCTTATGCTGACCGAAGCTTCGTTATATATACAATATACTGTCTTGGCAATCTGAACCTCACAAGACACATATCATATCGCACGGACAAATTATATTTCAGTGAAGAAATACCAATTTGAAATTGTGTGCGTCTCTTAGTTTAGTAGCCTACGTTTGGGCGATTCTATATTTTTTGATATAGCAGACAGGAGGTCACGAAATAACATCATATTACGTGGTCATACCAACGGGTTCTACAATGTCCAAGACACCTCACTTAGCTTTACCGGTAAATATGATTACGTGAGCAGCGAGGACAAGAAATTGATAGCAATAGCCTATATATGCAATTCCCAATAATATTGAGCGATTCTATCACAAATTATCGAAAATTTCGCACTTGGCGCTGGTTCACTTAACGGTACAGCTAATTTCGCGGTAAAAGCGAACAAGGTGATAGGGGTAGGTTTTTCACCCTATCGGAGCCGAAGACCAAAGTATTTTTGGGGGAGGGGGGCTCACGAAGTGCTCTTTCGTTCCTGCCAACGGATATACGCCCGGAGATGTTTAATTATTAATGAGAGGTATACCTTTTCAAACACACCTCCCTCGGCTCTACCTGTAAAACTGATTACGTGAGCAGAGAGAGGATAAAAATTGATAGCAATATATATGCGATTCCCGATCATATTGACCGATTCAATTATGAGTTACCGAAAATTTTCGCGCTTCGCGCGCTTAGGCAATAAAAGCTGACTTACTAAACGGCCCCGAAAGCAGCATAATTGGTAGTCCTACAGCTTACGACCCAAGCGTCCGAGTAATTTGAAAGCTACTGTCGTACTGATTCCAAAAATACGAATTGAGATCTCGCCAGGGCAATAAAACTGCTCCGAAATAGCCACCAAAGATCGATTGTTCTGAACAATGGGAGCGCAGCAACACAATTACCATAACAAAGGCCAATGGCTTAGAGCGATTGATCGGAACAATGCCAATTTTCACATTTTGATTACTATTTTGGGTCCGTTTCATTGTCCCGGTATTCGTGCGGCCCGACCGTACTCTGAAATTCTAAATTTGGCCCCGACACCGAAAAAGGTTGGGAACCACTGATCTAACGTATAATGACTGTTATTTATTTCTCGGAAACAAATTATTATCGATACATAGTGCTATAAGTCGCATTAGCCCTAAATACAGATAATAGAATATCAAGTAAAAGTATCATATAACGTATAATGAACATGAGGTGGTCAAAGTAGTCAAGAAAGCTACTCAACTAGAAGTAGAAGTAGCGACGAAAAAGATCTTCTCAGGTACGAGTAGAATTACTTCTTACATAGGCAACCCAAAACTACTTGAAGTAGAAGTAGGATTGACAGACTTTAAATCTACTCAAGTAAGTAACTAATTGTGAAAACAATCGTAATTCGTTCGCATGGACTGTCAAAAGCTGCAAATGGAGTAATGCTGAAGGAGTAGAGAGCTTGATTCATATTGATGCATCCCAGGAGGTGTCAATTTTTGACAGAATAAGCAGTCGCCCACATCATGGGATGTATATGATAGTATTGATATGTAAATGCGATTCTTACTAATCCTTTGTTCACTCGAACACCCCGTTTTAGAGAATATCATGCCTTGGTGCCCTCCCCCGCATTATACGGCCCCTAGCTCAGCAGAAGCGCAATACGGAGAAGTTGTGTCGGATACGGCTTTAACACTTTTCGCGATTAGTATACGTTAATTAAAAATATGGCAGATCGTAAAATTGCCATATGGCGTATAGCTTTTTTTCGGAAAATATAAGGCATTACTACACTTGTTTTAAAACTTCAACATGTATTTTCTCCAGACAAAAGAACTGAAACAATAATTAGAACCCAACGTATAATACTCGTAATTGAAAGAAAAATACATATGCGACTTCTACAAAGCAGAAAATATATTTCATGTCTTTCGTCCAGAAAGTTTCAACGGCGGTCTGCCAAAATAGGTCTAACGTTGAAAAATTCACATTCCACTTTTTCAGATTAGGAAACGTCATGGGCTGCTAGGTAATAGGTAATTTCCACATTGTATCAAACGTTATGGGGGACATACTTATTGTAATGAAATATTCTATATAGGCGGCAATGCGGCGGGAACGGAACCACGCAACCCGGTATCTAAATCATATTCAGCGACGCTTTCGTTAAAGCATATTTGGCACTCCACATCTACTGTTCGCGAAGCGCGACGAAAATTCTGAGTATTACATGACTTTTATGAAAATTAAATGTTGGTACTATACATGAAAACAGCCCGAAATTCCTTAGGCTATCTTTCTTATTGGGGGATTAAACTACTTCTACTTGACAAACTGAAAATAGCGAAAAGTAAGTAGGTAGTTCACAAAATCTTACGAAGTAAACGTAGAAGTAGCGAGAAAAAGATCTACTTGAGTAAGTACCAGATAGAGGAAAACTAATTGAGTACTTCAAAAAAGTAGAAGTACTGCGTTACTGACCACCTCTGATAATGAATGTTATTTATTTCTCGGAAGCAAGTCATTATCAAAACATATTGATCAAAATTATTGCAGAGCAATACCGATTTTGCGTAAATTCCGTTATGCTTTGACTACGTTACTGGGGATTAATATTATGTTGATCGTGCGAAATGTGCGTAGAATTTTAATATATCATCAAAAAACACCGAATTTGTCCCTATCGTTATAACGTTGTGGATCGCGTACCTGCAGCGAAAGTGTTTGTTTAATTATAGCGCCGAGAATCGCGCGCCTGCGGCTAGTCCGTTGGCATTTTAGTACTGATTTAACTACCCTTATACTCGACATGAAAAAATTATGCAGGCAGAATGAAGTCCTATTCAGTTATACTGCGAGCTGATAATAAGTGTTAAAATGTGGAGACCTCGGAAATCAAAACCGCGATCTGTCTGCACTCAAAATCGCATTTTATATTAATTAATTAGTGATGATATTGCTGCCCAATCACTAGGATATATCATCATAAAAACCGCGCCTACTTCAACGTTGATGGGTGCTATCTGGGAGCTCATATTATCCGCGAAGATACAAAGTCCTAAATACACATATTGATAGAATACCTGGCGAATATAGTCTTGCATAGACATCATAGTTTTCGAAATTTATGTATAGTCTGAATGTTATTTATATCCAGAAAGCAAGTTATTATCAAGTTTCGGAATTTAATCATCTAACGCAGGGGTTCTCAACTTCCGTTGTATAACGGGCCGCATTTGAACAGCCAAAGACGCCGCGGGCCGCAGAACATTATTACCACGTATTTATAGGCTACCATTATATTAAGGCTACTGTCGCCTATTTACCAGTCGTATACGGGCATTTAGTACATTTTTATGCATCATGAAGCATTAATGGACAGTGTTCGTAAGTTTACAGTTGCTGTTTCTTGTAAGAATATCTATCTTCCAGCGGCGCAAGCAAAACCCTTCATGGAGCGTGCATTTCATTCGTGGTCGGCATATGCACCTTCAACCCTTTCCAACAGAGAACCGACCTTTCTGTTTCAATGCGTGAGCGAGCAAGCATAAGATTATGGTAACTTTTTCTTCACAGAGGCACTTATCACTTTGAGCTCTCAGTGATATGGGAACAAGTCTGGCGTTCGGGGTGATTTCTGAGCAAAAAAATCGACGTTCTTCTTTCCTTCCATGGATGGAGCCCTGCATCAATAGTTACAAAAGTTAGCTTGTTCAAGTTGATATTTCTTCGCGGGTCCCCTCTTCACATTTTCCTTGCCAGCGTTTCCTCTGCAAATCTGTCCACTCTGATAAAATGCACCGAGATAATTAGCTATGTAATTCTGTGTAGTCGGTAGATTCGTCCAATGCTAGGCGGCTAAAGTAGTCTACACTGTAAAAAATAAAAACCTCGATTTACCGCGAAATGTTTGGAAGCACGGTAGCCAGACATTTCGTGGTTATCTAACATTACCGTTAGTCAATGTAAATTTAACTTACACTCGTCCGGTAATCTCACTTTACACGCCAGACTGTAATGTTACAGTCACCTCCGGTATATCTAATCTACATGTTCTCCTGTATATTTGCGATCGAGACTGTCATTTTACCATCTACCTACCTACATGCTGTCCCTGTAAATCAGGTTACATACCAGCTTGTAAATTCACGTACATCCATACCTATCGCAAAGCAACCCGATGCAAAAATATCGCAACATTTTCTTCACATTTCCAAAACGACATTGGAACAAACTGTATATTCATTCATGATATCACGATGAAGTGGTTATCGATGGAAAAATATTGCTGCTTGAGGTCTAATTCTTCTTTAGGAGACATGCAGTAACACGAGTGGTCTCAAGAAAACGTGAATTAATTCCACCACCGGCCAAACTTCCAATTGTTTCTTTTTCTCGTTCTCATTCCTTCTGTGTAAGTAGTATCTTGCAGTTCCACTAAAAAGAATTCATGCGTAAGTCGCTATATAAAGCAAAGTTCCTAACCTGGACACTGGACAGTGGACATGACATTATAAAGACTAAGACAAATAGGCTAACAAAAATATAACATGTTTTGAAATACCGGTACTGGTACATTGTGTGATGACGGCTCCGCCTTTTACATGACATAGCAGAGATTCATGACTTTATCTCTGTATTGAAGCAAAAAGTTCCTAATTTAAGGTGGCATGTGTGGCAAACAAATCCAGCAGCGGATGAAAACATATCTAATTATCTATGCTATGGCCCGAAAATGACATTACCAAGCCAACAGTTTCAACCCCTTCGCAGCGGAGTATGTGGTCACTATATAAGTCGACAAATATCCCAAAATAGAACAGAGAATGCGGCGAATGAAATATATCAATCATGAAGTCTAAGTCATCGAGGGCTGGTGTGCAGAGTCAGATATTCACGGTAACAAATACTATGTAGTACTGTATTACCTTTTAAGATGCGTATTCCATTCAGCATTCCTAGGAATTTTTAACGATCGTGTCCACTTTCTTCAAGCACAACAAGCTTCGCTCCACCCTTTGCTTTGCTCAAATCTCACTAATGGCCACTCGACACCAGAGATGGGCGGATTCCAGATTTTGGGAATCCGTATCCGTCCTGATCCGACAGTCAAATAGGATTTCGGAGTCCGACAGTTGAGCACCAAAATTAGGATCCGAAAAAATCCTGCTATTGCTTTAGTGCTATTTCACATTAAATATAGCCTGTAAAACAGATATGAATATTATAATCAACAAATTAGTATGAAGTAATGCCTTACAAGGGTTTATATGCTTTACAAGGGTTTATTTATATCACATTTCGAATCAATAATGTTAGGTACGGTATATATCTTGAATATAAATGCTAGTAGTAGTAACTAGGCAGGGGAAATGAGCTAAAAAGACTGTGAGAACAGAGAAAGCAATATTAGTTGCTATACGGAGAAGGTAAACATAGTAACCCAGGCATGCCATGATGCCAACAACAAAATAAGTTATTGTGCATTGTGACTTGGCCAAGACAACTAGGCCAATAGTACTACTGAAGAATGGAGCTAAATTTTCACAGAACAGACATGTATCAAATAAAATGGATGAATCAATCTAAATGATCACTTGAGTTGATAGAGCAGCAATGAATAGGAAATATATATAATATTATATAGTCAGCATGATGATGTGCACAATCAATCAGAGAGTACCGGTGGTACTTCAGTTCTAGTGTGTTTCCGAAATCATAAACATGACCAATTGACCATGCCAGCATATATTCATACATTACCACACCACACAATCATTCCGAATGACATCAGAAATCAGAATCACCATGAGTTACCTCTGCATTCTGCAACAACACCGATACCTCGCTTTTCTGTCCTCCTGACAACTGGTATCAGGTACCCTAATGGCTGATGAACAGGAAGTATAAGAATCAACATCTAAGGAACAACTGAATTCGAAAACAAACACTTCTGCAGCTCGCTTGCTGGAGCCTGCCTTCGTCCTCAATCCTCATCTCATCCAGTAGTAATCTTATCATTGCAGATTTCAACGACGTGACCGGTAGCAGCGGTTTCAACGTTATCATTTATTGTCGGAACCAGCCTGGGCTTGATCCATAGCAATGAAATAATATCGAAGCAGCTTTTTCCTTGAATATAAGATATCTTGAACCTTCATCACCAAATATTTTTTATGAATATCAAATCCTGTTTAAATCCGGCTCATAAGGCAGTTTCAGAATCCGGCTCCGATCGGGCCACAGTAAAATTCATCAAAATCCTGCTCCGGCTCCTGAACCGGACTCTGGCCATCTCTGCGTCGACACTCGAACGATTTCGAAATAAATGGTATTCATCCGCTAACTCATTACACCAATAATATTTACTGGCCACGTTATAATGTTTGATCTGGGTCGTTTTTTCCATACAGAAACATTTATCATTGCATGTAGTCCCCTTTTTCATCTAATTTCGTATAAATTGATATATATTCCATGTGTTGTTCACTACTTAATGTACTTACCTAACCAGACGCTGGTTGTGATGTCACAGTTGTGCGTTGATTGTTTACTACGAATCTCAGAAAAAGCAGTCACCTGTAACCAAGCGGTGCGCATCTCGTATTCCCAATGTTGTCTCCAGCGGAGACAATTGAAGCGTAGCCATTTTGTCTCCTTGGCTACCTAGTCGTCGGAAATTTTACCTGGGCGCTTATGCGTTTACGCATTGTACCTTCATAAAACTGACTAATAATCAGGAACTGTTAGTTATCAGCCGTCCATCTGTTGATATTGCGTTTATACTAAACCATTTATTCCTATAACTTACAGATTATAACATCGGGGGATTGTGGGAATAGAATAAGTACGATATAGGAACAGGAGATAACTCAGATCTCAGAACAGGAAGCAGTTAGCTATAGAAGTAAGATTCACAACTCTGAACTAATATCACTGATCACTAGGTGATCCTTCTAAATTTTTCATCCATATGCATTTTCACATCCACGTACAGGTGATTTCAAGATGTCAGGGGGGATCAGTCGGTCAGATGTGCTGTGCTTATTTATAAGTTACAAGCTTATGGCTGTACAAAACGTTTGAA
Organism: Botryllus schlosseri; assembly: GCF_051294905.1. Classification (NCBI taxonomy): domain Eukaryota; kingdom Metazoa; phylum Chordata; class Ascidiacea; order Stolidobranchia; family Styelidae; genus Botryllus; species Botryllus schlosseri. The sequence continues at coordinate 11,929,891 of NC_137238.1, read as the reverse complement.
GGCAGTATCGAGTTTGTCAGGAGTTATAGCGAGGGTAGTGAGGATGAGGAAACACAGTTTAAGCGGCGATATCCACTTCCTTTTCATCTGTGGGATTTTGGCATTTATAAAGGAGACAATTTTTCATCCAACACTTTGCTTGAAGCCAGCTTGACACTTTTATAAATTTTCTATTTACAGATACATGAACAGATGATTGTATTATGAATTAGTTTGCAGCTGAAGGAATGCCTAAGAACACCTGATTATTACTATGGTATGTGTTCAGTCTCCCTGGAAGCAATGATGTTCTAAAGAACGAATGGATTAGAGACATCAAGAGAGAAAATTGGAAGCCCTCAAAATATTAAAGGATCTGCTCCAAAAAATGAAAAGAGCTCTCAAACAATGGAAAGAGCAAGAAAGGCCGCGGAATAGAGACTAACATCGAAAGGAACTGTGACATCGAGCACTAGGCCAAGGTGGATGCCAGTTTGAGAAACTGTAACTGGTCGTTCGGCATGCTCCTATCTGTGTGTGTCTTTTTCAGATGAAAATATAATCTGACGATTTTTGATTATTTGCACCAGCGGCCTGACTTTTCCGTGCTTAGTACCAATTTGGTTGAAAAGCTGACACAGACCCAATGAAATCGTCTCGAGACCCTTACTTAAATAGGGGGTGGAATTTCTACGGAAATCATTTATATATAATTATACATACATACATCTAGCTAAAAATCGCCAAAAGAAATTACAATTGTAAAGAACTAGTTCCATATATTTTAACAGTTCTACCATAAAAATCTTAAAACCTCGTGAACCCAGTGTATCTTTCGATACAACCCTAAAGCCAGATTTCCCCCAAAAGATTTCAAAATCCCCCCCCCCCCCCGGAATCACTGAGTTAGATCTTAATTTTTGAAAAATTTCCAATTGAAAAGTTTGTTGCAGTTAATGTTTTGAGTTTAATCGCCTCAGTTTGTTGCATCTAATATTTCATCAAATTTGTTTTAAACGCATACTTTATCCGGCAAAAAGGATAGGTGACATTTCTACTTATATTGATCGCGAGCTCAAGCTCAAGTGCATTTCTGTTCATTTGGAATCACCCGACTGTTGATTATGCAGTATCCCTTACTCGACACCAACATAAAAATATATACGAGAAAATTTTCAAGATTTCAAAAAAATTGTCACTCATGACATAGCTATGGATGGATATGTACCGTTGCTGATATCTATACACGATCATAACCTTTTTCTTTCGATGCATCAGTGAAGATTAATATTAGCGATTTCCCAATGGCATCAGCCGTCAGCAACTACCTTCCGAATGACTTGGATAGTTCCCCATACTTTATGTTTACAAAAGTGGCAGGCACACTAGGCTGGTATTTCAGGACGACTCTATTTCAACATTCTTAATTGATGTATATATTTTTTCAATGTCGTGAATTGAAAATTGACCATGTTGACAATCGGCAACTATATCGACTCCACCAGGAATTATTTTATTATTTCAGTAGCATCAATGTCAACATGTTCCTTTCTTGGCTAGTTCTGTTTTAAATGCAAGTGTTCAGCAATGCATGATGCTCAAGCAATTACATGAATTAGTTTTGTTGTTCTGATTCTGATATTTTGCTTTTATAGGGTACCGTATTCAATGACAAGCCTATTTGGTCGTCTCAATCTGCAAGAAACTAATTATCCTTCTTTATTTCGGTGGCACAAAAGACTGGCATATTTCCGGCAACGTTAAAAACTATTTATGAATTTCCCTGGTTCCTGGCATATTTCCGGCAACGTTGAAAACTATTTATGAATTTCCAAGCTGAACCACCCAGCTGAACCATACTCTTTCTATGTGGATTGCTAAAATAAAAGTACCGTATATCACAATGATCTCGTTGATAATATTTCTGGTGTATAGAACCGTATAGTGCAATTACAGTTTAATAACCGTGGCAAAATCATGGACAGGGCAATTTAGGTTTAGATAACTTCATTGAGACATCGAGAGCAAACTTAGTGTTCCTGCTGTACTCGCAAGCTAACAACACCGAAGGCGATTAGCATCACTGCTACTCAAGACTGCTTCACGTTGAATTTGACGTAGTCAGAAGCGAATCGTTGAAATATTCGCGCCGGCATGTCGTTGCAATGCAGTATCCTTTGAATTTACACACGAGTCTTCGCCGTTTTACATCCATCTATGGTATGGGTACGGAAGTCGCAAATGCAATCCATGGCGTCATTCAAGGCTGACATACCTATTAGAAAGGGTATACTATAGTTTATGAAGATGGTCTGTGTTAGTTTTGTGATAAATCATACTTATTCCAGAAGAAAATCCCACGAAAAGCGTAAAAACACGGAGAATCCCAGTTGTTCACCATAAGCACCAGTGCGCAAGTAGGTAGCCAGAGCTGTTCTTCAATTTTCTCGGCCGTCACGGTAAGTTGCGCACTCCAGTGTTTATATAGCTCAGTGCCTGTAACCTATTACAGGCACTGAGCTATATAAACACTGGAGTGCGCTACTCGCGATTTTACGTTGTCACTAGAAACAGTTGCATTGTGGGGAATAGGCTGGACGATTTAGTACTGGAGCTTATGGAAAAACGTCCAGTTTTAAAATATATTTGATTCGTATTGGGTTTGTAGTATTTTATACGAATGGAGCTTTGAATGAATAATCATCGTAACATTCAGGATTTGTTTCAGCCCAATATCTCGTGTTTATATCTGTGTTATCTGTGTATTTCGACATGTCGAAGATATAAGTGGTTTCGATTGTTCGTGGTAAAATAAGGTTGTCTATGTGTCATCGTATGTATTTTTTTTGTGGTTATATTCCTGATGTAGATTGCTTTACTCGTTGTATCCAGCATATTTTACGTGTACAGAAATAACCAAGCTGTCAAAAGATGTATAATGCCAGTTCAGTTATCTTTCAGATATATGTATCTATAGGAAGTAAAAGCATCTACGATTGCCAGCTTGAAGTTATTATCGGAGCGTGCCTCAGAATTACCTATCCTGGATTCAAAATCTTCATACTGCAATGGAGCTGATGTGAATGCTGTAACTGCCCGCTACGTGGTGGCTGTGAATATTGCTGATGGAGAAAATTCAGCATCATGGGACATATCAAAAGGCACTGCTGAAATCAATTGAATGCCATTGTGGTTATTCTACGTATTTATTGGTTCAGCGTATTTAAATAAATCCAAAAAAGAGAAAGTAAAGATATGTCTGCTATGTGTAGCGATGGGGTAGTAATTTCTGTAGAAGTGACTGAATGAGTTCATTGAATGAGAGAAACAAGGAATGCATGGGTCCTTACTCAGATGTAGCTAGAATTGCCCAATTCACAGTGAAATTGAGGCTATGTTGGTTACAGCAATCTGTGCACTGTGGGAGTTGATAATAAATATTAATTTTATCGAATCAATACGGCACAAGATACAATCTAAATGGCGTACATGTATTTGATCATAATTACACCTATAGCTACCCATATACGTGTGTACATGAAGCTTGACTCGTTTTGCACTTACATGAAACCAGAAATTAGATTAGATTCAAAACCAACTGGAGATGTGAACATTTCAACTCAGTTTTTCTGCCCACGATACTTGCCTACCTACTAGATGAAGCACTCGAACCTGGCTTTAGATCAACCATTTCTGTGGTCACACGCGCTGTACTGCCTCGTCACACGAAATACCGCGCTGTACTGTCTCGTACAAAAATGCTGAACTTTCGTTTTCAGAAACACCAGCTTCGGTTATGAGAAACGAATTTTTCTATTAAAATAACAACATAAAAAAATAAAAACAGAAATAAATTAATTAATTGTGATCGACTTTACGTTGCCTTCGGCGTAATTAACGGTGATCTGAAAGTCAAATGTGGGATAAGTTAGGGCTTAATATCTGCGAACGAGGTATAATAAACGAACCGATTCTGATCTTAGTTCCAATTTAATGGAATTTCTTCTCTTCTTACGCAGCACAGGCACAGTCACATTCAAGGCCACCCCACTGCGGGGCACAAAATTGTATGCCTTAGTGGAATAATACTGAAGCGTCATTGCAAATGATTGCAGTTGAGTATTTGACTCCTCTTCCACCAGCTTGTAGCTTCATACGTTGCAAGAGCTCACTTGGTAGACCACTGAATTTTTGTGACACACGTATCGCTTATCAAATTGTTCTTCTTAAGAGATGCAATGACCTCATCCAGAGTTTTCACTTTTTTTTGCAGACGGTATGTTCTCATTCTGGCTGCAACCAACCTCTTTTTAATTTCTGCCACCCTACGGCGTTGCTGTTGAACGACTTTTCGAGGAGACGTGTGCGCACATTAGCTGTGGTCGTGAAGAACTACTTCAGGTTCCGCGGTTTGTGCTTCATTATGCCGTTTCTTATCTGGAACTGCAGAAGGTCTCACTCGTCGGTTGTTCGAAGCCTGAAATTTGTGAATTTTATGTTAACTAGGGCTAAAATAAAGGTATAGTAATTAGAACTAAAACTTCATAAATATATAGTCACTGTCTAGTGCAGCGGTTCTCAACTGGGGGTCCGCGAGACCTCTAAATTTTTAGTATGGTTGATATTCTAATTTTTATTTTATTTGGGAAAGCATGAGGCAGTTTCCACAACAACTGCTAAAACCTCATGACTCATATCATCGTAATAATCGTCTGGCATGAACTATCGAAGTGTGGAAATTCATTTTCATTGCCAATTTTCCATTAAACTGTTGATACAAACATATTGCTGTTTAGAGACGTTTTGTTGCGGTTTGTGGAAAAAATAAAAATATGGAGATAGTAACGTCAATCAGGGTGACTTCGTACTGTCTGCGAAACCTTCTCGATTTGAAGTTGTCAGTCTCATCAAATTAGTGAACAGTTGATTGAAATGAAAATTTCCGGATTATTTCCGTAATTTGTCCCAATGTAGGGATTGAAACCTCGCCACGAAATCCATTTTATCCTGTGATATACATAACCACTATTTGAACAGCGTCTTGGAGGTACAGAACTTTAAAGGTCAACTGCATCTAAAAAATGACTTCGTCTTATTTCGTACGTTATGGGGTTAGGAATATGAATATAATAATAAAAATTCAAATTACATGATAGTTTTCAAGTAATTTAAATTATAAATCGAAAAGCCGAAAAACGGATATGAAATCATTCAGCTATGAAATGACGCCATGTGAGTGACACGACAAAAGTCCTGGTATAGCTCAGTGTGGTAAACAGATAGTTATTCGTGTTGGGATTGATTTTGATACTGGATTTGATTGTGAATATGGAAGGTATGAAGAAGATGAGGCACGGAGGTACATCTTGTGTCGCGTATGGTCGCTCGAATACGCGATATTCGGTACCCAAAGTGTCTTTTCATCGCTGTCCAAACCCTATTGCTGGAGAGGATTATGAAGACTGTGAAAGTGATATCCAATCCCTGTCAAGATAGCTTCCACCCAACAGAGTTAGATGGCGAGTCAGAGTGAGTACTTGAACAGTGTAATCATATTTGTACCAAGTCTTCACCAAGATATTGATTTGCAGGCATTCAGATTCAGAGGAATGTCTGGAGAATAGCAAGATCCAGTTTGTGATTGTGGGCAGAAATAAAGCTGGTGAGCATTTTTCAACATTGTCCAATGTGTCAATCAGAGTCGGACGTGCAAGAGTCTGGTTTAGGTAGCACATTGAGAATCAAGCAAGACTGCAAAAACTGCTCATACTCCAGATTTTGATTTACGGGTAGTGTAGATGCCGTTACATCCTTTAAAGATGAAATAGCCTACTTCACTGTATCAAAAAGAAACAAACTGCTCCATTCAGCATATATACATGATACATATAGGCCTAAATTTAAGTTACAATGAATAGCATCTTTGATTCTGTTGTTTACCATTATGATCAGGGCTTTGGAGCCGGAGCCGGAGCCCGGAGCCGGAGCCCCGGAGCCGGGCATTTTCACCGGAGCTGGAGCCGGAGCTGGAGCTCTACATAAAATTCGGCCGGAGCCGGAGCCGGAGCTGGAGCCCGTTATTTGAGGAGTAGCTCCGGCTCCGACGTATTTCATAAGATGCTATTATATATGCAACAATCACATCTGCTGATTTATCATAATTGAACAGCAGGCCTGAATTTTAATGCTGTGTGCAGCAATGACATAGAGTAAAGTCCGTTCTAGTGCAACTATGATGTTATCGACAATTGACAAGTATTTATTATGACATCACAAGCCGGCAAGGCGGCACCTATGTCTTCGTTGCTACATCGGATGTTACTGACGGCTGACGGACTCTATATTACTATAGACGGGGCCTACGATATTCGTAGGCCCCGCTATAGATAACTAACCTATGGGTAGATTAGTATAATCTATATAGACCAGGAAGGGCACATGCAATTGACGAACGAGTGCGCGGTCCACTAGCCGCGCCAAGCGGGTAAAATTTACAGAGTTTATATATAAACTATAGGTCAATTATATTATTACTCGAGTATATTGCGGTCTACTGTATAGTATACCGCCTGCTAGACTCAGTTTGCAAGGACACGACTATTCAGCGTCTGACCACATCGATATCGAAGGTCTCCGATAATATGCGATAATCATTTTTTGCCTACATTTCACTGTCGACGATCTTTATGCCAGAGCAAACGCGAAAAGACTTTCTCCCGTAATTGCGAATACAGTTAGATTCAATAGGGTAAATTAGGCGTTTTTTTTTTCATTTTCAGTAGCGGTAGGCTACCAAGCAAGAAATCGTGTGACAATTAAACACGCGAAGCGTGAAGAAAATTTCACTACTATTTTAGTTTATTGTAATGTACCACGATTTACTGAAAATTTGACTGGACCCTGGACCTGCCAATGCGTCGTAACTGATATATTAGTCATCAACATCTCAAGTGTTGCAGCCAGACTTGTAATCTTTGGTTGGCATTGCAAGTTCACAATCTGAGCAATTCATTTTCGATAATATAATAGGAAATTACATCGCGGGCCACGCAAAACCCTCTCGCGGGCCACATTTGGCCCGCAGGTTGGCCACTCCTGATATAGACATGCCAATTCGATAATTTCGGGAGCCGGAGCCGGAGCTGGAGCCGGAGCAGTGGTAATAATGCGGCTCCGGAGCTGGAGCCGGAGCTAATGTATGAAAGAAGAAAGCTCCGGAGCCGGAGCTGGAGCAGTTTAAATTTACGGCTGCTCCAAAGCCCTGATTATGATAATCCATTTTCAGATTCATTGGCATATGACAGGATTTGCGATATTCTCCACTCAACGCGAATGAAAAATGACATACGCCATCTATCGCCGAATGGAAACACTGCTGTAAGTGAATCATTCAATGCCCTCCTCAATCATTTCTGCCCAAAGTTATATCACTACAACCATATTTCAGTCAAAAAAGCCAGGTAGGTACCTTGCAGTTTCTCGCCTATTCAAAACAACCTATATAAGATTTTGGCATAATTACTATGCATTTTTTGTAGGATGCAGTTGGCAATCCTTCATTTCAATGAAAATTGCTCGAAAACTCAGAAAATGTCGAAAGAAGGAGCACCGCGGTCAAATACCCGAAACGTACAAAAATGGGGAATGTTCTGTCCACAAGATACTTGACACAAGATACTTGAAAATTCAACATTTGGTAACTGCCTTTGATCTGACTGCATCATAAGATTTCGTCATATTGTTATGCATGTTCTAGAATACTGCAATGAGCTTGTCGAAGAAGTTCAAGCACTCATCAGAACTGGACCAGAAACTGTTGAGTTGAGCGACTGTGCTGAGACCGTTTCACCTCCTCTGACTAGCAGCATAATCAAAATTAGAGAGGAAGCGAAGCTATCGCCCGACATAAAACCCGATATGCTTTTCTGCCTGACACAGTAGCTATTTTGGTCGATTAGTTGTATGCGTTTATTATTTGGAATACAACTGTACAGTGTACATTTACAATGTGGCGTTACTGAACTGGAATCCTTTGTAAGAATTTGACGTAAATTTTGTTCGGACAGCAGTAACGACGCATGCAGGCAGGATTTTCCGCTGGTTTTTGCCACAGAATCTCCATACCCAGCGAACACAATTTCTGTAGGCAGTATGTTTCAACTTCCTGAAAAGTGAAAACAGGTGTATTAGTGCGAGAAAAGTATTTGGCAACCGGATCAGAGACTCATCCCATATTCATGCATCGAACTCGATGTTATTATTCTGCGGCCATATTCCTGTCGATATCCATAGTAGGACATCTCCAATACGTCAACGTCCAGACACACTGAATTGAATCCTGGCAATTCTGTGATACACTTCAATTCTGTCAGTAACTCTCGGAACCTCCTTACAGCACAAACTTATCAAGATGTCAGATATCAAGATACATGACTGAAACGAGCTATTACACTACAGACTATATATACAACTGTATTTCATGTAGTCTCGACGAGCGGCTTGCGCTGGGCAAGCTATAGGCTGATCATGACCCATCATCATGAATCTGCAAGGGGTTCCACTGACGTGGGATCGAGCGCATCAACACCTGAACCAATCCGACATTTAAACGGTAATTTTGTAAGCATGTGAAAAAATGATACTCACATTCGACATCCGAGTACTCGGACTCAGTCTCAATATCACTTGGCAAATCCGTTACAATGGAAACCTCGGCCATAACTGACTAGAATAAAAACTGCGAGAACACAAACAGCCGCTGTGACCGGTGTTGATAATATGTGTCACTCACTTGACGTCACAATGCACATTCTGCTTTTTCTGTAAACATGCCAATATTGGAACTTTCAGTCAAAATTACGGCAATTTCCGATTGAGTTGAAACACGGAAAGTCGGTAATTTCGTTATGAAAAAAAATTCTGAACATGATTCCGCAAAGTTGTTATGAAGATGCAGTTGACCTTTAATATACAATTGAATAGTATATTCATATTGAAATAAACCCGAATATTTTTGGCTGACACCCGTCATAAATTAGACAATGATATAGCCTACCTGCTCCTAAAGCTCGGCTATCAGATTTGGCGCATTCTTATTGCGGATGCCCTATCGACAAGGCTGGTTTTTTGATGAACAAGGAGTGTTTCGTTGCTCAAACCCTGAAATTTATATCACCAGTTATATTGGTATGCGGCCTTGTCTTGTTAATGTTCAATTGTTCATGGTCGAAAATGTTTGCTCGTAAATATATATGTAAACCCGAACAGAACAAATGGTTTCATGACAGTCTTTCTCAGGTTGGCAAACTTGGATCCATTCTTTGGCGCATAAAATTTGTCTATACTTTTAGATTAGGATTTTACCTTGACGGCAGAAACTCTCTGCGGGCCGGTCAAAATGCCTATTCATTAATGCTGTGGCTTATCTGGACATTGATTGAATGTGATGGTCAGGAGATATTAAAAATAGAAACTGATTCTTCAAAGATAGTCTTGCTGCCCTGCATATTCTGCCATTCACTCACCGGTGAAATGTTCTTGGATGCCGACGCTTTACCAAAGACTCTTCATCGCTACTACCATCGCTATTACTTCTCATATATGACTCCGTGGATATCTTTTTCTGCCTTTTACTGCACCCATAGGCGCAACAAACACTACCACCAAAACGAGATGTCTTCGACATGTCAAAATACACAGATAACACAGATATAAACACGAGATATTGGGCTGAAACAAATCCTGAATGTTACGATGATTATTCATTCAAAGCTCCATTCGTATAAAATACTACAAACCCAATACGAATCAAATATATTTTAAAACTGGACGTTTTTCCATAAGCGCCTGTACTAAGTCGTCCAGCCTATTCCCCACAATGCAACTGTAACATGGTGACAACGCAAATTTGCTTAGCCGGAGATGGCAGTAGTTCGGGGCTTGATTACAGGTCGCCTTGTCCGCCATTAACAAATGGTCAGCTGAGCATACGGTGCTGATATTTCTAGTTTCCCCGAGCAATATTACACATCCTGAACTAATTTTCTAACTTATCAGCCTTATCCGTGACAACGAATGTAACCAGCGAGACTGGCCGTACAGCCATTGCCTTATAATATAATATGGCTACGGTGTACCACATTAGCTACGATTGTCAGTTATTTCTTGTACCCTACTAAGCTTAAATTGATACTAGGGCCAACAATTTCGGTATGACAGACCCCAGTCTCGCAAACGAGGTTCAATCAGGTCAAATCACCTCTAGAATGATATATCAGTAACATTCAGTTCTACGTATACATTGGCTGCAGCGATTTTGAAGCTAATCAATTTTGCCAATAGCCCGGTAAACTGCAGTAACGAGTAACTGTCAGTAATTTTGCGAAAAAATTCTGGTAACTTACTTTACAGCTATATTACGGTAATATTACATATCAAAATGTAAAATGACAAGCTACGCACAGTAATTGGCTGCGACCGGTAATTCGTGGTAAAATTTACAGAGATTTCCCAGTAAATCTACCAGATTTTTTACAGTGTACTCGACAACGTGTTTCAGATCATGCGATAAAAGATCGACTGAAATTGCTGTTATTTCATTATGGTCACGGTGGAATCAGACAACTGTGGCTTCGAAATTTGTCAGGTGATATTGTCCTTGCTGCTAAGTTCCAGAACCAGCGAATATTCGCAAAGTATGTTAAAGTTTTATTGAAATCACACCTTCTCTAGCAGATTTCTCGGGTTTGGCTATATTCCACGCAATTTTGAACGATGCGCCTGTAACGTCGTCAACAATTTTAACAAGGCGGCGAAATATAGATTGCCGGGATTGACACCTCGCTAGCAACGTTTTCTGAGATCAGGCGATATGTATGACTCCAGAAGTAACTGTTGTGGTATCATTTTAATCTTGTACGCTTTGTTACAACTGTTCTTCGATAAATATGACACACCGGATATCCATTTAGATCGGAGAAAGCAAATTCATTGTTCCACGCAGAGTTACAAACCCAATTTTACCTTTTTAATTTCCCGTTCCTTGTTCTTCTTTCTTTTCAAACTATTCGCGGTTAATGAAACACTCTTTAAAAGTTTACTACGCAGCGAGATACTCTTGAACCAGAGTACAGCCGGATACCGATTCAAAACGATAGCAATAACTCGAGCATATATCAAGAGTAATCAAACGAAACAGAGACGGTGCGATAAGAGAGTTAAGTAGCTGAATTAATATGTAACAACACCGTGCCAGTAGTAATTGCTTTCATGATGAAAGATGTCGCGGGCCGCGGGTTGATAACCCCTGATCTAACGCATATTGAATGTTATTTAGGTGCGGCAATGGGCGTGGCTGATGATGTGGCAATGGGCATCATATAGGCGTGGCAATGGGCGTCATATAGGCGTGGCAATTAGGGCGACGTGGCGTAATTTAATTGGCCATTCTCCTTACATCTGCGGTTCTCAATCATCAACATATTGATGTAGCAGCTGGGATCAGACCACAACGCTATTTCGCCACTACTGATTGACTGGTTTCGCGAATTAGGTAGGCTTATTTGAAACCCATAACTAAACGACTTGAAGCACAGGCGTGGCTGGATAACGTAGTGTTATGAACCACAGCTGTAACACCAATTGGATGCGGGTTCGAGTCCGACCGATGTCGACTCCAAATTTCCTTTCCAATTGTTGCAGGACTAAACGCGGGCCTCTGGTGGACCGTGCTACAAGTCGGTAGATCACGAATCATAACCAACCGAATATCTTCTTGCATATTGTAAATGACCACTGTAGTCGAAAAACACGATGAATACCACAAACAACAACAACGTTAAGCACCGACCTTTCAATTCGTGAAAATAATGGCAACGAGTGTTTGAATTGTTCCATATGAACACAGTGACTTGTGAGGTTCTTGTTATGACATACTCCGTTCAATTGGTTCTACAGTATGTTGCACTACGATTACTTATACAACACCCGTTGGCTGTACGTATGGGTTACCATATTCTGGAAATCTGAAAAGACGACAATTTTTCAAAATTTTCAAACTTGCAAAACAGGAGGAAAATCCTGAAAAAATGTTAAATTTTTTCCACTTCGTGGTCGGTTGACTAAAAAGAGGTCAACTTTCTGGCTCAGGTCCCAAAATACAGTTTTTCCTTCACACTATCAGAAAAAAGGTCAACTTTCCTGCCCAGCTCCCGCAATACCCCCCGGAGCGTTACTTCAGTGCTGATTTGATGTATCCAAGTCGATTTTGCCGTATATTTAACCAATATTCTCAAAAAAGAGGACATTTGGGCGTCCTCCGAGGACACTTTCAAAAAAGTCAAAAAGTAGGACAAAACCCTCTTAAAAGAGGACGTATGGCAACCCTATGTACGTATATTGATGTGAATGAAGCGGGATGTTCTATATCCCGATGTTATAACAGTTTATTGGTAAATTTCTGAAATATAATTTGTGATTCATTTTCGTTCAACAAGCGGTCCCTTTCACCCTCTCAGTATCCCGAGGATAGGTATAGGCCTACTCAAATCGCATGGACGAATTAGTTCATGCACCATGGTGAACGATAACAGCATTTTAAGTATGATTGAGAGAATGCAATTGCAAGAGACGCTCAAAAAGAGATATCGGCGAACAATAGTAAGTAGAACCGAGCGAACCGACAAGCCACGACATCAATGTATATTAATGGCATTAGGATGTGCATGAGAAATAATTTCCTTCACAGACTGTAACGTATGATCATGAAGGAGCTCGTATTACACGGACATCATGCCAATATGTGAATCGATCGTTTTCATTCTATTTATCACCCTCACAATTAAGGGCGGTTTGAAATTAGTTTGTGCTTTGCAGATGATGAGTGTGTCTACTCTGCATCATGTATATTTTGCTAAGGAGAGCTGAACGTCTGGCACTTGTCAAATTGGTATATTAACAATTATTTACCTTATGTTAGAGATGAATGTTACTTCATTTGCCATTAAAAGATCCGCAAATAATATGGCCGAATTAAAAACATATGTTCAATGTAAACAATTTCTTCATACGCCCTATTCGAATTTCACTAAATTTATCGTTTTCTGGATACTGAATTGTTGGGGATTGAAATTGTAACACTGCAAAATGACCCCCACCTCAGCCAGCAAGCTTTAGCACACTTTCGGTGCCTCGTTGACACGGAAAAGTGCAATGGTGTGTGCGCAACAGCAATGAAGGCTGCAAGCGTGTTCGCATCAACTTATCGCTGTGAATCAGCCTTTGCGGGCATGAACTTCATCAAAAACAAACACATAACACGCCTCACTAATGCACATGGAGCACTCATTCAGAGTTGCAGTGCCAAGTTACAAACTAGAGCACAGCGCACTAGTTGATAGTATGCAATGCCAGGCTTCCCACTGACTGATATAGAAAGATATTAGCCTACATCATATCCAGTCTAAAGTGTGACATGATTTATTTTAAAATTTTGGTTGACTGTTGTTGTATAATTCATGACTTTTTAAAAATCGTAGTGGCTAGCTAGTTGAAAAGAGATGTTCTGATTAAAAATACTCTTTTAGAAGTCTTACCGAAATGTGATTCCTGCCCAGTGCTATGAATATCAAAGCGGAAATTCAGTATGGTACGGGTAAACGGCAGGTTTGTGACCCCTGCTATATGATATCATTTTCGTGGTGACAGGTGTAGGTCATACGGAATTGGCTGACCCTATGGTACCAATTTTAGTATACATAGTAACGTAGTAGTAGTTCGATTAACTGTCACGGCTAGGCCTGATAAGTTAGAAAATCAGTTTAGGATATGTAATCTTGCTCGGGAAACTAGAAGTATCCATATTCTCAGGATACCATTTGTTAATGGTGAACACGGTGACCCGTTGCAGGTTTATCTGAGACTTACGTACACGCGACTGTGAAATCAAAAGCTAGGTCTGGTGAATTATCATATCGAATACAAGATCTGGAACAATATATACAGACCTGCAAATGGCTATCGACGCTAAACTCCACGAAATCATGCGCAACGTATACGACGGATCTCAAGCTCCGACAATAATGAATGCTATCCGATAGTGCGCGATAAATTGTATTTATCGACCCACATAACTCGACCATTTCCCCCACAACCTATCCCAAGCATCCTAACCTCCCATCCCATCCCATAACCCCAACCCTTCCCCAACCATCCCATCCCATAACCCCAACCCACTCCCCCACCAATACCCACCCAAATTATCCACCAACCATAATAAACGATAAAGTTACGACTACAAAGAATTGATATGAACAATGCACGCATACGAACGCAAATTAGCGGCGGCTTCTACTACGACTTCAACTACAAATTCGCCAGCGACAACGACTGCGATGAGATCACCTGATGATGGGGACGAACCAAACCGAAAGAATTGCATTTATGAAATTATTGCTATTTTATGTAAACATAATTGAATGAAAATCACAAAACGGTTAGGAAGGTAAGTAAGTAGTGAACAACATATAGAATACATTTCAATCTATACGAAATTATAGGGAAATGAAAGGAACTATATGTGTTGATAAATGTTTCTGTATGAAAAAAGCGATCTACAATGAACAATATAACTTTGTCACTAAATATTATTGGTGGCATATGTGAGCGGATGAATGTCACTCATTTCGAAATCGTCTGCTCGCCGTTTGGTCATGGTCATTACTGAACTTGTGAGTTTTTAGCAAATGGTAGTGCGAAGCGTGTTGTGCTTGAAGAAAGTGGAATCGGTCATTGAAGATTCCAAGGAATGATGAATGTGATATACGCATCGTAAAATGTTCAGTACAACATAGGATTAGTTGCCGTAAATATCTATGACTGTGCACGGCATCGCGATGTCTTTGTTTCCATGATTGAACGATTTCATTCGCCGCATTCTCTTTTCCATTTTGGTATATTAGTCACCTTATATATTGACCTGTGACACCACATACTCCGCGGATGAGTTGGAAATGTCGGCTTTTTAATGTCATTTATCGGGCCAGAGCTTAGATATGTTTTCATCCACTGCAGGATATGGTTGAAGCACATGCCACTTCAAACGAGGAAGCTTTTGCTGCAATATACTAGATGGAGTAAGTCATGAATCCCTGCCATATCATTTAAAATGAGGAACCGCAATCACAAAATGTACCAGTACCTGTACTTCAAAATCTGATACTTTTGTTTGCCTATTTGTGTTGGTCTTTGAGATGTAATGTATAGGTTAGGAGCTTTTGCTTATCATGCCGACTAACGCATGAATTCTTTTTAGTGGAACTGCAAGATAGGAGTTCCACAGAAGGAATGAGCACGAGAAACGGAAACAATAGGAATATTATCCGGTGGTAAAATTAATTCACCCTTTCTTGAGACCAGTCATGCTACTTCATTCCTCCTAAAGAAGGATTAGACCTCCAGCAGCAATACCTTGCCATCGTGAATCATGAATGAATACACAGTTTGTTTCAATGTCGTTTTGGGGGCGTGAATTATTTTGGTGATATTTTAGCATCGCATTTCTACGCGATAGGTATGGATGTACGTTGATTTACATGCTGGCATGTAATCCTGATTTACACGGACATCATGTAGTTAGGTAGTAAAATTACAGTATTGGTCGCAAATGTGCCGGAGAACATGGAGATTGGATATGCCGAAGGTGATTGTAACATTACAGTTTGGCGTGTAAAGTGAGAATACCTGATTTGTGTTAGTTAAATTTACATTGACTGACGTTTATGTTTCATTACCGCGAAGTGTCTAGCGATACCGTGCTCCCAAACATTTCGAATGGAGATTATTATATTTTTACAGCATAGCCGAGATATGAATTCAAATATACCTGTGTTTACAAAGACTCAATCGATGAGGTCCATATACTTCATGCTTCAGTAAATCATTGCGAATATATAAGAACAGCTCGACCCCGATACCGTTTTCAAGTTTGTGTAGATCCAAAACACCCCACCTGTAATAGCGTACATGCACAATGTACATGTACAATGCATGTGGAAGTTCAGCTCTCGTTAGAAAATACTAGACGGTGCATAGACTCATCGCCGAAAAAGCATAAACGGTTGTCGAACCTCAATCGGATGACAAATGGAGTAAAAACAATCGATTCCCATATTGGAATGATATCGATGCTATACGATCTCCTTCGTGATTCCATGATACAGTTTGTGGAGGAAATCATTTCTCATGCACACCCTAACGTGATCACATGATACAGTTTGTGGAAGATATCATTTCCCATGCACATCCTAATGCCATCAATAAACATTGATGTCGTCGCTTCTCGGTATGAAGTTCTAGGTGCTAGGTGCGCAAAGTCGCGTTTGGAATGATCTAGTCTGCATTCATAAACCAATCAGCATATACTTGTATTCTTACATTCTTACTTTATCGCTGATATCGGTTGTCATTGTACACGAACTAATTCATAATCCTCTTGCGATTTCACGAGTCAAATCATTAGGATTTAGTCGAACGATACTGAGTGAGTATAATCACATATTATCTTATTATAGAAGAGTTTCGCTGCACTCACGTCATGATGAGTGTAATCTTCCTAATGACACACTACGTAATACGAATGGTGAAGAGTAAACTGCTACTCCCCAAACGTCTTATAACTAATTGGATAGGGACATATACCAGGGGGCAATTAGCGATTTGTGTTTCAATGAAAATTGTAATGTCTTGTGTTCGTGTTAAATGTTTTTATAGCGAACGGTCCGCTCAATCTTTATGAAGCAACAGTCCTGCAACTACTTCAATTTATTTCCATCCAGAAACATGAAACGGAGCTCAGCGTATTTGTACTTGAATGCCGCGCTATATTTTTTATCAGATCCCTTGTCGATATATTAAACAGGCAGGTATTCCCCACAGAAACGCACTGTTCGCTGAACTTGGCTTGGGCCTACATGCATCAGCTAGATACGGCAACGTAGAGCAACACTGTGTGTGTGTGTGTGTATGCCCGCTAAATGATAATTCGATCATTTGTAGAATGCAATATTTTACATAGCAAATTGCCTATGGTAGTCTATTCAGGTTATTAAAGTTGGTGTTTCACGGTGACGGTCTACACCTTGGCTACAGCCATTATCGCACTCGGGTTTGATATGTGTTAATCAAGTATAGAAACGCAGTAAAAGCTTGACGGTTTGGTTTGTTTTGACAGTTAAGAAAATTGATAGTTTCAATGATTTATCGGTTGACGGTTGACACGCTCATTTCCAGCCGTAATGAATAAATATCGATAGCTGGTTCGCATCGGATACATTCAGAATCGTGACTATAGAACGAAGAAAGGGGTAAAATTTTGTTTCATACTTTTGGTTAGATAAACTTAGCGTTGAATAAATATACCACATTTAGGAAATGAGTGCTAATAACAAGTTACGTGATATGAAGATGTTATGTCTGAATATCCAAAACCCTGGACTAGATGTTGCCAGAGCAGTTTCATTATAAATTAATTTATCGTTACATTGGAACTTTGGAAGTAAAATACTGGGTCACTCTTTTGGAGTCATACTCGTCATCACGTCAGCAATAAAATAGTTGACTACATCGTGTCCTTATTCAGTCTTATTTCCAGTGCTCACTACACGCAACAATTGCCACACGGTCAATACAGTTACTGGTTATTGCACTTCTACTAGTAATCGTATGTAAGCCCAAGTCCTCATGGTTGGGCTACTCAGAACCCTGGCTCTTCAGTTCAGAAAAGTAGCTTTGATTAGGTCACAATGAGGGCCGCCACAACGGTCCAAAATATTTCACTTTGACGGTAGAAAAAATGTTTAAGAACCCCTGTTGTTGAAAGTGGAAAATGTCATTATTGATATATTCATTTTGTTTTGATGGAAGACGTACTTTCTCGCCCTGCGCAGGCATTTGTCAACTTATGTAACGTGTATCATTTCGAATATCTACAGCACTGCCGAATCTACCGACAGGATGCTGACTACGAAGCTTGTCTCCTACGTAGCTCTGCTGACTTATTCGATTTGTCTGGCATGCGATATGAACTCTCCTTTACCAACAGCCGGCCATTCATTCGACTGGACAAAGGTAGGAATGGGAATGTTCCACCAATGTTTGCTTTAGTTGTTACTGGTCGATCGCATTCATTCTGTCGGGGGAACTTTAGCTGTCTGAATGCAAACACTGATTTCGATAATCTATTGGTGTAGTCCAGTGATTCCCAAACTGTGTACCGCGTCGCCGCATATTCTCAGCTGTGAAGCAAGTCATTTGTAAAATTTGGGGAAAACACTGTGTAATATTGATGCAATGCAGACAAGCAGAGGTGACTTAACTTCTTCAGGGGGTGATAAATAATCACAAGCACAAATGACAATGTCCATGAAACCAGTCATGGCTTTGTCGATTAATAATGTAATGTTTACATTATAGTTGGCGGCTATGTAGGAATAAAATTCCTTACTTCGTGTCAAATCAACTCTTAAACTAGATAATGTGCCGTAATTCACGGGCACATTGTCTGGAATTCAACTCACACTTCAACAATACACCTCGGGATCCGCTGTAAACAAATATAAGTGGATAATCAATCCATTTGGAAAACGTAACTTCAGCAATCGTTTTGCAGAAGACAAACAACTTGATTTTATAAACGTCCCGTATTTTGAAACCCTACTTTGGCGAAAAGTTTTGTATGTCTCCTCCTAAATTCCATTCCATGATAATTAAATATGCAATATTTTTTTGTTGTTGTAATTTTCACCTTAATCGATACGTGAACATGTTTTTCGCGTTTTGACTGAAATAGAAAGCCGTAACCGAGAGACCAATTGGACCGATTAGCTGTCGCGATAACACGCAACGTTCTTCCAAGTGTGTCACGATTGTAGTATATTTCCTCCAGTGTACCGCAAGTCGAAAAAGTTTCGGAACCGCTGGTGTAGTCTGTAGTTCAGACGGTAATGTGACTTCAAGGTTTGTCATTCATTTTCCGAGTCGAAATGATAGTCGAAAATGAATGTACATTTGACTAGGAACATTCATGTTTAGGGCTGTAGTCGCTATGAGTACTACTTGGCTGACCTCCTCTGCTGGCTATTTATTAACTCTTTGCCTTTCGATCTACCTATTTATTCACATTCACATTTTCACGTTTGCACTGGTTTTCAATCAAAAACTGCTCACTAAACTGGGATTGCCATGAGAAATTTGTCTTTCCGCCACTGTCACACTCGGACCCACGGCTGTCAAAGTCCTGAATGAAAAGCATTCTGGTTTCGTCGCAAATCTCATTCACACCACGTGTTTAGTATCAAGTGTGCACTGTGCAGTAGTTCTGTTGCTATTATAAACCATTAAATCGATGTTAAAATGTTAATTGTCGAATTCTACTTTTAGTACACGGGAACCTGGTATGAAACCGTGACTACCTTCGACCCGATTGCTTTGGATCATGCCTGCATGACATCATCCGATATACCTAGGCTAAGTACAGGACATGGAGACGACGGTACCGTTTACTACGACAAGTGAATATGAGATTTATGCTGCAAATATGCAATTTGTTATTAGAATTCACTATAGTCAATATTTTGGATATACTTTTCTAGTGAATGCGAACTTCAATATTTGCTATATTGTAATAAAACGTAGGTTGGCCACAGTAAGCCTTCAAATACAACGCCGTGATCGGCGTTTGTTCTAATCATTGTATTTAGATCAGTGAGGTTCCAACAATACTGACAGGAATAGCCCCCTTCAACGCCTAATTTCAAAATATTATCCTGTAAAATTACATACCGAATTCTAATTCTAACCAACGACATTGCTTGTAGAAATAGACATCGTGCCTATTCCAATAGTTCGATGCGTCATATTTCAGTCAAATATTCATCTTGTTGACAGTGGCTTGAAGAGAACATTTCGCGAGCATATAGCCAATGAGAGAAACGGATATTTTAAACACATCAATGAAGATCGTGAGTATCTCCAAAGTCCTGACATGTTTGCAATCCCAAATTTCAGGGCTACTGTGTGGATTTCACCGCTGTCACTCGGCACTACGGTCTGTTATTTTTGACGTAAGCCATGTCGCGATAAGATAATTCATGGCTCTAACGATGAGAGAGTTAATGATTGGATAGTGAAGAGGACTCGGCTAAATTTCAAATGCTAGCAGAGTGGTATATTGGAGATGTATGGGGCTGAACTTAGTCTCTATTCTTTTACGCAAAGTGCTGTGAGCAAGGAATATTCCAAGGGCTCCGAGAATACTAACGTTTCAGCAGATATCAAGTACATGTCCTTTTTCTGTCTAGCCGAAGAATTTACCGCTGAAGGCTACGACGAAAATGGACACATCAATGAGAAATCAGCAGCGGAAAGTTTGTACCTTTAAAATACTGTTATATAATTACAAACTGATAGGATATGAGCCTAGATTCCAGGATTGTAATCGAGTCACTAGGTTCCGAGTCGCGAGTCAATCTCACTTTTATAGTATTTACTCGAGTAAAGTCGAGTCATTTTAAACTCACCACCGAGCCAAGTTCGAGTCCAAGTCAGTGAGTAGAGGGTCGAGTCCGAATCATAGTGTTGTGACTCGTCCGAGTCCAAGTCCTACTGCTCACTGTTAAATTTTGAGTTCGATCCGGTTTAACCCAATTTTTTCAACCCTGCTCGAGTAATATAGACTGGCACGCGTTCATAATATCGTTAATTTTCTCAATCCCAACAGTTTTTGACCCTATTTCCCAAGTATCAGAATTGATAGACGCAATACCAATAATGTGGTGACTTTTCTATTCTTCGAAATTACAATGAAATGTCTGTCTTGGCCGTCCTAATCCCGAGTCGTAGGACTTGGTTCGAGTTATACACAATGACTCGACTACAATCGAGTCAATACACATATCAAAAGTCGAGTTGAGTAATTTTATACGCATTTGAAAAAACTGACTTGAGTCAAGTCGAGTCAATGCATAATCGTGCTAGATTCACATTAGCGTTGAGCTTAACATGTCTTCGGTATAGTCTTCCATTTTTATTTATCCAAGAAGTCAATTTACGAAGTAGTGCTTAGATTGCGTATCGAATTACGTAAAGTTATGTCGAAAAATGATCTGAAATACTTTCACCGCAACCGTTCTCAACCTTTACTAACCCGCCTAACGCCTACGTAGATCTGCATGCATTTGCAAAACCCAAACAATGCCTTATCTGCAATATGCTGCTATCGCAATCAAAAGTCCTGGCTGTTGCTAGTTGGGGTCTAGATTAACAGGATTTATTTGTAATGTGACCATCGGAGAAGCCAAGGCACTTGGCCGCCAATTTTCCCGAACTCTCTGGCAGAAACTGTACGCATGTGAAAATAAAGGGATGCATTATGAGCGTTTCCATAGTTGCATTTCAACTAAATTCCCGTCAATGCATGCATGTCGGCAATTTGAGGTCGTCATGTTCCGTCTACGCCCCGGCCACTGTAGGCTTAGCGCTCATTCGTTCAAAATAGGATGTTCAGATACTCCGCTATGTCTTCATCGTAATATCGCCGAAACCGTCGACCATTTTCTACTGAATTGTGCAAGACATAATTTTCCATGGTCCTTTCTCATCGAGTCATGCCGTAATCATGACATCCCATTCACGACTTACGACCTCTTGGTCCAGCCCGAGCTATTACCCGTGTGACTGAATTCGTCATATCATGTCGTAGAATCCTTTAATTTTTGATCCGTATATAGCCGAGGTTGAATTACATTGCAAAGGTACTCATACCAGGAGGTAATTACAGACCGTGGTGCATCAGACCTTGACGGGAGATAAGCACCACTACCAATTTTGACCATACTAATGATAATAATAATATTAATAATTTGTAATGCGGTTCTTGAGATAGAACCATCGAGCTATGTCATCCGTCCTCCTATCGTTGTTTGACTCTGGCAAATATGGTC
Source organism: Botryllus schlosseri (assembly GCF_051294905.1). Taxonomy (NCBI): domain Eukaryota; kingdom Metazoa; phylum Chordata; class Ascidiacea; order Stolidobranchia; family Styelidae; genus Botryllus; species Botryllus schlosseri. The sequence goes on along the minus strand of NC_137238.1, from coordinate 11,907,917 downwards.
GACTATGCTTCGAAACATTTCGATACTAGATAAAACAACCTTGCCGGTTACCATAATGTCACCATACATGCATTCTTATTCTCATTAATGGTGGAATTTTCAATTGTCTGGGCATTGCACTTTTACAGGCCTGAGCATGGAAAATGCGACTCAAACGTATCTCGGAGACTCCCACCACTATGTTGCTTATGTTCGATGCTCTAAGCACGGTATGTTATGTTTTCCTCCTCGTCATTCCACATGTCATTAAGAACGTACTCATGGGTTGACTCAAACGGAAATTCGGTAGTGCCATGATTCTCCGCATTGAAAAACCTGTATGATTAATGATGAGATGTTGCAGCAATTCGTCACAACAATATACTGGCGAACTCGTAAACAAATATGTGGAACTTGAGCTTTCTAGGGAATGACTTATCGACTACGATAAACGGCATATATCACAACCTGCAACATATTAGTGTCACAATAGTCTGTCTATGCCACTTGCAGTTCAAGAACTTGTTCGGTACGCAATATGATATCGCACCATGAATAGTTTTGTGAAACCTGTTTCTCAATGTTGAGTTGGGGTCAACAGGGATTTATGGGCTTCAACATTAAGTTATAAAATGAATTTTATTTTTCGCAGTGTGACATCACATATTTTCGTTACTCGAGGGAATCAACTCTTGCTTCTTGACTCGAAGCATCACAATTGATACTCGACTCATATTAGATCAGTGGTTCCCAACCGGCTGGGAATTCCCCACTGGTGGGGAATTCAATGGTTTCTGGTGCGGAATAGACGCATTCGTTAAACATTATATACAGGACAGTCTATGTATTCACAGAGACACATGCGCAATTGCCGTTACCAGTTAACTGCTCTGGAATATATGTATCGAAAATTATATTGCGTGTTGTTCACATAAACTCATTTCAATTCTGGATTACCAATGATGGCGTCACAAACGCATCCAGCACGACCAGTATGACGTGGTGCGTTTTATGTTGCAGTTGAAGGCAATTGCATTGCGTACTGGTGTGGTTGTGTGTATTTGTGTACTCGAACAACCAAATAGCTGACCCATAATGACAAATGTTTTGGGTAGTGGGGAATGAATAAGGCTCGGAATAAATCTGATGTGGGGGATGAAGACAAAAAGGTTGGCGAACCACTATATTAGATTATTCTGATCGATGCAACCAGCACGAATCAGGTTGCCATGCAGCACCGTGTGATAAATAATAAGTGTGATTCTATGTTACTTTACTGTTTTAAAAGATTTCCCACTATTACAGGTTGGGTGATTTATATTTGGACCAACGTGAAAAAGGTATCGGCCGAGCTACTCATATATATTCACAACGATTTGCTGAAGCATGGAGTGTCTGCGCCTCTTCGATTGAGTGGCTGCAAAGATATAAAGGATATTTAAAATCCAATTGCTATATGCAGAGTTCGATTGCATAATGTGATTATGAATTAATTAGGATTATAATATGTATTCAAAACTCCTGAAGCAACCATATCATTGGTATTGTCTGAATAAACTAAAGCAATTCAATGTCGTTGCTGCTTCTTAACTAAATGATCCGGTGCTTATCGCCTTAAGACCTTTCCCACAACGGTCAATGAAATGCAGACTCACGAAAAAAGGTCGTGTTTGAGATAAAGATCAAATTTCAGAAACAATCAGTCATATCACTGATTCGTGTTGCACGTGAGCACGGTCTCAAGCTGAACAACGTGTGCTTCAATGATTGCCTCTGTGAGGGTGTGGCGAGATAGCGCAGTGGTAGGCTATAATCCTTGGCTGCAATGGGTTGCGGGTCCGAGTACGACCGAGGTCGACTTAAGAATTCCTATACCTAAGATTTGGAGGTTTATCTAGGCTCCTCCTCGCCTACTCATCCGCGTAAGCGATGTCTTACAAAAAGCCTAGAAGTGGCCGTGCTATAAGTCGGCTATTACGGAATGAAAATGAAGAAGATCGGCCTGGTGTAAATGACCATAGTAGTCGACAAACGCCGTGAATATACATCAAAAGCATACCAACAAACAAACCTCTATGAGTGTCGCGACCAAGCTATTGAGATTTATACAGATGGTTCTAAGACAGTTTCGGCGACGGCTTTCGCGATTTAAATTCTATCGCAGTCGGATAGTCGGATCTGCCCGAGATTATATGACGATTTTCTAGATGAGATGCTGACAGGCATGATTGGTAAAAACGTCATATCATAGTGTCCTATATGGTGTCGACACAAGCAAATCTCACGCCTCAGTGAAATTGTGTCACGTCACAATTTCCATTTGGCTACAGGCAATTTGACGGTCATTTTTGACCGGCTTGCCGTGCATTAAATTTGGTAAAACGGGTATCAATCGAAAGCTGACTCTGCACTGATTACGAAAATATAAATTTTATTCCGCTCGTGGCCCTGGAACTCCCACAATCAGCCTCGAATTTTTCATTGTTATGGAGATTGGCATTGGGACCAGACATGGGGTAATCGCGATTAGTAATCGTAATCGATTACGACGATTACAGCATTTTCAAGTAATCGTAATCGCAATCGATTACATTCGAAAAAATTCCAAAGTAATCGTAATCGTAATCGACTACTTCGCATATCTAATCGATTTCTTAGTGAAAGAACGATTACTTTTTTTATTTTCACAAGGACGATGACATATAACTGAACATTCGTGAACATACCAAGAGATATTATACCAGGTTCGCGATAGCACACACGTTTGATTTCCAAATGCTATTGCTCATTATTACGTCAGAAGTAGCATATTAGCTTTGCCCGTCATTGCGTAGGTATCCACAGTAAATAAATACCCGATGTACGTAGCCTACATTAGTGTGATTGTAAGAACACCCGCCGTGCTGAATATCAGGTTATCAACACGTTCCACACGCCACTCCCTCGCAGCAGGATAATTAATTTCCATTCTGCCTAGTTTAAAATAGTAACTTATGTATTGATGTTTGGCTATGCTTATTGCTTAGTTAAACGCAGTTTGACCGTTGCTTCTTGGCCAGCAGTAGGCCTATGTACTACGTACGTACACCGGACAAAGATTTGAAATTTTGTACTCGCCAAATAAAACATTACGGTTTCCACAAGGAAGCAGTGAAAATCAACAGCTAATGATATATATCATAACCGAGCCGTCTTTGCCGTTTCTCGTAACGGCAGCTTGCAGTACATTATCTGTATGAAGTTGAAGGCATAATTTTATGTTCGCTTCATCGGGTCCCGGCGGCATCTTATTCTCATTTGACTCTACTTGAAACGTGCGTCAATCGTTATTTCACAATTCTTTACTCAAAATTGGGACCTGCCGCCATGGCCATGGGCTTCTATACCATGTTAGCGTGGGTTGTGGCTAGAATCTGGACCTAAACAGCAATTCGTCCCAGATTCCAAACTTTGGTCTTTGGCCCCATAGGGTGGTATTTTCAAGTTGAAGACTGAATTTCGTCAATATTATTAATTATTGCATTATATTAATATTAATTTTTAATCCTCTCTCAGCCCCGATGGTCAGATTTACCTGTAGAGCTGGGAGCACGTAATTCATAATTATAACGTCCGATATCTTGTTATAATTACTTTAGTTTATGTTGTTAATTCGTGACCTCTGGTCTGTCATATAATCAAAGGATATTGAAGTGGCGCAAGAACTTTGGTGATACGCACACACAAATTGTCATGTCTTTAAAACTCTGTGGGTTCCCGGGTGGCATTTGCATTATGAGCTCAGATTGGAAGGACCGTACTATTAGTCACGTCCACCCAGCGTGGCTATTGACAATGGACACATACCCTAAGTTTCGACCAAGGTCTTTCTTTAGTAGCACACTTCGTGAAGTCGCATGTGGGTCGAAACTGCGTATATCTTTTGGTGTGTCGTGGCACGGTATTGACTGGCACCTAAATGCCTATTACTATAAATTAGGATTGCATTTAAAACAAAAATCAATTTAAAACAGACATGTTTAAAACAAGGCCCTTGTTTAAAAAACGTTTTTTTTTAACCACGACGTCACGAATATAAAATTATGACGTCCTAGGGGATTGATATTGACAATTGAAAATATAGGGTAAATATAGCTCATATGACGAAATATCTGGACTATAACTGTTGAACAGACTATTTTGAGGGTTCCAACCATCCCATATCGATGTACGTCGGTCAAATCGGGTGGTAATTGTCCGTAGGCTCATACAAAATGTTTTTTGGAAAGTGTTTACACAATTATGGCATAATGTAATAACTTTAAAAACCCAATTTAGTTTTTTTTTAAGCCTTTGTTTTTAAAACACCGTTTAAAACATGTTTTAAACAAAGTGTTTTAAACAATTATTTGTTATAAATACAACCCTAGTATAAATTATGTATGACTTTTTTTAGGGGGAGACGTGTGCATTTCAAAATCAAGCTATCCAGAGAGAATTTTCAAGTTATTTAAATGTCTCGAAAGACTGTATAATTTACGTTGGTTTACGAAATACTTTAGAGTCCCCTTCGATCTCCCTCCCTACCCTGTTGGGAAATTTGGGGGGCGGCGGTTATGGACCTGGCAAGAATGCAAATCGTTGGGTGAGATAAATCGACCTCTATAAAAATGGGCAATCAGTACACCATGACGTAACAAGCCAATGACGCATCTTTTTTTAAAGGAAGTTTGTTATCTCATTAGGCCTTTTCAGCGCAATTCACATATTGTCTTCCGATATAACTACTAAGATGCAAAATAAATGTAATCGTGAGTAATCGTGATTACTTTTCCAATGTAATCGTAATCGTAATCGACTACTTCCTGATTTTGCTGTAATCGTAATCGTAATCGTAATCGCGTCATTCAGAAGTAATCGTAATCGCAATCGATTGCATTCATGAAGTAATCACCCCATGTCTGATTGGGACGCAACAATGCTGTCTGGCGAAACGAAAGAGTAGCTCAGGACATAACAATGCTGTCTGGCGAAACGAGATAGTAGCTCAAGAGAAAAAGAGCCAGACAGCATTGTTGCGTCCCTACGCCAATCTCCATAACAATGAAAAATTCGAGGCTTATTGTGGAAGTTCCAGGGCCACGAGCGGAATAAAATTTATATTTTCGTAATCAGTGCAGAGTCATCTTTCGATTGATACCCGTTTTGCCAGATTTAATGCTCGGCAAGCCGGTCAAGAATGACCGTCAAATTGCCTGTAGCCAAATGGAAATTGTGACGTGACACAATTTCACTGAGGCGTGAGATTTGCTTGTGTCGACACCATATAGGACACTATGGTCAAATCATGAAATTCGGGGAATTTGAGATGTGCTGACTAACTTAATTGCTGGGGATGCCGACTGTGTCTTTCTCTAAGTGTCCCTGTTGGAAGTGAACATACTCAGATACCTATGCGCAGAGCATACAGTTTTACATGTTACTTATTGATACATGACAAATCTATTAGAGTGGTACTAGTATCCAATTACTAAATCGTTTCAAATTGTAAGACACCATTTCCAATGAGCTGCACCATGAACATGACTTTCTGCGACCTGGAAGTTAGTATTCAATAATGAAGCTCCATTGCATCACGCAAACGCCACTAATTTTTACTAGCAATAATAGGCTTACCATATTTTGGAAATCTAAAAAGAGGACACTTTTTCAGAAATTTGCAACTTGCAAAACCGGAGTAGAATTCTCAAAAACCGGTGAATTTTTCCCACTTTGCGATCGGTTGACTAAAATAAAAAAGGTCATCTTTTCCGCTCAGAGCTCAAAATACCGTTTTTCTCTCCACATTGCCAGGTGGATGACTAAAAAAAAAAAAAAAAGGTCATCTTTCGCTCAGAGCTAAATTCACCGTTTTTCATTCCGAAATACCCGCCGGAGCGTCACTTCTGTGCTAATTTGCGGCATATCACTCGCAATTTGCTCTAAATCTGACCTAAATTTTCAAAAAAGAGAACAAAATCTCAAAAAAGAGGACAAAAGGGCGTCCTCCGAGGACACTTTCACAAAAAGTCAACAAAGAGGACGTATGGTAAGCCTAAGCAATAATGAAACAGTAATAACAACGACATCCATCGACAATGCCGTAGGGATATCTAGGATTATAGAGTTCTAGATATCCGTGTGATAATAGCGATCTGAAGTACGTGCATTTTGCGACATCATGATCTTACTATATTTTAACAAACAAAATCGACCGAATTTGGGTATATATGCCTTACGGTAAGCACTGCGAAGAGACGCTTAGGAGTACAGAACTTCATGACACATTTGAATAAAATATTCATTTTATTCCCGAAGCTTTTCGGCTGACCCTCGTCAGGGGGAATATCGTCAGCAATAATACGAGAATTCGAATAACTATGTTCAGCAACAATATGTATCGCTAATTATGACGTCACAGAGATAACATACAAAGTTGGGAAAACGAGAGAACTGCAGCGTTGGCATGGAGATAGCGAAGCAAAACAAGTTAATGCGCGATTTTCAAATGATACACAAATTCTTTCTGTTGGCATAGACTAGGTTTGCTCATAGTAATGATGGTGGACTCAAGAACAGACAAATGAAATAAATTGCGACCCTTAGCCAATATAGAGAACATGTCCTCGTGATAGTTAGCAGCACACGTTTGATTTTCTAGTAAATGTTTGCCTATAGAAGATTTTTGACCCATGGCCTGGTTACGTTCAAGAACAAGCGGATTGTTAAGCTGAGAATTTGAGATATAAGATTTGACAGACGGTGGAATGTGTTCTTTGATACGGTCCTGCAACCGTTTGGAAGTTCTCCCTACGTACCGACAATCACAGTGGTACTTGAATTCATAAATTACGTTGCTTTGTTTTATAGCCGGGAGAACGTCCTTTCTGGTTGCAGGAAACATTGGTATCGTGGTAAAAACGACATTGGTTTTCACCGCTGGATAACAGCGGTAGACTGCTGAAGTTATCTGTTTCTCAAATCGATAAGAAACCGGGCCAATCCAAGGAAGATGAATGTACACATCCCTATTTTCACGAGAAATTACTTCGGGGGTTTCTTCTGGTTTGGTATCATTCCAATGACTTAACTTTTTACTTATTGTCCGCTTAATAACATACTCTGGGTATCCGTTGTCAATGAAAATTTTACGGATGTAGTCAAGTTCATTATTCAATTTGACCTCGGAACAAATCATCAACGCCCGGTGAACCAAGGTGCCGATTAAATTGATTTTACGACTTTTTGGGCTGAAAGAGCTCCATCGAAGGTAATGACCCGAAAATGTGGGCTTCCTATAAACGGAGGTAAGGAATTTGCCGTCCCGTTTCTCCACAAGAACGTCAAGGAATGACAGGCGATTGTTAATTTCTTTTTCCGACGTGAATTGCAATGCTGGATGTAGTTTGTTTAAATTTTCCAGGAAACTATCACAGTCTGATTCATTATCGAATATCACGAACGTGTCATCGACATAGCGATGGTATGATAAGGGCGGTTTAATACAAGAAGAGAAGAGCTTATCTTCATGGAATCCCACAAATATATTGGCTAGAATAGGACCCAATGGTGATCCCATTGCTACACCATCAGATTGTAGGAACATGATATTGTTGAAACTAAATTCAACAGAACACACAGCGTTTCTCATCAATTCAATGAAGGTAGCTCTCGAGAAAGGAGGGGGTATTAGCTTACCGTTATATAGAGCATCAGCGCAAATATTCAACGTCTCATTTAGTGGTACGTTGGTGAAAAGGCTCTTTATGTCGAATGAGCCTAGGAAATTATCGCGCGCGGATAGCTGTGAGCGACGCATCTCTTCAAGAGTCTGACCGATATACGAGCTGTCAAAACTATCCGAATTTCTAGGCCAGTTACTGAGATTTGTTGACACGCATTTTTCATTGTTCGTCGGCCCAAATTAACGGCGGTGTACCTGACAAGGGACATTCCGTCTTAACATCATTTTCATCAAATCTTGGTTTTCACTTCTCCTATTATACTACCGAAAGTGGACCCGTATATTCGAGCTTATCTGTTGAAAATTCATTAATATCTCGATTTTTAGGCGTTTAGGATTATGATTTCATAAACCAAATGCCTTGAACGAAAAAAAATTCACACGAAAGCTGATTATTTACTGTACTTCAAAGGAATCGAGTATATAACCCAAATTGCATTTGTCAGAATTTTTGAAAATGAAAGTTTGAACAGCCGCTTCCGACGACGTAAAGTCTGTCATCTCGATGATTTTACGTGCAGGCGGGATTATTCAACAGATGCCTGTCAATGGCAGAATTTGAAGCCTTAAATTGCTGCGCATCAAGCTTGAGGGGAAGTCGGAAAGTGCCGTTTACACTTTCATTTGTGTGCCTTTGTTGCGACTTTTATCAAAATACACTAGCCAAGGCTGTGTCAACATCAGGAGTTCGTGTACCATCTAAAACTGTTACATTATTCCAAATTTCGTGTTCGCGACGTCATATATTGTGATACGATTGTTGTTGTTGTTGTTTGTGGTATTCATGGTGTTTGTCGACTGCAATGGTCGTTAAACCAGGCCGATTTTCCTTACTTTTTATTATTATTCCGTAACTGCCGGCTTGTAGCACGACCCACTTCTAGGCTTTTGTAAGACACTACTCAAGTGGATAAGATGGCGAGGAGGAGCCTAAATAAACCAATATCTATTAGGTTACCTAGGTTGGAATTCTGAAGTCGACCACGGTCGGACTCGAACCCACAACCCATTGGTGTTGTAGCTGTGGATTATACCACTAAGATATCTCGCCTGATTTGATTGTTGAAATACAATGTTTTTCCAATCCTCTACTAGTTGCTGACGATCACCCGGCCCTGAGGAGTGTCAGCCGAAAATATTCGGGTTCATTAAAATATGAATATACTATTCATTTGTTAATTTGACATATCCAACTCGCCTACCGACACATGCAGCATTCATTTTTGTCACTTCCTTTTTCATTCTTTCTTAAATACAGTATGCACTGTGCATGCCTCTTATTTACAGTTCCCATATGCCCAAGAGGGTTGACGATTTAAAGACTACTCCCTTTCGTTTCTGCACCCTCCTGTCTTTTCATTATATCGCAATCGTGTGGCCTCGTTGCGATTGATTCGGCGTGACTTTTTCCCGTATAGGAGCATTACATATCGAAATTACAAATGAATATATATCATGTATTGCCTTCATACCCACTTTGAGAAGTGGCAGACATAGAGTTTGGCTTTTGACGCTATTTTTGAAGATTATTTAGACCTCAAATCGGACCGAATCGGCCCTCAACTAACAAAAATTATCGAATTACCTCTATAATTTCGGGCCTCATATTACGCCACGACCGGAACATCCGAACCGCAAACTCCCAAATTGGGAGGGGCCCGAGCTCGAAAGGGGCCCAAAATTCTTTCGTGAATTAGCATAAAATATGTAGTATATCTTTTAAAATTCATGCAAATTTATGAGAAACATGCAAAAATTTTTCAAAGTGATTTTGAAGAGCTTCTTAGCGGTACAGAACTTCAATATACAATTGAACAGTATATTCATATTGAAATGAACCCGAATATTTTCGGCTGACACTCGTCAGGGGTAATCGTCAGTAGAGAATTGGAAAGAACATAGTATATCAACAATCGTAAGACAAAATATGACGTCACCAGCATGAAAGAGAGAGCGTTCAACGTACTATTTTTAGGTGGTACACGAACTCCTTTTGTTGACAGAGTTTTGGTTGGTGTATTTTGATAAAAGTCGACTCCAAGGCACACAAATGGAATTGTGAACGGCCCCTCCCAACGATTCGAAATCGGTCGTCTCGATAAATATTCGCACAAATCGGATTATCCAACAGATGTTTGCCGATGGCAGAATTGATGGCCTTTGATCGATCAGCATCAATCTTAAGTGGATGAGTTAAGGGTGAGCTTTTCACTGAGCGTGATGCACGTGTTCAGGTAAATCAGGGGACATGTTGCTGTATGTGATTTTGCGCGCGCTAGGTGCGATTTATCGGTGTCAAATATCTTGGTTATGGGGTACTCAGTATCTTTTGACATAGCACACAGGATGTCACGAAATAAAATCATGTAACGAAGTCATTATACCAACGGGTTCGCCCGAATACGTTCAAATATTATTTAAGGCCTACATTTTACAAGACACCTCACTCATCTCTACCATCAAATCTGATTACATGAGTTAAGAGAGGATAATAAATTGATAGTAATATTGCAATTCCCGATCATATTGACCGATTCAATCATGAATTACAGAGAATTTTCGCGCGTTTCGCGGTTGGGCCACATAATTTGACGACAAAACAGTTCAACAAATCTATAGCTATAGCGGTAAAAACGCATGGGCAGGTGGTGGAAATGGGGGCAAAGCTCCCAGAAGTTTGGTTTATTACCATATAAGGGACCATAGACCAACGTTTCTGGGGGCTGACGAAGTGCTGTTTCGGTCCTGCATCACGCTACAGTATGAACTTTCAGAGTAAGGCCATGATTTAGCCTAATGTACTTGACGGATTCAATTGCTGAACAGACAATATCGTCAGTCAACATGGAACACGATTAGTATCTACGAGACGCAGACATATGATCGGCTACACAAAGAATCACAACGCTTATATATGTAGCTCAGGACCTAACGCTTATAAATGTAGGTCAGGACTCGCGCACTGTGAATAGCAGCTCATCAATCGATATCCCGCTTTGCTTATTTGTCTGGTTATAGTCATTAGTCTTGAGACTACCTACTAAAGTTTCCAGACGCTAAGCTGCAACTGCTCTCTGTTTACTGGTCTGAAGGGATAATGAATTGGTGAGAATATACCCAGACTCGTTCACGGAGAACTAGAGCGTGGAGTGCATCCCGGCTTGTGCTGAGCGGATCGACAAATTCTCTAGTCCGGCTTCGATCCGGTTGTTCAATTCTCTGGTCCGGCTTCGGCCGTATCAGGAAAAAGTACTGATCCGGCTCCAATCCGGCTCCGGCCAAAAATGAAAAAGTCCGGCCCGAAATCCGGCCCTACACGGTACGGGGGTTCCGTGAATTGATAAGTATGCCTCGTTTATGTTCGCACTGGCTTGGCAGTCACTTGCGTGTGGTTGGTTGGTAGTTATCTAGTTATAATAGTCATGCTTATCCATAAAGATTCTGGCCGTATCAGAAAAGTACTGATCCGGCTCCGATCCGGTCCTGCCAAAATTGTAAAAATCCGGCCGGATATCCAATCTGGCTCCGGTCCATGCTCCGCACTAATCCAGGCATATGTAACTAAACATTCGTTCGACTCCAATGCGTTCAAGCTCGCCTCGTGGAACCATTGCCATACGTAGCTGTTGATTATATTTTCGCCATAATAGTCTAGTCTAGTATTTTTACAAAACTTATTAGGCTGGTAAACTATTTCGCGTTGTGTACATTTAGTCTGCTATACTTTATCTGACGCAATGTATTGGCGTTAGCTTCAAATAAACAGCCGTTTTTGTGATCACATCTATATTAAGCAATGCTTCATGGCCAAATGACAGCTGCCTATTGCTTTATACACTACATGGCTCATTAAACTAACTGCGTCTTCACTTGTTACAGGACTGTTCAATCCTTCCCGAACCCCAGCCATGACTGATCTACAAAGTAACATTTCCGGATTGTTTGATTGCCAGAAAACCATTGTCAGCTGAAAGCTTGCTGTTTCCAAGAAACGGCATTAGACCACCACGAGTTTTCTTATCCTTGTTCCTGTGGTTCCTAATGTTTAACCAGGAGAAAGCTAATCTGAAAGTCTACATTTTCGGTGAGTGACAAAATCGAAAATCCACAACATTATACATTTTGGACTTTAACTACAGAATACATGTGCACATCAATAACTGCGATAAAATAACAAAAACCCTTAAAACATGCATTTTGAATAAAACAAAAGCATTATGTAGCATATATTTCATGATGACAAAATATCGTTCTATTCAATATAGCAGTGTTATAATAATGATTTTAGACTGGGATGGAATTCGTCACCTAATGAAATTAGTAGAAGCATTTATTTTCATGTGATCGTGGTACAATTGAAATCGCTATACGTAACAATTTCATTTGGTAATGATCCAGCAAATGAAAATTGGTATGTACTGATTCGTGTACATTCCTGGTATAAAAAGGATATCATGAATTGCTAGAACCTATTTTAAAACTTTGAACGCATTATAGCCAGGGATAAACATTCGGAATTTTCGATAGAAATTGGGATATTTGATGAATTTTGTCAAAAGTAAATTCGCAACGAGATCACAGTGAAATATAAACTATAATTATACTATCAAACTTTTCCTCTCAATGAAAAGTACAACTTTAGCACCAAAATATTAGCACCCCTTTTCTTTAGTGACCCCTCCTCATGTCTTCTAAGCGCCCACCATATCGACGCTTGAGTGTTTCCGGCCTTTTCCAAATCGCTCGCAGCGCCACGCTGGTGGCAGGCTTAATACCCACTGTACTAGTCCATCCACTGAAAAATCGATGATTCTTCATTGCTCCCATAGGATATCATCGCCGCTAGCGCTATGGTTAAGAACCACTGGTTTGAATGATCCTACTCACTGTACTGATGAATGAGTCTGGTACGTCAATGTCATTTGTTGCGTGATTCTCTTTGCTTTGAATTGCTACGACACCTAATACCCTTATTGTGTAATTCCGGTCGGTAAAAGGCAGAACATATTATCCCGGTTCTCCTTCCGTAATCTAGCACTTACCGATATGCATCAGGATTGTATTAATTTCCCAAATGAAGACAACATGTGTGTAAATGTACATATTACATGAAGAAAATGAGATCAATAAGTTTCCATTTAATCACGAGTAGTCGAAGAAGGGCATTTTCGTGGTGAATGTATTGACACATCTATTCCGTATATTACTAATTGCATTAATGTGAAATGAGCATCAGAAACAAATAGTTGATTATTAGTGGAAGTATTGTTTCTGTCTATGACATCGATAAAATGCCATAGTATAGCAATAACGACTACAACTAACACATATCTGGTACATTTGAGTCACCTAACTCATTCAGCTGGGCCGACCATATTGCCGGTAAGTAACACGAAAATAGAATTGTTACGTTTGAGTGTGATGATAATTGATACTTCCCTGGTAGGTGCAGGCAAAAATTACAAATAGAAAGCAAAGCAAAAGTAGACAATGAAGCGACAATTTAAATTTATCATTATATTTATTCGGCCCAGTAATACTTTGCGGTTTCCTCAGCTTTTGCCAAAAACGAATGTTCATTTAGAAAGGAATCGCCTAATTGTCCGAACGAAATATCATTGAAGATATATACAACCGACAGGATACTCGAGAAACAAACAGACTGCCTAGTGCCTACAGTTCTCTTTGGAAATAAAGACGTAGCAGCTAAAAGCGTTATCGTAAGTATGATAAACCAACTCGACAAAGTACATTTGGACAAAAGAAATTTCAAATCCTACAAAAATCGGGCATGTGGTAGACCTAAGTCAAACCTGTTTCAAACAGCATTTTTCGGGAAATATCTTGAGGTAACGATCGCAATAATGGTTTGTGACACCAGCATGAATATCCATAATTCTCTTTGAGCAAGATATTAGTTGGAGTCGCTTTCCATTACAATAGCATTCATGGTTTTGACACCAGTACACATATGCATATAAGCCTTTTCAAATAGAAGATTCGAGATAATTGTTTTCAGCAAATACATCAGTTACGAATCTGGTAGACACTAGCGTGCCGTTCCAGACTGGATTTATAAGTGAAACCTCTTCCACAAATATCGCAATTATGATTTGTGACACCGAAATGCGTTTTCATGTGCATTTTCAAGCAGGATTTCGAGCTTAATCCTTTCCCACAAATATCGCATTGATAATTTTTGGCACCGTAATGTGTATCCATATGGTTCTTCAAATTAAATATTTTAGTTAATCTCATTCCACAAATTTCGCATTCATGATTTCTGATATCGAAATGTGTATAAATATGCTTTTTCAAGATGGTTTTCATAGTAAATCCTTTTCCACAAATATCGCATTCATGGTTTTTAACGCCGAAATGTCTATTCATATGTCATTTAAAATATGACAAAACATTAAAAGTTTTTGCAGAAATATCGCATTTATGATATTTCATACTGAAGTGTCTGCCAATGTGCATTTTCAAATAGTCTTTCCGACCAAATTCTTTCCCGCAAATTTCGCATTCATGATTTTTGACTTCGGAATGTCTATCCACATGCCGTTTCCAAACGCCCTTCCGAGTAAATCTTTTCCCACAAATATAGCATTTATGATTTTTGTCGCCGATATGTATATCCATATGTAATTTCAAAGTGGATTTCTCAGTATATTCTTTGCCGCAAATAAAACATCCATGATCTCTGGCACCAACATGTATCTTGATATGCCGGTTCAAATTGCACGATTGGAAAAATTATTCCCGCAAACAGTGCATTCGTGATTTTTCACACCCGCGTGTATTTTCATATGCTTCGCAAAATGGGCTTTTAGAAGAAATGATTTCCCGCAAATATCGCATTCATGATTTTTTACGCTGAAATGCATATCGACATGCCTTTTCAAACAGGTTTTCTTGATAAACTGTTTCCCGCAAATATAGCATCCGTGATTTCTGACACCAACATGTATATTGCTATGATCTTTCAAGTTGGATTTCCTAACAAATCATTCACCGCAAATAACGCATCCATGATTTTTGACGCCAGCATGCATATCCATATGTGCCGTCAAGGCAGAGTTTTGTTGGAATCTCTTACCACAAACATCACATTCAAGTGTTGCAGTACCGGTATGGATTTCCAAATTGTCTCCATACGGCGTTGGATGCTGCATGTTTGAAGAGCCAGAATTACTGATCAATTATCACCGTATTATATTCTTTAATTTTCTTTGGAATTACACGGCTTACAAATTATGTTTCTGTCGCCAGAGAGAGAAATTCAAAATTTAGGTCAAAATGTTTTACTTGATTTCAAGATATAATTGTATTCTACTTACTTCACTCTGTCCAATTATATAGTGTAGCTTTCTATGGAAAAAATTGGGTGCGATATCAATCACTATTGTGCATCATACAAATACGTGACCTCATGTGGCGAGATAGCGTAGTGATATAATCCACAGCTGCAACACCAATGAGGTCGATTCCAGAATTCCTACCTAAGTGTTGGAGGTTTATGTGGATTACTCCTCGCCACCTCTTCCGTGTAAGCGGTGTCTTATAAAAAGACTAGAAGTGTGCCGTGCTATAAGTCGGCATCTACGGAATGAAAAATGAAGAAAATTGGCCTGGTCTAAATGACCATAGCAGTTGATAAACACCATGAATACTACAAACAACAACAACAACGTGACTTCATAAATTCGGCACGAACTAGTTGGCGAGATAGCGATGTCACCAACGGGTTGCTGGTTCGAGTCCGACCGAGATCGAGTCGATATGTTTTACCGTAATGTTTATCTAGATCAGCGGTTCCCAACGTGGGCGATATCGCCCCCCAGGGGGCGATTTGGCGGTCGAGGGGGGCGAAAATACCAAAGGGGGCGACAGGGGGCGAAAACGGACGGAGGGGGCGATAGGGGGGCGATGGCGCGTTAAAACGACTGCATGGAGTCAGGACCGTAACTGCCGCACCCCAAACCCCCAATTTGGGGGGCGAACTGGAACGGGCCCAAAATTATTTCGTGAATTAACATAAATTATAGAGTAATTTTTTTTAGAAATTCTTCTAACTTTTTCAAAATATTTTCGCGCTGCGCGCGATTTAATATTGTCATATATATTGATTTTGGGGTACCCTTCTCCAAACAAAAATACGCATGATTTATGGAAATGGAGACTTCGGCGACGGCCATTACTGCGCCACGACGCTCCAAGACATATGAAGTTATAGGCCATGTAACACGACTCCGAGAAGTATGCCAGAACGATCAGCAGCGAGAAGACCTTGGCCGAAAAGGAATGCCCTAGTGCTGACCGATAACTTCGATATATATAAATACATGTTTAATTGTCCATAGGCGCCCCAACGAAAGTTTAGCTGTAAAAGTATAATTTCGAGGTCGAGCCGAAAAGTTGACCTTTTTCGGTTCCCAATATTCGGGGGGCGATGATCGATGTGGAGCTTCAAAAGAGGGCGATGAGTCGAAAAAGGTTGGGAACCACTGATCTAGATATATCCTCGCCACGTGACCCACGTAAGCAGATGTATTAAAAACCGGATAATACGAAATCAAAATGAAGAATATCGGCCTGGTGTAAAATCGCCAATGTAGTCCAAACACCATGAATAAAGAGAGAGATAAAGAGAAAGGTAACATGACATGACTAAGAATATGCTATACATACATGTTGGGTATGTAAGGGTGTGTCATTTATGCCTTGTTATGTCGCCGAGCTGTACTTTATTGAAAGATCGGTGTGACTCGTGTGAGCTGCAAGCCTTCAACAATACATCCTGAACTCTATCAAAATGAACTGGGGTATCTTACTCATAGCTCCTACTCGGGCTAAAACTGCATTTATGATGAATAGCATGTTTTTATTGCAATTCCTTATATTCAAATACGGCCATGGATTTATCAATCAAATGACGCGTGGAACAATGTGGGCAAAAGCGTAATCCGTATGTATACGACTTCATCAGGTCGAAGTAACCATGTATGCAGCAATCACGTGGGCACCGAAAGAAACCAATAAACAACCCTATTTTACCATTAAGTTATCCGATATAGAGCTAACATAACTTACGGATATATGATCTGCAACAGCTGTAAGACCCACGATAGTTTTGTATCGAGATATTGTCGAAGCTTAGACATTTCAGCCATTTGGAACAATTCAATTCGTATAATCAATTTGACATATATTTAAAGGGGTACAATTTAATCTCCGATTAAATTTTTAGCTCGTACCTCAACTTACACCTACGACTTGCTGTCGTCACCAGGGATGTCAGTGGGATATTTCGGAAAAACCCAAATGCGGACGCTAAATAAACCCAGAAAAATTCAGATCCTATATTTCCCTCAGATAGCTATAAGATAGCTGTGGAACTGGAGACTGACAGTCTTATATATATAGTTATGGAGTAGTAGAACTAACTTTTAGCCCATGATATTGAAATTACCACAGTTCATAGTATACATTGTCTCGGTTAGCACAGCAAAGTCCACAAGGAAATGTTGTTTTCCTCTCAACGCATTGCTATAAAGCTATTGGTGCGCGGCGTCAATACTCAATAACGTATTATATCACCGCCCCGCAAATGTTCTAAGCAATGCCATATACCATATCCGAGGCATGGCCAGTTGAAAGTAACTTTCGAAAGATTATTCCAGAGATGACCGGCGTGCTTCGTAAAAAAGTCAAATCATGAAATTCAGGGTATTTTTGAATGTGTTGATAGCCAACCCCTCTGACTAATTTCTGAAGGTATCCGACTGTCTCTTTCTCTGCGTGTCCTTGTTGGAGGTGAAGATACTCAGATACCTATGCGCATAGTGTAGTATAGGCTACAGATAAACATGATAGTGATGTTCCTTATTGATACACGACAAATCTATTGGAGTGATACCAGCACCCAAGTCCGAAATCGTTTACAGTTCCATTGATTTCCCATATGATCCCGACTTTCTGCGACCTGGAAGGTATTATTCAATAAAGCCCCATCGCATCACGCCGACCCCTCTCATTTTACAAGCTGTAGTGAAACAGTGTCTCAACACTCGTTACCATAACTCGTTACGCTGTTATAATTACAACGAAATCCATCGACAACGGCGTAGGGATATGTAGGATTAAAAGGTTATAGATACCCTTGCAATAATTGCAACCTGAAGTACGTGCACATCACGACATTATCATCTTACCAACATAATAATTAATTTTCGAGCGTAAAATTGACCTGGGAACATAATGTTAAAAAACCTGATTTCAACGACAAAACCCATAACCTCAATGCCAAAATATCCGTATAACTCTGATGGTGGATTGAAAAGAATGCAGCATTGAAGAAGGCAACAGTTTATAAAATATCATCCTCCAAGCATTGGTTCTAACTGCAGCGGCAATGTCCGTGATCAGCGGATTATCACTACTAATGATATCTGGCTGACGGTACATCGCACGAATATGAGGCCAGTGGAATTACCCAGATATCAGAGACCACGCCAAGCCTAAACTTGGGAGAAATCATTCACAATTGGCCTCTGAATGAAGTTAGCGTGCCACACAGTGAGTTGGCTGCTGATGGTAGCTCCATGTTGCCTTGATTCCATCTTCCCGCCAGGGCACACACTTGTTTATACACCAGATCGTGTCTGCATTTCCATTCAAGAGCAGGAATAGTTGTATGAAACTTGTCCCGGAAGAAGAGCTCT
This sequence comes from Botryllus schlosseri, assembly GCF_051294905.1. Taxonomy (NCBI): domain Eukaryota; kingdom Metazoa; phylum Chordata; class Ascidiacea; order Stolidobranchia; family Styelidae; genus Botryllus; species Botryllus schlosseri. The sequence continues at coordinate 11,889,452 of NC_137238.1, read as the reverse complement.
CTGTATCTCGACTGAAATCAATATGTCGTTTTATACATTTTATATGACTCACTGTCTGTATTTGACCGGTATTTTGAATGTATGCTTGTGGTGGCTTTTAATATAACTAACAAGATCATGAAAACATATTGTCAAATTGTGATGTCTTCTGTCTTGCAACATAAGGTTAATATATCTGCCAGAAAGCAACAATGATTCAGGTAGCGATAGGGTTACTAGAGGTTGTAGGCTGCAGTAGCGAGAGAGTCAATGAACGGCAGCAAAAGGGTTAATGCAGGGGCGGGCAACATACGGCCCGCGGGCCGGATCCGGCCCGCGAAGGGATTTTGTCCGGCCCGCCGAGAGTTTTTACTCTGAAAGTGAAATTTTATTTTGAATGTATTGACAAATTTTATGCGTCACAGAATGAATCCAAGTTTGCGAATCTGAGAAAGATGGACATTAAATTACTTGCTCGGTTCGGGTCTACTAACATTTTTTACCATGAACCAGTGTTGGGATGACTCGAATCACCTTTTTCGTATGACTTGAGTTTACTCGAGTCACCTTGGAAAAATGACTTGACTTGACTCGACGCTTCAGAAATGCAGATTGACTCGTGACTCGAAGCAAAATTTACGAGTCAATTTAAAGTCATCAACTAATTGATGTTGGCTAAATCGCTATATCTTCCATAAGTTCGCAGAGCCTCTATTGTTATATCACAAATAAATTGATCACCAACAACACTGATCGGAGCTTATACAACAGCTTACGTTGTCGTAAACTTGCTCACCTCAACCAACCCTCTTGTATATAATTTAAATCAAACGAATATCGCTCATACGTTTATAATTGTATATCGTGGATAGGTAGGTGGGTAGCTTATTGAACATTATCATTTTTAAACATTCTGAGATTTTGTATGTTATCTTGTGTTTTGGCTGATATTTAAAGACTGAGGCTACACCGTCATATTTGCGTAGTTGAGCAGTTCTGCGTATGCGTGAGCGATACGGCGCCTTTTGCGAGTAAAATCAACTCTTCATTCCATTACTCTTCGCCACTTAATCCGCGTAAGCGGTGTCTTACACAAAGCCTAGAAATGGGCCGTGGGAGTCGGCAAGTTGAGGAATAAATATGAAGAATATTGACCTGGTGTAAATGACCGTAGTAGTCGACAAACACCATGAATACCTCAAAACAAACGAACAAACAAACTGTTTATTCGTTCGTCGATTCCGAATAAATGGGTACTTCATTTGTATTTAAAACAGTTAGCAAAATGTAATGACTTTGAATCATGTCTAGTACTTTGAAATTTCAACTTGACTTGACTAGTGACTTGACTCGTGACTTGACTCGTGACTCGACTTGACTTGACTTGACTAGAGTCACCTCCAAATATCGAGTGACTTGACTTGACCCGAGTCACCTTTGAAAATCAAGTGACTTGACTTGAATTGACTCGAGTCAAAATGTGCAATGATTCGAGATAACTTGTGACTCGAAGGTAGTGACTTGATCCCAACACTGCCACGAACATTAACGAGGAAGGCCGCGTTCCAGTATAACTGATGTGCGCGATCAGTCTTTACTAAGTGTTTTCACATACGACATGCAACCAGAGTTCAAAAAACTAGTTGACAATATTAAACGACCACAGATCTCTGATTGACTTCAATAGCTGCTGTAAATAAATTCAATAAATACTATTCTGACACTATGCTTTAAACTTGAAGTTTACATTAAATACAATGGATTCCTTGTATAGGTGGATAAATTGAGGTATAATGTATAATGTATATATTCTGTAATCCGGCCCGCCAAGTGCTTCATTTTCCCATATCCGGCCCGCCGACTGTAGAAGTTGCCCGCCTCTGCCTTAATCCATAGTGTGTTGGATTTTCTGCTGACTTTACTATATAAGTGTTCCAATAGTGAGGGCGTGCTGAATAGTTCAATCACTTGAGACAGAATAGCATATTCAGTGTAATGATTCGCGCGCGAAGTTCTAGGGGATTTTCCATAATACTGGAATATTACGCAGCGCTCCAATCAAGAGTTCAATTATCAGTCTCGACTCTATTTTCCTCCGTTGTGAGCATTGAATGCTCGATTGGTCATTTCACATCAATATCAATATTAATAATCGTTGGGTTATAATTTTCATCTGAACAAGTTACACACAATGTACACTGCGATAAGACACAATGCGATGTAACGAACAGATATGAGGATATCGAACGACACGCATCAGTAGCGATGCTTCACTCTAACATCCACCTCGGCCTAGAGAGCCCAAAATTTTTTCGTGAATTAGCTTAAACTATGTCGTAGTTTTTGAAAACTTATGCAACTATTTCAAATTTTTTTCGTGCATTGCGCGATTTCAAGTTGCCGACTATCTTGATCGTTGGGTTCTCTTGCCCAAGAAAAGACGCAAAATTTATGGAAATAGGCATATCGGTGTTGGCCATTACCACATCACGACGCACCAAGACATATAAAGTTTTAAGCCATGTAACATGCGACTCCAAGAAGTGTGCCAGAATGAGGCCGAAAAGAAGTGGCGCCGAATGTTCCTGTCTTGGCAATCTGAACCTCACAAGACAAATACCATCCCGCTACCCGCAGGGAAAAATTATATGCCAGTGAAGAAGTACCAATTTAAAATCGTCTGATCTTTTAGTTTAGTACTTTTCGGCGATTCTATATTTTTTGATATAGCAGACAGGAGGTCACGAAATAACATCATGTATCGAAGTCATATCAACGGGTCCGCCCGCCCGAAGATGTTTAATTATTATTTACGGGCCCTACAGTTTCCAAGACACCTCACTCGGCTCTACTGGTGAATCTGATAACGTAAGCAGAGAAGAAAAGAAATTGATAGCAATATATATGCAATTCCCTCACTCAGCTCTACCGGAAAATCTGATTACGTGAGCAGAGAGGACAAGAAATTGATAGCAGTATGTATGCAATTCCCGATCTTATTGACCGATTTTATCATGAATTATCGAAAATTTTCGCGCCTCGTGCTGGCTCACTAAACAGTACAACTATAACTTGGTGACAAAAGCGAACAACCTGCATGGGGTCGGTTTATCAGCCCAAGACTCAAGTTTTTTTGGGGTCTGACTAACCGAAGTGCTGTTTCGTTCCTGCCAGCGGGTATCACACCCGAAGATGTTTAAATTTTAAACACGTCTCACTCAGCTCTACCGGTAAATCAGCTTACGTGAGCAGAGTGAGGATGAAATTTGATAGCAATATTTATGCAATTCCCGACCATATTGACCGATTCAATCATGAATTAGAGAATTTTCTCGCGCTGCACGTGTTTAGGCGAGAAAAGTCGATTCACTAAGCGGACATCCAATATAGATTATAAGTAGCGGTAAACAGCGTATAGCCTGAGAGTGGTCTGGGGGCGAAGCCAGAAGTTTGGTTCATCACCCCATGGGGGCCCAAGACCAACGTTTTTTTGGGGGGAAGGGGGCTGACGAAGTGCTGTTACGGTCCCGCGCACTGTACAGTTGCACACGGAGTTTTCATGATATAATAGTATCAATTATATAGCGTAGTAATGTAAGTCTTGTTTTCAATGTTACCGAATTCGGTCCGCTCCTAACGGACCACTAGAAAAAGGTTTTCAACATTCCAGTTGCCCGCGCAATGGTTGGTAAATCTCATGTGGCCATTTGGCCGAAAAGGTTGGCCACCCTTGACCTGTATAAAATTGGACATTATTTGCAAATTATTTTTTGGGTTTCAAGTATTTTATTCATCCATGTATCATGGGAAAGGAAACATGAAATTGAAAATAAATACATTCGCGACTTAGGTCACCTCGAATATAAATGAATATAAACGGATCAATACCCGCCATTTACGGTGGCGGGAACAAGATTGAATTAAGCGATAAATATATAGGCGAAAATCACACACATGAAATGCGATATTAATTATAGAACAAGGTCAGGGAAGGACGGGACCAGTTCGCCGGAAGAACATGAAAATTAGGCAAAAGACCCCCACCACAAACAACACGGTACATGGTGATGGGGGCCGACAAATAACAAAAAAAAAAAAAAAAGAGGAGAACTGGTGAGGTCCGACTGCAGGCATTACAAAGTAGCCAGTTGCACAGGGGAAGAAAATCGCAATATGCGTATTCGCGATGCGGTCACAAATTAATGCAATTTTGGGAATTATCCCACCATACTGTGACAAAGCAAAGACATCGTCTGGTTTTTAAAATTTATGTAAAATATAACCAACACCGCTTCCCACTTGACAAAATTTAAAATATTTGCAGTGAAGCTTAGCTGCGTGGGTCAAACAAATAATCAAGAAAGACTGCAAGCCCTAATCCTTGGATGCTTGAGTAAGTGCACGTAGACAAACGCTATTTGACTACTCCATTATTTCAATAATGATTAATGTCTATTAGCAGTGAGAGTGTGTGTGCTTGTAATCAGCATAATTTGCAATGAGTAAAATAAAAGGTACATCTCCGTATAGTTGTTGGCTCATGCATAGTGGATATGGTCCATGTTGGAGCTGCCATCGTTATGTTTTCATATGTTCAATGGTTATTGAACGGTTTGTCGGCCGTGCGCTCACGCCACGAACCTTCTACTGTGACGTTGGGAGTGACAATTGAAAATATCGAGTCGCTTTGCAAGACGTGTGTAACGACATAACCGAGTATAGCAACGGCGAGTTGACGTCACGCCCTTTTCCTGAACTTCATCTCCGAGGATCGCAGAAAATGATTCCACCAAATCCCCTTCAAACCTGTTTTGTGGAAGTTTCCATTCAGATTGCTGGAGCCGCATCCGTAGACATCGCTTTCAAACCACCAGCCTCCTTCGCCGTAAGAAGCGCAATTCCCTGGCCAAGCGTCGTGGTCCGCGTCTTTCGTTGAGAATTTGTCGTTGTTGTTAAATGAGAGGTGATCTCCGGTTGCATTACCGGAGAATCCGGATACGTGCAGTCTGTAGAAGTCGGATCCGGGGCCGATGCGGAAGGAACTGGAAAAGCCATAATATTGAAAAAAAATTACTTCAAGCCTCTCGAACTCGAGCGTTTGCACCTCCTAAATTCCTATGATGGCATGAGAATGCAGCGAAATTGCGATTGATATTCACCTGTATTTAGCGAACCAATAGATCCCATCTCTCGTGATCATTTTGATTTTCAGCTCCATGTTTCCGCCCTTTGTAAATTGATGCATTGTTGCCAGGCCTGAAGAAATGACCTTTTAAGTTATAACAAACATAGAGATAGATACCGCTAACCAAAAAACACAAAACATGATGTATTAACTAAACCCACAGCCACACACGTCTTCTATTTTGTTGATGTACCGTGACCGTAAACCTTCTTATCAAGTCCAGTCCTATTCATATTGGCTAAATTTGCCAAAACCGCCTTTCTCAAATCTGAATCAGTTTTGTTCTAGGCAAAAGCCTCATGAAATAGTTGCAGCGATTTCAACTCAAATGAGATTCACAAATATGTATTCCGTCCTTGATGGGCGCGAGAAATAGAACAAACAACAAAATTTATATGCACCACGTATTCGTGTTGAACTTATTTAAAATTTTATTCAAACAGTTTCTGGGCCTATTTTTCAAGTGTCGGACCTGATACAAGCAGGATTGTAATGACTCAAGTCACGATTTTCTGACGACTCGACTTGACTCGAGTCATTTTCTCAAAATGCGGAAATGACTCCACTCGACTCGAGTCAATCCGTGTATTGACTCGACCTGGACTCGAGTCATTGCACGTGACTCGAACCAAGTCATATGACTCGAGATTCAAACGGCCAAGACCGACATTTCATTGTAATTTCGAAAAGTGGGTTTACCAACGCTTCAACTGGAAACTGAGCAGTCAACACGATGACTTGGACTCGGACTCGAGTCATCATACCATGACTCAGACTCGACCCTCCGCTCGATGACTTGGACTCGGACTTGACTCGGTGGTGAATTGAAGAGGACTCGACTTAACTCGAGTCAAAACTATAAAAGTGAGATTGACTAGTGACTCGGAGCCTTGTGACTTGGTTACAACCCTGGATACAAGAGACATTAATCAAATAGAATGTACAGAGTCGTATGAGTTTGTGGAACCATTGGCAATAACTCGAGTGCAAGTCACTCAACACAAATAATAAAGTATAAACAATACAAATAGTCACTCAAGCCGAGCCATCTTTCATTTTTAGGAAAATGACTCGAGTCTTGTCGAGTCGAAGACAAATTGCGTCGAGTCTAGTAGAGTCATGACGCCAGTCATGGTCAGAATCAACCAAAGATTAAAAAAGTAATACCGAGCCAGAAATCTCCATCACCATTCCCGAATCCGTTCACGTAATCATACCAGCCTCGGAAGAAATCCACGTTTCCGTATTTTCTGCGCTGGAAAACCTGCAATGGCATTCATCAAAGTATCAGAAATATATGAATTCTCTCTACTCGACTTGACTCGAGTCAAAACTAAAAAAGTAGAATTGACTTGCGACTCGGGACTTTGTGACTTGTTGGTTATAACGCAGAATTCTACTCACAACCCATTTCCCGTTTGCAATGCGATTCTCTATCTTTTTTATCTTCTCATCTGCTGCTCTGATTTTAAGTTGCTTCTGCAACGAAGACATCTTTTCCCGACCCTTCAAAATTCGAAAACAGACTAGAACTTCCAGTTGTGACGTACAACTATATGTATACCGACCCCACAATCTCCCTTCGTGATCCATTTACCGTTGACGTATTTTTGCACGCAAAATTTCGCTAAAAACCGATAAAATTACAACTATAATTCAAATCCCAACACGAATTCTTCCTATACCTGCCAAGTGCGGTGGAATCAGGAACCAACACATGAGAAGAATCGGAATTTTCAACAGCATTTTCGAAGAGTATGTGATGTCTGTTCGTTTTGTGAATTAAATATCGAAGCTAAAACGGAATCATTATCCATATTAAACACTAATAAGGCAACATTACCGTTTATTCAAATTTACCTCGAAGAAATAGAAGTCAAATTCCAGAGCTGACAGCTACTGTACGTGGTTACTGATCAGTGATCACTGATGGCCTCATGCATTGGCAACCTCGAGCGCTTTGTGATATCGTCAGCAACTCTCGGTATTTATGGGTTATTATCGAAATCATTTAGACAAAGCGAATTACATATCATAAATGCATATTCTCTGGAGCATTCATAGCTCACTTCCTTTCGTTGAATGATGGAATGAATGAATCGTTCATCAATCTACGCTGTTTGATTGAATTCCTGCATGACAAATGAGACATATTGATGACTCCTCATTTAGAACCCCGTGCATTGTGCTGGGACGTGGATTATTTGATAGAGTTGAAACTAATAAACTATATTTATATTGACGAGAAAGAAAAATCACAAGTCACAAAAACATTTCCTCGGAAGCATTCAACACACTTCTTCGTGTTCAATAATGTAATGAATATATTCAATTTCTAAAGATTAAATGGCAGACACTTCTGACTCCACTGTTAGGAATTGTATTTTTGATAAATCCTATTCACAGCAAGAGCCATTCACTCGCAAATTTCCGTCATTATGTGATGTTCTATGCCGATGAAAAGATAATGCCGTCTTTGAGATTTTGAGCAAGTGACACACATCACATGGTTTCGATACGTCCGAACATGTCGAGTATTAGCCTTATACGCTCAATTGTTGAAATGTTTGGCCTTAGCAGAGGCGGTCAGAGCAATCACCGTCAGTACTCAAGTAGAGGTAGAAGTAAAACTGTAAATTTATTCTCAAGTACAAGTAGAAATAGCGAATCAAAAGTAAGTGTCCAAGGCTTTATTTGACATAACAAACTAAAAGCTGTCAAGTAGAAGTATAGTAATGTGAAATAATAACCACTGAGGAAGTAGTGCGAGTAGGCAAAATCTTCTTGAAGTACTTCGAAAAGTAGAAGTACTTCGTCACTGACCAACTCTGGAATTGAGTACAAGTGCGTAGAAAAAAAATAATACGGGGGGGGGGGTGAATTCTTGAAATCAGGGGAGATCCCCTTTAATCATTGTACCGGGAATTACATCACAAACCTAATTACCAGGGGCGGGCAATTTTTCCAGTCGGCGGGCCAGATTTTGGAAGGTGAAGTAGTTTGCGTCAGATTACGACTAAAACGAAGGGTGTATTGGTATATTCAAACTTATATGATCGCTAGAGCTACTGCTTTAGCGGCTTATAACTATCTTCAACTAGTCAACCATCGTATTTTCGCCAATCCCGCTATTTGTGAATGTAAATGTTGCTGGATTTGCACTCTCATGATCCGTAACATAATGTAAAATACTATTCAGGCCCATGGCGTGTGTCTGATTTATTAGACTACTCCAAGTCGTTTCGACTAGAGGTCGACCGAAATTGATTTTTACAGGCCGATACCGATACCGATATATCGACACACTCACAAGGCCGATAACCGATATCATAGGCCGATATTAATGTGGAAGGAGCAGAGAACAATTTCACCAAAAATATTATATACTAGGCAAGATGGCAAATGTTCATGCCACGGAAAGGTGAACAACAAACGAGAAAACTGAAATTGAAAAGAATTATTGCTTAATTGTGCACATTCGTTGAAATTTGAGAAAACCCAAAAAGCAAAACATAATACAGAATTGCAGATCAGTCCAGAAAAGGTATATTGTAATGCAGGAAGCATAGTTTATCTGCATACTCACCCAGTTAAATTCGTTCTGCAAGGGTAAATCTGTCATATATCGCCCTTTGCGTCGTCGATTTCTTGAGATTGAGAACACGGAGCATTGAATTTCCAAAATTTTTGAAATTTTTTCAAATATGAAATATCGGCCGCGATATCGGCCTTCATAGGCCGATATCGATAATCGGGAAAGCTCTAAATATCGGCCTCGATAATCGGCCGACCTCTAGTTTCGACACTCGCCTAACTTTCCATTGTATCGTAGTCTTGTGATGTCATCATCTGACCCAATTGGCAATAATAAACAGAACTGAACATACGTAATTTCAGAATCCCTCAAGCGAGAAATGTGTGTTATGTAGCCTGTGATTGTTATTTTCTAAATCATTTTGACAACCCTTGACAAAGCAATTTGCAAGCGCGTTTTCTCGGGAGCATTCAGCGCACTTCCTCTCGTTTTATAATGCAATGAATGAATCGTTCATATATCTGCTGATCTATTCAATTCCTACAGAACAAATGGGACATATGGATGACTCTTCATTTAGAAACCGCATATACATTGTGTTGGGGTGCGAATTATTTAAAAGAGTCGAAATTAAACTATATGTATATTCACGAAAATGAAAAGTCGAATCACCGTTAACAAAAGCATTTTCTCGGGAACACTTGTTTGTGTCGAATAATGGAATGAATGAATCTGCTGTAATATTCAATTTTTGCAGAATAAACCGGAAGCATCGTCACTTCCTTATTTAGAAACCCCGACGTGCGAGGCGATTGTGTTTGCAATTGGTACTTTTGCATTCACTCGAAATTTGCGTCATGATGTATAGTTCTATACTCATGAAAAGAAAATGCAATTTTTCACTTTTGAACAAGTGACGTCACATGCAGGACCGTAACTGCGGCACCCCAAATCCCCCAATTGGAATTATTTCGTGAATTAGCATAAATTATAGAGTGTTTTTTTAATTTAGGCGACTTTTTCAAAAAACTTTCGCGCTCGCCGTCATTTTAAGTTGCCAATTATCTTGATTTTTGGTACTGTTCCCCCAAGAAAAAATAGGCAACATTTATAGAAATGGGCATATCGGCGTTGGCCACTACCGCGCCCAGACGCACCAAGACATATAAAGTTTTAGGCCATGTAACATGCGATCCAAGATGTGTGCCAGAACGATCGGCAGCGAGAAAACCTTGGCCGAAAAGGACTGCCCTTATGTTGACCGAAAACTTCGTTATATATACAAAATACATATAGGTTTAATTGTCCATAGACGCCTGCATGACTGGCGTCGAATGTTCCTGTCTTAGCAATCTGAACCTCACAAGACAAATACTATCCCGCAAGCAAAAATTATATGCCAGTGAACAAATACCAATTTGAAATCGTGTGCGTCTTTTAGTTTAGTAGCCTACGTTTGGGCGATTCTATATTTTTTGATATAGCAGACAGGAGGTTACGAAATAACATCATATAACGGAGTCATGCCAACGGGTCCGCCCGCCTGACGATGTTTACTTATTATTTACGGGCCCTACAGTTTCCGAGACACCTTACTCAGCTCAACCGGTGAATCTGATAACGTAAGCAGAGAGGAAAAGAAATTGATAGCAATATATATGCAATTCCCGATGTTATTGACCGATTTTATCATGAATTATCGAAAATTTTCGTGCTCAGCCCTGGCTCACTAAACAGTACGACTAATTTCGTGGCAAAAGCGAACAATGTGATGGGGGTAGGTTTATCACCCTATGGAAGCCCAAGAACTAACTTTTGTGGGGGGCCTGACGAAGTGCTGTTTCGTTCCTGCCAACGGGTATACGCCCGAAGATGTTTAATATTATGTGAAAACCGTGAAAATACATGTAGGCCTACAGATGTAGAATATCGTACTGTAAACGGTGTTCGATTATTGAATTTCAGTGCTTGTTAAAAGAGCTTACTTCGATTTTATGTTTATGAGGTCATATTGTAACCAGGACCGTAACTACCGCACCCCACACCCCCCAATTGCGGGGGTGGGGGAAAGCTAGAAGGCGGCAAAAAATTATTTCGTGAATTAACATAAATTATAGAGTATTTTTTGAAAATTTACGCAACTTTTTCAAAATTTTTTCGCGCTTTTCGCGATTTCAATTTGCCTGGTATCTTGATTTTGGGGTACTCTTCCACCAAGAAATAATCCGCAAGATTTATAGAAATGGGCATATCGTCGTTGACCATTACCGCGCCACGATGCACCAATACATATAAAGTTTTAGGCCATGTAACATGCGACTCCAAGAAGTGTGTCAGAACGATCGGCAGCGAGAAAACCTTGACCGAAAAGGACTGCCCTTATGCTGACCGAAAACTTCGTAATATATACAAAATACATACCGGTTTTATTGTTCATAGGCGCCTAAATGTCTGGCGCCGAATGTTCCTCTCTTGAAAATCTGAACCTCACAAGACAAATACCATCCCGCAGGGAAAAATTATATACCGGTGAAGAAATACCAATTTGAAATCGTGAGTGTCTTTTAGTGCAGTAGCCTACGTTTGGGCGATTCTATATTTCTTGATATAGCAGACAGGAGATCACGAAATAACATCATGTTACGGAGTCATACCAACGGGCCCCACAGTTTCCAAGACATCTCACTCAGTTCCACCGGCAAATCTTATTACGTGAGCAGAGAGGGCAAGAAATTGATAGCAATATAGATGCAATTCCCGATTCTGTTGACCGATTTAATCATGACTTATCGAAAATTTTCGCGCCTTGTGCTGGCTCACTAAACAGTACGGCTAATTCCGCGGCAACAGCGAACAACGTGATTGGGGTTATGTTTATCACCCTATGGGAGCCCTTGTCTCACGCATTTTTGGCGGGGCCTGACGAAGTGCTGTTTCGTTCCTGCCAACGGGTATACGCCCAAAGATGTTTAATTATTAATGAGGGCCCCTACCTTTTCAAACACAGCTCAATCAACTCGACCTGCAAATCTGATTAGCTGAGAAGAGAGAGCATAAGAATTGATAGAAATGTATATGCAATTCCCGATCATATTGACCGATTCAATCATGAATTGTAGAATTTTTTCGCGCATGGCGCGTTCAATCGAGCATGGCAGGGCCGCCGAGACTTCAATCAGCAACAATTGGTTGCATAATGACGGCCGCCAACACACGCTAATTTAAATATGTGTAGAAGGTCGCAAAATTATGGTTTTGCGGTTGAATGAGGCCGTACGTCCGCAGGTTGAGCACCCCCGGCCTAACCGAAATAAGAATGATCAATTGAGCAGGGCTGCAACGCATAGGAAATGCTAATTACGAATCAGGGCTCGAGGTTACTGGACCACTATCTAACGCAGTGGTTCGCAAACTCGACGCCCTGGCTGCGCAGTGCGCATTCATGTATTCTGGGCTATTTATTAGCTTTCCTCAGGAAGCACCAATCCAAAATGTCTGAGCTGTAGCGGTGGTTTCCTCTAGAATCATCAGACAGATATCGCAAGCTGAACACATACCAACTCCACCCTGTTCTACTCCAAAAGGAACTAATAAGTCCATTACCAAAGGTTAAAGGATGAGAAATATTAGCTTATGAAATCACATTGTACGATATTATACATTCGGTCAATCTGTTCTGAATCATAAACTGGCGTATTTATTGTGATAGCTATAGTCATCGTCTCATCGGTTCATCATGATGCGGATCTGGTACCAGGGCTTTGGAGCAGCCGTAAATTTGCATTGCTCCAGCTCCGGCGCTTTCTTCTATCATACACTAGGTCCGGCTCCAGCTCCGGAGCCCCATTATTACCACTGCTCCGGCTCCAGCTCCGGCTCTGAAAACTATCGAAGGTGCCTGTGTATATCTATAGGGTGGCAACCCGCGGCCTGCGGGCCATTTGTGGCCCGCGAGAAGGTTTTGAGTAGCCCGCGAGCTAATTTCCCATTATAATATCAAAATCCTGTAATATTATCGAAATTGAATTGCTCAGATTGTGAACTTGCAAGGCCAACCAAAAATATGATTAGTCTGGCCGCAACACTTGGGATGTTGATGACTAAAATATCAGTTCTGACGCAGTGGCAGATCCAGTCTCCAGTCACATTTCAAGTAAATCGTCGTACATTGCAATAAACTAGAAGAGTAGTAACATTTTTCTTCACGCTTCGCGTGTTTAATTGTCACACGATTTCTTGCTTTCTAGCCTACCCCCTACTGAAAATGAAAAAGCGCCTGATTTAGCCGATTGAGTCTAACTATATTCGCAATTGCGACGGAAAGTGTTTTCGCGTTTGCGATCGCAGAAAGATCATCGACGATGAAATGTAGGCACAAAATGATTGTCGTATATTAGCGAAAATCTTCGATATCGATATGTCCAGATGCAGAATAGTCCTGTCCTTGCAAACTGAGCTCAGTGGGCGGTATACAGTCAACAAGAGGTGGTCAAAGTAGTCAAGAAATCTACTCAAGTAGAAGTACAAGTAGCGACGAAAAAATCTACTTAAGTACGAGTAGAAGTACTTCTTCCATAAGCAACCTAAAACTACTTGAAGTAGAAGTAGAATTGACTGACTTCAAAAGTACTCAAGTAAGAAAGTAGTTATGAAAACGATCCTAATTCGTTCACTTGGATTGTAAAAAGGTGCAAATTGAGCTATGCGATAGGTTACGACCTTGATTCATATTGATGCATACCAGCAGGTATCCAATTTTCGATAGCATAAGTATTCGTCCACATCATGGGATGAAAATGATACTATTGATATGGAAATGCGATGCTAATCCTCTGTTTTAGCACGTTTTAGAAAATAGCATCGTATCGCGCCATTCCCCATATTATAAGGCCCGTAGTTTAGTGGAAGAGCAATACGGAGAAGTTGTAAAGGATACGGTGTAAACACTTTGCGCGTTAGTAAACGTCAATAAAAAATATGGTGGACCGTAACAATGCCATATTATGTAGCTTTACTTCCAGAAATCAAAGGCATTACTACACTTGCTTTTATACTTCAATATATATGTTATCCGGACAAAAGAACTGATAATAATTTTAACTCAAAGTATATGATACTGGGAATTGGAAGTGAAACATAAACACTACTTCTAAAAGCATAACATGTATTTCATGTTTTTAGTCCAGAAAGTTTCGAAGGTGGTAGGCTAAAACAGCTCTAAAACTAAAAAAAAGCCAGAGTCCACTTTTCCTAAATTATATTCACCGATACTTTCGTGAAATCATACTGGTCACTCCGCATCCAGCACTGCGCGCGATGCGCGACGAAAATTCTGGGCTTTACTAAACTTTTATGAAAATTAAATGTTGATACTCCGTGAAAACAGCCCCGAAATTCCTCAGGCTATCTTCCTGATTGGAAGATTGAACTACTTCTACTTGACAAACTGAAAATAGCGAAAAGTAAGTAAGTAGATCACAAAATATTACGAAGTAGACGTAGAAGTAACGAAAATCAGATCTACTTGAGTAAGTACCAGAAGTGAAGGAAAACTATTCGAGTACTTCGAAAAAGTAGAAGTAGGCTACTTCGTTACTGACCACCTCTGCAGTCAACCCGCAATACCCAAGTAATAATAATATAAACTTTGAAAATTTTACGCGGCTGGCGCGCCTAGTGGGCAGCGCGCTCGTTCGTCAATTTCATGTGGCCCTTTAGCCGAAAAGGTTGACCACCCCTGGTCTATATAGATTACTAATTTACACGTAGGTTAGTTATCTATAGTAATCTAGAGTCTGTCAGCCGTCATTAACATCGGATGCAGCAACGGACACATAGGTGCCGCCATGTCGGCTTGTGCCGCCATGTCGGCTTGTGACGTCATAATTAATACTTATCATTTGTCGTTAACATCGTAGTTGCACTAGCTAGAACGCACTTTACTCCATGCCATTGCTGTGTACGGTATGAAAATTCTGATGCGGCGTTTTAACACTGGCACTGTACTCGTTAACATTAAGCCATACAGCTCAATTCAATCTTTAAATAAGCGATTAATATTCAACTATACCGGTAGAAAGTGCAATATGGGCGGAGATCACGACCTGGTCAATAAAAATTCGGTTTGTACCAAATGGCCTATGGTTTTACGTTCGATATTGGTGCACTCGTTAACTGTCCATTCGGTGTCGATCCAGTTTATCGGAATATAATATTTTCCCCTTGAAACGAATCGAATTAAATACTGTGCCATGAACATTGCGCCATGCCCATAACGAATTAAACTATGTAGTATGTTGCACATGCACATATATATATATATCGACTTTTCAATTAGATAAAATAAAAAAGGGCAAAAGAAAACAGGAGACAAAAAGAACATCGAGATAATCAGTTTTGGGCTCGTGTTAAGCGTCTCCAACGTGGGCGGTCGTGGGCGTCTTCAAGCGACAGCCCGCGTTGCGCTAGATCAGCCTCCATTGTCGAGCGCCGCACTAGATGGCCGATTAGGCGGAAGCGTCGTTCAGCTGCCAGTAGACGGCATGGGACCGTTCCTGTGAGTTCTCGCAATGCGTTCGTGGATATATGCTCCGGATCGTGAATGCCGAGTGCTCAGCGGAGGAGTGCGTCACAGTGCTCGATAATCCGGGAATACTAGAGTATCAAGCAGACATCAAGAATGAATTTACGAAACAGATGATTACAAATTGGAAATCGTGTATCAAATCAGTAATTTGTCTCCAACATCAAATACCATGGGGTCCTGACATCGCATTGAGTCGCTCGCACCGCGACAATTGTTCGCTGAGTGTAACGGCGTTTTGGGTTACTCTTCTGCCATCCCCTATTCACGCTCGAAAATCCTTACTGTATTGAATGACGATCATGCGCAGTAAGGAATTCCAATTCGCATGCATAATTGCATGCTCACTGTCCAATTTCGCGGCCCGATTAAAGAACTATTACGAAAGAACGAGTAAAGAACTATCACGAAAGAACGAGTATTTGCTCATCCGATTCATAGCAACAATGAGATGGAATTTGTCGGCTCGTGCTCGTGATATCGACATGTACAACGAAATCGCGTTTTTATCCTCTCTCCCATTTCGCGTAATACATAGTGATCATTATTTTCGAACCGTACAATTGGCCTATAAGGTTTTGCTGATGATGAAATTGCGGGGATGCCGAATACCCATAATATTCACAGGCATATGTAGCATGCCGAGGTTCGGCATTTATGTATGAAAATTGAACATTGAACATATGACTGCTCTGCTGTTAAATCCCCAGGAACATGGTTAGTCGGATAAGGTAGCGCCAATGAGGAAAATATTCTTAATTTCGCGAAGGCCTGCTGTTGAATTATGTGAACTAAGCAGATATGGTTGTTGCATATATAATAGCATCATATGAAATATGTCGGAGCCGGAGCTACCCCTCAAATAACTAGCTTCAGCTCCGGCTGAATTTTCTATAGAGCTCCGGCTCCAGCTCCGGTAAAAATGCACGGTTCCGGGGCTCCAGCTTCCAAGCCATGTCTGGTACACCCCTGTCCAACCCATCCGAGTAGTATTACACCCTTTAGAAATTGTGGTACACCTTGGGGTGTACACAAAACACCCCAGTTGAAGAGCATTGATCTAGGAGACAATCGGCATGGTCATAATCGGAATAAATTGTGCGTAGGAATGGTCCGCAGTTTACATATATACTTTGTTCCGGTTTGTTAAATCATGCGATTAACACCAAATTTAACCGGTTTCCTTAATCATGGGCTGATAAATCCTGACGAATGCGATAATAAACTTCATTGCTAACCAACTCTATCATCTCCGCCCTTAGTCCTCAAATCGAACCGAATCGTCACTCGACTAACCAGAAATATTGAATTTCCCTTCAGTGTCCGGCCTCCCATTACGCTGCAGTTACAACGTTCAGGGTAAGACCAATATTTAGCCTAATAATGTACTCGACTAATTCTATTGCTGAACAGACCGGATCGCCAGCCAACGAGAAGATTCGATGAGACGCATACTAATAATCTACTATACAAACAATACTAACGCTTATAGATGTAGGTCAGGATTTACGTACTGTGAATAGAAGCTCATCAATCGATACCCGGCTTTCCATATTTGTTTCGTTTGAAGTCACCACACTTGAGACTAGCTGTTAAAGTTCCCAGACGTTAAGCAGCGACTATTCTCTTTCTCCTGGTATGAGGGGATAATGAATTGGTGCGAATATACTTAATTCGACTATTTGTTGACGGGGAACCAGAGCGTGGATTGCATCCGGGGAGACGTTAACACTCGTTCGACTCCAGTGCGTTCAAGCTCGCCTCATGGAACAGTTGCCATGCGCATTTTTAATTATATTTGCGCCATAATAGTCTAGTCTAGTATTTTCACAGAACTTGTAATGCTGGCAAGATATTTCGCGTTTATTACATTAAGCCTTGTTATACTTTCCCTGGCCCAATGTATTAGTGGTAGCTTCAAATTCAATTATACAGCCGTTTTCTTGAGCACATCAATGTTAAGCAAGTCATCAAGGCCCACGGGAAAAATGCCAGCATTGCTTTATGTTTATACACTACATGGCTCACTTAACTAACTTCGTTTTCACTTGGTACAGCACTTTTCAATCCTTCCCGAACCCCAGCTATAACTGATCTGCATAATAACACTTCTGGACTGTTTGATTGACAGAAAATCATTGTCAGCTGAAAGCTTGATTTGCAAGAACCGGTTTTTGACCACCACCAGTCTTCTTGTCCGTCTGCCAATGGTTCTAAACCTAACCAGGAGACGGCTTAGGCCTACGTCCGAAGCTTCCAATCCTAATCCAAATCAAGAACTTTTGTATATTAAAATCCGCGTGCGATCCTAATCCGATTCTAACTTGAAAATTCATAACAAATGCTAGTTTATGCAAGGGAGGAATTGGTTAATTTTCTTTCACAACCAACGATTCTCTTGATTTGAGATATCTTATCATATGGCTGCACCTCTCATGTTCAATGACACTGAGTGTAATATAGTCTAGTGCAGTGGTTCTCAGCCGCCGGTCCGCGGACCCGTGCCAGTCCGCGACGACATTTCTGCCGGTCCACCAGTTATGTTTGAATTTTATACTTTGATTTCAAGATGCAATGTTGAAAGCTTGTTCATTGATAAAATGAATAAAACATCAAATTTTAAACTGATTCATAACTTCGTGAGGTAACATTAGGGCTGGAAACATGTTCGATTTGACTTGAAGTTCAAGACGTGTCATTTGACGACATGCGAGTGACAAGTAGGCTACACAGAACAGATACGAGCCGACTCATCGCTAATCAGCGCAGTTTGATCATTGGTGTTCGATTCATTCATTTTGTGCAGGACCGTAACGGGGGCGCCCCAAACCGCCCAATTGGAGAGGGCCAAGCTTGAATAGGGCTCAAAATTATTTCGCAAATGAACATAAATCATATTTATTATATATTATATATTCGTATTTATTTGAAACTTTCGCGCTAAATGTTTTGCTTATTAGGTGCCCTTCTCTGAGAAATACGGAATGATTTATATAAGAAATATTTCGGCGTCACCCATTACCACGCCGTGGCGTACCAACGCATAATGAAGCTTAGGTTAACATGGGACTCCGAAAGGTGGGCCAAAAATTCGGCCGCGAGAAAACCGCTTCACTCGTGAATGATCGAACATTTTCATTATTGGCGCGATTAAAGCTACGTAAACTCTCTGCTTACGCTGAGTAGAATGGATGTGCTCACAAGTACAGGTGAAAAAATCCACCCAACGGTAGGGTCTGGGGATGAAGCCTCCGGAAGTTTGACTTATCACCCTGTGGGGGCCCCAAGACAAGCGTTTTTAGGGGTGGGCTGACGAAGTGCTTTTTCGGCCAGGATTTGCAGATGGCCGGTATAGCTGCTGTAATGTGTTTTCTTGCGGCACGCATTGTATTCGTATAAGTAGTTGCCAGAGTAGCCTGCGTCTGGTGGCAGTTGGCAATGAGCAATGTAGCACGACAAGGTGCTTGGTTCGACTCCGATACGCTTCTTCTCTCGATATTGTCAAAGAGAAGAATATTATTAGAGTTGGCGTGGTCTGTTAAGCCGACGGCCTTCAACGCGAAAGACTGTAAAGGAATCTCGGCGGTAGCACGTTTATCTGGATAAAGCAATTTTACCTCGACTCGGCAGACTCACTACCATAAAATCACATGGATGCCATCATGAATAGAATTAAACACGATCAAAACCCTCTAAATGTCACTCTCTAGCACCATATAATTGCAAAAAACGGTAATGCATACTTTACATTTTGGCTTCATTTCAATTTTGAAAGTTCACCGGTCATATCAATCTCCCGGAAAATCGGTAAATCCAATCGAAATCCGTTCAGAAAGTAATCTCTAATCCAGTGGTTCCCAACCTTTTTCGGTGGGAGGGCCAAATTTAGAATTTCAGAGTACGGTTGGGGCTGCATGAATACTAGGGCAATGAAACGGACCCAAATAGTCATCAAACTATGAAAATTGGCATTGTTCCGATCAATCGCTCGACGCCATTAGCGATTGTTATGGTCATTGTGTTGCCGCGCTCCCATCGTTCAGAACAATCGACCTTTGATGGCTATTTCGGAGTAGTTTTATTGCCCTGGCGAGATTTCAAAACTGTACACTGTTTACCGCTACTTATCTGCAGCATTGGGTGTTCGTTGAGTAAATCGGCTTTTCTCGCCTAAACGCGCGAAGCGCGAGAAATTTCTTTGCTCCATGACCGAATCGGTAAATATGATCGGGAATTGCATATATTGCAATCAATTTTCATCCTGTCTCTATTCACGTAACCCGATTTACCGGTAGAGCTGAGTGAGGTGTGTTTGAAAAGATATAGGCCCACTCAACAATAATTAAACATCTCCGGGGGTATACCCGTTGGCAGGAACGTAACAGCAATTCGTCAGCCCCCGGGCTCTCATAGAGTGATAAACTGACCCCGCATCACGTTGTTCCTTTTTGCAAGGAAATTAACGTTGTACTGTTTAGTGAGGCAGTGTGAAGCGCGAATATTTCGATAATTTATGATAAAATCGCTGAATAAGATCGGGAATTGCATGGTTGTCCTCTCTGCTCACGTAATCAGATCTACCGGCAGAGCTGAGTGAGAGGTGTCTTTGAAACAGTAGACCCCGTAAAATGGAACATCCTCGGGCGGGCGTACCACTTGGCATGACTTCTTTACATGGTGTTATTTCGTGACCTCCTGTCTGCTATATCAAAAGATGTAGAACTTACCAAACCTTCCAAACTGAAAGATCACACGATTTCAGAATGGCATTTCTTCACTGGCATATGATTTTTTTCCTGCCGGATGGTATTTGTCTTGTGAGGTTCAGATTGCCAAGACAGGAACATTCGGCGCCAGTCATTTAGACGCCTATATGGACAATTAAACCTATATGTATTTTGTATAGATAACGAAGTTTTTGGTTATTCGAAGTTTTTGGTCAGCATAAAAGCAGTCCTTTACGGCCAAGGTTTTTTCGCTGCCGATCGTATTGGCACACTTCTTGGAGTCGCATGTTACATGGCCTAAAACTTTATATGTCTTGGTGCGTCGTGGCGAGGTTGGCCAACGCCTATATGTCCCTTTCTATAAATGTTGCGTATTTTTATTGGAGGAAGAGTTCCCAATAATCAAGATATCTGGTGTGGTGTGGTAATGGCCAATGCCGATATGCCTATTTCTATAAATGTTGCGTATTTTTTCTTGGAGAAGAGCACCCTACATGTGGCGAATTAAAATTGCGCGGAGCGCGAAATATTATTGAAAAAGTTGCATAAATTTTCAAAAAATACTCTATCATTTACGCTAATTCACGAAATAATTTTGGGCCCCCTTCGAGCTCGGCCCGCCTCAATTAAGGGTTTTGGGTGCGGCAGTTACGGCCCTGGCTATAGGACTACCAGTTATGCTGCTTTTAGCCGGCTAAGCAGTACGCATTTCGGCGTACTCAACCGTGACGCAAGTGTTGCACATCTAGTTATCATAGGGTTATCATACGTCCTCTTTCAAGAGGATTTGTCCTCTTTTTTGATTTTTTTTAAAGTGTCCTCGGAGGACGCCCAGATGTCCTCTTTTTTGAGATGTTGTATTCTTTTTTGAGAATTTTGGTTGAATATAGAGCCAAATTCGACTGATATACATTAATTCAGCACTGTAGGAACGCTACGGCGGCTATTCCGGGAGCTGGGCCGGAAAGTTGACCTTTTTTTCAGTCAAACACCTGTTATTGTTAAAGAAAAACTGTATTTTCCGGGAGTTGAGCCACTTTTTCTTTTTTAGTTAATCGACCACGAAGTGGCAAAAATTTGCCATTTTTTCAGGATTTTCCTCCGGTTTTGAAGGTTATCAATACCTATATATATCTATAGCTACTGCTCGTTTAACTGGAAAGTTAGGGCACATTGCATTGAAACAGCAGTGACGTAACGTTAGCTGTCTACTCACAACTTTCCTGCAATTATATAATTAAAAACTGCAGGGGCCAAGCCAAGCATGAGTATTTTATATTTATAAATTTTATTTTTTGTCATAAATCGATTTCTTAATATATTTTTGGGGCGGCAAGAAGGCTATATGGGGGCCGCGGTTGGGAATGATTGCTCTGATCCAAATGCAATCCTAATCCGACAAAATTTCACAAATCCTTTTTTTTTCAAATCCTAATCCAAATCCATTCTCATCTCTGTAGGCTATGCGAATGAAGCATTTCGAAGAAACTACCAATTCAACATCATCATCATTATTGGTTTATTAGCAATTTTATCAGTTCAATACACCACAAAACATGCGATACAATGAAACAACGATGCAACATGTCTGATCTCTCGCGGCGGATTCCTCGAGAATCATTACAGACAGATATCGCAAGCTGAACACCTGTCAACTCCATCCTGTTCTACTCCAAAAGGAACCAATAAGTCTATTACCAACGGCTAAATGATGAGAGATACATTTTTAATGACATCACAAACAGGGTGCAATTTACAAGCTGCGTATACGCAGCTGATATGAACATTGTACGATATTGCACACCCGGTCAACATGTTCTGAAGCATTAACTTGCATACTTATTGTGATAGCTATAGTCATTAGTTCATTTTAATACGATTCTGGTACACCCCATCTGAATGGTATACCCTTCTAAAATTTGGGTACACCCGGTTGAAGAGCCCTGCCATAGAATACAGTTGCAGAAAATGACCTGAACACAGTGAACAGTGTACATCAATAAGGGCGTTAAAATTACAAAAAAACCGTAAAACTTGCATTGTGAAACAAAACAGAAATATCATAATTATAATCAATATTTTTATATATAATTGATATACATGGAAATGATTACCATTGACGCTGGCTACTTTTCGTCATCATGATACTCTAGTTCGCAATTTGCTGTACAGGAAACTCAGAATTTTCGGCCAGGAATTGATTTGGGCCAACGAATGAAAAGGCTGGCGACCGCCAGTGAAATGAAGCTCATTCCAAGTCAACGCCACGGCAGCCAGCGGATAGTAACTGTGCTCTATCAAATGACCGGCACCTTCCAAGTAAATCATGTCATAGTCAGGATGATTGGCGTCTTCCAGAAGAGATTTAGTAACATCACATAGAAATGCAGAGGGGAAATATCCGTCATCACTCCCAACGACGAATAAATATGAGATCTGGTGCTGATTGAAGAATTGCAAGCTGATATCCTTCACCGCCTCGAAATTTGACGTGTCAAAACAGTAACGGAATTCAAAATTCTGAACGCCATTTTCACCTGGATAAATATTTAAACGAGGGGGAAAGTTTGGCGCAAGTCGTTCACCTTTATAGTGAATTATTCCATAGGGGAAAGGCCAACCATTTGTGCTCGCTATACATCGTATCCTTCCTTTGGGAAGAACGCTGGCTGCCGCCAATGCCACAGTCGCACCGTAACAGTTCACAGAAAACCCAATCCCGTTTGTTCCATCTACCATGGGATGATTAATCATAAAATTAACTGCTTCCTCTATGTATCCCACATCCGTAAACAGTAGTTCTTGATTCAAATCGTCTTCTCCGTAATATTTGAGGGCAAGGGAAGCAAATCCGTGACTTGCCAACAGCGCTGCTTTGTATTTCATAGCTCCGGGATATCCCCCACTCATACTGATAACGCCTGAAATGAAGGCGGCGATCAGATCTCAGTTAATACTATGATTGTCAGCTATACTTCGTAATATTTGAGGGCAAGGGAAGCAAATCCGTGACTTGCCAACAGCGCTGCTTTGTATTTCATAGCTCCGGGATATCCCCCACTCATACTGATAACGCCTGAAATGAAGGCGGCGATCAGATCTCAGTTAATACTATGATTGTCAGCTATACTTCAACTAGGGCTGGGTACAATGATTCGAATCGGAATCGTGAATTGGTTTTAATGATTCGAGTCGAGTAGTAAAATACAAATTTTTTCGAGTACTGAAATTATACGCTGCTCGCCACTGAAAGGTAATTTATCAACGAGAATTATAGTTTCAACGCTATTTCAACTGTGGAAGCCTAGAAACCTTAATTGGCCGCATCGCAGCATACGAAACACACAGTACAAAGCTACGAACGGTACGGAAATAACACATTTCAGAAGTCATGATCATCCGACAACCTTGACACAAAGTGTAATGAAATCGGTATGGTCGAAAAAATACCAAAGCATCGTTAATGGGATATATGACAGGCATTATATTCTTTGTGGCGGCATAAAGGGTACAACTTTGAAATCTGACATATTACATTATGTTATACCGTCATTATGAGTGATACTCGAACCGAAGTGTAATACGTGATTCAGAATCGAATCACTTAAGTACTCGATTTTGCATAGCCCTACCTTCAACCTATTAGAAATGAGACGGACCATGAGACAAGTTAGAAATTGAAGAAGAACACGCTATTTTCGTGACTTCTAGCGACATTACGTGACTGTATGCAGTGGTGGCCCTGGGTGAGACTTATCAGGGGGGGGGGCTATAAGGATCTATCCGTATCTTCAGGGGGCTCCGCCACCAGACCCCCCTATTTACATCTGTTTTTATTATCTATCTTTCGCCACGGCAAGGTTGGGTCAGGTACTGGATTCGGACATGTCTATTTTTGCATGTGTGCAAAGATAGACTACATCAAAACTAAGTAATTCCACCGCACGCAGCAGAGACGTGATGATTGTCGGGATACGGGACTTTTGTAACAAATGCAGAGATTTGATGATGATTGACACATCTCTACGTAATCATATTCTTGCTTGGTACACGGATTTCCATGTTTATTCGTTATTATCCTTGAAAAAAGCGCATAATCCAAATAGGGGGGCCCTTCGATCAGGGGGGCGGGCGACCGCCCAACTCGCCCACCCCAAAAGCCACCACTGACTGTATGTATGAACAAATGCATTGTACATTATGTACTTTACAACGATATATAACAAAATATATGCCGATAGAGTTTAACGACGTGATTGGACGTAGTGCAGTCATTTAAATACGATGTCTAATGAAGTTTTTATTGCTATGGTATATTGATATGAAATATATATGCGTTGCTCTAAAATCATGTGCATTGCACATTCGAATTAGCAATTGGATCAATAAAGGCAATGGTGACCTACGTCATGGGAACGGAAAACATCAAAGTCAGTGTGAAGTCGGTGCCTATGTCTACAAGAAATACCGTCGTCCAGTTGACCTAGGCCCAAGTGTAGCCTGGTAAATAGAGGGAAAATACTCAGTAGACTAAACAAGCCACATTATTGAGAGGATGACATAAAATAAAATCTGAAATCTGTGTTGTATATACTTCATACAATTATGTCCGGCATGGACAAGATGCTCCCAACACAATGTGGAGAGGATTATAAGTTTGCAACATTTCAAAATGTGGCCCCTTTCTGATAGTTTGTCGGCCCCATTAATTAGCGGCGAACTCATTATGGTGCCATAACAGTAAGAATGACGGGAAAAGTTCAAATACGCCCCTTTTATGCAACCAAAAAAAGTACAATCCCAGTTCTACATCGACCGTAGTTACTCGATCATAACTATTTCATCGTCCCTTGTGCTGATGCTGTTGGTTGATTAAAACTTCACACATAATATAGTTTCACTTATGTGCATAGCTTTGTACTACATGTTTCGTAAGCTGCGATACTACCAATCGCAGTTTACAGCCTTTCACAGTGGAATATGGTATCGAAACTATAATTCTCGTATACGAATCAACCCTTAGTGATCAGGAACTTCGAATTATTATTTGATTCAGATTCGGGCACTTGAATCATTGTGCCGGTAAGGTTCCAAGGTCAGTTTGCACTGCGATCATAACGCCTGTGGTCTACGTACAGTAAGCGAGGGGTAGATCACTGGGAAGGATGACCTCGTCGTCACCGCAGTCCTATACTGAATTGCCTACATTGCGCTTTGTCCGGTTGCGATAAAGAATCCTACGTTCATTACGAGTATCAGGTTGGTTGTTTGAATCACGGTTTTTTAAAACACGATGTTGCCTGGTGCTTTGTTTATTCACAAATGTAGTTAACATATATGCTGATACGTGTTTGCGTTGCGCTTTTACAGTCCCATCGACCGACGCTTGCCATGAACGAGATCGGCGAGTAGCTCGCAGTATGAACCGTTTTTGTGATTTTTATTCAATTATGTATACATAAAATATCAATATGATCACGGGAACATTATTTACATAATTTCGCAAGCTTCGTGCTCGATGAACGCAAAGGAGCTATTCGAACACTGACTTTGAAGAGAAATTAAATATCGCACCATGACACATTGATACATGAAACCCAACTGCCAGACAAGACGAATTCCCAAGGGAGTCTTTTCAGAAAAGTGTTATCATCATCATGCTTAATGCTATTTTTATGATGTTGTATGTTGCTGATGTTGTAATCGATCAAATCTTAGCAATTAGCATCAATACGACCTGTCATCCAGTCTTCCTAGGTTCAACATGTTGCTGGAATAAAGCACAGGATCAGCCTTACTCATATTTGTCAAGTCAACGGGCCCCCAGCTGCCAATTATGGCATCACAAATATATTTTAAATTGTCACCAGTAGCAGTGACTTCAGTCATCGTGTAATTGAAGTACAGTAAATGAAATTATTATGAGTGGTAATGGTATGAAAAAAATTTAATGACCAGTAAGATCAGAGGTTATCAACCATTTTAATACCGCGTACCGCCTCAAGGATTTCTTTTTTTTTTTGCGTACCGACAACTTAACAAAGAACTCAAGTTTACTAGAACATATACAGGATTATTAACATTGGCGGAATAGCAAATGAGTCAGCCCGGAAATTTCGAAACAAAAGCGGCCCACGAGCTAATTCGCTCCTGATTACCATACCACACACTAGCAAAGTAAAAGTTATTGTGATGGTTGCAACCGTTTCTTCTCTACAAGCTGATCCAGACAGGGTGCAACCGAGTCGAATGACACATAACTATGCATTCGATGAAGACATATCCTACATTAGAGAGAATTATGTTAATGATTTGTGAAAATGTTTTGAAAACTGTCATTTTACTTAAACAGAAATGTATTAACGGCGTACCACCTGAAATAACTTCAAATACCGCAGGTAGAGAACCTCTGGTATAGATGAACAATTGAGCAGCTTAATTTATTTTGATTTTGAATTTGACACAATAACAGAATAGAGCCCTCGTGAAATTCGCCTCGATACGTCACAGTGTAAGAGTAAGCTAAGCTCAATGTAAATACGTTCATAATGGTCCAGCACCTGGGAACGGCCCATTTCCTGATGGAATATACAAAGACGCCCTGACATTTCCCTGCCATATCGGGTACTCTTTGACACCCTCTGCCATGTAGGTTCTCGTGATCGACAAATGCGGTTCTGTGTCAAACCGATTTTGCTGAGATGTATCCTCCAGAAAGCCGTCAAACACGCGAAAATCAACTTTGAACGTCTTTGTTGGATCCTTGATCAAGAACCGCTCATGCTTTCTCTGAAAATTGGGAATGAATAGTTAAGCTTTCAATTTCCCTGCAACATTGATTGTAGTGATTTTTCGAAGACCCCCCCCCCCCCCCCCCCGAGCGTTGGACAAACGTAGTGAGCCGCAGGCCTGCTGGGGAAGGTTCCACTCTGTCGCAAAAATGGTGGTTTGCATAATCGCTGGGTGTTGGCGATACGGGATGTTGATCAAAAATGCATTAGAATCATTTTTCCTGCCATCTGGTTCAACTGATGTAGGCCCTACTGTATCTCTAATAAATGAACCAGATAATTTGAGGTGAATCAAAAGATATATTCACAAGTTCAAGTAGTTTGCTTTCTCTCAAACGGCATAGCAGTTTTGGTTGACAGCTCGCAATTACCATGTCAATTACCATACATTAACTTCAAATCTCAAGCGATTGAGGATGCAAGCCTATACAACACAAGCATCCTTGTACTGCATGTTCTTGTTCAAAACACCACAATTTGAAGTGGCACCTGTATTTTAATGAGGATCTTGGAGGTGCCTAAATTCAGTATACAATGGAATATTACATTCATATTAAACTTCAAATACCGCATTTCGTTTTTTTTTTCAACAAGAACATCTTGTTCAAATGTATACCTGTACACGTATTTTACGTAAAAGAATACGATAATATAGATGTGATCTGGGCATGGATATTGTATTTCTATTTCATTCTACTGTGCTGTGAGTCAATATTGGCTGTATCCAAACATCAAGACACAGGTCACAGGAGGTTCTGCTGTCTCACACAGGAGGAAACTGCATTAATGACTTCAACTGGTAGGTTAATAATAAGAGGTTCTATTCTAGACATTTTTATGTACTCACTGTAAACACCGCCTGTCCAACCCAATGTTTACTCCGATGAGATACAAACATGCCTACCCACGGAATACTGTTTTGGGTTTTGAGGTCGAAAATACCACTGTGCAATGCTTACTTCAAACAAGCTTCTAGATAACTTCAATATTGTAGTGGTCAGTGGAATATTTCATTTCAAAATTTGGAAAATTTATGAATTCTTGCCTTGTTCAAGTTGGATGGTCTCATGAAGCTCAGTGGTCCCATCGGCTCTATTCCTTTATAGTAACCACCGCATGACTCATGCTTGTCCAAGAAAATACGACCTTTTGACAATATAATTTAGATAAATTATTTGTGGTGCAGAGCAGAAAATTACTTAAATAACAGGGTTCGTTGATTAAATTTTTTCACATGCTTCAAAGATTTTCGATTGACACCCCTCTAGGAGAACTGTCAATGTCAAGCTAAATGAAAATGATGAAATTGGACGTAGCCTATAATAAGTTATTATGATGTCATATCAAGATATCAGATGTCAAAACAGCAACCAAGCCTGGCCTGGCAACTGTGAAGCAAGTTAAGTTAAGTTGAGTTGACTGCCAATATAAAGCATGAAATTTTCAAACTATAAAGGAGTTCTTCATGCCAGCATAAAACTACATCCAATACATACTAAATCGCATAACACCAAACACTATGATAGATATACTAACACCATTATCACGGCAGTGGAATTTAAAGGTCACTGTGGCTGCCATCGACATTGCTCTTTGTATTCTGTTGGTATTATATGGTCAATGTGATACCTATCCTAGACATGGGGGAGAGGAGGCAAAGATAAGACACTTTTTATATTTCAAGGCCACTCAAAGAATAATGCCTTCTGAGGATTAATTTTGGCACCAATGGAAAGCCTGTGATCTGTACTATTTATGACTATGTCTTGAGTTACATTGAACAACATACTCCCCGGAGAGGGTAAGATGAGACAGTGTGTTCAAGATGAGACACCCAGCCATTCATGTTCATTACACCACCAATCCACCCCAAATGATGAATCAAGTAGGGACAAGTACATTTCCGAAACCATGTCATGAATAGATTTATTTGTGGAGAAGTGTCAAGCTAATTCATCAATCGTGTGGCATGATGTTTCAGAGTGTAATCCATAGTTTGCTTTGTCATTCCAATTGTGTACATTTTTGGTACATTATTTTTAAAGGGAATGCCATCCTGCATTCAGATAAATAAAAAAAAAGTTTGCAATTAAAAAAAGTTTGAGACTTCTCTCAGTGGTGTGCTGCTATACAGCAAACATAACCTCAGCACTGCATGCCTCAATGCACATTACATAAGTTACACAACAGATTTGACCTGTTTTAACAAAATCCCAGTTTCAAAATATTATCATGGTTGGCGCATTGAAATCATTAGATAGGTACTCTTACCGGTAGCCTAATAATAATACCGTGCTTCATCTTACCATTCTCATTAGCGATATAATGCGAGAAGCATTCGAACAGGGCGGAATTGCTGGAACGAACTGCAGAATGAAGAGTGATTTTTTGTTTGGGATGCAAATCTACAAAAAGATCACAATACAGCGGTCAATATTGGCTCAAATTAGTAGTTGTAATATAAATTAATTCACAAGACAGCAGACAGAAAGTCACCAGGACATTAGGATAACAAAACAATAGGACCTCATGGAAAATCAAAAAGATTCCTGGGTGATCAGGGGATATTGACCAGCTTTCATATAAATTACCAGCTACTGACAGTGCAAGAAATTTTCCAGCAGCATACCCATGCACTATATATCACTAAGTACCAAGTATTTCGGTTTTTGTCGAAAATGATATCAACCACACATTTAACAAAGACATGTCTCGAATTAACTTGGCCGCAAATTTTGATATCTTTACAACGCTAAAACAAAGATACATATACAATGAGATATTGCCATAAGCACAAACCGAGAAGAGAGTCGCGTGCTCACGGGAAAGCGTTGCTAATTGCAACGAATCACATGACTGAAGTCCTGCAAATAGCCTATTATTATCAAACCTATACTAGCGATTCAATTCAACTATTCAGCAGGATAAAATTGATCAGCAAGTCCACTGCACAAGACAAAGATTAGCACATGGCTATGATCGAATGAGAGACGATTGGCGTAATACAGTGTTTCTTAACCTGGGCACTTGTCCTCCCCCACCCTAAATGGCGATTTGGATTTTGAAGGGGGCAGAAATGTTCTGGGGCGACATGGGGGGCACTGGGTTCATGGGGCAGTATGGGGGAGCTGAATAAAAATGGCGTCGTAGTAGAGGGTGCAGTAAGGACATATGATTATATAGTACGGTATAACAACAGTTCTTCAGATCCCTGAGTTCTCATTGCAAGTTAACTTTCGACAGAATCAGTCAAATCTCAAAGTTTTTCGTCGCGCTGCACGCGAAATTGTGTCGGCAATGTTTGCAACATGTTTCCATGAATGCAGTGGTTTATTATAATTCATGGAAAATTAATTGTGCGTACTTTTAGATCGTCAACTCCCCGTTAAAAGACTCTCGTCACGCTAGCTTGGGTTATTTTCCACAAAATGTTTCGAACTAGGTGTTTTATCCCGCAGCGCACAGCGTGTCGAAAACGAAGAAAGAGGAACTGTAGGCCTACCGCTTTTTTGAGTGAGAGACCTTTGTACATCAAAGATGCTTTGAAGCTTTTTCTTCAAAATGATTAACTAAATCTATTTGTATTTGAGAGCTACAAAATTAAATCTTCAGCATATTGCTTCGTCGTATCATGAAGGATGATAATGTTTGATGTTGTGACCCTCAACCTCACATGAACGTTACATAATATGGGATGCTTTGTTTGGAATGCATTGAAGTTAAAGTTATTAACTTTGCACAGTTACTAAATCCAATGTGAGCAAAGATATCTACCATTCCATAGGTTACCTCAGTTAATTAACTAGTCAGACAAAGCAATAAAACAAAACCCAGTACAATTAATGTCCCGGTATTGCCAGTCCCAGAGGTGAATTCGGGATGTACGCACCGGCCTCAGACCAGATGCTACGAGCCTGTACCCGATGGTTGTTTTAACAACCTTGATTTGATCCAAATATAGCACATACCTTACATTTTATATACCGGTAGCGTTAATTAGTCGAGTGGTTCTTGGGCGCGATTCAAGCTATTTCCAATGGTAAAGTCTCAACTCGTAAAGACCGACCGGACTTCGGACTCTTACCCTTGTTTTTACTCAAGTTCTTCAAATATATATTCGAAAAGGGGGCTGCTGGAGGAAAGGTTAAGAACCAGTGGCACAATGCGATTCAGAGCATAGATGAAAAAAGGGATATGTCTTGACATAAAAATGTTATCTAAATAACACATACGGTAGTCAAATGAAATACGGTTGGCCAAGTCTTTGCTTTCATCATAGCTCTTGTTACCTACGACACTAAGGGCAGAGATAATTTAGTTGGGTTGATCGAAGAGTAGATATCTTGTTCATCAGGATTTAACAGCCCAGGATTAAGGAAACCGGTTGATCGCTGTGCATAAAGTGGATCGAGATACTTTTTAATCTCATGATTTTGCAAAAATGGACGAACTGTACACTGCGTAAAATTCCTACTTTAAAATATTTCCGATAATGACCATGACTATTGTCTCATGAGTACTGGCTACACTCACCATCTTGGAGCAATATTTCTTATCGATATTCTATGACGTTGCGTCACTATAACATACTAATTGGACATGACTTCCATTTCGTGATGATTATTCTACCTGTTACAATCGCAATATCTTTTATCAGCAGCCTGCTGTTTCATTCAACAACCTGACAACTGACAGCCGATAACATGTTTTCGCATTATGATGCAACAGATAACATCTCACACACTAGGCCTACTTACTTGATTGACAACTCGGGCAATCATCTTGCATAACCTAAACCGAATTTATGTGTCCCGATTAACAGTTTTTAATCAGACGATTAGCATTCTTCCGCATCGAATAACTTTATGATCTCCACCCTAAGAAGTCATTTAACCTTCCACACAGTAGGCCTATTACTGTTGCTGCTGTTGAATTCGACTATGGACCATGCTACATGTTACACTGACATACATGACACTCTGAGAAATGTCCTAGGACTAAATCCGCATTAAACCGAACAAATTCTAATACAGCAGTACAAAAGGTTTGTTCGAGATGCCTCTATGAAAACTGCGCTTGGTTGCAGTAAATAAAGTAATACCGTACTAGTTAAGGAAGCCACAAGTCTTACATCCTGTGATTCCTGTCTATAGCAGTAGTTCTCAAACTGCGGGGCGCCGCCCCCTTGGGGGACGTTAAAGCATCTGAAGGAAGGCGCGAAGCTGCAACCAACTGAAAAAAAATTTTGCGCTTTGCTTGATTACCACCAATTCATTGTATTGCTCTGTGTATAGTCCTAATTTCATATTTGAGAATTCTCTTATTAACTGTCATAACCTTCCATGCCATGAAATTATTTGCTGGCATTCTGGTTGCATTTTGTGATATGACGATCAGGGGGGCGCAAAATATTTCACTATCATAAAGGGGAGCGTGTCTAAAAAAGTTTGAGAACCGCTGGTCTATAACATTTCACGGATGGCAGTGACAGGGGTTCTGGAGCAACTTTGAAACTGGTAAGCAGCTAATAGTTTACTGCGAAGTTCACAAACGCGACCTCCAATTTCGATTTAAAAATGCTTCATGACCGCACCTGTCAATCTGGCGTGCTGATTAGTACGCGTTTATTTACGTGATTATTACGTGTGACCTGAGTACGGTATGTAATTTATGGTTAACACATAGCCAACCGCTCACTTGCAATTTTACCGGAAGGAAATACATCCGTCCTATTGGTTTCCATGCTCCCGACACTTTAATCTTCATAGTAATGACCACATATCAACTTTGCGCTATAGTGGGTCGCGCTCTAAATGGCACGTAAACTGATCTGGTAACTTTGCTTACCGGGTTCGGGCTAATTCTATAATAACTTAGCAAGGGCTGTAATGAATACCACCAGAATCGTCCAATATCTACAAATGTTTTTTTTTTCAATTCTGGGTACATACGTAAAAAAAATTAAATTGAAAAATTTCCAGCGGATATAAAACATATTGCGATTCAAAATTCTCTTGTCACTAGGTAGCGCTGCATGCAGAAATCTTTCAAATCCATATCTTTTGCTCTAATGATGGTGGAGAATCAATTAAAACGTCCAATTATCCAATTCTAGGGCCAAGAAATTGAAAAAAAATAACTTTTTTGCTCTAAACTCGAAGGAAAAAAAGTTACGGATGAAAAAAAAAATTGGGGGGTGCGGACGCAAAAATACATGTAGAATTCTGTTCATACAAAAAAATTATTGCAAAATGTACTTTGAAGCGGTATGATTGATAAAAAATTGGATTTTCAAATTAATCACTATTCCACAACGAAATCACAAAAAAAAATTGTCTTTGCATCGCGTAATTGTTCATAATAGTAGTTACGGTGGACTATTATAACCTATTATGCAGTGCAAAGACAAATTTTTGGCCCCAGAATCGGATAACTAGACATTTTAATTGATGCTCCACCTTCATTAAAGCAAAAAGTATGGATTTTAAAGATTTTTGCATGCAGCGCCATCTAGTGACAAGAGAATTTTGCATCACAATATCTTTTAAACCGCTGGAAATTTTTCAATTTTTTTTTTTAACATACCCAGAATTGAAAAAAGAACAACATTTGTAAATATTGAACTATTCTGAGGGTATGCATTACAAATGAAAAAAAATTTGCAAAATTATAATGGAATTCATGAGTCAGATTATTTTTTATTTTTATTTTGAAAAACGAACTAAAACATTCTTAGATGAGCCGCCGATAGCATCCGTTAAATTGTCATTCTTCTAATAGTCACTGGTATTTAATTTTTGGTCGAGCTGTGACCCGAGAGAATAGGCAAACGACCCCATGGGGGTCGCGACCCCGAGTTTGAGAACCCTTGGTTTAGTGATGATGCTAATCGTTCGGGCCCGGGCAATATCAAATACTGGAGTGAATCGATTGTGAATGAAGTATTAGGCTTCATGTCGTGTCTTCCCGTATCACTCATTATGACACGATAACAGCATGATAGATGTAGAAACTTCAAATATGCAGGCTGCCTTAAATGGTGACACAAAGAATATAATGACAGTTCCACAGCACATTGAAGATAATTGCCGATTTTCATTGCACTTTATGACATTGCTGCGAGTTGATCACGACTTCACAGAAATCTCATTTCCACTACAGGGCGTAGCTTTCTAATACTTCATGTTTCGCATGCCGCGATTTGACCAATGAGGTAAGGATTCCACAACGGAAAATGCTATGGAAACTTTACTTTTCGTCGAGAAATTAACTCTTATTGGCACGGAGCGTATCATTTCAGCACTCGCAAAAAAATCACTTCTCTCTGCTACACTGGAATCATTAGCACTCAAATGATTGCGCCAAGCCTTACTAAATCATGTTATATAAAAATGATCGGCACCTACTGGTATGCTAGAGGTCATGAAATGGTTCATCACCTAGTATACTGGAGCTTATGTGCAAAAAAAACTTGGCATTGGTAGCCTATCATACACACAACTCAAGAATGCTATGGTATAGACTATAGAGTAGGCTACCTGATATTTCCAAATTGATGGGCTCATCTGCCATGCTTAGTTCCTTATTCGCCGAAATGATTCCGGAACCGTTTCTTGACAGGGACGTTGTGAAGCATCGCATGTTGGATGTACGTAAAATCCTTTTCAACATCATCATCAGGATTTTGTCAGAGCATCACCTTCCAAGACTTATTGATAAGTCAGTCGCAACACAGATAACAAGGCCACAATCCAGGCAGTCATCTAGTTCATTTAGGTGACATGTAGGCTTACGTTAGTCTACATTCCTGTGCAATCAAGCAAAGTCAAATCTGTTCTGGATTAATTTTGGCTACTTTGAAGTCAAAATCCTTACAGACTACCATACTTGATAAATCCAGGAAAGTTGGTTTGATTATGTTGACAAATCACAATAAGTTTAGTCCATGGTTAAGAATTAGTGTCATTAACCCATGGTTAGGGATAAGGGTCTTAATGATACTATCTCTTAACCCTAAGCAACACCCTAATACCACTAACCTCAATGACCCGCAACCCTGAACCACACCCTAATGACCCTCAACCCCAACTCTAATGACCCTAAACTACAACCCTAATGATACTTATCCTCACCTCCAACCAATGTTCCCTCTAAGTTTTCACGAGTCTATGCGCACTCACGACTCACAGCGCATTCCCTTGGAGTTGGACAACAGTGCGTAACGACTAAAAAAAGGTCATCACTTTTATTGGACTGCCGAATTACCCACTTTTCTCGTTAATTTTGTGGTGTTGACAAAAAAAGGTCATCATTTCGGCTTTTTTTAAACGAATACTTCCAAGTTAATATTTCGAGATTTGTACCACAATGAAACAATTTCGCATGCCATCGAGAATATGTTTGGGGTCAAGTGATCCCCATGACCATCACCGATCAATATTTCACATGAACATGTCAAAACTCATAGTGCTTCACATGAACACGTCAAAATATATTGTTTTTTATTTTGCCTGTGGAGAGACGGATATTAGGGTTGGCGGACATTAGGGTTAGGGGTATATTAGGGTTGGGGAAGGGGATATTAGGGTTACCGGAGGAGGGATATTAGGGTTGGGGGAGGGGGATATTAGGGTGGGGGAGGGGTGATATTAGGGTTAGGGTTGGGGGATATTAGGGTTGTCGGAGGAGGGATATTAGGGTTGGGGGAGGGGGATATTAGGGTTGGGGGAGGGGGGATGTTAGGGTTGCCGGAGGGGGATATTAGGGTTGGTGGAGGGAGGGATATTAGGGTTGCCGGAGGGGGGATATTAGGGTTGGGGGCCGGAGTGGAATTGGTGGCAACGTCACGCAGGATTTTCTATTTAATTGCTCAATTATTCTATACAGAAACGCTCTCATCACACAGGATTTATTTCAAAAAATGGACCGAGATTCCATATAGGGTTGGGGGAGGGGGATATTATGGTTGGGGGAGGGGGGATATAAGGGTTAGGGTTGGGGGTATATTAGGGTTGCCGGAGGGGGATATTAGGGTTGGTGGGGGAGGAATATTAGGGTAACCCTAAAAGTAGGGAACGCGGAAACTGCGGAAAACGCGGAACTCGCGGAAATGGCCCCTAAAACGCGGAAACTGCGGAAAATGCGGGAAACCTCGATTCCTAAAGCGCTGAAACAGAGGAAAACGCGGAACGCGGAACAGTCGGTCATTGACCTCTATAGATCACAAAGTAGGCACTAAAACGAGGAAACAGCGGAAAAGGCGGAACGCGGGACAGTCGATCATTGACATTTGTAGATCTCACAGAGGAACTCTAAAGTCTAAAACGACGAAACTGCGGGACACCAATTTTAGATTAGGGTTATAGGTTAGGGTTAGGGGAGGTGGGATATTAGGGTTAGGGGTTAGGGTTAGCTTAGGATTAGGTTAGGGTTATGATTAGGGTTAGGTTAGGATTAGGGTTAGGGGAGGTGGGATATTAGGGTTAGGGTTAGCTTAGGATTAGGGTTAGGTTAGGATTAGGGTTAGGGGAGGTGGGATATTAGGGTTGAGGGAGGTGGGATATTAAGGTTAGGGGAGGTGGAATATTAGGGTTAGGGGAGGTGGGATATTAGGGTTAGGGGAGGTGGGATATTAGGGTTAGCTTAGGATTAGGGTTAGGGGAGGTGGGATATTAGGGTTGAGGGAGAGGGTGATATTAGGGTTGAGGAAGAGGGGGATGTTAGGGTTGGATATCATGTCCCTAACCCTCTTCTCCAACCCTAATATCACCCCTCTCCCCAACCCTAACATCCCCCTCTCTCCAACCCTAATATCCCACCTCCCCTAACCTAACCCTAATCATAACCCTAACCTAACCCTAATCCTAAGCTAACCCTAACCCTAATATCCCACCTTTCCTAACCCTAATATCCCACCTCCCCTAACCATAATATTCCACCTCCCCTAACCCTAATCCTAACCTAACCCTAATCATAACCCTAACCTAACCCTAATCCTAAGCTAACCCTAACCCTTAACCCATAACCCTAATATCCCACCTCCCCTAACCCTAATCTAAAATTGGTGTCCCGCAGTTTCGTCGTTTTAGACTTTAGAGTTCTCTATGAGATCTACAAATGTCAATGATCGACTGTCCCGCGTTCCGCCTTTTCCGCTGTTTCCTCGTTTTAGTGCCTACTGTGTGATCAATAAAGGTCAATGACCGACTGTTCCGCGTTCCGCGTTTTCCTCTTGTTTCAGCGCTTTAGGAATCGAGGTTTCCCGCTTTTTCCGCAGTTTCCGCGTTTTAGGGGCCGTTTCCGCGAGTTCCGCGTTTTCCGCAGTTTCCGCGTTCCCTCCTTTTAGGGTTACCCGGAATATTAGGGTTGGGGGAGGCGGGATGTTGGGGTATATTTGCATATGTTGAATGGTTATGTGAAAGTCATTTCATCATCACAGTAGAATATAATTTTCGAAGTAAATTGTAGTAGGCTATACTGTTGGAGTCGGAGTTCTGTGAGGAAAATAGTCGGAGTCAGTGATGAGCACCGGAGCGGAGTCGGAGTGGATTAGGAGCGGAGTTTTGCCAATTTTGTGATACCCGGAGTGGAGTCGGAGTTTACAACAGATATTTTTCCGGAGTTTTCCGGAGTATTGTTAAGTTTTGCCCCCGATATCTTTCGATAGCTTTGACCAGAAGACACTATTGATTACAAACACAGACAGTTGACACCTTGTAAAGTTGTAATATGACCGGTAATATGATTGCCAAGTGCACAAAAATCAGCCATCTGCACTGCAATTGGGGACTGGAGAGTAACCTAGTGATCTAGCAAGGCATTTCCGTTGAGCAGTGTCTGTAGTTCACAAACTTGAAGGCACCCAATATCATTCGCAGTGCATCATTTGCTCCCTGCCTTGAGATGCAGTCTTTGAATCCACTGCTGAATGTCACCATATTATGAGATAAGATCTCCAGAATCTTCCACGTTGCTGTCATTGCAGTCTTCTATAGTCACATCACATTCCTCCTTGCGTTTAGTCACATCACATTCCTCCTTGCGTATTTGTTTCGTGACTAATTTTCATGCTACCCCAGTAATTGTGCGAAACATTTACAATCAGCAACATACAGCGGGGCTTCCCTATGGTACAGCCTTTAGCTACCCTGATTCTTCCAGCAAGTTCATGATCATAACGGAATATATCCCATTATCCTGATGACATTCAACATAGTAATAGGTCCATTTTGTGAAAATGTATTCCCAGCGTTGGTATCAGTTGAAACAAGATAATATCCGATACCACTTTTGTGACAACTTTTCGCAACTTTCATCGTACTTCCAATTTGCAGTAAGAGATATCGATAATAAGTGTTGCATCAATATTACCTTTATATCTGTGAGAAATATACATACAACAAGCAAGTATCTGGATGGAAACAATAATAACTTATGCAATGTGTTGCATGATTTAATGACATTGCGACGAATTTTCGCTAGTAAGATCCGCTCACAGAGGCATACCAGCATCTAAGATTTCAACAATACATAAATCACTAAGGTAAGCTGATCTTA
This sequence comes from Botryllus schlosseri, assembly GCF_051294905.1. Taxonomy (NCBI): domain Eukaryota; kingdom Metazoa; phylum Chordata; class Ascidiacea; order Stolidobranchia; family Styelidae; genus Botryllus; species Botryllus schlosseri. The sequence goes on along the minus strand of NC_137238.1, from coordinate 11,851,096 downwards.
CCCAGTAAAAACAGAATATTCCGAAATTCTGAACAGCCACACTAAATAACTACACCCGTCTGCTTTGCTCAGCTCGCATCAAGTCAACTACGCTTCCTTCAATATTGATTGACGTAGTCAGTCATCCAGAACTCTTCTGAATTTTCGTCATGTAATGACTTTGATGTGATAAGAAAAATCAGCACCGCAATCAAGTTTCTGCTGCTGGTCTGTATCAGACTCCAAATTCCAGATATCATGTATCAGCTTCAAAATTGGAAGTCACTAGTCATTTAGTCAATTCCATGGAGCGTCGATCGGTGCGTCAGTGATGCATCATGAATGTTTAGTGCAGTGCAGTTCCATCAACTGGTTCATGGCGATGCGGAACTTAATTTACTGAAACCTGTGATGTGATCGTCGATTTCAGTGGTGTTAGTGGTAGTTAGTTCGAACTGACTGGTCTTCCTTCGTCGTTTTAATATAATAGCTGAAGCACCGTCGACTTCAAGTGGGTTACTCACAAAGACGCAGAGAAAGAGTGACGTGTGGAAGGATTTCACTCTGATGCTGCATGATAATAACGGCCAGTATACTGGGTTTGCGAGATGTCAAAATTGCAATGTTCTGCTAAAGCATCACAAGTTGACACGTGGTACGTCGCATCTTCGAAGACATATCGAAGCTTGTAAGAAGAATTGATCGCAGTTGAAATGCAAGTAAGCGAGTAATCAAAGGAGAAGGTGATCATGGGGAACACTGATCGCCGGGTGGAGAATACCGAAGAAGTGCCGGTTTGCCGTGGTGTTGTGCAGAAGATGTTTTGCCATCCAGATTTACGGTGAAACGTAAGTTGGATGAGGAGGCTTCATCTTTGAAGCAGAAGCTGTCAGAGGAACTAAGAGTTGCTATCAAGTGTTATGAGCTGGCTGGCATCACCTCAGATATGTGGACCGATCTAAAGGGTCGCAGTTCTATTAGCTTGACTGTCCATTTTGTTGGAGAGAAGTTGACTCTCAGAAGTAATGTTGCGACTGTTCGGCAATTCACGGATACTAAAAAAACTGGTATGAATATCAAACAGGCTATCGAAAACATCGATTGGGATTCTTCGACAATGGTCTGGATATATTTCGAAGACTGGACAAGATTCTTCGGGTTATCTCGGAGTCTGGGATTGAGATCCCCGGAGTCGGAGGGACTTTGCATCAGAGACGAAAGTTGCCGGAGGGACTCGGAGTCTCGAAAAGCAGACTCCGCTCATCACTGGTCGGAGTCGGTACCTGCACGTTTGAAGACTCCAGAGTCGGAGTTTGAGTCCGTCTATCGAAAATGTCTGGAGTCGGAGTCAATGGTAAAATTTACCGAATTCCCAGTCCTGGTTGGCAATTTTGCATCAATTTCATGAGTGGAATTATGCTAAGAACCGTGTGCAAAAAGCCGTCAAAATGCAGCAACTGAATTTTTGTTGTATTTCTTTCCAATCCGGAATTTAATTCAATGTACAAGTCTCCGGGAATTCAGTAATTCTTATGATAATCTAATTTGGAAAAACTGTCTAGCTATACTTCTAAATCTAATCCAATTTTTGAAAAACTGAAAACATTTTCGAGTAGTCCAAATCCAACTTTTCACTTCTGGGCCGACATTAGGAAATTGATATTCAAGCCAAGCATGACGATCACAACAAACAACCACAGAGATTGGTGATGGCTACGCTCCATTTCGCACAAAAATTAATCGTTCGTGATACTACGGCAATGAAAGTGGTACAGAAAATATGCATGCCCATTGCCCATTATTCGGTATCAATACGACCGTGGAGGTCACCTAGTCTGATCATACCTCTATCAAATAGGTACACTTGTCTACAGTCTGGTTGTAAAAATGTAACTTGAAAAAGGAAAAGAAAAAGAAAATTTTACCGATGGTAGCAAATGATCAAATGATCAATGATTCATGTCCGGGCGAAATAGGGCAACAGTGTTAATACAACGACAAGAGGTCATTAAGTTGGTCCTTCTTTAATCTATTATAAGGCAATTTACGGATATGTTGTGGTAATGCATTCCAGATGATAGGTCCTGAGTTGTAGATAGACCTATTGGTTGGGTTGCCATTGGGTGGAGGCAATATACATATCATTGGGTGGGGGTAAGCAGGGCCGTAACTGCCGCACCCCAAAACCCTCAATTGGGAGAGGCCCGAGCTCAAAGGGGACCCAAAATTATTTCTCGTGAATTAGCATAAATTATAGGGTATTTTTTTGAAAATTTATGCAACTTTTTCAAAAAAATTTGGCGCCAGGCGCGCTTTCAATTGGCCAGATATCTTGATTATTGGGTACTCTTCCTCCAAGAAAAATATGGAAATGGGAATTTAGGCGTTGGCCATTACCTCGCCACGACGCACCAAGACATATAAAGTTCTAGGCCATGTAACATGCGACTGCAAGAATAAGTGTGCCAAAACGATCGGCAGCGAGAAACCCTTGACCGAAAAGGACTGGCCTTATGCTGACCGAAAACTTCGTTATATATACAAAATACCTGTAAATTGATTTGTCCATAGGCGCCTAAATAACTGGCGCCTACAAATGTTCCTGCGTTGGCAATCTGAACCTCACGACACAAATGCCACCTGCAGGGAAAAAAATTATGCCAGTGAAGAAATACCAATTTGAAATCGTGTGATATTTTAGTTTAGTACGTTTGGGCGTTTCTATGTTTTTTGATATAGCAGACAGGAGGTCACGAAATAACATCATGTAACGAAGTCATACCAACGGGTCCGCCGCCTAAAGATGTTTAATTATTATTCACGGGCTCTACAGTTTCAATGACAACTCGATCACTCAGCTCCAGAGGTGGTCAGTAACGAAGTACTTCTACTTTTTCGAAGTACTCAAGTAGTTTTCTTCTACTTCTAGTACTTACTCAAGTAGATTTGATTTTCGCTACTTCTACTTCTACTTCATATTTTTTTGTGATCTACTTACTTACTTTTCGCTATTTTCAGTTTGTCAAGTAGAAGTAGTTTAATCCTTTAATCAGAAAGACAGTCTGAGGAATTTCGGGGCTATTTTCACAGTTTATCAACATTTAATTGGCATAAAAGTTGAGTAAAGCCCAGAATTTTCGTCGCGCTTCGCGCTCAGTGGATACGGAGTAACCAGTATGATCTCACGAAAGTATCGGTGGATATAATTTGGGTAGCGGATTGGCGTGGTTCCGTTCACACCGCGTTGTCGCCCTTTGTGCACATGGAATATTTCACCGCAGTATAGATAGCTCATCATACCGTTTGAAACTGATGTTTCGCAATCTAGCATTTACTTATCATATCGTAATCCAACAATCCATGACGTGTCCTAATCTGGAAAAGTGAACTCTGACTTTTTTAGTTTTAGAGCGGTTTTAGCATACCACGTTTGAAACTTTCTGTCTTTAGACATGAAATACATATTCCGCCTTCAGAAGTAGCATTTATATTTCACTTTCAATTCCCAGTATCATATACTTTGAGCTCTAATTAATATCAGTTCTTTTGTCTCGATAACATACATGTTGAAGTAAAAGCAAGTGTAGTAATGCCTTTAATTTTCGGAAATAAAGCTACGCAATATGGCATTTTTACGATCGACCATATTTTTTATTCACGTTTGCTAATCACGCAAAGTGTTCACACCGTATCCTATACAACTTCTCCGTATTGCTCTCCGACTAAACCACGGGCCCTATAACATGGGGGAGAGCGCCATAACATGATATTTTCTAGAACGGGCTGTTCGATTACAGAGGATTAGTATCGCATTCCCATATCATTTACATCCGCTGATGTGGACGAATGCTTATGCTGTCGAAAATTGAATCCCTCCTGGAATATGCGTCAATATGAATCAAGCTCTGCACCTTTCGCATAGCTCGATTTACACCTTTTGTTCGACAATCCATGCGAACGAATTACGATCGTTTTCACAACTGCTTACTTACTTGAGTAGATTTAAAGTCAGTCAATTCTACTTCTACTTCAAGTAGTTTTAGGTTGCTTATGGGAGAAGTACTTCTACTCGTACTTGAGTAGATTTTTTGGTCGCTACTTCTACTTCTACTTGAGTAACTTTCTTGACTACTTCGACCACCTCTGCTCAGCTCTACCGGTAAATCTGATTACGTGTGCAGAAAGGACAATAGCTTGATTGCAATATATATGCAATTACCGATCTTATTGACCGATTTTATCATGAATTATCGAAAATATTTGCGCTTCTCGCTGGTTCACTAAACTGTAACAGTATAATTTCGTGGGCGAACAACGTGATGGAGGGTCATTTTATCACGCTATGGGGGACCAAGACTCAGGTCGTTTGTTTTATGGGGAGGGGCTGACGACGTACTATTTCGTTCCTGCCAACGGGTGAAGATGTTTAATTATTATTGAGGGGTTATAGCTTTTTCAAACACACCTCACCCAGCTCTACGGGTAAATCAGATTACGTGATCAGAGAGAGGATAAAAATTGATAGCAAAATATATGCAATTCCCGATCATATTGACCGATTCAGTCATGAATTATATAAATTTGTCGCGCTTCGCACGTTTAGGTAAGAAAAGATGACTCACTAAACGGACACCCAATCAGAGGTGGTCAGTAACGAAGTACTTCTACTTTTTCGAAGTACTCAAGTAGCTTTCCTCTACTTCTGGTACTTACTCAAGTAGATCTGATTTTCGCTACTTCTACTTCTACTTCGTAATATTTTGTGATCTACTTACTTACTTTTCGCTATTTTCAGTTTGTCAAGTAGAAGTAGTTCAATCTTACAATCAGGAAGTTAACCTGACGAATTTCGGGGCTGTTTTTACGGAGTATCAACATTTAATTTTCATAAAAGTTTAGTAAAGCCCAGAATTTTCGTCTCGCTTCGCGCGCAGTGGATACGGTGTGACCGGTATAATTTCACGAAAGTATCGGTGAACATAATTTAGGTGGAGGGTTGGCATTAGGGTTGGATTATCCGGATAACGGTTAACCGGTTAACCGGTTAACCGCAGGTATTTTCACTATCTGATATCCGGATATTTTTCTGCCGGTTAACCGGATAAAAAAGAATCGTTGCTAATGCATTTTATACGTTTTAGTAAGCTTCAATAAGTCGTATTCAGTGTTGGCGCGGCCGATTAACGAGAAGCGTGTTGCCAATTAGCGAGATGCGTCTGTACACATTGCACAAAGTAATGTGACGCGATCTCCTGCTGAGAAGATCGTTAAATTAGGTCATTGCACTGTACACACTATTCCATCGCTGGCCTGCACAATCGCATCTTCATTGGCTTGGTGCTCACGATATTATCGTTGACCTACACAATCGCATCTGCAATAGGCCTACGAACGATATAATCGCTGGCCTAACCATCTCGGACCCAGCATGCATTGGCTCCTATCTCTCCGTGGCTTGTTGACGATATGCCGTTAAGTTTATTCTAATGAGTGATTCTGAGAGTGACACCGCGAAACTGAATGACATCGAATGTTCGCAAAAATGTGCGTGCGTGCAAGCGTAATTGATTACCGCTGATGATTAATTCGAAAAAAAAGATCGAAACCCCCTGATTTTATTTCAATCCCCCTACATTTTCGGCTGGCTGCGTGTCGGATCACGTGAATTAGAGCGAGGTATCATGTCGGCATCAATTCCAGTATCAGCTAGTCGTCCTTCTAGTACTCCAAACCTAAACATAAGGATGGTCAATAAGATGTAAAGCCGTTGAAGTTTCCGGCGTACGACCTGCCAACCTTTTGACTCTCTACGAAGCGCTGCTTTCTATTCAGCCCACTTCTGTGGAAGCTGAAAAAGCATTCAATGAACGTGGACTCTTTCTTACAAAATGCCGGTCCCGGCTACAGGATCCCACAATTGATGCATCTGTGCTTTATAAAGAGGGCATTGCAGAAGCAGTGAACATTAAATTTGCGTGGTTTTTCTCGTATTCGCTCATACTGCGCGCGTAGGTAGGTACTCTACAACAACACTGTGTAATGATTTTGCGATCCGTTTTACATGCAGACCTAATGAAATCGATTATCTCACTTAGCAGTTATTATCCGGTTAACCGGTTAGATAAATTCCAAAATATCCGGATATATCCGTTATCCGGATAGTGAAAATTATTGATATCCGAACTAACCCTAGTTGGCATGGTTCCGTTCACACCACATTGTCGCCTTTCACCCGCATAAAATAATTCATCACAGTATTTATGGCTCAGCATGACGTTTGAAACTGATGTTTCGCAATCTAGCATTTACTTGTCATATCGTAATCTAGCATTTCCATGGCGTGTCCTTATCTGGAAAAGTGGAATCTAACTTTTTTTTAATTTTTAGAGCTGTTTTAGCCTACCACCCGTGAAACTTCCCGGACTTGAAATAAAAAAAAACATGAAATACATGTTCTGCTTTTAGAAGTAGTATTTATATTTCACTTTCAATTCCCAGAATCATATACTTTGAGTTATAATTAATATCAGTTCTTTTCTCTGGATAACATACATGCTTAGGTATAAAAGCAAGTGTGGTAATGCCTTTAATTTCTGGAAATAAAGCTACTCAATATGGCATTATTACGGTCCACAATATTTTTTTATCAACGTTTACTAATCGCGCAACGTGTTTACACCGTATCCTATACAACTTCTCCGTATTGCTCTTCGACTAAAGTACGGGCCTTATGGGGATGGCGCCATACCATGCTATTGTCTTAACACTAGAACGAACAAGTGGCTTTTTTGACGCATTTTCATTTTTAAAGAGCTGGTATTCAGTCATATCCTGCGCTGTTCGGCTGAAACTTCTTGAATTTTATTTATTTTATGTGGGCCACCTTCCGCATGATTTTCATCACTCGTCTAGTACAAATAAAAAAGTTTTACTTAGAAATTGGGGAGATGTGGTAGCGATGGATCAAAAATTGCAAAATGATCTCTGGCCCTCAAATCTTCAGCCGAGAATAGCAGATCTTTTGCTGTCTCAACACTTCAATACAAGCTCTACCTATCGCGGACATTTACATGAATATCCGCCTCTTCAAAAAATATTTATGAACGTTTAAAATTTGTTGCTCGAACGTGCCATCGGTCCCCACCCGGTGGGTCCAAAGGTACACGACCATGGGACCTATGAGACATATGCTCAAAAACTCAAATTTGGTAACTTGTTTTGTTGTGTACTATAAGCTAAGCTACAGCAAGCCAATGAAGAATGTTTCATCGCGACCTTCAAGAATAAAAAAGATTATTATATCAACTCAAATGTTGGCATAAAATCATGTTTTGATTTACGCCTGAACTTACAAAATTAATGCCACATACATATTACCCGCAAATCGACATTTTGACTTTCAAATACCTCGTAATAGCGATAAAACCCCACCGGTAACTATGATTTACAGCCTATTTATATGTAGGCGAGTTTCTGCTGTTAAGTGATTAGTTGGTCCATCTATTTTGCTTGATTTGGTTATGGTATACCATAGGTCCCCCACCTCATAAATATTGTAATTGACTTGAAAATAGTCCACTCCAGGATGGGATTGATTCAAAAATTATGTGCCATTATATACTCTGACACAAGCCCTATACTTCACATCAAAAATTATGGCGGGTTTGTTAGTCTGAAAGGTGATATAGAAAAATGCAAATGTCGATCCAAATTTACTTTACACCCACTAAAACGTAAATCATTTGTCACAGACCCCATAACTCACGCTGGTCGAATTTTTTTGCATGTGAGGAAAGATTCTGTCAGCACGTAATTGCAGACAAATTCACGGAGTGCAATCACGGAATTATCATGGAGAATTTTTCAAGTATTTTTGGTCCCAGTGATCCATCGGTACCACATCTTCCCTTTTTTGTACAAGGACGTATTATTTTTAGGCAAGGATAAGACAGCACACTTCTTCTATAATCTATACATTTGCCAATCGCAGTAATGTAAAGACTCTGATGTAATCCATCTTGAAACAATATTACGGGAATGTTGCTGCATACGCTTGGTGAAGAAAAAGAAGTCCCAGTTGACACTATTGTCAAAAGATGCTTGAAGCTACCCAGGCCCATGAGGAAAAAAGCAGCTTTAGCCACACTTTTCAAAACCAGCATTCGATACGAGTAACGGCGACATGCCAGAGTAGAGATCGAAGTTGTACACAGATTGAGCCCACTTCTACCAGAGGCAGCTGTTTCCTTCAGAAACAACACCAACAAATAACCAGTGACGGTTAAATGTTATAACGAAACAAAACCAGGGGGATATTATTGACCAGGTTGTAAGGCAGTATTCTATAAAGGTACCAGCAAGTCGTCGACGATGGTCCTTGCATGTTTTCTTAGAATGCGACTGATCTACTTCTTACCAAAATCCCGATACTATAAAAATATGCAAATCGAGGATTAGTCGTGAGATTGCATTATGCAAATCTTAGCTGATGAGCTTTGTGATGTGTCAGCAAGAACAAAGAATAGAGATGTGGCTAAAGCGGATCTGGAACCTACTCCAAATTTTTAAAGAACGTGCTCCAATACCAAATGCGGACCAGAACAACACTGATATGTTACACAAAAAAAACGCGATTTGTTATAATTGAAGTGTGTTTAAAATATTGCAAGTATAGTAGTGAGCGCAATAAACAATGGTTTCCGATGACGTTTGTTGATCGTTGTGCTGATTTTTAGCTCCCTTGACTGCATTTAATCGGAAAAAAATCAACATGCGTCAAAAAGCAACTTTGTCGTTCTAGGTAGTTCGAAGTTCCGGTAGTTCTAGTGTTAAACGTGCTGTCCGAGAAAACAGAGGATTAGCCTCGCAATTCCATATCAATACTATCATTTTTATCACATGATGTGGACGAATGCTTATTGCTTATTTTATCGCATATTGGATACCTGCTGGCATGCATCAATATGAATCAAACTCGTCACCTATTGCATATAGCTCGATTTGCACCTTTTTACAATCCACGTGAACGAATTAGGATCGTTTCCACAACTACTTACTTACATGAGTACGTTTAAAGTCAGTCAATTCTACTTCTACTTCTCGTAGTTTTAGGTTGCTTACTGTTGAATAAACCGTAGGGTTCCAAATCACTAATTCGGCGCGGCTTCATTTCCTGGATAAAATCATCGACATGTTTATAGGGAACCGGGAGTGAATGTTTTGAGTGCGCTGGCCGGATTGAAATAATAAAGCGAACTCACTGTTTTGACTTGGTACAATATTTTAAGGCTGATTTTATCATCTCATTAGGAGACACTCTCCAATTTGTTCCAGACGGTCGATGAAATAAATAATTGATCGTGGAATGTCACGAAATTCGAAGAACGCGAGGCCTTTCTTATACGTCATCTGGGTGTCAAACTTGAACGCGTCCGTAAACTACATTCCAAAACCCAAACCGTGCTAAACCATAAATCAATTGATACACCAGGTTCTGTATACACATAAGCTAACAAAATTGAAATTTACGGTCTGGATTCAGGATAGAACTAAACAGCTTAACTCTCTTTGGGCGCTAAAAATGTCGAAGGCAAATATACGTGGTTTGAGTTCGGTATCTTCTTTACCACACCATGACTAAAGCGCATATGTGCAACGCAGGGGCCTAAACAGCACTTAGCAAACCCGAAAAAGCGTTGGTCTTTGACCCCTCATAGGTTGATCAACCAAAGTGGGCCCCACTTGGGCCCCCACACACCTTTTCACGGCTACTTGACTTACAGAGATTACTAATGTAGAGGAGCACGGCGTGTGCGTTTACTAGTCGCGCGAAGCGAGAAGAAATTTTCGGATCCCTGATGAAGTTTTTTCAAGGATATCAAGAACAGCATATCTTTTGGATCGTTTTTCAGACTACGTGATCAGATTAACTGGTAAAGCTGAACGAGATGGCGCCGTCAAAAAAGTATGACATGTTGATGATACACGATCGCTAAATATACATCTACGCGGGTCTGTTGTCAATAATTAGCCTACTCTGTGGAATGTTTTTATTTCGCGACCTTCCGCCTGCTCTGGGGTAAGAAAATGTTGGAATCGCCCAATAATGACTAAAAAAACCTCTTTCGCGATACGCACAAGTTAACAATTCTGTACATATATAAGGTCTCGGCCAACATGCGGCAGTCATTCTCGGCCAAGCTTTTCTCGCCGCGAATGCGCACTTGCGCAGTCTTCTATCGGACGAAATATTTTCTATATCTTGGAGTGTCGTGGTGCGGTAATGGTCGGCCCGAAGTGCCTATTTCTATAAATTAAATTTGATTTTCTTTAACGTGGGGTATTCATATCAAAATCAAGATATGCATCGACATTAAATCGTGCGAAAAAAATTTACAAGTTTTTATAATTCCACCAAAATATATTCTATAATTTATGTTTCTCTACAAAATATTTTTGGGCCCCCTTCTAGCTCCCCACCCCCAATTGAGCGTTTCGGTGTGCGGAAATTACAGCCCTACCGAATACCATATCTCCGGCAAGAACTACAAGAGAATGCATATCTTTATCAAGTAGGCCTATGCCGGACCATAACTGTGCAACGATATTTCGACGGCGATCCTATGGTCTCCGAACATTGTCCACGTGAAAATACAAGCGGGCTTAGCGCTCGAGATTACTGGACCACGATTTGATATATCGGCTACGCCTTCCGACTCATGCTACCTCATTTTTATCGCTTGTCCGTTATATGTTATCTTGTATCAGTTTTGATGTAGTGTGTATATGCCACTTCTTTACATCGCCTAGGCCTAGATGGGAGTCTGATTTCAAAGACTACTCTAAGTCGTTTCTAAACCTTCGTATCTTTGCATTGTATCCCAATCTTGGGGTGGTTCCAAAAGGACAAAAATGATTACCAATAAACTGCACTGAACATAATTTGCTGTTGCTCTATATTTTAGTCATGATCACATTATCGAATGTCATCAAGTCAACGACTTGACCGCCTAGCCCAGGGGTTTCTAAACTTTTTATGGGCGCGACCCTAAATTCCGATTTTAAAATGTTGCGCGACCCCACCTCTCACTTTGACTTGCTGGTTTATAAAAATACGGCCAAAACCTACTCACGGCCTCTGCGAAACTTTATGTGTACAGTAATATCAATTCTGAACTCGTCAACCCCCGTCATTAGATTGGGAAACAGAATCAGCACTATAGTAACGCATATAGGTCTTTTGGAACGATTTCTGTATGTATCCAATCGAAGTATAGTCAAGTACTGCTCCGTGAAATACTGCGTCTTGCGAAGTCACTTTTAGTTCTCCCGAAAGAAAGCATTGACGTCTTGTTGATTTTTAATATGCCCCCGACACTTTAATCTTTATAGTGTTGGCCAGACACCAACCTGAAGTTACAGTAGCTAGCCGTTTAAGATGACGCTTCGACCGATCTCACACCTTACCTGGTTTGCATTCCTCAGAGGTCGTGTGTTTTCTTCTGTTTTGAGAAATGTAATAAAATATTCAGAAATGAGCCGCCGATAGCATCCGCTCAATTCGCATTCTTGCAATAGTCATTGGTATTTAATATTCGTCCCCGCGACCCCACAGAATTGACAAACGACCCTGTTGGGGTCGTGACCCCTAGTTGGAGAACCCCTTGCCTGGTCAATGATAAGAGTATTTTGTTGATGAATTCTTCACTTCGAAAACGATCTCGAATTGCCGTCGATTGAATGTGACGGATTGTATTGTAATAATAAACATCACGGTGGATTGCGCGGGGTTTGAAATCTAACTACGAGTCAAAAATACGTTTATTTTCTGATTTATAGGTTCGGAATCCGATTACGATCAATCGTGCGTCTAACACTAATGAGGGTTATGTATCACGGTTGATACAGATGAACAGCGTGAAGTTAAAATATTCCTGTAGACCAGTGGTCGTCAAACTGGGATCCGCGAGATAACTTTTTCGTACCGCGAAGCATATTCCAAAATTAAACACAATCAAGAAGAAAAATATGATGTTGAAAGTTTGTAACATAAATAAACAATAAATATATATAGGGTATTTTGGAGCAACTTGTGTCAATTTGAATTTTTCTTCGCATTTCTCGCGATTATTTCTCAGTGCTGTTCTGGATTAGATTATGGATACCCCGTCCGAAATAAATACGCATAATTTGCAAAAATAAGTGAGAACGGCAGAGGTGGTCAGTAACGAAGTACTTGTATTTTTTTTTGAAGTACTCAATTAGTTTACCGCCACTTGCAGCACTTCTCCAGTAAATCAATTTTTACGTTATTTCTACTTCGTAATATTTTTGATTTACTTACTTACTATTTTCAGTTTGTCAAGTAGAAGTATTGTGTTTCTCCAATAAGAGGAATTTTACCACTGTTTTCACAAAAATTGTGTAAAGCCCAGAGTTTACTTCTCTCTATGCGTTAAGTGGATATGGAGTGACAAATATGTTGTCCAGAAGTATCAGTGAGTATAATTAAGGTAGCGGGTTGCGTGTTTCCGTGTTCTAGTTAAAAATTGTTGAGATCCACTGTTGTAGAGTTTTTGAGCAACAATCCGAGAGCGAAAAGCTCACTTTATAGTATATTGGTTCAAGCTGGAATCTGGGTACCAAGCAATGCTCCCTCTAGCTTTCACGAGGCTGCGCAAACTCACCAAGTCACTGCCGGTTTCTTCGATAACAGTGCGTAACATAGGGTAACCATAGCTTGCAGAAATGAGCTAATTTGGAATTTCTATGACCTAATCCAATCCAAATCCGAAGCTTCAAATCCTAATCCAAACCCTAATCCAGAACTTTTAATTATTCAAATCCATGTCCAATCCTAATCCGATTCTAACTTGAAATTCAGAAAAAAGGCCAATTTACGCAAGCGGAAATTTTTCTTTCACAACCAACAATTATCTTGATTTAAGATAACTCAGCATAGGGCCGCACCTCTCATGTTCATTGGCACCGAGTGCACCATAGTGTACTGTACGAGAACTACAATAATAACTGTGCTGAATAAAGTTTGTCGCCATTCGCCACACGACATATCAATCTCATAGAAAATCGGTAAATCCAATCCAAATCCTAATCCGTGCGTAAAAATTTCTAATCCTAATCCAATCCGACAAAATTTCACAAATCCGTTTTTTTCAAATCCTAATCCTAATCCATGCTCATTGCTCATCTCTGATGGCTTGGTAGCAATGCGTTGCCGAAAAATAAAGGTAATAACTTTGCCTCGACTTCAAAATTCTCCGATTTTTGTCAGAAGCTCTGATATCCGCCGTGTCGGAGTCGAGCATTTACTCGCATTCTACTACATTTTCTGCATTTATACATCTAAAATGGTCGCTACTTTGGTCTGATGATCATCAGTACCTTTTGCAGAAGATATGGTGATAATTGTTTTATGCGTAGCATACATTTTAATGTGCGCCAACGCGACGAATTTGTCAGCAGTGCGTGGCCGCGCACGCGCGCAGATTAGAAGGGACATTGGTACCAAGTGTCTTTTATATGTGAAGTTGGATTTGACGCTGAGCCACTTTCTGTAGCGAGTGGCGCAGTGTGCTGAGTGGCGCAGTGTGCTGAGCGACACCGTCACGACACCAATGGTTGCTGGTTCCAGTCTAGGATCTGCCATGTGTCTACGTTTCGGAGGTATATTTGGACTCCTCATCGCCAGACTTGAACAACTAGATAATTCTAATTGTCTAATCTCACTAAATCAGAGCGAAATGTCAGTAATCTAATTTTAATCTAATTTGCAAAATGTTTCTATGCTCTAATTCTAATTCTAATTTAATTTGCGATTTTTTTGTGCTCTACTTATAATTCTAATCTAATGTGTGAAATGTTCCTATGCTCTAATTTTAATTCTATTCTAATTTATTGTTTTCCTGAAAATGCCCTTTTTCCGCGGCATTTTGCAGCGGGTTAGCAAGTTTATCCCTCTCGTACATGGAAATCTAGTGACAAACCGCCATCGCATTACTTCCACTGTACGGTTATAGTAGGCATTTTGCGACGAATGATAGCCGTGCTGGCATAGTAGATTGTAGTACGTGAATAACATTCTAGTTTCGATCACAAACAGAACAGCAGCAAAGTATAATAGAGATAGCTAACACAGGCTTGTTCACTTTCATGCCCGCAACTACACCAACAAAAACAAAGAGTATGATCAATTCAGATCACACCAAAGAAAATGGATATTATAGGATGAGGTGAAAAGATATTTCACAGAAGAGAGGGAGAGCATGGACTGTGATGTTTTGAGTTACTGGAAATAATAAAAATCGTTTTCCTCATCTCAAGGCTGCTGCTGCTGCTCGAGAACTCGTGGCCATGACTAAAGACTATAAGACTCGCAGGCCTGACCTTGGGCCATTTTCTAAGCGTCTCGCACGTCAAGGAAATATGCTTATTTATATCAGCTGACTCTTCATCTATGGAAAGTCATTGGAGTTTTTCGTTGATATTTCTCGGATTATCCTTGATTGGTGGATAATCCGTGGATTATCAACGAAAAACTGCAATAACTCCGCTTCTACTCGTTGGAATTGAGTCAAATTTTTTTTTGCATCGTCTCTGAAGACAGCTCAACAATTTCATTGGGTTGACAGAAAAAATTTGAAAATATTTTTTTTTAATTTTCCTGTTTAAATTAAAAATTTCAATTGGATCTGCGGAGCCCTATACTTGTTAAAATTAAACCAAATTTGGTGTGCAGCGTTTTTTTTTTTGCGTAACCTGACAATTTAGTGACTGAATGGCTGGAATCCAGAAAAAAAAGTTATTTTTGAACAGCCCTACTGTACAGTACAGACGTTAACCATAACCATTGTTATGGTTATGGGAATGCATTGTGATGAGATATGAACTGAACTTTTGACTGTATTTATTTCTCATTCACAATCTCATTGGATTTCCATGTTTTTGCGAATTCAGTAATTCTAATTCTAATCTGATTTGGAAAAATCTGTGTAGCTCTGATTCTAATTCTAATCTAATTTGGAAAACATCGTGTAGCTCTAATTCTAATTCTAATCTAATTTGGAAAACATCCGGTAGTTTTAATTCTAATTCTAATCTAATTTGGAGAAGCTGAAAATTTTCTGGTTGTCCAAGTCTGCTCATCGCCGATCCCGCTGTTAACGCAGTGTCACTAACTAAAAGTATACATGCTCAGTTGCTCACATTGTGCGATAATTCAAGAATAAGAGTGTATCAAGCAGACAAGAATGAATACACAGAACTGAGGGTTTCTGATATCGCCTTGACTAGCTTGCATCGCGACAATTGTATGTGGCTTATACTAGCGTTCTGGACTGCTTTAATGCATTTCCTTATTTACGTTCGCAAATATTTACTAAAGTAAACATTCATGCGCCGGAATGAATTTCAATGCGTAGGCATACACAATAACACGCTGTTTAATTTCGGGGTATTGCAAAACTATCAACAAAGTATACATGCATTTGCTCGTCTAATTCATGGAGGACGCGGTGTGCGGCGCTCGCGCCTTCCAAATCTACAATATGCGCAGCAAAGTAGTGTTTTTATTCTCTGGCGTCGCTTATATATATTCGGCTGATTACTAATCAGTTAAATTGATCAGCTCACATAAGCATCAGTCCAGTCTTGTGACATGTATAATGATCATTATTTTTTGAACCGCACAATTGGCCATCGGTGTTGTGCTGATGAGCAAATTTAGGGAATTGCGAATACCCCCAATACAGTCAGTACGGAGTAAGGGCGGGATATCTAACCTTCCCCGGTGTGGTGTAGAGGACGAACGATTATTGATCGTACTGGA